>NC_083324.2:1200000-2400000 GCF_963455315.2 Globicephala melas | reverse complement strand
CGCGCAGCAACGAAGAGCCAATGCAGCCAAAAATAAATAAATAAAATTTATTTTAAAAAATCAAGAGGAGTAATTTTCCTTAAAAGAGAAAAGACACGGCAATTACCAATAATTTTTGACTTAATGCCGACTCTCCATGGTCCTGTAATCGGCATTTACAGCATCCAGGAATGACGGAAAGAGGATTTTTTCGTGCGTTTCATTCTCCCCATGGTGTGTGAATATACAGGCCTGTCCCTTCTTGGAGGCAGGCAGGGTAGAGATGATAAGTGAACAGATGTGGAGAGCAGAGCTGATATCAGTCTCTGCCTAGGAAATCACAGTGTGGTCCGCTAGATATTGTTACTGAGCTTTAATGGCGAGCAAACTTTATTCTTTATCAGCTCATGCTGAGTGAGCACTGAAAGCTTTTTGAAACGCAGGGACCGACTTGGGGCCTGAGCTGTCTCTACCTCCCGGGATCAGTGGGTGAACCATTAAGATGAATTCTCCCCCATAACGCTTCATTATCTGGTTTGCAGCCCCACAGTCACTGGCTTAAAGGATTACAAAAAAATATTGTTGTTGGTTTCAAAGAAATGTTAGTGCTGAGTGCCAGACGCCTTTGCAGGGGCTCCCAGGGTTTTCTGGCAAGAAGCTGACTGCAGAGCTTCCCGACAATGACCCAGCCGGATCTCGCTGTGCGTCAGGATTCCGCTACTGCAGGCATCAGGGTGATGGACTGTGCGTCCCCCAGTATGTTTCCTGGGAGTTATTTGTTTGAGTTGAAGAAGAATAGTCCACAGTAAGTCCCTTCAGCAAGGACTGGCATCGCATCTTCCTTTAGGGCAGTTTCTCATGAGTTAAGGATGCTGGCTCTGCCACTTGGGCATCTTGAAATAAGATTTCAGGCTCTACTGGCTTTTGTGCAAACAGATAAGACCCAGTGAGTGAATGTGCTTGTTTGGCTCTTATATTACAGCAGTTGCTTTGGGAATGCTGGCCGTTTCAACACAGCGTTTGTTGCATGTTATTTTAACATGCTTTTCATACTGTAATAGTGGGGGACACACGCTCTAGAACTTGGTTGAATCTTAGGTTCCTTTGGCTTTTGAAGCATAAGGGAAAATCAGAGGTATTTTGTTTTTGTCGTTGTTAATGCGGTTAAAATTTCAGCTCTCCTGAGATTTTGAAAAACTGTCATCACTAGGACCAAGTCTCAACTTAAGAGACTCTTTTTTCAGGGTTGCTAGACCCTGCAGTCTACAGTGTGTAGCGTGGGAGGAGAACTAAATGTTAGACCACTTAATTTGCATAAAAATCCATGTTTTGTGTTGACTTCATCATCTGATAGGTGAGGAAACTGGGCCTCTGGAATAGGACGTGCCTTGCCCGAGGTCTGGCGGTGGAGGAGGATGATGAAGGGGATTGGTGAAAACGCATCACTGAGCAGACGGACCTCTCAGACACGTCAGTCCGAAACATTCAGACTGACAATCCCACAAAAGAAAGAAGAGCCAGGACACACGTAAAAGGGGCACCTAAGTACTAAGGGCCGTGCTTGACCCTCCTTGCAACTTGACCCAAGGGTGTGTCACCCCATCGAGCTGGCAGAGGTGGAGAGTGACACCAAGGCCTGATGGGGTTTCTGACCTCCGTCAGGGTAATTTCACCTTACTTCGGGTCAGCCAGTAATGGGGGCGAGTGATGACAGAGAAGGAGGTCATTTTTCACCCGCCCAGTCTTGCCTTGCCCCCTTCAGGAAGGCAGCGCAGCCGGGGGGATGAGGACACAGGCCCAGGAGCCAGCCGGCGGGGCCCGGAGCCTGGCTTTGCTGTTTAGGACCGTGAGCTTGCAGTGCCTGTGTTTCCCACTTGCAAAATGGGCATAAAGTGTCTGAATTCACAGGCTCGTTTAGAGGATTAAATGATATTGACACACGTGAAGCACGTGAGCCAGCCAGTGTCTGGCATAGAAGGGCGCTCATCCAGTCTGGTTGCTTGGGGCTCAGTTGACCTGCATGGCAGGTGTGACTGGCCCCTAAAGTGATGACTCTTTATGTTTATACTGTTCCTTATAGTGTTTTCCTTGACACTTGGAAGGTATTTTTATTAGTTGGGGGCTGCCGTAAGAAACCCCCAAATGTCAGTGGCTTCATACAGCACATATATCTTGCTCCTGTTAATATTCAACATGGGTGTCCCCATTCCGTGGCTGGCTTTCCTCCTTTGGAGGAAAAGACCAATATTCAAAGACCTAGGCCTTTCCTATCTCGTCCCGCCGCCCACTAGGGCCGAGTCCTCTGCTTCCAGCTGGTGGAAGAGGAGGCAGCAGAGAATGACCACTCATTTCTTAAAAGCTAGAAGGAAGCCATTGATTCTAAACCGTAGCAGGAGCCCTGGGTGCGTGGGCTGTGAGACACGGCCCCAGCCCCGTGGTCGCTGTTAGGCCCTGTTTATTGACGTTGCCGTGTGCCAAGAATCACAGGCCCTCATGTCTTAGTCTGCAAGGGCCGCTCTAACAAAGAACCACAGACCGGGGGCTTAAACAGTCTACTGTCTGCCACTTCTGGTGGCTAGAAGTCCAAGATCAAGGTGTTGGCAGGGTTGGTTCCTTCTGAGGGCTGAGAATCTGTCCCAGGCCTCTCTCCCAGCTTCTGCGGTTTGCTGGCCTCTTTGGCCTTCCTCGGCCTGTAGAAGCGTTCACTTGATCTCTGTCTTCACGCTCACATGGCATCTCCCTGTGTGCACGTCTTTGTCTACATTTCTCCTTCTTGTAAGGGCACTGGTTGTACTGGGCTAGGAGTCTACACCACCCCACTATGACCTCTTCCTAACTTAGCTCATTACATCTGCAACACAATGCAATAGGAAACCCTCATTCCAAATAAGGTCACATTCTCAGGCGCTGGGGGTTAGGATTTCAACAAATGAATTTTGGGGGACACAATTCAACCCATAACACCTCGTTACCTTTGTGGCTTTCAACAAGCCAGTGACTTGCATGTTTCCATAATAAAGTGGACAAATACACATCAAAAAGGAAGGAAGGAGTAGTGGACAACATAATTTAGTGTATGAGACAACATGATTCTTTGAGGGACACCTCTCTTCTTGCAGGTATTTGATGTCTGGACAGTGAGGTGTCAGCCAACTTCTCTCAGCAGGAAATGCACTGGTGATAACTGTGCATGATTTATCTGTGAGCCTTCAGTTAGGACGCTGATGGCTACGAGGCAGGAACCTTGACTAGACTCTCATTTTTCACATGACTGACTATTGACCTTGTAACCTTAGGACAGGAGACAACGCCATCCCTTTCTTCTAATTCTGTGTTCGTAAACGTCTCCATGACCTTCCCCGGTGTATGGCTTTCACGCTGAGGGGTGTAGGAATAGTTTCCTACTCAGAGGATGTGCCAGAGGCCCAGAGCCAAGCATCCTGGTATGCTAACACCAACACGATGGCCACACAAGAGTGCCAGATTATTTGCTGGTAGGTCATATGAGAACCAGCTGTACTGACGTGATCATACAGAAGGACAT
This sequence comes from Globicephala melas, assembly GCF_963455315.2. Taxonomy (NCBI): domain Eukaryota; kingdom Metazoa; phylum Chordata; class Mammalia; order Artiodactyla; family Delphinidae; genus Globicephala; species Globicephala melas. The sequence continues at coordinate 2,396,477 of NC_083324.2, read as the reverse complement.
TCAGCGGTACTCGGTGAGAGTGTTTTAAATATGAAATGTGGAAGTTCTGTGTGTAAAGCAAACTTTAAAAGTGGCATCCTATTTCTCAGAGGCTAATACTCAAGTATAAGATGGAAATCTCAGTGTGTAACCATTTTATTTTTATATTATTACAAGAAAAACATTGATCATTTGCTGTGGTAGATGCTTTTGTAAGGATTTAGTTAATCCTCACAAAAGTTCTGTGAGGGAAGTGATATTATACTCATTTTTACAGATGAGAAAACTGAATTTAGAAACTGGCAAAGTTGTAGAACTCCAAAACTTTTCCCATTGTACATGCTACTAGAGTACGTAGAAATTATGCCTTAATGTTTTTCTAATTTTTGTTTTGGAAACTGTGTGCCACTGAATTTCTCACTTGTTTAATTTAGGGAGGATCCAACCAAATTAGGATCCACTAAAGAGGAACCAGCACATTATCGGGTGACTTGATTGGACTGACTACATTTCTTTTGGCCAAAATGTACACAAGCTCAAACTTAAAACCCAGCATTGGCACTTTTTCTTTGTTTCACCCGCAGAGTTAATTCACAAAGGCACTTGTTACCAAATGCCTTCTCGAGAAGCTGAACGCTGAAACTGGCAAATACTGACCACTGATGAAGAAACCAGGTGACAAGCCTTTAAAAGTGAAAGACAAAAGAGAGAACACATTGCAGAAGATGCCTGCAAGTACAGGTATTTTGCAACCAAGAAAGTTTTTGAGCTCTTTTTTCCCTGATGCTATGTCATTGATCGGGATAGAGTAGGATAATCAAATAGTCAGTTTAGAAATCCCACTAGGGGATTAAAGACACAGAGGGAATTTTAAGGGAGTTTGGGAGACTGTGTAAGCTAATGACCACTCAAGAGAGGAATCCAGTAACCTAGCAACGATCTACACGACCTTGAAGGAAGACAGGTGCCTCCAAGCGCCAGGCACACTCAAGCCAGAAACCCTGATAGTTAAAGCACAAGACAAGAGACATGGGGTCTGAATCTTGTTACATGAAGTCAGGGAGTTAATCATCCTTTAAGAATAGCATTTCTATGTGTAGCCAAGACAGAAATATAGATGAAAAGGAAAGAAACTAGCCGAAAGGGGACATTATACTGAAACCTGAGATTAATTACCATATTTTAGTCTATGTTACTACCCTTTTGCTAATATAAATATGAATTAAATAGCGCCATGACAGCCCTGGTCAGACCATATAGGGTCACAGGAGGAACTAATGATATAAGCCTTGACGTTTGCCTAAGAATGAGGAAGAAGGTGGTCTTCTCCCCTCCCCACTTTTTCTCGGGCGATAAAGATGTAGTCCTCTTGGTTCTCAGGGCTCAGTTCTCTTGCCAGCCCGCTTGTATCTCTCACAAACGTCCTATGCTAACAGACTCACTCTTTACCTATCACTTTGCCTCACACCGACTTCCTTCTGCAACCAGACAAAAGAAGCTGAGCTTCAGTCAAGTCCTAACACCAGGTGAGAGGTTTTAGTTAAAAGACAGTGGGTTCGCGTCCACATCTGAGATGCGGGGGCGGGGGGGGGGGAGGTTGAGTCCCAATCTGAGTTTTGGCTGGGTTCGAGTCCCTCCCGAGAAGGACTGCGTTTTCATCAAGTCTTTACCCAAACAAGTGTACCTTTTATTGGGTCTGGCACAGCACGTTGAGCTGAATGCGTTTCCTACTGCTCTCTGAATATTGACGGCGGCAGAGAGCATTTCCAATGAGAAAAAGGCGTATTGTTACTGCCCTGTAAATGCGACAGGCAGGGCGCAGGCACAGGTGAGGAGGGCCTTCAGGGCATCGCTGGGTGTGGGGAGGGGGGCGCCCTCCCCCCCCATCCCGTCCCTGCCACCGGTCCCAGCTCCAGCTTCTCCCCCACCCTTGCCCTTCAGGTTGGCGTTTCCCAGGGACGTAGTAACTACAGGGTCTTATCCAGACCTCTCTGGTGGAATATCTCTTTCCTTTTCTTCTCCCCACCCCCCATATATGTGACTAATACGTAAGCTATGAAGCAAAACCAAAGGAATCCTCACTAATCACCCACTTAAAGCAAGGACCGTAACCCGTGTGTGCGCTCCCTCCAGAGATAACCAATATCGTGAATTTCCCCCACCCCCCGCTTTGTAGTTCCACCATGTCCTCGTCGCCCCAGCTGGCGAGAGGGAGGCAAGTGGAGGCAGCTGGGCCACCGCTTAGGTTCCGGCTCCCAGAGACGCTGCCCCGGCAGGTAATTTACGGCATTTAGGCAAAACCACTGCAGGTGTTTGAAAACAGCACGCCGCCGCCGCCCAATCGCGAAGCCGCCCATTCGCGAAACCGTCAAGATTGGCCGCGGCCCCGGCCAGGGCCCGAGGCCGCGCAAGCGCGTTGGCGGCCGGCGGGCCGACGCAGGTGGGTGGCGTCATCGGGAGGCGCGATCCCGGGGCAAGTGACTGAGGCGCTGGAAAAGCGGCGGCGGCGGCGGCGAGAGCGACTCGGGACGGCATGAGCGGCTGCGGGCTCTTCTTGCGCTCGGCGGCGGCGGCGCGCTTGGGCCGTGCCCTGGTGGCTTTCACCGCGAGTCGGCGCCCGCTGCGCACCAGTCCACCGAGCCAAGCTTTCGCCAAGGAGCTCTTCCTGGGCAAAATCGAGAAGGTAACGCCGAGCCCCGGCCGGCCATTGCCCTTCCTCCTCGCCTTTTGCCCTTTGCGGGAAAGGCCCGGTCGAGCCTGGTTAGAGTCCCCACACCTGCCTTAGAAACGCACCTGCGGGCGGGTGTGCTAACCCTGTGGCCCTGAGGAGCTATGGTTTTGACCTGTGTTCGAGGTAACGCCTGCCGGGACACCCTGGGAAACCCTAGGCGAGGTGGTCGCTAAGTGACCCGCAACTCAACACTCCGGCCGCGAACTGGGGGGGCTGGAGGGGGTTTTCTGTTTCCTAAGCACAGACCATGCCGCTCCTTTCTCTGTTGGCTTCCACGGCCGAGTCTCAACGGCTCACCCCACCTTTCAGGTTCCCCAGAAGCCCGGCTCAAAGGTGCCTTCCCCGCCTGTCCCTTCCACGGGTCGCACGACCTAGTGTTACTAAGCACTCACCGGACTCTTATAGTCAGAAGGCTTGGATTTGACCTTGACTCTGTGACTTTGAGTCCCAGTTCTTTCAGCCTTAAAACGGAGCTTGCGATGTGTTCTGCGTCTCAGATGTGTTGTAACGAGACGTATATACGTGGAAATGCTTTTTAAACTGTTAAGATGCGGTACAGGTTCATGAAGCAGCAGAATGAGTAGTCGGTGCTGGCGTCAACACCTGCTAGTCTTGTGACCTTGGGCTAATAGCTCCTGTGAAGTGCCTCAGTGCTCTCATACAGAAAATAGGAGTAAAAACAGCCCTCGCCCCCTCCTACAGGTGGCCCACAAGCCAAAGAAAAATGTGTGTAAAGTGCTTTGAGCTTGGCCGGAATGTTGACTGATTCTGTATTACTTTAGGAGTTATTCCCTGGTTTTTCTAGGACATTCTCTAAGGTCGTCAGGCACAGATGCAGACACTCTGACTGGAGTAGTTTGCCCTGCTAGAAGTACGAAGCTAGGTCTTAAAAGTTAGGGAAGCCGTTTCCTCCAGAACCTGGGGCTGTGTGGTGCTCTGTCGTGGGACCCCCGCGGCTCCCAGCAGCTTGGGGAAGAAAGAACACACATTTTTCTGTTACCGACCAGGGTTCTTGGCCTTCCCCAAGAAATAGAAATTTACTAGAGGCCAGACAAGAAATTCAGGCAAGGCTTTATCTGCTGCAGCAGGGGAGAAGAAGAACAAACAGCATGTTCCCTTGCTTGCTCAATCCCTGAGAGGGGCAACCGGTTTCTTAAATGGGCTGAGGGTAGAAATGTGTCAGGCTGGAGGGATGGCTTAGGTGTTTTGTCCACCCCTTAGGTGGTGGTGTGTGCAGGGGGCATGTGGGGCACCCTGTTTTTGCTCCAGGCTCTTCAAAAGTGGCAGTTGGTTTTTTTTTTGGTCTTTTTGTATCTGTTGGATCCAGAATTTGCCCCAGCTGTGCATGCACACAGTTATTTTTAGTCCCATACAGCTTCTTTGTGTTTTGTTGCTCAAGGAGAGGTGTGTCCAGGTGCAATGATTACAGCACTGCAGCAAAGAGTCCCAGGTCCCAGCCTGTCTCATTTCATGCTCCTCTTTCTCCAAACCTATGGCGCCACCTCCCCCATCCGCACTCTCACCTGTCGGCTTTGCCTCCTGTTTCACTGAGAAAATACACGCAGTCAGGTAAGAACTTCTACCACCACGCTTACCCCCTCCTCCCCACATGTGTGCCCGTGTGGTCTGCGTTCTCTGCATTGATGTGGGGAACCGTCCACTCCCAGCAAAGGCCAACTGTACCCCAAGCTTTCTCAGCTACTCAAGGACATTGATTCCTTCTTGGCTCCTTGACAAGTCCAAACATTAGACAGCATTTCCAGCCAGCTCAGTCGGAGCTGAAGTTTTCTAAGGCTTAGTCTGTGGACTTCTCTTTTCATCTACAAGCACTCCTCTGATAATCTAATTCCGTATCGTGCTGTCAGTGTCCTGAGGATGCACATTTATTTCTCCAGCTGAGATTTCTCCCTGAACCCCATACTCTTCATGTCTACCTTTCTACTCAAAAGCTGCACTTGCATGTTACTAGGCATCGCCAGTCTAGCCCACCCAAAGCTGAGCTCCTGGTCTGCCCACCCAATCCTGTCTTTCCTCCCGCTCTTCTTATCGGAGAGGGTGGTGACTCTGCTGGTCCACTTGTTCAGGTCGAATACCTGGAGTCAGCTTTGACACCTCCTGTTCTCATAAGCCACATCAAATCCAACAGCAAATGCCGTTTTCTCTACGTTCAGGTTCTATTTAGAATCTGACAGCTTTTAAGCACTTCCGCCGGTACCTCCCTGGTTCAGGCAGACATCGTCTCTCGCAGCATTGTTGGGGTTTGAGCGGCAACGTGGTATCCGAGATGCTTAGAATCTCGGAATAGAAGGAGACCTTCATGATCACGCAGGCTGGCAGTTGTCCCCCTGCCCTCAGTTGGACCCAGGCTGTTCCTGAGAGCACCCCCAGGGCTGCTGCAGGGACTAGTGGGGGAGTCAAGTGGGTGACTTTTCTCCCCGTTCACAGCCTCAGCCAGAGCAGCTTGGCTTGCATCTGTTTTGCAGATTTGGTTTCTGCACCGGATTTATTTGAAAAACCGGTTGTACTTTCAAAAATTTGAAAAGTGCTGATGAAATTGAACCCATCGCCCATGAGGCACCCCATTTAGACTCTGAACACTGCCATCAGAAATTTGTTCTCACATGTGCATGAGATCTCTCTCCTGGGACAGTTGTCCATTGGTTGCAGTTGAGACCACCTGGTTCCCAGCCTGTTCTCTCCTCTCACCTGGCTGCTCGCTGGTACCAGAATCATCTCCCTCTAACACAGCCATTGCACCAGGTGAGCCCGTGCAGGCCGGCGCAGTGGACGTGGCCTCTACAGTCGGCTAAAGAGCCGGCTTTGTTCTAAGCGGCTGCGGGGTGGTGACAGCTCAGTGTAATTTCCTTGTAGACCACCTTAGGGGCAGGGCCGAAGGTGGCCTGGAGGCAGGGATTCTTTTAAGTTTGGGCATGGCACCCACCTATCACCTGTACAGGTGGCCGGAAAGAAGAAAGTAGATTTGGGAGCCTGTAACTAGAGTGGCTGATTATTCACAGGGCTCGAGAGGAGACAGGACTCCTCTGCTTTGAAGACCTTTCTCAAGACGCTTGGTGAGAGGTGCTGTGAGGAGAGGCAGGGCTCCTGGGGGCGGCTTAGGGCCTGGGACATCACTTCTCAGCAGGTGTCAGTCAAATCCAGATACTCGGGTCACGCTGGCAGCTAACGGGGGTTGGAGCCCAAAAGCCAGAGGGCACAGCGGGATGATTTTAGGCAGCATATAGCCATGGCCTGGTTGGGAATCCAGGGTCAGTTGGAAACATTGTCCACTCCTCTATCAGTTTGAGGTAGACTTGAAGCGGAGTCGCTTTCCAGGCTGTGGGGACAGGAGCAGAGCCAGTACCCAATACAGATAATTGCAGCTATTTCGTGTTCAGGACACCTCATCTCCTTTGAGCCTCACAGCTGCCTTCTGAGGCATCACCTGTAGCAGGAGAGAAACTGACACTGAGAAGGGGTGTGACTTGCCCATCACACATCTAAGAATCGGCAGAGCCAGGGCTGCATTCCGGTTGATCTGGCTCCTCGTCTGGGCCTCCTCTGGTGGCCCTGCTCAGCGCACGGAGCAGGGCTCATTAGGCGGGACGGGCGGGTGCTGGAGCGAGCAGCCAGGTGGGAACCCGGCAAGATGTCAGACCCGTGACCACAGTACGTTCTTGTCGGTGGCAGCATCTTTGAGCTCACAGGATAACTGAGGTGGATTTCTGTGTTTTGGTAAAGAGCTTGCTCATGCATTATCTTCCATGGTCCTCACAACGACCTTGAGTAAATATTACCTGCTCATCATAGGTGAGAAAACGGCAGTGTGGACAGGTGATGGGATGTGATTAAGGCTGCCCAGTTAGTAAGCTGCAAATCAGGGCTCAGACTGGGGTTTGAAATGTTAGTCCAGGCTCTCTGCTCCATGGGGCAAGCTGACCAAAATTAGGAACAATTTTGGGTCAGGGAGGAGGATGAACCAAGGTGCTGGAGTCTAACGCCATTCCTTGTCTTAAGCTCCTTCTGAAGTTTGCTTTCCGGCTCCTTCAGCGAGTAAGGCCCTGCCAGCCGATGTGGAAACTAGCAAGTCTTTTTCCTTCCCTTTGGGTTGATATTGCCACTATGGGAGGTTGCCAAAAATTAAATTTTTACTACATGTTTATCATTTTTAGAAAGAAGTTTTCCCATTTCCGGAAGTTAGCCAAGATGAACTTAATGAAATTAATCAGTTTGTGGGACCTGTAGAAAAATTCTTCACTGAAGAGGGTATGTATGATTTTCTTTACCATTAGCGATTTCCATTTTAATGGCAATGCTTTGATACTTATGTTAGGAGCAGTGTACGTTAATCATGGAGAAATAGTACTATCGACATATTTTGCTTAAAAGATCGTTCCAGGGCTTCCCTGGCAGCGCAGTGGTTAAGAATCCGCCTGCCAATTGCAGCGGACACGGTTTGAGCCCTGGTCCGGGAAGATCCCACATGCCGCGGAGCAACTAAGCCCGTGCGCCACAACTACTGAGCCCGCATTTTACAACTACTGAAGCCCGCACACCTAGAACCCGTGCTCTGCAACAAGAGAAACCACCGCGATGAGAAGCCCGCACGCCGCAACGAAGAGTAGCCCCTGTTTACCGCAACTAGAGAAAAGCCGGCACGCCGCAATGAAGACCCAACGCAGCCAAAAATAAATAAGTCCAACTGCTCTTTAATTATATGATATCTAGTTCAGTGCCCCTCCCCCCCCTTTTTTTTTGGCTGCATGTGGGATCCAGTTCCCTGACCAGGGATTGAACCCAGGCCCCCTGCATTGGGAGCACAGAGTTTAAGCCACTGGAGCACCAGGGAAGTCCCGACTTTAGTGCTTCTTAATGTATCTATGGTGAAGGACCACTTGAAACATTTCAAACTGTTGCAGGCTAACACTTTTGTAAAATACAATAAAAATGAACAATTTGAAAAATGGAATTAAAAAAACATACAAAATACATCAATCATGTGCTTGGTTGTGTGGCAACGTAAAATTGCTGTAAATGTTTCTGAAGGTTTAATCTTGATTTCTGTACTTAGCTTGTTAGGAACCAGGCATGATCTAGGGACCAGACCATAGGTTGAGGGCACCAGTGTGGAGTGCAGGGTCCCTCACTCAGGGGTCACCGCCCTTAGTGAGGGTAGTGACCTCTGCCTACAGGAGTCCCTTGGGGGGTTGAGCAATGACAGATTGACAGCAGTGCTTCCCCACCGCTCAGGACCCCAAGGAGTTTTGTTTGTGTGGGTTTTATCTATCAACTGGTGCCCTTTGACAAATTAAAACTGAGGAATTTTTAAAATGCTGTGTTCATTTATTACTTCATTTAAAAATAATAAGCCCATCACATGTTAACATAAACAATGTCTTTTTTCAGTTATTAAACTACTTTTTTTATTTTATTGGAGTGTAGTTGATTTATAATGTATTAGTTTCAGGTGTACAGCAAAGTGTTTCAGTTATACATATATTCATTCTTTTTCAGATTCTTTTATAGATTACCACAGATTACTTTTTTAACAAGATTTTATTTTTTTTATAAATTTATTTTTTGGCTGCGTTGGGTCTTCGTTGCTGCGCACGGGCTTTCTCTAGTTGCAACGAGCAGGGGCTACTCATTGCGGTGACTTCTCTTGTTGTGGAGCATGGGCTCTAGGCGCGCAGGCTTCGGTAGTTGTGGCTCACGGGCTCAGTAGTTGTGGCACGCAGGCTTAGCTGCTCTGCGGCATGTGGGATCTTCCCAGACCAGGGCTTGAACCTGTGTTCCCTGCGTTGGCAGGCAGATTCTTAACCACTGGCCATCAGGGAAACCCTATAACAGATTATTGTGTAGAGTTCCCTGTGCTATACAGTAGGTCCTTGTTGGTTATCTATCATATATAGTAGTGTGTGTATGTTAATCCCAACCTCCTAATTTATCCCTCCCTCCCACGTTTCCCCTTTGGTAACCCTGAGTTTGTTTTCGATATCTGTAGGTCTGTTTCTGTTTTGTAAGTTCATTTGTATCATTTTTTTTAAAATTAGATTCCATATAAGAGTGATATTTGTGTTTCTCTGTCTGACTTACTAGACTTTGTATGATAATCTCTAGGTCCATCCATGTTGCTGCAAATGGCATTATTTCAATTTTAGTAATATTCCATTGTATATTACTGAGCAATATCCCATTGTATATGTGTAATATTCCATTGTATATGTGTACCACATCTCTTTTTAAAAAAATAAATTTATTTATTTATGGCTTCGTTGGGTCGTCGTTGCTGCGCGCGGGCTTTCTCTAGTTGCGGCGAGCGGAGGCTACTCTTCGTTGTGGTGTGCAGGGTTCTCTTTGCGGTGGCTTCTCGTTGTAGAGTATGGGCTCTAGCCTCACGGGCTTCAGTAGTTGTGGCACACGGCCTCAGTAGTTGTGGCACAGGGGCTTAGTTGCTCCACAGCATGTGGGATCTTCCCAGACCAGGGATCGGACCCGTGTCTCCTGCATTGGCAGGCAGATTCTTAACCACTGCACCACCGGGGAAGTCCACCACATCTTTATCCATTCCTCTGTTGTTGGACATTTTGGTTGCTTCCATGTCTTGGCTATTGTAAATAGTGCTGCAATGAATAAACAGTGTTTTTGATGAAGAGTGGCATTGTTTTACAGTTTCGCAAATTTTTTGGCTTATTGGAAGATGCTGGATTCTTATATCTGTTTCTACATTTAATCTGTGATACAAACCACATAGGCCCTGGAAGACTCCACTGTAGGCTCATGAGAGAACTAGGATTAAAAAGGCAAAGAGCATCTTTCTTTTATTAAAATAGTTTTCTCCTGTGGACTCCCTGGAAGTCTGGCAGGTCCCCTGGGCACCCTTTGAGAACTGCTGATCTACAGGGCTATCATGTTTCTAGTTTTAAAAGTTGCTGAGTTGTGTATAAATACGTTTTGTTTCTATTTTTGTTCTAGTGGTTATCTTACTACTCCTATCTATTTTTAGTTCCTTAGTTCCTTGTTCTTCTGTTTATACTTACTATCTGGTTTGTCAGGCTTCCTTTTTCTTCCGATTTGTATTGAGGTATAATTAATTTACAATAAATTGCACATATGTGAAGTGTACAGTTTGATAAGTTTTGGCATGTAAACTTTACTGCCAAGGAAGCATCAACACAATTAACATAATAAACATATCTGTTACCTCTAAAAGCTTTTTTTAAGTTTAACAATTAAAATTTATTATTAAACTTTTAAAACATTATAGTTCATTTACAAAGTTGTGTTAGTTTCAGGTGTACAGCACAATGATTCAGATAGATATATATGCTTTTTCAGATTCTTTTCCCTTATAGGTTGTTAAAAAATACTGTAGTTCCCTGGGCTATATGGTAGGTCCTTGTTGGTTACCTGTATTGTGTATAGTAGTGTGTAGGTGTTAATCCCAAGCTCCTAATTTATCCCTCCCCACACCTTCCCCCTTCGGTAACCATAAGATTGTTTTCTATGTCTGAGAGTCTCTTTCTGCTTTCTAAATAAGGTCTTTTTTCCCCCTTTTTTAATTGAAGTATAGCTGATTTACGATGCTATGCCAGTCTCTGCTGTACAGCAAAGTGACTCAGCTATACACATATGTAGATTCTTTTTTTATATTCTTTTCCATTATGGTATATCACAGGATATTGAATATAGTTCCCTGTGCTATATGTAGGACCTTGTTCTTTATCCATTGTATATGTAATAGTTTGCATCTACCAACCCCAAACTCCCAGTTCATCTCTACCTTCCACCCCTGCGCTGGGGCAACCACAGGTCTGTTCTCTATGTCTGTGAGCCTGTTTCTGTTTTGCAAATAAGTTCATTTGTGCCATATTTTAGATTCCCCATATAAGCGATATCATACGGTATTTGTCTTTCTTATTCTGACTTACTTCACTTAGTATGATAATCTCTAGTTGCACCCATGTTGCTGCAAATGGCATTATTTCATTCTTTTGTATGGCTGAGTAGTATTCCATTGTATACATGTACCACATCTTGATCCATTCATCTGTCAGTGGACATTCAGGTTGTTTCCCTGTCTTGGCTATTGTGAATACTGCTGCTATGAACATACGGGTGCATGTATCTTTCTGGATTAGAGTTTTGTCTGGATATATTCCCAGGAGTGGGATTGCTGGGTCATACGTTAATTCTATTTTTAGTTTTCTGAGGAACCTCCATACTGTTCTCCATAATGGCTGCACCAATTTACATTCCCACCAACAGTGTAGGAAGGTTCCCTTTTCTCCACACCCTCTCCAGCATTTGTTATTTATAGACTTTGTAATGATGGCCATTGTGACCAGTGTGAGGTGGTACCTCATTGTAGTTTGATTTGCATTTCTCTAATGATTAGAGAGGTTGAGCATCTTTTCATGTGCCTACTGGCCAGCTGTATGTCTTCTTTGAAGAAATGTCTATTTAGGTCTTCTGTCCATTTTTCGCTTCTGTCCATTTTTTTTGTCGTTGAGTTGTATGAGCTGTTTGTATATTTTGGAGATTAAGCCCTTGTCTGTCCCATCATTTGCAAATATTTTCTCCCATTCCATAGGTTGTCTTTTCGTTTTTTTTATGGTTTCCTTTGCTGTGCAAAAGCTTGTAAGTTTGATTAGGTCCTGTTTGTTTATTTTTGGTTTTCTTTCTGTTGCCTTGGGAGACTGACCTAAGAAAACATTGGTAGGATTTATGTCAGAGAATGTTTTGCCTATGTTCTCTTCTAGGAGTTCTGTGGTGTCATGTCTTATGTTTAAGTCTTTAAGCCATTTTGAGTTTATTTTTGTGTATTGTGTGGGGTTGTGTTCTAACTATATTGATTTACATGCAGCTGTCAAACTTACCCAGCACCACTTGCTGAAGAGAAAGTCTTTTTCCCATTTTATATTCTTGCCTCCTTTGTTGAAAATTCGTTGATCATAGGTGTCGGTTTATTTTTGGGCTTTCTATTCTGTTCCATTGATCCGTATGCCTGTTTTTGTACCAATAACACACTGTTTTGATTACTGTAGCTTTGTTTTGGTTTTTTTTTAATATTTATTTATTTGGCTGCACCGGGACTTAGTTACAGCATGCAGGATCTTTGTTGTGGCACACAGGATCTTTAGTTGTGGCCTGTGGGATCTCTGATTGCAGCATGCAGGACTTGGTTGCCGCATGCAAACTTTTAGTTGCAGCATGTGGGATCTAGTTCCCTGACCAGGGACTAGACTAGATCTAGTTCCCTGACCAGGGACTAGCCACTGGACCACCAGGGAAGCCACTGGACCACCAGGGAAGTCCCTGTAGCTTTGTAGTATTGTCTGAAGTCTGGGAGAGTTATGCCTCCTGCTTTCCCCCCCCGCCCCAGGATTGCTCTGGCAATTCTGGGTCTTTTATGGGTCCATATAAATTTTTGGATTATTCTACTTCTGTGAAAAATGTCATGGGTAATTTGATAGGGATCGCATTAAACCTGTAGATTGCTTTGGGTGGTATTGCTATTTTAGCAATATTAATTCTTCCAATCCAAGAGTGTGGGATATCTTTCCATTTCTTTGACTCCTCTTTTATTTCCTTTATTAATGTTTTATAGTTCTCAGCATGTAAGTCTTTCATCTCCTTGGTCAGGTTTATTCCTAGGTGTTTTTTTTTTTTTATTGGTGCAATTTTAAACGGTAGGTTTCTTTCTTTACATTCCCTTTCTGGTATTTCATTGTTAGTGTAAAGGAATGCAACTGATTTCTGAATGTTTATCTTGTATCCTGCTACTTTGCTGAATTCATTTATTAGATCTGGTAGTTCTTGTGTAGAGTCCTTAGGGTTATCTATATATAGTATCGTGTCATCTGCATGTAGTGACAGTTTTACCTCTTCCCTTCCAATTTGGATGCCTTTTATTTGTTTTTCTTGTCTGAAGTCTTGCAGCTTTTCACTGTTGAGTATTATATTGGCTGTTTGTATTATATTGGATATTATATCAGGATTTCTCATAAATGGCTTTTATTATGTTGAGATATGTTCTCTCTATTCCCACTTTGGTAAGAGTTTTTATCATGAATGGATGCTGAATTTTGTCAAATGCTTTTTCTGCATCTATTGAGATGATCATATGATTTTTTACTTTTCTTTTATTAATTTGTATTACATTGATTGATTTGCATATGTTGAAGCATCCTTGTGAACCTGGGATGAGTCCAACTCGGTCGTGGTATATGATGTTTTTTATGTGTTGTTGGATTCGGTTTGCTAATATCTTGTTGAGAATTTTTGCATCTATATTCATCAAAGATATTGACCTGTAATTTTCTTTTTTTGGTGGTATCTTTATCTGGTTTTGGTATCCGGGTGATTGTGGCTTCACAGAATGTCTTTGGGAGTGTTCCCGCCTCTGCAGTCTTTTGACAGAGTTTGAGAAGAATCTGTGTAAGTTCTTCTTTGTATGTTTGGTAGAATTCACCTGTGAAGCCATCGGGTCCTGGACTTTTGTTTTTAGGAAGTTTTTTTTATTACCGATTCTATTTCTCTTCTAGTGGTCGTTCTGTTCAAATTACCTATTTCTTCTTGATTAAATTTGGTGGGCTGTATGTTTCCAGAAAATTGTCCATTTCTTCTAGGTTGTCAAATTTGTTGACATGTAATTGTTCATAGTATTCTCTTATGGTCTTTTGTATTTCTGCAATATCAGTTGAGATTTCTCCTTTTTCATTTCTTGTTTATTTGGGTTCTCTGTCTTTTCTTGGTGAGCGTGGCCAGAGGTTTGTCAATTTTGTTTACCCTTTCAAAGAACCAGCCCTTATTTTTGTTGATTTTTTTCTATTGTTTTTTTAATCTCTAATTAGTTTATTTTCACCCTGATCTTTATTCTTTCCTTCCTTCTACTGATGTAAGGTTTAGTTTGTTCTTCTTTTTCTAATTCTTTTTAGGTGGTAGGTTAGGTTGTTTACTTGAGATTTTTCTTGTTTTTTGATGAAGGCCTGTATCTCTACGAACTTCCCTCTAAGAACTGCTTTTGCTGTGTCCCATAGACTTTGCATAGTTGTGTTTTCCTTGTCGTTTGTCTCAAGGTATTTTTTAATTTCCTTTTTAATTTCCTTATTGACCCATTGGTGTTTTAGTAGCATGGTATTTTGTCTCCATGTAGTCTTTTTTCTCGTTTCTTATCCTGTTGTTGATTTCTAGTTTCATGCCACTGTGGTCAGAGAAGATGCTTGAAATAATTTCTGTACTCCTATTAAACTTGTTGAGCTTAGTTTTGTGCCCTAGGATGTGGTCAGTCCTAGAGAATGTTCCGTGTACGCTTGAAATGATTGTGTATTCTGTTTTTTTGTTTTTTTGTTTTTTTTTGAGGTACACAGGTGTCTCACTGTTGTGGCCTCTCCCGTTGCGGAGCACAGGCGCCGGACGCACAGGCTCCGCAGCCATGGCTCACCGGCCCAGCCACTCCGTGGCATGTGGGATCTTCCCGGACCAGGGCACGAACCCGTGTCCCCTGCATCAGCAGGCGGACACTCAACGACTGCACCACCAGGGAAGCCCTATTCTGGTTTTTTTGATGTAGTGTCCTGAAAATATCAATTAAGTCTAACTGTTCTGTTGTATCATTTAGGACCTCTGTTGCCTTATTGATTCTGTCTGGAAGATCTGTCCATTGATGTGAGTGGGGTATTAAAGTCTCTTACTATTGTATTCCTATCCATTCTCCCTTTATGTCTGTTAGTGTTTGTTGTATGCATGGGTGGTCCTATATTAGGTGCATATATGTTGATGAGTGTAAAATCCTCTTCTTGTACTGATCCTGTTATTATATAGTGTCCTTCTTTATCTTTCTCTGTAACGTTTGCTTTAATCTATTTTATCTGATATGAGTATTGCAAATCCTGCTTTCTTGTCATTTCAGTTTGCATGAAATATATTTTTCCATCCTCTCACTTTCAATCTATGTGTTAGCCCTCAGGTGGGTCGCTGGTAGGCAGCATATGGTAGGCTCTTGGTTTTTTTAATCCAGTTTGCCAGTCTGTCTTTTGATTGGAGCATTTAGTCCATTGACATTTAAGGTAATTACTGTCACGTAAGTATTTATTGCCATTTCAAACCTTGTTTCTTCTTTGTTCCCTTTTCTTTTTTTCTTTTTGAGGTTTGATGATTTCCTTTTATGCTTGTGTTCTCCTCTGCTAGGTTTTTGTGAATCTATGTTTTTGATTTGTGGTTGCCCTGTTTCTCAATTATTATATGTTAACCCTTTCCTATATCTGCTTTCTTTAGACTGATAGTCATAAAGGCTCAAACACATTCTAAAAAAAAAAAGAATCTGCATTTTTTTTTTACTCCCCTTCCCCACATTTTACGATATTTATGTCCCTTTTTGCATCTTCATGTTTATCCTTTTGCTATTCGTTGTGTTTATCATTGCTTTCACAAATAGGTTTTTTTTCTTTTCTTTTTGATCTATATACTGGCTGGTTTACGTGATTTACTTCCAATTGTGATTTCCTCTTTCCTATTTCTTCTTGCTTCTTTTCTGTTTAGAGATGATGACCTTTCAGTATTTCTTTTAGGATAGGTTTAGTATTGCTGTATTTTTAGTTTTTGCTTGTCTGAGAAATTCTTTATTTCTCCTCCTATTCTGAATGATAATCTTGCTGGGTAGAGTATTCTAGGTTGCAGATTTTCGTCTTTCAAGACTTTGAATATATTTTGCCACTCCCTTCTGGCCTGCAGTGTTTTTGTAGAGAAATCAGCTGATAGCCTTATGGGGGCTCCTTTGTAAAGAAATGTTTTCCTCTTGCTGCCATTAGAATCCTCTCTTTAACTTTTGCCACTTTTATTATAATATATCTTGGTGTAAGTCTGTTTGGGTTCAACTTGTCTGGGACCCTCTGTGCTTCCTGTGTCTGGATATGTTTCCTTCTTTAGGTTTGGGAAGTTTTCAGCCATAATTTCTTCAAATACATTTTCAATCCCCTTTTCTCTTCTCCTTCTGGAATTCCTATTATGTGTAGATTGACCCACTTTGTATTATCCCATAGGTCTCTTATATTGCTTTCATTTTTTTGCATTTGGTTTCCTGTCTGCTGTTATGATTGGGTAATTTCCATTAGTCTGTCTTCCCGGTCACTTATTCTTTATTCTGCAGTATTCATTCTGCTCTTCATTGCCTTGAGCTCGGCTTTCGTCTCGGCAAATGAATTTTCTAACTTTTCTTGGGTCCTTCTTATAGTTTCTAGTTCATTTTTATGGTAATCTGAATTTCTGTCAATAACCTTTCTTAATTCCTTCAGTATTTTCATTATCTCCTTCTTGAACTCAGTGTCTGTTAATTTTTATTTATTTATTTATTTGGCTGTGCTGGGTCTTCATTGCGGCATGCGGGATCTTTTAGTTGTGCCATGGGGAATCTTTAGTTGTAGCATGCGAACTCTTAGTTGTGGCATGTGGGATCTAATTCCCTGACCAGGGATTGAACCCAGGCCCCCTACATTAGGAGCATGGAGTCTTAGCCAGTGGACCACCAGGGAAGTCCCTTGGTGTCTATTAGACTGAAGAGGTCTGTTTCATTGTTCCTTCAGGGGAATTTTCTTGGTCTTTTAACTGAGAGTGATTCCTCTGCTTCTTCATTTTGCTTATATTTCTCTTAGTCTGTGAATTTAGGAGAAGCGGTTGCCTACTGTAATCTTGGAGGGCTACTTATATGCAGGAGCGTCCCTGTGTAGCTTGTGTGGGTTTAATTTTTTTTTTTGGCGTGAAGGCAGTTTTTGTTGTGGATGCTTGCTGTCTCTTTCCTCAGCATATGCTGGCTCATATCCCTTTGGTAGGGCCGTGCATGTACGCAGGTGCACAGCTCACGTGGGCTCCCAGGGAGGCGGGAGCAGTGGTTGGCTTGCGGTCATGGGTCCCTCCGCAGCGGTGATGGCGGGTCACATGCCCCTGGGCGGTTGGCACCAGGTCGCAAGGTCCTCGGCAGGGTGAGGCACGCAGGCTCCTGGGAAGGTGGGGGCAGTCATCTGCACCTGCTCCCAAGACCGTTGGCGGTGGCAGCAGCAGCAGCCTGCGCCCACCTCTGGAGTCCAAGATGGCAGCTTGCTCTTGCCCTTGGAGCTCATGTAGGCAGTGACCTGCCGCCTGCGAGCGTTCGGAGAAAGAAGCTCCTATGGTGGGCCCGCCCCTCTCCTCGCACGTCCCCTAGCAGTGGTGCCTTGCCTCTCTGGCAGGCCCAGGCTTCTTCCCGAACTCCCTCAGTGGTGGCGCACTACACCCCAGCCCCCTCAGGCTGTCTTTATCCAGCCAATCCCAGTCCTCGCCCCAGGGTCTGACCTCAGTAGCCCGAGCTTCAGTACCCAGCCGCCAGCCGCCCCAGTGGGTAGTGACAATTGTTTCAGTCTCGCGAGTGTCGGTTGGCACCAACCCTCTGTGCAGGTCTCTTTCCACTTCGCTCTCTGCACCGCTGTTGGTGCACTCTGCTCCAAGGCTTTGGAGCTCACCCTCTGTCCCCACCAGTGAGGGGACTTCCCAGTGTGCAGAAACCTTTCCACTTCACAGCTCCCTCCCAGAGGCGCAGGTCCCATCCTGATTCCCTTCTCTCTTTTTTTTCTTTTTTCCTTTGCTCTACCCAGTTACATGGAGATGTCCGTGCCCTTTTGGAAGTCTGAGGTCTTCTGCCAGCATTCAGTAGATGTTCTGTAAGAGTCGTTCCACATGTAGAAGCATTTTTTAAAATTTTTAATTCATTTAAATTTATTTTTTTAAGTTTTTAAAAAATTTTTTATTGTGGTAAAAGATACATAATAAAATTTAACTATCTTAATGATTTAGAAGTGTGCAGTTCAGTGATATTACGTGCATTCACATTGTTGTGCAATCACCAGCATTCATTTTCAGAGCTCATTTCATCTTCAGAACCGAAAACTTGTACCCGTTAAACGTTACCTCCCACCACCCCTCTTCCCAGTGCCTGGCAACTACCGTCTGCTTTCTGTCCCTAAGGATGTGACTACTCTAGATACCTCACTGAAGTGGAATCGTACAGTATTGTCTTTTTATAACTGGCTTATTTCACAGCTCAGTGTCCTCAAGGTTCACCTGTGTTGTACCCTGTGTCACCATTTCTTTTCCTTTTTAAGGCTGAATAATATTCCATGTATGTCTCTATATCATAGTTATATATCTATATGTCTGTTCATAAATCTATAATATCTATTCAATGGACTATATCTGTCACATTTTGCTTACCCACTCATCTCTTGCTCGACATTTCAGTTGCTTCCACCTTTTGGCTATTATGAATAATGCTTCTGTGAACATATGTGTACAAATATTTCTTCAAGACCTTGACTTCAATTTTTTATATATATATTTATTTATTTATTTATTTATTTTTGGTTGCATTGGTCTTCGTTGCTGCTCACAGGCTTTCTCTAGTTGTGGAGAGTGGGGGCTACTCTTTGTTGCGGTGCACGGGCTTCTCATTGCGGTGGCTTCTCTTGTTGCAGAGCCTGGGCTCTAGGTGTGTGGGCTTCAGTAGTTGTGGCACACAGACTCAGTAGTTGTGGTGCATGGGCTTAGTTGCTCCAAGGCATGTGGGGTTTTCCCAGCCCAGGGCTCGAACCTGTGTCCCCTGCATTGGCAGGCAGATTCTTAACCACTGTGCCAACAGGGAAGTCCCGTAGATGTATTTTTGATGTATCTGTGGGGAGAAGGTGAGCTCCACGTGCTGCTCTTCCACCATCTTGATCCAATCCCTCAAGGACTTTTCTATCATTTTGTTTTTAACCCATAAAAGTTTTCTTGTGCCCCTTTCATTCTCTCTCTGTCCCCAGGCAACCACTAATGTGCTTTCTGTCACTGTAGATTAATTTGCATTTTCTGGAATTTTATTTAAATAGATTCATATGTTATGTATGTTTTTGTCCAGCTTTTTTGGCCTAACTTTGCATTTCATCCGTGTTGTGTGCATCAATAGTTCTTCTTCTTAATCAGTATGCATATACCAAAATTTGTTTATCCATTAACCTATTCATTGACAATTGGTAGGTATCCAGACTTCAGCTATCACAAAAAGGGATGTCGTGAACATTTTTCTGTGAGTCTGGTATAGACATGTGCTTGCATTTCTCTTGGGGAAATACCTAGGAATGGAGTGTCTGAATCATATGGTAGGTTCATGCTGAAATCTAAGAAAGTGCCAAACTGTTTTCCAAAGTGGTCACCACTTCACATCCCCACTAGTGCATTGGAGTTCCAGTTGCTCCACATTTTTGTCAGCACTTGGTACGGTCAGTCTTTTCAATTCTAGTCATTCTAGTGGGTGTGCTATGGTATCTCATCCTGGTTGTAATTTTCATTGCCTTAATGACTAACAAGATGTTGGTCATCTTTTCATGTGCTTATTTGCCATCTGTATGTCTTTGTTTGGTGAAGTGTCTTTCAAATATTTTATGCAGTTTTTAGAAACTGGGATTTAAGACTTTTAATTGGTATATGTTTTACAAAAATTTTCTCCTGGTCTGTGGCTTGACTTTTCATTTTCTTAACAGTGTCTCAAAGAGCAAAAGTTTTTAATGTTGATTAGGTACACGTTTTTTCTTTTGTAGTTCATGCTTTTTGTATTGTACATAAAATATCTACCAAACCCAAGGTCATGATGATTTTCTTTTTTTTTTTTTGGACATCTTTATTGGAGTATAATTGCTTTACAATGGTGTGTTGGTTTCTGCTTCATAACAAAGTGAATCAGTTATACATATACATATGTTCCCGTATCTCTTCCCTCTTGCATCTCCCTCCCTCCCACCCTCCCTATCCCACCCCTCTAGGTGGTCACAAAGCACCGAGCTGATCTCCCTGTGCTATGCGGCTGCTTCCCACTAGCTATCTATTTTACGTTTGGTAGTGTATATATGTCCATGCCACTCTCGCACTTTGTCACAGCTTACCCTTCCCCCTCCTCATATCTTCAAGTCCATTTTCTAGTAGGTCTGTGTCTTTATTCCCATTTTACCCCTAGGTTCTTCATGACCTTTTTTTTTTCTTAGATTCCATATATATGTGTTAGCATACGGTATCTGTTTTTCTCTTTCTGACTTACTTCACTCTGTATGACAGACTCTAGGTCCATCCACCTCACTACAAATAACTCAATTTTGTTTCTTTTTATGGCTGAGTACTATTCCATTGTATATATGTGCCACATCTTCTTTATCCACTCATCCGATGATGGACACTTAGGTTGCTTCCATGTCCTGGCTATTGTAAATAGAGCTGCAATAAATATTGGGGTGCATGTGTCTTTTTGAATTATGGTTTTCTCTGGGTATATGCCCAGTAGTGGGATTGCTGGGTCATATGGTAGTTCTATTTGTAGTTTTTTAAGGAACCTCCATACTGTTCTCCATAGTGGCTGTATCAACTTACATTCCCACCAGCAGTGCAAGAGTGTTCCCTTTTCTCCACACCCTCTCCAGCATTGATTGTTTCTAGATTTTTTTGATGATGGCCATTCTGACCGGTGTGAGATGATATCTCGTAATTTTGATTTGCATTTCTCTAATGATTAATGATGTTGAACATTCTTTCATGTGTTTGTTTGCAGTCTGTATATTTTCTTTGGAGAAATGTCTAGTTAGGTCTTCTGCCCATTTTTGGATAGGGTTGTTTGTTTTTTTGTTATTGAGCTGCTTGTAAATTTTGGAGATTAATCCTTTGTCAGTTGCTTCATTTGCAAATATTTTCTCCCATTCTGAGGGTTGTCTTTTGGTCTTGTTTATGGTTTCCTTTGCTGTGCAAAAGCTTTGAAGTTTCATTAGGTCCCATTTGTTTATTTTTGGTTTTATTTCCATTTCTTTAGGAGGTGGATCAAAAAGGATATTGCTGTGATTTACGTCATAGAGTGTTCTGCCTATGTTTTCCTCTAAGAGTTTGATAGTTCCTGGCCTTACATTTAGGTCTTTAATCCATTTTGAGCTTATTTTTGTACATGGTGTTAGGGAGTGTTCTAATCTCATACTTTTACATGTACCTGTCCAGTTTTCCCAGCACCACTTATTGAAGAGGCCGTCTTTTCTCTGCTCTATATTCTCGCCTCCTTTATCAAAGGTAAGGTGACCATATGTGCGTGGGTTTATCTCTGGGCTTTCTAGCCTGTTCCATTGATCTATATTTCTGTTTTTGTGCCAGTACCATACTGTCTTGATTACTGTAGCTTTGTAGTATAGTCTGAAGTCAGGGAGCCTGATTTCTCCAGCTCCATTTTTCGTTCTCAAGATTGCTTTGGCTATTCGGGGTCTTTTGTGTTTCCGTACAAATTGTGAAATTTTTTGTTCTAGTTCTGTGAAAAATGCCAGTGGTAGTTTGATAGGGATTACATTGGATCTGTAGATTGCTTTGGGTAGTAGAGTCATTTTCACAATGTTGATTCTTCCAATCCAAGAACATGGTATATCTCTCCATCTATTTGTATCATCTTTAATTTCTTTTATCAGTGTCTTATAATTTTCTGCATACAGGTCTTTTGTCTCCTTAGGTAGGTTTATTCCTAGATATTTTATTCTTTTTGTTGCAGTGGTAAATGGGAGTGTTTTCTTAATTTCACTTCCAGATTTTTCATCATTAGTGTATAGGAATGCCAGAGATTTCTGTGCATTAATTTTGTATCCTGCGACTTTACCAAATTCATTGATTAGCTCTAGTAGTTTTCTGGTAGCATCTTTGGGATTCTCTATGTATAGTATCATGTCATCTGCAAACAGTGACAGCTTTACTTCTTCTTTTCCTATTTGGATTCCTTTTATTTCTTTTTCTTCTCTGATTGCTGTGGCTAAAACTTCCAAAACTGTGTTGAATAATAGTGGTGTGAGTGGGCAACTTTGTCTTGTTCCTGATCTTAGTGGAAATGGTTTCAGTTTTTCACCATTGAGGATGATGTTGGCTGTAGGTTTATCATATATGGCATTTATTATGTTGAGGAAAGTTCCCTCTGTGCCTACTTTCTGCAGGGTTTTTATCATAAATGGGTGTTGAATTTTGTTGAAAGCTTTCTCTGCATGTATTGAGATGATCATGTGGTTTTTCTCCTTCAATTTCTTAATATGGTGTATCACGTTGATTGATTTGCGTATATTGAAGAATCCTTGCATTCCTGGAATAAACCCCACTTGATCATGGTGTGTGATCCTTTTAATGTGCTGTTGGATTCTGTTTGCTAGTATGTTGTTGAGGATTTTTTCATCTATGTTCATCAGTGATATTGGCCTGTAGTTTTCTTTCTTTGTGACATCTTTGTCTGGTTTGGTATCAGGGTGATGGTGGCCTCATAGAATGAATTTGGGAGTGTTCCTCCCTCTGCTGTATTTTGGAAGAGTTTGAGAAGGATAGGTGTTAGCTCTTCTCTAAGTGTTTGATAGAATTCGCCTGTGAAGCCATCTGGTCCTGGGCTTTTGTTTGTTGGAAGATTTTTAATCACAGTTTCAATTTCAGTGCTTGTGATTGGTCTGCTCATATTTTCTATTTCTTCCTGATTCAGTCTTGGCAGGTTGTGCATTTCTAAGAATTTGTCCATTTCTTCCCGGTTGTCCATTTTATTGGCATAGAATTGCTTGTAGTAATCTCTCATGATCTTTTGTATTTCTGCAGTGTCAGTTGTTACTTCTCCTTTTTCATTTCTAATTCTATTGATTTGAGTCTTCTCCCTTTTTTCCTTGATGAGTCTGGCTAATGGTTTATCAATTTTGTTTATCTTCTCAAAGAACCAGCTTTTAGTTTTATTGATCTTTGCTATCATTTCCTTCATTTCTTTTTCATTTATTTCGGATCTGATCTTTATGATTTCTTTCCTTCTGCTAACTTTAGGGATTTTTTGTTCTTCTTTCTCTAATTGCTTTAGGTGCAAGGTTAGGTTGTTTATTCGAGCTGTTTCCTGTTCTTAAGGTAGGATTGTGTTGCTATAAACTTCCCTCTTAGAACTGCTTTTGCTGCATCCCATAGGTTTTGGGTTGTCATGTCTCCATTGTCATTTGTTTCTAGGTATTTTTTGATTTCCTCTCTGATTTCTTCAGTGATCACTTCGTTATTAAGTAGTGTATTGTTTAGCCTCCATGTGTTTGTATTTTTTACAGATCTTTTCCTGTAATTGATACCTAGTCTCATAGCATTGTGGTCAGAAAAGATACTTGATACAATTTCAATTTTCTTAAATTTACCAAGGCTTGATTTGTGACCCAAGATATGATCTATCCTGGAGAATGTTCCATGAGCACTTGAGAAAAATGTGTATTCTTTTGTTTTTGGATGGAATGTCCTATAAATATCAATTAAGTCCGTCTTGTTTAATGTATCATTTAAAGCTTGTGTTTCCTTATTTATTTTCATTTTGGATGATCTGTCCATTTGAGAGTGAGGTGTTAAAGTCCCCTACTATGAATGTGTTACTGTCGATTTCCCCTTTTATGGCTGTTAGTATTTGCCTTATGTATTGAGGTGCTCCTATGTTGGGTGCATAAATGTTTACAGTTGTTGTATCTTCTTCTTGGATCGATCCCTTGATCATTCGTCATGGTGATTTTCGTTTATATCTTCTTTTAGAAGGTTTATATTTATCTGTTAACGTTTAGACTTATGATCCATTCCCAGATAATTTTGTTGATGATGTGAGGTAACATTTGAGGATTTCTTTTTTGCATGTGGCTATCCAATCGTTGTAGCAACATTTATTGAAAGGATGATCCTTTCCCTATTTAACTGACTTTGATACTTCTGTCAAAAACCAGTTGAGGGCTTCCCTGGTGGCGCAGTGGTTGAGAGTCCGCCTGTCGATGCAGGGGACACGGGTTCGTGCCCTGGTCTGGGAAGATCCCACATGCCGCGGAGTGGCTGGGCCCGTGAGCCATGGCCGCTGAGCCTGCGCGTCCGGAGCCTGTGCTCCGCAACGGGAGAGGCCACAACAGTGAGAGGCCCGCGTACTGCAAAAAAAAAAAAAACGAAAACCAGTTGACCATAAGATTCCCAGAAGATGGCAGAGTATGTAGCAGCAGGAATCTGTCTCCCCCCCAGACAACAATTGCACTGGCAGAATCTGTCTGTTGTAACTGTTGAGGAGCTCTGGAGTCTGGATCGGGGGGCAGGGTGCCTGGACAAAAATGTGGTTAATTTCAATCAGTTTCAGCTCTGAGCACAGAAGCAGCTACCCACCCCCAGACCCAAAGCAAGCTGCTATGCACTTGTTCCTGGAGCAGCCTGTACACAGCTTGTGGGAGCCAGAGTGGGCAAAACGGACCCTGTGCATCAGGTATTAGGGTTCTGTGCTGGTTGCTGATTGCTGCTTCTGATCAGAGGTGCAGACAAAGAGGCAGAGGCCATGGTGTTGCAGCTTCTTAGTGTTGCAAGCCCCTCCCCCTCTGGCAGAAGTCACTTCTAAGGGATTTAAAGGGCTAGTGCCTTTTTTCCTCTTCATTTTCTTTTTGCGTTTTTTTTTTTTTTTGGCCGTGTGGCATGTGGGATCTTAGTTCCCCAACCAAGGATCAAACCTGTGCCCCCTGCAGTGGGTGGGTGGAGTCTTAACTACTGGACCGCCAGGGAAGTCCCTCTTTTTGTTTTTTCAGGAGCCAGATGGAATACTAGGACCTTCTAAAGCAAATGCATATATGGGCGGCAAATGAACTGGGAAAGAGACAGGCTCAGGAAAGACCTGAAAAGACCTTAAGTTTACACCAGGCTGATCCTTGGCATAGACAAAGCCTACAACAATTAAAAATCAAAACAAAACCCAAAAGCACAAACAACAAAAATAGAAATCAACATGTGGAATATCAAACCTAAAATCTTCTGCACAGCAAAGGAAATAATCAACAAAATGAAAAGGCATCCTAAGAAATGGGAGAAAATATTTGCAAAGCATATATTGGATAGGGGACTAATATCCAAAATATATAAAGAACTCATGCAACTCAATAGCAAAAAAAAAAAAGTTTAAAAGATGGGCAGAGGAACTAAATAGACATTTTTCTAGAGAAGACACACAAATGTCCAACAGATACATGAAAAAAGTGCTCAATATCACTAAACAGGAAAATGCAAATCAAAACCACAATGAGATAACACCTCTCACCTGTTAGAATGACTATCATCAAAAAGACCACAGATGACAAATGTTGATAAAGATGTGGCAAAATGGAACCCTTGTGCACTGTTGGTGGGATTGTAAATTTGTCAGCCACTATGGAAAACAGTGTGGAGGCTCCTTTAAAAATTAAAATCAAACTACCATATCCAGTAATTCACTTCTTGGTATATACCCAAAAGAAATGAAAACACTGGGACTTCCCTGATGGTGCAGTGGTTAGGAATCCACCTGCCAGTGCAGGGGACATGGGTTCAATCCCTGGTCCAGGAAGATCCCACATGCCATGGAGCAACTAAGCCCGTGCACCACAACTGCTGAGCCTGTGTGCCGCAACTACTGAAGCCCATGCACCTAGAGCCCGTGCTCCACAACGAGAGAAGCCACCACAGTGAGAAGCCCATGCACCGCAACAAAGAGTAGCTTCCACTTGCCACAACTAGTGAAAGTCTGTGTGCAGCAACGAAGACCAATTCAGCCAAAAATAAATTAATTAATTAATTAATTTTAAAAAATGAAAACACCCAAAGAGATAATATGCACTCCCATGTTTATTGCAACATTATTCACAATAGCCAAGGTATGGAAACAACCTAAGTGTTCTCCAGTTGTTGAATGGATAAAGAAGATGTAAGATACCAACATATAAGTAAGTAAAATAGAATATTATTCATCTATGAGAAAGGAAGTCTTGCCATTTGCAACGACATGGATGGACCTTGAGGATACTATGCTTAGTGTAGTAAGTCAGAGAAAGACAAGTATTGTGATAATCACTTATATGTGGAATCTAAAACTGAACTCCTAAAACAGTTGAATATGTGATTACTAGGGGCTGGGGAATGGGGGAATTGGAGAGGTGTTGTTTAAGGGTATACACTTGGAACTAGTAGATAAGTGAGTCCTGGAGATCTAATGTACATTATTGTGATTATAGACAACAACACTGTACTATAAATATCAAATGTGCTGACAGAATAGATCTTAGTTATTACCGCCTCAAAAAGAAATGATAATTGTGTGTTGTAGTAGAGGTATTAGCTAAGGCTATGATGGCAGTCCTATTGCAGTATATAAATGTATCAAATCAACATGTTGTACACCTTGAACTTAGACAATGTTATATGTCACATATGTTTCGATGAAGGAAAAAAGAGCAAACCCTGGGGATTTCCCTGGTGGACCAGTGGTTAAGACTCTGTGCTTCCACTGCAGGGGTCGCAGGTTTGATCCCTGGTCAGAGAACTGAGATCCCACGTGGCACACAGCATGGCCAAAAAAGAAAAAGGAGCAAACCCTGGGAAGAGGGAAAATCTGATTTCCAGAGTTACCACATTATTAATTCACATGTCCAGTTTTCAGCAAAAGCAGAGCAGAAAAGTATGACCCATTCAAAGAAAAAAAAAAAAGAACCAATAAAAAACTCTTCCTGTAAACGACCCGATGGAGGCCCTACTAGACAAAGACTTAAAAATAGCCATCTTAAAGATGCTTAACTAACAAGACATGCAGGAAGTGAAGAATGTGTGAACAAATGGAAATATCAATAAAGAGGGAGTAAACCTAAAAAACAAAATGACATTTGGGAGCTGAAAAGTACAGTGACTGAAAGGAAGAGTTCACTAGAGAGATTCAAAGATAGATTTGAGAAGGCAGAAGAATCAGTGAACTTGCTGATAGGATAATGGAAAATAATCAAGTCTGAAGCACAGGAAAAAAAAAAGATTGAAGAAAAGTGAACTTGAGGGACCTGTGGAACACTGTTAAATGCATACATATTGTGAGAGTCTCAGAAAGAGAAGAGATTATTTGAAGAAACATTGGTTGAAAACTTCTCAAATTTCGTGAGACGTGAATATAAACATACAAGAAGCTAAGCAAACTCCAAATAGGATGAATCATAGAGACCTACACCAAGACACGTTATATAATCACACTGTCAGAAGACAAAGACCAAAAGAGTCTTGAGAGCTGTAAGAGAGAAGCGACAGACAAGGAATCCTCAATGAGATTTTCAGTAGATTTCTCATCAGAAATTTTGGAGGCCAGAAAGCAGTGGGCCAATATATTCAAAGTGCTAAAAGGAAAACATTCTCAACCAAGAATGCTATATCTGGCAAACTGTCCTTTAAAAGTAAGGGAGAAAGTAAGACATTCCCAGATAAAAGCTGAGGGAGTTTGTTACCACTGGCTCTGCCCTACAAGAAATGCTCAGGACACTAGACAGTAACTCAAGTCCATGTAAAGAAATAAAGATCTCATTGAAGGTAAATACATGGGCAGGTATAAAACCTAGTATTATTGTAACAATGGTTTATAACTGTAGTTTTTGTTTTCTACTTGATTTAAGAGTCTAATATTTTTTAGAAAAACATCAGTCTAAAAGCTAGTATCACTGTAACTTTGTAACTCTACATTTTGTTCTCTGTAATAATTTAAGAGACTAAAAATCGTTTGAAACAATTATTTATGTTTTTGGACATGGTGCCTAACAATGTAATTTTGTGACAACAACAATAAAAGAAAAGGGTGGATATGGAGCCTTTAAAGGAACAGAATTTTAGTATGTTACTGAAGTTAAGCTGGTGTAAATTCACATGAGTGTTACAACTTTGAGATGTTCAATGTGATCCCCATGGTAACTACAAAGAAAATACCTAAAGAATATACATGAAAGCAAATGAGAGGGGAATTGAAATGTTTCACTGCAAAAAATCAAGTAAAAAGAAGACAGTAATGCAAAAAAAAGATGGACAAAAAAGCTATATAAATAACAAAATGACGGAAGTCTTTCCTTATCACTAATTAAAAGTAAATAGATTAAACTCTTCCATCAGAAGTCAGAAGTTGCCAGATTTAAAAAATAATCCAGCTATATCTTGTCTACAAGAGATTCAGTTTAGATCCAAAGACACAACCAGGTTAACAGATAAATGGGTAAACAGAATGTATATGCATACAATGGAATATTATTTAACCTTTATAAGGAGGGGAATTTGGACCAATGCTACAACATGAACCTTGAGGACATTATGCTAAGTGAAATAAGCTGGTCAGAAAAAGACAAATACTGATTGATTTCACTTGTATGAAGTATTGATACTGAGAGCAGTCAAATCCATAGTGACAAAGTAATAGAATGGTGGTTGTCAGGGGGTGGGAGGGAGGAGGAATGGGGAGTTATTGTGTAATGAGGGCAGAGTCAACTGTTTTGAACGGTGAAACGAGTTCTGGAGATGGGTGGTGGTGATGGTTGCACAATAATGTAAATGTACGTAATACTACTGAATTGCACACTTAAAACTGGCTAAGATAGTAAATTTTATGTGTATTTTGCCACAATATAAAAAAATGGAAAAAATCAATCATTTATGTGAGGGTCTGTTTCTGAATCCTCTGTTCTGTTTGTCTATTTTGATGCAAATATTATGTTGCCTTCTTTACTGAGCTTTGTAATAGGCTTGAAAGCAAGAAGTGTTAGTCCTGCAGCCTTGTTCTTTTCTGAAGTTGTTTGGCTCCTCTAGGTCCTTTGCATTTGCTTATAAATTTTGGAATCAGCTTTTCAGCTTCAACAAAAAGGCCTTTATGTGTTATGATTGGGGTTACAATAAATCTGTAAATCAGTTTGAGGGAGAATTGAGATTATAACAATACTGAATTTTCAAATGCACGATCATGGGATATCTCCCCATTTATTTGATTCTTATATAATTCTCTCAGCAGCATTTTGTGTGTCGTGGTCAGTGTATAGACCTTGGACATTTTGTTTTCCTTTTTTTTTTTGGCTGCATTGGGTCTTCGTTGCTGTGTGCAGGCTTTCTCTAGTTGCGGTGAGCAGGGGCTACTCTTCGTTGCAGTGCGTAGGCTTCTCGTTGTGGTGGTTTCACTTGTTGCAGAGCATAGGCTTCAGTAGTTGCCGCATGCTGGCTCAGTAGTTGCGGCATGCAGGCCCTAGAGCACGTGGGCTTCAGTAGTTGCAGTGCGTGGGTTTCAGTAGTTGTGGCACTTGGGCTCTAGAGCGCAGGCTCAGTAGTTGTGGCGCACAGGCTTAGTTGCTCCGCGGCATGTGGGATCTTCCCGGACCAGGGATCAAACCCATATCCCCTGCATTGGCAGGCGGATTCTTAACCACTGCGCCTCCAGGGAAGTCCCAACCTTGGACAAATTTTGACAAAAGTTTCTGATGGTTTCTCAACTGATAATGTTTTTTTGATGGTTTGTAAAATGTATTCATAAGTATTTAAAGTTCTTTGACATTATTGTAAATGGTATTTTTTAAAATTGCAATTTCTGATTGTTCGCTGTTTGTATATAGAAATACAGTTGATTTTTTACACATTATTTTTACAGTGGTATGGAAGTTCACTTTTTTCTGTATATACTTGTTTCTATTTCTGAAATTTTTCTTCATAATCTATATTTTATTTCATTAATAAAAGAAATTCACACTTGTTTAAAGGAGATTTAGGAACTAAACAAGATGAAAGAAAAATGTCACCCATTGTGTCATAGTTTTTGTTGTTGAAAATCAATTTTAGTTGAACTTCAGATGCGGGCGTTTTCGTGGGGATTTCTTAATTCAACCTCAGGGTTATACCCATTAAATTTAATATGTATGTAATATGATAACATTTCATGATGACATTATTTGCTTTAAAAAAACTTTAGTTTGAGATAATTGCAGATTCACATGCAGTTGTAAGAAATAATTCAGAGATCAGTTATACCCTTCACCCAATCAGTTTCCCCCAATGCATAGCTTTATGGAATACGTCTTGCATAACCACAGACTGTTATCACAACCAGGAAATTGACATCAACCTTATTCAGATTTTGCCAGTTGTACGTTTACTGATTGTGTATGTACTTATGTAATTTTGTCATATATATAGATTCATGTGACAAGCACCACAATCATGGTACGGAACAGTTACATCACAAGAATCCCTCATGCGTTCCTTTTATAGATATAGCCCCTTCTTGCCCTCTCCTCCCCAGCTTCTGGAAACCACTAGTCTGTTCTCCATTTTTATAATTTTGTTATTTCAAAAATGTTATATTAATGGAACCATACAGTATATAAACTTTGGGATTGGCATTTTTTTACTCAGCATAATTCTCCTGTAAGTTGCTGTATATCAGTGGTTTGTTGTTTTTTATTGTTCGGTAGTTTTCCATGTTACGGGTTAACACAATTTGTTGACTGTTCTGACGTTGAAGTACATCTTGGTGGTTTCCAGTTTTGAGGCTCTTACGAATAAAACTTCTGTGTACATTTGTGTACAAGCTTTGTGTGAACATATTTTCTCTTCTCTGGGATAAATGCCCAGGAGTGCAGTTGTTGGGTCCTGAGGTAGTTCTGTGTTTAATTATTTTCAAAGTGTTGGCTGTACCGTTTTACGTTCCCAATAGCAGTGTATGTGATCCAGTTTCTGTGCCTTTTTTGCCAGGATTTGGTGTTGTCACTGGTTTTGTTTTAAAAAAAAAACTTTAAAAAATTTTGGCCATTCTGTTAGATGTGGAGTGTTACCTCATTGTGGTTTGAATTTGCATTTCCCTGATGCCCGTTGATGTTGAACATTTTTTCATGTGTTTAGTTGTTCCCTTAATGTAGCCTCTTCAGTGAGTACAGTTGGTTTTTGTATATTGACCTTGTATGCTGCAGCCTTCTTAAGCTCATCTATTAGCTCTTGCAACTTTTTTGATCGATCCCAGAGGGTTGAGTACATAGACAGTCACGTGGTTGGTGATGAGGGCAGTTTCATGTCTTCCTTTCCAGCCTGGTTTCCCTTTCTTTTCTTTGTTTAATTCAATGGCTAACGTCTCTAGTATGTTGAATAGGAGTGGTCAGAGCCAACTTCCTTGCCTTGTGCCTGATTTTAGGGAGAAAACGTCGTCTTTTACCATTAAGTATGAGTTAGCTGTACATTTTTTTGGAGTGCCCTGTACCAGGTTAAGGAAGTTTCCCTTTATTTCTGGTTTGTCCTGTGTTTTCATCATAAATTGTATCAAATTGTGTCCAGTGTTTTTTTGCATCTGTGAAGATGATTATGGTTTTTTTTACTGTTTATTCTGTTGACCTAGTAAATTACATTGACTGGGTTTTGAACACTGAACGACACATTCCCAGGATAGTTCCCCTTGGTTGTGATATATTATCCTTTTTTGTATTGTTGGATTCACTCTGGAGGATGTTAAGGGGACATGACAGCTAAATACAGTTGGGATCCTGGATTGGATCCCAGGAAAGAAATAGGGTATTAATGGACAAACTGATGAAATTCAAATTAATTCTGTAGTAATATTGTATGAATGTCCATTTCTTAATTTTGACAGTTTCCCCACGGTTCTATTAGCTTCTGTTAGGAGAAGTTGGATGAAGAGTATACGGGAACCCTATACTATTTTTGTGACTTTTCTTTAAATCTAAAATTATGTGAAAATAAAAGTTTAAAATAAAAATGAAAAAGTGATTTCTTATGGGCAGCGTAGTTGAATATTTTTTTAATCCAATTTGACAGTCTTTTTTCTTTTTTCTTTTTTTAATAAATTTAATTTTTTTATTTTTGGCCGCATTGGGTCTTCGTTGCTGGGTGCGGGCTTTCTCTAGTTGCAGTGAGCAGGGGCTCCTCTTCGTTGTGGTGCACGGGCTTCTCATTGCGGTGGCTTCTCTTGTTGTGGAGCATGGGCTCTAGGCACGTGCGCTTCAGTAGTTGTGGCACGTGGGCTCAGTAGTTCTGGCTCATGGGCTGTAGAGCGCAGGCTCAGTAGTTGTAGCACACGGGCTTCGTTGCTCCACAGCATGTAGGATATTCCCGGACCAGGGCTCGAACCCGTGTCCCCTACATTGGCAGGTAGATTCTTAACCACTGTGCCATCAGGGAAGCCCTCCTTTTTTTAATTTATTTTTTATTGCGGTAACGTTGGTCTGTAACATTGTAAGTTTCCTGTGTACAACACTATATTCCTATTTCTGTGTATATTATGCCATTCCACCAAAACTTCAGTTTCCATCTATCACCATACACTTGATCTCCTTTACCCATTTCACCCTCCCCCATTCTGTGCCTTTTAATTGGTTTTTGATATATGATTATTTTAATGTAATTATTGATATATATATAGTTGGGTTTAACGTTAGCATCTAGCTGTTTATTTGTCCCATGTTATCTTTGATCTTTTTCCCTCTTTTCCTGCTCTTTTTGGATTAATGGAGTATTTTTTATGATTCCATTTTATCTTTTTGGTTGGTTTATTAGTTATGCCTCTTGTGTTTTATAAGTGGTTGCTTTAGAATTTATAGTATGTAAACATATACTATGTATCAAAATCTGCTTTCGGCTGATATTATACCACTTCATGTATGGTGTAAGAACCTTACATTTCTGCTTTCCCAGCCCATGTTCTGTTTCATACATTTTATTTCTACATTCTTTATAAACCCTACAATACTTTATTTCCTTCCTTCCTTCCTTCCTTCCTGTCATAAAATGTACATGGAATAAAATTTACCATTTTATGTATTGACTTCCTCTTGGTACCATCATTCTTCTGTGGGAGGGACTTCTTTTCAGTTTTCTTGTGGTGCAGCTTTGCAGGGGTGAGTATCTACAGCTTTTATGTATCTGGAAAGTCTGTTTCATCAGAAAAGATTACTGTGTTGACAATATTTTTCTTTTAGCGGTCTCTTCTGTTTTAGCATTGTTTCTGATGAGATGTCTGCTACCATATTATTTTCATTTTTTTTTATGTGTGTTTCTTCGTATCTGGCTGCTTTTAAGTGGTTTTAGAGAAACTGCTATTAGTGTAGTTTTCTTCACATTTTTCTCAGGGTCCTTTGAACTTCTTGGATCTGTGTGTTTTTCAACTTTGGTAAATTTTGGTCATTATTTCTTTAAACATTGTTTTTTCACCAACCATACCACATTCCCACACTCCTTCCTCCCTGCTCTCCTTTGGAGATTTTTTATATATAGATAAAGCATACGTATCTATAAAAAAGATATACATATATAAAGATATAGATATATATATTTGCTTGAGGTTGTCCCACGACTCACTGACGCTCTGTTGTTGTTTTTTTGTCTATTTTATTTTGTATAGCTTTTATTATTATGTCTCATGTTCACTAATCTTCTTTTCCCCCCGGTATTTGGTCGGCTGTTAATCTGATCCAGTGTTTTTCATCTTTTTTTTTTTTTTTTTAAAGCTCTTTATTTGCAGCTCTCTCTTTTTTTTTTTTTTTTTTTGCGCGGTACACGGGTCTCTCACCGCTGTGGCCTCTCCCGCTGCGGAGCACAGGCTCCGGACGCGCAGGCCCAGCGGCCATGGCCCATGGGCCCAGCTCCGTGGCATGTGGGATCTTCCCGGACCGGGGCACGAACCCATGTCCCCTGCATCGGCAGGCGGACTCTCAACCACTGCGCCACCAGGGAAGCCCCAGTGTTTTTCATCTTAAACATTGTTTCATCTCTGGAAATTTGATTTGTGTCTTTTTATTTTTCCATGTCTCTCCTTAATATGCTCATATTTTCTTCTGTGTTTTTGAGCATTTGGTTTTAATAACTCTTTTTTTAAAATAAATTTATTTATTTTTGTCTGCGTTGGGTCTTCGTTGCTGCGCGTGGGCTTTCTCTAGTTGCAGCGAGTGGGGGCTACTATTCGTTTTGGTGCACAGGCTTCTCATTGCAGTGGCTTCTCTTGCTGTGGAGCACGGGCTGTAGGCACGCGGGCTTCGGTAGTTGTGGCACGCAGACTCAGTAGTTGTGGTGCACGGGCTTAGTTGCTCTGCGGCATGTGGGATCTTCCTGGACCGGGGCACGAACCCATGTCCCCTGCATTGGCAGGCGGACTCTCAACCACTGCGCCACCTGTAATAACTCATGTGATACCCTTGTCCACTGGCACCTTTGTTACTTCTAGGTCATGTTCAGTTGATTGATTTTCTTCTCATTATCACTCATATTTTCCTGCTTCTTCATGTGCCTGGTGGTTTTCTCTTGGATGCCAGTCATTGTGGAGTTTACATTCTTGGTGGGGGGGGGGGGGTGGGGTGTGTGTGTGTGTGTGTGTGTGTGTGTGTGTGTGTGTGTGTGTGTGTGTGTGTGTGTGTGTGTGTGTGTGTGTGTGTGTGTGTGTGTAGTACGGTCTTAAGCTTTGTTCCAGGGCTCAATTAAGTTACTTGGAATAGTTTGACCCATTCGAGACTTGCCTTTAAGTGTCGTTAAAAGGAGCAGAGGAAGCCTGTAGGGCACTGTTTTCAACTTTTTTTTACTGCTCTCTCTTCCCCCAGAGCCTTTTTAGACATCTTTTTACCCTAATCACATCCGTCCGTGAAATTTTAATGCCACAACTATATTATTATCTGTTTATGTATTATACATGTTGCTGTGCTTTATACATAAAAAAATATTTTTTTGCTCCCCTTCCTCCAGAACCGTTTTCACCCCCTTGGGGGTGATGTTGCCCTGTTGAGAATGCATGGTCTCGGACTGATTCTTTGCTACTAGTAACACATGACTCTTCCTCCTTGTATCTAATATCCTGTATTCTAAGGCAGCGAGATAAACCCAGTCCCTGTATCTCCGTCTTGCGGGAAGGAAGTCTTCCCAGATCCTGGCAGTTTCTTCAGCGTTGAACATACCCTACCATACAGCCCAGCCACTGCGCTCCAAAGTGAAATGAAAACATGTAGTTGCACCAAAACTTGAATATGAATGTTCACAGGATCTTTATTTCTAAGGGCCAAAAACTGGGAACCAACCAAATGTCCTTCAAGGGGTGAATAGATAAACAATTTTATACCCATACAGTAGGTAGTGAACAATAAAAAGGAATGAAGTATTTATACTTGCAACAATATGGATGAACTTCAAAATCATTAGGCCAAATTAGGCCAGATCAAAAAAAAACACCTTGTGATTCCATTTATATAAAAACTCAAAAAATGCAAACCAATCTGTAGCTGAAAAGATTAGTGGTTGCCTAGAGATGGAGGTGGAGGGAAGGATTGATCACAGAGGGACATGAGGAAATTTCGGTGGAAAAGGAAATGCTTTTGTTGATTGTGCGAATGGTTTCATGGGTGAACAGATGTCAGAACTCAAAAAATTATTCCAAATATGTGCAGTTTATTGTGTGCCAATTACATATGTCAGTAGGATTGTAAAAGTGAGGGGTTTGGGGCTTCCCTGGTGGCGCAGTGGTTGGGAGTCCGCCTGCCGATGCAGGGGACACGGGTTCGTGCCCCGGTCCGGGAAGATCCCACATGCCGCGGAGCGGCTGGGCCCGTGAGCCATGGCCACTGAGCCTGCGCGTCCGGGGCCTGTGCTCCGCAACGGGAGAGGCCACGGCAGTGAAAGGCCCGCGTACCGCAAAAAAAAAAAAAAAAAAAAAAAAACCAAGGGTTTGGACTCCATTTGGGGAACCTGTATTTCTCATTAGTGACCCATATGTATAAAAATCTATAAGCGTGGTTATGGTTGCTTTTATGGTTTATGATAGTGATGAAGTTATAATAGTGATGAAGCTTAACTTGTTGGCAGCTGATGAAAACACCTTTACCTGATTCTTATAAAAGTGCTGCTGCAGACCTAACACAGTGATGGTTGAGTTTTGCTGTGATGATTGTGTGTGTTGGTGGTAAACAGACTGACCTGTTCTCAAGAACCCGTGGACTCTGGGGAAAGGGTGTGCTTCTGAACACTGGTGGAGCTGGGTCCAGAAGCTGCCTGGAGTCTGGCCACGTAGCCAAACGTTTTAGGGCAGTGCTGGCAGCTGCGTGTTTATTGTCTAATTTTCTAGAAGGTACAGGTGATAAAACAAAAATTCAAGTTTAGTAATAAATGCCTGCAGAAAAGTTTAGGTCTCATAAATGTATAGTTTCTGCAGTTTTACGCAATGAATACACCCAGATCAAGAAGCAGAACGTTACCTGGTAGTGGTAATTTTCTGAAATGCAGTTCTTCCTGGGCGAATAAGGTAAAATTGAACGCATGCTGAATAACCATGGCTAGACAATTTCCAGGTCTGAAGTTTCTGACGCTGGGATTGTATAACATACAACAGTTGTTCTGTTTACTTCTATTTGTGTAAACATAGGTTATATTTTGTTTAATCAAAATATTTCCTCTTGGCAGTGGACTCTCAAAAAATCGACCGAGAGGGAAAAATCCCAAATGAAACTTTAGAGAAACTGAAGAGCCTGGGGCTTTTTGGGATGCAAGTCCCAGAAGAATACGGTAAGTAAAGGAAACCACCACCCAACCAGTTTGGCTTTTAAGAAAACCCTCCGTATTTGTCCAAAAAAGGGTTCTGTTCCAGAAAGGTGGCCTTTGAAAATGCACGAAGTCCAAGGTCAGGCTGTAAAACGTCCCTTTGTGGGTTAAATCCAGGGTGGCTGGCTGGTGAGTGTGTGGCCCAAGAGGCTTTTCAGCAGGAAGAGCTATCCAGTTCCCTGCCTTCCTCCTCAGAGGTGGGGAGGGACCCTGCAGGATGTCTGTGCTCTCTGGGTCCCTTGGGTGGGGGAGGAGGGGTGGGTATCACCTCCGGCCAGCTCGGGCCGGTGCAGCGTGGTCTCCACTGTGAAGCCCTGTGGTCTCTCTGGCAGAGGAGCTGCCCCAGGCCCGCAAATGCTTTTGTGTGTAGGGAAGGCCACGCGCTGCGCGCCCAGGGGCCAGGGCCCAGCGGCCGAAGGAGTCGGTGTACGGCTGTGGGGCGCGGGCCGCCTCGGGGAGGTGGAGCCCTGGTCTCGGGAGCTTGCGAGCAGGCCCGTTGTCCTCTGGGCCGTGCTCGTTGCTGTTGGAGGTTTACAGTGGAAGGCCCTGCCTTCCCCCCAGGATCCCCGCCCGGTGGCTGTGCCCTGTTAGACTGAGCCCGTCGTGCAGCTTGTGTGTCTCCTGCCTGATATAGGGGTGGTCCTCTCAGTTCTGTGGGAGCGAGGGGACAGGCACGGAGTGTGTGAGGGAGGAGCAGGGACAAAACACAGTCCCTTGCGAGCACTGGCACGGACGCACGTCCCTGTATTTTCACTCTCGGGATCTTTTGACGAAGACGTGTGGCCTTCATCCCGCACCCCCTGCTCTCTGAGCCCTCCCGCCGAGCCCAGGCTGAGGCGGCTTCCGGCTTCATGAGCACAGGGTCAGTGGTTTGGACCCGAGAGCTGTAGGTGGTGTGTGACACCCAGGTACGTTCTCCCAGCCAGGCCGTGGGTTAGGCCTGCATGGCGAGGCCCGGACGCGGGAGCTGTCCTTGATGTTCTGCCTCTGCCGGGTTTATCTCAGTGAGACCTGTGCCCCCTGCACACCCCACCCCACCTCACAGCCAAGGGTGGGGGCCCTCGCTGCCTGTGCAGGAAGTCCCACTGGGACCTATCCTGCAGCTGCTGCAGTCTGAGACAAAATGTGAAAATATAGAACAAACGAGTTTCATGCCTGATTTCCTTAATTGAGAGGCATATTTTAATCAGGTTAAATCTTCGTTTATATGTGTGTCTGTCGCAGTGTATTAAGCTGTTAAAGGACGTCTCCTACTCGTCATCCTATGAAATCCCTGTCACCGCGTTTCCAAATGTATGGAAGGAGTTCCAGTCTGTGCAGAAAACATGAAATAATTGCTGTTGCTGCTCCCTCTGGTGGCGGGATGCAGCACAGGCCTCTGGGGGGAGCTACACCTGCAGCCTCTGGGGACCGGGGACTGAGCTCTCCCCACACCTGGAGACCTGTCGGTGTCACTTGTCGATAACTCACAGGCCCCGGGGAACTGTCTGCCGTAAGGTGGGGGCCACGTCGAATATTAGAATAGAGACCAGGTGGGGCTGAGCCACAGAGCGGCAGTTGGTGTCGTGAGCTGAGAAAAATAAGTGTTTGGAGAAAACAGAGAGTGGAGGAAAGCTGGCAGACAGCCAGGTTGGTGATTATGTTTCCCCTTCAGAAGCGTTAAGAAACGGCTTCTTGACTGAGGAGAAGCAGCAGTTAAGTTTTCCTCCAGACAATTTTTGTGTGAAATTGGAATATGTCTTTTTGCATCTCTCTGTGTTTTATGCCAGCTCGTGTGTGGTGTGTGTGTGTGTGTGTGTGTGTATGTGATTGCACAGATCCATCCCTTATTCCTGTTTTATGTCCCCTTCTTGGGTGTGAAAATGCTCTTTCATGAGATGACAGTGGTCACATTTGGGACTATTTCATTGTCTTTCCTTTTTTTAAATCCTTCCTGGGGAGATTAAGGCGACAGCAACCTTATGTTCATGGCCAAAACATTTTCGGGAATTGTTCCCAGTCCTGGAGTGTTCTGAAGGCTGGTTGGAAACCGCCATCCTGGAAAAGAGGCCTTTCCACCGGCAGCCTGGTTTCCGCCCCCAGTTCCCTGGGTACCCCCCGGGTCTTTCTGGCCCCTCAGCCCCTCCCCCCCGTCAAGCAGTCTCCATCCACCTGTCATCTGTCCCCATTGATTGTCCTCCCCCCATGATTTTTCTGATACTTTCATGGGGAAAAAAATACACAGCTTTTTTTTTTTTTAACAAGCAACACTGACTTCAGTATGTGAAACAAGTAGGAGCACAAGCGTTTTGATTGAAAGCGGCATGGTGATGGGTGCCGCAGGGCCCTGGCCTTCCCTGGGTCCCCGCTGAGCGCAGGGGACGCTGCGCACCCCTGCAGGGACTCGGCCCTCCCCTTGTGTGGAAGGCGCCCCCTGCAGTTGGGCCGCACGTGACCTTAGGCCTCGGGTAGTCATTTGTAAGGTGCACACAAGGCCACCCCACCACTGCCGGAAGTTGAAGATAAAATGCAGAATACCCAAGTTCAGCGGAGCCTGCGTTTTTAGTGTTTTCTCTTTTTGCTCCTAGAACACTGACTCCTTCCGAGGGTGACTTTGCCCCCCGACCCTGGGTGGGCATTTGGCAACATCTAGAGACATTTATGTTGTCAGAACTGTGGAGGAGGGGGAACTTCTAGTGGGCAGAGGTCAAGGATGCCACCCCACGTCCTACAGCACACGGGGCACCCCTGCGACAGAAGGACCCAACCCCGGATTCCAGTATCCCAGGCAGAGAGACCTTTCCTGGAGGCCACGAGATGCTGGGGGTGGGTTTCAGAATGGGGTTCATGTTTGTGAAGCCCAAGATCTGTGATAGGAAGTATTCACAGCATTTCAAGTAACTTTATGTGTGTTTAGGTGTTTATATGTTTTTGTATTAAATATTACATTTTTATATTAAAATATACACCTGTATATGCTTACATGCCTAGAAGAAGTCTGAGAGGATGTGCACAAAAATGCTCTTCCTGAGTGACAAGTTCATGGGTAATTTCTGTTTCCTTTGTACCATTCTGTGTTGTGATTTTTAAAAATTGGGAAGCTGACTTTATAAAGCCACTTGCCTTTCCTGGGAGGAATTTGGGGCTGGAGCGTAAGTGAAGCTGGCCTGTTTCTGCCCTAGGTGGCCTGGGCCTCTCCAACACCATGTACGCGCGGCTGGGGGAGATCATCAGCCTGGATTGCTCCATCGCCGTGACGCTGGCAGCACACCAGGCCATCGGCCTCAAGGTCAGGGGTCTGGGTTTCCGCAGTGGCGAGGGGGCAGCCGGCTCAGCGTCTCGGAGGAAGGCCCGCTGTCCTGCAGCCTCACTGTCCTGCAGCCTCGCTGTACCGTGCTCAGTGCCCTTCGGTGGCCCTGTCCTTCCTTTTGAAACCTCCTCCTGCCCCATCGCCTCTGACCCATCCTTCCAGGCCCAGGCCAGATGCCACTGCCTCCATGGAGCCTGCCTTCACCACAGGCTGGAGGTGACCCCACCTCTTGATTGGCTCCCTCGGGGCCTGAGCGTGTCCCCCCTGCTGTTGGCACCTGTCCTCCTACTCCGCTGCTTGGAGTCTTTCAGGGCAGGTCCAGGGGCCCACAGCTCATTCCTTGGGTGGTTCTTGTTCAGTGTAGAAACCGAGGGGGCTGAGTGCACAGCAAGCTTGGTGCCCGGGCATGGCGCTGCCCAAGCACCAGCTGTGGCTCCAGCCACCCGGCTCTGGCCACCCTGCTGGGAAGTGGAGGAATTGCCGGAAAGACTGAGGCCCTTCCTGGAGCTGTGCCAGGCCACCCTGGACTGTGCGCTTGGGGGTCTCCCTGGCAGCCCAGCTCCCCAGACCCTCCAACAGCTCCCCATTTTTTACTGCGGCTGCCAGCTCTTGCGTGAAGGAAGCGTGTTCCAGAGGGGCTGTGTTCTGCAAGCACGTTTCACACACTTCTCTCTTGCCACCGCTGAAAGCAGCCCGTGTGTGTTGCCAGGGCATCATCTTGGCCGGCAGCGAGGAGCAGAAGGCCAGGTACCTGCCCAAGCTGGCTTCCGGGGAGCACGTGGCCGCCTTCTGCCTGACGGAGCCAGCCAGGTCAGCCCTGCGTGTCACCCACAGCTTCAGGGTCCAGGGGCTTTTCTTTTTACTGAAGCGGGGTGGCTGGCTTCTTCCCTCCCTGAAGACTTCCCGGGAGTTGAGTCCACAGCTTTTCTCACCCATTCTCTTCATGCTCTCTTATCTCTACCTTACTTCTCTTTCCTGGTGACCTTTACAAATGAGATAACATGGCTGACAGCACCTGTAATTTCTTTGTGCTTTGCAACCCTCCTAATATACAGTAATGCATTCAGGCTTCACAGCGACTTTCAGAGTATAAAGGGCGGGTGGTATTGTGCCCACTTTACAGGCTGTGAACTGAGGTTCAGTGAGATGGGGTGATGAGCCCTGAGTCTCATAGCCGCCATCAGGGCAAGTCCGTTATCCAGCCCCTTTCCATCCTGCTTCCCCACCTGCGGACCTGGGTCCCCTGCGCTCGCCTCGCGGGAGCTTAGAGCCCACGTGAGCCGGCATTTCCGTGTTTAGACCTCCCAAACATCGTCGCTGCCGCCTTCTCACCCGATGTGACAGAGCGGGGCTGGCCAAACCCACCTCGCCGCCTGTTTTCATAGATGAAGTTTTGCTGGAGCATGGCCGTGTGTCTACAGATTGCCTGTGGCTGCAAAGCCGAATGTGTCTATTAGCTGGCCCTTTGCTTTCCGTGGGGCCTTGTCTCCAGCATTACCCCTCAACCGCGCATTGCTTTCGCCGCAGTGGGAGCGATGCCGCCTCCATCCGGACCAGGGCCACGTTAAGTGAAGATAAGAAACACTACGTCCTCAATGGCTCCAAGGTACAGCTGCGTGGCCTCCGTGGCCGCGCCAGGGTCTCCGTCCTGACCTTCACCACCACGCACTGACCACTTCCCACGCTCCAGGGATCATAAAGGGCAGGCACATCACCCCTTAACCGTCATCCTCGTTATCCTCGTCATCCTCGTCATCCTCCCTCCCACCCCCAGCTGTTTCATGCTGAGCCAGAGCTGCGTGACACACGCACTGACACACGTGCAGGGCCACCTGTGTCTGCTGGGGAAATCCATGCCCTGGGGATGCTGGGTTGAGCCCGTTCTGGCCTGAGCTGTGATGGGCAGCTGGTGCTGAGGGTGGCCAGTTTGTAGTAGTTTGGTTTTCTCTGGAGCCCTTTTGCTTTCTTTCCTCAGGTCTGGATCACCAATGGAGGACTAGCCAGTGTTTTTACTGTGTTTGCAAAGACAGAGGTTGTTGATTCTAATGGCTCAGTAAAGGACAAGGTCACAGCGTTCATAGTAGAGAGAGACTTTGGTGGAATCACCAGCGGGAAACCTGAGGATAAGTTAGGCATCCGAGGCTCCAACAGTGAGTGGCACGTGCATGCATGTGTGTGTATGAGAGAGAGAGAGACAAGGTGAGATGTTATCTTGATAAAAAGGTATCAAACATCAAGATAACATGAGACTTAAGTAGTTTTGTTTCCACCTGAGCATTTGGCAAAATCTCTCCACACATCGGGCAATGATGACTTCAAGGTGAGGTCGTCGCCACCTTGTGGCGCTCAGCCTTGGAGGGAGGTGGTGCTGGGGGTCCTGGGTCAGTGTTGCAGTACAGCAGACCCCCATCTTTCCAGCCTGGGACTCCTCCTTCCTCCCTTCTCCCTCCTCCCCACCTAAGCCCAGTCGGCACTCAGCTCACTCGAGGCTGGTATCCTGTAAGTGGCCCTCGGCCCACCTGGAGCTGCCCTGTGGTCCTCACGAGGCTCAGCCTCTTGGGTCCCTTAGCTCGGACTGTGGAGGGTCTGAATGAATGAGCGAGTGAGTGAATGAACCGCGTCCCTCGAGTGGGGGTCGGGGGTAGAGCGCTTCGTCCCCCTCAGCTGAGGTCCTGGATGTCATGTGTTCCAGCCTGCGAGGTCCACTTTGAGAACACCAGGGTGCCCGTGGAAAACGTCCTCGGAGAAGTTGGAGGCGGCTTTAAGGTGCGTTGCCCTGCGTGTGCTGACCTTTGTTGCAGTCTCGTGTGCGTTGGCCCAGCTTCCCGTCACCTCCCTGCTGGCAGTGCACTGGGCTGGGCTGGCCGGGCGGCCATGCATGGCTCTCTGCATGGAG
The DNA here is from genome assembly GCF_963455315.2 of Globicephala melas. Lineage (NCBI taxonomy): Eukaryota > Metazoa > Chordata > Mammalia > Artiodactyla > Delphinidae > Globicephala > Globicephala melas. The sequence goes on along the minus strand of NC_083324.2, from coordinate 2,354,186 downwards.
GTCAGCAGAGCGGAGAGAAGTCAGCCTTGGGAGGCAGGGGTGCAGCAGCGCTCAGTCTCACCCTCCCTCACGTAGGGGTAGAGTCCTCCCGCAGCCAGTGGAGAGAGCAGCCCAGTGGCCCTGCAAAGCTCAGGACGCACAGCCCTGGGTCCTCAGTGCTTACTCTGATTTTTTTTTCTTAGAGTAAGAATATATTTAATAACAGGTAATTCACATGACAAAATTTACCATTTTCAAATGAATGCTTTGTTGGTTTTTAGTATATTCACTGTGCTTGTGCAACCATCTCCATGGTCTAATTCTAGAACATTGCCATCACCCCAGCAAGACACCCCATACTTTCTCATTTCCCTCTCCCAGAGCTCGGCCGTCGCTGTTTCACTTTCTGCTTCTGTGGATCTGCCTGTTTTGTTTGTTTGTTTATAAATGTATTTTATTTTTGTTTTTGGCTGCATTGCGTCTTTGTTGCTGTGTGCGGGCTTTCTCTAGTTGCGGTGAGCGGGGGCTACTCTTCGTTGTGGTGCGAGGGCTTCTCATTGCGGTGGCTTCTCGTTGTGGAGCACAGGCTCTAGGCGTGCGGGTTTCAGTAGTTGTGGCACGTGGGTTCAGTAGTTGTGGCTCGTGGGCTCTAGAGCACAGGTTCAGTAATTGTGGCGCATAGGCTTCGTTGCTCCACAGCATGTGGGATCTTCCCGGACCAGGGCTTGAACCTGTGTCCCCTGCACTGACAGGCGGATTTTTTTTTTTTTTTCTTTTTTTGCGGTACACGGGCCTCTCACTGTTGTGGGCTCTCCCGTTGCGAAGCACAGGCTCCGGACGCGCAGGCTCAGCAGACGTGGCTCACGGGCCCAGCCACTCTGCGGCATGTGGGATCTTCCCAGACCGGGGCACGAACCCGTGTCCCCTGCATGGGCAGGCAGACTCTCAACCACTGCACCACCAGGGAAGCCCCATCTGCCTATTTTGAATGTTTCATTTAGATGGAATCCATGTGTGGTCCTTCCTGTATGGCTTCTTTCACGCTGCATAATGTTTTCAAGGTTTATCCAAGTCTAGCAGCTGTCACTCCTTCTTATAGCTGAGTAACGTTCCATCATGTGCATGGACCATGTTTTGTCCATCTGTCATCAGCTGATGGACATTTGGGTTGTTTCAATTTTTGGCCATTTGGATAATGCTGCTGTGAACAGTCATGTGCACGTTTTTGTGTGAATGTTGTTTTCCATTCTGTTGGGCGCACACCTGGAAGAAATGGAGGGTCAAATGGTGACTCTATGTTTAGCTTTTTGGGGAACTGCCAAACTCTTCCACAACAGCTGCACTGTCTCACATTCGCAGCAGCAGTGCCTTAGGGTTCCAGTTGCTCCACATCCTTGCCAATATGTGTGATCGTCCATTTTTAAAATTACAGCCATCCTCGTGGGCGTGAAGTGTATCTCGTTGTGGTTTGATTTGCATTTCCCTGATGATTAGTCGTGTTGAGCATCTTTTTATGTGCTTATTGGCTATTTATCCCCTTTGTTTATTTTATTTTATTGGGTTGGCCAAAAAGTTCGTTCGATGTTTTCCATAAGATGGCTCTAGTAGCATTTAGTTGTCTTTAATTTCATTCGAAACAATTTTGCTAGATCGTATTTTGACAGCTGTCATATCAGCATGCATTTTTTAAAAAAACTTACCAAAATTGGTGAATTTTTGTGTAGCCATTTTAATATTGAAGGTGGAAGAAAAAAAAGCAACATTTTGGGCATATTATGCTTCATTATTTCAGGAAAGGTAAAAACGCAACTGAAACGCAAAAAAATATTTGTGCAGTATATGGAGAAGGTGCTGTGACCGATCGAACGCGTCAAAAGTGTTTTGTGAAGTTTGTGCTGGAGATTTCTTGCTGGACGATGCTCCACGGTCGGGCAGACCAGTTGAAGTTGATAGATATCAATCGAGACATTAATTGAGAACAATCAACGTTATACCATGAGAGAGATAGCCGACATACTCAAAATATCCAGATCAAATGTTGAAAATCATTGGCACCAGCTTGGTTATCTTAATCACTTTGATGTTTGGGGTCCATATAAGTTAAGTGAAAAAAACCTTCTTGGCCATATTTCCACATGGATTCTCTACTGGAATGTAATGAAACATTCCATTTTCAAAACAAATTGTGACCGGCAATGAAAAGTGGATACTGTACAATAATGTGGAATGGAAGAGATTGTGGGGCAAGCAAAATGGACCACCACCAACCACACCAAAGGCTGGTCTTCATCCAAAGAAGGTGATGTTGTATATATTGGTGGGATTGGAAGGGAGTCCTCTATTATGAGCTCCTTCTGGAAAACCAAATGATTAAATCCAACAAGTACTGTTCCCAGTGAGACCAACTGAAAGCAGCACTTGAAGAAAAGCATCCGGAATTAATCAACAGAAAATGCATGATCTTCCATCAGAATAATGGAAGACCACATGTTTCTTTGATGACCGGGCAAAAACTGTTACAGCTTGGCTGGGAAGTTCTGATTCATCCACCATATTCACCAGGCTTCAGATTTCCATTTATTTTGGTCTTTACAAAATTCTCTTAATGGGAAAAATTTCAATTCCCTGGAATACTGTAAAAGGTACCTGGAACAATTCTTTGCTCAAAAAGATAAAAAGTTTTGCGAAGATGGAATTATGAAGTTGCCTGAAAAATGGTGGAGGTAGTGGAACAAAACTGCGAATATGTTGTTCAATAAAGCTCTTGATGAAAATGAAAAATGTGTCTTTTATTATTACTTAAAAACTGAAGTCAGTTTTTGGCCAACCCAATATTTTATTGAAGTATAGTTAATTTACAGTGTTGTGCCATTGTCTGCTGTACAGCAAAGTAACTGTTATACACATACAGACATTCTTTTTTTTTAATACTCTTTTTCATTATGGTTTGTCACAGGATACTGAATATAGTTCCCTGTGCTATACAGTAAGACCTTGTTATTTATCCATTCTGTATATAATAGTTTACATTTGCTAGTCCCACACTCCCAATCCTTTTCTCCATCTCCCCTCTCCCCCTTGGCAACCACAAGTCTGTTCTCTATGTCTGTGAGTCTGTTTCCGTTTTGTAGATACGTTCATTTGTGCCATATTTTACATTACACATATAAGTGATATCAGATGGTATTTGTCTTTCTCTTTCTGACTTACTTCAGATAATACGTCTTTCTGACTTACTTTATGATAATCTCTAGTTGCACCCATGTTGCTGCAAATGGCATTATTTCATTCTTTTTTATAGCTGAGTAATATTCCATTGTATATATGTACCACATCTTCTTTATCCATTCATCTGTCAGTGGACATTAAGGTTGTTTCCATGGGCTGTTTATCTCCTTTGAAGAAACATTTTTCCAAATCTCTGCCCGTCTTTAAATTGGGCTATTTGTCTTTATATTGCTGCTCTGCCCTAATTTACTGGGTGGCCTGGGTAAGTGTCTTCACAGTGGGAAGCTGCCCCACCTTGGCTGTGAACAGGGATCAAAGCAGGACCTCCCTGGCCTCCTGAGCATTACAAGAATCACCCAAGGACCGTCAGCCAGGGCTCCAGCCACTGCTGCCTGGGAAGTGTGGAGCAGAGGGTAGGGGAGGTGGAGGGCACACAATGGGCGTCTGTGTGCAGATGTCACACACAGATGAGGGAACACGTGAGTCCCCTGAAGCCCGTCCCTGGGGAGTTGCCATCCACTGTTCACACTTTTTTGTTTACCTATTTTATTATTATTTTATGTTTTTGAATTTTATTTTTTTTATACACCAGGTTCTTATTAGTTACCCTTTTTAGTAGTATATATTAGTATACATGTCAATCCCAATCTCCCAGTTCATCACACCACCACCTCCCACCCCCTGGCGCTTTCCCTGGTGTCTTTACGTTTGTTCTCTACATCTGTGTCTCAGTTACTGTCCTGCAAACCAGTTCATCTGTACCATTTTTCTAGGTTCCATATATATGCGTTAATACACGATATTTCTTTTCTCTTTCTGACTTACTTCATTCTGTATGACAGTCTCTAGATCCGTCCACATCTCTACAAATGACCCAGTTTCATTCCTTTTTATGGCTGAGTAATATTCCATTGTACATATGTACCACATCTTCTTTATCCATTCGTCTGTCGACGGGCATTTAGGTTGCTTCCATGTCCTGGCTATTGTAAATAGTGCTGCAGTGAACATTGGGGTGCATGTGTCTTTTTGAATTATGGTTTTCTCTGGGTATATGCCCAGTAGTGGGATTGCTGGGTCATATGATAATTCTATATTTAGTTTTTTAAGGAACCTCCATACTGTTCTCCATAGTGGCTATATCAATTTACATTCCCACCAACAGTGCAAGAGGGTTCCCTTTTCTCCACACTCTCTCCAGCATTTGTTGTTTGTAGATTTTCTGAAGATGCTCATTCTAACTAGTGTGAGGTGATACCTCATTGTAGTTTTGATTTGCATTTCTCTAATAATTAGTGATGTTGAGCAGCTTTTCATATGTTTCTTGGCCATCTGTATCTCTCCTTCAGAGAAATGTCTATTTAGGTCTTCTGCCCACTTTTGGATTGGGTTGTTTTTTTAATATTGAGCTGAATGAGCTGTTCATATATTTTGGAGATTAATCCTTTGTCCGTTGATTCGTTTGCAAATATTTTCTCCCATTCTGAGGGTTGTCTTTTCGTCTTGTTTGTAGTTTGCTTTGCTTTGCAAAAGCTTTGAATTTTCATTAGGTCCCATTTGTTTTTGTTTTTATTTCCATTACTCTAGGAGGTTGATCAAAAAAGATATTGCTGTGATTTATGTCAGAGTGTTCTTCCTGTGTTTTCCTCTAAGAGTTTTTTAGTGTCTGGTCTTACATTTAGGTCTCTAATCCATTTTGAGTTTATTTTTGTGTATGGTATTAGGGAGTGTTCTAATTTCATTCTTTTATATGTAGCTGTCTAGTTTTCCCAGCACCACTTGTTGAAGAGACTGTCTTTTCTCCATTGTATATCCTTGCCTCCTTTGTCATAGATTAGTTGACGATAGGTGTGTGGGTTTATCTCTGGGTTTTCTATCCTGTTCCATTGATCTGTATTTCTGTTTTTGTGCCAGTACCATACTGTCTTGATTACTGTTGCTTTGTAGTATAGTCTGAAGTCAGGGAGTCTGATTCTTCCAGGTCCATTTTTTTCCCTCAAGACTGCTTCAGCTATTCAGGGTCTTTTGTGTCTCCATACAAATTTTAAGAGTTTTTTTTTGTTCTAGTTCTGTAAAAAATGCCATTGGTAATTTGATAGGGATTGCATTGAATCTGTAGATTGCTTTGAGTAGTATAGTCATTTTCACAATATTGATTCTTCCAATCCAAGAACACTGTATATCTCTCTGTTTGTATCATCTTTAATTTCTTTCATCAGTGTCTTATAGTTTTCTGCATACAGGTCTTTTCTCTCTGTAGGTAGGTTTATTCCTAGGTATTTTATTCTTTTTGTTGCAATGGTAAATGGGAGTGTTCCTCAATTTCTCTTTTAGATTTTTCATCATTAGTGTATAGGAATGCAAGAGATTTCTGTGCATTAATTTTGTATCGTGCAACTTTACCAAATTCATTGATTAGCTCTAGTAGTTTTCTGGTGGCATCTTTAGGATTCTGTATGTATAGTATCATGTCATCTGCAAACAGTGACAGTTTTACTTCTTCTTTTCCAATTTGTATTCCTTTTATTTCTTTTTCTTGTCTGATTGCCATGGCTAGGACTTCCAAAGCTATGTTGAATAATAGTGGTGAGAGTGGACATCCTTGTCTTGTTCCTGATCTTAGAGGAAATGCTTTCAGTTTTTCACCATGGAGAATGATGTTTGCTGTGGGTTTATTGTATATGGCCTTTATTATGTTGATGTAGGTTCCCTCTATGCCCACTTTCTGGAGAGTTTTTATCAGAAATGGGTGTCGGATTTTGTCAAAAGCTTTTTCTGCATCTATTGAGATATGATCGTATGGTTTTTCTTTTTCAGTTTGTTAATATGGTGTATCACATTGATTGATTTGCCTATATTGAAGAATCCTTCCATGCCTGGGATAAATCCCACTTGATCATGTTGTATGATCCTTTTAATGTGTTGTTGGATTCTGTTTGCTAGTATTTTGTTGAGGATTTTTGCATCTGTATTCATCAGTGATACTGAACTGTTCTTTTCTTTTTTTGTAGTATCTTTGTCTGGTTTTGGTATCAGGGTGGCCTCATAGAATGAGTTCGGCAGTGTTCCTTCCCCTGAAAATTTCTGAAGAGTTTCAGAAGGTTGGGTGTTAGCTCTTGTCTAAATGTTTGATAGAATTCACCTCTGATGCCATCTGGTTCTGGATTTTTGTTTGTTGGAAGATTTTTAATCACAGTTTCAATTTCATTACTTGTGATTGGTCTGTTCATATTTTCTGTTTCTTCCTGGTTCAGTCTTGGAAGGTTATACCTTTCTAAGAATTTGTCCATTTCTTCCAGGTTGTCCATTTTATTGGCATAGAGTTGCTTGTAGTAGGCTCTTAGGTTGCTTTGTATTTCTGCAGTGTCTGTTGTAACTTCTCCTTTTTCATTTCTCATTTTATTGATTTGAGTCCTCTCCCTCTTTTTCTTGATGAGTGTGGCTAAAGGTTTATCAGTTTTGTTTATCTTCTCAAAGAACCAGCTGTTACTTTTATTAATCTTTCCAATTGTTTTCTTTGTTTCTATTTCATTTATTTCTGCTCTGATCTTGATGATTTCTTTCCTTCTACTAACTTTGGGTTTTGTTTGTTCTTCTTTGTCTAGTTCCTTTAGGTGTAAGGTTAGATTGTTTATTTGAGATGTTTGTTGTTTCTTGAGGTAGGATTTTATTGCTATAAACTTCCTTCTTAGAACTGCTTTTGCTGCATCCCATAGGTTTTGGATTGTCGTGTTTTCATTGTCATTTGTCTCTAGGTTTTTTTTTTTTTTTTTTTTTTGTGGTACGCAGGCCTCTCACTGTTGTGGCCTCTCCCGCTGCGGAGCACAGGCTCCGGCCACGCAGGCTCAGCGGCCATGGCTCACGGGCCCAACCGCTCCGCGGCATGTGGGATCTTCCCGGACCAGGGCACGAACCCGTGTCCCCCTGCGTCGGCAGGCAGACTCTCAACCACTGTGACACCAGGGAAGCCCTCTAGGTATTTTTGATTTCCTCTTTGATTTCTTCAGTGATCTCTTGGTTATTTGGTAACATACTGTTTAGCCTCCACGTGTTTGTGTGTTTTACGTTTTTCTCCGTGTAATTTATTTCTAATGTCATAGCGTTGTGGTCAGAGAACATGCTTGATATGATTTCAGTTTTCTTAAATTTACTGAGGCTTGATTTGTGACCCAAGATGTGATCTATCCTGGAGAATGTTCTGTGTGCACTTGAGAAGAAAGTGTAATCTGCCGTTTTTGAATGGAATGTCCTATAAATATCAATTAAATCTCTCTGGTCTGTTGTGTCACTTAAAGCTTGTGTTTCCGTATTTTCTGTCTGGATGATCTGTCCACTGGTGTAAGTGAGGTGTTAAAGTCCCCCACTATTGTGTTACTGTCAATTTCCTCTTTTATAGTTGTTAGCAGTTGCCTTATGTATTGAGGTGCTCCTATGTTGGGTGCGTATATATTTACAACTGTTATATCTTCTTCTTGGATTGCTCCCTTGATCATTATATAGCGTCCTTCCTTTTCTCTTCTAACGTTCTTTATTCTAAAGTCTATTTTATCTGAGACAAGTATTGCTACTCCAGCTTTCTTTTGATTTCCATTTGCATGGAATATCCTTTTCCATCCCCTCACTTTCAGTCTGTATGTGTCCCTAGGTCTGAAGTGGGTCTCTTGTAGACAGCATATATATGGGTCTTGTTTTTGTATCCATTCAGCGAGCCTGTGTCTTTTGGTTGGAGCATTTAATCCATTCACGTTTAAGGTAATTATTGATATATATGTTCCCATTACCATTTTCTTAATTGTTATGGTTTTTTGGGTTTTTTTTTTATCACGGTGCGTGGGCCTCTCACTGTCGCGGCCTCTCCCATTGTGGAGCGCAGGCTTCAGATGCACAGGCTCAGTAATTGTGGCTCACGGGCCTAACTGCTCCGCGGCATGTGATCCTCCTGGACCGGGGCACGAACCCGTGTCCCCCACATTGGCAGGCGGATTCTTAACCACTGCGGCACCAGGGAAGCCCTGGGTTTGTTTTTGTAGGTTCTTTTCTTCTCTTGTGTTTCCCACTTAGAGGAGTTCCTTTAGCATTTGTTGAAGAGCTGGTTTGGTGGTGCTGAATTCTCTGAGCTTTGCTTGTCTGTAAAGCTTTTGATTTCTCCATCGAATCTGAATGAGATCCTTGCCGGGTAGAGTAATCTTGTTGTAGGTTCTTCCCTTTCATCACTTTAAATATGTCATGCCCACTCCCTTCTGGCTTGTACAGTTTCTGCTGAGAAATCAGCTGTTAACCTTATGGGAGTTCCCTTGTATGTTATTTGTCATTTTTCCCTTGCTGCTTTCAATAATCTTTCTTTGTCTTTAATTTTTGCCAATTTGATTACTATGTGTCTCGGCATGTTTCTCCTTGGGTTTATCTTGTATGCGACTCTCTGAGCTTCCTGGACTTGGGTGCCTATTTCCTTTCCCATGTTAGGGAAGTTTTCGACTATAATGTCTTCAAATATTTTCTCGGGTCCTTTCTCCCTCTCTTCTTCTTCTGGGACCCCTAGAATGTGAATGTTGTTGCGTTTAATGTCGTCCCAGAGGTCTCTTAGGCTGTCTTCGTTTCTTTTCATCCTTTTTTTTTTAATTCTGTTCCGCAGCAGTCAATTCCACCATTCTGTCTTCCAGGTCGCTTATCCGTTCTTCTGCCTCAGTTATTCTGCTATTGATTCCTTCTAGTGTATATTTCATTTCAGTTATTGTATTGTTCATCTCTGTTTGTTCTTTAATTCTTCTAGATCTTTGTTAAACGTTTCTTATATCTTCTCGATCTTTGCCTCCATTCTCTTTCCGAGGTACTGAATCATCTTCACTATCACTATTCTGCAGTCTTTTTCTGGAAGGTTGCCTATCTCCACTTCATTTAGTTGTTTTTCTGGGATTTTACCTTGTTCCTTCATCTGGTACATAGCCCTGTGCCTTTTCATCTTGTCTGTCTTTCTGTGAATGTGGTTTTTGTTCCACAGGCTGCAGGATTGCAGTTCTTCTTGCTTCTGCTGTCTCCACTGTTCACACTTTTGGTGCTTGTCTTTCTAGATCTTTTTAAATAGCTTACATCACTGAAATATTTCTGCGTGCGTGTGTGTGTGTGTGAGAGGTGGCAGCTGGTATTCCTCACTTATCAGCAAGCCCTCACAGTCTTTTCATGCTGGGGAATTTGATGTGCTGAGGTTCAGAACCACACAGCACTTCCTCATGTGGGGACGCCACATTCACTGTCCCTGGGTCTCCAGGATCGAGCATTTAGCGCAGTTTCCCTTCTTCCCCACTCGGGACTGCACTGCATGGCATGTATCCTTATACATAACTTGCACACTTCTCTCATCACCTCCTGAGTTTAAATACCAGTCAAGTTTCTGGGTCAGAGGACGTGGTCATTTTTAAGTTCTTGGTCCATGTTGCCATGTTGCCTGCTGGACGGTTGGACTGTGTGTAAGGTCTTTCCCCAGTCCTTTCCAACTCTGCATTAAAAAATTTTTTTCCATTGTGTTAGGTGAGAAGTGATGGTTTTAGTATGCAAAAGAAAAACAGATTTCTAAAGCCCTATCTTGTGATGAGTGGGATTGCCTGCCAGTCAGCCTCAGCACTGAAAAGCGCGACATGCTAGGGTGATCCCAGCGATGGCGGGTAGGATGACCACAGGCCCGGGGAGTGCCGATGCCGCGTGCGGTCAAGTAGGAGGTTCATCGGGGCGCAGAGGCAGTCAGCGACGGGGGCTGCGGGGACGGCCGTGTCTCGTACCTGGAGTGTAGTTGTGGGAGGGGACTGCTCTGCGGTAGGAAGGTGACCACGCAGCAGGATCAGGCCTGGGTGGGAGGGAACGCCTAGGCTCACGAGCCCTTTCAGGTAAGGCTGAGCTGGCCAGGCCTTCCATCCTCCTGGGGACTGGGGCCTGGTGTCCAGTCCTCTCCTCCTCTTGTTCTTGTGGTAAGTGAAGCTGAGAATCAACCACGAAGGGGCTGTGACGTAAGTTTGTTCATGCAGCTGTGAGGCGGCCTTTAAGAACCAGTCTGGGAGAAGGGACCAAGGGTGGGGGTTCAGTTCCTGCTTGCAATCCTGGCAGGTCAAGCAGGACCGGTGTCCCCCTCCTCGTCCCCCCTCCATGTCCTGAGACACAGGGAGTCTGACATTACAGGTCACAGGCCCGAGCGGAGGCACAACAGGTCACACTGCACTGTGACCTCGCCGAGCCCCAGCTTCTGGCCGTGCCCACCGAGTTGCCCACCCGCCTCGGACTCGCCTGTCAGGACCAGTGCTGCCTGCCCAGTGGCTGGAGCAGGTGTTTCCAGTCTCCCCAGCCCCACAGGATCTGTTTTGAGAGTCTCCATTCAGGTTATTTAGCAAGTAGTCATAAATTCAAATTCAGAGGCACGTTTGGTTAATCCCAGTCACGCAGGCGAGCAGTCAGTACAAGCAGTGCCACGTGTGAAGCTGAGCCCCAGGCTGCCTGCTGCCCCCAGGCCCCAGCCCTGCCTTGACGCCTCCTCCTTGGGCCTCACAGGCTTGAGCAGAGGTGGGCAGGTGACAGCGTCCTCTAGGAGCCTGTGCTGGTGGCCACACGTCCACCGTGTGCCTGGGATGCCCCTCCTCCCCTGCTGCCAGGGTGGCTATGGTCTCTAGGTCCCTAGGTCTGTAAGGGGGTGCCTCCCCAAACCCGGGTAGTCTGGTACTTGGGAAGCAGTGTGTGTGCTTGCCGTCGGCTTTAGGGAGAAAGTTGGGGTTGGAAGAGGGGCGTGAGGCTGACAAAACTCCTTAGCTAGGGTCATTACTGTAGGCACTGCGGGGGGAGGAGCGCGTCACGTCTGTGAAAGGGACTGGCTCAGTGCAGGGGGCACGGGCGTGCATGTCAGGCAGCTGCGTGCTCTGTCTGTGACTGGCTCACCACTTGGAACCTCTGGCTCTTCATCTGTGAAAGGAGGACCCTGACGCTGAAGCGTTGCTGGGAAAGTGAGGAGTTGGCAGTGGGTACCCAGCCCGTCTTAGTTTCTGCTCTCTTCCCCTGAGGCTGAGGGAAGTGGCCACTTCCTTTAGAATAAGGGTGTCCCATTTCTTTTTGGGGGGGGGGTGCCTTCAGGGATGTTTGTGAGAGCATCTCAGTGACAGATTGCCTGGTTCTGAGGCGTTGGGACTGTTCTCTCCCGGCCCGGGGAGGGTTGGCAGGATGGTTAACTCCATCTGGATGCTGCCTGTTGTCTTCAGGAAAGCTTTTGGTAAGAGCAGATGAGCACTGTTGCGGTCTGTCCCCTTCAGCCCTCTGGGGCCCTCAGCTTTCCCAGCTGGACCCGCGCTGAGCCCTCCTCTCTCTGCAGGTGGCCATGAACATCCTCAACAGCGGGCGGTTCAGCATGGGCAGTGCCGTGGCTGGGATGCTCAAGAAACTGATCGGTACGTAAGTCAGGGACAGCAGCCCTTTGCGGCAGACTTGCCCCTGGTGCCCCTGCCTGCTCCGGCCCAGGGGCTCTGCCACGTCCCTGGGCGGGCGGGCCAGCGCTGAGCCAGGCCGCTGACAGCCAGTCCTGTCCAAGTCTAGGATCAGGGCTTCAAGTTAGACTGAAGGGTGCACTGAGGCTGCCCTGAAGGGCTAGTGTTGAGGTTTCAACACGCACGGGATGGGGGAGGCGGGGGACCTTCTGGTGGAGGTAGAGAGGGGTGGCTGCTCTGCCTGCTGAGTGAACACCTGAATGTGGGCTGGACACCGAAAAGCCTGAGCACTGGTTGTCTGTGGATGACTCTGCACAGTGGGTGAGCCGCGGGGTCAGCTTGGGGATCCTGGTCCCTCAGCCTTTGGATTGTCCCTTTCCTCTTTTATGGGCACTGAACCCTAGACTTCCCTTTGCCAGTGAAGTTAAAACAGCCTGATAGGGGTTTTGGGGGGCACGGAACGTCACTGCCATCTTTGCTTTGTGCGAGGGACCACAGGGACACGCAGGGCCCTGGCTGTGGTGCGGGCGTACCCGGGGCCAGCTCCCCACTGGGTGCTCAGGAAGCTGCTCAGAGTTCAGGGCAGAGTTCGTTTATAGACAAAGGGACGGACGCTCAGAGCAGGGGAGTGATTTGCCCGAAACCACACTCCCCGATCAGACTGCGAGCTCAGGGCTTGTCTCCCTCTGCTAAGCTTCCCCCAAGGCCCTAAGCCCATCTGGACTGTGCTTCCTTGTCTGGAAAACTCAATGCAAGGGCTTCACTCTCGTGGTCAGTCTGTCCCCAGAGAATGTAGAGCCCCTGAGATCGCAAGACCCAGAAATGGGGGAATGTGGGAGCCTGTCCACCCTGGGTGTCTACCGTGCGAGCCCACTGTGAGAGTGGGTTACGCGTGAATGTCCGTGGGGAGTGTTGGGAGAGTGCTGGCTGCAGGGAGGGGGTCCGCTGTGGGCACGTGCGCGCCTGCAGGGCTGGCGTGGAAGCCACAGGCCACCCTCCTGCTGCCAGATGGACACATGTGCCGTGTGTGAGCCTGCTTCTCTGTGCAGGGCGTCCCGTGGCCTTTGCTGTCTCTCTGAGGTCAATAGTGTTGATGAGGGCAGGGAGACCACGTGGCCCAGGCTCGGCTGCTAAGAGCGAGAGTTGGGTCCAGACGTGTCTGACTGGCTCCTGATCCTGCTCTGCCTCCACCCTGGGTGCCACTCAGAGGGGACAGTCACTCCTGAACCTGGAGATGTTGGAAGGCAGGACTCTCATTTTCAGGGTGTCGGTCTCAGCAGACCCGCTCCTCGTACATCCTGCCTGAGTGTTTGAAGGGTGGTGACGATAGACTGAGGAAATCGTTTTAAGACAGCCGGAAAATTGTTCTTTGATAACTCTGCTCCTCTTCAGAGATGACCGCTGAGTACGCCTGCACGAGGAAACAGTTCAACAGGAACCTCAGCGAGTTTGGCTTGATTCAGGTATGGAGGGTCAAGCACCGCACGGGCTGACTCTACCTCGTGGGCATTGAAAGTGTGCTTGGGGCTCTGTACTGCCGACTCCTAGGCGGTGATTCGGGGAGAAGATGAGCACGTGGCCCCTTTTACGAGTGCCGGGCCTTGGTGCTCTTGGGCACTGGGCCTGGTCTGAATTGCCTTCTCTGCTGCTCGGCAGGTTTGGGTCTCAGTACAGGCAGATTCTTTCTTGATTGTGTATTTTTCTGAACGCTCCAGGAGAAGTTTGCCCTGATGGCTCAGAAGGCTTACGTGATGGAAAGTATGGCCTACCTCACTGCGGGGATGCTGGACCAGCCGGGCTTCCCTGACTGCTCCATCGAGGCCGCCATGGTGAAGGTAACCCCACGCACAGCGTGCCTGCCGTCTTCCTCCTTAGTTTGTCGCTGCTTAGGTATTTACGAGGTACCCACCGTGCCAGGCACCCCTGGGATGCAGCCGGGGAGGGCAGAGTAGCGTAGGAGCAGCAGCAGAGGACAGCGTCCAGCTTACGAGAGGCCAGTGTCTCCCAGCAAGCTGCTGGTGATGACAGCAAAAGAAGAGGATACACACTGTGTACTGTAACTCCCTGTCTCCCTAACAAAGCAGCTGGGCTTCCCTGGGAAGGACTGTGCTGCCCTGAGTCTGTGGCCTTCCTGCGTTTTGGTGTCAGCCCTCCTTCCGTGAGATAGCTGGTGGGGGCAAGCAGCCCCTGTGCTTCTGTCTTGCTTTGGGGAGGAGCCCCTGTGCTTCTGTCTTGCTTTGGGGAGGAGCCCCTGTGCTTCTGTCTTGCTTTGGGGAGGAGCCCCTGTGCTTCTGTCTTGCTTTGGGGAGGAGCCCCTGTGCTTCTGTCTTGCTTTGGGGAGGAGCCCCTGTGCTTCTGTCTTGCTTTGGGGAGGAGCCCCTGTGCTTCTGTCTTGCTTTGGGGAGGAGCCCCTGTGCTTCTGTCTTGCTTTGGGGAGGGGCTCCCTGTGCTTCTGTCTTGCTTTGGGGAGGAGCCCCTGTGCTTCTGTCTTGCTTTGGGGAGGGGCTCCCCGTGCTTCTGTCTTGCTTTGGGGAGGAGCCCCCCGTGCTTCTGTCTTGTTTTGGGGAGGAGCCCCTGTGCTTCTGTCTTGCTTTGGGGAGGAGCTCCTGTGCTTCTGTCTTGTTTTGGGGAGGAGCTCCTGTGCTTCTGTCTTGCTTTGGGGGAGGAGCTCCTGTGCTTCTGTCTTGCTTTGGGGAGGAGCTCCTGTGCTTCTGTCTTGCTTTGGGGAGGAGCCCCTGTGCTTCTGTCTTGCTTTGGGGAGGAGCCCCTGTGCTTCTGTCTTGCTTTGGGGAGGAGCCCCTGTGCTTCTGTCTTGCTTTGGGGAGGGGCTCCCTGTGCTTCTGTCTTGCTTTGGGGAGGAGCTCCTGTGCTTCTGTCTTGCTTTGGGGAGGAGCCCCCGTGCTTCTGTCTTGCTTTGGGGAGGGGCTCCCTGTGCTTCTGTCTTGCTTTGGGGAGGAGCCCCTGTGCTTCTGTCTTGCTTTGGGGAGGGGTCAGTTTTTGGCCACCAGTGAGACGTGACAGTCAGGGCTCCTACCTGGGTCGTCTCATTCCAAAGCCCAGTCCTCCGCGTGGAGCTCCCACCCCGCCCGCAGCCACCTGGCCCCGAGGCAGAGGGTCCTCCTCCTGAAGGGGCTTTGGGGCTGACGGCCCCATGCTGACCTCGTCCCGGGTCCACGGCAGGTGTTCAGCTCCGAGGCCGCCTGGCAGTGTGTGAGCGAGGCGCTCCAGGTCCTCGGGGGCTCAGGCTACATGAGGGACTACCCGTACGAGCGCATCCTGCGCGACAGCCGCATCCTGCTCATCTTCGAGGTGAGTGCGCCGCCCGCCAGGCTCTCGGCCCCGCCCCGCTCTGCTGTGGACCCCAGAGCCTCGTGGTCCTGGCGCCAGGCCGCAGAGCCCAGGCCGGCTGGCGCGTCCTCTCGCTCGACCGCCCGCAGGTGTCCGCCTGGGAGGCCGGGGTGCAGCCTCCAGTGCCCATTCCAGGTGATGAGGCAGCTGGCAGGGTCACCCCAAGGGCGTTCCCCGGCGCCTCTGATGTTGGGAGTTCACAGGCTGGGAGCAGGGAGGAAAGGGCATTGGGACCCCAGAGTCGCCTTTGGGGCGCTACTGGTCTGGTCGTGCAGCCTGGCTGAGAGAGGACGACTCCAGAACACCAGTGTGGTGAGGGGCTGGGGTCTCAGGAAGGAGCGCACTTGGCCTTGGGGGCAGAGAGGGCAGGGGAGTGGAGTGTGCCAGGTCCTGACGGGACCGTACCTGCTGGCACCAGGTAAACGGAGCAGCGGCCGGTCCTGCTCGGCGGGGCTGGGGTATTGGTGGGGCAGGGTGGGCAGGGCAGAGGGACTGGGCAGGAAGGCCAGAGATACTGCCAGCCATGGAAGCCTATTTGGATCGTACTGTGAGGGCCGGGAAGCAGTAACAAAGTTTGGAGCAGAGAATGGCTTGCTTGCGTTCGCGACCCTGGAAATGCAGGGCCCCAAGCCTGCCCAGGGCGTAGGTGGCAGCGGTGCGGCCAGCAGCTGTGGAGGGAGGCCGGCCAGGATTTCAGGCTGGACACAGGTGTGCAGAGGCAGACCCTGGGACCAGTGCGAGGCTGGGCGCCTGGGGGGCTCCCCTTCCAGGGGAAAGACCGCATTGGCTGCTAGTGTCCC
The DNA here is from genome assembly GCF_963455315.2 of Globicephala melas. NCBI lineage: Eukaryota > Metazoa > Chordata > Mammalia > Artiodactyla > Delphinidae > Globicephala > Globicephala melas. The sequence continues at coordinate 2,338,378 of NC_083324.2, read as the reverse complement.
CTGTGTCCTCTCCCTTAGTGGACAGGGCCCGGCCAGCCCGAGGCCCCAGGGACAGGTCCCACCTCACGACCCTGCTGCCCCAGGCCTGCCTCTCCCAAGGCCCCTCCCCTTGGCCCGGGTGAGTGCGGTCCTCTGTGGCTGGTGGGGTGGTCAGCACGGGTTCAGGGGCTCTGAGGGGTGCAGGGCCCTCAGCGTGAAGCCAAGACCACCCGGGACGGGCCTGGGTCAGCCTGGAGTTCTCCCTGCTGCCACTTCTGCTCCCACGGAGTCTCCGTCCGTGGCGCGGCCTGGCGGTGTGCCCCAGTCCAGCCCCGCCTCTCTGACTCTCAGCACCACTGTGCACGACAGGCACGAGCCCCCTGGTCCGCGTCCCCGAGGTCACGTGGCTCACGGTCGGGGGGGTGCCCAGGGGTGGCAGCAGGGGAGAGGTAGCCCCCGGGGTGTTGGCACCTGGCACTGTGGTGCAGCCAGCTGCTTCCCGAGGAGCCAGGCCTGGACTGAGCTAGTAGTGGGTCCACTAAGGACCTGTGTCCTGGGTACTAGTACCCTTCACTTCTTTTAAGGGGGCTGTTTCTCTGCTTAAAAGAAGTAAAATCGGAAGCTTGGAAAAAGGAATGACTCATGCACAGTTGGTCATGGGATGGGGTAGGTCCCAGAGGGAGGCCGCCGCCATCTGGTCAGCCCCAACTTGTCCCGTGGAAGCAGTAGCCCACGTGTTGCCCTGGCCCCCGGTCACAGCCCTGCTCCCAGCTGCTTCTGAAGAGTGAGCGGGATGCAGCAGGGCCTAGCCAGTCACACACGCGGCACTGCTAGGGCTGCCCTGACGTGGGCAGCCTTTGACCTGGATAATGTTGGCCACAGGGAACCAACGAGATTCTCCGGATGTACATCGCCCTGACAGGCTTGCAGCATGCCGGCCGCATCCTGACTGCAAGGGTCAAGTAGGTACCGCGTCCACCGTCTGCCCCTCGGGTCCACCCTGCCCAGCAGAGGCCTGTCCCGGGGCAGCCAGAGAAGGGTGCTGCCTCATCCGTAGACCAGGCGTGCAGCCTGGCAGGGGTCAGTTGGCTCACAGGCTGGCTGGAGGGAGGGAAGCCGCCAGGGCCCTGCCCTCCTCCCCTGCAGCTCCCGTCTAGAACCGGGGCAAGGAGAGGCGCCAGCTCCAAGGCCAACACAGGACTGGTTTCCTCTCCTGCCCCCACCCTGGGGCCAGGACAGTGAGTAGTCCCTGCCGGCGCCCAGGCATGGCTGGCCCAGAGGACTTCTCAGGCTCTCGGGGAGAGAATAACCTGGAAGCAGGTGTGACCCGGGTGTCCCCTCGGGCTGTACAGGAGACGGCTGCTCCCTGACGAACTGTCCAGGTCCTGGGTTGGCCCCTCTGGCTTTGCATAGTCAGGGAGCTTTTGCCCAGGTTCCCTAGAGCTGCTGGCATGGAGGCGGGGCCGTGTTGCTGGGCAGCAGGAGCCGGCTGCAGGGCCTCTGCTTACAGAGCCTGGGTTCTCTGCAGGCAGCTTAAACAGGGCAATGTGACCACCATCATGGAGACTGTCAGCCGGAGGGTTCGGGACTCCCTGGGCCGAACTGTGGACCTTGGGCTGACAGGGAAGCTCGGAGCCGTGCACCCCAGCATGGAGGTGAGTGGGTCCAGCCAGGGGTATCCCCTTCCCAGAGGGGGCGTGGCGGGGGCACCGGGGAGGACCAGGCAGTCCGAGGGTCACCAGGTGCCTTCTCCACCCTGTCACGGTGGAGAACAGCCAAGCCTGGCAGCAGGGCCTGGGCACCACGGGAGGGCGGTGCTGAGCGGAATCCTCCCCCCGGCCCCCCAGGACAGTGCCCACAAGCTCGAGCAGAACGTGCACTACTTCAGCCGCACGGTGGAGACCCTGCTGCTTCGCTTTGGCAAGGTACCTGGGGGCAGCGAAGCGGGCCAGCATCTGTGAGATGACATTTTGCCAAGCGTGGGGACCAGGCCTAGAAATCTTGGTCACCTTGGAGGGCTGGGGAAGCAGGGCTGGCTGTGGCTGCCTGCCCTGGGGACCACTCAGCTAGCTGGGGAGCGTGGGGGGAGCCCCTGCTGGGTGGGCACCTTCTGGGTGACCAGAGGCTCCCTGGAGCCGGGAGGGGCAGCCCCACCTGGACCTTATTACTCTTAGGACCTGATCTGTGTTTCTTGCATCCAAAGGTGGTAATAAGCACTGGCCGGTGGTCTCAGCCCGGCTTCTGGGACATGATCTTGTCTTGACTCCTGCCCAGATCTGGACAGAGCTAAGGGAAAACCCGAAGGGAAGGCAGTGTTAGCCCTGCTCCCCCAGGGTGTAGAGAGAGGCTCAGAGATGAGCAAAGGTGGGCCTGGAAGAGTGTGTTGGAGTCGTGTCCGGGTGGCCAGTCTCCACCCTGCCCTCTGTTCCCAGACCATCGTGGAGGAGCAGTTGGTCTTGAAGCGAGTGGCCAACATCCTCATCAACCTGTACGGGATGACGGCCGTGCTGTCGCGGGCCAGCCGCTCTATCCGCGTGGGGCTCCAGAACCACGACCATGAGGTGGGCCCGCCCCTCCCACCTGCACAGGCAGCCTCCCTGCAGGGGTCCTCCTGCTGCACTTTAATGAGGCTGGGTAGTGGGGAAGGGAGGGGCTGGGCGCGTCCAGGGCTGTGTCCCCGGGGTCAGGGTGAGCACGGGGTCCACGCCAGCTGACCCAGAAATGGGTGGGGTTGCCAAGTTGTGTCCGTGGCCATAGCTGGTGCTCTCAGCTCCCATGGGCGGGTCTGTGCTGTTCAGGACACAGGGCCACTGCCCTTCACCTTCCTGCCTGGGGGCGGGGAGGGGGAGTGAGTGTCGAATCCGAAACCCAGCGCCCTCACCCCATGTGCCAGCAGGGTGGGTGCGGTCTGAGCACCTGCTGTGTGCACGCCCCGCAGTCTTGACGTGCACCGTGCCTGCGGGGATTGAGTCACTTGCCCTGGGGACAGAGCTGGTTTGGCTCACGGCTGCCATGGCTTCTGAGCCAGGCCACCTGACTCTGGTCAAGCTGCCTGCTTTGGCTGACCGAGTTCTTTGAAGCTCAGAGGTCAGGCTCCAGGCCGGGCAGTGCTAAGGCCCAGGGTCCTCAGCAGTCATCCTCTCGGACTTTGGTTCTGGCAGGTTCTGTTGGCCAACATCTTCTGCACGGAAGCTTACTACCAGAATCTCTTCGCTCTGTCTCAGCTGGACAAGTGTAAGTGGGCGGCTCAGGTTGGGGGAGGGGGGGTGGGACTGATGCCAGGTGAGAGCCTCTTGGGGGGACCCCTGTACCCAGCTGACCTGCGGAGGGAGGAGCGCGGGACTCCACGCAACTCTGAGCACTGGCACCCCACACCCACTGTGCTGACGCGGCTGTCACCGCCTGCAGTGGGGATGATGAAATGGCTTCTCCAGCAGGTGGGGTCGCCAGGGGGCAGCCCACAATCAATCACTTTCTGGGGACGGGGCTGCCACCTTCAGGGCTCCTTCACACAGGAGGGCTGACTTCGTGATAACAGGAGTTGCTGGAACATTTTTTTCCAAAGATCACCTACTCTTCCTCTTTCCCTCCCAGATTCTCCGGAAAATCTCGATGAACTGATCAAGAAAGTGTCCCAGCAGGTCCTAGAGAAGCGAGCCTACGTCTGTGCCCACCCTCTGGACTGGACATCCTGAAGCAGGGGGACAGCATCCCTGCTGCTGTCCGCCTGACACACGCCTTCCGGAAGGTAGAGAACTTGCTTTATTACAAGCTGACCAAGTTCTCTGACGGGCTTTCTCCAGGCCCCCGTGGGCACTATTGCCTGACACGATCCCGGGCTCTGAGCCGACACGGGGAGAGCGCGGAGCTGCTGAGACTCGCCTCACCGGGAGGCTTCGGGGTGGAAGCTGGCCTGGGGTGGCAGGGCCGCGTCTCAGCAGGGTGGCCATTTCTGCCAGACCACACGTTCTCCAAGAAACAGCTTGAAAACCGCGTATGTGTCATTCTTTAAGCTAGGAGCCAAAGGAAGGACAGTTTGCGTTTCCCCTTCTAGTGTTTGCTGCACTGGTCACCTGTTTCCTCAGAGCCAGCCTCACGACCTCTTGACCCTGCGCTCCCCCCTGTGGTGGTGGCTTCCAGGGCCCTTTGTCCTCATGTGTGAGAAGAGGGCTCCAGGAGCAGAGGGGCAGGTGCCCGGGCCACGGCGCCGTGCGGGTTTGGTCCTGCACAGGTGATGTTGCTGCTGCCTGACAGCAGGTGCTGCTCCTAGCTGATGCTTCTCTGCCACTTGACAAGGACGAGCAGCATCTTCCGGCGGCACAGACGGGCCTCTACACACCTGCCCTGGTGTGCTCACCTGGCAGGCTTCCTGCTCGGGTGGTTCCCAGTGCTTTGCCCATCACAGGCGTTGCCTTGAGGCGGCCAGGCTTTGGTCCTGGGAGGAGGAGCCGTCATCCACCTGCGGGGCTAGGCCTGCTGCCGGCGTTCTGACAGCTCATCTTCCCGATGACACCGCAGCTTCTTTGCTGGCGTAGATGGAGAGGTCATGGCTTCTCACCTGGTGCCAGGACAGCAGTCTGTGGGGAGCTGTTCTCACCCATGTGTCTTCAGGTGTGCGCCCTGGGGCTGGGAAGGGCCGGAGCAGCGAGCCTGCTGTCCCTGCACTGGACCACAGCAGTGACCCTGAGCCTGGGACCCTGCCTGCGGCCCCAGAGCCTGCGGCCTCTACTGAAGGGAGGTGACACAGCCCAGAGAAGGGGAGTAGACCAGTTTCAGCAGCTTGTCAGCACGTCCTCCGGTTTCACGGAGCTGTTACCAGCAGCCCTTAGGCGTCAGGGAAGGAAAGCACTCCACCGTTTATCCAGTCTAGCTGTCTGGGCAAGGGGTCTCTTTCTGGGCAAGGGGTCTGTGGCCAGATCAACTCACCGCTCTTTCTCCCTGAAGATTCTGGTTCTGTTAATTCACAGGTTTGGTTCTCTACCTATAAATGATTTCTGGTCCCTCTTCACAAACGGGGGATGAAGAAGACTTGGAGGGGTGGTGTGGCCAGGCCCCCACCTGCCCCCACGGGTGACAACCAGCTGTGTCTGGGAGCCGGAAGGGCCCAGCAGCGCCCAGAGCCTGCCGAGGCTGGTCATGGGTAACACAGTGTGAAGCCTGAAAGCCCTTAGCCCTACCTTCCAAGGCCTCCCTTTCATAGAAACCAAGCCCAGAGCGGTGGCGGGACCTGCCCCCCCCCCATCACACAGCAAGTGAATCCAGCTGGAACCAGAAGTTCCGGCCAGCCTGCGCTCTGAAGCCAGCCCCCCGCCGAATCCTGATTTCCCAGCCCAGGAGTGTGGCTGCTAAAACAGAACGGGTGCCGCCCACAGTTACCTGTCCCGGGCTTTGGTGCTGGAGGGGCCGGCGGCGGCTGTGTGTACACATCCAAGTCCTGGGGGCGCCGGTCCCAGCCCCTGCTCTCTCGGTGCAGCACTGACTCCAGTATGTTAGCAAACAGCGCTTTCTCCCTCCACTCCTACGTTGGGGGGCAGCAGGTCAGGGGGAGGCCCCTGCGGACGCCCACCGGAGACCCACTCCCGCTACCCACCTCTGTGACGGCGCCGAGGGGTGGCAGCCCCAGGTGATGTGTCCTGCCTGTGCTGTGAAGACCGGTCACTTGGAACCTGTTGGGTGTGAGCCAGGCGTCACGGGACTTCCTCTCGGCTTTTCTCGTCTCCTCATCTGAATCCTGAGGCTCCACTGTGGCTGACAGGTAGCTCTGGGAGTACGTGAGTCTCCTCCTCGGCTCCTGGAAATGCGAGCAGACGTGGCTAGATGGACTGACAGCGGACCTCGGTGGGGCTGACTGGCTGCCAGTCTTGGGGGCAGGATGCTGGCTCCTGGCGGTGCGGGGTGCATGCTGGTTACCAGAGCCAGGCAGCAGCCCAGTGAGGGCCACGTCCCTCGAGGAGCGAAAAAGCTGAACCCTCCTATATTTTCGTGGGAATGTACATTGGCAAAAGCCACCATAAAGGACAGTATCGAAGCTCCTAACAAGTAAAAGGAGCCCAGCCCCAGGAGCACTCCTGGGCATGTATCTGGAGAAACCCATAATTGGAAATGAACCAGGCGCCCCACAGTTATAGTTCCAACAGCCAGGACACAGACACAACCAAAATGTCCACCAACAGATGACTGGATACAGACAATATGGTACATATATACAATGGACTATTACTCAGCCATAAACAACAATGAAATAATGCTCTTGGCAGCACCATGCATGGACCTGGGATAATCATACAGTAAGTGAAGTGAGTCAGAGGAAGACGAATAGCATATGATATCGGTTATACCTAGGACTGAACACGAGACACACATGAACACAAAATGAACACTGTGTAACACACAGTGTTACAAAACAGCAACACACTTACTTGGAAAACGAACGTAGGGCTCACAAAAAGGAAAAGTAGAGGCAAAGGATAAATTAGGAGGTCGACCTTCATGTACACACAAGCATATATATATATATATGTCTGTGTGTGTATATATGTGCATATGTCTGTGTGTGTGTGTGTATATATATATATATACACACATTTGATGGATAATCAACATGGACCTCCTGTAAAGCAAAGGGAACTCTGTTGAACGTTCAGCAATAACCTATATGTGAAAAGAATTCGAAATAGAATAGATACATGAATATCGATAAGTGAATCAGCTTGCTGTACACCTACACCAAACACCACACTGTAAATTACCCCTACCGCAACATACCATAAGAATTAAACTGAAGATGAACGCAAAAGGACAGAAATGGGTACACTTTTCACCTCCTGCCTCGGTGATATTCACTAGTGTTACATCCCCGCAGCCTGAGCAGCCTGGGGTCTCAAGGGTGCACTGAGGTGGAGCGGAGACACCTGAGGACGATGTGCCTGCAGATGCAGCCCCTTAAAGCTGTCCTGCCTCTTCCTTTGTGGGGGGAACCAAACCTTCAGAACCTAGGTGGGCCTTCCGAGAGCTAAAAGGAAGCCAAGTGCACCCCAACCATGGGGGACCATCTAGGCTGCAGGAGATTCAAACCGTGACCGAGCCTCCACGGCTGCTGCTGGTGGGCTTCCCACATCCGGCCTCCTTGCCAGGAGTCACCCCACCTACACACCGCAGCACCCGCAGCTTTAGCCAGGGTTTGGACTTTTCGGGGGCGTGAAGCTTAACAGGGAAGAGGTAGTGACACACAAGCCCTTGGGTGTTGCCTCTGGCACCTTCCCCTCTAATTCACAGCCTAGTAAGATGACTCTTCCTAAGGCTTTTGGTTGCCAACAAACTAGAGCTGGCCACGAAGAAATGCTGCCGCCTTGTGGACGTTTCGCGGAACAACAACTTTACAACCGGTGCTTCAGGGCACCTAATACTCACAGAGCCTGTGGGGCTTTGAATAACACGTGTCTTCAAAAATGACCTGGGTTAGGTAACCGAAAACACATTCGAAAAACACAGACTTTCAAGAAGCCAAATTTCAGGAGGGAAAGTTTACTCACACTGTTTAAAAAGAAAAACCCCGACCACGACAGGAAGCAGAAAGTCGCTGATTATCCGAGAAATGCATATCAAAATTCTAAAGTGGCATCATCTCGCAGCAGGCGGTATGGCCAGCATCAAAAAGTCTACAAACAATCGATGGGGAATGAGTGTGGAGAAAAGGGAACCTCCCAACTCGGTGAGTGGAAATGTACATTGGTGACCGCCACTAGAAAGCACTGTATCCCAGTTCCTAGAAAACTAAGGAGAGAGCGAACCTATACTACTGCATGTCCACTCCTGGGCGCTACTCCGGAAAATCCGTAATTCAAAAAGACACAACACCCCAACGTTAACTGCAGCACTATTTACAATCGCCAAGACACACAAACAAGTAGTCCAGCGAGTGATGAATACATAAACAGGAGGTCCTACGTGTATACGAGGAACTGTTACTCAGCCAGCAAAAAGAATGAAATAATGCCATCAGAAGCAACGTGGATGGACCTGGGATGCCCAAACACTGAGTGAAGTCAGACAGACAGAGGAGGACCCATAGCATATAATATCACTTATAACAGGAAGGGAAACATACATACAACTGAACTAGTATACCAAACAGAAACAGAGTCACCGACTTTCAGATTAAAGCTAGGGTTACCAAAAAGAAAGTGGGGTAGGAGATATAAGTTAGGCGTTTCACATGAACACATACACAGAAAAATACCTATAAACATATATATATATATATAACACGCACTCGACAAGGACTACTGTACAACACCAGGACCTCTATTCAACGTTCTGCAATAACCCATATGGAAAAGGAATCCGAAAAACAGTAGCTATATTTCGTGTGTAACTCAATCAGCTTGCTGTACACCTACACCAAACCCCACTTTGGAAATCAACGCTAGTACAACATACCATCAGAATTAAGCTGAAAAAGAAAGCGAAAGGAAAGAAATGGGCATGCTTTTCACCTCGGGCCCCGGTGATAGGCGCTGGTGTCACATCCCAGCAGGCTGAGCAGCCTGGGGTCCAAGGGTGCACTGAGGTGGAGCAGAGACACGTGAAGAGGACGTGCCTGCAGATGCAGCCCCTTAAAGCTGTCCTGTCTCTTCCTTTGTGGGGGGAACCAAACCTTCAGAACCTAGGTGGGCCTTCCGAGAGCTAAAAGGAAGTCAAGTGCACCCCAACCATGGGGGACCATCTAGGCTGCAGGAGATTCAAACCGTGACCGAGCCTCCACGGCTGCTGCTGGTGGGCTTCCCACATCCGGCCTCCTTGCCAGGAGTCACCCCACCTACACACCGCAGCACCCGCAGCTTTAGACAGGGTTTGGACATTTCGGGGGCGTGAAGCTTAACAGGGAAGAGGTAGTGACACACAAGACCTTGGGTGTTGCGTCTGGCACCTTCCCCTCTAATTCACAGCCCAGCACCATGACTCCCCCTAAACCTTTTGGTTGCCGAGGAACCAGAGCTGGGCATGAAGAAATGCTGCCGCCTTGTGGACGTTTCCCGTAACAACAACTTTACAACCGGTGCTTAAGGGCACATCATATTCAGGAAGCCTGTGGGGCTTTTAATGACACGTGTGCTCAAAAATCACCTGGGTTAGGCAACCGAAAAATAAATTAGAAACACACACACCCTCAAAAAGCCAAATTTGAAGAGGGAAAGTTTACTCACACTGTTTAAAATAAAAAAATACACACCACGACAAGATGCATATCACTCATTATTTGACAAATGCCAATCCAACGTGTAACGAGGCGTCGCCTCACAGCGGGAAGAATGGCCAGCATCAAAAAGTCTACAAACAATCGATGGGGAATGAGTGTGGAGAAAAGGGAACCTTCCAACTCGGTGAGTGGAAATGTACATTGGTGACCGCCACTAGAAAGCACTGTATCCCAGTTCCTAGAAAACTAAGGAGAGAGCGAACCTATACTACTGCATGTCCACTCCTGGGCGCTACTCCGGAAAATCCGTAATTCAAAAAGACACAAGCACCCCAACGTTAACTGCAGCACTATTTACAATCGCCAAGACACACAAACAAGTAGTCCAGCGAGTGATGAATACATAAACAGGAGGTCCTACGTGTATACGAGGAACTGTTACTCAGCCAGCAAAAAGAATGAAATAATGCCATCAGAAGCAACGTGGATGGACCTGGGATGCCCAAACACTGAGTGAAGTCAGACAGACAGAGGAGGACCCATAGCATATAATATCACTTATAACAGGAAGGGAAACATACATACAACTGAACTAGTATACCAAACAGAAACAGAGTCACCGACTTTCAGATTAAAGCTAGGGTTACCAAAAAGAAAGTGGGGTAGGAGATATAAGTTAGGCGGTTCACATGAACACATACACAGAAAAATACCTATAAACATATATATATATATATATAACACGCACTCGACAAGGACTACTGTACAACACCAGGACCTCTATTCAACGTTCTGCAATAACCCATATGGAAAAGGAATCCGAAAAACAGTAGCTATATTTCGTGTGTAACTCAATCAGCTTGCTGTACACCTACACCAAACCCCACTTTGGAAATCAACGCTAGTACAACATACCATCAGAATTAAGCTGAAAAAGAAAGTAAAAGGAAAGAAATGGGCATGCTTTTCACCTCGGGCCCCGGTGATAGGCGCTGGTGTCACATCCCAGAAGGCTGAGCAGCCTGGGGTCCAAGGGTGCACTGAGGTGGAGCGGAGAGACGTGAAGAGGACGTGCCTGCAGATGCAGCCCCTTAAAGCTGTCCTGTCTCTTCCTTTGTGGGGGGAACCAAACCTTCAGAATCTAGGTGGGCCTTCCGAGAGCTAAAAGGAAGCCAAGTGCACCCCAACCATGGGGGACCATCTAGGCTGCAGGGGATTCAAACCGTGACCGAGCCTCCACGGCTGCTGCTGGTGGGCTTCCCACATCCGGCCTCCTTGCCAGGCGTCACCCCACCTACACAGGGCAGCACCCGCAGCTTTAGCCAGGGTTTCGAATTTTCGGGGGCGTAGAAGCTTAACAGGGAAGAGGTAGTGACACACAAGCCCTTGGGTGTTGCCTCTGGCACCTTCCCCTCTAATTCACAGCCCAGCACCATGACTCCCCCTAAACCTTTTGGTTGCCGAGGAACCAGAGCTGGGCATGAAGAAATGCTGCCGCCTTGTGGACGTTTCCCGTAACAACAACTTTACAACCGGTGCTTAAGGGCACATCATATTCAGGAAGCCTGTGGGGCTTTTAACGACACGTGTGCTCAAAAATCACCTGGGTTAGGCAACCGAAAAATAAACTAGAAACACACACACCCTCAAAAAGCCAAATTTGAAGAGGGAAAGTTTACTCACACTGTTTAAAATAAAAAAATACACACCACGACAAGATGCATATCACTCATTATTTGACAAATGCCAATCCAACGTGTAACGAGGCGTCGCCTCACAGCGGGAAGAACGGCCAGCATCAAAAAGTCTACAAACAATCGATGGGGAATGAGCGTGGAGAAAAGGGAACCTTCCAACTCGGTGAGTGGAAATGTACATTGGTGACCGCCACTAGAAAGCACTGTATCCCAGTTCCTAGAAAACTAAAGAGAGAGCGACCCTATACTTCTGCACGCCCACTCCTGGGCATTACTCGGGAAAATGCATAATTCAGAAAGACACAAGCACCCCAACGTTCTTTGCGGCACTATTTACAAACGCCAAGACACAGAAACAAATAGGCCAGCGAGTGATGAATACATAAACAGCAGGTCCTACGTGTATACAAGGGACCGTTACTCAGCCAGGATAAAGGATGAAATAATGCCATTAGAAGCAACATGGATGGACCCGGGATGCCCAAACACTGAGTGAAGTCAGTCAGACAGAGGAGGACCCACAGCATATAATATCACTTATAGGAGGAAGGGAAACATACCTACAACTGAACTAGTTTACTAAACAGAAACAGAGCCACCGACTTTCTCAATAAACCTAGGGTTACCAAAAAGAAAGTGGGGTAGGAGATATAAGTTAGGCGGTTCACATGAACACATACACAGAAAAATACCTATAAACACATATATAAAACACGCACTCGACAAGGACTACTGTACAACACCAGGACCTCTATTCAACGTTCTGCAATAACCTATACGGAAAAGGAATCCGAAAAATAGTAGCTGTATTACATGTGTAACTGAATCAGCTTGCTGTACACTACACCAAACCCCACTTTGGAAATCAACTCCAGTACAACATACCATCAGAATTAAGCTGAAAAAGAAAGCAAAAGGAAAGAAATGGGCATGCTTTTCGCCTCGGGCCCCGGTGATAGGCGCTGGTGTCACATCGCAGCAGCCTGAGCAGCCTGGGGTCCCAAGGGTGCACTGAGGTGGAGCCGAGAGACGTGAAGAGGACGTGCCTGCAGATGCAGCCCCTTAAAGCTGTCCTGTCTCTTCCTTTGTGGGGGGAACCAAACCTTCAGAACCTAGGTGGGCCTTCCGAGAGCTAAAAGGAAGCCAAGTGCACCCCAACCATGGGGGACCATCTAGGCTGCAGGAGATTCAAACCGTGACCGAGCCTCCACGGCTGCTGCTGGTGGGCTTCCCACATCCGGCCTCCTTGCCAGGAGTCACCCCACCTACACACCGCAGCACCCGCAGCTTTAGCCAGGGTTTGGACTTTTCGGGGGCGTGAAGCTTAACAGGGAAGAGGTAGTGACACACAAGCCCTTGGGTGTTGCCTCTGGCACCTTCCCCTCTAATTCACAGCCTAGTAAGATGACTCTTCCTAAGGCTTTTGGTTGCCAACAAACTAGAGCTGGCCACGAAGAAATGCTGCCGCCTTGTGGACGTTTCGCGGAACAACAACTTTACAACCGGTGCTTCAGGGCACCTAATACTCACAGAGCCTGTGGGGCTTTGAATAACACGTGTCTTCAAAAATGACCTGGGTTAGGTAACCGAAAACACATTCGAAAAACACAGACTTTCAAGAAGCCAAATTTCAGGAGGGAAAGTTTACTCACACTGTTTAAAAAGAAAAACCCCGACCACGACAGGAAGCAGAAAGTCGCTGATTATCCGAGAAATGCATATCAAAATTCTAAAGTGGCATCATCTCGCAGCAGGCGGTATGGCCAGCATCAAAAAGTCTACAAACAATCGATGGGGAATGAGTGTGGAGAAAAGGGAACCTTCCAACTCGGTGAGTGGAAATGTACATTGGTGACCGCCACTAGAAAGCACTGTATCCCAGTTCCTAGAAAACTAAGGAGAGAGCGAACCTATACTACTGCATGTCCACTCCTGGGCGCTACTCCGGAAAATCCGTAATTCAAAAAGACACAAGCACCCCAACGTTAACTGCAGCACTATTTACAATCGCCAAGACACACAAACAAGTAGTCCAGCGAGTGATGAATACATAAACAGGAGGTCCTACGTGTATACGAGGAACTGTTACTCAGCCAGCAAAAAGAATGAAATAATGCCATCAGAAGCAACGTGGATGGACCTGGGATGCCCAAACACTGAGTGAAGTCAGACAGACAGAGGAGGACCCATAGCATATAATATCACTTATAACAGGAAGGGAAACATACATACAACTGAACTAGTATACCAAACAGAAACAGAGTCACCGACTTTCAGATTAAAGCTAGGGTTACCAAAAAGAAAGTGGGGTAGGAGATATAAGTTAGGCGGTTCACATGAACACATACACAGAAAAATACCTATAAACATATATATATATATATATATAACACGCACTCGACAAGGACTACTGTACAACACCAGGACCTCTATTCAACGTTCTGCAATAACCCATATGGAAAAGGAATCCGAAAAACAGTAGCTATATTTCGTGTGTAACTCAATCAGCTTGCTGTACACCTACACCAAACCCCACTTTGGAAATCAACGCTAGTACAACATACCATCAGAATTAAGCTGAAAAAGAAAGCAAAAGGAAAGAAATGGGCATGCTTTTCGCCTCGGGCCCCGGTGATAGGCGCTGGTGTCACATCGCAGCAGCCTGAGCAGCCTGGGGTCCCAAGGGTGCACTGAGGTGGAGCCGAGAGACGTGAAGAGGACGTGCCTGCAGATGCAGCCCCTTAAAGCTGTCCTGTCTCTTCCTTTGTGGGGGGAACCAAACCTTCAGAACCTAGGTGGGCCTTCCGAGAGCTAAAAGGAAGCCAAGTGCACCCCAACCATGGGGGACCATCTAGGCTGCAGGAGATTCAAACCGTGACCGAGCCTCCACGGCTGCTGCTGGTGGGCTTCCCACATCCGGCCTCCTTGCCAGGAGTCACCCCACCTACACACCGCAGCACCCGCAGCTTTAGCCAGGGTTTGGACTTTTCGGGGGCGTGAAGCTTAACAGGGAAGAGGTAGTGACACACAAGCCCTTGGGTGTTGCCTCTGGCACCTTCCCCTCTAATTCACAGCCTAGTAAGATGACTCTTCCTAAGGCTTTTGGTTGCCAACAAACTAGAGCTGGCCACGAAGAAATGCTGCCGCCTTGTGGACGTTTCGCGGAACAACAACTTTACAACCGGTGCTTCAGGGCACCTAATACTCACAGAGCCTGTGGGGCTTTGAATAACACGTGTCTTCAAAAATGACCTGGGTTAGGTAACCGAAAACACATTCGAAAAACACAGACTTTCAAGAAGCCAAATTTCAGGAGGGAAAGTTTACTCACACTGTTTAAAAAGAAAAACCCCGACCACGACAGGAAGCAGAAAGTCGCTGATTATCCGAGAAATGCATATCAAAATTCTAAAGTGGCATCATCTCGCAGCAGGCGGTATGGCCAGCATCAAAAAGTCTACAAACAATCGATGGGGAATGAGTGTGGAGAAAAGGGAACCTTCCAACTCGGTGAGTGGAAATGTACATTGGTGACCGCCACTAGAAAGCACTGTATCCCAGTTCCTAGAAAACTAAGGAGAGAGCGAACCTATACTACTGCATGTCCACTCCTGGGCGCTACTCCGGAAAATCCGTAATTCAAAAAGACACAAGCACCCCAACGTTAACTGCAGCACTATTTACAATCGCCAAGACACACAAACAAGTAGTCCAGCGAGTGATGAATACATAAACAGGAGGTCCTACGTGTATACGAGGAACTGTTACTCAGCCAGCAAAAAGAATGAAATAATGCCATCAGAAGCAACGTGGATGGACCTGGGATGCCCAAACACTGAGTGAAGTCAGACAGACAGAGGAGGACCCATAGCATATAATATCACTTATAACAGGAAGGGAAACATACATACAACTGAACTAGTATACCAAACAGAAACAGAGTCACCGACTTTCAGATTAAAGCTAGGGTTACCAAAAAGAAAGTGGGGTAGGAGATATAAGTTAGGCGTTTCACATGAACACATACACAGAAAAATACCTATAAACATATATATATATATATATAACACGCACTCGACAAGGACTACTGTACAACACCAGGACCTCTATTCAACGTTCTGCAATAACCCATATGGAAAAGGAATCCGAAAAACAGTAGCTATATTTCGTGTGTAACTCAATCAGCTTGCTGTACACCTACACCAAACCCCACTTTGGAAATCAACGCTAGTACAACATACCATCAGAATTAAGCTGAAAAAGAAAGTAAAAGGAAAGAAATGGGCATGCTTTTCACCTCGGGCCCCGGTGATAGGCGCTGGTGTCACATCCCAGAAGGCTGAGCAGCCTGGGGTCCAAGGGTGCACTGAGGTGGAGCGGAGAGACGTGAAGAGGACGTGCCTGCAGATGCAGCCCCTTAAAGCTGTCCTGTCTCTTCCTTTGTGGGGGGAACCAAACCTTCAGAATCTAGGTGGGCCTTCCGAGAGCTAAAAGGAAGCCAAGTGCACCCCAACCATGGGGGACCATCTAGGCTGCAGGGGATTCAAACCGTGACCGAGCCTCCACGGCTGCTGCTGGTGGGCTTCCCACATCCGGCCTCCTTGCCAGGCGTCACCCCACCTACACAGGGCAGCACCCGCAGCTTTAGCCAGGGTTTCGAATTTTCGGGGGCGTAGAAGCTTAACAGGGAAGAGGTAGTGACACACAAGCCCTTGGGTGTTGCCTCTGGCACCTTCCCCTCTAATTCACAGCCCAGCACCATGACTCCCCCTAAACCTTTTGGTTGCCGAGGAACCAGAGCTGGGCATGAAGAAATGCTGCCGCCTTGTGGACGTTTCCCGTAACAACAACTTTACAACCGGTGCTTAAGGGCACATCATATTCAGGAAGCCTGTGGGGCTTTTAACGACACGTGTGCTCAAAAATCACCTGGGTTAGGCAACCGAAAAATAAACTAGAAACACACACACCCTCAAAAAGCCAAATTTGAAGAGGGAAAGTTTACTCACACTGTTTAAAATAAAAAAATACACACCACGACAAGATGCATATCACTCATTATTTGACAAATGCCAATCCAACGTGTAACGAGGCGTCGCCTCACAGCGGGAAGAACGGCCAGCATCAAAAAGTCTACAAACAATCGATGGGGAATGAGCGTGGAGAAAAGGGAACCTTCCAACTCGGTGAGTGGAAATGTACATTGGTGACCGCCACTAGAAAGCACTGTATCCCAGTTCCTAGAAAACTAAAGAGAGAGCGACCCTATACTTCTGCACGCCCACTCCTGGGCATTACTCGGGAAAATGCATAATTCAGAAAGACACAAGCACCCCAACGTTCTTTGCGGCACTATTTACAAACGCCAAGACACAGAAACAAATAGGCCAGCGAGTGATGAATACATAAACAGCAGGTCCTACGTGTATACAAGGGACCGTTACTCAGCCAGGATAAAGGATGAAATAATGCCATTAGAAGCAACATGGATGGACCCGGGATGCCCAAACACTGAGTGAAGTCAGTCAGACAGAGGAGGACCCACAGCATATAATATCACTTATAGGAGGAAGGGAAACATACCTACAACTGAACTAGTTTACTAAACAGAAACAGAGCCACCGACTTTCTCAATAAACCTAGGGTTACCAAAAAGAAAGTGGGGTAGGAGATATAAGTTAGGCGGTTCACATGAACACATACACAGAAAAATACCTATAAACACATATATAAAACACGCACTCGACAAGGACTACTGTACAACACCAGGACCTCTATTCAACGTTCTGCAATAACCTATACGGAAAAGGAATCCGAAAAATAGTAGCTGTATTACATGTGTAACTGAATCAGCTTGCTGTACACTACACCAAACCCCACTTTGGAAATCAACTCCAGTACAACATACCATCAGAATTAAGCTGAAAAAGAAAGCAAAAGGAAAGAAATGGGCATGCTTTTCGCCTCGGGCCCCGGTGATAGGCGCTGGTGTCACATCGCAGCAGCCTGAGCAGCCTGGGGTCCCAAGGGTGCACTGAGGTGGAGCCGAGAGACGTGAAGAGGACGTGCCTGCAGATGCAGCCCCTTAAAGCTGTCCTGTCTCTTCCTTTGTGGGGGGAACCAAACCTTCAGAACCTAGGTGGGCCTTCCGAGAGCTAAAAGGAAGCCAAGTGCACCCCAACCATGGGGGACCATCTAGGCTGCAGGAGATTCAAACCGTGACCGAGCCTCCACGGCTGCTGCTGGTGGGCTTCCCACATCCGGCCTCCTTGCCAGGAGTCACCCCACCTACACACCGCAGCACCCGCAGCTTTAGCCAGGGTTTGGACTTTTCGGGGGCGTGAAGCTTAACAGGGAAGAGGTAGTGACACACAAGCCCTTGGGTGTTGCCTCTGGCACCTTCCCCTCTAATTCACAGCCTAGTAAGATGACTCTTCCTAAGGCTTTTGGTTGCCAACAAACTAGAGCTGGCCACGAAGAAATGCTGCCGCCTTGTGGACGTTTCGCGGAACAACAACTTTACAACCGGTGCTTCAGGGCACCTAATACTCACAGAGCCTGTGGGGCTTTGAATAACACGTGTCTTCAAAAATGACCTGGGTTAGGTAACCGAAAACACATTCGAAAAACACAGACTTTCAAGAAGCCAAATTTCAGGAGGGAAAGTTTACTCACACTGTTTAAAAAGAAAAACCCCGACCACGACAGGAAGCAGAAAGTCGCTGATTATCCGAGAAATGCATATCAAAATTCTAAAGTGGCATCATCTCGCAGCAGGCGGTATGGCCAGCATCAAAAAGTCTACAAACAATCGATGGGGAATGAGTGTGGAGAAAAGGGAACCTTCCAACTCGGTGAGTGGAAATGTACATTGGTGACCGCCACTAGAAAGCACTGTATCCCAGTTCCTAGAAAACTAAGGAGAGAGCGAACCTATACTACTGCATGTCCACTCCTGGGCGCTACTCCGGAAAATCCGTAATTCAAAAAGACACAAGCACCCCAACGTTAACTGCAGCACTATTTACAATCGCCAAGACACACAAACAAGTAGTCCAGCGAGTGATGAATACATAAACAGGAGGTCCTACGTGTATACGAGGAACTGTTACTCAGCCAGCAAAAAGAATGAAATAATGCCATCAGAAGCAACGTGGATGGACCTGGGATGCCCAAACACTGAGTGAAGTCAGACAGACAGAGGAGGACCCATAGCATATAATATCACTTATAACAGGAAGGGAAACATACATACAACTGAACTAGTATACCAAACAGAAACAGAGTCACCGACTTTCAGATTAAAGCTAGGGTTACCAAAAAGAAAGTGGGGTAGGAGATATAAGTTAGGCGGTTCACATGAACACATACACAGAAAAATACCTATAAACATATATATATATATATATAACACGCACTCGACAAGGACTACTGTACAACACCAGGACCTCTATTCAACGTTCTGCAATAACCCATATGGAAAAGGAATCCGAAAAACAGTAGCTATATTTCGTGTGTAACTCAATCAGCTTGCTGTACACCTACACCAAACCCCACTTTGGAAATCAACGCTAGTACAACATACCATCAGAATTAAGCTGAAAAAGAAAGTAAAAGGAAAGAAATGGGCATGCTTTTCACCTCGGGCCCCGGTGATAGGCGCTGGTGTCACATCCCAGAAGGCTGAGCAGCCTGGGGTCCAAGGGTGCACTGAGGTGGAGCGGAGAGACGTGAAGAGGACGTGCCTGCAGATGCAGCCCCTTAAAGCTGTCCTGTCTCTTCCTTTGTGGGGGGAACCAAACCTTCAGAATCTAGGTGGGCCTTCCGAGAGCTAAAAGGAAGCCAAGTGCACCCCAACCATGGGGGACCATCTAGGCTGCAGGGGATTCAAACCGTGACCGAGCCTCCACGGCTGCTGCTGGTGGGCTTCCCACATCCGGCCTCCTTGCCAGGCGTCACCCCACCTACACAGGGCAGCACCCGCAGCTTTAGCCAGGGTTTCGAATTTTCGGGGGCGTAGAAGCTTAACAGGGAAGAGGTAGTGACACACAAGCCCTTGGGTGTTGCCTCTGGCACCTTCCCCTCTAATTCACAGCCCAGCACCATGACTCCCCCTAAACCTTTTGGTTGCCGAGGAACCAGAGCTGGGCATGAAGAAATGCTGCCGCCTTGTGGACGTTTCCCGTAACAACAACTTTACAACCGGTGCTTAAGGGCACATCATATTCAGGAAGCCTGTGGGGCTTTTAACGACACGTGTGCTCAAAAATCACCTGGGTTAGGCAACCGAAAAATAAACTAGAAACACACACACCCTCAAAAAGCCAAATTTGAAGAGGGAAAGTTTACTCACACTGTTTAAAATAAAAAAATACACACCACGACAAGATGCATATCACTCATTATTTGACAAATGCCAATCCAACGTGTAACGAGGCGTCGCCTCACAGCGGGAAGAACGGCCAGCATCAAAAAGTCTACAAACAATCGATGGGGAATGAGCGTGGAGAAAAGGGAACCTTCCAACTCGGTGAGTGGAAATGTACATTGGTGACCGCCACTAGAAAGCACTGTATCCCAGTTCCTAGAAAACTAAAGAGAGAGCGACCCTATACTTCTGCACGCCCACTCCTGGGCATTACTCGGGAAAATGCATAATTCAGAAAGACACAAGCACCCCAACGTTCTTTGCGGCACTATTTACAAACGCCAAGACACAGAAACAAATAGGCCAGCGAGTGATGAATACATAAACAGCAGGTCCTACGTGTATACAAGGGACCGTTACTCAGCCAGGATAAAGGATGAAATAATGCCATTAGAAGCAACATGGATGGACCCGGGATGCCCAAACACTGAGTGAAGTCAGTCAGACAGAGGAGGACCCACAGCATATAATATCACTTATAGGAGGAAGGGAAACATACCTACAACTGAACTAGTTTACTAAACAGAAACAGAGCCACCGACTTTCTCAATAAACCTAGGGTTACCAAAAAGAAAGTGGGGTAGGAGATATAAGTTAGGCGGTTCACATGAACACATACACAGAAAAATACCTATAAACACATATATAAAACACGCACTCGACAAGGACTACTGTACAACACCAGGACCTCTATTCAACGTTCTGCAATAACCTATACGGAAAAGGAATCCGAAAAATAGTAGCTGTATTACATGTGTAACTGAATCAGCTTGCTGTACACTACACCAAACCCCACTTTGGAAATCAACTCCAGTACAACATACCATCAGAATTAAGCTGAAAAAGAAAGCAAAAGGAAAGAAATGGGCATGCTTTTCGCCTCGGGCCCCGGTGATAGGCGCTGGTGTCACATCGCAGCAGCCTGAGCAGCCTGGGGTCCCAAGGGTGCACTGAGGTGGAGCCGAGAGACGTGAAGAGGACGTGCCTGCAGATGCAGCCCCTTAAAGCTGTCCTGTCTCTTCCTTTGTGGGGGGAACCAAACCTTCAGAACCTAGGTGGGCCTTCCGAGAGCTAAAAGGAAGCCAAGTGCACCCCAACCATGGGGGACCATCTAGGCTGCAGGAGATTCAAACCGTGACCGAGCCTCCACGGCTGCTGCTGGTGGGCTTCCCACATCCGGCCTCCTTGCCAGGAGTCACCCCACCTACACACCGCAGCACCCGCAGCTTTAGCCAGGGTTTGGACTTTTCGGGGGCGTGAAGCTTAACAGGGAAGAGGTAGTGACACACAAGCCCTTGGGTGTTGCCTCTGGCACCTTCCCCTCTAATTCACAGCCTAGTAAGATGACTCTTCCTAAGGCTTTTGGTTGCCAACAAACTAGAGCTGGCCACGAAGAAATGCTGCCGCCTTGTGGACGTTTCGCGGAACAACAACTTTACAACCGGTGCTTCAGGGCACCTAATACTCACAGAGCCTGTGGGGCTTTGAATAACACGTGTCTTCAAAAATGACCTGGGTTAGGTAACCGAAAACACATTCGAAAAACACAGACTTTCAAGAAGCCAAATTTCAGGAGGGAAAGTTTACTCACACTGTTTAAAAAGAAAAACCCCGACCACGACAGGAAGCAGAAAGTCGCTGATTATCCGAGAAATGCATATCAAAATTCTAAAGTGGCATCATCTCGCAGCAGGCGGTATGGCCAGCATCAAAAAGTCTACAAACAATCGATGGGGAATGAGTGTGGAGAAAAGGGAACCTTCCAACTCGGTGAGTGGAAATGTACATTGGTGACCGCCACTAGAAAGCACTGTATCCCAGTTCCTAGAAAACTAAGGAGAGAGCGAACCTATACTACTGCATGTCCACTCCTGGGCGCTACTCCGGAAAATCCGTAATTCAAAAAGACACAAGCACCCCAACGTTAACTGCAGCACTATTTACAATCGCCAAGACACACAAACAAGTAGTCCAGCGAGTGATGAATACATAAACAGGAGGTCCTACGTGTATACGAGGAACTGTTACTCAGCCAGCAAAAAGAATGAAATAATGCCATCAGAAGCAACGTGGATGGACCTGGGATGCCCAAACACTGAGTGAAGTCAGACAGACAGAGGAGGACCCATAGCATATAATATCACTTATAACAGGAAGGGAAACATACATACAACTGAACTAGTATACCAAACAGAAACAGAGTCACCGACTTTCAGATTAAAGCTAGGGTTACCAAAAAGAAAGTGGGGTAGGAGATATAAGTTAGGCGGTTCACATGAACACATACACAGAAAAATACCTATAAACATATATATATATATATATATATATAACACGCACTCGACAAGGACTACTGTACAACACCAGGACCTCTATTCAACGTTCTGCAATAACCCATATGGAAAAGGAATCCGAAAAACAGTAGCTATATTTCGTGTGTAACTCAATCAGCTTGCTGTACACCTACACCAAACCCCACTTTGGAAATCAACGCTAGTACAACATACCATCAGAATTAAGCTGAAAAAGAAAGTAAAAGGAAAGAAATGGGCATGCTTTTCACCTCGGGCCCCGGTGATAGGCGCTGGTGTCACATCCCAGAAGGCTGAGCAGCCTGGGGTCCAAGGGTGCACTGAGGTGGAGCGGAGAGACGTGAAGAGGACGTGCCTGCAGATGCAGCCCCTTAAAGCTGTCCTGTCTCTTCCTTTGTGGGGGGAACCAAACCTTCAGAATCTAGGTGGGCCTTCCGAGAGCTAAAAGGAAGCCAAGTGCACCCCAACCATGGGGGACCATCTAGGCTGCAGGGGATTCAAACCGTGACCGAGCCTCCACGGCTGCTGCTGGTGGGCTTCCCACATCCGGCCTCCTTGCCAGGCGTCACCCCACCTACACAGGGCAGCACCCGCAGCTTTAGCCAGGGTTTCGAATTTTCGGGGGCGTAGAAGCTTAACAGGGAAGAGGTAGTGACACACAAGCCCTTGGGTGTTGCCTCTGGCACCTTCCCCTCTAATTCACAGCCCAGCACCATGACTCCCCCTAAACCTTTTGGTTGCCGAGGAACCAGAGCTGGGCATGAAGAAATGCTGCCGCCTTGTGGACGTTTCCCGTAACAACAACTTTACAACCGGTGCTTAAGGGCACATCATATTCAGGAAGCCTGTGGGGCTTTTAACGACACGTGTGCTCAAAAATCACCTGGGTTAGGCAACCGAAAAATAAACTAGAAACACACACACCCTCAAAAAGCCAAATTTGAAGAGGGAAAGTTTACTCACACTGTTTAAAATAAAAAAATACACACCACGACAAGATGCATATCACTCATTATTTGACAAATGCCAATCCAACGTGTAACGAGGCGTCGCCTCACAGCGGGAAGAACGGCCAGCATCAAAAAGTCTACAAACAATCGATGGGGAATGAGCGTGGAGAAAAGGGAACCTTCCAACTCGGTGAGTGGAAATGTACATTGGTGACCGCCACTAGAAAGCACTGTATCCCAGTTCCTAGAAAACTAAAGAGAGAGCGACCCTATACTTCTGCACGCCCACTCCTGGGCATTACTCGGGAAAATGCATAATTCAGAAAGACACAAGCACCCCAACGTTCTTTGCGGCACTATTTACAAACGCCAAGACACAGAAACAAATAGGCCAGCGAGTGATGAATACATAAACAGCAGGTCCTACGTGTATACAAGGGACCGTTACTCAGCCAGGATAAAGGATGAAATAATGCCATTAGAAGCAACATGGATGGACCCGGGATGCCCAAACACTGAGTGAAGTCAGTCAGACAGAGGAGGACCCACAGCATATAATATCACTTATAGGAGGAAGGGAAACATACCTACAACTGAACTAGTTTACTAAACAGAAACAGAGCCACCGACTTTCTCAATAAACCTAGGGTTACCAAAAAGAAAGTGGGGTAGGAGATATAAGTTAGGCGGTTCACATGAACACATACACAGAAAAATACCTATAAACACATATATAAAACACGCACTCGACAAGGACTACTGTACAACACCAGGACCTCTATTCAACGTTCTGCAATAACCTATACGGAAAAGGAATCCGAAAAATAGTAGCTGTATTACATGTGTAACTGAATCAGCTTGCTGTACACTACACCAAACCCCACTTTGGAAATCAACTCCAGTACAACATACCATCAGAATTAAGCTGAAAAAGAAAGCAAAAGGAAAGAAATGGGCATGCTTTTCGCCTCGGGCCCCGGTGATAGGCGCTGGTGTCACATCGCAGCAGCCTGAGCAGCCTGGGGTCCCAAGGGTGCACTGAGGTGGAGCCGAGAGACGTGAAGAGGACGTGCCTGCAGATGCAGCCCCTTAAAGCTGTCCTGTCTCTTCCTTTGTGGGGGGAACCAAACCTTCAGAACCTAGGTGGGCCTTCCGAGAGCTAAAAGGAAGCCAAGTGCACCCCAACCATGGGGGACCATCTAGGCTGCAGGAGATTCAAACCGTGACCGAGCCTCCACGGCTGCTGCTGGTGGGCTTCCCACATCCGGCCTCCTTGCCAGGAGTCACCCCACCTACACACCGCAGCACCCGCAGCTTTAGCCAGGGTTTGGACTTTTCGGGGGCGTGAAGCTTAACAGGGAAGAGGTAGTGACACACAAGCCCTTGGGTGTTGCCTCTGGCACCTTCCCCTCTAATTCACAGCCTAGTAAGATGACTCTTCCTAAGGCTTTTGGTTGCCAACAAACTAGAGCTGGCCACGAAGAAATGCTGCCGCCTTGTGGACGTTTCGCGGAACAACAACTTTACAACCGGTGCTTCAGGGCACCTAATACTCACAGAGCCTGTGGGGCTTTGAATAACACGTGTCTTCAAAAATGACCTGGGTTAGGTAACCGAAAACACATTCGAAAAACACAGACTTTCAAGAAGCCAAATTTCAGGAGGGAAAGTTTACTCACACTGTTTAAAAAGAAAAACCCCGACCACGACAGGAAGCAGAAAGTCGCTGATTATCCGAGAAATGCATATCAAAATTCTAAAGTGGCATCATCTCGCAGCAGGCGGTATGGCCAGCATCAAAAAGTCTACAAACAATCGATGGGGAATGAGTGTGGAGAAAAGGGAACCTTCCAACTCGGTGAGTGGAAATGTACATTGGTGACCGCCACTAGAAAGCACTGTATCCCAGTTCCTAGAAAACTAAGGAGAGAGCGAACCTATACTACTGCATGTCCACTCCTGGGCGCTACTCCGGAAAATCCGTAATTCAAAAAGACACAAGCACCCCAACGTTAACTGCAGCACTATTTACAATCGCCAAGACACACAAACAAGTAGTCCAGCGAGTGATGAATACATAAACAGGAGGTCCTACGTGTATACGAGGAACTGTTACTCAGCCAGCAAAAAGAATGAAATAATGCCATCAGAAGCAACGTGGATGGACCTGGGATGCCCAAACACTGAGTGAAGTCAGACAGACAGAGGAGGACCCATAGCATATAATATCACTTATAACAGGAAGGGAAACATACATACAACTGAACTAGTATACCAAACAGAAACAGAGTCACCGACTTTCAGATTAAAGCTAGGGTTACCAAAAAGAAAGTGGGGTAGGAGATATAAGTTAGGCGGTTCACATGAACACATACACAGAAAAATACCTATAAACATATATATATATATATATAACACGCACTCAACAAGGACTACTGTACAACACCAGGACCTCTATTCAACGTTCTGCAATAACCCATATGGAAAAGGAATCCGAAAAACAGTAGCTATATTTCGTGTGTAACTCAATCAGCTTGCTGTACACCTACACCAAACCCCACTTTGGAAATCAACGCTAGTACAACATACCATCAGAATTAAGCTGAAAAAGAAAGCAAAAGGAAAGAAATGGGCATGCTTTTCGCCTCGGGCCCCGGTGATAGGCGCTGGTGTCACATCGCAGCAGCCTGAGCAGCCTGGGGTCCCAAGGGTGCACTGAGGTGGAGCCGAGAGACGTGAAGAGGACGTGCCTGCAGATGCAGCCCCTTAAAGCTGTCCTGTCTCTTCCTTTGTGGGGGGAACCAAACCTTCAGAACCTAGGTGGGCCTTCCGAGAGCTAAAAGGAAGCCAAGTGCACCCCAACCATGGGGGACCATCTAGGCTGCAGGAGATTCAAACCGTGACCGAGCCTCCACGGCTGCTGCTGGTGGGCTTCCCACATCCGGCCTCCTTGCCAGGAGTCACCCCACCTACACACCGCAGCACCCGCAGCTTTAGCCAGGGTTTGGACTTTTCGGGGGCGTGAAGCTTAACAGGGAAGAGGTAGTGACACACAAGCCCTTGGGTGTTGCCTCTGGCACCTTCCCCTCTAATTCACAGCCTAGTAAGATGACTCTTCCTAAGGCTTTTGGTTGCCAACAAACTAGAGCTGGCCACGAAGAAATGCTGCCGCCTTGTGGACGTTTCGCGGAACAACAACTTTACAACCGGTGCTTCAGGGCACCTAATACTCACAGAGCCTGTGGGGCTTTGAATAACACGTGTCTTCAAAAATGACCTGGGTTAGGTAACCGAAAACACATTCGAAAAACACAGACTTTCAAGAAGCCAAATTTCAGGAGGGAAAGTTTACTCACACTGTTTAAAAAGAAAAACCCCGACCACGACAGGAAGCAGAAAGTCGCTGATTATCCGAGAAATGCATATCAAAATTCTAAAGTGGCATCATCTCGCAGCAGGCGGTATGGCCAGCATCAAAAAGTCTACAAACAATCGATGGGGAATGAGTGTGGAGAAAAGGGAACCTTCCAACTCGGTGAGTGGAAATGTACATTGGTGACCGCCACTAGAAAGCACTGTATCCCAGTTCCTAGAAAACTAAGGAGAGAGCGAACCTATACTACTGCATGTCCACTCCTGGGCGCTACTCCGGAAAATCCGTAATTCAAAAAGACACAAGCACCCCAACGTTAACTGCAGCACTATTTACAATCGCCAAGACACACAAACAAGTAGTCCAGCGAGTGATGAATACATAAACAGGAGGTCCTACGTGTATACGAGGAACTGTTACTCAGCCAGCAAAAAGAATGAAATAATGCCATCAGAAGCAACGTGGATGGACCTGGGATGCCCAAACACTGAGTGAAGTCAGACAGACAGAGGAGGACCCATAGCATATAATATCACTTATAACAGGAAGGGAAACATACATACAACTGAACTAGTATACCAAACAGAAACAGAGTCACCGACTTTCAGATTAAAGCTAGGGTTACCAAAAAGAAAGTGGGGTAGGAGATATAAGTTAGGCGTTTCACATGAACACATACACAGAAAAATACCTATAAACATATATATATATATATATAACACGCACTCGACAAGGACTACTGTACAACACCAGGACCTCTATTCAACGTTCTGCAATAACCCATATGGAAAAGGAATCCGAAAAACAGTAGCTATATTTCGTGTGTAACTCAATCAGCTTGCTGTACACCTACACCAAACCCCACTTTGGAAATCAACGCTAGTACAACATACCATCAGAATTAAGCTGAAAAAGAAAGTAAAAGGAAAGAAATGGGCATGCTTTTCACCTCGGGCCCCGGTGATAGGCGCTGGTGTCACATCCCAGAAGGCTGAGCAGCCTGGGGTCCAAGGGTGCACTGAGGTGGAGCGGAGAGACGTGAAGAGGACGTGCCTGCAGATGCAGCCCCTTAAAGCTGTCCTGTCTCTTCCTTTGTGGGGGGAACCAAACCTTCAGAATCTAGGTGGGCCTTCCGAGAGCTAAAAGGAAGCCAAGTGCACCCCAACCATGGGGGACCATCTAGGCTGCAGGGGATTCAAACCGTGACCGAGCCTCCACGGCTGCTGCTGGTGGGCTTCCCACATCCGGCCTCCTTGCCAGGCGTCACCCCACCTACACAGGGCAGCACCCGCAGCTTTAGCCAGGGTTTCGAATTTTCGGGGGCGTAGAAGCTTAACAGGGAAGAGGTAGTGACACACAAGCCCTTGGGTGTTGCCTCTGGCACCTTCCCCTCTAATTCACAGCCCAGCACCATGACTCCCCCTAAACCTTTTGGTTGCCGAGGAACCAGAGCTGGGCATGAAGAAATGCTGCCGCCTTGTGGACGTTTCCCGTAACAACAACTTTACAACCGGTGCTTAAGGGCACATCATATTCAGGAAGCCTGTGGGGCTTTTAACGACACGTGTGCTCAAAAATCACCTGGGTTAGGCAACCGAAAAATAAACTAGAAACACACACACCCTCAAAAAGCCAAATTTGAAGAGGGAAAGTTTACTCACACTGTTTAAAATAAAAAAATACACACCACGACAAGATGCATATCACTCATTATTTGACAAATGCCAATCCAACGTGTAACGAGGCGTCGCCTCACAGCGGGAAGAACGGCCAGCATCAAAAAGTCTACAAACAATCGATGGGGAATGAGCGTGGAGAAAAGGGAACCTTCCAACTCGGTGAGTGGAAATGTACATTGGTGACCGCCACTAGAAAGCACTGTATCCCAGTTCCTAGAAAACTAAAGAGAGAGCGACCCTATACTTCTGCACGCCCACTCCTGGGCATTACTCGGGAAAATGCATAATTCAGAAAGACACAAGCACCCCAACGTTCTTTGCGGCACTATTTACAAACGCCAAGACACAGAAACAAATAGGCCAGCGAGTGATGAATACATAAACAGCAGGTCCTACGTGTATACAAGGGACCGTTACTCAGCCAGGATAAAGGATGAAATAATGCCATTAGAAGCAACATGGATGGACCCGGGATGCCCAAACACTGAGTGAAGTCAGTCAGACAGAGGAGGACCCACAGCATATAATATCACTTATAGGAGGAAGGGAAACATACCTACAACTGAACTAGTTTACTAAACAGAAACAGAGCCACCGACTTTCTCAATAAACCTAGGGTTACCAAAAAGAAAGTGGGGTAGGAGATATAAGTTAGGCGGTTCACATGAACACATACACAGAAAAATACCTATAAACACATATATAAAACACGCACTCGACAAGGACTACTGTACAACACCAGGACCTCTATTCAACGTTCTGCAATAACCTATACGGAAAAGGAATCCGAAAAATAGTAGCTGTATTACATGTGTAACTGAATCAGCTTGCTGTACACTACACCAAACCCCACTTTGGAAATCAACTCCAGTACAACATACCATCAGAATTAAGCTGAAAAAGAAAGCAAAAGGAAAGAAATGGGCATGCTTTTCGCCTCGGGCCCCGGTGATAGGCGCTGGTGTCACATCGCAGCAGCCTGAGCAGCCTGGGGTCCCAAGGGTGCACTGAGGTGGAGCCGAGAGACGTGAAGAGGACGTGCCTGCAGATGCAGCCCCTTAAAGCTGTCCTGTCTCTTCCTTTGTGGGGGGAACCAAACCTTCAGAACCTAGGTGGGCCTTCCGAGAGCTAAAAGGAAGCCAAGTGCACCCCAACCATGGGGGACCATCTAGGCTGCAGGAGATTCAAACCGTGACCGAGCCTCCACGGCTGCTGCTGGTGGGCTTCCCACATCTGGCCTCCTTGCCAGGAGTCACCCCACCTACACACCGCAGCACCCGCAGCTTTAGCCAGGGTTTGGACTTTTCGGGGGCGTGAAGCTTAACAGGGAAGAGGTAGTGACACACAAGCCCTTGGGTGTTGCCTCTGGCACCTTCCCCTCTAATTCACAGCCTAGTAAGATGACTCTTCCTAAGGCTTTTGGTTGCCAACAAACTAGAGCTGGCCACGAAGAAATGCTGCCGCCTTGTGGACGTTTCGCGGAACAACAACTTTACAACCGGTGCTTCAGGGCACCTAATACTCACAGAGCCTGTGGGGCTTTGAATAACACGTGTCTTCAAAAATGACCTGGGTTAGGTAACCGAAAACACATTCGAAAAACACAGACTTTCAAGAAGCCAAATTTCAGGAGGGAAAGTTTAC
Organism: Globicephala melas; assembly: GCF_963455315.2. Taxonomy (NCBI): domain Eukaryota; kingdom Metazoa; phylum Chordata; class Mammalia; order Artiodactyla; family Delphinidae; genus Globicephala; species Globicephala melas. Next base: position 2,309,117 of record NC_083324.2, on the reverse strand, counting down.
TCACACTGTTTAAAAAGAAAAACCCCGACCACGACAGGAAGCAGAAAGTCGCTGATTATCCGAGAAATGCATATCAAAATTCTAAAGTGGCATCATCTCGCAGCAGGCGGTATGGCCAGCATCAAAAAGTCTACAAACAATCGATGGGGAATGAGTGTGGAGAAAAGGGAACCTTCCAACTCGGTGAGTGGAAATGTACATTGGTGACCGCCACTAGAAAGCACTGTATCCCAGTTCCTAGAAAACTAAGGAGAGAGCGAACCTATACTACTGCATGTCCACTCCTGGGCGCTACTCCGGAAAATCCGTAATTCAAAAAGACACAAGCACCCCAACGTTAACTGCAGCACTATTTACAATCGCCAAGACACACAAACAAGTAGTCCAGCGAGTGATGAATACATAAACAGGAGGTCCTACGTGTATACGAGGAACTGTTACTCAGCCAGCAAAAAGAATGAAATAATGCCATCAGAAGCAACGTGGATGGACCTGGGATGCCCAAACACTGAGTGAAGTCAGACAGACAGAGGAGGACCCATAGCATATAATATCACTTATAACAGGAAGGGAAACATACATACAACTGAACTAGTATACCAAACAGAAACAGAGTCACCGACTTTCAGATTAAAGCTAGGGTTACCAAAAAGAAAGTGGGGTAGGAGATATAAGTTAGGCGGTTCACATGAACACATACACAGAAAAATACCTATAAACATATATATATATATATATAACACGCACTCGACAAGGACTACTGTACAACACCAGGACCTCTATTCAACGTTCTGCAATAACCCATATGGAAAAGGAATCCGAAAAACAGTAGCTATATTTCGTGTGTAACTCAATCAGCTTGCTGTACACCTACACCAAACCCCACTTTGGAAATCAACGCTAGTACAACATACCATCAGAATTAAGCTGAAAAAGAAAGTAAAAGGAAAGAAATGGGCATGCTTTTCACCTCGGGCCCCGGTGATAGGCGCTGGTGTCACATCCCAGAAGGCTGAGCAGCCTGGGGTCCAAGGGTGCACTGAGGTGGAGCGGAGAGACGTGAAGAGGACGTGCCTGCAGATGCAGCCCCTTAAAGCTGTCCTGTCTCTTCCTTTGTGGGGGGAACCAAACCTTCAGAATCTAGGTGGGCCTTCCGAGAGCTAAAAGGAAGCCAAGTGCACCCCAACCATGGGGGACCATCTAGGCTGCAGGGGATTCAAACCGTGACCGAGCCTCCACGGCTGCTGCTGGTGGGCTTCCCACATCCGGCCTCCTTGCCAGGCGTCACCCCACCTACACAGGGCAGCACCCGCAGCTTTAGCCAGGGTTTCGAATTTTCGGGGGCGTAGAAGCTTAACAGGGAAGAGGTAGTGACACACAAGCCCTTGGGTGTTGCCTCTGGCACCTTCCCCTCTAATTCACAGCCCAGCACCATGACTCCCCCTAAACCTTTTGGTTGCCGAGGAACCAGAGCTGGGCATGAAGAAATGCTGCCGCCTTGTGGACGTTTCCCGTAACAACAACTTTACAACCGGTGCTTAAGGGCACATCATATTCAGGAAGCCTGTGGGGCTTTTAACGACACGTGTGCTCAAAAATCACCTGGGTTAGGCAACCGAAAAATAAACTAGAAACACACACACCCTCAAAAAGCCAAATTTGAAGAGGGAAAGTTTACTCACACTGTTTAAAATAAAAAAATACACACCACGACAAGATGCATATCACTCATTATTTGACAAATGCCAATCCAACGTGTAACGAGGCGTCGCCTCACAGCGGGAAGAACGGCCAGCATCAAAAAGTCTACAAACAATCGATGGGGAATGAGCGTGGAGAAAAGGGAACCTTCCAACTCGGTGAGTGGAAATGTACATTGGTGACCGCCACTAGAAAGCACTGTATCCCAGTTCCTAGAAAACTAAAGAGAGAGCGACCCTATACTTCTGCACGCCCACTCCTGGGCATTACTCGGGAAAATGCATAATTCAGAAAGACACAAGCACCCCAACGTTCTTTGCGGCACTATTTACAAACGCCAAGACACAGAAACAAATAGGCCAGCGAGTGATGAATACATAAACAGCAGGTCCTACGTGTATACAAGGGACCGTTACTCAGCCAGGATAAAGGATGAAATAATGCCATTAGAAGCAACATGGATGGACCCGGGATGCCCAAACACTGAGTGAAGTCAGTCAGACAGAGGAGGACCCACAGCATATAATATCACTTATAGGAGGAAGGGAAACATACCTACAACTGAACTAGTTTACTAAACAGAAACAGAGCCACCGACTTTCTCAATAAACCTAGGGTTACCAAAAAGAAAGTGGGGTAGGAGATATAAGTTAGGCGGTTCACATGAACACATACACAGAAAAATACCTATAAACACATATATAAAACACGCACTCGACAAGGACTACTGTACAACACCAGGACCTCTATTCAACGTTCTGCAATAACCTATACGGAAAAGGAATCCGAAAAATAGTAGCTGTATTACATGTGTAACTGAATCAGCTTGCTGTACACTACACCAAACCCCACTTTGGAAATCAACTCCAGTACAACATACCATCAGAATTAAGCTGAAAAAGAAAGCAAAAGGAAAGAAATGGGCATGCTTTTCGCCTCGGGCCCCGGTGATAGGCGCTGGTGTCACATCGCAGCAGCCTGAGCAGCCTGGGGTCCCAAGGGTGCACTGAGGTGGAGCCGAGAGACGTGAAGAGGACGTGCCTGCAGATGCAGCCCCTTAAAGCTGTCCTGTCTCTTCCTTTGTGGGGGGAACCAAACCTTCAGAACCTAGGTGGGCCTTCCGAGAGCTAAAAGGAAGCCAAGTGCACCCCAACCATGGGGGACCATCTAGGCTGCAGGAGATTCAAACCGTGACCGAGCCTCCACGGCTGCTGCTGGTGGGCTTCCCACATCCGGCCTCCTTGCCAGGAGTCACCCCACCTACACACCGCAGCACCCGCAGCTTTAGCCAGGGTTTGGACTTTTCGGGGGCGTGAAGCTTAACAGGGAAGAGGTAGTGACACACAAGCCCTTGGGTGTTGCCTCTGGCACCTTCCCCTCTAATTCACAGCCTAGTAAGATGACTCTTCCTAAGGCTTTTGGTTGCCAACAAACTAGAGCTGGCCACGAAGAAATGCTGCCGCCTTGTGGACGTTTCGCGGAACAACAACTTTACAACCGGTGCTTCAGGGCACCTAATACTCACAGAGCCTGTGGGGCTTTGAATAACACGTGTCTTCAAAAATGACCTGGGTTAGGTAACCGAAAACACATTCGAAAAACACAGACTTTCAAGAAGCCAAATTTCAGGAGGGAAAGTTTACTCACACTGTTTAAAAAGAAAAACCCCGACCACGACAGGAAGCAGAAAGTCGCTGATTATCCGAGAAATGCATATCAAAATTCTAAAGTGGCATCATCTCGCAGCAGGCGGTATGGCCAGCATCAAAAAGTCTACAAACAATCGATGGGGAATGAGTGTGGAGAAAAGGGAACCTTCCAACTCGGTGAGTGGAAATGTACATTGGTGACCGCCACTAGAAAGCACTGTATCCCAGTTCCTAGAAAACTAAGGAGAGAGCGAACCTATACTACTGCATGTCCACTCCTGGGCGCTACTCCGGAAAATCCGTAATTCAAAAAGACACAAGCACCCCAACGTTAACTGCAGCACTATTTACAATCGCCAAGACACACAAACAAGTAGTCCAGCGAGTGATGAATACATAAACAGGAGGTCCTACGTGTATACGAGGAACTGTTACTCAGCCAGCAAAAAGAATGAAATAATGCCATCAGAAGCAACGTGGATGGACCTGGGATGCCCAAACACTGAGTGAAGTCAGACAGACAGAGGAGGACCCATAGCATATAATATCACTTATAACAGGAAGGGAAACATACATACAACTGAACTAGTATACCAAACAGAAACAGAGTCACCGACTTTCAGATTAAAGCTAGGGTTACCAAAAAGAAAGTGGGGTAGGAGATATAAGTTAGGCGGTTCACATGAACACATACACAGAAAAATACCTATAAACATATATATATATATATATAACACGCACTCGACAAGGACTACTGTACAACACCAGGACCTCTATTCAACGTTCTGCAATAACCCATATGGAAAAGGAATCCGAAAAACAGTAGCTATATTTCGTGTGTAACTCAATCAGCTTGCTGTACACCTACACCAAACCCCACTTTGGAAATCAACGCTAGTACAACATACCATCAGAATTAAGCTGAAAAAGAAAGTAAAAGGAAAGAAATGGGCATGCTTTTCACCTCGGGCCCCGGTGATAGGCGCTGGTGTCACATCCCAGAAGGCTGAGCAGCCTGGGGTCCAAGGGTGCACTGAGGTGGAGCGGAGAGACGTGAAGAGGACGTGCCTGCAGATGCAGCCCCTTAAAGCTGTCCTGTCTCTTCCTTTGTGGGGGGAACCAAACCTTCAGAACCTAGGTGGGCCTTCCGAGAGCTAAAAGGAAGCCAAGTGCACCCCAACCATGGGGGACCATCTAGGCTGCAGGGGATTCAAACCGTGACCGAGCCTCCACGGCTGCTGCTGGTGGGCTTCCCACATCCGGCCTCCTTGCCAGGCGTCACCCCACCTACACAGGGCAGCACCCGCAGCTTTAGCCAGGGTTTCGAATTTTCGGGGGCGTAGAAGCTTAACAGGGAAGAGGTAGTGACACACAAGCCCTTGGGTGTTGCCTCTGGCACCTTCCCCTCTAATTCACAGCCCAGCACCATGACTCCCCCTAAACCTTTTGGTTGCCGAGGAACCAGAGCTGGGCATGAAGAAATGCTGCCGCCTTGTGGACGTTTCCCGTAACAACAACTTTACAACCGGTGCTTAAGGGCACATCATATTCAGGAAGCCTGTGGGGCTTTTAACGACACGTGTGCTCAAAAATCACCTGGGTTAGGCAACCGAAAAATAAACTAGAAACACACACACCCTCAAAAAGCCAAATTTGAAGAGGGAAAGTTTACTCACACTGTTTAAAATAAAAAAATACACACCACGACAAGATGCATATCACTCATTATTTGACAAATGCCAATCCAACGTGTAACGAGGCGTCGCCTCACAGCGGGAAGAACGGCCAGCATCAAAAAGTCTACAAACAATCGATGGGGAATGAGCGTGGAGAAAAGGGAACCTTCCAACTCGGTGAGTGGAAATGTACATTGGTGACCGCCACTAGAAAGCACTGTATCCCAGTTCCTAGAAAACTAAAGAGAGAGCGACCCTATACTTCTGCACGCCCACTCCTGGGCATTACTCGGGAAAATGCATAATTCAGAAAGACACAAGCACCCCAACGTTCTTTGCGGCACTATTTACAAACGCCAAGACACAGAAACAAATAGGCCAGCGAGTGATGAATACATAAACAGCAGGTCCTACGTGTATACAAGGGACCGTTACTCAGCCAGGATAAAGGATGAAATAATGCCATTAGAAGCAACATGGATGGACCCGGGATGCCCAAACACTGAGTGAAGTCAGTCAGACAGAGGAGGACCCACAGCATATAATATCACTTATAGGAGGAAGGGAAACATACCTACAACTGAACTAGTTTACTAAACAGAAACAGAGCCACCGACTTTCTCAATAAACCTAGGGTTACCAAAAAGAAAGTGGGGTAGGAGATATAAGTTAGGCGGTTCACATGAACACATACACAGAAAAATACCTATAAACACATATATAAAACACGCACTCGACAAGGACTACTGTACAACACCAGGACCTCTATTCAACGTTCTGCAATAACCTATACGGAAAAGGAATCCGAAAAATAGTAGCTGTATTACATGTGTAACTGAATCAGCTTGCTGTACACTACACCAAACCCCACTTTGGAAATCAACTCCAGTACAACATACCATCAGAATTAAGCTGAAAAAGAAAGCAAAAGGAAAGAAATGGGCATGCTTTTCGCCTCGGGCCCCGGTGATAGGCGCTGGTGTCACATCGCAGCAGCCTGAGCAGCCTGGGGTCCCAAGGGTGCACTGAGGTGGAGCCGAGAGACGTGAAGAGGACGTGCCTGCAGATGCAGCCCCTTAAAGCTGTCCTGTCTCTTCCTTTGTGGGGGGAACCAAACCTTCAGAACCTAGGTGGGCCTTCCGAGAGCTAAAAGGAAGCCAAGTGCACCCCAACCATGGGGGACCATCTAGGCTGCAGGAGATTCAAACCGTGACCGAGCCTCCACGGCTGCTGCTGGTGGGCTTCCCACATCCGGCCTCCTTGCCAGGAGTCACCCCACCTACACACCGCAGCACCCGCAGCTTTAGCCAGGGTTTGGACTTTTCGGGGGCGTGAAGCTTAACAGGGAAGAGGTAGTGACACACAAGCCCTTGGGTGTTGCCTCTGGCACCTTCCCCTCTAATTCACAGCCTAGTAAGATGACTCTTCCTAAGGCTTTTGGTTGCCAACAAACTAGAGCTGGCCACGAAGAAATGCTGCCGCCTTGTGGACGTTTCGCGGAACAACAACTTTACAACCGGTGCTTCAGGGCACCTAATACTCACAGAGCCTGTGGGGCTTTGAATAACACGTGTCTTCAAAAATGACCTGGGTTAGGTAACCGAAAACACATTCGAAAAACACAGACTTTCAAGAAGCCAAATTTCAGGAGGGAAAGTTTACTCACACTGTTTAAAAAGAAAAACCCCGACCACGACAGGAAGCAGAAAGTCGCTGATTATCCGAGAAATGCATATCAAAATTCTAAAGTGGCATCATCTCGCAGCAGGCGGTATGGCCAGCATCAAAAAGTCTACAAACAATCGATGGGGAATGAGTGTGGAGAAAAGGGAACCTTCCAACTCGGTGAGTGGAAATGTACATTGGTGACCGCCACTAGAAAGCACTGTATCCCAGTTCCTAGAAAACTAAGGAGAGAGCGAACCTATACTACTGCATGTCCACTCCTGGGCGCTACTCCGGAAAATCCGTAATTCAAAAAGACACAACACCCCAACGTTAACTGCAGCACTATTTACAATCGCCAAGACACACAAACAAGTAGTCCAGCGAGTGATGAATACATAAACAGGAGGTCCTACGTGTATACGAGGAACTGTTACTCAGCCAGCAAAAAGAATGAAATAATGCCATCAGAAGCAACGTGGATGGACCTGGGATGCCCAAACACTGAGTGAAGTCAGACAGACAGAGGAGGACCCATAGCATATAATATCACTTATAACAGGAAGGGAAACATACATACAACTGAACTAGTATACCAAACAGAAACAGAGTCACCGACTTTCAGATTAAAGCTAGGGTTACCAAAAAGAAAGTGGGGTAGGAGATATAAGTTAGGCGTTTCACATGAACACATACACAGAAAAATACCTATAAACATATATATATATATATATATATAACACGCACTCGACAAGGACTACTGTACAACACCAGGACCTCTATTCAACGTTCTGCAATAACCCATATGGAAAAGGAATCCGAAAAACAGTAGCTATATTTCGTGTGTAACTCAATCAGCTTGCTGTACACCTACACCAAACCCCACTTTGGAAATCAACGCTAGTACAACATACCATCAGAATTAAGCTGAAAAAGAAAGTAAAAGGAAAGAAATGGGCATGCTTTTCACCTCGGGCCCCGGTGATAGGCGCTGGTGTCACATCCCAGAAGGCTGAGCAGCCTGGGGTCCAAGGGTGCACTGAGGTGGAGCGGAGAGACGTGAAGAGGACGTGCCTGCAGATGCAGCCCCTTAAAGCTGTCCTGTCTCTTCCTTTGTGGGGGGAACCAAACCTTCAGAACCTAGGTGGGCCTTCCGAGAGCTAAAAGGAAGCCAAGTGCACCCCAACCATGGGGGACCATCTAGGCTGCAGGGGATTCAAACCGTGACCGAGCCTCCACGGCTGCTGCTGGTGGGCTTCCCACATCCGGCCTCCTTGCCAGGCGTCACCCCACCTACACAGGGCAGCACCCGCAGCTTTAGCCAGGGTTTCGAATTTTCGGGGGCGTAGAAGCTTAACAGGGAAGAGGTAGTGACACACAAGCCCTTGGGTGTTGCCTCTGGCACCTTCCCCTCTAATTCACAGCCCAGCACCATGACTCCCCCTAAACCTTTTGGTTGCCGAGGAACCAGAGCTGGGCATGAAGAAATGCTGCCGCCTTGTGGACGTTTCCCGTAACAACAACTTTACAACCGGTGCTTAAGGGCACATCATATTCAGGAAGCCTGTGGGGCTTTTAACGACACGTGTGCTCAAAAATCACCTGGGTTAGGCAACCGAAAAATAAACTAGAAACACACACACCCTCAAAAAGCCAAATTTGAAGAGGGAAAGTTTACTCACACTGTTTAAAATAAAAAAATACACACCACGACAAGATGCATATCACTCATTATTTGACAAATGCCAATCCAACGTGTAACGAGGCGTCGCCTCACAGCGGGAAGAACGGCCAGCATCAAAAAGTCTACAAACAATCGATGGGGAATGAGCGTGGAGAAAAGGGAACCTTCCAACTCGGTGAGTGGAAATGTACATTGGTGACCGCCACTAGAAAGCACTGTATCCCAGTTCCTAGAAAACTAAAGAGAGAGCGACCCTATACTTCTGCACGCCCACTCCTGGGCATTACTCGGGAAAATGCATAATTCAGAAAGACACAAGCACCCCAACGTTCTTTGCGGCACTATTTACAAACGCCAAGACACAGAAACAAATAGGCCAGCGAGTGATGAATACATAAACAGCAGGTCCTACGTGTATACAAGGGACCGTTACTCAGCCAGGATAAAGGATGAAATAATGCCATTAGAAGCAACATGGATGGACCCGGGATGCCCAAACACTGAGTGAAGTCAGTCAGACAGAGGAGGACCCACAGCATATAATATCACTTATAGGAGGAAGGGAAACATACCTACAACTGAACTAGTTTACTAAACAGAAACAGAGCCACCGACTTTCTCAATAAACCTAGGGTTACCAAAAAGAAAGTGGGGTAGGAGATATAAGTTAGGCGGTTCACATGAACACATACACAGAAAAATACCTATAAACACATATATAAAACACGCACTCGACAAGGACTACTGTACAACACCAGGACCTCTATTCAACGTTCTGCAATAACCTATACGGAAAAGGAATCCGAAAAATAGTAGCTGTATTACATGTGTAACTGAATCAGCTTGCTGTACACTACACCAAACCCCACTTTGGAAATCAACTCCAGTACAACATACCATCAGAATTAAGCTGAAAAAGAAAGCAAAAGGAAAGAAATGGGCATGCTTTTCGCCTCGGGCCCCGGTGATAGGCGCTGGTGTCACATCGCAGCAGCCTGAGCAGCCTGGGGTCCCAAGGGTGCACTGAGGTGGAGCCGAGAGACGTGAAGAGGACGTGCCTGCAGATGCAGCCCCTTAAAGCTGTCCTGTCTCTTCCTTTGTGGGGGGAACCAAACCTTCAGAACCTAGGTGGGCCTTCCGAGAGCTAAAAGGAAGCCAAGTGCACCCCAACCATGGGGGACCATCTAGGCTGCAGGAGATTCAAACCGTGACCGAGCCTCCACGGCTGCTGCTGGTGGGCTTCCCACATCCGGCCTCCTTGCCAGGAGTCACCCCACCTACACACCGCAGCACCCGCAGCTTTAGCCAGGGTTTGGACTTTTCGGGGGCGTGAAGCTTAACAGGGAAGAGGTAGTGACACACAAGCCCTTGGGTGTTGCCTCTGGCACCTTCCCCTCTAATTCACAGCCTAGTAAGATGACTCTTCCTAAGGCTTTTGGTTGCCAACAAACTAGAGCTGGCCACGAAGAAATGCTGCCGCCTTGTGGACGTTTCGCGGAACAACAACTTTACAACCGGTGCTTCAGGGCACCTAATACTCACAGAGCCTGTGGGGCTTTGAATAACACGTGTCTTCAAAAATGACCTGGGTTAGGTAACCGAAAACACATTCGAAAAACACAGACTTTCAAGAAGCCAAATTTCAGGAGGGAAAGTTTACTCACACTGTTTAAAAAGAAAAACCCCGACCACGACAGGAAGCAGAAAGTCGCTGATTATCCGAGAAATGCATATCAAAATTCTAAAGTGGCATCATCTCGCAGCAGGCGGTATGGCCAGCATCAAAAAGTCTACAAACAATCGATGGGGAATGAGTGTGGAGAAAAGGGAACCTTCCAACTCGGTGAGTGGAAATGTACATTGGTGACCGCCACTAGAAAGCACTGTATCCCAGTTCCTAGAAAACTAAGGAGAGAGCGAACCTATACTACTGCATGTCCACTCCTGGGCGCTACTCCGGAAAATCCGTAATTCAAAAAGACACAAGCACCCCAACGTTAACTGCAGCACTATTTACAATCGCCAAGACACACAAACAAGTAGTCCAGCGAGTGATGAATACATAAACAGGAGGTCCTACGTGTATACGAGGAACTGTTACTCAGCCAGCAAAAAGAATGAAATAATGCCATCAGAAGCAACGTGGATGGACCTGGGATGCCCAAACACTGAGTGAAGTCAGACAGACAGAGGAGGACCCATAGCATATAATATCACTTATAACAGGAAGGGAAACATACATACAACTGAACTAGTATACCAAACAGAAACAGAGTCACCGACTTTCAGATTAAAGCTAGGGTTACCAAAAAGAAAGTGGGGTAGGAGATATAAGTTAGGCGTTTCACATGAACACATACACAGAAAAATACCTATAAACATATATATATATATATATAACACGCACTCGACAAGGACTACTGTACAACACCAGGACCTCTATTCAACGTTCTGCAATAACCCATATGGAAAAGGAATCCGAAAAACAGTAGCTATATTTCGTGTGTAACTCAATCAGCTTGCTGTACACCTACACCAAACCCCACTTTGGAAATCAACGCTAGTACAACATACCATCAGAATTAAGCTGAAAAAGAAAGTAAAAGGAAAGAAATGGGCATGCTTTTCACCTCGGGCCCCGGTGATAGGCGCTGGTGTCACATCCCAGAAGGCTGAGCAGCCTGGGGTCCAAGGGTGCACTGAGGTGGAGCGGAGAGACGTGAAGAGGACGTGCCTGCAGATGCAGCCCCTTAAAGCTGTCCTGTCTCTTCCTTTGTGGGGGGAACCAAACCTTCAGAATCTAGGTGGGCCTTCCGAGAGCTAAAAGGAAGCCAAGTGCACCCCAACCATGGGGGACCATCTAGGCTGCAGGGGATTCAAACCGTGACCGAGCCTCCACGGCTGCTGCTGGTGGGCTTCCCACATCCGGCCTCCTTGCCAGGCGTCACCCCACCTACACAGGGCAGCACCCGCAGCTTTAGCCAGGGTTTCGAATTTTCGGGGGCGTAGAAGCTTAACAGGGAAGAGGTAGTGACACACAAGCCCTTGGGTGTTGCCTCTGGCACCTTCCCCTCTAATTCACAGCCCAGCACCATGACTCCCCCTAAACCTTTTGGTTGCCGAGGAACCAGAGCTGGGCATGAAGAAATGCTGCCGCCTTGTGGACGTTTCCCGTAACAACAACTTTACAACCGGTGCTTAAGGGCACATCATATTCAGGAAGCCTGTGGGGCTTTTAACGACACGTGTGCTCAAAAATCACCTGGGTTAGGCAACCGAAAAATAAACTAGAAACACACACACCCTCAAAAAGCCAAATTTGAAGAGGGAAAGTTTACTCACACTGTTTAAAATAAAAAAATACACACCACGACAAGATGCATATCACTCATTATTTGACAAATGCCAATCCAACGTGTAACGAGGCGTCGCCTCACAGCGGGAAGAACGGCCAGCATCAAAAAGTCTACAAACAATCGATGGGGAATGAGCGTGGAGAAAAGGGAACCTTCCAACTCGGTGAGTGGAAATGTACATTGGTGACCGCCACTAGAAAGCACTGTATCCCAGTTCCTAGAAAACTAAAGAGAGAGCGACCCTATACTTCTGCACGCCCACTCCTGGGCATTACTCGGGAAAATGCATAATTCAGAAAGACACAAGCACCCCAACGTTCTTTGCGGCACTATTTACAAACGCCAAGACACAGAAACAAATAGGCCAGCGAGTGATGAATACATAAACAGCAGGTCCTACGTGTATACAAGGGACCGTTACTCAGCCAGGATAAAGGATGAAATAATGCCATTAGAAGCAACATGGATGGACCCGGGATGCCCAAACACTGAGTGAAGTCAGTCAGACAGAGGAGGACCCACAGCATATAATATCACTTATAGGAGGAAGGGAAACATACCTACAACTGAACTAGTTTACTAAACAGAAACAGAGCCACCGACTTTCTCAATAAACCTAGGGTTACCAAAAAGAAAGTGGGGTAGGAGATATAAGTTAGGCGGTTCACATGAACACATACACAGAAAAATACCTATAAACACATATATAAAACACGCACTCGACAAGGACTACTGTACAACACCAGGACCTCTATTCAAAGTTCTGCAATAACCTATACAGAAAAGGAATCCGAAAAATAGTAGCTGTATTACATGTGTAACTGAATCAGCTTGCTGTACACTACACCAAACCCCACTTTGGAAATCAACTCCAGTACAACATACCATCAGAATTAAGCTGAAAAAGAAAGCAAAAGGAAAGAAATGGGCATGCTTTTCGCCTCGGGCCCCGGTGATAGGCGCTGGTGTCACATCGCAGCAGCCTGAGCAGCCTGGGGTCCCAAGGGTGCACTGAGGTGGAGCCGAGAGACGTGAAGAGGACGTGCCTGCAGATGCAGCCCCTTAAAGCTGTCCTGTCTCTTCCTTTGTGGGGGGAACCAAACCTTCAGAACCTAGGTGGGCCTTCCGAGAGCTAAAAGGAAGCCAAGTGCACCCCAACCATGGGGGACCATCTAGGCTGCAGGAGATTCAAACCGTGACCGAGCCTCCACGGCTGCTGCTGGTGGGCTTCCCACATCCGGCCTCCTTGCCAGGAGTCACCCCACCTACACACCGCAGCACCCGCAGCTTTAGCCAGGGTTTGGACTTTTCGGGGGCGTGAAGCTTAACAGGGAAGAGGTAGTGACACACAAGCCCTTGGGTGTTGCCTCTGGCACCTTCCCCTCTAATTCACAGCCTAGTAAGATGACTCTTCCTAAGGCTTTTGGTTGCCAACAAACTAGAGCTGGCCACGAAGAAATGCTGCCGCCTTGTGGACGTTTCGCGGAACAACAACTTTACAACCGGTGCTTCAGGGCACCTAATACTCACAGAGCCTGTGGGGCTTTGAATAACACGTGTCTTCAAAAATGACCTGGGTTAGGTAACCGAAAACACATTCGAAAAACACAGACTTTCAAGAAGCCAAATTTCAGGAGGGAAAGTTTACTCACACTGTTTAAAAAGAAAAACCCCGACCACGACAGGAAGCAGAAAGTCGCTGATTATCCGAGAAATGCATATCAAAATTCTAAAGTGGCATCATCTCGCAGCAGGCGGTATGGCCAGCATCAAAAAGTCTACAAACAATCGATGGGGAATGAGTGTGGAGAAAAGGGAACCTTCCAACTCGGTGAGTGGAAATGTACATTGGTGACCGCCACTAGAAAGCACTGTATCCCAGTTCCTAGAAAACTAAGGAGAGAGCGAACCTATACTACTGCATGTCCACTCCTGGGCGCTACTCCGGAAAATCCGTAATTCAAAAAGACACAAGCACCCCAACGTTAACTGCAGCACTATTTACAATCGCCAAGACACACAAACAAGTAGTCCAGCGAGTGATGAATACATAAACAGGAGGTCCTACGTGTATACGAGGAACTGTTACTCAGCCAGCAAAAAGAATGAAATAATGCCATCAGAAGCAACGTGGATGGACCTGGGATGCCCAAACACTGAGTGAAGTCAGACAGACAGAGGAGGACCCATAGCATATAATATCACTTATAACAGGAAGGGAAACATACATACAACTGAACTAGTATACCAAACAGAAACAGAGTCACCGACTTTCAGATTAAAGCTAGGGTTACCAAAAAGAAAGTGGGGTAGGAGATATAAGTTAGGCGGTTCACATGAACACATACACAGAAAAATACCTATAAACATATATATATATATATATAACACGCACTCGACAAGGACTACTGTACAACACCAGGACCTCTATTCAACGTTCTGCAATAACCCATATGGAAAAGGAATCCGAAAAACAGTAGCTATATTTCGTGTGTAACTCAATCAGCTTGCTGTACACCTACACCAAACCCCACTTTGGAAATCAACGCTAGTACAACATACCATCAGAATTAAGCTGAAAAAGAAAGTAAAAGGAAAGAAATGGGCATGCTTTTCACCTCGGGCCCCGGTGATAGGCGCTGGTGTCACATCCCAGCAGGCTGAGCAGCCTGGGGTCCAAGGGTGCACTGAGGTGGAGCGGAGAGACGTGAAGAGGACGTGCCTGCAGATGCAGCCCCTTAAAGCTGTCCTGTCTCTTCCTTTGTGGGGGGAACCAAACCTTCAGAACCTAGGTGGGCCTTCCGAGAGCTAAAAGGAAGCCAAGTGCACCCCAACCATGGGGGACCATCTAGGCTGCAGGGGATTCAAACCGTGACCGAGCCTCCACGGCTGCTGCTGGTGGGCTTCCCACATCCGGCCTCCTTGCCAGGCGTCACCCCACCTACACAGGGCAGCACCCGCAGCTTTAGCCAGGGTTTCGAATTTTCGGGGGCGTAGAAGCTTAACAGGGAAGAGGTAGTGACACACAAGCCCTTGGGTGTTGCCTCTGGCACCTTCCCCTCTAATTCACAGCCCAGCACCATGACTCCCCCTAAACCTTTTGGTTGCCGAGGAACCAGAGCTGGGCATGAAGAAATGCTGCCGCCTTGTGGACGTTTCCCGTAACAACAACTTTACAACCGGTGCTTAAGGGCACATCATATTCAGGAAGCCTGTGGGGCTTTTAACGACACGTGTGCTCAAAAATCACCTGGGTTAGGCAACCGAAAAATAAACTAGAAACACACACACCCTCAAAAAGCCAAATTTGAAGAGGGAAAGTTTACTCACACTGTTTAAAATAAAAAAATACACACCACGACAAGATGCATATCACTCATTATTTGACAAATGCCAATCCAACGTGTAACGAGGCGTCGCCTCACAGCGGGAAGAACGGCCAGCATCAAAAAGTCTACAAACAATCGATGGGGAATGAGCGTGGAGAAAAGGGAACCTTCCAACTCGGTGAGTGGAAATGTACATTGGTGACCGCCACTAGAAAGCACTGTATCCCAGTTCCTAGAAAACTAAAGAGAGAGCGACCCTATACTTCTGCACGCCCACTCCTGGGCATTACTCGGGAAAATGCATAATTCAGAAAGACACAAGCACCCCAACGTTCTTTGCGGCACTATTTACAAACGCCAAGACACAGAAACAAATAGGCCAGCGAGTGATGAATACATAAACAGCAGGTCCTACGTGTATACAAGGGACCGTTACTCAGCCAGGATAAAGGATGAAATAATGCCATTAGAAGCAACATGGATGGACCCGGGATGCCCAAACACTGAGTGAAGTCAGTCAGACAGAGGAGGACCCACAGCATATAATATCACTTATAGGAGGAAGGGAAACATACCTACAACTGAACTAGTTTACTAAACAGAAACAGAGCCACCGACTTTCTCAATAAACCTAGGGTTACCAAAAAGAAAGTGGGGTAGGAGATATAAGTTAGGCGGTTCACATGAACACATACACAGAAAAATACCTATAAACACATATATAAAACACGCACTCGACAAGGACTACTGTACAACACCAGGACCTCTATTCAACGTTCTGCAATAACCTATACGGAAAAGGAATCCGAAAAATAGTAGCTGTATTACATGTGTAACTGAATCAGCTTGCTGTACACTACACCAAACCCCACTTTGGAAATCAACTCCCGTACAACATACCATCAGAATTAAGCTGAAAAAGAAAGCAAAAGGAAAGAAATGGGCATGCTTTTCGCCTCGGGCCCCGGTGATAGGCGCTGGTGTCACATCGCAGCAGCCTGAGCAGCCTGGGGTCCCAAGGGTGCACTGAGGTGGAGCCGAGAGACGTGAAGAGGACGTGCCTGCAGATGCAGCCCCTTAAAGCTGTCCTGTCTCTTCCTTTGTGGGGGGAACCAAACCTTCAGAACCTAGGTGGGCCTTCCGAGAGCTAAAAGGAAGCCAAGTGCACCCCAACCATGGGGGACCATCTAGGCTGCAGGAGATTCAAACCGTGACCGAGCCTCCACGGCTGCTGCTGGTGGGCTTCCCACATCCGGCCTCCTTGCCAGGAGTCACCCCACCTACACACCGCAGCACCCGCAGCTTTAGCCAGGGTTTGGACTTTTCGGGGGCGTGAAGCTTAACAGGGAAGAGGTAGTGACACACAAGCCCTTGGGTGTTGCCTCTGGCACCTTCCCCTCTAATTCACAGCCTAGTAAGATGACTCTTCCTAAGGCTTTTGGTTGCCAACAAACTAGAGCTGGCCACGAAGAAATGCTGCCGCCTTGTGGACGTTTCGCGGAACAACAACTTTACAACCGGTGCTTCAGGGCACCTAATACTCACAGAGCCTGTGGGGCTTTGAATAACACGTGTCTTCAAAAATGACCTGGGTTAGGTAACCGAAAACACATTCGAAAAACACAGACTTTCAAGAAGCCAAATTTCAGGAGGGAAAGTTTACTCACACTGTTTAAAAAGAAAAACCCCGACCACGACAGGAAGCAGAAAGTCGCTGATTATCCGAGAAATGCATATCAAAATTCTAAAGTGGCATCATCTCGCAGCAGGCGGTATGGCCAGCATCAAAAAGTCTACAAACAATCGATGGGGAATGAGTGTGGAGAAAAGGGAACCTTCCAACTCGGTGAGTGGAAATGTACATTGGTGACCGCCACTAGAAAGCACTGTATCCCAGTTCCTAGAAAACTAAGGAGAGAGCGAACCTATACTACTGCATGTCCACTCCTGGGCGCTACTCCGGAAAATCCGTAATTCAAAAAGACACAACACCCCAACGTTAACTGCAGCACTATTTACAATCGCCAAGACACACAAACAAGTAGTCCAGCGAGTGATGAATACATAAACAGGAGGTCCTACGTGTATACGAGGAACTGTTACTCAGCCAGCAAAAAGAATGAAATAATGCCATCAGAAGCAACGTGGATGGACCTGGGATGCCCAAACACTGAGTGAAGTCAGACAGACAGAGGAGGACCCATAGCATATAATATCACTTATAACAGGAAGGGAAACATACATACAACTGAACTAGTATACCAAACAGAAACAGAGTCACCGACTTTCAGATTAAAGCTAGGGTTACCAAAAAGAAAGTGGGGTAGGAGATATAAGTTAGGCGTTTCACATGAACACATACACAGAAAAATACCTATAAACATATATATATATATATATAACACGCACTCGACAAGGACTACTGTACAACACCAGGACCTCTATTCAACGTTCTGCAATAACCCATATGGAAAAGGAATCCGAAAAACAGTAGCTATATTTCGTGTGTAACTCAATCAGCTTGCTGTACACCTACACCAAACCCCACTTTGGAAATCAACGCTAGTACAACATACCATCAGAATTAAGCTGAAAAAGAAAGTAAAAGGAAAGAAATGGGCATGCTTTTCACCTCAGGCCCCGGTGATAGGCGCTGGTGTCACATCCCAGCAGGCTGAGCAGCCTGGGGTCCAAGGGTGCACTGAGGTGGAGCGGAGAGACGTGAAGAGGACGTGCCTGCAGATGCAGCCCCTTAAAGCTGTCCTGTCTCTTCCTTTGTGGGGAGAACCAAACCTTCAGAACCTAGGTGGGCCTTCCGAGAGCTAAAAGGAAGCCAAGTGCACCCCAACCATGGGGGACCATCTAGGCTGCAGGGGATTCAAACCGTGACCGAGCCTCCACGGCTGCTGCTGGTGGGCTTCCCACATCCGGCCTCCTTGCCAGGCGTCACCCCACCTACACAGGGCAGCACCCGCAGCTTTAGCCAGGGTTTCGAATTTTCGGGGGCGTAGAAGCTTAACAGGGAAGAGGTAGTGACACACAAGCCCTTGGGTGTTGCCTCTGGCACCTTCCCCTCTAATTCACAGCCCAGCACCATGACTCCCCCTAAACCTTTTGGTTGCCGAGGAACCAGAGCTGGGCATGAAGAAATGCTGCCGCCTTGTGGACGTTTCCCGTAACAACAACTTTACAACCGGTGCTTAAGGGCACATCATATTCAGGAAGCCTGTGGGGCTTTTAACGACACGTGTGCTCAAAAATCACCTGGGTTAGGCAACCGAAAAATAAACTAGAAACACACACACCCTCAAAAAGCCAAATTTGAAGAGGGAAAGTTTACTCACACTGTTTAAAATAAAAAAATACACACCACGACAAGATGCATATCACTCATTATTTGACAAATGCCAATCCAACGTGTAACGAGGCGTCGCCTCACAGCGGGAAGAACGGCCAGCATCAAAAAGTCTACAAACAATCGATGGGGAATGAGCGTGGAGAAAAGGGAACCTTCCAACTCGGTGAGTGGAAATGTACATTGGTGACCGCCACTAGAAAGCACTGTATCCCAGTTCCTAGAAAACTAAAGAGAGAGCGACCCTATACTTCTGCACGCCCACTCCTGGGCATTACTCGGGAAAATGCATAATTCAGAAAGACACAAGCACCCCAACGTTCTTTGCGGCACTATTTACAAACGCCAAGACACAGAAACAAATAGGCCAGCGAGTGATGAATACATAAACAGCAGGTCCTACGTGTATACAAGGGACCGTTACTCAGCCAGGATAAAGGATGAAATAATGCCATTAGAAGCAACATGGATGGACCCGGGATGCCCAAACACTGAGTGAAGTCAGTCAGACAGAGGAGGACCCACAGCATATAATATCACTTATAGGAGGAAGGGAAACATACCTACAACTGAACTAGTTTACTAAACAGAAACAGAGCCACCGACTTTCTCAATAAACCTAGGGTTACCAAAAAGAAAGTGGGGTAGGAGATATAAGTTAGGCGGTTCACATGAACACATACACAGAAAAATACCTATAAACACATATATAAAACACGCACTCGACAAGGACTACTGTACAACACCAGGACCTCTATTCAACGTTCTGCAATAACCTATACGGAAAAGGAATCCGAAAAATAGTAGCTGTATTACATGTGTAACTGAATCAGCTTGCTGTACACTACACCAAACCCCACTTTGGAAATCAACTCCAGTACAACATACCATCAGAATTAAGCTGAAAAAGAAAGCAAAAGGAAAGAAATGGGCATGCTTTTCGCCTCGGGCCCCGGTGATAGGCGCTGGTGTCACATCGCAGCAACCTGAGCAGCCTGGGGTCCCAAGGGTGCACTGAGGTGGAGCCGAGAGACGTGAAGAGGACGTGCCTGCAGATGCAGCCCCTTAAAGCTGTCCTGTCTCTTCCTTTGTGGGGGGAACCAAACCTTCAGAACCTAGGTGGGCCTTCCGAGAGCTAAAAGGAAGCCAAGTGCACCCCAACCATGGGGGACCATCTAGGCTGCAGGAGATTCAAACCGTGACCGAGCCTCCACGGCTGCTGCTGGTGGGCTTCCCACATCCGGCCTCCTTGCCAGGAGTCACCCCACCTACACACCGCAGCACCCGCAGCTTTAGCCAGGGTTTGGACTTTTCGGGGGCGTGAAGCTTAACAGGGAAGAGGTAGTGACACACAAGCCCTTGGGTGTTGCCTCTGGCACCTTCCCCTCTAATTCACAGCCTAGTAAGATGACTCTTCCTAAGGCTTTTGGTTGCCAACAAACTAGAGCTGGCCACGAAGAAATGCTGCCGCCTTGTGGACGTTTCGCGGAACAACAACTTTACAACCGGTGCTTCAGGGCACCTAATACTCACAGAGCCTGTGGGGCTTTGAATAACACGTGTCTTCAAAAATGACCTGGGTTAGGTAACCGAAAACACATTCGAAAAACACAGACTTTCAAGAAGCCAAATTTCAGGAGGGAAAGTTTACTCACACTGTTTAAAAAGAAAAACCCCGACCACGACAGGAAGCAGAAAGTCGCTGATTATCCGAGAAATGCATATCAAAATTCTAAAGTGGCATCATCTCGCAGCAGGCGGTATGGCCAGCATCAAAAAGTCTACAAACAATCGATGGGGAATGAGTGTGGAGAAAAGGGAACCTTCCAACTCGGTGAGTGGAAATGTACATTGGTGACCGCCACTAGAAAGCACTGTATCCCAGTTCCTAGAAAACTAAGGAGAGAGCGAACCTATACTACTGCATGTCCACTCCTGGGCGCTACTCCGGAAAATCCGTAATTCAAAAAGACACAAGCACCCCAACGTTAACTGCAGCACTATTTACAATCGCCAAGACACACAAACAAGTAGTCCAGCGAGTGATGAATACATAAACAGGAGGTCCTACGTGTATACGAGGAACTGTTACTCAGCCAGCAAAAAGAATGAAATAATGCCATCAGAAGCAACGTGGATGGACCTGGGATGCCCAAACACTGAGTGAAGTCAGACAGACAGAGGAGGACCCATAGCATATAATATCACTTATAACAGGAAGGGAAACATACATACAACTGAACTAGTATACCAAACAGAAACAGAGTCACCGACTTTCAGATTAAAGCTAGGGTTACCAAAAAGAAAGTGGGGTAGGAGATATAAGTTAGGCGGTTCACATGAACACATACACAGAAAAATACCTATAAACATATATATATATATATATAACACGCACTCGACAAGGACTACTGTACAACACCAGGACCTCTATTCAACGTTCTGCAATAACCCATATGGAAAAGGAATCCGAAAAACAGTAGCTATATTTCGTGTGTAACTCAATCAGCTTGCTGTACACCTACACCAAACCCCACTTTGGAAATCAACGCTAGTACAACATACCATCAGAATTAAGCTGAAAAAGAAAGTAAAAGGAAAGAAATGGGCATGCTTTTCACCTCGGGCCCCGGTGATAGGCGCTGGTGTCACATCCCAGCAGGCTGAGCAGCCTGGGGTCCAAGGGTGCACTGAGGTGGAGCGGAGAGACGTGAAGAGGACGTGCCTGCAGATGCAGCCCCTTAAAGCTGTCCTGTCTCTTCCTTTGTGGGGGGAACCAAACCTTCAGAATCTAGGTGGGCCTTCCGAGAGCTAAAAGGAAGCCAAGTGCACCCCAACCATGGGGGACCATCTAGGCTGCAGGGGATTCAAACCGTGACCGAGCCTCCACGGCTGCTGCTGGTGGGCTTCCCACATCCGGCCTCCTTGCCAGGCGTCACCCCACCTACACAGGGCAGCACCCGCAGCTTTAGCCAGGGTTTCGAATTTTCGGGGGCGTAGAAGCTTAACAGGGAAGAGGTAGTGACACACAAGCCCTTGGGTGTTGCCTCTGGCACCTTCCCCTCTAATTCACAGCCCAGCACCATGACTCCCCCTAAACCTTTTGGTTGCCGAGGAACCAGAGCTGGGCATGAAGAAATGCTGCCGCCTTGTGGACGTTTCCCGTAACAACAACTTTACAACCGGTGCTTAAGGGCACATCATATTCAGGAAGCCTGTGGGGCTTTTAACGACACGTGTGCTCAAAAATCACCTGGGTTAGGCAACCGAAAAATAAACTAGAAACACACACACCCTCAAAAAGCCAAATTTGAAGAGGGAAAGTTTACTCACACTGTTTAAAATAAAAAAATACACACCACGACAAGATGCATATCACTCATTATTTGACAAATGCCAATCCAACGTGTAACGAGGCGTCGCCTCACAGCGGGAAGAACGGCCAGCATCAAAAAGTCTACAAACAATCGATGGGGAATGAGCGTGGAGAAAAGGGAACCTTCCAACTCGGTGAGTGGAAATGTACATTGGTGACCGCCACTAGAAAGCACTGTATCCCAGTTCCTAGAAAACTAAAGAGAGAGCGACCCTATACTTCTGCACGCCCACTCCTGGGCATTACTCGGGAAAATGCATAATTCAGAAAGACACAAGCACCCCAACGTTCTTTGCGGCACTATTTACAAACGCCAAGACACAGAAACAAATAGGCCAGCGAGTGATGAATACATAAACAGCAGGTCCTACGTGTATACAAGGGACCGTTACTCAGCCAGGATAAAGGATGAAATAATGCCATTAGAAGCAACATGGATGGACCCGGGATGCCCAAACACTGAGTGAAGTCAGTCAGACAGAGGAGGACCCACAGCATATAATATCACTTATAGGAGGAAGGGAAACATACCTACAACTGAACTAGTTTACTAAACAGAAACAGAGCCACCGACTTTCTCAATAAACCTAGGGTTACCAAAAAGAAAGTGGGGTAGGAGATATAAGTTAGGCGGTTCACATGAACACATACACAGAAAAATACCTATAAACACATATATAAAACACGCACTCGACAAGGACTACTGTACAACACCAGGACCTCTATTCAACGTTCTGCAATAACCTATACGGAAAAGGAATCCGAAAAATAGTAGCTGTATTACATGTGTAACTGAATCAGCTTGCTGTACACTACACCAAACCCCACTTTGGAAATCAACTCCAGTACAACATACCATCAGAATTAAGCTGAAAAAGAAAGCAAAAGGAAAGAAATGGGCATGCTTTTCGCCTCGGGCCCCGGTGATAGGCGCTGGTGTCACATCGCAGCAGCCTGAGCAGCCTGGGGTCCCAAGGGTGCACTGAGGTGGAGCCGAGAGACGTGAAGAGGACGTGCCTGCAGATGCAGCCCCTTAAAGCTGTCCTGTCTCTTCCTTTGTGGGGGGAACCAAACCTTCAGAACCTAGGTGGGCCTTCCGAGAGCTAAAAGGAAGCCAAGTGCACCCCAACCATGGGGGACCATCTAGGCTGCAGGAGATTCAAACCGTGACCGAGCCTCCACGGCTGCTGCTGGTGGGCTTCCCACATCCGGCCTCCTTGCCAGGAGTCACCCCACCTACACACCGCAGCACCCGCAGCTTTAGCCAGGGTTTGGACTTTTCGGGGGCGTGAAGCTTAACAGGGAAGAGGTAGTGACACACAAGCCCTTGGGTGTTGCCTCTGGCACCTTCCCCTCTAATTCACAGCCTAGTAAGATGACTCTTCCTAAGGCTTTTGGTTGCCAACAAACTAGAGCTGGCCACGAAGAAATGCTGCCGCCTTGTGGACGTTTCGCGGAACAACAACTTTACAACCGGTGCTTCAGGGCACCTAATACTCACAGAGCCTGTGGGGCTTTGAATAACACGTGTCTTCAAAAATGACCTGGGTTAGGTAACCGAAAACACATTCGAAAAACACAGACTTTCAAGAAGCCAAATTTCAGGAGGGAAAGTTTACTCACACTGTTTAAAAAGAAAAACCCCGACCACGACAGGAAGCAGAAAGTCGCTGATTATCCGAGAAATGCATATCAAAATTCTAAAGTGGCATCATCTCGCAGCAGGCGGTATGGCCAGCATCAAAAAGTCTACAAACAATCGATGGGGAATGAGTGTGGAGAAAAGGGAACCTTCCAACTCGGTGAGTGGAAATGTACATTGGTGACCGCCACTAGAAAGCACTGTATCCCAGTTCCTAGAAAACTAAGGAGAGAGCGAACCTATACTACTGCATGTCCACTCCTGGGCGCTACTCCGGAAAATCCGTAATTCAAAAAGACACAAGCACCCCAACGTTAACTGCAGCACTATTTACAATCGCCAAGACACACAAACAAGTAGTCCAGCGAGTGATGAATACATAAACAGGAGGTCCTACGTGTATACGAGGAACTGTTACTCAGCCAGCAAAAAGAATGAAATAATGCCATCAGAAGCAACGTGGATGGACCTGGGATGCCCAAACACTGAGTGAAGTCAGACAGACAGAGGAGGACCCATAGCATATAATATCACTTATAACAGGAAGGGAAACATACATACAACTGAACTAGTATACCAAACAGAAACAGAGTCACCGACTTTCAGATTAAAGCTAGGGTTACCAAAAAGAAAGTGGGGTAGGAGATATAAGTTAGGCGGTTCACATGAACACATACACAGAAAAATACCTATAAACATATATATATATATATATAACACGCACTCGACAAGGACTACTGTACAACACCAGGACCTCTATTCAACGTTCTGCAATAACCCATATGGAAAAGGAATCCGAAAAACAGTAGCTATATTTCGTGTGTAACTCAATCAGCTTGCTGTACACCTACACCAAACCCCACTTTGGAAATCAACGCTAGTACAACATACCATCAGAATTAAGCTGAAAAAGAAAGTAAAAGGAAAGAAATGGGCATGCTTTTCACCTCGGGCCCCGGTGATAGGCGCTGGTGTCACATCCCAGCAGGCTGAGCAGCCTGGGGTCCAAGGGTGCACTGAGGTGGAGCGGAGAGACGTGAAGAGGACGTGCCTGCAGATGCAGCCCCTTAAAGCTGTCCTGTCTCTTCCTTTGTGGGGGGAACCAAACCTTCAGAACCTAGGTGGGCCTTCCGAGAGCTAAAAGGAAGCCAAGTGCACCCCAACCATGGGGGACCATCTAGGCTGCAGGGGATTCAAACCGTGACCGAGCCTCCACGGCTGCTGCTGGTGGGCTTCCCACATCCGGCCTCCTTGCCAGGCGTCACCCCACCTACACAGGGCAGCACCCGCAGCTTTAGCCAGGGTTTCGAATTTTCGGGGGCGTAGAAGCTTAACAGGGAAGAGGTAGTGACACACAAGCCCTTGGGTGTTGCCTCTGGCACCTTCCCCTCTAATTCACAGCCCAGCACCATGACTCCCCCTAAACCTTTTGGTTGCCGAGGAACCAGAGCTGGGCATGAAGAAATGCTGCCGCCTTGTGGACGTTTCCCGTAACAACAACTTTACAACCGGTGCTTAAGGGCACATCATATTCAGGAAGCCTGTGGGGCTTTTAACGACACGTGTGCTCAAAAATCACCTGGGTTAGGCAACCGAAAAATAAACTAGAAACACACACACCCTCAAAAAGCCAAATTTGAAGAGGGAAAGTTTACTCACACTGTTTAAAATAAAAAAATACACACCACGACAAGATGCATATCACTCATTATTTGACAAATGCCAATCCAACGTGTAACGAGGCGTCGCCTCACAGCGGGAAGAACGGCCAGCATCAAAAAGTCTACAAACAATCGATGGGGAATGAGCGTGGAGAAAAGGGAACCTTCCAACTCGGTGAGTGGAAATGTACATTGGTGACCGCCACTAGAAAGCACTGTATCCCAGTTCCTAGAAAACTAAAGAGAGAGCGACCCTATACTTCTGCACGCCCACTCCTGGGCATTACTCGGGAAAATGCATAATTCAGAAAGACACAAGCACCCCAACGTTCTTTGCGGCACTATTTACAAACGCCAAGACACAGAAACAAATAGGCCAGCGAGTGATGAATACATAAACAGCAGGTCCTACGTGTATACAAGGGACCGTTACTCAGCCAGGATAAAGGATGAAATAATGCCATTAGAAGCAACATGGATGGACCCGGGATGCCCAAACACTGAGTGAAGTCAGTCAGACAGAGGAGGACCCACAGCATATAATATCACTTATAGGAGGAAGGGAAACATACCTACAACTGAACTAGTTTACTAAACAGAAACAGAGCCACCGACTTTCTCAATAAACCTAGGGTTACCAAAAAGAAAGTGGGGTAGGAGATATAAGTTAGGCGGTTCACATGAACACATACACAGAAAAATACCTATAAACACATATATAAAACACGCACTCGACAAGGACTACTGTACAACACCAGGACCTCTATTCAACGTTCTGCAATAACCTATACGGAAAAGGAATCCGAAAAATAGTAGCTGTATTACATGTGTAACTGAATCAGCTTGCTGTACACTACACCAAACCCCACTTTGGAAATCAACTCCAGTACAACATACCATCAGAATTAAGCTGAAAAAGAAAGCAAAAGGAAAGAAATGGGCATGCTTTTCGCCTCGGGCCCCGGTGATAGGCGCTGGTGTCACATCGCAGCAGCCTGAGCAGCCTGGGGTCCCAAGGGTGCACTGAGGTGGAGCCGAGAGACGTGAAGAGGACGTGCCTGCAGATGCAGCCCCTTAAAGCTGTCCTGTCTCTTCCTTTGTGGGGGGAACCAAACCTTCAGAACCTAGGTGGGCCTTCCGAGAGCTAAAAGGAAGCCAAGTGCACCCCAACCATGGGGGACCATCTAGGCTGCAGGAGATTCAAACCGTGACCGAGCCTCCACGGCTGCTGCTGGTGGGCTTCCCACATCCGGCCTCCTTGCCAGGAGTCACCCCACCTACACACCGCAGCACCCGCAGCTTTAGCCAGGGTTTGGACTTTTCGGGGGCGTGAAGCTTAACAGGGAAGAGGTAGTGACACACAAGCCCTTGGGTGTTGCCTCTGGCACCTTCCCCTCTAATTCACAGCCTAGTAAGATGACTCTTCCTAAGGCTTTTGGTTGCCAACAAACTAGAGCTGGCCACGAAGAAATGCTGCCGCCTTGTGGACGTTTCGCGGAACAACAACTTTACAACCGGTGCTTCAGGGCACCTAATACTCACAGAGCCTGTGGGGCTTTGAATAACACGTGTCTTCAAAAATGACCTGGGTTAGGTAACCGAAAACACATTCGAAAAACACAGACTTTCAAGAAGCCAAATTTCAGGAGGGAAAGTTTACTCACACTGTTTAAAAAGAAAAACCCCGACCACGACAGGAAGCAGAAAGTCGCTGATTATCCGAGAAATGCATATCAAAATTCTAAAGTGGCATCATCTCGCAGCAGGCGGTATGGCCAGCATCAAAAAGTCTACAAACAATCGATGGGGAATGAGTGTGGAGAAAAGGGAACCTTCCAACTCGGTGAGTGGAAATGTACATTGGTGACCGCCACTAGAAAGCACTGTATCCCAGTTCCTAGAAAACTAAGGAGAGAGCGAACCTATACTACTGCATGTCCACTCCTGGGCGCTACTCCGGAAAATCCGTAATTCAAAAAGACACAACACCCCAACGTTAACTGCAGCACTATTTACAATCGCCAAGACACACAAACAAGTAGTCCAGCGAGTGATGAATACATAAACAGGAGGTCCTACGTGTATACGAGGAACTGTTACTCAGCCAGCAAAAAGAATGAAATAATGCCATCAGAAGCAACGTGGATGGACCTGGGATGCCCAAACACTGAGTGAAGTCAGACAGACAGAGGAGGACCCATAGCATATAATATCACTTATAACAGGAAGGGAAACATACATACAACTGAACTAGTATACCAAACAGAAACAGAGTCACCGACTTTCAGATTAAAGCTAGGGTTACCAAAAAGAAAGTGGGGTAGGAGATATAAGTTAGGCGGTTCACATGAACACATACACAGAAAAATACCTATAAACATATATATATATATATATAACACGCACTCGACAAGGACTACTGTACAACACCAGGACCTCTATTCAACGTTCTGCAATAACCCATATGGAAAAGGAATCCGAAAAACAGTAGCTATATTTCGTGTGTAACTCAATCAGCTTGCTGTACACCTACACCAAACCCCACTTTGGAAATCAACGCTAGTACAACATACCATCAGAATTAAGCTGAAAAAGAAAGTAAAAGGAAAGAAATGGGCATGCTTTTCACCTCGGGCCCCGGTGATAGGCGCTGGTGTCACATCCCAGAAGGCTGAGCAGCCTGGGGTCCAAGGGTGCACTGAGGTGGAGCGGAGAGACGTGAAGAGGACGTGCCTGCAGATGCAGCCCCTTAAAGCTGTCCTGTCTCTTCCTTTGTGGGGGGAACCAAACCTTCAGAATCTAGGTGGGCCTTCCGAGAGCTAAAAGGAAGCCAAGTGCACCCCAACCATGGGGGACCATCTAGGCTGCAGGGGATTCAAACCGTGACCGAGCCTCCACGGCTGCTGCTGGTGGGCTTCCCACATCCGGCCTCCTTGCCAGGCGTCACCCCACCTACACAGGGCAGCACCCGCAGCTTTAGCCAGGGTTTCGAATTTTCGGGGGCGTAGAAGCTTAACAGGGAAGAGGTAGTGACACACAAGCCCTTGGGTGTTGCCTCTGGCACCTTCCCCTCTAATTCACAGCCCAGCACCATGACTCCCCCTAAACCTTTTGGTTGCCGAGGAACCAGAGCTGGGCATGAAGAAATGCTGCCGCCTTGTGGACGTTTCCCGTAACAACAACTTTACAACCGGTGCTTAAGGGCACATCATATTCAGGAAGCCTGTGGGGCTTTTAACGACACGTGTGCTCAAAAATCACCTGGGTTAGGCAACCGAAAAATAAACTAGAAACACACACACCCTCAAAAAGCCAAATTTGAAGAGGGAAAGTTTACTCACACTGTTTAAAATAAAAAAATACACACCACGACAAGATGCATATCACTCATTATTTGACAAATGCCAATCCAACGTGTAACGAGGCGTCGCCTCACAGCGGGAAGAACGGCCAGCATCAAAAAGTCTACAAACAATCGATGGGGAATGAGCGTGGAGAAAAGGGAACCTTCCAACTCGGTGAGTGGAAATGTACATTGGTGACCGCCACTAGAAAGCACTGTATCCCAGTTCCTAGAAAACTAAAGAGAGAGCGACCCTATACTTCTGCACGCCCACTCCTGGGCATTACTCGGGAAAATGCATAATTCAGAAAGACACAAGCACCCCAACGTTCTTTGCGGCACTATTTACAAACGCCAAGACACAGAAACAAATAGGCCAGCGAGTGATGAATACATAAACAGCAGGTCCTACGTGTATACAAGGGACCGTTACTCAGCCAGGATAAAGGATGAAATAATGCCATTAGAAGCAACATGGATGGACCCGGGATGCCCAAACACTGAGTGAAGTCAGTCAGACAGAGGAGGACCCACAGCATATAATATCACTTATAGGAGGAAGGGAAACATACCTACAACTGAACTAGTTTACTAAACAGAAACAGAGCCACCGACTTTCTCAATAAACCTAGGGTTACCAAAAAGAAAGTGGGGTAGGAGATATAAGTTAGGCGGTTCACATGAACACATACACAGAAAAATACCTATAAACACATATATAAAACACGCACTCGACAAGGACTACTGTACAACACCAGGACCTCTATTCAACGTTCTGCAATAACCTATACGGAAAAGGAATCCGAAAAATAGTAGCTGTATTACATGTGTAACTGAATCAGCTTGCTGTACACTACACCAAACCCCACTTTGGAAATCAACTCCAGTACAACATACCATCAGAATTAAGCTGAAAAAGAAAGCAAAAGGAAAGAAATGGGCATGCTTTTCGCCTCGGGCCCCGGTGATAGGCGCTGGTGTCACATCGCAGCAGCCTGAGCAGCCTGGGGTCCCAAGGGTGCACTGAGGTGGAGCCGAGAGACGTGAAGAGGACGTGCCTGCAGATGCAGCCCCTTAAAGCTGTCCTGTCTCTTCCTTTGTGGGGGGAACCAAACCTTCAGAACCTAGGTGGGCCTTCCGAGAGCTAAAAGGAAGCCAAGTGCACCCCAACCATGGGGGACCATCTAGGCTGCAGGAGATTCAAACCGTGACCGAGCCTCCACGGCTGCTGCTGGTGGGCTTCCCACATCCGGCCTCCTTGCCAGGAGTCACCCCACCTACACACCGCAGCACCCGCAGCTTTAGCCAGGGTTTGGACTTTTCGGGGGCGTGAAGCTTAACAGGGAAGAGGTAGTGACACACAAGCCCTTGGGTGTTGCCTCTGGCACCTTCCCCTCTAATTCACAGCCTAGTAAGATGACTCTTCCTAAGGCTTTTGGTTGCCAACAAACTAGAGCTGGCCACGAAGAAATGCTGCCGCCTTGTGGACGTTTCGCGGAACAACAACTTTACAACCGGTGCTTCAGGGCACCTAATACTCACAGAGCCTGTGGGGCTTTGAATAACACGTGTCTTCAAAAATGACCTGGGTTAGGTAACCGAAAACACATTCGAAAAACACAGACTTTCAAGAAGCCAAATTTCAGGAGGGAAAGTTTACTCACACTGTTTAAAAAGAAAAACCCCGACCACGACAGGAAGCAGAAAGTCGCTGATTATCCGAGAAATGCATATCAAAATTCTAAAGTGGCATCATCTCGCAGCAGGCGGTATGGCCAGCATCAAAAAGTCTACAAACAATCGATGGGGAATGAGTGTGGAGAAAAGGGAACCTTCCAACTCGGTGAGTGGAAATGTACATTGGTGACCGCCACTAGAAAGCACTGTATCCCAGTTCCTAGAAAACTAAGGAGAGAGCGAACCTATACTACTGCATGTCCACTCCTGGGCGCTACTCCGGAAAATCCGTAATTCAAAAAGACACAAGCACCCCAACGTTAACTGCAGCACTATTTACAATCGCCAAGACACACAAACAAGTAGTCCAGCGAGTGATGAATACATAAACAGGAGGTCCTACGTGTATACGAGGAACTGTTACTCAGCCAGCAAAAAGAATGAAATAATGCCATCAGAAGCAACGTGGATGGACCTGGGATGCCCAAACACTGAGTGAAGTCAGACAGACAGAGGAGGACCCATAGCATATAATATCACTTATAACAGGAAGGGAAACATACATACAACTGAACTAGTATACCAAACAGAAACAGAGTCACCGACTTTCAGATTAAAGCTAGGGTTACCAAAAAGAAAGTGGGGTAGGAGATATAAGTTAGGCGGTTCACATGAACACATACACAGAAAAATACCTATAAACATATATATATATATATATAACACGCACTCGACAAGGACTACTGTACAACACCAGGACCTCTATTCAACGTTCTGCAATAACCCATATGGAAAAGGAATCCGAAAAACAGTAGCTATATTTCGTGTGTAACTCAATCAGCTTGCTGTACACCTACACCAAACCCCACTTTGGAAATCAACGCTAGTACAACATACCATCAGAATTAAGCTGAAAAAGAAAGTAAAAGGAAAGAAATGGGCATGCTTTTCACCTCGGGCCCCGGTGATAGGCGCTGGTGTCACATCCCAGCAGGCTGAGCAGCCTGGGGTCCAAGGGTGCACTGAGGTGGAGCGGAGAGACGTGAAGAGGACGTGCCTGCAGATGCAGCCCCTTAAAGCTGTCCTGTCTCTTCCTTTGTGGGGGGAACCAAACCTTCAGAACCTAGGTGGGCCTTCCGAGAGCTAAAAGGAAGCCAAGTGCACCCCAACCATGGGGGACCATCTAGGCTGCAGGGGATTCAAACCGTGACCGAGCCTCCACGGCTGCTGCTGGTGGGCTTCCCACATCCGGCCTCCTTGCCAGGCGTCACCCCACCTACACAGGGCAGCACCCGCAGCTTTAGCCAGGGTTTCGAATTTTCGGGGGCGTAGAAGCTTAACAGGGAAGAGGTAGTGACACACAAGCCCTTGGGTGTTGCCTCTGGCACCTTCCCCTCTAATTCACAGCCCAGCACCATGACTCCCCCTAAACCTTTTGGTTGCCGAGGAACCAGAGCTGGGCATGAAGAAATGCTGCCGCCTTGTGGACGTTTCCCGTAACAACAACTTTACAACCGGTGCTTAAGGGCACATCATATTCAGGAAGCCTGTGGGGCTTTTAACGACACGTGTGCTCAAAAATCACCTGGGTTAGGCAACCGAAAAATAAACTAGAAACACACACACCCTCAAAAAGCCAAATTTGAAGAGGGAAAGTTTACTCACACTGTTTAAAATAAAAAAATACACACCACGACAAGATGCATATCACTCATTATTTGACAAATGCCAATCCAACGTGTAACGAGGCGTCGCCTCACAGCGGGAAGAACGGCCAGCATCAAAAAGTCTACAAACAATCGATGGGGAATGAGCGTGGAGAAAAGGGAACCTTCCAACTCGGTGAGTGGAAATGTACATTGGTGACCGCCACTAGAAAGCACTGTATCCCAGTTCCTAGAAAACTAAAGAGAGAGCGACCCTATACTTCTGCACGCCCACTCCTGGGCATTACTCGGGAAAATGCATAATTCAGAAAGACACAAGCACCCCAACGTTCTTTGCGGCACTATTTACAAACGCCAAGACACAGAAACAAATAGGCCAGCGAGTGATGAATACATAAACAGCAGGTCCTACGTGTATACAAGGGACCGTTACTCAGCCAGGATAAAGGATGAAATAATGCCATTAGAAGCAACATGGATGGACCCGGGATGCCCAAACACTGAGTGAAGTCAGTCAGACAGAGGAGGACCCACAGCATATAATATCACTTATAGGAGGAAGGGAAACATACCTACAACTGAACTAGTTTACTAAACAGAAACAGAGCCACCGACTTTCTCAATAAACCTAGGGTTACCAAAAAGAAAGTGGGGTAGGAGATATAAGTTAGGCGGTTCACATGAACACATACACAGAAAAATACCTATAAACACATATATAAAACACGCACTCGACAAGGACTACTGTACAACACCAAGACCTCTATTCAACGTTCTGCAATAACCTATACGGAAAAGGAATCCGAAAAATAGTAGCTGTATTACATGTGTAACTGAATCAGCTTGCTGTACACTACACCAAACCCCACTTTGGAAATCAACTCCAGTACAACATACCATCAGAATTAAGCTGAAAAAGAAAGCAAAAGGAAAGAAATGGGCATGCTTTTCGCCTCGGGCCCCGGTGATAGGCGCTGGTGTCACATCGCAGCAGCCTG
The DNA here is from genome assembly GCF_963455315.2 of Globicephala melas. Taxonomy (NCBI): domain Eukaryota; kingdom Metazoa; phylum Chordata; class Mammalia; order Artiodactyla; family Delphinidae; genus Globicephala; species Globicephala melas. Next base: position 2,276,338 of record NC_083324.2, on the reverse strand, counting down.
AGCAGCCTGGGGTCCCAAGGGTGCACTGAGGTGGAGCCGAGAGACGTGAAGAGGACGTGCCTGCAGATGCAGCCCCTTAAAGCTGTCCTGTCTCTTCCTTTGTGGGGGGAACCAAACCTTCAGAACCTAGGTGGGCCTTCCGAGAGCTAAAAGGAAGCCAAGTGCACCCCAACCATGGGGGACCATCTAGGCTGCAGGAGATTCAAACCGTGACCGAGCCTCCACGGCTGCTGCTGGTGGGCTTCCCACATCCGGCCTCCTTGCCAGGAGTCACCCCACCTACACACCGCAGCACCCGCAGCTTTAGCCAGGGTTTGGACTTTTCGGGGGCGTGAAGCTTAACAGGGAAGAGGTAGTGACACACAAGCCCTTGGGTGTTGCCTCTGGCACCTTCCCCTCTAATTCACAGCCTAGTAAGATGACTCTTCCTAAGGCTTTTGGTTGCCAACAAACTAGAGCTGGCCACGAAGAAATGCTGCCGCCTTGTGGACGTTTCGCGGAACAACAACTTTACAACCGGTGCTTCAGGGCACCTAATACTCACAGAGCCTGTGGGGCTTTGAATAACACGTGTCTTCAAAAATGACCTGGGTTAGGTAACCGAAAACACATTCGAAAAACACAGACTTTCAAGAAGCCAAATTTCAGGAGGGAAAGTTTACTCACACTGTTTAAAAAGAAAAACCCCGACCACGACAGGAAGCAGAAAGTCGCTGATTATCCGAGAAATGCATATCAAAATTCTAAAGTGGCATCATCTCGCAGCAGGCGGTATGGCCAGCATCAAAAAGTCTACAAACAATCGATGGGGAATGAGCGTGGAGAAAAGGGAACCTTCCAACTCGGTGAGTGGAAATGTACATTGGTGACCGCCACTAGAAAGCACTGTATCCCAGTTCCTAGAAAACTAAGGAGAGAGCGAACCTATACTACTGCATGTCCACTCCTGGGCGCTACTCCGGAAAATCCGTAATTCAAAAAGACACAAGCACCCCAACGTTAACTGCAGCACTATTTACAATCGCCAAGACACACAAACAAGTAGTCCAGCGAGTGATGAATACATAAACAGGAGGTCCTACGTGTATACGAGGAACTGTTACTCAGCCAGCAAAAAGAATGAAATAATGCCATCAGAAGCAACGTGGATGGACCTGGGATGCCCAAACACTGAGTGAAGTCAGACAGACAGAGGAGGACCCATAGCATATAATATCACTTATAACAGGAAGGGAAACATACATACAACTGAACTAGTATACCAAACAGAAACAGAGTCACCGACTTTCAGATTAAAGCTAGGGTTACCAAAAAGAAAGTGGGGTAGGAGATATAAGTTAGGCGGTTCACATGAACACATACACAGAAAAGTACCTATAAACATATATATATATATATATATCTTAAAAAAACACGCACTCAACAAGGACTACTGTACAACACCAGGACCTCTATTCAATGTTCTGCAATAACCTATATGGAAAAGGAATCCGAAAAACAGTAGCTATATTTCATGTGTAACTCAATCAGCTTGCTGTACACCTACACCAAACCCCACTTTGGAAATCAACTCTAGTACAACATGCCATCAGAATTAAGCTGAAAAAGAAAGTAAAAGGAAAGAAATGGGCATGCTTTTCGCCTCGGGCCCCGGTGATAGGCGCTGGTGTCACATCCCAGCAGGCTGAGCTGCCTGGGGTCCAAGGGTGCACTGAGGTGGAGCGGAGAGACGTGAAGAGGACGTGCCTGCAGATGCAGCCCCTTAAAGCTGTCCTGTCTCTTCCTTTGTGGGGGGAACCAAACCTTCAGAACCTAGGTGGGCCTTCCAAGAGCTAAAAGGAAGCCAAGTGCACCCCAACCATGGGGGACCATCTAGGCTGCAGGGGATTCAAACCGTGACCGAGCCTCCACGGCTGCTGCTGGTGGGCTTCCCACATCCGGCCTCCTTGCCAGGCGTCACCCCACCTACACAGGGCAGCACCCGCAGCTTTAGCCAGGGTTTCGGGGGCGTAGAAGCTTAACAGGGAAGAGGTAGTGACACACAAGCCCTTGGGTGTTGCCTCTGGCACCTTCCCCTCTAATTCACAGCCCAGCACCATGACTCCCCCTAAACCTTTTGGTTGCCGAGGAACCAGAGCTGGGCATGAAGAAATGCTGCCGCCTTGTGGACGTTTCCCGTAACAACAACTTTACAACCGGTGCTTAAGGGCACATCATATTCAGGAAGCCTGTGGGGCTTTTAACGACACGTGTGCTCAAAAATCACCTGGGTTAGGCAACCGAAAAATAAACTAGAAACACACACACCCTCAAAAAGCCAAATTTGAAGAGGGAAAGTTTACTCACACTGTTTAAAATAAAAAAATACACACCACGACAAGATGCATATCACTCATTATTTGACAAATGCCAATCCAACGTGTAACGAGGCGTCGCCTCACAGCGGGAAGAACGGCCAGCATCAAAAAGTCTACAAACAATCGATGGGGAATGAGCGTGGAGAAAAGGGAACCTTCCAACTCGGTGAGTGGAAATGTACATTGGTGACCGCCACTAGAAAGCACTGTATCCCAGTTCCTAGAAAACTAAAGAGAGAGCGACCCTATACTTCTGCACGCCCACTCCTGGGCATTACTCGGGAAAATGCATAATTCAGAAAGACACAAGCACCCCAACGTTCTTTGCGGCACTATTTACAAACGCCAAGACACAGAAACAAATAGGCCAGCGAGTGATGAATACATAAACAGCAGGTCCTACGTGTATACAAGGGACCGTTACTCAGCCAGGATAAAGGATGAAATAATGCCATTAGAAGCAACATGGATGGACCCGGGATGCCCAAACACTGAGTGAAGTCAGTCAGACAGAGGAGGACCCACAGCATATAATATCACTTATAGGAGGAAGGGAAACATACCTACAACTGAACTAGTTTACTAAACAGAAACAGAGCCACCGACTTTCTCAATAAACCTAGGGTTACCAAAAAGAAAGTGGGGTAGGAGATATAAGTTAGGCGGTTCACATGAACACATACACAGAAAAATACCTATAAACACATATATAAAACACGCACTCGACAAGGACTACTGTACAACACCAGGACCTCTATTCAACGTTCTGCAATAACCTATACGGAAAAGGAATCCGAAAAATAGTAGCTGTATTACATGTGTAACTGAATCAGCTTGCTGTACACTACACCAAACCCCACTTTGGAAATCAACTCCAGTACAACATACCATCAGAATTAAGCTGAAAAAGAAAGCAAAAGGAAAGAAATGGGCATGCTTTTCGCCTCGGGCCCCGGTGATAGGCGCTGGTGTCACATCGCAGCAGCCTGAGCAGCCTGGGGTCCCAAGGGTGCACTGAGGTGGAGCCGAGAGACGTGAAGAGGACGTGCCTGCAGATGCAGCCCCTTAAAGCTGTCCTGTCTCTTCCTTTGTGGGGGGAACCAAACCTTCAGAACCTAGGTGGGCCTTCCGAGAGCTAAAAGGAAGCCAAGTGCACCCCAACCATGGGGGACCATCTAGGCTGCAGGAGATTCAAACCGTGACCGAGCCTCCACGGCTGCTGCTGGTGGGCTTCCCACATCCGGCCTCCTTGCCAGGAGTCACCCCACCTACACACCGCAGCACCCGCAGCTTTAGCCAGGGTTTGGACTTTTCGGGGGCGTGAAGCTTAACAGGGAAGAGGTAGTGACACACAAGCCCTTGGGTGTTGCCTCTGGCACCTTCCCCTCTAATTCACAGCCTAGTAAGATGACTCTTCCTAAGGCTTTTGGTTGCCAACAAACTAGAGCTGGCCACGAAGAAATGCTGCCGCCTTGTGGACGTTTCGCGGAACAACAACTTTACAACCGGTGCTTCAGGGCACCTAATACTCACAGAGCCTGTGGGGCTTTGAATAACACGTGTCTTCAAAAATGACCTGGGTTAGGTAACCGAAAACACATTCGAAAAACACAGACTTTCAAGAAGCCAAATTTCAGGAGGGAAAGTTTACTCACACTGTTTAAAAAGAAAAACCCCGACCACGACAGGAAGCAGAAAGTCGCTGATTATCCGAGAAATGCATATCAAAATTCTAAAGTGGCATCATCTCGCAGCAGGCGGTATGGCCAGCATCAAAAAGTCTACAAACAATCGATGGGGAATGAGCGTGGAGAAAAGGGAACCTTCCAACTCGGTGAGTGGAAATGTACATTGGTGACCGCCACTAGAAAGCACTGTATCCCAGTTCCTAGAAAACTAAGGAGAGAGCGAACCTATACTACTGCATGTCCACTCCTGGGCGCTACTCCGGAAAATCCGTAATTCAAAAAGACACAAGCACCCCAACGTTAACTGCAGCACTATTTACAATCGCCAAGACACACAAACAAGTAGTCCAGCGAGTGATGAATACATAAACAGGAGGTCCTACGTGTATACGAGGAACTGTTACTCAGCCAGCAAAAAGAATGAAATAATGCCATCAGAAGCAACGTGGATGGACCTGGGATGCCCAAACACTGAGTGAAGTCAGACAGACAGAGGAGGACCCATAGCATATAATATCACTTATAACAGGAAGGGAAACATACATACAACTGAACTAGTATACCAAACAGAAACAGAGTCACCGACTTTCAGATTAAAGCTAGGGTTACCAGAAAGAAAGTGGGGTAGGAGATATAAGTTAGGCGGTTCACATGAACACATACACAGAAAAATACCTATAAACATATATATATATATATATATATCTTAAAAAAACACGCACTCAACAAGGACTACTGTACAACACCAGGACCTCTATTCAATGTTCTGCAATAACCTATATGGAAAAGGAATCCGAAAAACAGTAGCTATATTTCATGTGTAACTCAATCAGCTTGCTGTACACCTACACCAAACCCCACTTTGGAAATCAACTCTAGTACAACATGCCATCAGAATTAAGCTGAAAAAGAAAGTAAAAGGAAAGAAATGGGCATGCTTTTCGCCTCGGGCCCCGGTGATAGGCGCTGGTGTCACATCCCAGCAGGCTGAGCTGCCTGGGGTCCAAGGGTGCACTGAGGTGGAGCGGAGAGACGTGAAGAGGACGTGCCTGCAGATGCAGCCCCTTAAAGCTGTCCTGTCTCTTCCTTTGTGGGGGGAACCAAACCTTCAGAACCTAGGTGGGCCTTCCGAGAGCTAAAAGGAAGCCAAGTGCACCCCAACCATGGGGGACCATCTAGGCTGCAGGGGATTCAAACCGTGACCGAGCCTCCACGGCTGCTGCTGGTGGGCTTCCCACATCCGGCCTCCTTGCCAGGCGTCACCCCACCTACACAGGGCAGCACCCGCAGCTTTAGCCAGGGTTTCGGGGGCGTAGAAGCTTAACAGGGAAGAGGTAGTGACACACAAGCCCTTGGGTGTTGCCTCTGGCACCTTCCCCTCTAATTCACAGCCCAGCACCATGACTCCCCCTAAACCTTTTGGTTGCCGAGGAACCAGAGCTGGGCATGAAGAAATGCTGCCGCCTTGTGGACGTTTCCCGTAACAACAACTTTACAACCGGTGCTTAAGGGCACATCATATTCAGGAAGCCTGTGGGGCTTTTAACGACACGTGTGCTCAAAAATCACCTGGGTTAGGCAACCGAAAAATAAACTAGAAACACACACACCCTCAAAAAGCCAAATTTGAAGAGGGAAAGTTTACTCACACTGTTTAAAATAAAAAAATACACACCACGACAAGATGCATATCACTCATTATTTGACAAATGCCAATCCAACGTGTAACGAGGCGTCGCCTCACAGCGGGAAGAACGGCCAGCATCAAAAAGTCTACAAACAATCGATGGGGAATGAGCGTGGAGAAAAGGGAACCTTCCAACTCGGTGAGTGGAAATGTACATTGGTGACCGCCACTAGAAAGCACTGTATCCCAGTTCCTAGAAAACTAAAGAGAGAGCGACCCTATACTTCTGCACGCCCACTCCTGGGCATTACTCGGGAAAATGCATAATTCAGAAAGACACAAGCACCCCAACGTTCTTTGCGGCACTATTTACAAACGCCAAGACACAGAAACAAATAGGCCAGCGAGTGATGAATACATAAACAGCAGGTCCTACGTGTATACAAGGGACCGTTACTCAGCCAGGATAAAGGATGAAATAATGCCATTAGAAGCAACATGGATGGACCCGGGATGCCCAAACACTGAGTGAAGTCAGTCAGACAGAGGAGGACCCACAGCATATAATATCACTTATAGGAGGAAGGGAAACATACCTACAACTGAACTAGTTTACTAAACAGAAACAGAGCCACCGACTTTCTCAATAAACCTAGGGTTACCAAAAAGAAAGTGGGGTAGGAGATATAAGTTAGGCGGTTCACATGAACACATACACAGAAAAATACCTATAAACACATATATAAAACACGCACTCGACAAGGACTACTGTACAACACCAGGACCTCTATTCAACGTTCTGCAATAACCTATACGGAAAAGGAATCCGAAAAATAGTAGCTGTATTACATGTGTAACTGAATCAGCTTGCTGTACACTACACCAAACCCCACTTTGGAAATCAACTCCAGTACAACATACCATCAGAATTAAGCTGAAAAAGAAAGCAAAAGGAAAGAAATGGGCATGCTTTTCGCCTCGGGCCCCGGTGATAGGCGCTGGTGTCACATCGCAGCAGCCTGAGCAGCCTGGGGTCCCAAGGGTGCACTGAGGTGGAGCCGAGAGACGTGAAGAGGACGTGCCTGCAGATGCAGCCCCTTAAAGCTGTCCTGTCTCTTCCTTTGTGGGGGGAACCAAACCTTCAGAACCTAGGTGGGCCTTCCGAGAGCTAAAAGGAAGCCAAGTGCACCCCAACCATGGGGGACCATCTAGGCTGCAGGAGATTCAAACCGTGACCGAGCCTCCACGGCTGCTGCTGGTGGGCTTCCCACATCCGGCCTCCTTGCCAGGAGTCACCCCACCTACACACCGCAGCACCCGCAGCTTTAGCCAGGGTTTGGACTTTTCGGGGGCGTGAAGCTTAACAGGGAAGAGGTAGTGACACACAAGCCCTTGGGTGTTGCCTCTGGCACCTTCCCCTCTAATTCACAGCCTAGTAAGATGACTCTTCCTAAGGCTTTTGGTTGCCAACAAACTAGAGCTGGCCACGAAGAAATGCTGCCGCCTTGTGGACGTTTCGCGGAACAACAACTTTACAACCGGTGCTTCAGGGCACCTAATACTCACAGAGCCTGTGGGGCTTTGAATAACACGTGTCTTCAAAAATGACCTGGGTTAGGTAACCGAAAACACATTCGAAAAACACAGACTTTCAAGAAGCCAAATTTCAGGAGGGAAAGTTTACTCACACTGTTTAAAAAGAAAAACCCCGACCACGACAGGAAGCAGAAAGTCGCTGATTATCCGAGAAATGCATATCAAAATTCTAAAGTGGCATCATCTCGCAGCAGGCGGTATGGCCAGCATCAAAAAGTCTACAAACAATCGATGGGGAATGAGCGTGGAGAAAAGGGAACCTTCCAACTCGGTGAGTGGAAATGTACATTGGTGACCGCCACTAGAAAGCACTGTATCCCAGTTCCTAGAAAACTAAGGAGAGAGCGAACCTATACTACTGCATGTCCACTCCTGGGCGCTACTCCGGAAAATCCGTAATTCAAAAAGACACAAGCACCCCAACGTTAACTGCAGCACTATTTACAATCGCCAAGACACACAAACAAGTAGTCCAGCGAGTGATGAATACATAAACAGGAGGTCCTACGTGTATACGAGGAACTGTTACTCAGCCAGCAAAAAGAATGAAATAATGCCATCAGAAGCAACGTGGATGGACCTGGGATGCCCAAACACTGAGTGAAGTCAGACAGACAGAGGAGGACCCATAGCATATAATATCACTTATAACAGGAAGGGAAACATACATACAACTGAACTAGTATACCAAACAGAAACAGAGTCACCGACTTTCAGATTAAAGCTAGGGTTACCAGAAAGAAAGTGGGGTAGGAGATATAAGTTAGGCGGTTCACATGAACACATACACAGAAAAATACCTATAAACATATATATATATATATATATATATCTTAAAAAAACACGCACTCAACAAGGACTACTGTACAACACCAGGACCTCTATTCAATGTTCTGCAATAACCTATATGGAAAAGGAATCCGAAAAACAGTAGCTATATTTCATGTGTAACTCAATCAGCTTGCTGTACACCTACACCAAACCCCACTTTGGAAATCAACTCTAGTACAACATGCCATCAGAATTAAGCTGAAAAAGAAAGTAAAAGGAAAGAAATGGGCATGCTTTTCGCCTCGGGCCCCGGTGATAGGCGCTGGTGTCACATCCCAGCAGGCTGAGCTGCCTGGGGTCCAAGGGTGCACTGAGGTGGAGCGGAGAGACGTGAAGAGGACGTGCCTGCAGATGCAGCCCCTTAAAGCTGTCCTGTCTCTTCCTTTGTGGGGGGAACCAAACCTTCAGAACCTAGGTGGGCCTTCCAAGAGCTAAAAGGAAGCCAAGTGCACCCCAACCATGGGGGACCATCTAGGCTGCAGGGGATTCAAACCGTGACCGAGCCTCCACGGCTGCTGCTGGTGGGCTTCCCACATCCGGCCTCCTTGCCAGGCGTCACCCCACCTACACAGGGCAGCACCCGCAGCTTTAGCCAGGGTTTCGGGGGCGTAGAAGCTTAACAGGGAAGAGGTAGTGACACACAAGCCCTTGGGTGTTGCCTCTGGCACCTTCCCCTCTAATTCACAGCCCAGCACCATGACTCCCCCTAAACCTTTTGGTTGCCGAGGAACCAGAGCTGGGCATGAAGAAATGCTGCCGCCTTGTGGACGTTTCCCGTAACAACAACTTTACAACCGGTGCTTAAGGGCACATCATATTCAGGAAGCCTGTGGGGCTTTTAACGACACGTGTGCTCAAAAATCACCTGGGTTAGGCAACCGAAAAATAAACTAGAAACACACACACCCTCAAAAAGCCAAATTTGAAGAGGGAAAGTTTACTCACACTGTTTAAAATAAAAAAATACACACCACGACAAGATGCATATCACTCATTATTTGACAAATGCCAATCCAACGTGTAACGAGGCGTCGCCTCACAGCGGGAAGAACGGCCAGCATCAAAAAGTCTACAAACAATCGATGGGGAATGAGCGTGGAGAAAAGGGAACCTTCCAACTCGGTGAGTGGAAATGTACATTGGTGACCGCCACTAGAAAGCACTGTATCCCAGTTCCTAGAAAACTAAAGAGAGAGCGACCCTATACTTCTGCACGCCCACTCCTGGGCATTACTCGGGAAAATGCATAATTCAGAAAGACACAAGCACCCCAACGTTCTTTGCGGCACTATTTACAAACGCCAAGACACAGAAACAAATAGGCCAGCGAGTGATGAATACATAAACAGCAGGTCCTACGTGTATACAAGGGACCGTTACTCAGCCAGGATAAAGGATGAAATAATGCCATTAGAAGCAACATGGATGGACCCGGGATGCCCAAACACTGAGTGAAGTCAGTCAGACAGAGGAGGACCCACAGCATATAATATCACTTATAGGAGGAAGGGAAACATACCTACAACTGAACTAGTTTACTAAACAGAAACAGAGCCACCGACTTTCTCAATAAACCTAGGGTTACCAAAAAGAAAGTGGGGTAGGAGATATAAGTTAGGCGGTTCACATGAACACATACACAGAAAAATACCTATAAACACATATATAAAACACGCACTCGACAAGGACTACTGTACAACACCAGGACCTCTATTCAACGTTCTGCAATAACCTATACGGAAAAGGAATCCGAAAAATAGTAGCTGTATTACATGTGTAACTGAATCAGCTTGCTGTACACTACACCAAACCCCACTTTGGAAATCAACTCCAGTACAACATACCATCAGAATTAAGCTGAAAAAGAAAGCAAAAGGAAAGAAATGGGCATGCTTTTCGCCTCGGGCCCCGGTGATAGGCGCTGGTGTCACATCGCAGCAGCCTGAGCAGCCTGGGGTCCCAAGGGTGCACTGAGGTGGAGCCGAGAGACGTGAAGAGGACGTGCCTGCAGATGCAGCCCCTTAAAGCTGTCCTGTCTCTTCCTTTGTGGGGGGAACCAAACCTTCAGAACCTAGGTGGGCCTTCCGAGAGCTAAAAGGAAGCCAAGTGCACCCCAACCATGGGGGACCATCTAGGCTGCAGGAGATTCAAACCGTGACCGAGCCTCCACGGCTGCTGCTGGTGGGCTTCCCACATCCGGCCTCCTTGCCAGGAGTCACCCCACCTACACACCGCAGCACCCGCAGCTTTAGCCAGGGTTTGGACTTTTCGGGGGCGTGAAGCTTAACAGGGAAGAGGTAGTGACACACAAGCCCTTGGGTGTTGCCTCTGGCACCTTCCCCTCTAATTCACAGCCTAGTAAGATGACTCTTCCTAAGGCTTTTGGTTGCCAACAAACTAGAGCTGGCCACGAAGAAATGCTGCCGCCTTGTGGACGTTTCGCGGAACAACAACTTTACAACCGGTGCTTCAGGGCACCTAATACTCACAGAGCCTGTGGGGCTTTGAATAACACGTGTCTTCAAAAATGACCTGGGTTAGGTAACCGAAAACACATTCGAAAAACACAGACTTTCAAGAAGCCAAATTTCAGGAGGGAAAGTTTACTCACACTGTTTAAAAAGAAAAACCCCGACCACGACAGGAAGCAGAAAGTCGCTGATTATCCGAGAAATGCATATCAAAATTCTAAAGTGGCATCATCTCGCAGCAGGTGGTATGGCCAGCATCAAAAAGTCTACAAACAATCGATGGGGAATGAGTGTGGAGAAAAGGGAACCTTCCAACTCGGTGAGTGGAAATGTACATTGGTGACCGCCACTAGAAAGCACTGTATCCCAGTTCCTAGAAAACTAAGGAGAGAGCGAACCTATACTACTGCATGTCCACTCCTGGGCGCTACTCCGGAAAATCCGTAATTCAAAAAGACACAAGCACCCCAACGTTAACTGCAGCACTATTTACAATCGCCAAGACACACAAACAAGTAGTCCAGCAAGTGATGAATACATAAACAGGAGGTCCTACGTGTATACGAGGAACTGTTACTCAGCCAGCAAAAAGAATGAAATAATGCCATCAGAAGCAACGTGGATGGACCTGGGATGCCCAAACACTGAGTGAAGTCAGACAGACAGAGGAGGACCCATAGCATATAATATCACTTATAACAGGAAGGGAAACATACATACAACTGAACTAGTATACCAAACAGAAACAGAGTCACCGACTTTCAGATTAAAGCTAGGGTTACCAAAAAGAAAGTGGGGTAGGAGATATAAGTTAGGCGTTTCACATGAACACATACACAGAAAAATACCTATAAACATATATATATATATATATAACACGCACTCGACAAGGACTACTGTACAACACCAGGACCTCTATTCAACGTTCTGCAATAACCCATATGGAAAAGGAATCCGAAAAACAGTAGCTATATTTCGTGTGTAACTCAATCAGCTTGCTGTACACCTACACCAAACCCCACTTTGGAAATCAACGCTAGTACAACATACCATCAGAATTAAGCTGAAAAAGAAAGTAAAAGGAAAGAAATGGGCATGCTTTTCACCTCGGGCCCCGGTGATAGGCGCTGGTGTCACATCCCAGAAGGCTGAGCAGCCTGGGGTCCAAGGGTGCACTGAGGTGGAGCGGAGAGACGTGAAGAGGACGTGCCTGCAGATGCAGCCCCTTAAAGCTGTCCTGTCTCTTCCTTTGTGGGGGGAACCAAACCTTCAGAATCTAGGTGGGCCTTCCGAGAGCTAAAAGGAAGCCAAGTGCACCCCAACCATGGGGGACCATCTAGGCTGCAGGGGATTCAAACCGTGACCGAGCCTCCACGGCTGCTGCTGGTGGGCTTCCCACATCCGGCCTCCTTGCCAGGCGTCACCCCACCTACACAGGGCAGCACCCGCAGCTTTAGCCAGGGTTTCGAATTTTCGGGGGCGTAGAAGCTTAACAGGGAAGAGGTAGTGACACACAAGCCCTTGGGTGTTGCCTCTGGCACCTTCCCCTCTAATTCACAGCCCAGCACCATGACTCCCCCTAAACCTTTTGGTTGCCGAGGAACCAGAGCTGGGCATGAAGAAATGCTGCCGCCTTGTGGACGTTTCCCGTAACAACAACTTTACAACCGGTGCTTAAGGGCACATCATATTCAGGAAGCCTGTGGGGCTTTTAACGACACGTGTGCTCAAAAATCACCTGGGTTAGGCAACCGAAAAATAAACTAGAAACACACACACCCTCAAAAAGCCAAATTTGAAGAGGGAAAGTTTACTCACACTGTTTAAAATAAAAAAATACACACCACGACAAGATGCATATCACTCATTATTTGACAAATGCCAATCCAACGTGTAACGAGGCGTCGCCTCACAGCGGGAAGAACGGCCAGCATCAAAAAGTCTACAAACAATCGATGGGGAATGAGCGTGGAGAAAAGGGAACCTTCCAACTCGGTGAGTGGAAATGTACATTGGTGACCGCCACTAGAAAGCACTGTATCCCAGTTCCTAGAAAACTAAAGAGAGAGCGACCCTATACTTCTGCACGCCCACTCCTGGGCATTACTCGGGAAAATGCATAATTCAGAAAGACACAAGCACCCCAACGTTCTTTGCGGCACTATTTACAAACGCCAAGACACAGAAACAAATAGGCCAGCGAGTGATGAATACATAAACAGCAGGTCCTACGTGTATACAAGGGACCGTTACTCAGCCAGGATAAAGGATGAAATAATGCCATTAGAAGCAACATGGATGGACCCGGGATGCCCAAACACTGAGTGAAGTCAGTCAGACAGAGGAGGACCCACAGCATATAATATCACTTATAGGAGGAAGGGAAACATACCTACAACTGAACTAGTTTACTAAACAGAAACAGAGCCACCGACTTTCTCAATAAACCTAGGGTTACCAAAAAGAAAGTGGGGTAGGAGATATAAGTTAGGCGGTTCACATGAACACATACACAGAAAAATACCTATAAACACATATATAAAACACGCACTCGACAAGGACTACTGTACAACACCAGGACCTCTATTCAACGTTCTGCAATAACCTATACGGAAAAGGAATCCGAAAAATAGTAGCTGTATTACATGTGTAACTGAATCAGCTTGCTGTACACTACACCAAACCCCACTTTGGAAATCAACTCCAGTACAACATACCATCAGAATTAAGCTGAAAAAGAAAGCAAAAGGAAAGAAATGGGCATGCTTTTCGCCTCGGGCCCCGGTGATAGGCGCTGGTGTCACATCGCAGCAGCCTGAGCAGCCTGGGGTCCCAAGGGTGCACTGAGGTGGAGCCGAGAGACGTGAAGAGGACGTGCCTGCAGATGCAGCCCCTTAAAGCTGTCCTGTCTCTTCCTTTGTGGGGGGAACCAAACCTTCAGAACCTAGGTGGGCCTTCCGAGAGCTAAAAGGAAGCCAAGTGCACCCCAACCATGGGGGACCATCTAGGCTGCAGGAGATTCAAACCGTGACCGAGCCTCCACGGCTGCTGCTGGTGGGCTTCCCACATCCGGCCTCCTTGCCAGGAGTCACCCCACCTACACACCGCAGCACCCGCAGCTTTAGCCAGGGTTTGGACTTTTCGGGGGCGTGAAGCTTAACAGGGAAGAGGTAGTGACACACAAGCCCTTGGGTGTTGCCTCTGGCACCTTCCCCTCTAATTCACAGCCTAGTAAGATGACTCTTCCTAAGGCTTTTGGTTGCCAACAAACTAGAGCTGGCCACGAAGAAATGCTGCCGCCTTGTGGACGTTTCGAGGAACAACAACTTTACAACCGGTGCTTCAGGGCACCTAATACTCACAGAGCCTGTGGGGCTTTTAATAACACGTGTCTTCAAAAATGACCTGGGTTAGGTAACCGAAAACACATTCGAAAAACACAGACTTTCAAGAAGCCAAATTTCAGGAGGGAAAGTTTACTGACACTGTTTAAAAAGAAAAACCCCGACCACGACAGGAAGCAGAAAGTCGCTGATTATCCGAGAAATGCATATCAAAATTCTAAAGTGGCATCATCTCGCAGCAGGCGGTATGGCCAGCATCAAAAAGTCTACAAACAATCGATGGGGAATGAGTGTGGAGAAAAGGGAACCTTCCAACTCGGTGAGTGGAAATGTACATTGGTGACCGCCACTAGAAAGCACTGTATCCCAGTTCCTAGAAAACTAAGGAGAGAGCGAACCTATACTACTGCATGTCCACTCCTGGGCGCTACTCCGGAAAATCCGTAATTCAAAAAGACACAAGCACCCCAACGTTAACTGCAGCACTATTTACAATCGCCAAGACACACAAACAAGTAGTCCAGCGAGTGATGAATACATAAACAGGAGGTCCTACGTGTATACGAGGAACTGTTACTCAGCCAGCAAAAAGAATGAAATAATGCCATCAGAAGCAACGTGGATGGACCTGGGATGCCCAAACACTGAGTGAAGTCAGACAGACAGAGGAGGACCCATAGCATATAATATCACTTATAACAGGAAGGGAAACATACATACAACTGAACTAGTATACCAAACAGAAACAGAGTCACCGACTTTCAGATTAAAGCTAGGGTTACCAAAAAGAAAGTGGGGTAGGAGATATAAGTTAGGCGTTTCACATGAACACATACACAGAAAAATACCTATAAACATATATATATATATATATAACACGCACTCGACAAGGACTACTGTACAACACCAGGACCTCTATTCAACGTTCTGCAATAACCCATATGGAAAAGGAATCCGAAAAACAGTAGCTATATTTCGTGTGTAACTCAATCAGCTTGCTGTACACCTACACCAAACCCCACTTTGGAAATCAACGCTAGTACAACATACCATCAGAATTAAGCTGAAAAAGAAAGTAAAAGGAAAGAAATGGGCATGCTTTTCACCTCGGGCCCCGGTGATAGGCGCTGGTGTCACATCCCAGCAGGCTGAGCAGCCTGGGGTCCAAGGGTGCACTGAGGTGGAGCGGAGAGACGTGAAGAGGACGTGCCTGCAGATGCAGCCCCTTAAAGCTGTCCTGTCTCTTCCTTTGTGGGGGGAACCAAACCTTCAGAACCTAGGTGGGCCTTCCGAGAGCTAAAAGGAAGCCAAGTGCACCCCAACCATGGGGGACCATCTAGGCTGCAGGGGATTCAAACCGTGACCGAGCCTCCACGGCTGCTGCTGGTGGGCTTCCCACATCCGGCCTCCTTGCCAGGCGTCACCCCACCTACACAGGGCAGCACCCGCAGCTTTAGCCAGGGTTTCGAATTTTCGGGGGCGTAGAAGCTTAACAGGGAAGAGGTAGTGACACACAAGCCCTTGGGTGTTGCCTCTGGCACCTTCCCCTCTAATTCACAGCCCAGCACCATGACTCCCCCTAAACCTTTTGGTTGCCGAGGAACCAGAGCTGGGCATGAAGAAATGCTGCCGCCTTGTGGACGTTTCCCGTAACAACAACTTTACAACCGGTGCTTAAGGGCACATCATATTCAGGAAGCCTGTGGGGCTTTTAACGACACGTGTGCTCAAAAATCACCTGGGTTAGGCAACCGAAAAATAAACTAGAAACACACACACCCTCAAAAAGCCAAATTTGAAGAGGGAAAGTTTACTCACACTGTTTAAAATAAAAAAATACACACCACGACAAGATGCATATCACTCATTATTTGACAAATGCCAATCCAACGTGTAACGAGGCGTCGCCTCACAGCGGGAAGAACGGCCAGCATCAAAAAGTCTACAAACAATCGATGGGGAATGAGCGTGGAGAAAAGGGAACCTTCCAACTCGGTGAGTGGAAATGTACATTGGTGACCGCCACTAGAAAGCACTGTATCCCAGTTCCTAGAAAACTAAAGAGAGAGCGACCCTATACTTCTGCACGCCCACTCCTGGGCATTACTCGGGAAAATGCATAATTCAGAAAGACACAAGCACCCCAACGTTCTTTGCGGCACTATTTACAAACGCCAAGACACAGAAACAAATAGGCCAGCGAGTGATGAATACATAAACAGCAGGTCCTACGTGTATACAAGGGACCGTTACTCAGCCAGGATAAAGGATGAAATAATGCCATTAGAAGCAACATGGATGGACCCGGGATGCCCAAACACTGAGTGAAGTCAGTCAGACAGAGGAGGACCCACAGCATATAATATCACTTATAGGAGGAAGGGAAACATACCTACAACTGAACTAGTTTACTAAACAGAAACAGAGCCACCGACTTTCTCAATAAACCTAGGGTTACCAAAAAGAAAGTGGGGTAGGAGATATAAGTTAGGCGGTTCACATGAACACATACACAGAAAAATACCTATAAACACATATATAAAACACGCACTCGACAAGGACTACTGTACAACACCAGGACCTCTATTCAACGTTCTGCAATAACCTATACGGAAAAGGAATCCGAAAAATAGTAGCTGTATTACATGTGTAACTGAATCAGCTTGCTGTACACTACACCAAACCCCACTTTGGAAATCAACTCCAGTACAACATACCATCAGAATTAAGCTGAAAAAGAAAGCAAAAGGAAAGAAATGGGCATGCTTTTCGCCTCGGGCCCCGGTGATAGGCGCTGGTGTCACATCGCAGCAGCCTGAGCAGCCTGGGGTCCCAAGGGTGCACTGAGGTGGAGCCGAGAGACGTGAAGAGGACGTGCCTGCAGATGCAGCCCCTTAAAGCTGTCCTGTCTCTTCCTTTGTGGGGGGAACCAAACCTTCAGAACCTAGGTGGGCCTTCCGAGAGCTAAAAGGAAGCCAAGTGCACCCCAACCATGGGGGACCATCTAGGCTGCAGGAGATTCAAACCGTGACCGAGCCTCCACGGCTGCTGCTGGTGGGCTTCCCACATCCGGCCTCCTTGCCAGGAGTCACCCCACCTACACACCGCAGCACCCGCAGCTTTAGCCAGGGTTTGGACTTTTCGGGGGCGTGAAGCTTAACAGGGAAGAGGTAGTGACACACAAGCCCTTGGGTGTTGCCTCTGGCACCTTCCCCTCTAATTCACAGCCTAGTAAGATGACTCTTCCTAAGGCTTTTGGTTGCCAACAAACTAGAGCTGGCCACGAAGAAATGCTGCCGCCTTGTGGACGTTTCGCGGAACAACAACTTTACAACCGGTGCTTCAGGGCACCTAATACTCACAGAGCCTGTGGGGCTTTGAATAACACGTGTCTTCAAAAATGACCTGGGTTAGGTAACCGAAAACACATTCGAAAAACACAGACTTTCAAGAAGCCAAATTTCAGGAGGGAAAGTTTACTCACACTGTTTAAAAAGAAAAACCCCGACCACGACAGGAAGCAGAAAGTCGCTGATTATCCGAGAAATGCATATCAAAATTCTAAAGTGGCATCATCTCGCAGCAGGCGGTATGGCCAGCATCAAAAAGTCTACAAACAATCGATGGGGAATGAGTGTGGAGAAAAGGGAACCTTCCAACTCGGTGAGTGGAAATGTACATTGGTGACCGCCACTAGAAAGCACTGTATCCCAGTTCCTAGAAAACTAAGGAGAGAGCGAACCTATACTACTGCATGTCCACTCCTGGGCGCTACTCCGGAAAATCCGTAATTCAAAAAGACACAAGCACCCCAACGTTAACTGCAGCACTATTTACAATCGCCAAGACACACAAACAAGTAGTCCAGCGAGTGATGAATACATAAACAGGAGGTCCTACGTGTATACGAGGAACTGTTACTCAGCCAGCAAAAAGAATGAAATAATGCCATCAGAAGCAACGTGGATGGACCTGGGATGCCCAAACACTGAGTGAAGTCAGACAGACAGAGGAGGACCCATAGCATATAATATCACTTATAACAGGAAGGGAAACATACATACAACTGAACTAGTATACCAAACAGAAACAGAGTCACCGACTTTCAGATTAAAGCTAGGGTTACCAAAAAGAAAGTGGGGTAGGAGATATAAGTTAGGCGTTTCACATGAACACATACACAGAAAAATACCTATAAACATATATATATATATATATATAACACGCACTCGACAAGGACTACTGTACAACACCAGGACCTCTATTCAACGTTCTGCAATAACCCATATGGAAAAGGAATCCGAAAAACAGTAGCTATATTTCGTGTGTAACTCAATCAGCTTGCTGTACACCTACACCAAACCCCACTTTGGAAATCAACGCTAGTACAACATACCATCAGAATTAAGCTGAAAAAGAAAGTAAAAGGAAAGAAATGGGCATGCTTTTCACCTCGGGCCCCGGTGATAGGCGCTGGTGTCACATCCCAGAAGGCTGAGCAGCCTGGGGTCCAAGGGTGCACTGAGGTGGAGCGGAGAGACGTGAAGAGGACGTGCCTGCAGATGCAGCCCCTTAAAGCTGTCCTGTCTCTTCCTTTGTGGGGGGAACCAAACCTTCAGAATCTAGGTGGGCCTTCCGAGAGCTAAAAGGAAGCCAAGTGCACCCCAACCATGGGGGACCATCTAGGCTGCAGGGGATTCAAACCGTGACCGAGCCTCCACGGCTGCTGCTGGTGGGCTTCCCACATCCGGCCTCCTTGCCAGGCGTCACCCCACCTACACAGGGCAGCACCCGCAGCTTTAGCCAGGGTTTCGAATTTTCGGGGGCGTAGAAGCTTAACAGGGAAGAGGTAGTGACACACAAGCCCTTGGGTGTTGCCTCTGGCACCTTCCCCTCTAATTCACAGCCCAGCACCATGACTCCCCCTAAACCTTTTGGTTGCCGAGGAACCAGAGCTGGGCATGAAGAAATGCTGCCGCCTTGTGGACGTTTCCCGTAACAACAACTTTACAACCGGTGCTTAAGGGCACATCATATTCAGGAAGCCTGTGGGGCTTTTAACGACACGTGTGCTCAAAAATCACCTGGGTTAGGCAACCGAAAAATAAACTAGAAACACACACACCCTCAAAAAGCCAAATTTGAAGAGGGAAAGTTTACTCACACTGTTTAAAATAAAAAAATACACACCACGACAAGATGCATATCACTCATTATTTGACAAATGCCAATCCAACGTGTAACGAGGCGTCGCCTCACAGCGGGAAGAACGGCCAGCATCAAAAAGTCTACAAACAATCGATGGGGAATGAGCGTGGAGAAAAGGGAACCTTCCAACTCGGTGAGTGGAAATGTACATTGGTGACCGCCACTAGAAAGCACTGTATCCCAGTTCCTAGAAAACTAAAGAGAGAGCGACCCTATACTTCTGCACGCCCACTCCTGGGCATTACTCGGGAAAATGCATAATTCAGAAAGACACAAGCACCCCAACGTTCTTTGCGGCACTATTTACAAACGCCAAGACACAGAAACAAATAGGCCAGCGAGTGATGAATACATAAACAGCAGGTCCTACGTGTATACAAGGGACCGTTACTCAGCCAGGATAAAGGATGAAATAATGCCATTAGAAGCAACATGGATGGACCCGGGATGCCCAAACACTGAGTGAAGTCAGTCAGACAGAGGAGGACCCACAGCATATAATATCACTTATAGGAGGAAGGGAAACATACCTACAACTGAACTAGTTTACTAAACAGAAACAGAGCCACCGACTTTCTCAATAAACCTAGGGTTACCAAAAAGAAAGTGGGGTAGGAGATATAAGTTAGGCGGTTCACATGAACACATACACAGAAAAATACCTATAAACACATATATAAAACACGCACTCGACAAGGACTACTGTACAACACCAGGACCTCTATTCAACGTTCTGCAATAACCTATACGGAAAAGGAATCCGAAAAATAGTAGCTGTATTACATGTGTAACTGAATCAGCTTGCTGTACACTACACCAAACCCCACTTTGGAAATCAACTCCAGTACAACATACCATCAGAATTAAGCTGAAAAAGAAAGCAAAAGGAAAGAAATGGGCATGCTTTTCGCCTCGGGCCCCGGTGATAGGCGCTGGTGTCACATCGCAGCAGCCTGAGCAGCCTGGGGTCCCAAGGGTGCACTGAGGTGGAGCCGAGAGACGTGAAGAGGACGTGCCTGCAGATGCAGCCCCTTAAAGCTGTCCTGTCTCTTCCTTTGTGGGGGGAACCAAACCTTCAGAACCTAGGTGGGCCTTCCGAGAGCTAAAAGGAAGCCAAGTGCACCCCAACCATGGGGGACCATCTAGGCTGCAGGAGATTCAAACCGTGACCGAGCCTCCACGGCTGCTGCTGGTGGGCTTCCCACATCCGGCCTCCTTGCCAGGAGTCACCCCACCTACACACCGCAGCACCCGCAGCTTTAGCCAGGGTTTGGACTTTTCGGGGGCGTGAAGCTTAACAGGGAAGAGGTAGTGACACACAAGCCCTTGGGTGTTGCCTCTGGCACCTTCCCCTCTAATTCACAGCCTAGTAAGATGACTCTTCCTAAGGCTTTTGGTTGCCAACAAACTAGAGCTGGCCACGAAGAAATGCTGCCGCCTTGTGGACGTTTCGCGGAACAACAACTTTACAACCGGTGCTTCAGGGCACCTAATACTCACAGAGCCTGTGGGGCTTTGAATAACACGTGTCTTCAAAAATGACCTGGGTTAGGTAACCGAAAACACATTCGAAAAACACAGACTTTCAAGAAGCCAAATTTCAGGAGGGAAAGTTTACTCACACTGTTTAAAAAGAAAAACCCCGACCACAACAGGAAGCAGAAAGTCGCTGATTATCCGAGAAATGCATATCAAAATTCTAAAGTGGCATCATCTCGCAGCAGGCGGTATGGCCAGCATCAAAAAGTCTACAAACAATCGATGGGGAATGAGTGTGGAGAAAAGGGAACCTTCCAACTCGGTGAGTGGAAATGTACATTGGTGACCGCCACTAGAAAGCACTGTATCCCAGTTCCTAGAAAACTAAGGAGAGAGCGAACCTATACTACTGCATGTCCACTCCTGGGCGCTACTCCGGAAAATCCGTAATTCAAAAAGACACAAGCACCCCAACGTTAACTGCAGCACTATTTACAATCGCCAAGACACACAAACAAGTAGTCCAGCGAGTGATGAATACATAAACAGGAGGTCCTACGTGTATACGAGGAACTGTTACTCAGCCAGCAAAAAGAATGAAATAATGCCATCAGAAGCAACGTGGATGGACCTGGGATGCCCAAACACTGAGTGAAGTCAGACAGACAGAGGAGGACCCATAGCATATAATATCACTTATAACAGGAAGGGAAACATACATACAACTGAACTAGTATACCAAACAGAAACAGAGTCACCGACTTTCAGATTAAAGCTAGGGTTACCAAAAAGAAAGTGGGGTAGGAGATATAAGTTAGGCGGTTCACATGAACACATACACAGAAAAATACCTATAAACATATATATATATATATATAACACGCACTCGACAAGGACTACTGTACAACACCAGGACCTCTATTCAACGTTCTGCAATAACCCATATGGAAAAGGAATCCGAAAAACAGTAGCTATATTTCGTGTGTAACTCAATCAGCTTGCTGTACACCTACACCAAACCCCACTTTGGAAATCAACGCTAGTACAACATACCATCAGAATTAAGCTGAAAAAGAAAGTAAAAGGAAAGAAATGGGCATGCTTTTCACCTCGGGCCCCGGTGATAGGCGCTGGTGTCACATCCCAGCAGGCTGAGCAGCCTGGGGTCCAAGGGTGCACTGAGGTGGAGCGGAGAGACGTGAAGAGGACGTGCCTGCAGATGCAGCCCCTTAAAGCTGTCCTGTCTCTTCCTTTGTGGGGGGAACCAAACCTTCAGAACCTAGGTGGGCCTTCCGAGAGCTAAAAGGAAGCCAAGTGCACCCCAACCATGGGGGACCATCTAGGCTGCAGGAGATTCAAACCGTGACCGAGCCTCCACGGCTGCTGCTGGTGGGCTTCCCACATCCGGCCTCCTTGCCAGGCGTCACCCCACCTACACAGGGCAGCACCCGCAGCTTTAGCCAGGGTTTCGAATTTTCGGGGGCGTAGAAGCTTAACAGGGAAGAGGTAGTGACACACAAGCCCTTGGGTGTTGCCTCTGGCACCTTCCCCTCTAATTCACAGCCCAGCACCATGACTCCCCCTAAACCTTTTGGTTGCCGAGGAACCAGAGCTGGGCATGAAGAAATGCTGCCGCCTTGTGGACGTTTCCCGTAACAACAACTTTACAACCGGTGCTTAAGGGCACATCATATTCAGGAAGCCTGTGGGGCTTTTAACGACACGTGTGCTCAAAAATCACCTGGGTTAGGCAACCGAAAAATAAACTAGAAACACACACACCCTCAAAAAGCCAAATTTGAAGAGGGAAAGTTTACTCACACTGTTTAAAATAAAAAAATACACACCACGACAAGATGCATATCACTCATTATTTGACAAATGCCAATCCAACGTGTAACGAGGCGTCGCCTCACAGCGGGAAGAACGGCCAGCATCAAAAAGTCTACAAACAATCGATGGGGAATGAGCGTGGAGAAAAGGGAACCTTCCAACTCGGTGAGTGGAAATGTACATTGGTGACCGCCACTAGAAAGCACTGTATCCCAGTTCCTAGAAAACTAAAGAGAGAGCGACCCTATACTTCTGCACGCCCACTCCTGGGCATTACTCGGGAAAATGCATAATTCAGAAAGACACAAGCACCCCAACGTTCTTTGCGGCACTATTTACAAACGCCAAGACACAGAAACAAATAGGCCAGCGAGTGATGAATACATAAACAGCAGGTCCTACGTGTATACAAGGGACCGTTACTCAGCCAGGATAAAGGATGAAATAATGCCATTAGAAGCAACATGGATGGACCCGGGATGCCCAAACACTGAGTGAAGTCAGTCAGACAGAGGAGGACCCACAGCATATAATATCACTTATAGGAGGAAGGGAAACATACCTACAACTGAACTAGTTTACTAAACAGAAACAGAGCCACCGACTTTCTCAATAAACCTAGGGTTACCAAAAAGAAAGTGGGGTAGGAGATATAAGTTAGGCGGTTCACATGAACACATACACAGAAAAATACCTATAAACACATATATAAAACACGCACTCGACAAGGACTACTGTACAACACCAGGACCTCTATTCAACGTTCTGCAATAACCTATACGGAAAAGGAATCCGAAAAATAGTAGCTGTATTACATGTGTAACTGAATCAGCTTGCTGTACACTACACCAAACCCCACTTTGGAAATCAACTCCAGTACAACATACCATCAGAATTAAGCTGAAAAAGAAAGCAAAAGGAAAGAAATGGGCATGCTTTTCGCCTCGGGCCCCGGTGATAGGCGCTGGTGTCACATCGCAGCAGCCTGAGCAGCCTGGGGTCCCAAGGGTGCACTGAGGTGGAGCCGAGAGACGTGAAGAGGACGTGCCTGCAGATGCAGCCCCTTAAAGCTGTCCTGTCTCTTCCTTTGTGGGGGGAACCAAACCTTCAGAACCTAGGTGGGCCTTCCGAGAGCTAAAAGGAAGCCAAGTGCACCCCAACCATGGGGGACCATCTAGGCTGCAGGAGATTCAAACCGTGACCGAGCCTCCACGGCTGCTGCTGGTGGGCTTCCCACATCCGGCCTCCTTGCCAGGAGTCACCCCACCTACACACCGCAGCACCCGCAGCTTTAGCCAGGGTTTGGACTTTTCGGGGGCGTGAAGCTTAACAGGGAAGAGGTAGTGACACACAAGCCCTTGGGTGTTGCCTCTGGCACCTTCCCCTCTAATTCACAGCCTAGTAAGATGACTCTTCCTAAGGCTTTTGGTTGCCAACAAACTAGAGCTGGCCACGAAGAAATGCTGCCGCCTTGTGGACGTTTCGCGGAACAACAACTTTACAACCGGTGCTTCAGGGCACCTAATACTCACAGAGCCTGTGGGGCTTTGAATAACACGTGTCTTCAAAAATGACCTGGGTTAGGTAACCGAAAACACATTCGAAAAACACAGACTTTCAAGAAGCCAAATTTCAGGAGGGAAAGTTTACTCACACTGTTTAAAAAGAAAAACCCCGACCACGACAGGAAGCAGAAAGTCGCTGATTATCCGAGAAATGCATATCAAAATTCTAAAGTGGCATCATCTCGCAGCAGGCGGTATGGCCAGCATCAAAAAGTCTACAAACAATCGATGGGGAATGAGCGTGGAGAAAAGGGAACCTTCCAACTCGGTGAGTGGAAATGTACATTGGTGACCGCCACTAGAAAGCACTGTATCCCAGTTCCTAGAAAACTAAGGAGAGAGCGAACCTATACTACTGCATGTCCACTCCTGGGCGCTACTCCGGAAAATCCGTAATTCAAAAAGACACAAGCACCCCAACGTTAACTGCAGCACTATTTACAATCGCCAAGACACACAAACAAGTAGTCCAGCGAGTGATGAATACATAAACAGGAGGTCCTACGTGTATACGAGGAACTGTTACTCAGCCAGCAAAAAGAATGAAATAATGCCATCAGAAGCAACGTGGATGGACCTGGGATGCCCAAACACTGAGTGAAGTCAGACAGACAGAGGAGGACCCATAGCATATAATATCACTTATAACAGGAAGGGAAACATACATACAACTGAACTAGTATACCAAACAGAAACAGAGTCACCGACTTTCAGATTAAAGCTAGGGTTACCAAAAAGAAAGTGGGGTAGGAGATATAAGTTAGGCGGTTCACATGAACACATACACAGAAAAGTACCTATAAACATATATATATATATATATATCTTAAAAAAACACGCACTCAACAAGGACTACTGTACAACACCAGGACCTCTATTCAATGTTCTGCAATAACCTATATGGAAAAGGAATCCGAAAAACAGTAGCTATATTTCATGTGTAACTCAATCAGCTTGCTGTACACCTACACCAAACCCCACTTTGGAAATCAACTCTAGTACAACATGCCATCAGAATTAAGCTGAAAAAGAAAGTAAAAGGAAAGAAATGGGCATGCTTTTCGCCTCGGGCCCCGGTGATAGGCGCTGGTGTCACATCCCAGCAGGCTGAGCTGCCTGGGGTCCAAGGGTGCACTGAGGTGGAGCGGAGAGACGTGAAGAGGACGTGCCTGCAGATGCAGCCCCTTAAAGCTGTCCTGTCTCTTCCTTTGTGGGGGGAACCAAACCTTCAGAACCTAGGTGGGCCTTCCAAGAGCTAAAAGGAAGCCAAGTGCACCCCAACCATGGGGGACCATCTAGGCTGCAGGGGATTCAAACCGTGACCGAGCCTCCACGGCTGCTGCTGGTGGGCTTCCCACATCCGGCCTCCTTGCCAGGCGTCACCCCACCTACACAGGGCAGCACCCGCAGCTTTAGCCAGGGTTTCGGGGGCGTAGAAGCTTAACAGGGAAGAGGTAGTGACACACAAGCCCTTGGGTGTTGCCTCTGGCACCTTCCCCTCTAATTCACAGCCCAGCACCATGACTCCCCCTAAACCTTTTGGTTGCCGAGGAACCAGAGCTGGGCATGAAGAAATGCTGCCGCCTTGTGGACGTTTCCCGTAACAACAACTTTACAACCGGTGCTTAAGGGCACATCATATTCAGGAAGCCTGTGGGGCTTTTAACGACACGTGTGCTCAAAAATCACCTGGGTTAGGCAACCGAAAAATAAACTAGAAACACACACACCCTCAAAAAGCCAAATTTGAAGAGGGAAAGTTTACTCACACTGTTTAAAATAAAAAAATACACACCACGACAAGATGCATATCACTCATTATTTGACAAATGCCAATCCAACGTGTAACGAGGCGTCGCCTCACAGCGGGAAGAACGGCCAGCATCAAAAAGTCTACAAACAATCGATGGGGAATGAGCGTGGAGAAAAGGGAACCTTCCAACTCGGTGAGTGGAAATGTACATTGGTGACCGCCACTAGAAAGCACTGTATCCCAGTTCCTAGAAAACTAAAGAGAGAGCGACCCTATACTTCTGCACGCCCACTCCTGGGCATTACTCGGGAAAATGCATAATTCAGAAAGACACAAGCACCCCAACGTTCTTTGCGGCACTATTTACAAACGCCAAGACACAGAAACAAATAGGCCAGCGAGTGATGAATACATAAACAGCAGGTCCTACGTGTATACAAGGGACCGTTACTCAGCCAGGATAAAGGATGAAATAATGCCATTAGAAGCAACATGGATGGACCCGGGATGCCCAAACACTGAGTGAAGTCAGTCAGACAGAGGAGGACCCACAGCATATAATATCACTTATAGGAGGAAGGGAAACATACCTACAACTGAACTAGTTTACTAAACAGAAACAGAGCCACCGACTTTCTCAATAAACCTAGGGTTACCAAAAAGAAAGTGGGGTAGGAGATATAAGTTAGGCGGTTCACATGAACACATACACAGAAAAATACCTATAAACACATATATAAAACACGCACTCGACAAGGACTACTGTACAACACCAGGACCTCTATTCAACGTTCTGCAATAACCTATACGGAAAAGGAATCCGAAAAATAGTAGCTGTATTACATGTGTAACTGAATCAGCTTGCTGTACACTACACCAAACCCCACTTTGGAAATCAACTCCAGTACAACATACCATCAGAATTAAGCTGAAAAAGAAAGCAAAAGGAAAGAAATGGGCATGCTTTTCGCCTCGGGCCCCGGTGATAGGCGCTGGTGTCACATCGCAGCAGCCTGAGCAGCCTGGGGTCCCAAGGGTGCACTGAGGTGGAGCCGAGAGACGTGAAGAGGACGTGCCTGCAGATGCAGCCCCTTAAAGCTGTCCTGTCTCTTCCTTTGTGGGGGGAACCAAACCTTCAGAACCTAGGTGGGCCTTCCGAGAGCTAAAAGGAAGCCAAGTGCACCCCAACCATGGGGGACCATCTAGGCTGCAGGAGATTCAAACCGTGACCGAGCCTCCACGGCTGCTGCTGGTGGGCTTCCCACATCCGGCCTCCTTGCCAGGAGTCACCCCACCTACACACCGCAGCACCCGCAGCTTTAGCCAGGGTTTGGACTTTTCGGGGGCGTGAAGCTTAACAGGGAAGAGGTAGTGACACACAAGCCCTTGGGTGTTGCCTCTGGCACCTTCCCCTCTAATTCACAGCCTAGTAAGATGACTCTTCCTAAGGCTTTTGGTTGCCAACAAACTAGAGCTGGCCACGAAGAAATGCTGCCGCCTTGTGGACGTTTCGCGGAACAACAACTTTACAACCGGTGCTTCAGGGCACCTAATACTCACAGAGCCTGTGGGGCTTTGAATAACACGTGTCTTCAAAAATGACCTGGGTTAGGTAACCGAAAACACATTCGAAAAACACAGACTTTCAAGAAGCCAAATTTCAGGAGGGAAAGTTTACTCACACTGTTTAAAAAGAAAAACCCCGACCACGACAGGAAGCAGAAAGTCGCTGATTATCCGAGAAATGCATATCAAAATTCTAAAGTGGCATCATCTCGCAGCAGGCGGTATGGCCAGCATCAAAAAGTCTACAAACAATCGATGGGGAATGAGTGTGGAGAAAAGGGAACCTTCCAACTCGGTGAGTGGAAATGTACATTGGTGACCGCCACTAGAAAGCACTGTATCCCAGTTCCTAGAAAACTAAGGAGAGAGCGAACCTATACTACTGCATGTCCACTCCTGGGCGCTACTCCGGAAAATCCGTAATTCAAAAAGACACAAGCACCCCAACGTTAACTGCAGCACTATTTACAATCGCCAAGACACACAAACAAGTAGTCCAGCGAGTGATGAATACATAAACAGGAGGTCCTACGTGTATACGAGGAACTGTTACTCAGCCAGCAAAAAGAATGAAATAATGCCATCAGAAGCAACGTGGATGGACCTGGGATGCCCAAACACTGAGTGAAGTCAGACAGACAGAGGAGGACCCATAGCATATAATATCACTTATAACAGGAAGGGAAACATACATACAACTGAACTAGTATACCAAACAGAAACAGAGTCACCGACTTTCAGATTAAAGCTAGGGTTACCAAAAAGAAAGTGGGGTAGGAGATATAAGTTAGGCGTTTCACATGAACACATACACAGAAAAATACCTATAAACATATATATATATATATATAACACGCACTCGACAAGGACTACTGTACAACACCAGGACCTCTATTCAACGTTCTGCAATAACCCATATGGAAAAGGAATCCGAAAAACAGTAGCTATATTTCGTGTGTAACTCAATCAGCTTGCTGTACACCTACACCAAACCCCACTTTGGAAATCAACGCTAGTACAACATACCATCAGAATTAAGCTGAAAAAGAAAGTAAAAGGAAAGAAATGGGCATGCTTTTCACCTCGGGCCCCGGTGATAGGCGCTGGTGTCACATCCCAGAAGGCTGAGCAGCCTGGGGTCCAAGGGTGCACTGAGGTGGAGCGGAGAGACGTGAAGAGGACGTGCCTGCAGATGCAGCCCCTTAAAGCTGTCCTGTCTCTTCCTTTGTGGGGGGAACCAAACCTTCAGAATCTAGGTGGGCCTTCCGAGAGCTAAAAGGAAGCCAAGTGCACCCCAACCATGGGGGACCATCTAGGCTGCAGGGGATTCAAACCGTGACCGAGCCTCCACGGCTGCTGCTGGTGGGCTTCCCACATCCGGCCTCCTTGCCAGGCGTCACCCCACCTACACAGGGCAGCACCCGCAGCTTTAGCCAGGGTTTCGAATTTTCGGGGGCGTAGAAGCTTAACAGGGAAGAGGTAGTGACACACAAGCCCTTGGGTGTTGCCTCTGGCACCTTCCCCTCTAATTCACAGCCCAGCACCATGACTCCCCCTAAACCTTTTGGTTGCCGAGGAACCAGAGCTGGGCATGAAGAAATGCTGCCGCCTTGTGGACGTTTCCCGTAACAACAACTTTACAACCGGTGCTTAAGGGCACATCATATTCAGGAAGCCTGTGGGGCTTTTAACGACACGTGTGCTCAAAAATCACCTGGGTTAGGCAACCGAAAAATAAACTAGAAACACACACACCCTCAAAAAGCCAAATTTGAAGAGGGAAAGTTTACTCACACTGTTTAAAATAAAAAAATACACACCACGACAAGATGCATATCACTCATTATTTGACAAATGCCAATCCAACGTGTAACGAGGCGTCGCCTCACAGCGGGAAGAACGGCCAGCATCAAAAAGTCTACAAACAATCGATGGGGAATGAGCGTGGAGAAAAGGGAACCTTCCAACTCGGTGAGTGGAAATGTACATTGGTGACCGCCACTAGAAAGCACTGTATCCCAGTTCCTAGAAAACTAAAGAGAGAGCGACCCTATACTTCTGCACGCCCACTCCTGGGCATTACTCGGGAAAATGCATAATTCAGAAAGACACAAGCACCCCAACGTTCTTTGCGGCACTATTTACAAACGCCAAGACACAGAAACAAATAGGCCAGCGAGTGATGAATACATAAACAGCAGGTCCTACGTGTATACAAGGGACCGTTACTCAGCCAGGATAAAGGATGAAATAATGCCATTAGAAGCAACATGGATGGACCCGGGATGCCCAAACACTGAGTGAAGTCAGTCAGACAGAGGAGGACCCACAGCATATAATATCACTTATAGGAGGAAGGGAAACATACCTACAACTGAACTAGTTTACTAAACAGAAACAGAGCCACCGACTTTCTCAATAAACCTAGGGTTACCAAAAAGAAAGTGGGGTAGGAGATATAAGTTAGGCGGTTCACATGAACACATACACAGAAAAATACCTATAAACACATATATAAAACACGCACTCGACAAGGACTACTGTACAACACCAGGACCTCTATTCAACGTTCTGCAATAACCTATACGGAAAAGGAATCCGAAAAATAGTAGCTGTATTACATGTGTAACTGAATCAGCTTGCTGTACACTACACCAAACCCCACTTTGGAAATCAACTCCAGTACAACATACCATCAGAATTAAGCTGAAAAAGAAAGCAAAAGGAAAGAAATGGGCATGCTTTTCGCCTCGGGCCCCGGTGATAGGCGCTGGTGTCACATCGCAGCAGCCTGAGCAGCCTGGGGTCCCAAGGGTGCACTGAGGTGGAGCCGAGAGACGTGAAGAGGACGTGCCTGCAGATGCAGCCCCTTAAAGCTGTCCTGTCTCTTCCTTTGTGGGGGGAACCAAACCTTCAGAACCTAGGTGGGCCTTCCGAGAGCTAAAAGGAAGCCAAGTGCACCCCAACCATGGGGGACCATCTAGGCTGCAGGAGATTCAAACCGTGACCGAGCCTCCACGGCTGCTGCTGGTGGGCTTCCCACATCCGGCCTCCTTGCCAGGAGTCACCCCACCTACACACCGCAGCACCCGCAGCTTTAGCCAGGGTTTGGACTTTTCGGGGGCGTGAAGCTTAACAGGGAAGAGGTAGTGACACACAAGCCCTTGGGTGTTGCCTCTGGCACCTTCCCCTCTAATTCACAGCCTAGTAAGATGACTCTTCCTAAGGCTTTTGGTTGCCAACAAACTAGAGCTGGCCACGAAGAAATGCTGCCGCCTTGTGGACGTTTCGAGGAACAACAACTTTACAACCGGTGCTTCAGGGCACCTAATACTCACAGAGCCTGTGGGGCTTTGAATAACACGTGTCTTCAAAAATGACCTGGGTTAGGTAACCGAAAACACATTCGAAAAACACAGACTTTCAAGAAGCCAAATTTCAGGAGGGAAAGTTTACTCACACTGTTTAAAAAGAAAAACCCCGACCACGACAGGAAGCAGAAAGTCGCTGATTATCCGAGAAATGCATATCAAAATTCTAAAGTGGCATCATCTCGCAGCAGGCGGTATGGCCAGCATCAAAAAGTCTACAAACAATCGATGGGGAATGAGTGTGGAGAAAAGGGAACCTTCCAACTCGGTGAGTGGAAATGTACATTGGTGACCGCCACTAGAAAGCACTGT
The DNA here is from genome assembly GCF_963455315.2 of Globicephala melas. Taxonomy (NCBI): domain Eukaryota; kingdom Metazoa; phylum Chordata; class Mammalia; order Artiodactyla; family Delphinidae; genus Globicephala; species Globicephala melas. The sequence continues at coordinate 2,245,337 of NC_083324.2, read as the reverse complement.
ATCCCAGTTCCTAGAAAACTAAGGAGAGAGCGAACCTATACTACTGCATGTCCACTCCTGGGCGCTACTCCGGAAAATCCGTAATTCAAAAAGACACAACACCCCAACGTTAACTGCAGCACTATTTACAATCGCCAAGACACACAAACAAGTAGTCCAGCGAGTGATGAATACATAAACAGGAGGTCCTACGTGTATACGAGGAACTGTTACTCAGCCAGCAAAAAGAATGAAATAATGCCATCAGAAGCAACGTGGATGGACCTGGGATGCCCAAACACTGAGTGAAGTCAGACAGACAGAGGAGGACCCATAGCATATAATATCACTTATAACAGGAAGGGAAACATACATACAACTGAACTAGTATACCAAACAGAAACAGAGTCACCGACTTTCAGATTAAAGCTAGGGTTACCAAAAAGAAAGTGGGGTAGGAGATATAAGTTAGGCGTTTCACATGAACACATACACAGAAAAATACCTATAAACATATATATATATATATATATAACACGCACTCGACAAGGACTACTGTACAACACCAGGACCTCTATTCAACGTTCTGCAATAACCCATATGGAAAAGGAATCCGAAAAACAGTAGCTATATTTCGTGTGTAACTCAATCAGCTTGCTGTACACCTACACCAAACCCCACTTTGGAAATCAACGCTAGTACAACATACCATCAGAATTAAGCTGAAAAAGAAAGTAAAAGGAAAGAAATGGGCATGCTTTTCACCTCGGGCCCCGGTGATAGGCGCTGGTGTCACATCCCAGAAGGCTGAGCAGCCTGGGGTCCAAGGGTGCACTGAGGTGGAGCGGAGAGACGTGAAGAGGACGTGCCTGCAGATGCAGCCCCTTAAAGCTGTCCTGTCTCTTCCTTTGTGGGGGGAACCAAACCTTCAGAATCTAGGTGGGCCTTCCGAGAGCTAAAAGGAAGCCAAGTGCACCCCAACCATGGGGGACCATCTAGGCTGCAGGGGATTCAAACCGTGACCGAGCCTCCACGGCTGCTGCTGGTGGGCTTCCCACATCCGGCCTCCTTGCCAGGCGTCACCCCACCTACACAGGGCAGCACCCGCAGCTTTAGCCAGGGTTTCGAATTTTCGGGGGCGTAGAAGCTTAACAGGGAAGAGGTAGTGACACACAAGCCCTTGGGTGTTGCCTCTGGCACCTTCCCCTCTAATTCACAGCCCAGCACCATGACTCCCCCTAAACCTTTTGGTTGCCGAGGAACCAGAGCTGGGCATGAAGAAATGCTGCCGCCTTGTGGACGTTTCCCGTAACAACAACTTTACAACCGGTGCTTAAGGGCACATCATATTCAGGAAGCCTGTGGGGCTTTTAACGACACGTGTGCTCAAAAATCACCTGGGTTAGGCAACCGAAAAATAAACTAGAAACACACACACCCTCAAAAAGCCAAATTTGAAGAGGGAAAGTTTACTCACACTGTTTAAAATAAAAAAATACACACCACGACAAGATGCATATCACTCATTATTTGACAAATGCCAATCCAACGTGTAACGAGGCGTCGCCTCACAGCGGGAAGAACGGCCAGCATCAAAAAGTCTACAAACAATCGATGGGGAATGAGCGTGGAGAAAAGGGAACCTTCCAACTCGGTGAGTGGAAATGTACATTGGTGACCGCCACTAGAAAGCACTGTATCCCAGTTCCTAGAAAACTAAAGAGAGAGCGACCCTATACTTCTGCACGCCCACTCCTGGGCATTACTCGGGAAAATGCATAATTCAGAAAGACACAAGCACCCCAACGTTCTTTGCGGCACTATTTACAAACGCCAAGACACAGAAACAAATAGGCCAGCGAGTGATGAATACATAAACAGCAGGTCCTACGTGTATACAAGGGACCGTTACTCAGCCAGGATAAAGGATGAAATAATGCCATTAGAAGCAACATGGATGGACCCGGGATGCCCAAACACTGAGTGAAGTCAGTCAGACAGAGGAGGACCCACAGCATATAATATCACTTATAGGAGGAAGGGAAACATACCTACAACTGAACTAGTTTACTAAACAGAAACAGAGCCACCGACTTTCTCAATAAACCTAGGGTTACCAAAAAGAAAGTGGGGTAGGAGATATAAGTTAGGCGGTTCACATGAACACATACACAGAAAAATACCTATAAACACATATATAAAACACGCACTCGACAAGGACTACTGTACAACACCAGGACCTCTATTCAACGTTCTGCAATAACCTATACGGAAAAGGAATCCGAAAAATAGTAGCTGTATTACATGTGTAACTGAATCAGCTTGCTGTACACTACACCAAACCCCACTTTGGAAATCAACTCCAGTACAACATACCATCAGAATTAAGCTGAAAAAGAAAGCAAAAGGAAAGAAATGGGCATGCTTTTCGCCTCGGGCCCCGGTGATAGGCGCTGGTGTCACATCGCAGCAGCCTGAGCAGCCTGGGGTCCCAAGGGTGCACTGAGGTGGAGCCGAGAGACGTGAAGAGGACGTGCCTGCAGATGCAGCCCCTTAAAGCTGTCCTGTCTCTTCCTTTGTGGGGGGAACCAAACCTTCAGAACCTAGGTGGACCTTCCGAGAGCTAAAAGGAAGCCAAGTGCACCCCAACCATGGGGGACCATCTAGGCTGCAGGAGATTCAAACCGTGACCGAGCCTCCACGGCTGCTGCTGGTGGGCTTCCCACATCCGGCCTCCTTGCCAGGAGTCACCCCACCTACACACCGCAGCACCCGCAGCTTTAGCCAGGGTTTGGACTTTTCGGGGGCGTGAAGCTTAACAGGGAAGAGGTAGTGACACACAAGCCCTTGGGTGTTGCCTCTGGCACCTTCCCCTCTAATTCACAGCCTAGTAAGATGACTCTTCCTAAGGCTTTTGGTTGCCAACAAACTAGAGCTGGCCACGAAGAAATGCTGCCGCCTTGTGGACGTTTCGCGGAACAACAACTTTACAACCGGTGCTTCAGGGCACCTAATACTCACAGAGCCTGTGGGGCTTTGAATAACACGTGTCTTCAAAAATGACCTGGGTTAGGTAACCGAAAACACATTCGAAAAACACAGACTTTCAAGAAGCCAAATTTCAGGAGGGAAAGTTTACTCACACTGTTTAAAAAGAAAAACCCCGACCACGACAGGAAGCAGAAAGTCGCTGATTATCCGAGAAATGCATATCAAAATTCTAAAGTGGCATCATCTCGCAGCAGGCGGTATGGCCAGCATCAAAAAGTCTACAAACAATCGATGGGGAATGAGTGTGGAGAAAAGGGAACCTTCCAACTCGGTGAGTGGAAATGTACATTGGTGACCGCCACTAGAAAGCACTGTATCCCAGTTCCTAGAAAACTAAGGAGAGAGCGAACCTATACTACTGCATGTCCACTCCTGGGCGCTACTCCGGAAAATCCGTAATTCAAAAAGACACAAGCACCCCAACGTTAACTGCAGCACTATTTACAATCGCCAAGACACACAAACAAGTAGTCCAGCGAGTGATGAATACATAAACAGGAGGTCCTACGTGTATACGAGGAACTGTTACTCAGCCAGCAAAAAGAATGAAATAATGCCATCAGAAGCAACGTGGATGGACCTGGGATGCCCAAACACTGAGTGAAGTCAGACAGACAGAGGAGGACCCATAGCATATAATATCACTTATAACAGGAAGGGAAACATACATACAACTGAACTAGTATACCAAACAGAAACAGAGTCACCGACTTTCAGATTAAAGCTAGGGTTACCAAAAAGAAAGTGGGGTAGGAGATATAAGTTAGGCGGTTCACATGAACACATACACAGAAAAATACCTATAAACATATATATATATATATATAACACGCACTCGACAAGGACTACTGTACAACACCAGGACCTCTATTCAACGTTCTGCAATAACCCATATGGAAAAGGAATCCGAAAAACAGTAGCTATATTTCGTGTGTAACTCAATCAGCTTGCTGTACACCTACACCAAACCCCACTTTGGAAATCAACGCTAGTACAACATACCATCAGAATTAAGCTGAAAAAGAAAGTAAAAGGAAAGAAATGGGCATGCTTTTCACCTCGGGCCCCGGTGATAGGCGCTGGTGTCACATCCCAGCAGGCTGAGCAGCCTGGGGTCCAAGGGTGCACTGAGGTGGAGCGGAGAGACGTGAAGAGGACGTGCCTGCAGATGCAGCCCCTTAAAGCTGTCCTGTCTCTTCCTTTGTGGGGGGAACCAAACCTTCAGAACCTAGGTGGGCCTTCCGAGAGCTAAAAGGAAGCCAAGTGCACCCCAACCATGGGGGACCATCTAGGCTGCAGGGGATTCAAACCGTGACCGAGCCTCCACGGCTGCTGCTGGTGGGCTTCCCACATCCGGCCTCCTTGCCAGGCGTCACCCCACCTACACAGGGCAGCACCCGCAGCTTTAGCCAGGGTTTCGAATTTTCGGGGGCGTAGAAGCTTAACAGGGAAGAGGTAGTGACACACAAGCCCTTGGGTGTTGCCTCTGGCACCTTCCCCTCTAATTCACAGCCCAGCACCATGACTCCCCCTAAACCTTTTGGTTGCCGAGGAACCAGAGCTGGGCATGAAGAAATGCTGCCGCCTTGTGGACGTTTCCCGTAACAACAACTTTACAACCGGTGCTTAAGGGCACAGCATATTCAGGAAGCCTGTGGGGCTTTTAACGACACGTGTGCTCAAAAATCACCTGGGTTAGGCAACCGAAAAATAAACTAGAAACACACACACCCTCAAAAAGCCAAATTTGAAGAGGGAAAGTTTACTCACACTGTTTAAAATAAAAAAATACACACCACGACAAGATGCATATCACTCATTATTTGACAAATGCCAATCCAACGTGTAACGAGGCGTCGCCTCACAGCGGGAAGAACGGCCAGCATCAAAAAGTCTACAAACAATCGATGGGGAATGAGCGTGGAGAAAAGGGAACCTTCCAACTCGGTGAGTGGAAATGTACATTGGTGACCGCCACTAGAAAGCACTGTATCCCAGTTCCTAGAAAACTAAAGAGAGAGCGACCCTATACTTCTGCACGCCCACTCCTGGGCATTACTCGGGAAAATGCATAATTCAGAAAGACACAAGCACCCCAACGTTCTTTGCGGCACTATTTACAAACGCCAAGACACAGAAACAAATAGGCCAGCGAGTGATGAATACATAAACAGCAGGTCCTACGTGTATACAAGGGACCGTTACTCAGCCAGGATAAAGGATGAAATAATGCCATTAGAAGCAACATGGATGGACCCGGGATGCCCAAACACTGAGTGAAGTCAGTCAGACAGAGGAGGACCCACAGCATATAATATCACTTATAGGAGGAAGGGAAACATACCTACAACTGAACTAGTTTACTAAACAGAAACAGAGCCACCGACTTTCTCAATAAACCTAGGGTTACCAAAAAGAAAGTGGGGTAGGAGATATAAGTTAGGCGGTTCACATGAACACATACACAGAAAAATACCTATAAACACATATATAAAACACGCACTCGACAAGGACTACTGTACAACACCAGGACCTCTATTCAACGTTCTGCAATAACCTATACGGAAAAGGAATCCGAAAAATAGTAGCTGTATTACATGTGTAACTGAATCAGCTTGCTGTACACTACACCAAACCCCACTTTGGAAATCAACTCCAGTACAACATACCATCAGAATTAAGCTGAAAAAGAAAGCAAAAGGAAAGAAATGGGCATGCTTTTCGCCTCGGGCCCCGGTGATAGGCGCTGGTGTCACATCGCAGCAGCCTGAGCAGCCTGGGGTCCCAAGGGTGCACTGAGGTGGAGCCGAGAGACGTGAAGAGGACGTGCCTGCAGATGCAGCCCCTTAAAGCTGTCCTGTCTCTTCCTTTGTGGGGGGAACCAAACCTTCAGAACCTAGGTGGGCCTTCCGAGAGCTAAAAGGAAGCCAAGTGCACCCCAACCATGGGGGACCATCTAGGCTGCAGGAGATTCAAACCGTGACCGAGCCTCCACGGCTGCTGCTGGTGGGCTTCCCACATCCGGCCTCCTTGCCAGGAGTCACCCCACCTACACACCGCAGCACCCGCAGCTTTAGCCAGGGTTTGGACTTTTCGGGGGCGTGAAGCTTAACAGGGAAGAGGTAGTGACACACAAGCCCTTGGGTGTTGCCTCTGGCACCTTCCCCTCTAATTCACAGCCTAGTAAGATGACTCTTCCTAAGGCTTTTGGTTGCCAACAAACTAGAGCTGGCCACGAAGAAATGCTGCCGCCTTGTGGACGTTTCGCGGAACAACAACTTTACAACCGGTGCTTCAGGGCACCTAATACTCACAGAGCCTGTGGGGCTTTGAATAACACGTGTCTTCAAAAATGACCTGGGTTAGGTAACCGAAAACACATTCGAAAAACACAGACTTTCAAGAAGCCAAATTTCAGGAGGGAAAGTTTACTCACACTGTTTAAAAAGAAAAACCCCGACCACGACAGGAAGCAGAAAGTCGCTGATTATCCGAGAAATGCATATCAAAATTCTAAAGTGGCATCATCTCGCAGCAGGCGGTATGGCCAGCATCAAAAAGTCTACAAACAATCGATGGGGAATGAGTGTGGAGAAAAGGGAACCTTCCAACTCGGTGAGTGGAAATGTACATTGGTGACCGCCACTAGAAAGCACTGTATCCCAGTTCCTAGAAAACTAAGGAGAGAGCGAACCTATACTACTGCATGTCCACTCCTGGGCGCTACTCCGGAAAATCCGTAATTCAAAAAGACACAAGCACCCCAACGTTAACTGCAGCACTATTTACAATCGCCAAGACACACAAACAAGTAGTCCAGCGAGTGATGAATACATAAACAGGAGGTCCTACGTGTATACGAGGAACTGTTACTCAGCCAGCAAAAAGAATGAAATAATGCCATCAGAAGCAACGTGGATGGACCTGGGATGCCCAAACACTGAGTGAAGTCAGACAGACAGAGGAGGACCCATAGCATATAATATCACTTATAACAGGAAGGGAAACATACATACAACTGAACTAGTATACCAAACAGAAACAGAGTCACCGACTTTCAGATTAAAGCTAGGGTTACCAAAAAGAAAGTGGGGTAGGAGATATAAGTTAGGCGGTTCACATGAACACATACACAGAAAAATACCTATAAACATATATATATATATATATAACACGCACTCGACAAGGACTACTGTACAACACCAGGACCTCTATTCAACGTTCTGCAATAACCCATATGGAAAAGGAATCCGAAAAACAGTAGCTATATTTCGTGTGTAACTCAATCAGCTTGCTGTACACCTACACCAAACCCCACTTTGGAAATCAACGCTAGTACAACATACCATCAGAATTAAGCTGAAAAAGAAAGTAAAAGGAAAGAAATGGGCATGCTTTTCACCTCGGGCCCCGGTGATAGGCGCTGGTGTCACATCCCAGCAGGCTGAGCAGCCTGGGGTCCAAGGGTGCACTGAGGTGGAGCGGAGAGACGTGAAGAGGACGTGCCTGCAGATGCAGCCCCTTAAAGCTGTCCTGTCTCTTCCTTTGTGGGGGGAACCAAACCTTCAGAACCTAGGTGGGCCTTCCGAGAGCTAAAAGGAAGCCAAGTGCACCCCAACCATGGGGGACCATCTAGGCTGCAGGGGATTCAAACCGTGACCGAGCCTCCACGGCTGCTGCTGGTGGGCTTCCCACATCCGGCCTCCTTGCCAGGCGTCACCCCACCTACACAGGGCAGCACCCGCAGCTTTAGCCAGGGTTTCGAATTTTCGGGGGCGTAGAAGCTTAACAGGGAAGAGGTAGTGACACACAAGCCCTTGGGTGTTGCCTCTGGCACCTTCCCCTCTAATTCACAGCCCAGCACCATGACTCCCCCTAAACCTTTTGGTTGCCGAGGAACCAGAGCTGGGCATGAAGAAATGCTGCCGCCTTGTGGACGTTTCCCGTAACAACAACTTTACAACCGGTGCTTAAGGGCACAGCATATTCAGGAAGCCTGTGGGGCTTTTAACGACACGTGTGCTCAAAAATCACCTGGGTTAGGCAACCGAAAAATAAACTAGAAACACACACACCCTCAAAAAGCCAAATTTGAAGAGGGAAAGTTTACTCACACTGTTTAAAATAAAAAAATACACACCACGACAAGATGCATATCACTCATTATTTGACAAATGCCAATCCAACGTGTAACGAGGCGTCGCCTCACAGCGGGAAGAACGGCCAGCATCAAAAAGTCTACAAACAATCGATGGGGAATGAGCGTGGAGAAAAGGGAACCTTCCAACTCGGTGAGTGGAAATGTACATTGGTGACCGCCACTAGAAAGCACTGTATCCCAGTTCCTAGAAAACTAAAGAGAGAGCGACCCTATACTTCTGCACGCCCACTCCTGGGCATTACTCGGGAAAATGCATAATTCAGAAAGACACAAGCACCCCAACGTTCTTTGCGGCACTATTTACAAACGCCAAGACACAGAAACAAATAGGCCAGCGAGTGATGAATACATAAACAGCAGGTCCTACGTGTATACAAGGGACCGTTACTCAGCCAGGATAAAGGATGAAATAATGCCATTAGAAGCAACATGGATGGACCCGGGATGCCCAAACACTGAGTGAAGTCAGTCAGACAGAGGAGGACCCACAGCATATAATATCACTTATAGGAGGAAGGGAAACATACCTACAACTGAACTAGTTTACTAAACAGAAACAGAGCCACCGACTTTCTCAATAAACCTAGGGTTACCAAAAAGAAAGTGGGGTAGGAGATATAAGTTAGGCGGTTCACATGAACACATACACAGAAAAATACCTATAAACACATATATAAAACACGCACTCGACAAGGACTACTGTACAACACCAGGACCTCTATTCAACGTTCTGCAATAACCTATACGGAAAAGGAATCCGAAAAATAGTAGCTGTATTACATGTGTAACTGAATCAGCTTGCTGTACACTACACCAAACCCCACTTTGGAAATCAACTCCAGTACAACATACCATCAGAATTAAGCTGAAAAAGAAAGCAAAAGGAAAGAAATGGGCATGCTTTTCGCCTCGGGCCCCGGTGATAGGCGCTGGTGTCACATCGCAGCAGCCTGAGCAGCCTGGGGTCCCAAGGGTGCACTGAGGTGGAGCCGAGAGACGTGAAGAGGACGTGCCTGCAGATGCAGCCCCTTAAAGCTGTCCTGTCTCTTCCTTTGTGGGGGGAACCAAACCTTCAGAACCTAGGTGGGCCTTCCGAGAGCTAAAAGGAAGCCAAGTGCACCCCAACCATGGGGGACCATCTAGGCTGCAGGAGATTCAAACCGTGACCGAGCCTCCACGGCTGCTGCTGGTGGGCTTCCCACATCCGGCCTCCTTGCCAGGAGTCACCCCACCTACACACCGCAGCACCCGCAGCTTTAGCCAGGGTTTGGACTTTTCGGGGGCGTGAAGCTTAACAGGGAAGAGGTAGTGACACACAAGCCCTTGGGTGTTGCCTCTGGCACCTTCCCCTCTAATTCACAGCCTAGTAAGATGACTCTTCCTAAGGCTTTTGGTTGCCAACAAACTAGAGCTGGCCACGAAGAAATGCTGCCGCCTTGTGGACGTTTCGCGGAACAACAACTTTACAACCGGTGCTTCAGGGCACCTAATACTCACAGAGCCTGTGGGGCTTTGAATAACACGTGTCTTCAAAAATGACCTGGGTTAGGTAACCGAAAACACATTCGAAAAACACAGACTTTCAAGAAGCCAAATTTCAGGAGGGAAAGTTTACTCACACTGTTTAAAAAGAAAAACCCCGACCACGACAGGAAGCAGAAAGTCGCTGATTATCCGAGAAATGCATATCAAAATTCTAAAGTGGCATCATCTCGCAGCAGGCGGTATGGCCAGCATCAAAAAGTCTACAAACAATCGATGGGGAATGAGCGTGGAGAAAAGGGAACCTTCCAACTCGGTGAGTGGAAATGTACATTGGTGACCGCCACTAGAAAGCACTGTATCCCAGTTCCTAGAAAACTAAAGAGAGAGCGACCCTATACTTCTGCACGCCCACTCCTGGGCATTACTCGGGAAAATGCATAATTCAGAAAGACACAAGCACCCCAACGTTCTTTGCGGCACTATTTACAAACGCCAAGACACAGAAACAAATAGGCCAGCGAGTGATGAATACATAAACAGCAGGTCCTACGTGTATACAAGGGACCGTTACTCAGCCAGGATAAAGGATGAAATAATGCCATTAGAAGCAACATGGATGGACCCGGGATGCCCAAACACTGAGTGAAGTCAGTCAGACAGAGGAGGACCCACAGCATATAATATCACTTATAGGAGGAAGGGAAACATACCTACAACTGAACTAGTTTACTAAACAGAAACAGAGCCACCGACTTTCTCAATAAACCTAGGGTTACCAAAAAGAAAGTGGGGTAGGAGATATAAGTTAGGCGGTTCACATGAACACATACACAGAAAAATACCTATAAACACATATATAAAACACGCACTCGACAAGGACTACTGTACAACACCAGGACCTCTATTCAATGTTCTGCAATAACCTATACGGAAAAGGAATCCGAAAAATAGTAGCTGTATTACATGTGTAACTGAATCAGCTTGCTGTACACTACACCAAACCCCACTTTGGAAATCAACTCCAGTACAACATACCATCAGAATTAAGCTGAAAAAGAAAGCAAAAGGAAAGAAATGGGCATGCTTTTCGCCTCGGGCCCCGGTGATAGGCGCTGGTGTCACATCGCAGCAGCCTGAGCAGCCTGGGGTCCCAAGGGTGCACTGAGGTGGAGCCAAGAGACGTGAAGAGGACGTGCCTGCAGATGCAGCCCCTTAAAGCTGTCCTGTCTCTTCCTTTGTGGGGGGAACCAAACCTTCAGAACCTAGGTGGGCCTTCCGAGAGCTAAAAGGAAGCCAAGTGCACCCCAACCATGGGGGACCATCTAGGCTGCAGGAGATTCAAACCGTGACCGAGCCTCCACGGCTGCTGCTGGTGGGCTTCCCACATCCGGCCTCCTTGCCAGGAGTCACCCCACCTACACACCGCAGCACCCGCAGCTTTAGCCAGGGTTTGGACTTTTCGGGGGCGTGAAGCTTAACAGGGAAGAGGTAGTGACACACAAGCCCTTGGGTGTTGCCTCTGGCACCTTCCCCTCTAATTCACAGCCTAGTAAGATGACTCTTCCTAAGGCTTTTGGTTGCCAACAAACTAGAGCTGGCCACGAAGAAATGCTGCCGCCTTGTGGACGTTTCGCGGAACAACAACTTTACAACCGGTGCTTCAGGGCACCTAATACTCACAGAGCCTGTGGGGCTTTGAATAACACGTGTCTTCAAAAATGACCTGGGTTAGGTAACCGAAAACACATTCGAAAAACACAGACTTTCAAGAAGCCAAATTTCAGGAGGGAAAGTTTACTCACACTGTTTAAAAAGAAAAACCCCGACCACGACAGGAAGCAGAAAGTCGCTGATTATCCGAGAAATGCATATCAAAATTCTAAAGTGGCATCATCTCGCAGCAGGCGGTATGGCCAGCATCAAAAAGTCTACAAACAATCGATGGGGAATGAGTGTGGAGAAAAGGGAACCTTCCAACTCGGTGAGTGGAAATGTACATTGGTGACCGCCACTAGAAAGCACTGTATCCCAGTTCCTAGAAAACTAAGGAGAGAGCGAACCTATACTACTGCATGTCCACTCCTGGGCGCTACTCCGGAAAATCCGTAATTCAAAAAGACACAAGCACCCCAACGTTAACTGCAGCACTATTTACAATCGCCAAGACACACAAACAAGTAGTCCAGCGAGTGATGAATACATAAACAGGAGGTCCTACGTGTATACGAGGAACTGTTACTCAGCCAGCAAAAAGAATGAAATAATGCCATCAGAAGCAACGTGGATGGACCTGGGATGCCCAAACACTGAGTGAAGTCAGACAGACAGAGGAGGACCCATAGCATATAATATCACTTATAACAGGAAGGGAAACATACATACAACTGAACTAGTATACCAAACAGAAACAGAGTCACCGACTTTCAGATTAAAGCTAGGGTTACCAAAAAGAAAGTGGGGTAGGAGATATAAGTTAGGCGGTTCACATGAACACATACACAGAAAAATACCTATAAACATATATATATATATATATAACACGCACTCGACAAGGACTACTGTACAACACCAGGACCTCTATTCAACGTTCTGCAATAACCCATATGGAAAAGGAATCCGAAAAACAGTAGCTATATTTCGTGTGTAACTCAATCAGCTTGCTGTACACCTACACCAAACCCCACTTTGGAAATCAACGCTAGTACAACATACCATCAGAATTAAGCTGAAAAAGAAAGTAAAAGGAAAGAAATGGGCATGCTTTTCACCTCGGGCCCCGGTGATAGGCGCTGGTGTCACATCCCAGCAGGCTGAGCAGCCTGGGGTCCAAGGGTGCACTGAGGTGGAGCGGAGAGACGTGAAGAGGACGTGCCTGCAGATGCAGCCCCTTAAAGCTGTCCTGTCTCTTCCTTTGTGGGGGGAACCAAACCTTCAGAACCTAGGTGGGCCTTCCGAGAGCTAAAAGGAAGCCAAGTGCACCCCAACCATGGGGGACCATCTAGGCTGCAGGGGATTCAAACCGTGACCGAGCCTCCACGGCTGCTGCTGGTGGGCTTCCCACATCCGGCCTCCTTGCCAGGCGTCACCCCACCTACACAGGGCAGCACCCGCAGCTTTAGCCAGGGTTTCGAATTTTCGGGGGCGTAGAAGCTTAACAGGGAAGAGGTAGTGACACACAAGCCCTTGGGTGTTGCCTCTGGCACCTTCCCCTCTAATTCACAGCCCAGCACCATGACTCCCCCTAAACCTTTTGGTTGCCGAGGAACCAGAGCTGGGCATGAAGAAATGCTGCCGCCTTGTGGACGTTTCCCGTAACAACAACTTTACAACCGGTGCTTAAGGGCACATCATATTCAGGAAGCCTGTGGGGCTTTTAACGACACGTGTGCTCAAAAATCACCTGGGTTAGGCAACCGAAAAATAAACTAGAAACACACACACCCTCAAAAAGCCAAATTTGAAGAGGGAAAGTTTACTCACACTGTTTAAAATAAAAAAATACACACCACGACAAGATGCATATCACTCATTATTTGACAAATGCCAATCCAACGTGTAACGAGGCGTCGCCTCACAGCGGGAAGAACGGCCAGCATCAAAAAGTCTACAAACAATCGATGGGGAATGAGCGTGGAGAAAAGGGAACCTTCCAACTCGGTGAGTGGAAATGTACATTGGTGACCGCCACTAGAAAGCACTGTATCCCAGTTCCTAGAAAACTAAAGAGAGAGCGACCCTATACTTCTGCACGCCCACTCCTGGGCATTACTCGGGAAAATGCATAATTCAGAAAGACACAAGCACCCCAACGTTCTTTGCGGCACTATTTACAAACGCCAAGACACAGAAACAAATAGGCCAGCGAGTGATGAATACATAAACAGCAGGTCCTACGTGTATACAAGGGACCGTTACTCAGCCAGGATAAAGGATGAAATAATGCCATTAGAAGCAACATGGATGGACCCGGGATGCCCAAACACTGAGTGAAGTCAGTCAGACAGAGGAGGACCCACAGCATATAATATCACTTATAGGAGGAAGGGAAACATACCTACAACTGAACTAGTTTACTAAACAGAAACAGAGCCACCGACTTTCTCAATAAACCTAGGGTTACCAAAAAGAAAGTGGGGTAGGAGATATAAGTTAGGCGGTTCACATGAACACATACACAGAAAAATACCTATAAACACATATATAAAACACGCACTCGACAAGGACTACTGTACAACACCAGGACCTCTATTCAACGTTCTGCAATAACCTATACGGAAAAGGAATCCGAAAAATAGTAGCTGTATTACATGTGTAACTGAATCAGCTTGCTGTACACTACACCAAACCCCACTTTGGAAATCAACTCCAGTACAACATACCATCAGAATTAAGCTGAAAAAGAAAGCAAAAGGAAAGAAATGGGCATGCTTTTCGCCTCGGGCCCCGGTGATAGGCGCTGGTGTCACATCGCAGCAGCCTGAGCAGCCTGGGGTCCCAAGGGTGCACTGAGGTGGAGCCGAGAGACGTGAAGAGGACGTGCCTGCAGATGCAGCCCCTTAAAGCTGTCCTGTCTCTTCCTTTGTGGGGGGAACCAAACCTTCAGAACCTAGGTGGGCCTTCCGAGAGCTAAAAGGAAGCCAAGTGCACCCCAACCATGGGGGACCATCTAGGCTGCAGGAGATTCAAACCGTGACCGAGCCTCCACGGCTGCTGCTGGTGGGCTTCCCACATCCGGCCTCCTTGCCAGGAGTCACCCCACCTACACACCGCAGCACCCGCAGCTTTAGCCAGGGTTTGGACTTTTCGGGGGCGTGAAGCTTAACAGGGAAGAGGTAGTGACACACAAGCCCTTGGGTGTTGCCTCTGGCACCTTCCCCTCTAATTCACAGCCTAGTAAGATGACTCTTCCTAAGGCTTTTGGTTGCCAACAAACTAGAGCTGGCCACGAAGAAATGCTGCCGCCTTGTGGACGTTTCGCGGAACAACAACTTTACAACCGGTGCTTCAGGGCACCTAATACTCACAGAGCCTGTGGGGCTTTGAATAACACGTGTCTTCAAAAATGACCTGGGTTAGGTAACCGAAAACACATTCGAAAAACACAGACTTTCAAGAAGCCAAATTTCAGGAGGGAAAGTTTACTCACACTGTTTAAAAAGAAAAACCCCGACCACGACAGGAAGCAGAAAGTCGCTGATTATCCGAGAAATGCATATCAAAATTCTAAAGTGGCATCATCTCGCAGCAGGCGGTATGGCCAGCATCAAAAAGTCTACAAACAATCGATGGGGAATGAGCGTGGAGAAAAGGGAACCTTCCAACTCGGTGAGTGGAAATGTACATTGGTGACCGCCACTAGAAAGCACTGTATCCCAGTTCCTAGAAAACTAAGGAGAGAGCGAACCTATACTACTGCATGTCCACTCCTGGGCGCTACTCCGGAAAATCCGTAATTCAAAAAGACACAAGCACCCCAACGTTAACTGCAGCACTATTTACAATCGCCAAGACACACAAACAAGTAGTCCAGCGAGTGATGAATACATAAACAGGAGGTCCTACGTGTATACGAGGAACTGTTACTCAGCCAGCAAAAAGAATGAAATAATGCCATCAGAAGCAACGTGGATGGACCTGGGATGCCCAAACACTGAGTGAAGTCAGACAGACAGAGGAGGACCCATAGCATATAATATCACTTATAACAGGAAGGGAAACATACATACAACTGAACTAGTATACCAAACAGAAACAGAGTCACCGACTTTCAGATTAAAGCTAGGGTTACCAAAAAGAAAGTGGGGTAGGAGATATAAGTTAGGCGGTTCACATGAACACATACACAGAAAAGTACCTATAAACATATATATATATATATATATCTTAAAAAAACACGCACTCAACAAGGACTACTGTACAACACCAGGACCTCTATTCAATGTTCTGCAATAACCTATATGGAAAAGGAATCCGAAAAACAGTAGCTATATTTCATGTGTAACTCAATCAGCTTGCTGTACACCTACACCAAACCCCACTTTGGAAATCAACTCTAGTACAACATGCCATCAGAATTAAGCTGAAAAAGAAAGTAAAAGGAAAGAAATGGGCATGCTTTTCGCCTCGGGCCCCGGTGATAGGCGCTGGTGTCACATCCCAGCAGGCTGAGCTGCCTGGGGTCCAAGGGTGCACTGAGGTGGAGCGGAGAGACGTGAAGAGGACGTGCCTGCAGATGCAGCCCCTTAAAGCTGTCCTGTCTCTTCCTTTGTGGGGGGAACCAAACCTTCAGAACCTAGGTGGGCCTTCCAAGAGCTAAAAGGAAGCCAAGTGCACCCCAACCATGGGGGACCATCTAGGCTGCAGGGGATTCAAACCGTGACCGAGCCTCCACGGCTGCTGCTGGTGGGCTTCCCACATCCGGCCTCCTTGCCAGGCGTCACCCCACCTACACAGGGCAGCACCCGCAGCTTTAGCCAGGGTTTCGAATTTTCGGGGGCGTAGAAGCTTAACAGGGAAGAGGTAGTGACACACAAGCCCTTGGGTGTTGCCTCTGGCACCTTCCCCTCTAATTCACAGCCCAGCACCATGACTCCCCCTAAACCTTTTGGTTGCCGAGGAACCAGAGCTGGGCATGAAGAAATGCTGCCGCCTTGTGGACGTTTCCCGTAACAACAACTTTACAACCGGTGCTTAAGGGCACATCATATTCAGGAAGCCTGTGGGGCTTTTAACGACACGTGTGCTCAAAAATCACCTGGGTTAGGCAACCGAAAAATAAACTAGAAACACACACACCCTCAAAAAGCCAAATTTGAAGAGGGAAAGTTTACTCACACTGTTTAAAATAAAAAAATACACACCACGACAAGATGCATATCACTCATTATTTGACAAATGCCAATCCAACGTGTAACGAGGCGTCGCCTCACAGCGGGAAGAACGGCCAGCATCAAAAAGTCTACAAACAATCGATGGGGAATGAGCGTGGAGAAAAGGGAACCTTCCAACTCGGTGAGTGGAAATGTACATTGGTGACCGCCACTAGAAAGCACTGTATCCCAGTTCCTAGAAAACTAAAGAGAGAGCGACCCTATACTTCTGCACGCCCACTCCTGGGCATTACTCGGGAAAATGCATAATTCAGAAAGACACAAGCACCCCAACGTTCTTTGCGGCACTATTTACAAACGCCAAGACACAGAAACAAATAGGCCAGCGAGTGATGAATACATAAACAGCAGGTCCTACGTGTATACAAGGGACCGTTACTCAGCCAGGATAAAGGATGAAATAATGCCATTAGAAGCAACATGGATGGACCCGGGATGCCCAAACACTGAGTGAAGTCAGTCAGACAGAGGAGGACCCACAGCATATAATATCACTTATAGGAGGAAGGGAAACATACCTACAACTGAACTAGTTTACTAAACAGAAACAGAGCCACCGACTTTCTCAATAAACCTAGGGTTACCAAAAAGAAAGTGGGGTAGGAGATATAAGTTAGGCGGTTCACATGAACACATACACAGAAAAATACCTATAAACACATATATAAAACACGCACTCGACAAGGACTACTGTACAACACCAGGACCTCTATTCAACGTTCTGCAATAACCTATACGGAAAAGGAATCCGAAAAATAGTAGCTGTATTACATGTGTAACTGAATCAGCTTGCTGTACACTACACCAAACCCCACTTTGGAAATCAACTCCAGTACAACATACCATCAGAATTAAGCTGAAAAAGAAAGCAAAAGGAAAGAAATGGGCATGCTTTTCGCCTCGGGCCCCGGTGATAGGCGCTGGTGTCACATCGCAGCAGCCTGAGCAGCCTGGGGTCCCAAGGGTGCACTGAGGTGGAGCCGAGAGACGTGAAGAGGACGTGCCTGCAGATGCAGCCCCTTAAAGCTGTCCTGTCTCTTCCTTTGTGGGGGGAACCAAACCTTCAGAACCTAGGTGGGCCTTCCGAGAGCTAAAAGGAAGCCAAGTGCACCCCAACCATGGGGGACCATCTAGGCTGCAGGAGATTCAAACCGTGACCGAGCCTCCACGGCTGCTGCTGGTGGGCTTCCCACATCCGGCCTCCTTGCCAGGAGTCACCCCACCTACACACCGCAGCACCCGCAGCTTTAGCCAGGGTTTGGACTTTTCGGGGGCGTGAAGCTTAACAGGGAAGAGGTAGTGACACACAAGCCCTTGGGTGTTGCCTCTGGCACCTTCCCCTCTAATTCACAGCCTAGTAAGATGACTCTTCCTAAGGCTTTTGGTTGCCAACAAACTAGAGCTGGCCACGAAGAAATGCTGCCGCCTTGTGGACGTTTCGCGGAACAACAACTTTACAACCGGTGCTTCAGGGCACCTAATACTCACAGAGCCTGTGGGGCTTTGAATAACACGTGTCTTCAAAAATGACCTGGGTTAGGTAACCGAAAACACATTCGAAAAACACAGACTTTCAAGAAGCCAAATTTCAGGAGGGAAAGTTTACTCACACTGTTTAAAAAGAAAAACCCCGACCACGACAGGAAGCAGAAAGTCGCTGATTATCCGAGAAATGCATATCAAAATTCTAAAGTGGCATCATCTCGCAGCAGGCGGTATGGCCAGCATCAAAAAGTCTACAAACAATCGATGGGGAATGAGCGTGGAGAAAAGGGAACCTTCCAACTCGGTGAGTGGAAATGTACATTGGTGACCGCCACTAGAAAGCACTGTATCCCAGTTCCTAGAAAACTAAGGAGAGAGCGAACCTATACTACTGCATGTCCACTCCTGGGCGCTACTCCGGAAAATCCGTAATTCAAAAAGACACAAGCACCCCAACGTTAACTGCAGCACTATTTACAATCGCCAAGACACACAAACAAGTAGTCCAGCGAGTGATGAATACATAAACAGGAGGTCCTACGTGTATACGAGGAACTGTTACTCAGCCAGCAAAAAGAATGAAATAATGCCATCAGAAGCAACGTGGATGGACCTGGGATGCCCAAACACTGAGTGAAGTCAGACAGACAGAGGAGGACCCATAGCATATAATATCACTTATAACAGGAAGGGAAACATACATACAACTGAACTAGTATACCAAACAGAAACAGAGTCACCGACTTTCAGATTAAAGCTAGGGTTACCAGAAAGAAAGTGGGGTAGGAGATATAAGTTAGGCGGTTCACATGAACACATACACAGAAAAATACCTATAAACATATATATATATATATATATATATATCTTAAAAAAACACGCACTCAACAAGGACTACTGTACAACACCAGGACCTCTATTCAATGTTCTGCAATAACCTATATGGAAAAGGAATCCGAAAAACAGTAGCTATATTTCATGTGTAACTCAATCAGCTTGCTGTACACCTACACCAAACCCCACTTTGGAAATCAACTCTAGTACAACATGCCATCAGAATTAAGCTGAAAAAGAAAGTAAAAGGAAAGAAATGGGCATGCTTTTCGCCTCGGGCCCCGGTGATAGGCGCTGGTGTCACATCCCAGCAGGCTGAGCTGCCTGGGGTCCAAGGGTGCACTGAGGTGGAGCGGAGAGACGTGAAGAGGACGTGCCTGCAGATGCAGCCCCTTAAAGCTGTCCTGTCTCTTCCTTTGTGGGGGGAACCAAACCTTCAGAACCTAGGTGGGCCTTCCGAGAGCTAAAAGGAAGCCAAGTGCACCCCAACCATGGGGGACCATCTAGGCTGCAGGGGATTCAAACCGTGACCGAGCCTCCACGGCTGCTGCTGGTGGGCTTCCCACATCCGGCCTCCTTGCCAGGCGTCACCCCACCTACACAGGGCAGCACCCGCAGCTTTAGCCAGGGTTTCGAATTTTCGGGGGCGTAGAAGCTTAACAGGGAAGAGGTAGTGACACACAAGCCCTTGGGTGTTGCCTCTGGCACCTTCCCCTCTAATTCACAGCCCAGCACCATGACTCCCCCTAAACCTTTTGGTTGCCGAGGAACCAGAGCTGGGCATGAAGAAATGCTGCCGCCTTGTGGACGTTTCCCGTAACAACAACTTTACAACCGGTGCTTAAGGGCACATCATATTCAGGAAGCCTGTGGGGCTTTTAACGACACGTGTGCTCAAAAATCACCTGGGTTAGGCAACCGAAAAATAAACTAGAAACACACACACCCTCAAAAAGCCAAATTTGAAGAGGGAAAGTTTACTCACACTGTTTAAAATAAAAAAATACACACCACGACAAGATGCATATCACTCATTATTTGACAAATGCCAATCCAACGTGTAACGAGGCGTCGCCTCACAGCGGGAAGAACGGCCAGCATCAAAAAGTCTACAAACAATCGATGGGGAATGAGCGTGGAGAAAAGGGAACCTTCCAACTCGGTGAGTGGAAATGTACATTGGTGACCGCCACTAGAAAGCACTGTATCCCAGTTCCTAGAAAACTAAAGAGAGAGCGACCCTATACTTCTGCACGCCCACTCCTGGGCATTACTCGGGAAAATGCATAATTCAGAAAGACACAAGCACCCCAACGTTCTTTGCGGCACTATTTACAAACGCCAAGACACAGAAACAAATAGGCCAGCGAGTGATGAATACATAAACAGCAGGTCCTACGTGTATACAAGGGACCGTTACTCAGCCAGGATAAAGGATGAAATAATGCCATTAGAAGCAACATGGATGGACCCGGGATGCCCAAACACTGAGTGAAGTCAGTCAGACAGAGGAGGACCCACAGCATATAATATCACTTATAGGAGGAAGGGAAACATACCTACAACTGAACTAGTTTACTAAACAGAAACAGAGCCACCGACTTTCTCAATAAACCTAGGGTTACCAAAAAGAAAGTGGGGTAGGAGATATAAGTTAGGCGGTTCACATGAACACATACACAGAAAAATACCTATAAACACATATATAAAACACGCACTCGACAAGGACTACTGTACAACACCAGGACCTCTATTCAACGTTCTGCAATAACCTATACGGAAAAGGAATCCGAAAAATAGTAGCTGTATTACATGTGTAACTGAATCAGCTTGCTGTACACTACACCAAACCCCACTTTGGAAATCAACTCCAGTACAACATACCATCAGAATTAAGCTGAAAAAGAAAGCAAAAGGAAAGAAATGGGCATGCTTTTCGCCTCGGGCCCCGGTGATAGGCGCTGGTGTCACATCGCAGCAGCCTGAGCAGCCTGGGGTCCCAAG
The DNA here is from genome assembly GCF_963455315.2 of Globicephala melas. Lineage (NCBI taxonomy): Eukaryota > Metazoa > Chordata > Mammalia > Artiodactyla > Delphinidae > Globicephala > Globicephala melas. The sequence goes on along the minus strand of NC_083324.2, from coordinate 2,224,448 downwards.
GGTGCACTGAGGTGGAGCCGAGAGACGTGAAGAGGACGTGCCTGCAGATGCAGCCCCTTAAAGCTGTCCTGTCTCTTCCTTTGTGGGGGGAACCAAACCTTCAGAACCTAGGTGGGCCTTCCGAGAGCTAAAAGGAAGCCAAGTGCACCCCAACCATGGGGGACCATCTAGGCTGCAGGAGATTCAAACCGTGACCGAGCCTCCACGGCTGCTGCTGGTGGGCTTCCCACATCCGGCCTCCTTGCCAGGAGTCACCCCACCTACACACCGCAGCACCCGCAGCTTTAGCCAGGGTTTGGACTTTTCGGGGGCGTGAAGCTTAACAGGGAAGAGGTAGTGACACACAAGCCCTTGGGTGTTGCCTCTGGCACCTTCCCCTCTAATTCACAGCCTAGTAAGATGACTCTTCCTAAGGCTTTTGGTTGCCAACAAACTAGAGCTGGCCACGAAGAAATGCTGCCGCCTTGTGGACGTTTCGCGGAACAACAACTTTACAACCGGTGCTTCAGGGCACCTAATACTCACAGAGCCTGTGGGGCTTTGAATAACACGTGTCTTCAAAAATGACCTGGGTTAGGTAACCGAAAACACATTCGAAAAACACAGACTTTCAAGAAGCCAAATTTCAGGAGGGAAAGTTTACTCACACTGTTTAAAAAGAAAAACCCCGACCACGACAGGAAGCAGAAAGTCGCTGATTATCCGAGAAATGCATATCAAAATTCTAAAGTGGCATCATCTCGCAGCAGGCGGTATGGCCAGCATCAAAAAGTCTACAAACAATCGATGGGGAATGAGCGTGGAGAAAAGGGAACCTTCCAACTCGGTGAGTGGAAATGTACATTGGTGACCGCCACTAGAAAGCACTGTATCCCAGTTCCTAGAAAACTAAGGAGAGAGCGAACCTATACTACTGCATGTCCACTCCTGGGCGCTACTCCGGAAAATCCGTAATTCAAAAAGACACAAGCACCCCAACGTTAACTGCAGCACTATTTACAATCGCCAAGACACACAAACAAGTAGTCCAGCGAGTGATGAATACATAAACAGGAGGTCCTACGTGTATACGAGGAACTGTTACTCAGCCAGCAAAAAGAATGAAATAATGCCATCAGAAGCAACGTGGATGGACCTGGGATGCCCAAACACTGAGTGAAGTCAGACAGACAGAGGAGGACCCATAGCATATAATATCACTTATAACAGGAAGGGAAACATACATACAACTGAACTAGTATACCAAACAGAAACAGAGTCACCGACTTTCAGATTAAAGCTAGGGTTACCAAAAAGAAAGTGGGGTAGGAGATATAAGTTAGGCGGTTCACATGAACACATACACAGAAAAATACCTATAAACATATATATATATATATATATATCTTAAAAAAACACGCACTCAACAAGGACTACTGTACAACACCAGGACCTCTATTCAATGTTCTGCAATAACCTATATGGAAAAGGAATCCGAAAAACAGTAGCTATATTTCATGTGTAACTCAATCAGCTTGCTGTACACCTACACCAAACCCCACTTTGGAAATCAACTCTAGTACAACATGCCATCAGAATTAAGCTGAAAAAGAAAGTAAAAGGAAAGAAATGGGCATGCTTTTCGCCTCGGGCCCCGGTGATAGGCGCTGGTGTCACATCCCAGCAGGCTGAGCTGCCTGGGGTCCAAGGGTGCACTGAGGTGGAGCGGAGAGACGTGAAGAGGACGTGCCTGCAGATGCAGCCCCTTAAAGCTGTCCTGTCTCTTCCTTTGTGGGGGGAACCAAACCTTCAGAACCTAGGTGGGCCTTCCGAGAGCTAAAAGGAAGCCAAGTGCACCCCAACCATGGGGGACCATCTAGGCTGCAGGGGATTCAAACCGTGACCGAGCCTCCACGGCTGCTGCTGGTGGGCTTCCCACATCCGGCCTCCTTGCCAGGCGTCACCCCACCTACACAGGGCAGCACCCGCAGCTTTAGCCAGGGTTTCGAATTTTCGGGGGCGTAGAAGCTTAACAGGGAAGAGGTAGTGACACACAAGCCCTTGGGTGTTGCCTCTGGCACCTTCCCCTCTAATTCACAGCCCAGCACCATGACTCCCCCTAAACCTTTTGGTTGCCGAGGAACCAGAGCTGGGCATGAAGAAATGCTGCCGCCTTGTGGACGTTTCCCGTAACAACAACTTTACAACCGGTGCTTAAGGGCACATCATATTCAGGAAGCCTGTGGGGCTTTTAACGACACGTGTGCTCAAAAATCACCTGGGTTAGGCAACCGAAAAATAAACTAGAAACACACACACCCTCAAAAAGCCAAATTTGAAGAGGGAAAGTTTACTCACACTGTTTAAAATAAAAAAATACACACCACGACAAGATGCATATCACTCATTATTTGACAAATGCCAATCCAACGTGTAACGAGGCGTCGCCTCACAGCGGGAAGAACGGCCAGCATCAAAAAGTCTACAAACAATCGATGGGGAATGAGCGTGGAGAAAAGGGAACCTTCCAACTCGGTGAGTGGAAATGTACATTGGTGACCGCCACTAGAAAGCACTGTATCCCAGTTCCTAGAAAACTAAAGAGAGAGCGACCCTATACTTCTGCACGCCCACTCCTGGGCATTACTCGGGAAAATGCATAATTCAGAAAGACACAAGCACCCCAACGTTCTTTGCGGCACTATTTACAAACGCCAAGACACAGAAACAAATAGGCCAGCGAGTGATGAATACATAAACAGCAGGTCCTACGTGTATACAAGGGACCGTTACTCAGCCAGGATAAAGGATGAAATAATGCCATTAGAAGCAACATGGATGGACCCGGGATGCCCAAACACTGAGTGAAGTCAGTCAGACAGAGGAGGACCCACAGCATATAATATCACTTATAGGAGGAAGGGAAACATACCTACAACTGAACTAGTTTACTAAACAGAAACAGAGCCACCGACTTTCTCAATAAACCTAGGGTTACCAAAAAGAAAGTGGGGTAGGAGATATAAGTTAGGCGGTTCACATGAACACATACACAGAAAAATACCTATAAACACATATATAAAACACGCACTCGACAAGGACTACTGTACAACACCAGGACCTCTATTCAACGTTCTGCAATAACCTATACGGAAAAGGAATCCGAAAAATAGTAGCTGTATTACATGTGTAACTGAATCAGCTTGCTGTACACTACACCAAACCCCACTTTGGAAATCAACTCCAGTACAACATACCATCAGAATTAAGCTGAAAAAGAAAGCAAAAGGAAAGAAATGGGCATGCTTTTCGCCTCGGGCCCCGGTGATAGGCGCTGGTGTCACATCGCAGCAGCCTGAGCAGCCTGGGGTCCCAAGGGTGCACTGAGGTGGAGCCGAGAGACGTGAAGAGGACGTGCCTGCAGATGCAGCCCCTTAAAGCTGTCCTGTCTCTTCCTTTGTGGGGGGAACCAAACCTTCAGAACCTAGGTGGGCCTTCCGAGAGCTAAAAGGAAGCCAAGTGCACCCCAACCATGGGGGACCATCTAGGCTGCAGGAGATTCAAACCGTGACCGAGCCTCCACGGCTGCTGCTGGTGGGCTTCCCACATCCGGCCTCCTTGCCAGGAGTCACCCCACCTACACACCGCAGCACCCGCAGCTTTAGCCAGGGTTTGGACTTTTCGGGGGCGTGAAGCTTAACAGGGAAGAGGTAGTGACACACAAGCCCTTGGGTGTTGCCTCTGGCACCTTCCCCTCTAATTCACAGCCTAGTAAGATGACTCTTCCTAAGGCTTTTGGTTGCCAACAAACTAGAGCTGGCCACGAAGAAATGCTGCCGCCTTGTGGACGTTTCGCGGAACAACAACTTTACAACCGGTGCTTCAGGGCACCTAATACTCACAGAGCCTGTGGGGCTTTGAATAACACGTGTCTTCAAAAATGACCTGGGTTAGGTAACCGAAAACACATTCGAAAAACACAGACTTTCAAGAAGCCAAATTTCAGGAGGGAAAGTTTACTCACACTGTTTAAAAAGAAAAACCCCGACCACGACAGGAAGCAGAAAGTCGCTGATTATCCGAGAAATGCATATCAAAATTCTAAAGTGGCATCATCTCGCAGCAGGCGGTATGGCCAGCATCAAAAAGTCTACAAACAATCGATGGGGAATGAGCGTGGAGAAAAGGGAACCTTCCAACTCGGTGAGTGGAAATGTACATTGGTGACCGCCACTAGAAAGCACTGTATCCCAGTTCCTAGAAAACTAAGGAGAGAGCGAACCTATACTACTGCATGTCCACTCCTGGGCGCTACTCCGGAAAATCCGTAATTCAAAAAGACACAAGCACCCCAACGTTAACTGCAGCACTATTTACAATCGCCAAGACACACAAACAAGTAGTCCAGCGAGTGATGAATACATAAACAGGAGGTCCTACGTGTATACGAGGAACTGTTACTCAGCCAGCAAAAAGAATGAAATAATGCCATCAGAAGCAACGTGGATGGACCTGGGATGCCCAAACACTGAGTGAAGTCAGACAGACAGAGGAGGACCCATAGCATATAATATCACTTATAACAGGAAGGGAAACATACATACAACTGAACTAGTATACCAAACAGAAACAGAGTCACCGACTTTCAGATTAAAGCTAGGGTTACCAAAAAGAAAGTGGGGTAGGAGATATAAGTTAGGCGGTTCACATGAACACATACACAGAAAAATACCTATAAACATATATATATATATATATATATCTTAAAAAAACACGCACTCAACAAGGACTACTGTACAACACCAGGACCTCTATTCAATGTTCTGCAATAACCTATATGGAAAAGGAATCCGAAAAACAGTAGCTATATTTCATGTGTAACTCAATCAGCTTGCTGTACACCTACACCAAACCCCACTTTGGAAATCAACTCTAGTACAACATGCCATCAGAATTAAGCTGAAAAAGAAAGTAAAAGGAAAGAAATGGGCATGCTTTTCGCCTCGGGCCCCGGTGATAGGCGCTGGTGTCACATCCCAGCAGGCTGAGCTGCCTGGGGTCCAAGGGTGCACTGAGGTGGAGCGGAGAGACGTGAAGAGGACGTGCCTGCAGATGCAGCCCCTTAAAGCTGTCCTGTCTCTTCCTTTGTGGGGGGAACCAAACCTTCAGAACCTAGGTGGGCCTTCCGAGAGCTAAAAGGAAGCCAAGTGCACCCCAACCATGGGGGACCATCTAGGCTGCAGGGGATTCAAACCGTGACCGAGCCTCCACGGCTGCTGCTGGTGGGCTTCCCACATCCGGCCTCCTTGCCAGGCGTCACCCCACCTACACAGGGCAGCACCCGCAGCTTTAGCCAGGGTTTCGGGGGCGTAGAAGCTTAACAGGGAAGAGGTAGTGACACACAAGCCCTTGGGTGTTGCCTCTGGCACCTTCCCCTCTAATTCACAGCCCAGCACCATGACTCCCCCTAAACCTTTTGGTTGCCGAGGAACCAGAGCTGGGCATGAAGAAATGCTGCCGCCTTGTGGACGTTTCCCGTAACAACAACTTTACAACCGGTGCTTAAGGGCACATCATATTCAGGAAGCCTGTGGGGCTTTTAACGACACGTGTGCTCAAAAATCACCTGGGTTAGGCAACCGAAAAATAAACTAGAAACACACACACCCTCAAAAAGCCAAATTTGAAGAGGGAAAGTTTACTCACACTGTTTAAAATAAAAAAATACACACCACGACAAGATGCATATCACTCATTATTTGACAAATGCCAATCCAACGTGTAACGAGGCGTCGCCTCACAGCGGGAAGAACGGCCAGCATCAAAAAGTCTACAAACAATCGATGGGGAATGAGCGTGGAGAAAAGGGAACCTTCCAACTCGGTGAGTGGAAATGTACATTGGTGACCGCCACTAGAAAGCACTGTATCCCAGTTCCTAGAAAACTAAAGAGAGAGCGACCCTATACTTCTGCACGCCCACTCCTGGGCATTACTCGGGAAAATGCATAATTCAGAAAGACACAAGCACCCCAACGTTCTTTGCGGCACTATTTACAAACGCCAAGACACAGAAACAAATAGGCCAGCGAGTGATGAATACATAAACAGCAGGTCCTACGTGTATACAAGGGACCGTTACTCAGCCAGGATAAAGGATGAAATAATGCCATTAGAAGCAACATGGATGGACCCGGGATGCCCAAACACTGAGTGAAGTCAGTCAGACAGAGGAGGACCCACAGCATATAATATCACTTATAGGAGGAAGGGAAACATACCTACAACTGAACTAGTTTACTAAACAGAAACAGAGCCACCGACTTTCTCAATAAACCTAGGGTTACCAAAAAGAAAGTGGGGTAGGAGATATAAGTTAGGCGGTTCACATGAACACATACACAGAAAAATACCTATAAACACATATATAAAACACGCACTCGACAAGGACTACTGTACAACACCAGGACCTCTATTCAACGTTCTGCAATAACCTATACGGAAAAGGAATCCGAAAAATAGTAGCTGTATTACATGTGTAACTGAATCAGCTTGCTGTACACTACACCAAACCCCACTTTGGAAATCAACTCCAGTACAACATACCATCAGAATTAAGCTGAAAAAGAAAGCAAAAGGAAAGAAATGGGCATGCTTTTCGCCTCGGGCCCCGGTGATAGGCGCTGGTGTCACATCGCAGCAGCCTGAGCAGCCTGGGGTCCCAAGGGTGCACTGAGGTGGAGCCGAGAGACGTGAAGAGGACGTGCCTGCAGATGCAGCCCCTTAAAGCTGTCCTGTCTCTTCCTTTGTGGGGGGAACCAAACCTTCAGAACCTAGGTGGGCCTTCCGAGAGCTAAAAGGAAGCCAAGTGCACCCCAACCATGGGGGACCATCTAGGCTGCAGGAGATTCAAACCGTGACCGAGCCTCCACGGCTGCTGCTGGTGGGCTTCCCACATCCGGCCTCCTTGCCAGGAGTCACCCCACCTACACACCGCAGCACCCGCAGCTTTAGCCAGGGTTTGGACTTTTCGGGGGCGTGAAGCTTAACAGGGAAGAGGTAGTGACACACAAGCCCTTGGGTGTTGCCTCTGGCACCTTCCCCTCTAATTCACAGCCTAGTAAGATGACTCTTCCTAAGGCTTTTGGTTGCCAACAAACTAGAGCTGGCCACGAAGAAATGCTGCCGCCTTGTGGACGTTTCGCGGAACAACAACTTTACAACCGGTGCTTCAGGGCACCTAATACTCACAGAGCCTGTGGGGCTTTGAATAACACGTGTCTTCAAAAATGACCTGGGTTAGGTAACCGAAAACACATTCGAAAAACACAGACTTTCAAGAAGCCAAATTTCAGGAGGGAAAGTTTACTCACACTGTTTAAAAAGAAAAACCCCGACCACGACAGGAAGCAGAAAGTCGCTGATTATCCGAGAAATGCATATCAAAATTCTAAAGTGGCATCATCTCGCAGCAGGCGGTATGGCCAGCATCAAAAAGTCTACAAACAATCGATGGGGAATGAGCGTGGAGAAAAGGGAACCTTCCAACTCGGTGAGTGGAAATGTACATTGGTGACCGCCACTAGAAAGCACTGTATCCCAGTTCCTAGAAAACTAAGGAGAGAGCGAACCTATACTACTGCATGTCCACTCCTGGGCGCTACTCCGGAAAATCCGTAATTCAAAAAGACACAAGCACCCCAACGTTAACTGCAGCACTATTTACAATCGCCAAGACACACAAACAAGTAGTCCAGCGAGTGATGAATACATAAACAGGAGGTCCTACGTGTATACGAGGAACTGTTACTCAGCCAGCAAAAAGAATGAAATAATGCCATCAGAAGCAACGTGGATGGACCTGGGATGCCCAAACACTGAGTGAAGTCAGACAGACAGAGGAGGACCCATAGCATATAATATCACTTATAACAGGAAGGGAAACATACATACAACTGAACTAGTATACCAAACAGAAACAGAGTCACCGACTTTCAGATTAAAGCTAGGGTTACCAAAAAGAAAGTGGGGTAGGAGATATAAGTTAGGCGGTTCACATGAACACATACACAGAAAAATACCTATAAACATATATATATATATATATATCTCTTAAAAAAACACGCACTCAACAAGGACTACTGTACAACACCAGGACCTCTATTCAATGTTCTGCAATAACCTATATGGAAAAGGAATCCGAAAAACAGTAGCTATATTTCATGTGTAACTCAATCAGCTTGCTGTACACCTACACCAAACCCCACTTTGGAAATCAACTCTAGTACAACATGCCATCAGAATTAAGCTGAAAAAGAAAGTAAAAGGAAAGAAATGGGCATGCTTTTCGCCTCGGGCCCCGGTGATAGGCGCTGGTGTCACATCCCAGCAGGCTGAGCTGCCTGGGGTCCAAGGGTGCACTGAGGTGGAGCGGAGAGACGTGAAGAGGACGTGCCTGCAGATGCAGCCCCTTAAAGCTGTCCTGTCTCTTCCTTTGTGGGGGGAACCAAACCTTCAGAACCTAGGTGGGCCTTCCGAGAGCTAAAAGGAAGCCAAGTGCACCCCAACCATGGGGGACCATCTAGGCTGCAGGGGATTCAAACCGTGACCGAGCCTCCACGGCTGCTGCTGGTGGGCTTCCCACATCCGGCCTCCTTGCCAGGCGTCACCCCACCTACACAGGGCAGCACCCGCAGCTTTAGCCAGGGTTTCGGGGGCGTAGAAGCTTAACAGGGAAGAGGTAGTGACACACAAGCCCTTGGGTGTTGCCTCTGGCACCTTCCCCTCTAATTCACAGCCCAGCACCATGACTCCCCCTAAACCTTTTGGTTGCCGAGGAACCAGAGCTGGGCATGAAGAAATGCTGCCGCCTTGTGGACGTTTCCCGTAACAACAACTTTACAACCGGTGCTTAAGGGCACATCATATTCAGGAAGCCTGTGGGGCTTTTAACGACACGTGTGCTCAAAAATCACCTGGGTTAGGCAACCGAAAAATAAACTAGAAACACACACACCCTCAAAAAGCCAAATTTGAAGAGGGAAAGTTTACTCACACTGTTTAAAATAAAAAAATACACACCACGACAAGATGCATATCACTCATTATTTGACAAATGCCAATCCAACGTGTAACGAGGCGTCGCCTCACAGCGGGAAGAACGGCCAGCATCAAAAAGTCTACAAACAATCGATGGGGAATGAGCGTGGAGAAAAGGGAACCTTCCAACTCGGTGAGTGGAAATGTACATTGGTGACCGCCACTAGAAAGCACTGTATCCCAGTTCCTAGAAAACTAAAGAGAGAGCGACCCTATACTTCTGCACGCCCACTCCTGGGCATTACTCGGGAAAATGCATAATTCAGAAAGACACAAGCACCCCAACGTTCTTTGCGGCACTATTTACAAACGCCAAGACACAGAAACAAATAGGCCAGCGAGTGATGAATACATAAACAGCAGGTCCTACGTGTATACAAGGGACCGTTACTCAGCCAGGATAAAGGATGAAATAATGCCATTAGAAGCAACATGGATGGACCCGGGATGCCCAAACACTGAGTGAAGTCAGTCAGACAGAGGAGGACCCACAGCATATAATATCACTTATAGGAGGAAGGGAAACATACCTACAACTGAACTAGTTTACTAAACAGAAACAGAGCCACCGACTTTCTCAATAAACCTAGGGTTACCAAAAAGAAAGTGGGGTAGGAGATATAAGTTAGGCGGTTCACATGAACACATACACAGAAAAATACCTATAAACACATATATAAAACACGCACTCGACAAGGACTACTGTACAACACCAGGACCTCTATTCAACGTTCTGCAATAACCTATACGGAAAAGGAATCCGAAAAATAGTAGCTGTATTACATGTGTAACTGAATCAGCTTGCTGTACACTACACCAAACCCCACTTTGGAAATCAACTCCAGTACAACATACCATCAGAATTAAGCTGAAAAAGAAAGCAAAAGGAAAGAAATGGGCATGCTTTTCGCCTCGGGCCCCGGTGATAGGCGCTGGTGTCACATCGCAGCAGCCTGAGCAGCCTGGGGTCCCAAGGGTGCACTGAGGTGGAGCCGAGAGACGTGAAGAGGACGTGCCTGCAGATGCAGCCCCTTAAAGCTGTCCTGTCTCTTCCTTTGTGGGGGGAACCAAACCTTCAGAACCTAGGTGGGCCTTCCGAGAGCTAAAAGGAAGCCAAGTGCACCCCAACCATGGGGGACCATCTAGGCTGCAGGAGATTCAAACCGTGACCGAGCCTCCACGGCTGCTGCTGGTGGGCTTCCCACATCCGGCCTCCTTGCCAGGAGTCACCCCACCTACACACCGCAGCACCCGCAGCTTTAGCCAGGGTTTGGACTTTTCGGGGGCGTGAAGCTTAACAGGGAAGAGGTAGTGACACACAAGCCCTTGGGTGTTGCCTCTGGCACCTTCCCCTCTAATTCACAGCCTAGTAAGATGACTCTTCCTAAGGCTTTTGGTTGCCAACAAACTAGAGCTGGCCACGAAGAAATGCTGCCGCCTTGTGGACGTTTCGCGGAACAACAACTTTACAACCGGTGCTTCAGGGCACCTAATACTCACAGAGCCTGTGGGGCTTTGAATAACACGTGTCTTCAAAAATGACCTGGGTTAGGTAACCGAAAACACATTCGAAAAACACAGACTTTCAAGAAGCCAAATTTCAGGAGGGAAAGTTTACTCACACTGTTTAAAAAGAAAAACCCCGACCACGACAGGAAGCAGAAAGTCGCTGATTATCCGAGAAATGCATATCAAAATTCTAAAGTGGCATCATCTCGCAGCAGGCGGTATGGCCAGCATCAAAAAGTCTACAAACAATCGATGGGGAATGAGTGTGGAGAAAAGGGAACCTTCCAACTCGGTGAGTGGAAATGTACATTGGTGACCGCCACTAGAAAGCACTGTATCCCAGTTCCTAGAAAACTAAGGAGAGAGCGAACCTATACTACTGCATGTCCACTCCTGGGCGCTACTCCGGAAAATCCGTAATTCAAAAAGACACAAGCACCCCAACGTTAACTGCAGCACTATTTACAATCGCCAAGACACACAAACAAGTAGTCCAGCGAGTGATGAATACATAAACAGGAGGTCCTACGTGTATACGAGGAACTGTTACTCAGCCAGCAAAAAGAATGAAATAATGCCATCAGAAGCAACGTGGATGGACCTGGGATGCCCAAACACTGAGTGAAGTCAGACAGACAGAGGAGGACCCATAGCATATAATATCACTTATAACAGGAAGGGAAACATACATACAACTGAACTAGTATACCAAACAGAAACAGAGTCACCGACTTTCAGATTAAAGCTAGGGTTACCAAAAAGAAAGTGGGGTAGGAGATATAAGTTAGGCGGTTCACATGAACACATACACAGAAAAATACCTATAAACATATATATATATATATATAACACGCACTCGACAAGGACTACTGTACAACACCAGGACCTCTATTCAACGTTCTGCAATAACCCATATGGAAAAGGAATCCGAAAAACAGTAGCTATATTTCGTGTGTAACTCAATCAGCTTGCTGTACACCTACACCAAACCCCACTTTGGAAATCAACGCTAGTACAACATACCATCAGAATTAAGCTGAAAAAGAAAGTAAAAGGAAAGAAATGGGCATGCTTTTCACCTCGGGCCCCGGTGATAGGCGCTGGTGTCACATCCCAGAAGGCTGAGCAGCCTGGGGTCCAAGGGTGCACTGAGGTGGAGCGGAGAGACGTGAAGAGGACGTGCCTGCAGATGCAGCCCCTTAAAGCTGTCCTGTCTCTTCCTTTGTGGGGGGAACCAAACCTTCAGAATCTAGGTGGGCCTTCCGAGAGCTAAAAGGAAGCCAAGTGCACCCCAACCATGGGGGACCATCTAGGCTGCAGGGGATTCAAACCGTGACCGAGCCTCCACGGCTGCTGCTGGTGGGCTTCCCACATCCGGCCTCCTTGCCAGGCGTCACCCCACCTACACAGGGCAGCACCCGCAGCTTTAGCCAGGGTTTCGAATTTTCGGGGGCGTAGAAGCTTAACAGGGAAGAGGTAGTGACACACAAGCCCTTGGGTGTTGCCTCTGGCACCTTCCCCTCTAATTCACAGCCCAGCACCATGACTCCCCCTAAACCTTTTGGTTGCCGAGGAACCAGAGCTGGGCATGAAGAAATGCTGCCGCCTTGTGGACGTTTCCCGTAACAACAACTTTACAACCGGTGCTTAAGGGCACATCATATTCAGGAAGCCTGTGGGGCTTTTAACGACACGTGTGCTCAAAAATCACCTGGGTTAGGCAACCGAAAAATAAACTAGAAACACACACACCCTCAAAAAGCCAAATTTGAAGAGGGAAAGTTTACTCACACTGTTTAAAATAAAAAAATACACACCACGACAAGATGCATATCACTCATTATTTGACAAATGCCAATCCAACGTGTAACGAGGCGTCACCTCACAGCGGGAAGAACGGCCAGCATCAAAAAGTCTACAAACAATCGATGGGGAATGAGCGTGGAGAAAAGGGAACCTTCCAACTCGGTGAGTGGAAATGTACATTGGTGACCGCCACTAGAAAGCACTGTATCCCAGTTCCTAGAAAACTAAAGAGAGAGCGACCCTATACTTCTGCACGCCCACTCCTGGGCATTACTCGGGAAAATGCATAATTCAGAAAGACACAAGCACCCCAACGTTCTTTGCGGCACTATTTACAAACGCCAAGACACAGAAACAAATAGGCCAGCGAGTGATGAATACATAAACAGCAGGTCCTACGTGTATACAAGGGACCGTTACTCAGCCAGGATAAAGGATGAAATAATGCCATTAGAAGCAACATGGATGGACCCGGGATGCCCAAACACTGAGTGAAGTCAGTCAGACAGAGGAGGACCCACAGCATATAATATCACTTATAGGAGGAAGGGAAACATACCTACAACTGAACTAGTTTACTAAACAGAAACAGAGCCACCGACTTTCTCAATAAACCTAGGGTTACCAAAAAGAAAGTGGGGTAGGAGATATAAGTTAGGCGGTTCACATGAACACATACACAGAAAAATACCTATAAACACATATATAAAACACGCACTCGACAAGGACTACTGTACAACACCAGGACCTCTATTCAACGTTCTGCAATAACCTATACGGAAAAGGAATCCGAAAAATAGTAGCTGTATTACATGTGTAACTGAATCAGCTTGCTGTACACTACACCAAACCCCACTTTGGAAATCAACTCCAGTACAACATACCATCAGAATTAAGCTGAAAAAGAAAGCAAAAGGAAAGAAATGGGCATGCTTTTCGCCTCGGGCCCCGGTGATAGGCGCTGGTGTCACATCGCAGCAGCCTGAGCAGCCTGGGGTCCCAAGGGTGCACTGAGGTGGAGCCGAGAGACGTGAAGAGGACGTGCCTGCAGATGCAGCCCCTTAAAGCTGTCCTGTCTCTTCCTTTGTGGGGGGAACCAAACCTTCAGAACCTAGGTGGGCCTTCCGAGAGCTAAAAGGAAGCCAAGTGCACCCCAACCATGGGGGACCATCTAGGCTGCAGGAGATTCAAACCGTGACCGAGCCTCCACGGCTGCTGCTGGTGGGCTTCCCACATCCGGCCTCCTTGCCAGGAGTCACCCCACCTACACACCGCAGCACCCGCAGCTTTAGCCAGGGTTTGGACTTTTCGGGGGCGTGAAGCTTAACAGGGAAGAGGTAGTGACACACAAGCCCTTGGGTGTTGCCTCTGGCACCTTCCCCTCTAATTCACAGCCTAGTAAGATGACTCTTCCTAAGGCTTTTGGTTGCCAACAAACTAGAGCTGGCCACGAAGAAATGCTGCCGCCTTGTGGACGTTTCGCGGAACAACAACTTTACAACCGGTGCTTCAGGGCACCTAATACTCACAGAGCCTGTGGGGCTTTGAATAACACGTGTCTTCAAAAATGACCTGGGTTAGGTAACCGAAAACACATTCGAAAAACACAGACTTTCAAGAAGCCAAATTTCAGGAGGGAAAGTTTACTCACACTGTTTAAAAAGAAAAACCCCGACCACGACAGGAAGCAGAAAGTCGCTGATTATCCGAGAAATGCATATCAAAATTCTAAAGTGGCATCATCTCGCAGCAGGCGGTATGGCCAGCATCAAAAAGTCTACAAACAATCGATGGGGAATGAGTGTGGAGAAAAGGGAACCTTCCAACTCGGTGAGTGGAAATGTACATTGGTGACCGCCACTAGAAAGCACTGTATCCCAGTTCCTAGAAAACTAAGGAGAGAGCGAACCTATACTACTGCATGTCCACTCCTGGGCGCTACTCCGGAAAATCCGTAATTCAAAAAGACACAAGCACCCCAACGTTAACTGCAGCACTATTTACAATCGCCAAGACACACAAACAAGTAGTCCAGCGAGTGATGAATACATAAACAGGAGGTCCTACGTGTATACGAGGAACTGTTACTCAGCCAGCAAAAAGAATGAAATAATGCCATCAGAAGCAACGTGGATGGACCTGGGATGCCCAAACACTGAGTGAAGTCAGACAGACAGAGGAGGACCCATAGCATATAATATCACTTATAACAGGAAGGGAAACATACATACAACTGAACTAGTATACCAAACAGAAACAGAGTCACCGACTTTCAGATTAAAGCTAGGGTTACCAAAAAGAAAGTGGGGTAGGAGATATAAGTTAGGCGGTTCACATGAACACATACACAGAAAAATACCTATAAACATATATATATATATATATAACACGCACTCGACAAGGACTACTGTACAACACCAGGACCTCTATTCAACGTTCTGCAATAACCCATATGGAAAAGGAATCCGAAAAACAGTAGCTATATTTCGTGTGTAACTCAATCAGCTTGCTGTACACCTACACCAAACCCCACTTTGGAAATCAACGCTAGTACAACATACCATCAGAATTAAGCTGAAAAAGAAAGTAAAAGGAAAGAAATGGGCATGCTTTTCACCTCGGGCCCCGGTGATAGGCGCTGGTGTCACATCCCAGAAGGCTGAGCAGCCTGGGGTCCAAGGGTGCACTGAGGTGGAGCGGAGAGACGTGAAGAGGACGTGCCTGCAGATGCAGCCCCTTAAAGCTGTCCTGTCTCTTCCTTTGTGGGGGGAACCAAACCTTCAGAATCTAGGTGGGCCTTCCGAGAGCTAAAAGGAAGCCAAGTGCACCCCAACCATGGGGGACCATCTAGGCTGCAGGGGATTCAAACCGTGACCGAGCCTCCACGGCTGCTGCTGGTGGGCTTCCCACATCCGGCCTCCTTGCCAGGCGTCACCCCACCTACACAGGGCAGCACCCGCAGCTTTAGCCAGGGTTTCGAATTTTCGGGGGCGTAGAAGCTTAACAGGGAAGAGGTAGTGACACACAAGCCCTTGGGTGTTGCCTCTGGCACCTTCCCCTCTAATTCACAGCCCAGCACCATGACTCCCCCTAAACCTTTTGGTTGCCGAGGAACCAGAGCTGGGCATGAAGAAATGCTGCCGCCTTGTGGACGTTTCCCGTAACAACAACTTTACAACCGGTGCTTAAGGGCACATCATATTCAGGAAGCCTGTGGGGCTTTTAACGACACGTGTGCTCAAAAATCACCTGGGTTAGGCAACCGAAAAATAAACTAGAAACACACACACCCTCAAAAAGCCAAATTTGAAGAGGGAAAGTTTACTCACACTGTTTAAAATAAAAAAATACACACCACGACAAGATGCATATCACTCATTATTTGACAAATGCCAATCCAACGTGTAACGAGGCGTCGCCTCACAGCGGGAAGAACGGCCAGCATCAAAAAGTCTACAAACAATCGATGGGGAATGAGCGTGGAGAAAAGGGAACCTTCCAACTCGGTGAGTGGAAATGTACATTGGTGACCGCCACTAGAAAGCACTGTATCCCAGTTCCTAGAAAACTAAAGAGAGAGCGACCCTATACTTCTGCACGCCCACTCCTGGGCATTACTCGGGAAAATGCATAATTCAGAAAGACACAAGCACCCCAACGTTCTTTGCGGCACTATTTACAAACGCCAAGACACAGAAACAAATAGGCCAGCGAGTGATGAATACATAAACAGCAGGTCCTACGTGTATACAAGGGACCGTTACTCAGCCAGGATAAAGGATGAAATAATGCCATTAGAAGCAACATGGATGGACCCGGGATGCCCAAACACTGAGTGAAGTCAGTCAGACAGAGGAGGACCCACAGCATATAATATCACTTATAGGAGGAAGGGAAACATACCTACAACTGAACTAGTTTACTAAACAGAAACAGAGCCACCGACTTTCTCAATAAACCTAGGGTTACCAAAAAGAAAGTGGGGTAGGAGATATAAGTTAGGCGGTTCACATGAACACATACACAGAAAAATACCTATAAACACATATATAAAACACGCACTCGACAAGGACTACTGTACAACACCAGGACCTCTATTCAACGTTCTGCAATAACCTATACGGAAAAGGAATCCGAAAAATAGTAGCTGTATTACATGTGTAACTGAATCAGCTTGCTGTACACTACACCAAACCCCACTTTGGAAATCAACTCCAGTACAACATACCATCAGAATTAAGCTGAAAAAGAAAGCAAAAGGAAAGAAATGGGCATGCTTTTCGCCTCGGGCCCCGGTGATAGGCGCTGGTGTCACATCGCAGCAGCCTGAGCAGCCTGGGGTCCCAAGGGTGCACTGAGGTGGAGCCGAGAGACGTGAAGAGGACGTGCCTGCAGATGCAGCCCCTTAAAGCTGTCCTGTCTCTTCCTTTGTGGGGGGAACCAAACCTTCAGAACCTAGGTGGGCCTTCCGAGAGCTAAAAGGAAGCCAAGTGCACCCCAACCATGGGGGACCATCTAGGCTGCAGGAGATTCAAACCGTGACCGAGCCTCCACGGCTGCTGCTGGTGGGCTTCCCACATCCGGCCTCCTTGCCAGGAGTCACCCCACCTACACACCGCAGCACCCGCAGCTTTAGCCAGGGTTTGGACTTTTCGGGGGCGTGAAGCTTAACAGGGAAGAGGTAGTGACACACAAGCCCTTGGGTGTTGCCTCTGGCACCTTCCCCTCTAATTCACAGCCTAGTAAGATGACTCTTCCTAAGGCTTTTGGTTGCCAACAAACTAGAGCTGGCCACGAAGAAATGCTGCCGCCTTGTGGACGTTTCGCGGAACAACAACTTTACAACCGGTGCTTCAGGGCACCTAATACTCACAGAGCCTGTGGGGCTTTGAATAACACGTGTCTTCAAAAATGACCTGGGTTAGGTAACCGAAAACACATTCGAAAAACACAGACTTTCAAGAAGCCAAATTTCAGGAGGGAAAGTTTACTCACACTGTTTAAAAAGAAAAACCCCGACCACGACAGGAAGCAGAAAGTCGCTGATTATCCGAGAAATGCATATCAAAATTCTAAAGTGGCATCATCTCGCAGCAGGCGGTATGGCCAGCATCAAAAAGTCTACAAACAATCGATGGGGAATGAGTGTGGAGAAAAGGGAACCTTCCAACTCGGTGAGTGGAAATGTACATTGGTGACCGCCACTAGAAAGCACTGTATCCCAGTTCCTAGAAAACTAAGGAGAGAGCGAACCTATACTACTGCATGTCCACTCCTGGGCGCTACTCCGGAAAATCCGTAATTCAAAAAGACACAAGCACCCCAACGTTAACTGCAGCACTATTTACAATCGCCAAGACACACAAACAAGTAGTCCAGCGAGTGATGAATACATAAACAGGAGGTCCTACGTGTATACGAGGAACTGTTACTCAGCCAGCAAAAAGAATGAAATAATGCCATCAGAAGCAACGTGGATGGACCTGGGATGCCCAAACACTGAGTGAAGTCAGACAGACAGAGGAGGACCCATAGCATATAATATCACTTATAACAGGAAGGGAAACATACATACAACTGAACTAGTATACCAAACAGAAACAGAGTCACCGACTTTCAGATTAAAGCTAGGGTTACCAAAAAGAAAGTGGGGTAGGAGATATAAGTTAGGCGGTTCACATGAACACATACACAGAAAAATACCTATAAACATATATATATATATATATAACACGCACTCGACAAGGACTACTGTACAACACCAGGACCTCTATTCAACGTTCTGCAATAACCCATATGGAAAAGGAATCCGAAAAACAGTAGCTATATTTCGTGTGTAACTCAATCAGCTTGCTGTACACCTACACCAAACCCCACTTTGGAAATCAACGCTAGTACAACATACCATCAGAATTAAGCTGAAAAAGAAAGTAAAAGGAAAGAAATGGGCATGCTTTTCACCTCGGGCCCCGGTGATAGGCGCTGGTGTCACATCCCAGAAGGCTGAGCAGCCTGGGGTCCAAGGGTGCACTGAGGTGGAGCGGAGAGACGTGAAGAGGACGTGCCTGCAGATGCAGCCCCTTAAAGCTGTCCTGTCTCTTCCTTTGTGGGGGGAACCAAACCTTCAGAATCTAGGTGGGCCTTCCGAGAGCTAAAAGGAAGCCAAGTGCACCCCAACCATGGGGGACCATCTAGGCTGCAGGGGATTCAAACCGTGACCGAGCCTCCACGGCTGCTGCTGGTGGGCTTCCCACATCCGGCCTCCTTGCCAGGCGTCACCCCACCTACACAGGGCAGCACCCGCAGCTTTAGCCAGGGTTTCGAATTTTCGGGGGCGTAGAAGCTTAACAGGGAAGAGGTAGTGACACACAAGCCCTTGGGTGTTGCCTCTGGCACCTTCCCCTCTAATTCACAGCCCAGCACCATGACTCCCCCTAAACCTTTTGGTTGCCGAGGAACCAGAGCTGGGCATGAAGAAATGCTGCCGCCTTGTGGACGTTTCCCGTAACAACAACTTTACAACCGGTGCTTAAGGGCACATCATATTCAGGAAGCCTGTGGGGCTTTTAACGACACGTGTGCTCAAAAATCACCTGGGTTAGGCAACCGAAAAATAAACTAGAAACACACACACCCTCAAAAAGCCAAATTTGAAGAGGGAAAGTTTACTCACAGTGTTTAAAATAAAAAAATACACACCACGACAAGATGCATATCACTCATTATTTGACAAATGCCAATCCAACGTGTAACGAGGCGTCGCCTCACAGCGGGAAGAACGGCCAGCATCAAAAAGTCTACAAACAATCGATGGGGAATGAGCGTGGAGAAAAGGGAACCTTCCAACTCGGTGAGTGGAAATGTACATTGGTGACCGCCACTAGAAAGCACTGTATCCCAGTTCCTAGAAAACTAAAGAGAGAGCGACCCTATACTTCTGCACGCCCACTCCTGGGCATTACTCGGGAAAATGCATAATTCAGAAAGACACAAGCACCCCAACGTTCTTTGCGGCACTATTTACAAACGCCAAGACACAGAAACAAATAGGCCAGCGAGTGATGAATACATAAACAGCAGGTCCTACGTGTATACAAGGGACCGTTACTCAGCCAGGATAAAGGATGAAATAATGCCATTAGAAGCAACATGGATGGACCCGGGATGCCCAAACACTGAGTGAAGTCAGTCAGACAGAGGAGGACCCACAGCATATAATATCACTTATAGGAGGAAGGGAAACATACCTACAACTGAACTAGTTTACTAAACAGAAACAGAGCCACCGACTTTCTCAATAAACCTAGGGTTACCAAAAAGAAAGTGGGGTAGGAGATATAAGTTAGGCGGTTCACATGAACACATACACAGAAAAATACCTATAAACACATATATAAAACACGCACTCGACAAGGACTACTGTACAACACCAGGACCTCTATTCAACGTTCTGCAATAACCTATACGGAAAAGGAATCCGAAAAATAGTAGCTGTATTACATGTGTAACTGAATCAGCTTGCTGTACACTACACCAAACCCCACTTTGGAAATCAACTCCAGTACAACATACCATCAGAATTAAGCTGAAAAAGAAAGCAAAAGGAAAGAAATGGGCATGCTTTTCGCCTCGGGCCCCGGTGATAGGCGCTGGTGTCACATCGCAGCAGCCTGAGCAGCCTGGGGTCCCAAGGGTGCACTGAGGTGGAGCCGAGAGACGTGAAGAGGACGTGCCTGCAGATGCAGCCCCTTAAAGCTGTCCTGTCTCTTCCTTTGTGGGGGGAACCAAACCTTCAGAACCTAGGTGGGCCTTCCGAGAGCTAAAAGGAAGCCAAGTGCACCCCAACCATGGGGGACCATCTAGGCTGCAGGAGATTCAAACCGTGACCGAGCCTCCACGGCTGCTGCTGGTGGGCTTCCCACATCCGGCCTCCTTGCCAGGAGTCACCCCACCTACACACCGCAGCACCCGCAGCTTTAGCCAGGGTTTGGACTTTTCGGGGGCGTGAAGCTTAACAGGGAAGAGGTAGTGACACACAAGCCCTTGGGTGTTGCCTCTGGCACCTTCCCCTCTAATTCACAGCCTAGTAAGATGACTCTTCCTAAGGCTTTTGGTTGCCAACAAACTAGAGCTGGCCACGAAGAAATGCTGCCGCCTTGTGGACGTTTCGCGGAACAACAACTTTACAACCGGTGCTTCAGGGCACCTAATACTCACAGAGCCTGTGGGGCTTTGAATAACACGTGTCTTCAAAAATGACCTGGGTTAGGTAACCGAAAACACATTCGAAAAACACAGACTTTCAAGAAGCCAAATTTCAGGAGGGAAAGTTTACTCACACTGTTTAAAAAGAAAAACCCCGACCACGACAGGAAGCAGAAAGTCGCTGATTATCCGAGAAATGCATATCAAAATTCTAAAGTGGCATCATCTCGCAGCAGGCGGTATGGCCAGCATCAAAAAGTCTACAAACAATCGATGGGGAATGAGTGTGGAGAAAAGGGAACCTTCCAACTCGGTGAGTGGAAATGTACATTGGTGACCGCCACTAGAAAGCACTGTATCCCAGTTCCTAGAAAACTAAGGAGAGAGCGAACCTATACTACTGCATGTCCACTCCTGGGCGCTACTCCGGAAAATCCGTAATTCAAAAAGACACAAGCACCCCAACGTTAACTGCAGCACTATTTACAATCGCCAAGACACACAAACAAGTAGTCCAGCGAGTGATGAATACATAAACAGGAGGTCCTACGTGTATACGAGGAACTGTTACTCAGCCAGCAAAAAGAATGAAATAATGCCATCAGAAGCAACGTGGATGGACCTGGGATGCCCAAACACTGAGTGAAGTCAGACAGACAGAGGAGGACCCATAGCATATAATATCACTTATAACAGGAAGGGAAACATACATACAACTGAACTAGTATACCAAACAGAAACAGAGTCACCGACTTTCAGATTAAAGCTAGGGTTACCAAAAAGAAAGTGGGGTAGGAGATATAAGTTAGGCGGTTCACATGAACACATACACAGAAAAATACCTATAAACATATATATATATATATATAACACGCACTCGACAAGGACTACTGTACAACACCAGGACCTCTATTCAACGTTCTGCAATAACCCATATGGAAAAGGAATCCGAAAAACAGTAGCTATATTTCGTGTGTAACTCAATCAGCTTGCTGTACACCTACACCAAACCCCACTTTGGAAATCAACGCTAGTACAACATACCATCAGAATTAAGCTGAAAAAGAAAGTAAAAGGAAAGAAATGGGCATGCTTTTCACCTCGGGCCCCGGTGATAGGCGCTGGTGTCACATCCCAGCAGGCTGAGCAGCCTGGGGTCCAAGGGTGCACTGAGGTGGAGCGGAGAGACGTGAAGAGGACGTGCCTGCAGATGCAGCCCCTTAAAGCTGTCCTGTCTCTTCCTTTGTGGGGAGAACCAAACCTTCAGAACCTAGGTGGGCCTTCCGAGAGCTAAAAGGAAGCCAAGTGCACCCCAACCATGGGGGACCATCTAGGCTGCAGGGGATTCAAACCGTGACCGAGCCTCCACGGCTGCTGCTGGTGGGCTTCCCACATCCGGCCTCCTTGCCAGGCGTCACCCCACCTACACAGGGCAGCACCCGCAGCTTTAGCCAGGGTTTCGAATTTTCGGGGGCGTAGAAGCTTAACAGGGAAGAGGTAGTGACACACAAGCCCTTGGGTGTTGCCTCTGGCACCTTCCCCTCTAATTCACAGCCCAGCACCATGACTCCCCCTAAACCTTTTGGTTGCCGAGGAACCAGAGCTGGGCATGAAGAAATGCTGCCGCCTTGTGGACGTTTCCCGTAACAACAACTTTACAACCGGTGCTTAAGGGCACATCATATTCAGGAAGCCTGTGGGGCTTTTAACGACACGTGTGCTCAAAAATCACCTGGGTTAGGCAACCGAAAAATAAACTAGAAACACACACACCCTCAAAAAGCCAAATTTGAAGAGGGAAAGTTTACTCACACTGTTTAAAATAAAAAAATACACACCACGACAAGATGCATATCACTCATTATTTGACAAATGCCAATCCAACGTGTAACGAGGCGTCGCCTCACAGCGGGAAGAACGGCCAGCATCAAAAAGTCTACAAACAATCGATGGGGAATGAGCGTGGAGAAAAGGGAACCTTCCAACTCGGTGAGTGGAAATGTACATTGGTGACCGCCACTAGAAAGCACTGTATCCCAGTTCCTAGAAAACTAAAGAGAGAGCGACCCTATACTTCTGCACGCCCACTCCTGGGCATTACTCGGGAAAATGCATAATTCAGAAAGACACAAGCACCCCAACGTTCTTTGCGGCACTATTTACAAACGCCAAGACACAGAAACAAATAGGCCAGCGAGTGATGAATACATAAACAGCAGGTCCTACGTGTATACAAGGGACCGTTACTCAGCCAGGATAAAGGATGAAATAATGCCATTAGAAGCAACATGGATGGACCCGGGATGCCCAAACACTGAGTGAAGTCAGTCAGACAGAGGAGGACCCACAGCATATAATATCACTTATAGGAGGAAGGGAAACATACCTACAACTGAACTAGTTTACTAAACAGAAACAGAGCCACCGACTTTCTCAATAAACCTAGGGTTACCAAAAAGAAAGTGGGGTAGGAGATATAAGTTAGGCGGTTCACATGAACACATACACAGAAAAATACCTATAAACACATATATAAAACACGCACTCGACAAGGACTACTGTACAACACCAGGACCTCTATTCAACGTTCTGCAATAACCTATACGGAAAAGGAATCCGAAAAATAGTAGCTGTATTACATGTGTAACTGAATCAGCTTGCTGTACACTACACCAAACCCCACTTTGGAAATCAACTCCAGTACAACATACCATCAGAATTAAGCTGAAAAAGAAAGCAAAAGGAAAGAAATGGGCATGCTTTTCGCCTCGGGCCCCGGTGATAGGCGCTGGTGTCACATCGCAGCAGCCTGAGCAGCCTGGGGTCCCAAGGGTGCACTGAGGTGGAGCCGAGAGACGTGAAGAGGACGTGCCTGCAGATGCAGCCCCTTAAAGCTGTCCTGTCTCTTCCTTTGTGGGGGGAACCAAACCTTCAGAACCTAGGTGGGCCTTCCGAGAGCTAAAAGGAAGCCAAGTGCACCCCAACCATGGGGGACCATCTAGGCTGCAGGAGATTCAAACCGTGACCGAGCCTCCACGGCTGCTGCTGGTGGGCTTCCCACATCTGGCCTCCTTGCCAGGAGTCACCCCACCTACACACCGCAGCACCCGCAGCTTTAGCCAGGGTTTGGACTTTTCGGGGGCGTGAAGCTTAACAGGGAAGAGGTAGTGACACACAAGCCCTTGGGTGTTGCCTCTGGCACCTTCCCCTCTAATTCACAGCCTAGTAAGATGACTCTTCCTAAGGCTTTTGGTTGCCAACAAACTAGAGCTGGCCACGAAGAAATGCTGCCGCCTTGTGGACGTTTCGCGGAACAACAACTTTACAACCGGTGCTTCAGGGCACCTAATACTCACAGAGCCTGTGGGGCTTTGAATAACACGTGTCTTCAAAAATGACCTGGGTTAGGTAACCGAAAACACATTCGAAAAACACAGACTTTCAAGAAGCCAAATTTCAGGAGGGAAAGTTTACTCACACTGTTTAAAAAGAAAAACCCCGACCACGACAGGAAGCAGAAAGTCGCTGATTATCCGAGAAATGCATATCAAAATTCTAAAGTGGCATCATCTCGCAGCAGGCGGTATGGCCAGCATCAAAAAGTCTACAAACAATCGATGGGGAATGAGTGTGGAGAAAAGGGAACCTTCCAACTCGGTGAGTGGAAATGTACATTGGTGACCGCCACTAGAAAGCACTGTATCCCAGTTCCTAGAAAACTAAGGAGAGAGCGAACCTATACTACTGCATGTCCACTCCTGGGCGCTACTCCGGAAAATCCGTAATTCAAAAAGACACAACACCCCAACGTTAACTGCAGCACTATTTACAATCGCCAAGACACACAAACAAGTAGTCCAGCGAGTGATGAATACATAAACAGGAGGTCCTACGTGTATACGAGGAACTGTTACTCAGCCAGCAAAAAGAATGAAATAATGCCATCAGAAGCAACGTGGATGGACCTGGGATGCCCAAACACTGAGTGAAGTCAGACAGACAGAGGAGGACCCATAGCATATAATATCACTTATAACAGGAAGGGAAACATACATACAACTGAACTAGTATACCAAACAGAAACAGAGTCACCGACTTTCAGATTAAAGCTAGGGTTACCAAAAAGAAAGTGGGGTAGGAGATATAAGTTAGGCGTTTCACATGAACACATACACAGAAAAATACCTATAAACATATATATATATATATATAACACGCACTCGACAAGGACTACTGTACAACACCAGGACCTCTATTCAACGTTCTGCAATAACCCATATGGAAAAGGAATCCGAAAAACAGTAGCTATATTTCGTGTGTAACTCAATCAGCTTGCTGTACACCTACACCAAACCCCACTTTGGAAATCAACGCTAGTACAACATACCATCAGAATTAAGCTGAAAAAGAAAGTAAAAGGAAAGAAATGGGCATGCTTTTCACCTCGGGCCCCGGTGATAGGCGCTGGTGTCACATCCCAGAAGGCTGAGCAGCCTGGGGTCCAAGGGTGCACTGAGGTGGAGCGGAGAGACGTGAAGAGGACGTGCCTGCAGATGCAGCCCCTTAAAGCTGTCCTGTC
The DNA here is from genome assembly GCF_963455315.2 of Globicephala melas. NCBI lineage: Eukaryota > Metazoa > Chordata > Mammalia > Artiodactyla > Delphinidae > Globicephala > Globicephala melas. The sequence goes on along the minus strand of NC_083324.2, from coordinate 2,199,272 downwards.
TCTTCCTTTGTGGGGGGAACCAAACCTTCAGAATCTAGGTGGGCCTTCCGAGAGCTAAAAGGAAGCCAAGTGCACCCCAACCATGGGGGACCATCTAGGCTGCAGGGGATTCAAACCGTGACCGAGCCTCCACGGCTGCTGCTGGTGGGCTTCCCACATCCGGCCTCCTTGCCAGGCGTCACCCCACCTACACAGGGCAGCACCCGCAGCTTTAGCCAGGGTTTCGAATTTTCGGGGGCGTAGAAGCTTAACAGGGAAGAGGTAGTGACACACAAGCCCTTGGGTGTTGCCTCTGGCACCTTCCCCTCTAATTCACAGCCCAGCACCATGACTCCCCCTAAACCTTTTGGTTGCCGAGGAACCAGAGCTGGGCATGAAGAAATGCTGCCGCCTTGTGGACGTTTCCCGTAACAACAACTTTACAACCGGTGCTTAAGGGCACATCATATTCAGGAAGCCTGTGGGGCTTTTAACGACACGTGTGCTCAAAAATCACCTGGGTTAGGCAACCGAAAAATAAACTAGAAACACACACACCCTCAAAAAGCCAAATTTGAAGAGGGAAAGTTTACTCACACTGTTTAAAATAAAAAAATACACACCACGACAAGATGCATATCACTCATTATTTGACAAATGCCAATCCAACGTGTAACGAGGCGTCGCCTCACAGCGGGAAGAACGGCCAGCATCAAAAAGTCTACAAACAATCGATGGGGAATGAGCGTGGAGAAAAGGGAACCTTCCAACTCGGTGAGTGGAAATGTACATTGGTGACCGCCACTAGAAAGCACTGTATCCCAGTTCCTAGAAAACTAAAGAGAGAGCGACCCTATACTTCTGCACGCCCACTCCTGGGCATTACTCGGGAAAATGCATAATTCAGAAAGACACAAGCACCCCAACGTTCTTTGCGGCACTATTTACAAACGCCAAGACACAGAAACAAATAGGCCAGCGAGTGATGAATACATAAACAGCAGGTCCTACGTGTATACAAGGGACCGTTACTCAGCCAGGATAAAGGATGAAATAATGCCATTAGAAGCAACATGGATGGACCCGGGATGCCCAAACACTGAGTGAAGTCAGTCAGACAGAGGAGGACCCACAGCATATAATATCACTTATAGGAGGAAGGGAAACATACCTACAACTGAACTAGTTTACTAAACAGAAACAGAGCCACCGACTTTCTCAATAAACCTAGGGTTACCAAAAAGAAAGTGGGGTAGGAGATATAAGTTAGGCGGTTCACATGAACACATACACAGAAAAATACCTATAAACACATATATAAAACACGCACTCGACAAGGACTACTGTACAACACCAGGACCTCTATTCAACGTTCTGCAATAACCTATACGGAAAAGGAATCCGAAAAATAGTAGCTGTATTACATGTGTAACTGAATCAGCTTGCTGTACACTACACCAAACCCCACTTTGGAAATCAACTCCAGTACAACATACCATCAGAATTAAGCTGAAAAAGAAAGCAAAAGGAAAGAAATGGGCATGCTTTTCGCCTCGGGCCCCGGTGATAGGCGCTGGTGTCACATCGCAGCAGCCTGAGCAGCCTGGGGTCCCAAGGGTGCACTGAGGTGGAGCCGAGAGACGTGAAGAGGACGTGCCTGCAGATGCAGCCCCTTAAAGCTGTCCTGTCTCTTCCTTTGTGGGGGGAACCAAACCTTCAGAACCTAGGTGGGCCTTCCGAGAGCTAAAAGGAAGCCAAGTGCACCCCAACCATGGGGGACCATCTAGGCTGCAGGAGATTCAAACCGTGACCGAGCCTCCACGGCTGCTGCTGGTGGGCTTCCCACATCCGGCCTCCTTGCCAGGAGTCACCCCACCTACACACCGCAGCACCCGCAGCTTTAGCCAGGGTTTGGACTTTTCGGGGGCGTGAAGCTTAACAGGGAAGAGGTAGTGACACACAAGCCCTTGGGTGTTGCCTCTGGCACCTTCCCCTCTAATTCACAGCCTAGTAAGATGACTCTTCCTAAGGCTTTTGGTTGCCAACAAACTAGAGCTGGCCACGAAGAAATGCTGCCGCCTTGTGGACGTTTCGCGGAACAACAACTTTACAACCGGTGCTTCAGGGCACCTAATACTCACAGAGCCTGTGGGGCTTTGAATAACACGTGTCTTCAAAAATGACCTGGGTTAGGTAACCGAAAACACATTCGAAAAACACAGACTTTCAAGAAGCCAAATTTCAGGAGGGAAAGTTTACTCACACTGTTTAAAAAGAAAAACCCCGACCACGACAGGAAGCAGAAAGTCGCTGATTATCCGAGAAATGCATATCAAAATTCTAAAGTGGCATCATCTCGCAGCAGGCGGTATGGCCAGCATCAAAAAGTCTACAAACAATCGATGGGGAATGAGTGTGGAGAAAAGGGAACCTTCCAACTCGGTGAGTGGAAATGTACATTGGTGACCGCCACTAGAAAGCACTGTATCCCAGTTCCTAGAAAACTAAGGAGAGAGCGAACCTATACTACTGCATGTCCACTCCTGGGCGCTACTCCGGAAAATCCGTAATTCAAAAAGACACAAGCACCCCAACGTTAACTGCAGCACTATTTACAATCGCCAAGACACACAAACAAGTAGTCCAGCGAGTGATGAATACATAAACAGGAGGTCCTACGTGTATACGAGGAACTGTTACTCAGCCAGCAAAAAGAATGAAATAATGCCATCAGAAGCAACGTGGATGGACCTGGGATGCCCAAACACTGAGTGAAGTCAGACAGACAGAGGAGGACCCATAGCATATAATATCACTTATAACAGGAAGGGAAACATACATACAACTGAACTAGTATACCAAACAGAAACAGAGTCACCGACTTTCAGATTAAAGCTAGGGTTACCAAAAAGAAAGTGGGGTAGGAGATATAAGTTAGGCGGTTCACATGAACACATACACAGAAAAATACCTATAAACATATATATATATATATATAACACGCACTCGACAAGGACTACTGTACAACACCAGGACCTCTATTCAACGTTCTGCAATAACCCATATGGAAAAGGAATCCGAAAAACAGTAGCTATATTTCGTGTGTAACTCAATCAGCTTGCTGTACACCTACACCAAACCCCACTTTGGAAATCAACGCTAGTACAACATACCATCAGAATTAAGCTGAAAAAGAAAGTAAAAGGAAAGAAATGGGCATGCTTTTCACCTCGGGCCCCGGTGATAGGCGCTGGTGTCACATCCCAGCAGGCTGAGCAGCCTGGGGTCCAAGGGTGCACTGAGGTGGAGCGGAGAGACGTGAAGAGGACGTGCCTGCAGATGCAGCCCCTTAAAGCTGTCCTGTCTCTTCCTTTGTGGGGAGAACCAAACCTTCAGAACCTAGGTGGGCCTTCCGAGAGCTAAAAGGAAGCCAAGTGCACCCCAACCATGGGGGACCATCTAGGCTGCAGGGGATTCAAACCGTGACCGAGCCTCCACGGCTGCTGATGGTGGGCTTCCCACATCCGGCCTCCTTGCCAGGCGTCACCCCACCTACACAGGGCAGCACCCGCAGCTTTAGCCAGGGTTTCGAATTTTCGGGGGCGTAGAAGCTTAACAGGGAAGAGGTAGTGACACACAAGCCCTTGGGTGTTGCCTCTGGCACCTTCCCCTCTAATTCACAGCCCAGCACCATGACTCCCCCTAAACCTTTTGGTTGCCGAGGAACCAGAGCTGGGCATGAAGAAATGCTGCCGCCTTGTGGACGTTTCCCGTAACAACAACTTTACAACCGGTGCTTAAGGGCACATCATATTCAGGAAGCCTGTGGGGCTTTTAACGACACGTGTGCTCAAAAATCACCTGGGTTAGGCAACCGAAAAATAAACTAGAAACACACACACCCTCAAAAAGCCAAATTTGAAGAGGGAAAGTTTACTCACACTGTTTAAAATAAAAAAATACACACCACGACAAGATGCATATCACTCATTATTTGACAAATGCCAATCCAACGTGTAACGAGGCGTCGCCTCACAGCGGGAAGAACGGCCAGCATCAAAAAGTCTACAAACAATCGATGGGGAATGAGCGTGGAGAAAAGGGAACCTTCCAACTCGGTGAGTGGAAATGTACATTGGTGACCGCCACTAGAAAGCACTGTATCCCAGTTCCTAGAAAACTAAAGAGAGAGCGACCCTATACTTCTGCACGCCCACTCCTGGGCATTACTCGGGAAAATGCATAATTCAGAAAGACACAAGCACCCCAACGTTCTTTGCGGCACTATTTACAAACGCCAAGACACAGAAACAAATAGGCCAGCGAGTGATGAATACATAAACAGCAGGTCCTACGTGTATACAAGGGACCGTTACTCAGCCAGGATAAAGGATGAAATAATGCCATTAGAAGCAACATGGATGGACCCGGGATGCCCAAACACTGAGTGAAGTCAGTCAGACAGAGGAGGACCCACAGCATATAATATCACTTATAGGAGGAAGGGAAACATACCTACAACTGAACTAGTTTACTAAACAGAAACAGAGCCACCGACTTTCTCAATAAACCTAGGGTTACCAAAAAGAAAGTGGGGTAGGAGATATAAGTTAGGCGGTTCACATGAACACATACACAGAAAAATACCTATAAACACATATATAAAACACGCACTCGACAAGGACTACTGTACAACACCAGGACCTCTATTCAACGTTCTGCAATAACCTATACGGAAAAGGAATCCGAAAAATAGTAGCTGTATTACATGTGTAACTGAATCAGCTTGCTGTACACTACACCAAACCCCACTTTGGAAATCAACTCCAGTACAACATACCATCAGAATTAAGCTGAAAAAGAAAGCAAAAGGAAAGAAATGGGCATGCTTTTCGCCTCGGGCCCCGGTGATAGGCGCTGGTGTCACATCGCAGCAGCCTGAGCAGCCTGGGGTCCCAAGGGTGCACTGAGGTGGAGCCGAGAGACGTGAAGAGGACGTGCCTGCAGATGCAGCCCCTTAAAGCTGTCCTGTCTCTTCCTTTGTGGGGGGAACCAAACCTTCAGAACCTAGGTGGGCCTTCCGAGAGCTAAAAGGAAGCCAAGTGCACCCCAACCATGGGGGACCATCTAGGCTGCAGGAGATTCAAACCGTGACCGAGCCTCCACGGCTGCTGCTGGTGGGCTTCCCACATCCGGCCTCCTTGCCAGGAGTCACCCCACCTACACACCGCAGCACCCGCAGCTTTAGCCAGGGTTTGGACTTTTCGGGGGCGTGAAGCTTAACAGGGAAGAGGTAGTGACACACAAGCCCTTGGGTGTTGCCTCTGGCACCTTCCCCTCTAATTCACAGCCTAGTAAGATGACTCTTCCTAAGGCTTTTGGTTGCCAACAAACTAGAGCTGGCCACGAAGAAATGCTGCCGCCTTGTGGACGTTTCGCGGAACAACAACTTTACAACCGGTGCTTCAGGGCACCTAATACTCACAGAGCCTGTGGGGCTTTGAATAACACGTGTCTTCAAAAATGACCTGGGTTAGGTAACCGAAAACACATTCGAAAAACACAGACTTTCAAGAAGCCAAATTTCAGGAGGGAAAGTTTACTCACACTGTTTAAAAAGAAAAACCCCGACCACGACAGGAAGCAGAAAGTCGCTGATTATCCGAGAAATGCATATCAAAATTCTAAAGTGGCATCATCTCGCAGCAGGCGGTATGGCCAGCATCAAAAAGTCTACAAACAATCGATGGGGAATGAGCGTGGAGAAAAGGGAACCTTCCAACTCGGTGAGTGGAAATGTACATTGGTGACCGCCACTAGAAAGCACTGTATCCCAGTTCCTAGAAAACTAAGGAGAGAGCGAACCTATACTACTGCATGTCCACTCCTGGGCGCTACTCCGGAAAATCCGTAATTCAAAAAGACACAAGCACCCCAACGTTAACTGCAGCACTATTTACAATCGCCAAGACACACAAACAAGTAGTCCAGCGAGTGATGAATACATAAACAGGAGGTCCTACGTGTATACGAGGAACTGTTACTCAGCCAGCAAAAAGAATGAAATAATGCCATCAGAAGCAACGTGGATGGACCTGGGATGCCCAAACACTGAGTGAAGTCAGACAGACAGAGGAGGACCCATAGCATATAATATCACTTATAACAGGAAGGGAAACATACATACAACTGAACTAGTATACCAAACAGAAACAGAGTCACCGACTTTCAGATTAAAGCTAGGGTTACCAAAAAGAAAGTGGGGTAGGAGATATAAGTTAGGCGGTTCACATGAACACATACACAGAAAAATACCTATAAACATATATATATATATATATATATCTTAAAAAAACACGCACTCAACAAGGACTACTGTACAACACCAGGACCTCTATTCAATGTTCTGCAATAACCTATATGGAAAAGGAATCCGAAAAACAGTAGCTATATTTCATGTGTAACTCAATCAGCTTGCTGTACACCTACACCAAACCCCACTTTGGAAATCAACTCTAGTACAACATGCCATCAGAATTAAGCTGAAAAAGAAAGTAAAAGGAAAGAAATGGGCATGCTTTTCGCCTCGGGCCCCGGTGATAGGCGCTGGTGTCACATCCCAGCAGGCTGAGCTGCCTGGGGTCCAAGGGTGCACTGAGGTGGAGCGGAGAGACGTGAAGAGGACGTGCCTGCAGATGCAGCCCCTTAAAGCTGTCCTGTCTCTTCCTTTGTGGGGGGAACCAAACCTTCAGAACCTAGGTGGGCCTTCCGAGAGCTAAAAGGAAGCCAAGTGCACCCCAACCATGGGGGACCATCTAGGCTGCAGGGGATTCAAACCGTGACCGAGCCTCCACGGCTGCTGCTGGTGGGCTTCCCACATCCGGCCTCCTTGCCAGGCGTCACCCCACCTACACAGGGCAGCACCCGCAGCTTTAGCCAGGGTTTCGGGGGCGTAGAAGCTTAACAGGGAAGAGGTAGTGACACACAAGCCCTTGGGTGTTGCCTCTGGCACCTTCCCCTCTAATTCACAGCCCAGCACCATGACTCCCCCTAAACCTTTTGGTTGCCGAGGAACCAGAGCTGGGCATGAAGAAATGCTGCCGCCTTGTGGACGTTTCCCGTAACAACAACTTTACAACCGGTGCTTAAGGGCACATCATATTCAGGAAGCCTGTGGGGCTTTTAACGACACGTGTGCTCAAAAATCACCTGGGTTAGGCAACCGAAAAATAAACTAGAAACACACACACCCTCAAAAAGCCAAATTTGAAGAGGGAAAGTTTACTCACACTGTTTAAAATAAAAAAATACACACCACGACAAGATGCATATCACTCATTATTTGACAAATGCCAATCCAACGTGTAACGAGGCGTCGCCTCACAGCGGGAAGAACGGCCAGCATCAAAAAGTCTACAAACAATCGATGGGGAATGAGCGTGGAGAAAAGGGAACCTTCCAACTCGGTGAGTGGAAATGTACATTGGTGACCGCCACTAGAAAGCACTGTATCCCAGTTCCTAGAAAACTAAAGAGAGAGCGACCCTATACTTCTGCACGCCCACTCCTGGGCATTACTCGGGAAAATGCATAATTCAGAAAGACACAAGCACCCCAACGTTCTTTGCGGCACTATTTACAAACGCCAAGACACAGAAACAAATAGGCCAGCGAGTGATGAATACATAAACAGCAGGTCCTACGTGTATACAAGGGACCGTTACTCAGCCAGGATAAAGGATGAAATAATGCCATTAGAAGCAACATGGATGGACCCGGGATGCCCAAACACTGAGTGAAGTCAGTCAGACAGAGGAGGACCCACAGCATATAATATCACTTATAGGAGGAAGGGAAACATACCTACAACTGAACTAGTTTACTAAACAGAAACAGAGCCACCGACTTTCTCAATAAACCTAGGGTTACCAAAAAGAAAGTGGGGTAGGAGATATAAGTTAGGCGGTTCACATGAACACATACACAGAAAAATACCTATAAACACATATATAAAACACGCACTCGACAAGGACTACTGTACAACACCAGGACCTCTATTCAACGTTCTGCAATAACCTATACGGAAAAGGAATCCGAAAAATAGTAGCTGTATTACATGTGTAACTGAATCAGCTTGCTGTACACTACACCAAACCCCACTTTGGAAATCAACTCCAGTACAACATACCATCAGAATTAAGCTGAAAAAGAAAGCAAAAGGAAAGAAATGGGCATGCTTTTCGCCTCGGGCCCCGGTGATAGGCGCTGGTGTCACATCGCAGCAGCCTGAGCAGCCTGGGGTCCCAAGGGTGCACTGAGGTGGAGCCGAGAGACGTGAAGAGGACGTGCCTGCAGATGCAGCCCCTTAAAGCTGTCCTGTCTCTTCCTTTGTGGGGGGAACCAAACCTTCAGAACCTAGGTGGGCCTTCCGAGAGCTAAAAGGAAGCCAAGTGCACCCCAACCATGGGGGACCATCTAGGCTGCAGGAGATTCAAACCGTGACCGAGCCTCCACGGCTGCTGCTGGTGGGCTTCCCACATCCGGCCTCCTTGCCAGGAGTCACCCCACCTACACACCGCAGCACCCGCAGCTTTAGCCAGGGTTTGGACTTTTCGGGGGCGTGAAGCTTAACAGGGAAGAGGTAGTGACACACAAGCCCTTGGGTGTTGCCTCTGGCACCTTCCCCTCTAATTCACAGCCTAGTAAGATGACTCTTCCTAAGGCTTTTGGTTGCCAACAAACTAGAGCTGGCCACGAAGAAATGCTGCCGCCTTGTGGACGTTTCGCGGAACAACAACTTTACAACCGGTGCTTCAGGGCACCTAATACTCACAGAGCCTGTGGGGCTTTGAATAACACGTGTCTTCAAAAATGACCTGGGTTAGGTAACCGAAAACACATTCGAAAAACACAGACTTTCAAGAAGCCAAATTTCAGGAGGGAAAGTTTACTCACACTGTTTAAAAAGAAAAACCCCGACCACGACAGGAAGCAGAAAGTCGCTGATTATCCGAGAAATGCATATCAAAATTCTAAAGTGGCATCATCTCGCAGCAGGCGGTATGGCCAGCATCAAAAAGTCTACAAACAATCGATGGGGAATGAGCGTGGAGAAAAGGGAACCTTCCAACTCGGTGAGTGGAAATGTACATTGGTGACCGCCACTAGAAAGCACTGTATCCCAGTTCCTAGAAAACTAAGGAGAGAGCGAACCTATACTACTGCATGTCCACTCCTGGGCGCTACTCCGGAAAATCCGTAATTCAAAAAGACACAAGCACCCCAACGTTAACTGCAGCACTATTTACAATCGCCAAGACACACAAACAAGTAGTCCAGCGAGTGATGAATACATAAACAGGAGGTCCTACGTGTATACGAGGAACTGTTACTCAGCCAGCAAAAAGAATGAAATAATGCCATCAGAAGCAACGTGGATGGACCTGGGATGCCCAAACACTGAGTGAAGTCAGACAGACAGAGGAGGACCCATAGCATATAATATCACTTATAACAGGAAGGGAAACATACATACAACTGAACTAGTATACCAAACAGAAACAGAGTCACCGACTTTCAGATTAAAGCTAGGGTTACCAAAAAGAAAGTGGGGTAGGAGATATAAGTTAGGCGGTTCACATGAACACATACACAGAAAAATACCTATAAACATATATATATATATATATATATCTTAAAAAAACACGCACTCAACAAGGACTACTGTACAACACCAGGACCTCTATTCAATGTTCTGCAATAACCTATATGGAAAAGGAATCCGAAAAACAGTAGCTATATTTCATGTGTAACTCAATCAGCTTGCTGTACACCTACACCAAACCCCACTTTGGAAATCAACTCTAGTACAACATGCCATCAGAATTAAGCTGAAAAAGAAAGTAAAAGGAAAGAAATGGGCATGCTTTTCGCCTCGGGCCCCGGTGATAGGCGCTGGTGTCACATCCCAGCAGGCTGAGCTGCCTGGGGTCCAAGGGTGCACTGAGGTGGAGCGGAGAGACGTGAAGAGGACGTGCCTGCAGATGCAGCCCCTTAAAGCTGTCCTGTCTCTTCCTTTGTGGGGGGAACCAAACCTTCAGAACCTAGGTGGGCCTTCCGAGAGCTAAAAGGAAGCCAAGTGCACCCCAACCATGGGGGACCATCTAGGCTGCAGGGGATTCAAACCGTGACCGAGCCTCCACGGCTGCTGCTGGTGGGCTTCCCACATCCGGCCTCCTTGCCAGGCGTCACCCCACCTACACAGGGCAGCACCCGCAGCTTTAGCCAGGGTTTCGAATTTTCGGGGGCGTAGAAGCTTAACAGGGAAGAGGTAGTGACACACAAGCCCTTGGGTGTTGCCTCTGGCACCTTCCCCTCTAATTCACAGCCCAGCACCATGACTCCCCCTAAACCTTTTGGTTGCCGAGGAACCAGAGCTGGGCATGAAGAAATGCTGCCGCCTTGTGGACGTTTCCCGTAACAACAACTTTACAACCGGTGCTTAAGGGCACATCATATTCAGGAAGCCTGTGGGGCTTTTAACGACACGTGTGCTCAAAAATCACCTGGGTTAGGCAACCGAAAAATAAACTAGAAACACACACACCCTCAAAAAGCCAAATTTGAAGAGGGAAAGTTTACTCACACTGTTTAAAATAAAAAAATACACACCACGACAAGATGCATATCACTCATTATTTGACAAATGCCAATCCAACGTGTAACGAGGCGTCGCCTCACAGCGGGAAGGACGGCCAGCATCAAAAAGTCTACAAACAATCGATGGGGAATGAGCGTGGAGAAAAGGGAACCTTCCAACTCGGTGAGTGGAAATGTACATTGGTGACCGCCACTAGAAAGCACTGTATCCCAGTTCCTAGAAAACTAAAGAGAGAGCGACCCTATACTTCTGCACGCCCACTCCTGGGCATTACTCGGGAAAATGCATAATTCAGAAAGACACAAGCACCCCAACGTTCTTTGCGGCACTATTTACAAACGCCAAGACACAGAAACAAATAGGCCAGCGAGTGATGAATACATAAACAGCAGGTCCTACGTGTATACAAGGGACCGTTACTCAGCCAGGATAAAGGATGAAATAATGCCATTAGAAGCAACATGGATGGACCCGGGATGCCCAAACACTGAGTGAAGTCAGTCAGACAGAGGAGGACCCACAGCATATAATATCACTTATAGGAGGAAGGGAAACATACCTACAACTGAACTAGTTTACTAAACAGAAACAGAGCCACCGACTTTCTCAATAAACCTAGGGTTACCAAAAAGAAAGTGGGGTAGGAGATATAAGTTAGGCGGTTCACATGAACACATACACAGAAAAATACCTATAAACACATATATAAAACACGCACTCGACAAGGACTACTGTACAACACCAGGACCTCTATTCAACGTTCTGCAATAACCTATACGGAAAAGGAATCCGAAAAATAGTAGCTGTATTACATGTGTAACTGAATCAGCTTGCTGTACACTACACCAAACCCCACTTTGGAAATCAACTCCAGTACAACATACCATCAGAATTAAGCTGAAAAAGAAAGCAAAAGGAAAGAAATGGGCATGCTTTTCGCCTCGGGCCCCGGTGATAGGCGCTGGTGTCACATCGCAGCAGCCTGAGCAGCCTGGGGTCCCAAGGGTGCACTGAGGTGGAGCCGAGAGACGTGAAGAGGACGTGCCTGCAGATGCAGCCCCTTAAAGCTGTCCTGTCTCTTCCTTTGTGGGGGGAACCAAACCTTCAGAACCTAGGTGGGCCTTCCGAGAGCTAAAAGGAAGCCAAGTGCACCCCAACCATGGGGGACCATCTAGGCTGCAGGAGATTCAAACCGTGACCGAGCCTCCACGGCTGCTGCTGGTGGGCTTCCCACATCCGGCCTCCTTGCCAGGAGTCACCCCACCTACACACCGCAGCACCCGCAGCTTTAGCCAGGGTTTGGACTTTTCGGGGGCGTGAAGCTTAACAGGGAAGAGGTAGTGACACACAAGCCCTTGGGTGTTGCCTCTGGCACCTTCCCCTCTAATTCACAGCCTAGTAAGATGACTCTTCCTAAGGCTTTTGGTTGCCAACAAACTAGAGCTGGCCACGAAGAAATGCTGCCGCCTTGTGGACGTTTCGCGGAACAACAACTTTACAACCGGTGCTTCAGGGCACCTAATACTCACAGAGCCTGTGGGGCTTTGAATAACACGTGTCTTCAAAAATGACCTGGGTTAGGTAACCGAAAACACATTCGAAAAACACAGACTTTCAAGAAGCCAAATTTCAGGAGGGAAAGTTTACTCACACTGTTTAAAAAGAAAAACCCCGACCACGACAGGAAGCAGAAAGTCGCTGATTATCCGAGAAATGCATATCAAAATTCTAAAGTGGCATCATCTCGCAGCAGGCGGTATGGCCAGCATCAAAAAGTCTACAAACAATCGATGGGGAATGAGCGTGGAGAAAAGGGAACCTTCCAACTCGGTGAGTGGAAATGTACATTGGTGACCGCCACTAGAAAGCACTGTATCCCAGTTCCTAGAAAACTAAGGAGAGAGCGAACCTATACTACTGCATGTCCACTCCTGGGCGCTACTCCGGAAAATCCGTAATTCAAAAAGACACAAGCACCCCAACGTTAACTGCAGCACTATTTACAATCGCCAAGACACACAAACAAGTAGTCCAGCGAGTGATGAATACATAAACAGGAGGTCCTACGTGTATACGAGGAACTGTTACTCAGCCAGCAAAAAGAATGAAATAATGCCATCAGAAGCAACGTGGATGGACCTGGGATGCCCAAACACTGAGTGAAGTCAGACAGACAGAGGAGGACCCATAGCATATAATATCACTTATAACAGGAAGGGAAACATACATACAACTGAACTAGTATACCAAACAGAAACAGAGTCACCGACTTTCAGATTAAAGCTAGGGTTACCAAAAAGAAAGTGGGGTAGGAGATATAAGTTAGGCGGTTCACATGAACACATACACAGAAAAATACCTATAAACATATATATATATATATATATATCTTAAAAAAACACGCACTCAACAAGGACTACTGTACAACACCAGGACCTCTATTCAATGTTCTGCAATAACCTATATGGAAAAGGAATCCGAAAAACAGTAGCTATATTTCATGTGTAACTCAATCAGCTTGCTGTACACCTACACCAAACCCCACTTTGGAAATCAACTCTAGTACAACATGCCATCAGAATTAAGCTGAAAAAGAAAGTAAAAGGAAAGAAATGGGCATGCTTTTCGCCTCGGGCCCCGGTGATAGGCGCTGGTGTCACATCCCAGCAGGCTGAGCTGCCTGGGGTCCAAGGGTGCACTGAGGTGGAGCGGAGAGACGTGAAGAGGACGTGCCTGCAGATGCAGCCCCTTAAAGCTGTCCTGTCTCTTCCTTTGTGGGGGGAACCAAACCTTCAGAACCTAGGTGGGCCTTCCGAGAGCTAAAAGGAAGCCAAGTGCACCCCAACCATGGGGGACCATCTAGGCTGCAGGGGATTCAAACCGTGACCGAGCCTCCACGGCTGCTGCTGGTGGGCTTCCCACATCCGGCCTCCTTGCCAGGCGTCACCCCACCTACACAGGGCAGCACCCGCAGCTTTAGCCAGGGTTTCGGGGGCGTAGAAGCTTAACAGGGAAGAGGTAGTGACACACAAGCCCTTGGGTGTTGCCTCTGGCACCTTCCCCTCTAATTCACAGCCCAGCACCATGACTCCCCCTAAACCTTTTGGTTGCCGAGGAACCAGAGCTGGGCATGAAGAAATGCTGCCGCCTTGTGGACGTTTCCCGTAACAACAACTTTACAACCGGTGCTTAAGGGCACATCATATTCAGGAAGCCTGTGGGGCTTTTAACGACACGTGTGCTCAAAAATCACCTGGGTTAGGCAACCGAAAAATAAACTAGAAACACACACACCCTCAAAAAGCCAAATTTGAAGAGGGAAAGTTTACTCACACTGTTTAAAATAAAAAAATACACACCACGACAAGATGTATATCACTCATTATTTGACAAATGCCAATCCAACGTGTAACGAGGCGTCGCCTCACAGCGGGAAGAACGGCCAGCATCAAAAAGTCTACAAACAATCGATGGGGAATGAGCGTGGAGAAAAGGGAACCTTCCAACTCGGTGAGTGGAAATGTACATTGGTGACCGCCACTAGAAAGCACTGTATCCCAGTTCCTAGAAAACTAAAGAGAGAGCGACCCTATACTTCTGCACGCCCACTCCTGGGCATTACTCGGGAAAATGCATAATTCAGAAAGACACAAGCACCCCAACGTTCTTTGCGGCACTATTTACAAACGCCAAGACACAGAAACAAATAGGCCAGCGAGTGATGAATACATAAACAGCAGGTCCTACGTGTATACAAGGGACCGTTACTCAGCCAGGATAAAGGATGAAATAATGCCATTAGAAGCAACATGGATGGACCCGGGATGCCCAAACACTGAGTGAAGTCAGTCAGACAGAGGAGGACCCACAGCATATAATATCACTTATAGGAGGAAGGGAAACATACCTACAACTGAACTAGTTTACTAAACAGAAACAGAGCCACCGACTTTCTCAATAAACCTAGGGTTACCAAAAAGAAAGTGGGGTAGGAGATATAAGTTAGGCGGTTCACATGAACACATACACAGAAAAATACCTATAAACACATATATAAAACACGCACTCGACAAGGACTACTGTACAACACCAGGACCTCTATTCAACGTTCTGCAATAACCTATACGGAAAAGGAATCCGAAAAATAGTAGCTGTATTACATGTGTAACTGAATCAGCTTGCTGTACACTACACCAAACCCCACTTTGGAAATCAACTCCAGTACAACATACCATCAGAATTAAGCTGAAAAAGAAAGCAAAAGGAAAGAAATGGGCATGCTTTTCGCCTCGGGCCCCGGTGATAGGCGCTGGTGTCACATCGCAGCAGCCTGAGCAGCCTGGGGTCCCAAGGGTGCACTGAGGTGGAGCCGAGAGACGTGAAGAGGACGTGCCTGCAGATGCAGCCCCTTAAAGCTGTCCTGTCTCTTCCTTTGTGGGGGGAACCAAACCTTCAGAACCTAGGTGGGCCTTCCGAGAGCTAAAAGGAAGCCAAGTGCACCCCAACCATGGGGGACCATCTAGGCTGCAGGAGATTCAAACCGTGACCGAGCCTCCACGGCTGCTGCTGGTGGGCTTCCCACATCCGGCCTCCTTGCCAGGAGTCACCCCACCTACACACCGCAGCACCCGCAGCTTTAGCCAGGGTTTGGACTTTTCGGGGGCGTGAAGCTTAACAGGGAAGAGGTAGTGACACACAAGCCCTTGGGTGTTGCCTCTGGCACCTTCCCCTCTAATTCACAGCCTAGTAAGATGACTCTTCCTAAGGCTTTTGGTTGCCAACAAACTAGAGCTGGCCACGAAGAAATGCTGCCGCCTTGTGGACGTTTCGCGGAACAACAACTTTACAACCGGTGCTTCAGGGCACCTAATACTCACAGAGCCTGTGGGGCTTTGAATAACACGTGTCTTCAAAAATGACCTGGGTTAGGTAACCGAAAACACATTCGAAAAACACAGACTTTCAAGAAGCCAAATTTCAGGAGGGAAAGTTTACTCACACTGTTTAAAAAGAAAAACCCCGACCACGACAGGAAGCAGAAAGTCGCTGATTATCCGAGAAATGCATATCAAAATTCTAAAGTGGCATCATCTCGCAGCAGGCGGTATGGCCAGCATCAAAAAGTCTACAAACAATCGATGGGGAATGAGCGTGGAGAAAAGGGAACCTTCCAACTCGGTGAGTGGAAATGTACATTGGTGACCGCCACTAGAAAGCACTGTATCCCAGTTCCTAGAAAACTAAGGAGAGAGCGAACCTATACTACTGCATGTCCACTCCTGGGCGCTACTCCGGAAAATCCGTAATTCAAAAAGACACAAGCACCCCAACGTTAACTGCAGCACTATTTACAATCGCCAAGACACACAAACAAGTAGTCCAGCGAGTGATGAATACATAAACAGGAGGTCCTACGTGTATACGAGGAACTGTTACTCAGCCAGCAAAAAGAATGAAATAATGCCATCAGAAGCAACGTGGATGGACCTGGGATGCCCAAACACTGAGTGAAGTCAGACAGACAGAGGAGGACCCATAGCATATAATATCACTTATAACAGGAAGGGAAACATACATACAACTGAACTAGTATACCAAACAGAAACAGAGTCACCGACTTTCAGATTAAAGCTAGGGTTACCAAAAAGAAAGTGGGGTAGGAGATATAAGTTAGGCGTTTCACATGAACACATACACAGAAAAATACCTATAAACATATATATATATATATAACACGCACTCGACAAGGACTACTGTACAACACCAGGACCTCTATTCAACGTTCTGCAATAACCCATATGGAAAAGGAATCCGAAAAACAGTAGCTATATTTCGTGTGTAACTCAATCAGCTTGCTGTACACCTACACCAAACCCCACTTTGGAAATCAACGCTAGTACAACATACCATCAGAATTAAGCTGAAAAAGAAAGTAAAAGGAAAGAAATGGGCATGCTTTTCACCTCGGGCCCCGGTGATAGGCGCTGGTGTCACATCCCAGCAGGCTGAGCAGCCTGGGGTCCAAGGGTGCACTGAGGTGGAGCGGAGAGACGTCAAGAGGACGTGCCTGCAGATGCAGCCCCTTAAAGCTGTCCTGTCTCTTCCTTTGTGGGGAGAACCAAACCTTCAGAACCTAGGTGGGCCTTCCGAGAGCTAAAAGGAAGCCAAGTGCACCCCAACCATGGGGGACCATCTAGGCTGCAGGGGATTCAAACCGTGACCGAGCCTCCACGGCTGCTGCTGGTGGGCTTCCCACATCCGGCCTCCTTGCCAGGCGTCACCCCACCTACACAGGGCAGCACCCGCAGCTTTAGCCAGGGTTTCGGGGGCGTAGAAGCTTAACAGGGAAGAGGTAGTGACACACAAGCCCTTGGGTGTTGCCTCTGGCACCTTCCCCTCTAATTCACAGCCCAGCACCATGACTCCCCCTAAACCTTTTGGTTGCCGAGGAACCAGAGCTGGGCATGAAGAAATGCTGCCGCCTTGTGGACGTTTCCCGTAACAACAACTTTACAACCGGTGCTTAAGGGCACATCATATTCAGGAAGCCTGTGGGGCTTTTAACGACACGTGTGCTCAAAAATCACCTGGGTTAGGCAACCGAAAAATAAACTAGAAACACACACACCCTCAAAAAGCCAAATTTGAAGAGGGAAAGTTTACTCACACTGTTTAAAATAAAAAAATACACACCACGACAAGATGCATATCACTCATTATTTGACAAATGCCAATCCAACGTGTAACGAGGCGTCGCCTCACAGCGGGAAGAACGGCCAGCATCAAAAAGTCTACAAACAATCGATGGGGAATGAGCGTGGAGAAAAGGGAACCTTCCAACTCGGTGAGTGGAAATGTACATTGGTGACCGCCACTAGAAAGCACTGTATCCCAGTTCCTAGAAAACTAAAGAGAGAGCGACCCTATACTTCTGCACGCCCACTCCTGGGCATTACTCGGGAAAATGCATAATTCAGAAAGACACAAGCACCCCAACGTTCTTTGCGGCACTATTTACAAACGCCAAGACACAGAAACAAATAGGCCAGCGAGTGATGAATACATAAACAGCAGGTCCTACGTGTATACAAGGGACCGTTACTCAGCCAGGATAAAGGATGAAATAATGCCATTAGAAGCAACATGGATGGACCCGGGATGCCCAAACACTGAGTGAAGTCAGTCAGACAGAGGAGGACCCACAGCATATAATATCACTTATAGGAGGAAGGGAAACATACCTACAACTGAACTAGTTTACTAAACAGAAACAGAGCCACCGACTTTCTCAATAAACCTAGGGTTACCAAAAAGAAAGTGGGGTAGGAGATATAAGTTAGGCGGTTCACATGAACACATACACAGAAAAATACCTATAAACACATATATAAAACACGCACTCGACAAGGACTACTGTACAACACCAGGACCTCTATTCAACGTTCTGCAATAACCTATACGGAAAAGGAATCCGAAAAATAGTAGCTGTATTACATGTGTAACTGAATCAGCTTGCTGTACACTACACCAAACCCCACTTTGGAAATCAACTCCAGTACAACATACCATCAGAATTAAGCTGAAAAAGAAAGCAAAAGGAAAGAAATGGGCATGCTTTTCGCCTCGGGCCCCGGTGATAGGCGCTGGTGTCACATCGCAGCAGCCTGAGCAGCCTGGGGTCCCAAGGGTGCACTGAGGTGGAGCCGAGAGACGTGAAGAGGACGTGCCTGCAGATGCAGCCCCTTAAAGCTGTCCTGTCTCTTCCTTTGTGGGGGGAACCAAACCTTCAGAACCTAGGTGGGCCTTCCGAGAGCTAAAAGGAAGCCAAGTGCACCCCAACCATGGGGGACCATCTAGGCTGCAGGAGATTCAAACCGTGACCGAGCCTCCACGGCTGCTGCTGGTGGGCTTCCCACATCCGGCCTCCTTGCCAGGAGTCACCCCACCTACACACCGCAGCACCCGCAGCTTTAGCCAGGGTTTGGACTTTTCGGGGGCGTGAAGCTTAACAGGGAAGAGGTAGTGACACACAAGCCCTTGGGTGTTGCCTCTGGCACCTTCCCCTCTAATTCACAGCCTAGTAAGATGACTCTTCCTAAGGCTTTTGGTTGCCAACAAACTAGAGCTGGCCACGAAGAAATGCTGCCGCCTTGTGGACGTTTCGCGGAACAACAACTTTACAACCGGTGCTTCAGGGCACCTAATACTCACAGAGCCTGTGGGGCTTTGAATAACACGTGTCTTCAAAAATGACCTGGGTTAGGTAACCGAAAACACATTCGAAAAACACAGACTTTCAAGAAGCCAAATTTCAGGAGGGAAAGTTTACTCACACTGTTTAAAAAGAAAAACCCCGACCACGACAGGAAGCAGAAAGTCGCTGATTATCCGAGAAATGCATATCAAAATTCTAAAGTGGCATCATCTCGCAGCAGGCGGTATGGCCAGCATCAAAAAGTCTACAAACAATCGATGGGGAATGAGCGTGGAGAAAAGGGAACCTTCCAACTCGGTGAGTGGAAATGTACATTGGTGACCGCCACTAGAAAGCACTGTATCCCAGTTCCTAGAAAACTAAGGAGAGAGCGAACCTATACTACTGCATGTCCACTCCTGGGCGCTACTCCGGAAAATCCGTAATTCAAAAAGACACAAGCACCCCAACGTTAACTGCAGCACTATTTACAATCGCCAAGACACACAAACAAGTAGTCCAGCGAGTGATGAATACATAAACAGGAGGTCCTACGTGTATACGAGGAACTGTTACTCAGCCAGCAAAAAGAATGAAATAATGCCATCAGAAGCAACGTGGATGGACCTGGGATGCCCAAACACTGAGTGAAGTCAGACAGACAGAGGAGGACCCATAGCATATAATATCACTTATAACAGGAAGGGAAACATACATACAACTGAACTAGTATACCAAACAGAAACAGAGTCACCGACTTTCAGATTAAAGCTAGGGTTACCAAAAAGAAAGTGGGGTAGGAGATATAAGTTAGGCGGTTCACATGAACACATACACAGAAAAATACCTATAAACATATATATATATATATATATATCTTAAAAAAACACGCACTCAACAAGGACTACTGTACAACACCAGGACCTCTATTCAATGTTCTGCAATAACCTATATGGAAAAGGAATCCGAAAAACAGTAGCTATATTTCATGTGTAACTCAATCAGCTTGCTGTACACCTACACCAAACCCCACTTTGGAAATCAACTCTAGTACAACATGCCATCAGAATTAAGCTGAAAAAGAAAGTAAAAGGAAAGAAATGGGCATGCTTTTCGCCTCGGGCCCCGGTGATAGGCGCTGGTGTCACATCCCAGCAGGCTGAGCTGCCTGGGGTCCAAGGGTGCACTGAGGTGGAGCGGAGAGACGTGAAGAGGACGTGCCTGCAGATGCAGCCCCTTAAAGCTGTCCTGTCTCTTCCTTTGTGGGGGGAACCAAACCTTCAGAACCTAGGTGGGCCTTCCGAGAGCTAAAAGGAAGCCAAGTGCACCCCAACCATGGGGGACCATCTAGGCTGCAGGGGATTCAAACCGTGACCGAGCCTCCACGGCTGCTGCTGGTGGGCTTCCCACATCCGGCCTCCTTGCCAGGCGTCACCCCACCTACACAGGGCAGCACCCGCAGCTTTAGCCAGGGTTTCGGGGGCGTAGAAGCTTAACAGGGAAGAGGTAGTGACACACAAGCCCTTGGGTGTTGCCTCTGGCACCTTCCCCTCTAATTCACAGCCCAGCACCATGACTCCCCCTAAACCTTTTGGTTGCCGAGGAACCAGAGCTGGGCATGAAGAAATGCTGCCGCCTTGTGGACGTTTCCCGTAACAACAACTTTACAACCGGTGCTTAAGGGCACATCATATTCAGGAAGCCTGTGGGGCTTTTAACGACACGTGTGCTCAAAAATCACCTGGGTTAGGCAACCGAAAAATAAACTAGAAACACACACACCCTCAAAAAGCCAAATTTGAAGAGGGAAAGTTTACTCACACTGTTTAAAATAAAAAAATACACACCACGACAAGATGCATATCACTCATTATTTGACAAATGCCAATCCAACGTGTAACGAGGCGTCGCCTCACAGCGGGAAGAACGGCCAGCATCAAAAAGTCTACAAACAATCGATGGGGAATGAGCGTGGAGAAAAGGGAACCTTCCAACTCGGTGAGTGGAAATGTACATTGGTGACCGCCACTAGAAAGCACTGTATCCCAGTTCCTAGAAAACTAAAGAGAGAGCGACCCTATACTTCTGCACGCCCACTCCTGGGCATTACTCGGGAAAATGCATAATTCAGAAAGACACAAGCACCCCAACGTTCTTTGCGGCACTATTTACAAACGCCAAGACACAGAAACAAATAGGCCAGCGAGTGATGAATACATAAACAGCAGGTCCTACGTGTATACAAGGGACCGTTACTCAGCCAGGATAAAGGATGAAATAATGCCATTAGAAGCAACATGGATGGACCCGGGATGCCCAAACACTGAGTGAAGTCAGTCAGACAGAGGAGGACCCACAGCATATAATATCACTTATAGGAGGAAGGGAAACATACCTACAACTGAACTAGTTTACTAAACAGAAACAGAGCCACCGACTTTCTCAATAAACCTAGGGTTACCAAAAAGAAAGTGGGGTAGGAGATATAAGTTAGGCGGTTCACATGAACACATACACAGAAAAATACCTATAAACACATATATAAAACACGCACTCGACAAGGACTACTGTACAACACCAGGACCTCTATTCAACGTTCTGCAATAACCTATACGGAAAAGGAATCCGAAAAATAGTAGCTGTATTACATGTGTAACTGAATCAGCTTGCTGTACACTACACCAAACCCCACTTTGGAAATCAACTCCAGTACAACATACCATCAGAATTAAGCTGAAAAAGAAAGCAAAAGGAAAGAAATGGGCATGCTTTTCGCCTCGGGCCCCGGTGATAGGCGCTGGTGTCACATCGCAGCAGCCTGAGCAGCCTGGGGTCCCAAGGGTGCACTGAGGTGGAGCCGAGAGACGTGAAGAGGACGTGCCTGCAGATGCAGCCCCTTAAAGCTGTCCTGTCTCTTCCTTTGTGGGGGGAACCAAACCTTCAGAACCTAGGTGGGCCTTCCGAGAGCTAAAAGGAAGCCAAGTGCACCCCAACCATGGGGGACCATCTAGGCTGCAGGAGATTCAAACCGTGACCGAGCCTCCACGGCTGCTGCTGGTGGGCTTCCCACATCCGGCCTCCTTGCCAGGAGTCACCCCACCTACACACCGCAGCACCCGCAGCTTTAGCCAGGGTTTGGACTTTTCGGGGGCGTGAAGCTTAACAGGGAAGAGGTAGTGACACACAAGCCCTTGGGTGTTGCCTCTGGCACCTTCCCCTCTAATTCACAGCCTAGTAAGATGACTCTTCCTAAGGCTTTTGGTTGCCAACAAACTAGAGCTGGCCACGAAGAAATGCTGCCGCCTTGTGGACGTTTCGCGGAACAACAACTTTACAACCGGTGCTTCAGGGCACCTAATACTCACAGAGCCTGTGGGGCTTTGAATAACACGTGTCTTCAAAAATGACCTGGGTTAGGTAACCGAAAACACATTCGAAAAACACAGACTTTCAAGAAGCCAAATTTCAGGAGGGAAAGTTTACTCACACTGTTTAAAAAGAAAAACCCCGACCACGACAGGAAGCAGAAAGTCGCTGATTATCCGAGAAATGCATATCAAAATTCTAAAGTGGCATCATCTCGCAGCAGGCGGTATGGCCAGCATCAAAAAGTCTACAAACAATCGATGGGGAATGAGTGTGGAGAAAAGGGAACCTTCCAACTCGGTGAGTGGAAATGTACATTGGTGACCGCCACTAGAAAGCACTGTATCCCAGTTCCTAGAAAACTAAGGAGAGAGCGAACCTATACTACTGCATGTCCACTCCTGGGCGCTACTCCGGAAAATCCGTAATTCAAAAAGACACAAGCACCCCAACGTTAACTGCAGCACTATTTACAATCGCCAAGACACACAAACAAGTAGTCCAGCGAGTGATGAATACATAAACAGGAGGTCCTACGTGTATACGAGGAACTGTTACTCAGCCAGCAAAAAGAATGAAATAATGCCATCAGAAGCAACGTGGATGGACCTGGGATGCCCAAACACTGAGTGAAGTCAGACAGACAGAGGAGGACCCATAGCATATAATATCACTTATAACAGGAAGGGAAACATACATACAACTGAACTAGTATACCAAACAGAAACAGAGTCACCGACTTTCAGATTAAAGCTAGGGTTACCAAAAAGAAAGTGGGGTAGGAGATATAAGTTAGGCGGTTCACATGAACACATACACAGAAAAATACCTATAAACATATATATATATATATATAACACGCACTCGACAAGGACTACTGTACAACACCAGGACCTCTATTCAACGTTCTGCAATAACCCATATGGAAAAGGAATCCGAAAAACAGTAGCTATATTTCGTGTGTAACTCAATCAGCTTGCTGTACACCTACACCAAACCCCACTTTGGAAATCAACGCTAGTACAACATACCATCAGAATTAAGCTGAAAAAGAAAGTAAAAGGAAAGAAATGGGCATGCTTTTCACCTCGGGCCCCGGTGATAGGCGCTGGTGTCACATCCCAGAAGGCTGAGCAGCCTGGGGTCCAAGGGTGCACTGAGGTGGAGCGGAGAGACGTGAAGAGGACGTGCCTGCAGATGCAGCCCCTTAAAGCTGTCCTGTCTCTTCCTTTGTGGGGGGAACCAAACCTTCAGAATCTAGGTGGGCCTTCCGAGAGCTAAAAGGAAGCCAAGTGCACCCCAACCATGGGGGACCATCTAGGCTGCAGGGGATTCAAACCGTGACCGAGCCTCCACGGCTGCTGCTGGTGGGCTTCCCACATCCGGCCTCCTTGCCAGGCGTCACCCCACCTACACAGGGCAGCACCCGCAGCTTTAGCCAGGGTTTCGAATTTTCGGGGGCGTAGAAGCTTAACAGGGAAGAGGTAGTGACACACAAGCCCTTGGGTGTTGCCTCTGGCACCTTCCCCTCTAATTCACAGCCCAGCACCATGACTCCCCCTAAACCTTTTGGTTGCCGAGGAACCAGAGCTGGGCATGAAGAAATGCTGCCGCCTTGTGGACGTTTCCCGTAACAACAACTTTACAACCGGTGCTTAAGGGCACATCATATTCAGGAAGCCTGTGGGGCTTTTAACGACACGTGTGCTCAAAAATCACCTGGGTTAGGCAACCGAAAAATAAACTAGAAACACACACACCCTCAAAAAGCCAAATTTGAAGAGGGAAAGTTTACTCACACTGTTTAAAATAAAAAAATACACACCACGACAAGATGCATATCACTCATTATTTGACAAATGCCAATCCAACGTGTAACGAGGCGTCGCCTCACAGCGGGAAGAACGGCCAGCATCAAAAAGTCTACAAACAATCGATGGGGAATGAGCGTGGAGAAAAGGGAACCTTCCAACTCGGTGAGTGGAAATGTACATTGGTGACCGCCACTAGAAAGCACTGTATCCCAGTTCCTAGAAAACTAAAGAGAGAGCGACCCTATACTTCTGCACGCCCACTCCTGGGCATTACTCGGGAAAATGCATAATTCAGAAAGACACAAGCACCCCAACGTTCTTTGCGGCACTATTTACAAACGCCAAGACACAGAAACAAATAGGCCAGCGAGTGATGAATACATAAACAGCAGGTCCTACGTGTATACAAGGGACCGTTACTCAGCCAGGATAAAGGATGAAATAATGCCATTAGAAGCAACATGGATGGACCCGGGATGCCCAAACACTGAGTGAAGTCAGTCAGACAGAGGAGGACCCACAGCATATAATATCACTTATAGGAGGAAGGGAAACATACCTACAACTGAACTAGTTTACTAAACAGAAACAGAGCCACCGACTTTCTCAATAAACCTAGGGTTACCAAAAAGAAAGTGGGGTAGGAGATATAAGTTAGGCGGTTCACATGAACACATACACAGAAAAATACCTATAAACACATATATAAAACACGCACTCGACAAGGACTACTGTACAACACCAGGACCTCTATTCAACGTTCTGCAATAACCTATACGGAAAAGGAATCCGAAAAATAGTAGCTGTATTACATGTGTAACTGAATCAGCTTGCTGTACACTACACCAAACCCCACTTTGGAAATCAACTCCAGTACAACATACCATCAGAATTAAGCTGAAAAAGAAAGCAAAAGGAAAGAAATGGGCATGCTTTTCGCCTCGGGCCCCGGTGATAGGCGCTGGTGTCACATCGCAGCAGCCTGAGCAGCCTGGGGTCCCAAGGGTGCACTGAGGTGGAGCCGAGAGACGTGAAGAGGACGTGCCTGCAGATGCAGCCCCTTAAAGCTGTCCTGTCTCTTCCTTTGTGGGGGGAACCAAACCTTCAGAACCTAGGTGGGCCTTCCGAGAGCTAAAAGGAAGCCAAGTGCACCCCAACCATGGGGGACCATCTAGGCTGCAGGAGATTCAAACCGTGACCGAGCCTCCACGGCTGCTGCTGGTGGGCTTCCCACATCCGGCCTCCTTGCCAGGAGTCACCCCACCTACACACCGCAGCACCCGCAGCTTTAGCCAGGGTTTGGACTTTTCGGGGGCGTGAAGCTTAACAGGGAAGAGGTAGTGACACACAAGCCCTTGGGTGTTGCCTCTGGCACCTTCCCCTCTAATTCACAGCCTAGTAAGATGACTCTTCCTAAGGCTTTTGGTTGCCAACAAACTAGAGCTGGCCACGAAGAAATGCTGCCGCCTTGTGGACGTTTCGCGGAACAACAACTTTACAACCGGTGCTTCAGGGCA
Organism: Globicephala melas; assembly: GCF_963455315.2. Classification (NCBI taxonomy): domain Eukaryota; kingdom Metazoa; phylum Chordata; class Mammalia; order Artiodactyla; family Delphinidae; genus Globicephala; species Globicephala melas. The sequence goes on along the minus strand of NC_083324.2, from coordinate 2,173,742 downwards.
CCTAATACTCACAGAGCCTGTGGGGCTTTGAATAACACGTGTCTTCAAAAATGACCTGGGTTAGGTAACCGAAAACACATTCGAAAAACACAGACTTTCAAGAAGCCAAATTTCAGGAGGGAAAGTTTACTCACACTGTTTAAAAAGAAAAACCCCGACCACGACAGGAAGCAGAAAGTCGCTGATTATCCGAGAAATGCATATCAAAATTCTAAAGTGGCATCATCTCGCAGCAGGCGGTATGGCCAGCATCAAAAAGTCTACAAACAATCGATGGGGAATGAGTGTGGAGAAAAGGGAACCTTCCAACTCGGTGAGTGGAAATGTACATTGGTGACCGCCACTAGAAAGCACTGTATCCCAGTTCCTAGAAAACTAAGGAGAGAGCGAACCTATACTACTGCATGTCCACTCCTGGGCGCTACTCCGGAAAATCCGTAATTCAAAAAGACACAAGCACCCCAACGTTAACTGCAGCACTATTTACAATCGCCAAGACACACAAACAAGTAGTCCAGCGAGTGATGAATACATAAACAGGAGGTCCTACGTGTATACGAGGAACTGTTACTCAGCCAGCAAAAAGAATGAAATAATGCCATCAGAAGCAACGTGGATGGACCTGGGATGCCCAAACACTGAGTGAAGTCAGACAGACAGAGGAGGACCCATAGCATATAATATCACTTATAACAGGAAGGGAAACATACATACAACTGAACTAGTATACCAAACAGAAACAGAGTCACCGACTTTCAGATTAAAGCTAGGGTTACCAAAAAGAAAGTGGGGTAGGAGATATAAGTTAGGCGGTTCACATGAACACATACACAGAAAAATACCTATAAACATATATATATATATATATAACACGCACTCGACAAGGACTACTGTACAACACCAGGACCTCTATTCAACGTTCTGCAATAACCCATATGGAAAAGGAATCCGAAAAACAGTAGCTATATTTCGTGTGTAACTCAATCAGCTTGCTGTACACCTACACCAAACCCCACTTTGGAAATCAACGCTAGTACAACATACCATCAGAATTAAGCTGAAAAAGAAAGTAAAAGGAAAGAAATGGGCATGCTTTTCACCTCGGGCCCCGGTGATAGGCGCTGGTGTCACATCCCAGAAGGCTGAGCAGCCTGGGGTCCAAGGGTGCACTGAGGTGGAGCGGAGAGACGTGAAGAGGACGTGCCTGCAGATGCAGCCCCTTAAAGCTGTCCTGTCTCTTCCTTTGTGGGGGGAACCAAACCTTCAGAATCTAGGTGGGCCTTCCGAGAGCTAAAAGGAAGCCAAGTGCACCCCAACCATGGGGGACCATCTAGGCTGCAGGGGATTCAAACCGTGACCGAGCCTCCACGGCTGCTGCTGGTGGGCTTCCCACATCCGGCCTCCTTGCCAGGCGTCACCCCACCTACACAGGGCAGCACCCGCAGCTTTAGCCAGGGTTTCGAATTTTCGGGGGCGTAGAAGCTTAACAGGGAAGAGGTAGTGACACACAAGCCCTTGGGTGTTGCCTCTGGCACCTTCCCCTCTAATTCACAGCCCAGCACCATGACTCCCCCTAAACCTTTTGGTTGCCGAGGAACCAGAGCTGGGCATGAAGAAATGCTGCCGCCTTGTGGACGTTTCCCGTAACAACAACTTTACAACCGGTGCTTAAGGGCACATCATATTCAGGAAGCCTGTGGGGCTTTTAACGACACGTGTGCTCAAAAATCACCTGGGTTAGGCAACCGAAAAATAAACTAGAAACACACACACCCTCAAAAAGCCAAATTTGAAGAGGGAAAGTTTACTCACACTGTTTAAAATAAAAAAATACACACCACGACAAGATGCATATCACTCATTATTTGACAAATGCCAATCCAACGTGTAACGAGGCGTCGCCTCACAGCGGGAAGAACGGCCAGGATCAAAAAGTCTACAAACAATCGATGGGGAATGAGCGTGGAGAAAAGGGAACCTTCCAACTCGGTGAGTGGAAATGTACATTGGTGACCGCCACTAGAAAGCACTGTATCCCAGTTCCTAGAAAACTAAAGAGAGAGCGACCCTATACTTCTGCACGCCCACTCCTGGGCATTACTCGGGAAAATGCATAATTCAGAAAGACACAAGCACCCCAACGTTCTTTGCGGCACTATTTACAAACGCCAAGACACAGAAACAAATAGGCCAGCGAGTGATGAATACATAAACAGCAGGTCCTACGTGTATACAAGGGACCGTTACTCAGCCAGGATAAAGGATGAAATAATGCCATTAGAAGCAACATGGATGGACCCGGGATGCCCAAACACTGAGTGAAGTCAGTCAGACAGAGGAGGACCCACAGCATATAATATCACTTATAGGAGGAAGGGAAACATACCTACAACTGAACTAGTTTACTAAACAGAAACAGAGCCACCGACTTTCTCAATAAACCTAGGGTTACCAAAAAGAAAGTGGGGTAGGAGATATAAGTTAGGCGGTTCACATGAACACATACACAGAAAAATACCTATAAACACATATATAAAACACGCACTCGACAAGGACTACTGTACAACACCAGGACCTCTATTCAACGTTCTGCAATAACCTATACGGAAAAGGAATCCGAAAAATAGTAGCTGTATTACATGTGTAACTGAATCAGCTTGCTGTACACTACACCAAACCCCACTTTGGAAATCAACTCCAGTACAACATACCATCAGAATTAAGCTGAAAAAGAAAGCAAAAGGAAAGAAATGGGCATGCTTTTCGCCTCGGGCCCCGGTGATAGGCGCTGGTGTCACATCGCAGCAGCCTGAGCAGCCTGGGGTCCCAAGGGTGCACTGAGGTGGAGCCGAGAGACGTGAAGAGGACGTGCCTGCAGATGCAGCCCCTTAAAGCTGTCCTGTCTCTTCCTTTGTGGGGGGAACCAAACCTTCAGAACCTAGGTGGGCCTTCCGAGAGCTAAAAGGAAGCCAAGTGCACCCCAACCATGGGGGACCATCTAGGCTGCAGGAGATTCAAACCGTGACCGAGCCTCCACGGCTGCTGCTGGTGGGCTTCCCACATCCGGCCTCCTTGCCAGGAGTCACCCCACCTACACACCGCAGCACCCGCAGCTTTAGCCAGGGTTTGGACTTTTCGGGGGCGTGAAGCTTAACAGGGAAGAGGTAGTGACACACAAGCCCTTGGGTGTTGCCTCTGGCACCTTCCCCTCTAATTCACAGCCTAGTAAGATGACTCTTCCTAAGGCTTTTGGTTGCCAACAAACTAGAGCTGGCCACGAAGAAATGCTGCCGCCTTGTGGACGTTTCGCGGAACAACAACTTTACAACCGGTGCTTCAGGGCACCTAATACTCACAGAGCCTGTGGGGCTTTGAATAACACGTGTCTTCAAAAATGACCTGGGTTAGGTAACCGAAAACACATTCGAAAAACACAGACTTTCAAGAAGCCAAATTTCAGGAGGGAAAGTTTACTCACACTGTTTAAAAAGAAAAACCCCGACCACGACAGGAAGCAGAAAGTCGCTGATTATCCGAGAAATGCATATCAAAATTCTAAAGTGGCATCATCTCGCAGCAGGCGGTATGGCCAGCATCAAAAAGTCTACAAACAATCGATGGGGAATGAGTGTGGAGAAAAGGGAACCTTCCAACTCGGTGAGTGGAAATGTACATTGGTGACCGCCACTAGAAAGCACTGTATCCCAGTTCCTAGAAAACTAAGGAGAGAGCGAACCTATACTACTGCATGTCCACTCCTGGGCGCTACTCCGGAAAATCCGTAATTCAAAAAGACACAAGCACCCCAACGTTAACTGCAGCACTATTTACAATCGCCAAGACACACAAACAAGTAGTCCAGCGAGTGATGAATACATAAACAGGAGGTCCTACGTGTATACGAGGAACTGTTACTCAGCCAGCAAAAAGAATGAAATAATGCCATCAGAAGCAACGTGGATGGACCTGGGATGCCCAAACACTGAGTGAAGTCAGACAGACAGAGGAGGACCCATAGCATATAATATCACTTATAACAGGAAGGGAAACATACATACAACTGAACTAGTATACCAAACAGAAACAGAGTCACCGACTTTCAGATTAAAGCTAGGGTTACCAAAAAGAAAGTGGGGTAGGAGATATAAGTTAGGCGGTTCACATGAACACATACACAGAAAAATACCTATAAACATATATATATATATATATAACACGCACTCGACAAGGACTACTGTACAACACCAGGACCTCTATTCAACGTTCTGCAATAACCCATATGGAAAAGGAATCCGAAAAACAGTAGCTATATTTCGTGTGTAACTCAATCAGCTTGCTGTACACCTACACCAAACCCCACTTTGGAAATCAACGCTAGTACAACATACCATCAGAATTAAGCTGAAAAAGAAAGTAAAAGGAAAGAAATGGGCATGCTTTTCACCTCGGGCCCCGGTGATAGGCGCTGGTGTCACATCCCAGCAGGCTGAGCAGCCTGGGGTCCAAGGGTGCACTGAGGTGGAGCGGAGAGACGTGAAGAGGACGTGCCTGCAGATGCAGCCCCTTAAAGCTGTCCTGTCTCTTCCTTTGTGGGGGGAACCAAACCTTCAGAACCTAGGTGGGCCTTCCGAGAGCTAAAAGGAAGCCAAGTGCACCCCAACCATGGGGGACCATCTAGGCTGCAGGGGATTCAAACCGTGACCGAGCCTCCACGGCTGCTGCTGGTGGGCTTCCCACATCCGGCCTCCTTGCCAGGCGTCACCCCACCTACACAGGGCAGCACCCGCAGCTTTAGCCAGGGTTTCGAATTTTCGGGGGCGTAGAAGCTTAACAGGGAAGAGGTAGTGACACACAAGCCCTTGGGTGTTGCCTCTGGCACCTTCCCCTCTAATTCACAGCCCAGCACCATGACTCCCCCTAAACCTTTTGGTTGCCGAGGAACCAGAGCTGGGCATGAAGAAATGCTGCCGCCTTGTGGACGTTTCCCGTAACAACAACTTTACAACCGGTGCTTAAGGGCACATCATATTCAGGAAGCCTGTGGGGCTTTTAACGACACGTGTGCTCAAAAATCACCTGGGTTAGGCAACCGAAAAATAAACTAGAAACACACACACCCTCAAAAAGCCAAATTTGAAGAGGGAAAGTTTACTCACACTGTTTAAAATTAAAAAATACACACCACGACAAGATGCATATCACTCATTATTTGACAAATGCCAATCCAACGTGTAACGAGGCGTCGCCTCACAGCGGGAAGAACGGCCAGCATCAAAAAGTCTACAAACAATCGATGGGGAATGAGCGTGGAGAAAAGGGAACCTTCCAACTCGGTGAGTGGAAATGTACATTGGTGACCGCCACTAGAAAGCACTGTATCCCAGTTCCTAGAAAACTAAAGAGAGAGCGACCCTATACTTCTGCACGCCCACTCCTGGGCATTACTCGGGAAAATGCATAATTCAGAAAGACACAAGCACCCCAACGTTCTTTGCGGCACTATTTACAAACGCCAAGACACAGAAACAAATAGGCCAGCGAGTGATGAATACATAAACAGCAGGTCCTACGTGTATACAAGGGACCGTTACTCAGCCAGGATAAAGGATGAAATAATGCCATTAGAAGCAACATGGATGGACCCGGGATGCCCAAACACTGAGTGAAGTCAGTCAGACAGAGGAGGACCCACAGCATATAATATCACTTATAGGAGGAAGGGAAACATACCTACAACTGAACTAGTTTACTAAACAGAAACAGAGCCACCGACTTTCTCAATAAACCTAGGGTTACCAAAAAGAAAGTGGGGTAGGAGATATAAGTTAGGCGGTTCACATGAACACATACACAGAAAAATACCTATAAACACATATATAAAACACGCACTCGACAAGGACTACTGTACAACACCAGGACCTCTATTCAACGTTCTGCAATAACCTATACGGAAAAGGAATCCGAAAAATAGTAGCTGTATTACATGTGTAACTGAATCAGCTTGCTGTACACTACACCAAACCCCACTTTGGAAATCAACTCCAGTACAACATACCATCAGAATTAAGCTGAAAAAGAAAGCAAAAGGAAAGAAATGGGCATGCTTTTCGCCTCGGGCCCCGGTGATAGGCGCTGGTGTCACATCGCAGCAGCCTGAGCAGCCTGGGGTCCCAAGGGTGCACTGAGGTGGAGCCGAGAGACGTGAAGAGGACGTGCCTGCAGATGCAGCCCCTTAAAGCTGTCCTGTCTCTTCCTTTGTGGGGGGAACCAAACCTTCAGAACCTAGGTGGGCCTTCCGAGAGCTAAAAGGAAGCCAAGTGCACCCCAACCATGGGGGACCATCTAGGCTGCAGGAGATTCAAACCGTGACCGAGCCTCCACGGCTGCTGCTGGTGGGCTTCCCACATCCGGCCTCCTTGCCAGGAGTCACCCCACCTACACACCGCAGCACCCGCAGCTTTAGCCAGGGTTTGGACTTTTCGGGGGCGTGAAGCTTAACAGGGAAGAGGTAGTGACACACAAGCCCTTGGGTGTTGCCTCTGGCACCTTCCCCTCTAATTCACAGCCTAGTAAGATGACTCTTCCTAAGGCTTTTGGTTGCCAACAAACTAGAGCTGGCCACGAAGAAATGCTGCCGCCTTGTGGACGTTTCGCGGAACAACAACTTTACAACCGGTGCTTCAGGGCACCTAATACTCACAGAGCCTGTGGGGCTTTGAATAACACGTGTCTTCAAAAATGACCTGGGTTAGGTAACCGAAAACACATTCGAAAAACACAGACTTTCAAGAAGCCAAATTTCAGGAGGGAAAGTTTACTCACACTGTTTAAAAAGAAAAACCCCGACCACGACAGGAAGCAGAAAGTCGCTGATTATCCGAGAAATGCATATCAAAATTCTAAAGTGGCATCATCTCGCAGCAGGCGGTATGGCCAGCATCAAAAAGTCTACAAACAATCGATGGGGAATGAGTGTGGAGAAAAGGGAACCTTCCAACTCGGTGAGTGGAAATGTACATTGGTGACCGCCACTAGAAAGCACTGTATCCCAGTTCCTAGAAAACTAAGGAGAGAGCGAACCTATACTACTGCATGTCCACTCCTGGGCGCTACTCCGGAAAATCCGTAATTCAAAAAGACACAAGCACCCCAACGTTAACTGCAGCACTATTTACAATCGCCAAGACACACAAACAAGTAGTCCAGCGAGTGATGAATACATAAACAGGAGGTCCTACGTGTATACGAGGAACTGTTACTCAGCCAGCAAAAAGAATGAAATAATGCCATCAGAAGCAACGTGGATGGACCTGGGATGCCCAAACACTGAGTGAAGTCAGACAGACAGAGGAGGACCCATAGCATATAATATCACTTATAACAGGAAGGGAAACATACATACAACTGAACTAGTATACCAAACAGAAACAGAGTCACCGACTTTCAGATTAAAGCTAGGGTTACCAAAAAGAAAGTGGGGTAGGAGATATAAGTTAGGCGGTTCACATGAACACATACACAGAAAAATACCTATAAACATATATATATATATATATAACACGCACTCGACAAGGACTACTGTACAACACCAGGACCTCTATTCAACGTTCTGCAATAACCCATATGGAAAAGGAATCCGAAAAACAGTAGCTATATTTCGTGTGTAACTCAATCAGCTTGCTGTACACCTACACCAAACCCCACTTTGGAAATCAACGCTAGTACAACATACCATCAGAATTAAGCTGAAAAAGAAAGTAAAAGGAAAGAAATGGGCATGCTTTTCACCTCGGGCCCCGGTGATAGGCGCTGGTGTCACATCCCAGCAGGCTGAGCAGCCTGGGGTCCAAGGGTGCACTGAGGTGGAGCGGAGAGACGTGAAGAGGACGTGCCTGCAGATGCAGCCCCTTAAAGCTGTCCTGTCTCTTCCTTTGTGGGGGGAACCAAACCTTCAGAACCTAGGTGGGCCTTCCGAGAGCTAAAAGGAAGCCAAGTGCACCCCAACCATGGGGGACCATCTAGGCTGCAGGGGATTCAAACCGTGACCGAGCCTCCACGGCTGCTGCTGGTGGGCTTCCCACATCCGGCCTCCTTGCCAGGCGTCACCCCACCTACACAGGGCAGCACCCGCAGCTTTAGCCAGGGTTTCGAATTTTCGGGGGCGTAGAAGCTTAACAGGGAAGAGGTAGTGACACACAAGCCCTTGGGTGTTGCCTCTGGCACCTTCCCCTCTAATTCACAGCCCAGCACCATGACTCCCCCTAAACCTTTTGGTTGCCGAGGAACCAGAGCTGGGCATGAAGAAATGCTGCCGCCTTGTGGACGTTTCCCGTAACAACAACTTTACAACCGGTGCTTAAGGGCACATCATATTCAGGAAGCCTGTGGGGCTTTTAACGACACGTGTGCTCAAAAATCACCTGGGTTAGGCAACCGAAAAATAAACTAGAAACACACACACCCTCAAAAAGCCAAATTTGAAGAGGGAAAGTTTACTCACACTGTTTAAAATTAAAAAATACACACCACGACAAGATGCATATCACTCATTATTTGACAAATGCCAATCCAACGTGTAACGAGGCGTCGCCTCACAGCGGGAAGAACGGCCAGCATCAAAAAGTCTACAAACAATCGATGGGGAATGAGCGTGGAGAAAAGGGAACCTTCCAACTCGGTGAGTGGAAATGTACATTGGTGACCGCCACTAGAAAGCACTGTATCCCAGTTCCTAGAAAACTAAAGAGAGAGCGACCCTATACTTCTGCACGCCCACTCCTGGGCATTACTCGGGAAAATGCATAATTCAGAAAGACACAAGCACCCCAACGTTCTTTGCGGCACTATTTACAAACGCCAAGACACAGAAACAAATAGGCCAGCGAGTGATGAATACATAAACAGCAGGTCCTACGTGTATACAAGGGACCGTTACTCAGCCAGGATAAAGGATGAAATAATGCCATTAGAAGCAACATGGATGGACCCGGGATGCCCAAACACTGAGTGAAGTCAGTCAGACAGAGGAGGACCCACAGCATATAATATCACTTATAGGAGGAAGGGAAACATACCTACAACTGAACTAGTTTACTAAACAGAAACAGAGCCACCGACTTTCTCAATAAACCTAGGGTTACCAAAAAGAAAGTGGGGTAGGAGATATAAGTTAGGCGGTTCACATGAACACATACACAGAAAAATACCTATAAACACATATATAAAACACGCACTCGACAAGGACTACTGTACAACACCAGGACCTCTATTCAACGTTCTGCAATAACCTATACGGAAAAGGAATCCGAAAAATAGTAGCTGTATTACATGTGTAACTGAATCAGCTTGCTGTACACTACACCAAACCCCACTTTGGAAATCAACTCCAGTACAACATACCATCAGAATTAAGCTGAAAAAGAAAGCAAAAGGAAAGAAATGGGCATGCTTTTCGCCTCGGGCCCCGGTGATAGGCGCTGGTGTCACATCGCAGCAGCCTGAGCAGCCTGGGGTCCCAAGGGTGCACTGAGGTGGAGCCGAGAGACGTGAAGAGGACGTGCCTGCAGATGCAGCCCCTTAAAGCTGTCCTGTCTCTTCCTTTGTGGGGGGAACCAAACCTTCAGAACCTAGGTGGGCCTTCCGAGAGCTAAAAGGAAGCCAAGTGCACCCCAACCATGGGGGACCATCTAGGCTGCAGGAGATTCAAACCGTGACCGAGCCTCCACGGCTGCTGCTGGTGGGCTTCCCACATCCGGCCTCCTTGCCAGGAGTCACCCCACCTACACACCGCAGCACCCGCAGCTTTAGCCAGGGTTTGGACTTTTCGGGGGCGTGAAGCTTAACAGGGAAGAGGTAGTGACACACAAGCCCTTGGGTGTTGCCTCTGGCACCTTCCCCTCTAATTCACAGCCTAGTAAGATGACTCTTCCTAAGGCTTTTGGTTGCCAACAAACTAGAGCTGGCCACGAAGAAATGCTGCCGCCTTGTGGACGTTTCGCGGAACAACAACTTTACAACCGGTGCTTCAGGGCACCTAATACTCACAGAGCCTGTGGGGCTTTGAATAACACGTGTCTTCAAAAATGACCTGGGTTAGGTAACCGAAAACACATTCGAAAAACACAGACTTTCAAGAAGCCAAATTTCAGGAGGGAAAGTTTACTCACACTGTTTAAAAAGAAAAACCCCGACCACGACAGGAAGCAGAAAGTCGCTGATTATCCGAGAAATGCATATCAAAATTCTAAAGTGGCATCATCTCGCAGCAGGCGGTATGGCCAGCATCAAAAAGTCTACAAACAATCGATGGGGAATGAGTGTGGAGAAAAGGGAACCTTCCAACTCGGTGAGTGGAAATGTACATTGGTGACCGCCACTAGAAAGCACTGTATCCCAGTTCCTAGAAAACTAAGGAGAGAGCGAACCTATACTACTGCATGTCCACTCCTGGGCGCTACTCCGGAAAATCCGTAATTCAAAAAGACACAACACCCCAACGTTAACTGCAGCACTATTTACAATCGCCAAGACACACAAACAAGTAGTCCAGCGAGTGATGAATACATAAACAGGAGGTCCTACGTGTATACGAGGAACTGTTACTCAGCCAGCAAAAAGAATGAAATAATGCCATCAGAAGCAACGTGGATGGACCTGGGATGCCCAAACACTGAGTGAAGTCAGACAGACAGAGGAGGACCCATAGCATATAATATCACTTATAACAGGAAGGGAAACATACATACAACTGAACTAGTATACCAAACAGAAACAGAGTCACCGACTTTCAGATTAAAGCTAGGGTTACCAAAAAGAAAGTGGGGTAGGAGATATAAGTTAGGCGGTTCACATGAACACATACACAGAAAAATACCTATAAACATATATATATATATATATAACACGCACTCGACAAGGACTACTGTACAACACCAGGACCTCTATTCAACGTTCTGCAATAACCCATATGGAAAAGGAATCCGAAAAACAGTAGCTATATTTCGTGTGTAACTCAATCAGCTTGCTGTACACCTACACCAAACCCCACTTTGGAAATCAACGCTAGTACAACATACCATCAGAATTAAGCTGAAAAAGAAAGTAAAAGGAAAGAAATGGGCATGCTTTTCACCTCGGGCCCCGGTGATAGGCGCTGGTGTCACATCCCAGAAGGCTGAGCAGCCTGGGGTCCAAGGGTGCACTGAGGTGGAGCGGAGAGACGTGAAGAGGACGTGCCTGCAGATGCAGCCCCTTAAAGCTGTCCTGTCTCTTCCTTTGTGGGGGGAACCAAACCTTCAGAATCTAGGTGGGCCTTCCGAGAGCTAAAAGGAAGCCAAGTGCACCCCAACCATGGGGGACCATCTAGGCTGCAGGGGATTCAAACCGTGACCGAGCCTCCACGGCTGCTGCTGGTGGGCTTCCCACATCCGGCCTCCTTGCCAGGCGTCACCCCACCTACACAGGGCAGCACCCGCAGCTTTAGCCAGGGTTTCGAATTTTCGGGGGCGTAGAAGCTTAACAGGGAAGAGGTAGTGACACACAAGCCCTTGGGTGTTGCCTCTGGCACCTTCCCCTCTAATTCACAGCCCAGCACCATGACTCCCCCTAAACCTTTTGGTTGCCGAGGAACCAGAGCTGGGCATGAAGAAATGCTGCCGCCTTGTGGACGTTTCCCGTAACAACAACTTTACAACCGGTGCTTAAGGGCACATCATATTCAGGAAGCCTGTGGGGCTTTTAACGACACGTGTGCTCAAAAATCACCTGGGTTAGGCAACCGAAAAATAAACTAGAAACACACACACCCTCAAAAAGCCAAATTTGAAGAGGGAAAGTTTACTCACACTGTTTAAAATAAAAAAATACACACCACGACAAGATGCATATCACTCATTATTTGACAAATGCCAATCCAACGTGTAACGAGGCGTCGCCTCACAGCGGGAAGAACGGCCAGCATCAAAAAGTCTACAAACAATCGATGGGGAATGAGCGTGGAGAAAAGGGAACCTTCCAACTCGGTGAGTGGAAATGTACATTGGTGACCGCCACTAGAAAGCACTGTATCCCAGTTCCTAGAAAACTAAAGAGAGAGCGACCCTATACTTCTGCACGCCCACTCCTGGGCATTACTCGGGAAAATGCATAATTCAGAAAGACACAAGCACCCCAACGTTCTTTGCGGCACTATTTACAAACGCCAAGACACAGAAACAAATAGGCCAGCGAGTGATGAATACATAAACAGCAGGTCCTACGTGTATACAAGGGACCGTTACTCAGCCAGGATAAAGGATGAAATAATGCCATTAGAAGCAACATGGATGGACCCGGGATGCCCAAACACTGAGTGAAGTCAGTCAGACAGAGGAGGACCCACAGCATATAATATCACTTATAGGAGGAAGGGAAACATACCTACAACTGAACTAGTTTACTAAACAGAAACAGAGCCACCGACTTTCTCAATAAACCTAGGGTTACCAAAAAGAAAGTGGGGTAGGAGATATAAGTTAGGCGGTTCACATGAACACATACACAGAAAAATACCTATAAACACATATATAAAACACGCACTCGACAAGGACTACTGTACAACACCAGGACCTCTATTCAACGTTCTGCAATAACCTATACGGAAAAGGAATCCGAAAAATAGTAGCTGTATTACATGTGTAACTGAATCAGCTTGCTGTACACTACACCAAACCCCACTTTGGAAATCAACTCCAGTACAACATACCATCAGAATTAAGCTGAAAAAGAAAGCAAAAGGAAAGAAATGGGCATGCTTTTCGCCTCGGGCCCCGGTGATAGGCGCTGGTGTCACATCGCAGCAGCCTGAGCAGCCTGGGGTCCCAAGGGTGCACTGAGGTGGAGCCGAGAGACGTGAAGAGGACGTGCCTGCAGATGCAGCCCCTTAAAGCTGTCCTGTCTCTTCCTTTGTGGGGGGAACCAAACCTTCAGAACCTAGGTGGGCCTTCCGAGAGCTAAAAGGAAGCCAAGTGCACCCCAACCATGGGGGACCATCTAGGCTGCAGGAGATTCAAACCGTGACCGAGCCTCCACGGCTGCTGCTGGTGGGCTTCCCACATCCGGCCTCCTTGCCAGGAGTCACCCCACCTACACACCGCAGCACCCGCAGCTTTAGCCAGGGTTTGGACTTTTCGGGGGCGTGAAGCTTAACAGGGAAGAGGTAGTGACACACAAGCCCTTGGGTGTTGCCTCTGGCACCTTCCCCTCTAATTCACAGCCTAGTAAGATGACTCTTCCTAAGGCTTTTGGTTGCCAACAAACTAGAGCTGGCCACGAAGAAATGCTGCCGCCTTGTGGACGTTTCGCGGAACAACAACTTTACAACCGGTGCTTCAGGGCACCTAATACTCACAGAGCCTGTGGGGCTTTGAATAACACGTGTCTTCAAAAATGACCTGGGTTAGGTAACCGAAAACACATTCGAAAAACACAGACTTTCAAGAAGCCAAATTTCAGGAGGGAAAGTTTACTCACACTGTTTAAAAAGAAAAACCCCGACCACGACAGGAAGCAGAAAGTCGCTGATTATCCGAGAAATGCATATCAAAATTCTAAAGTGGCATCATCTCGCAGCAGGCGGTATGGCCAGCATCAAAAAGTCTACAAACAATCGATGGGGAATGAGTGTGGAGAAAAGGGAACCTTCCAACTCGGTGAGTGGAAATGTACATTGGTGACCGCCACTAGAAAGCACTGTATCCCAGTTCCTAGAAAACTAAGGAGAGAGCGAACCTATACTACTGCATGTCCACTCCTGGGCGCTACTCCGGAAAATCCGTAATTCAAAAAGACACAAGCACCCCAACGTTAACTGCAGCACTATTTACAATCGCCAAGACACACAAACAAGTAGTCCAGCGAGTGATGAATACATAAACAGGAGGTCCTACGTGTATACGAGGAACTGTTACTCAGCCAGCAAAAAGAATGAAATAATGCCATCAGAAGCAACGTGGATGGACCTGGGATGCCCAAACACTGAGTGAAGTCAGACAGACAGAGGAGGACCCATAGCATATAATATCACTTATAACAGGAAGGGAAACATACATACAACTGAACTAGTATACCAAACAGAAACAGAGTCACCGACTTTCAGATTAAAGCTAGGGTTACCAAAAAGAAAGTGGGGTAGGAGATATAAGTTAGGCGGTTCACATGAACACATACACAGAAAAATACCTATAAACATATATATATATATATATAACACGCACTCGACAAGGACTACTGTACAACACCAGGACCTCTATTCAACGTTCTGCAATAACCCATATGGAAAAGGAATCCGAAAAACAGTAGCTATATTTCGTGTGTAACTCAATCAGCTTGCTGTACACCTACACCAAACCCCACTTTGGAAATCAACGCTAGTACAACATACCATCAGAATTAAGCTGAAAAAGAAAGTAAAAGGAAAGAAATGGGCATGCTTTTCACCTCGGGCCCCGGTGATAGGCGCTGGTGTCACATCCCAGCAGGCTGAGCAGCCTGGGGTCCAAGGGTGCACTGAGGTGGAGCGGAGAGACGTGAAGAGGACGTGCCTGCAGATGCAGCCCCTTAAAGCTGTCCTGTCTCTTCCTTTGTGGGGGGAACCAAACCTTCAGAACCTAGGTGGGCCTTCCGAGAGCTAAAAGGAAGCCAAGTGCACCCCAACCATGGGGGACCATCTAGGCTGCAGGGGATTCAAACCGTGACCGAGCCTCCACGGCTGCTGCTGGTGGGCTTCCCACATCCGGCCTCCTTGCCAGGCGTCACCCCACCTACACAGGGCAGCACCCGCAGCTTTAGCCAGGGTTTCGAATTTTCGGGGGCGTAGAAGCTTAACAGGGAAGAGGTAGTGACACACAAGCCCTTGGGTGTTGCCTCTGGCACCTTCCCCTCTAATTCACAGCCCAGCACCATGACTCCCCCTAAACCTTTTGGTTGCCGAGGAACCAGAGCTGGGCATGAAGAAATGCTGCCGCCTTGTGGACGTTTCCCGTAACAACAACTTTACAACCGGTGCTTAAGGGCACATCATATTCAGGAAGCCTGTGGGGCTTTTAACGACACGTGTGCTCAAAAATCACCTGGGTTAGGCAACCGAAAAATAAACTAGAAACACACACACCCTCAAAAAGCCAAATTTGAAGAGGGAAAGTTTACTCACACTGTTTAAAATAAAAAAATACACACCACGACAAGATGCATATCACTCATTATTTGACAAATGCCAATCCAACGTGTAACGAGGCGTCGCCTCACAGCGGGAAGAACGGCCAGCATCAAAAAGTCTACAAACAATCGATGGGGAATGAGCGTGGAGAAAAGGGAACCTTCCAACTCGGTGAGTGGAAATGTACATTGGTGACCGCCACTAGAAAGCACTGTATCCCAGTTCCTAGAAAACTAAAGAGAGAGCGACCCTATACTTCTGCACGCCCACTCCTGGGCATTACTCGGGAAAATGCATAATTCAGAAAGACACAAGCACCCCAACGTTCTTTGCGGCACTATTTACAAACGCCAAGACACAGAAACAAATAGGCCAGCGAGTGATGAATACATAAACAGCAGGTCCTACGTGTATACAAGGGACCGTTACTCAGCCAGGATAAAGGATGAAATAATGCCATTAGAAGCAACATGGATGGACCCGGGATGCCCAAACACTGAGTGAAGTCAGTCAGACAGAGGAGGACCCACAGCATATAATATCACTTATAGGAGGAAGGGAAACATACCTACAACTGAACTAGTTTACTAAACAGAAACAGAGCCACCGACTTTCTCAATAAACCTAGGGTTACCAAAAAGAAAGTGGGGTAGGAGATATAAGTTAGGCGGTTCACATGAACACATACACAGAAAAATACCTATAAACACATATATAAAACACGCACTCGACAAGGACTACTGTACAACACCAGGACCTCTATTCAACGTTCTGCAATAACCTATACGGAAAAGGAATCCGAAAAATAGTAGCTGTATTACATGTGTAACTGAATCAGCTTGCTGTACACTACACCAAACCCCACTTTGGAAATCAACTCCAGTACAACATACCATCAGAATTAAGCTGAAAAAGAAAGCAAAAGGAAAGAAATGGGCATGCTTTTCGCCTCGGGCCCCGGTGATAGGCGCTGGTGTCACATCGCAGCAGCCTGAGCAGCCTGGGGTCCCAAGGGTGCACTGAGGTGGAGCCGAGAGACGTGAAGAGGACGTGCCTGCAGATGCAGCCCCTTAAAGCTGTCCTGTCTCTTCCTTTGTGGGGGGAACCAAACCTTCAGAACCTAGGTGGGCCTTCCGAGAGCTAAAAGGAAGCCAAGTGCACCCCAACCATGGGGGACCATCTAGGCTGCAGGAGATTCAAACCGTGACCGAGCCTCCACGGCTGCTGCTGGTGGGCTTCCCACATCCGGCCTCCTTGCCAGGAGTCACCCCACCTACACACCGCAGCACCCGCAGCTTTAGCCAGGGTTTGGACTTTTCGGGGGCGTGAAGCTTAACAGGGAAGAGGTAGTGACACACAAGCCCTTGGGTGTTGCCTCTGGCACCTTCCCCTCTAATTCACAGCCTAGTAAGATGACTCTTCCTAAGGCTTTTGGTTGCCAACAAACTAGAGCTGGCCACGAAGAAATGCTGCCGCCTTGTGGACGTTTCGCGGAACAACAACTTTACAACCGGTGCTTCAGGGCACCTAATACTCACAGAGCCTGTGGGGCTTTGAATAACACGTGTCTTCAAAAATGACCTGGGTTAGGTAACCGAAAACACATTCGAAAAACACAGACTTTCAAGAAGCCAAATTTCAGGAGGGAAAGTTTACTCACACTGTTTAAAAAGAAAAACCCCGACCACGACAGGAAGCAGAAAGTCGCTGATTATCCGAGAAATGCATATCAAAATTCTAAAGTGGCATCATCTCGCAGCAGGCGGTATGGCCAGCATCAAAAAGTCTACAAACAATCGATGGGGAATGAGTGTGGAGAAAAGGGAACCTTCCAACTCGGTGAGTGGAAATGTACATTGGTGACCGCCACTAGAAAGCACTGTATCCCAGTTCCTAGAAAACTAAGGAGAGAGCGAACCTATACTACTGCATGTCCACTCCTGGGCGCTACTCCGGAAAATCCGTAATTCAAAAAGACACAACACCCCAACGTTAACTGCAGCACTATTTACAATCGCCAAGACACACAAACAAGTAGTCCAGCGAGTGATGAATACATAAACAGGAGGTCCTACGTGTATACGAGGAACTGTTACTCAGCCAGCAAAAAGAATGAAATAATGCCATCAGAAGCAACGTGGATGGACCTGGGATGCCCAAACACTGAGTGAAGTCAGACAGACAGAGGAGGACCCATAGCATATAATATCACTTATAACAGGAAGGGAAACATACATACAACTGAACTAGTATACCAAACAGAAACAGAGTCACCGACTTTCAGATTAAAGCTAGGGTTACCAAAAAGAAAGTGGGGTAGGAGATATAAGTTAGGCGTTTCACATGAACACATACACAGAAAAATACCTATAAACATATATATATATATATATAACACGCACTCGACAAGGACTACTGTACAACACCAGGACCTCTATTCAACGTTCTGCAATAACCCATATGGAAAAGGAATCCGAAAAACAGTAGCTATATTTCGTGTGTAACTCAATCAGCTTGCTGTACACCTACACCAAACCCCACTTTGGAAATCAACGCTAGTACAACATACCATCAGAATTAAGCTGAAAAAGAAAGTAAAAGGAAAGAAATGGGCATGCTTTTCACCTCGGGCCCCGGTGATAGGCGCTGGTGTCACATCCCAGCAGGCTGAGCAGCCTGGGGTCCAAGGGTGCACTGAGGTGGAGCGGAGAGACGTGAAGAGGACGTGCCTGCAGATGCAGCCCCTTAAAGCTGTCCTGTCTCTTCCTTTGTGGGGAGAACCAAACCTTCAGAACCTAGGTGGGCCTTCCGAGAGCTAAAAGGAAGCCAAGTGCACCCCAACCATGGGGGACCATCTAGGCTGCAGGGGATTCAAACCGTGACCGAGCCTCCACGGCTGCTGCTGGTGGGCTTCCCACATCCGGCCTCCTTGCCAGGCGTCACCCCACCTACACAGGGCAGCACCCGCAGCTTTAGCCAGGGTTTCGAATTTTCGGGGGCGTAGAAGCTTAACAGGGAAGAGGTAGTGACACACAAGCCCTTGGGTGTTGCCTCTGGCACCTTCCCCTCTAATTCACAGCCCAGCACCATGACTCCCCCTAAACCTTTTGGTTGCCGAGGAACCAGAGCTGGGCATGAAGAAATGCTGCCGCCTTGTGGACGTTTCCCGTAACAACAACTTTACAACCGGTGCTTAAGGGCACATCATATTCAGGAAGCCTGTGGGGCTTTTAACGACACGTGTGCTCAAAAATCACCTGGGTTAGGCAACCGAAAAATAAACTAGAAACACACACACCCTCAAAAAGCCAAATTTGAAGAGGGAAAGTTTACTCACACTGTTTAAAATAAAAAAATACACACCACGACAAGATGCATATCACTCATTATTTGACAAATGCCAATTCAACGTGTAACGAGGCGTCGCCTCACAGCGGGAAGAACGGCCAGCATCAAAAAGTCTACAAACAATCGATGGGGAATGAGCGTGGAGAAAAGGGAACCTTCCAACTCGGTGAGTGGAAATGTACATTGGTGACCGCCACTAGAAAGCACTGTATCCCAGTTCCTAGAAAACTAAAGAGAGAGCGACCCTATACTTCTGCACGCCCACTCCTGGGCATTACTCGGGAAAATGCATAATTCAGAAAGACACAAGCACCCCAACGTTCTTTGCGGCACTATTTACAAACGCCAAGACACAGAAACAAATAGGCCAGCGAGTGATGAATACATAAACAGCAGGTCCTACGTGTATACAAGGGACCGTTACTCAGCCAGGATAAAGGATGAAATAATGCCATTAGAAGCAACATGGATGGACCCGGGATGCCCAAACACTGAGTGAAGTCAGTCAGACAGAGGAGGACCCACAGCATATAATATCACTTATAGGAGGAAGGGAAACATACCTACAACTGAAATAGTTTACTAAACAGAAACAGAGCCACCGACTTTCTCAATAAACCTAGGGTTACCAAAAAGAAAGTGGGGTAGGAGATATAAGTTAGGCGGTTCACATGAACACATACACAGAAAAATACCTATAAACACATATATAAAACACGCACTCGACAAGGACTACTGTACAACACCAGGACCTCTATTCAACGTTCTGCAATAACCTATACGGAAAAGGAATCCGAAAAATAGTAGCTGTATTACATGTGTAACTGAATCAGCTTGCTGTACACTACACCAAACCCCACTTTGGAAATCAACTCCAGTACAACATACCATCAGAATTAAGCTGAAAAAGAAAGCAAAAGGAAAGAAATGGGCATGCTTTTCGCCTCGGGCCCCGGTGATAGGCGCTGGTGTCACATCGCAGCAGCCTGAGCAGCCTGGGGTCCCAAGGGTGCACTGAGGTGGAGCCGAGAGACGTGAAGAGGACGTGCCTGCAGATGCAGCCCCTTAAAGCTGTCCTGTCTCTTCCTTTGTGGGGGGAACCAAACCTTCAGAACCTAGGTGGGCCTTCCGAGAGCTAAAAGGAAGCCAAGTGCACCCCAACCATGGGGGACCATCTAGGCTGCAGGAGATTCAAACCGTGACCGAGCCTCCACGGCTGCTGCTGGTGGGCTTCCCACATCCGGCCTCCTTGCCAGGAGTCACCCCACCTACACACCGCAGCACCCGCAGCTTTAGCCAGGGTTTGGACTTTTCGGGGGCGTGAAGCTTAACAGGGAAGAGGTAGTGACACACAAGCCCTTGGGTGTTGCCTCTGGCACCTTCCCCTCTAATTCACAGCCTAGTAAGATGACTCTTCCTAAGGCTTTTGGTTGCCAACAAACTAGAGCTGGCCACGAAGAAATGCTGCCGCCTTGTGGACGTTTCGCGGAACAACAACTTTACAACCGGTGCTTCAGGGCACCTAATACTCACAGAGCCTGTGGGGCTTTGAATAACACGTGTCTTCAAAAATGACCTGGGTTAGGTAACCGAAAACACATTCGAAAAACACAGACTTTCAAGAAGCCAAATTTCAGGAGGGAAAGTTTACTCACACTGTTTAAAAAGAAAAACCCCGACCACGACAGGAAGCAGAAAGTCGCTGATTATCCGAGAAATGCATATCAAAATTCTAAAGTGGCATCATCTCGCAGCAGGCGGTATGGCCAGCATCAAAAAGTCTACAAACAATCGATGGGGAATGAGTGTGGAGAAAAGGGAACCTTCCAACTCGGTGAGTGGAAATGTACATTGGTGACCGCCACTAGAAAGCACTGTATCCCAGTTCCTAGAAAACTAAGGAGAGAGCGAACCTATACTACTGCATGTCCACTCCTGGGCGCTACTCCGGAAAATCCGTAATTCAAAAAGACACAAGCACCCCAACGTTAACTGCAGCACTATTTACAATCGCCAAGACACACAAACAAGTAGTCCAGCGAGTGATGAATACATAAACAGGAGGTCCTACGTGTATACGAGGAACTGTTACTCAGCCAGCAAAAAGAATGAAATAATGCCATCAGAAGCAACGTGGATGGACCTGGGATGCCCAAACACTGAGTGAAGTCAGACAGACAGAGGAGGACCCATAGCATATAATATCACTTATAACAGGAAGGGAAACATACATACAACTGAACTAGTATACCAAACAGAAACAGAGTCACCGACTTTCAGATTAAAGCTAGGGTTACCAAAAAGAAAGTGGGGTAGGAGATATAAGTTAGGCGGTTCACATGAACACATACACAGAAAAATACCTATAAACATATATATATATATATATAACACGCACTCGACAAGGACTACTGTACAACACCAGGACCTCTATTCAACGTTCTGCAATAACC
Organism: Globicephala melas; assembly: GCF_963455315.2. Taxonomy (NCBI): domain Eukaryota; kingdom Metazoa; phylum Chordata; class Mammalia; order Artiodactyla; family Delphinidae; genus Globicephala; species Globicephala melas. The sequence goes on along the minus strand of NC_083324.2, from coordinate 2,152,748 downwards.
CATATGGAAAAGGAATCCGAAAAACAGTAGCTATATTTCGTGTGTAACTCAATCAGCTTGCTGTACACCTACACCAAACCCCACTTTGGAAATCAACGCTAGTACAACATACCATCAGAATTAAGCTGAAAAAGAAAGTAAAAGGAAAGAAATGGGCATGCTTTTCACCTCGGGCCCCGGTGATAGGCGCTGGTGTCACATCCCAGCAGGCTGAGCAGCCTGGGGTCCAAGGGTGCACTGAGGTGGAGCGGAGAGACGTGAAGAGGACGTGCCTGCAGATGCAGCCCCTTAAAGCTGTCCTGTCTCTTCCTTTGTGGGGGGAACCAAACCTTCAGAACCTAGGTGGGCCTTCCGAGAGCTAAAAGGAAGCCAAGTGCACCCCAACCATGGGGGACCATCTAGGCTGCAGGGGATTCAAACCGTGACCGAGCCTCCACGGCTGCTGCTGGTGGGCTTCCCACATCCGGCCTCCTTGCCAGGCGTCACCCCACCTACACAGGGCAGCACCCGCAGCTTTAGCCAGGGTTTCGAATTTTCGGGGGCGTAGAAGCTTAACAGGGAAGAGGTAGTGACACACAAGCCCTTGGGTGTTGCCTCTGGCACCTTCCCCTCTAATTCACAGCCCAGCACCATGACTCCCCCTAAACCTTTTGGTTGCCGAGGAACCAGAGCTGGGCATGAAGAAATGCTGCCGCCTTGTGGACGTTTCCCGTAACAACAACTTTACAACCGGTGCTTAAGGGCACATCATATTCAGGAAGCCTGTGGGGCTTTTAACGACACGTGTGCTCAAAAATCACCTGGGTTAGGCAACCGAAAAATAAACTAGAAACACACACACCCTCAAAAAGCCAAATTTGAAGAGGGAAAGTTTACTCACACTGTTTAAAATAAAAAAATACACACCACGACAAGATGCATATCACTCATTATTTGACAAATGCCAATCCAACGTGTAACGAGGCGTCGCCTCACAGCGGGAAGAACGGCCAGCATCAAAAAGTCTACAAACAATCGATGGGGAATGAGCGTGGAGAAAAGGGAACCTTCCAACTCGGTGAGTGGAAATGTACATTGGTGACCGCCACTAGAAAGCACTGTATCCCAGTTCCTAGAAAACTAAAGAGAGAGCGACCCTATACTTCTGCACGCCCACTCCTGGGCATTACTCGGGAAAATGCATAATTCAGAAAGACACAAGCACCCCAACGTTCTTTGCGGCACTATTTACAAACGCCAAGACACAGAAACAAATAGGCCAGCGAGTGATGAATACATAAACAGCAGGTCCTACGTGTATACAAGGGACCGTTACTCAGCCAGGATAAAGGATGAAATAATGCCATTAGAAGCAACATGGATGGACCCGGGATGCCCAAACACTGAGTGAAGTCAGTCAGACAGAGGAGGACCCACAGCATATAATATCACTTATAGGAGGAAGGGAAACATACCTACAACTGAACTAGTTTACTAAACAGAAACAGAGCCACCGACTTTCTCAATAAACCTAGGGTTACCAAAAAGAAAGTGGGGTAGGAGATATAAGTTAGGCGGTTCACATGAACACATACACAGAAAAATACCTATAAACACATATATAAAACACGCACTCGACAAGGACTACTGTACAACACCAGGACCTCTATTCAACGTTCTGCAATAACCTATACGGAAAAGGAATCCGAAAAATAGTAGCTGTATTACATGTGTAACTGAATCAGCTTGCTGTACACTACACCAAACCCCACTTTGGAAATCAACTCCAGTACAACATACCATCAGAATTAAGCTGAAAAAGAAAGCAAAAGGAAAGAAATGGGCATGCTTTTCGCCTCGGGCCCCGGTGATAGGCGCTGGTGTCACATCGCAGCAGCCTGAGCAGCCTGGGGTCCCAAGGGTGCACTGAGGTGGAGCCGAGAGACGTGAAGAGGACGTGCCTGCAGATGCAGCCCCTTAAAGCTGTCCTGTCTCTTCCTTTGTGGGGGGAACCAAACCTTCAGAACCTAGGTGGGCCTTCCGAGAGCTAAAAGGAAGCCAAGTGCACCCCAACCATGGGGGACCATCTAGGCTGCAGGAGATTCAAACCGTGACCGAGCCTCCACGGCTGCTGCTGGTGGGCTTCCCACATCCGGCCTCCTTGCCAGGAGTCACCCCACCTACACACCGCAGCACCCGCAGCTTTAGCCAGGGTTTGGACTTTTCGGGGGCGTGAAGCTTAACAGGGAAGAGGTAGTGACACACAAGCCCTTGGGTGTTGCCTCTGGCACCTTCCCCTCTAATTCACAGCCTAGTAAGATGACTCTTCCTAAGGCTTTTGGTTGCCAACAAACTAGAGCTGGCCACGAAGAAATGCTGCCGCCTTGTGGACGTTTCGCGGAACAACAACTTTACAACCGGTGCTTCAGGGCACCTAATACTCACAGAGCCTGTGGGGCTTTGAATAACACGTGTCTTCAAAAATGACCTGGGTTAGGTAACCGAAAACACATTCGAAAAACACAGACTTTCAAGAAGCCAAATTTCAGGAGGGAAAGTTTACTCACACTGTTTAAAAAGAAAAACCCCGACCACGACAGGAAGCAGAAAGTCGCTGATTATCCGAGAAATGCATATCAAAATTCTAAAGTGGCATCATCTCGCAGCAGGCGGTATGGCCAGCATCAAAAAGTCTACAAACAATCGATGGGGAATGAGCGTGGAGAAAAGGGAACCTTCCAACTCGGTGAGTGGAAATGTACATTGGTGACCGCCACTAGAAAGCACTGTATCCCAGTTCCTAGAAAACTAAGGAGAGAGCGAACCTATACTACTGCATGTCCACTCCTGGGCGCTACTCCGGAAAATCCGTAATTCAAAAAGACACAAGCACCCCAACGTTAACTGCAGCACTATTTACAATCGCCAAGACACACAAACAAGTAGTCCAGCGAGTGATGAATACATAAACAGGAGGTCCTACGTGTATACGAGGAACTGTTACTCAGCCAGCAAAAAGAATGAAATAATGCCATCAGAAGCAACGTGGATGGACCTGGGATGCCCAAACACTGAGTGAAGTCAGACAGACAGAGGAGGACCCATAGCATATAATATCACTTATAACAGGAAGGGAAACATACATACAACTGAACTAGTATACCAAACAGAAACAGAGTCACCGACTTTCAGATTAAAGCTAGGGTTACCAAAAAGAAAGTGGGGTAGGAGATATAAGTTAGGCGGTTCACATGAACACATACACAGAAAAGTACCTATAAACATATATATATATATATATATCTTAAAAAAACACGCACTCAACAAGGACTACTGTACAACACCAGGACCTCTATTCAATGTTCTGCAATAACCTATATGGAAAAGGAATCCGAAAAACAGTAGCTATATTTCATGTGTAACTCAATCAGCTTGCTGTACACCTACACCAAACCCCACTTTGGAAATCAACTCTAGTACAACATGCCATCAGAATTAAGCTGAAAAAGAAAGTAAAAGGAAAGAAATGGGCATGCTTTTCGCCTCGGGCCCCGGTGATAGGCGCTGGTGTCACATCCCAGCAGGCTGAGCTGCCTGGGGTCCAAGGGTGCACTGAGGTGGAGCGGAGAGACGTGAAGAGGACGTGCCTGCAGATGCAGCCCCTTAAAGCTGTCCTGTCTCTTCCTTTGTGGGGGGAACCAAACCTTCAGAACCTAGGTGGGCCTTCCAAGAGCTAAAAGGAAGCCAAGTGCACCCCAACCATGGGGGACCATCTAGGCTGCAGGGGATTCAAACCGTGACCGAGCCTCCACGGCTGCTGCTGGTGGGCTTCCCACATCCGGCCTCCTTGCCAGGCGTCACCCCACCTACACAGGGCAGCACCCGCAGCTTTAGCCAGGGTTTCGGGGGCGTAGAAGCTTAACAGGGAAGAGGTAGTGACACACAAGCCCTTGGGTGTTGCCTCTGGCACCTTCCCCTCTAATTCACAGCCCAGCACCATGACTCCCCCTAAACCTTTTGGTTGCCGAGGAACCAGAGCTGGGCATGAAGAAATGCTGCTGCCTTGTGGACGTTTCCCGTAACAACAACTTTACAACCGGTGCTTAAGGGCACATCATATTCAGGAAGCCTGTGGGGCTTTTAACGACACGTGTGCTCAAAAATCACCTGGGTTAGGCAACCGAAAAATAAACTAGAAACACACACACCCTCAAAAAGCCAAATTTGAAGAGGGAAAGTTTACTCACACTGTTTAAAATAAAAAAATACACACCACGACAAGATGCATATCACTCATTATTTGACAAATGCCAATCCAACGTGTAACGAGGCGTCGCCTCACAGCGGGAAGAACGGCCAGCATCAAAAAGTCTACAAACAATCGATGGGGAATGAGCGTGGAGAAAAGGGAACCTTCCAACTCGGTGAGTGGAAATGTACATTGGTGACCGCCACTAGAAAGCACTGTATCCCAGTTCCTAGAAAACTAAAGAGAGAGCGACCCTATACTTCTGCACGCCCACTCCTGGGCATTACTCGGGAAAATGCATAATTCAGAAAGACACAAGCACCCCAACGTTCTTTGCGGCACTATTTACAAACGCCAAGACACAGAAACAAATAGGCCAGCGAGTGATGAATACATAAACAGCAGGTCCTACGTGTATACAAGGGACCGTTACTCAGCCAGGATAAAGGATGAAATAATGCCATTAGAAGCAACATGGATGGACCCGGGATGCCCAAACACTGAGTGAAGTCAGTCAGACAGAGGAGGACCCACAGCATATAATATCACTTATAGGAGGAAGGGAAACATACCTACAACTGAACTAGTTTACTAAACAGAAACAGAGCCACCGACTTTCTCAATAAACCTAGGGTTACCAAAAAGAAAGTGGGGTAGGAGATATAAGTTAGGCGGTTCACATGAACACATACACAGAAAAATACCTATAAACACATATATAAAACACGCACTCGACAAGGACTACTGTACAACACCAGGACCTCTATTCAACGTTCTGCAATAACCTATACGGAAAAGGAATCCGAAAAATAGTAGCTGTATTACATGTGTAACTGAATCAGCTTGCTGTACACTACACCAAACCCCACTTTGGAAATCAACTCCAGTACAACATACCATCAGAATTAAGCTGAAAAAGAAAGCAAAAGGAAAGAAATGGGCATGCTTTTCGCCTCGGGCCCCGGTGATAGGCGCTGGTGTCACATCGCAGCAGCCTGAGCAGCCTGGGGTCCCAAGGGTGCACTGAGGTGGAGCCGAGAGACGTGAAGAGGACGTGCCTGCAGATGCAGCCCCTTAAAGCTGTCCTGTCTCTTCCTTTGTGGGGGGAACCAAACCTTCAGAACCTAGGTGGGCCTTCCGAGAGCTAAAAGGAAGCCAAGTGCACCCCAACCATGGGGGACCATCTAGGCTGCAGGAGATTCAAACCGTGACCGAGCCTCCACGGCTGCTGCTGGTGGGCTTCCCACATCCGGCCTCCTTGCCAGGAGTCACCCCACCTACACACCGCAGCACCCGCAGCTTTAGCCAGGGTTTGGACTTTTCGGGGGCGTGAAGCTTAACAGGGAAGAGGTAGTGACACACAAGCCCTTGGGTGTTGCCTCTGGCACCTTCCCCTCTAATTCACAGCCTAGTAAGATGACTCTTCCTAAGGCTTTTGGTTGCCAACAAACTAGAGCTGGCCACGAAGAAATGCTGCCGCCTTGTGGACGTTTCGCGGAACAACAACTTTACAACCGGTGCTTCAGGGCACCTAATACTCACAGAGCCTGTGGGGCTTTGAATAACACGTGTCTTCAAAAATGACCTGGGTTAGGTAACCGAAAACACATTCGAAAAACACAGACTTTCAAGAAGCCAAATTTCAGGAGGGAAAGTTTACTCACACTGTTTAAAAAGAAAAACCCCGACCACGACAGGAAGCAGAAAGTCGCTGATTATCCGAGAAATGCATATCAAAATTCTAAAGTGGCATCATCTCGCAGCAGGCGGTATGGCCAGCATCAAAAAGTCTACAAACAATCGATGGGGAATGAGCGTGGAGAAAAGGGAACCTTCCAACTCGGTGAGTGGAAAGGTACATTGGTGACCGCCACTAGAAAGCACTGTATCCCAGTTCCTAGAAAACTAAGGAGAGAGCGAACCTATACTACTGCATGTCCACTCCTGGGCGCTACTCCGGAAAATCCGTAATTCAAAAAGACACAAGCACCCCAACGTTAACTGCAGCACTATTTACAATCGCCAAGACACACAAACAAGTAGTCCAGCGAGTGATGAATACATAAACAGGAGGTCCTACGTGTATACGAGGAACTGTTACTCAGCCAGCAAAAAGAATGAAATAATGCCATCAGAAGCAACGTGGATGGACCTGGGATGCCCAAACACTGAGTGAAGTCAGACAGACAGAGGAGGACCCATAGCATATAATATCACTTATAACAGGAAGGGAAACATACATACAACTGAACTAGTATACCAAACAGAAACAGAGTCACCGACTTTCAGATTAAAGCTAGGGTTACCAAAAAGAAAGTGGGGTAGGAGATATAAGTTAGGCGGTTCACATGAACACATACACAGAAAAATACCTATAAACATATATATATATATATATAACACGCACTCGACAAGGACTACTGTACAACACCAGGACCTCTATTCAACGTTCTGCAATAACCCATATGGAAAAGGAATCCGAAAAACAGTAGCTATATTTCGTGTGTAACTCAATCAGCTTGCTGTACACCTACACCAAACCCCACTTTGGAAATCAACGCTAGTACAACATACCATCAGAATTAAGCTGAAAAAGAAAGTAAAAGGAAAGAAATGGGCATGCTTTTCACCTCGGGCCCCGGTGATAGGCGCTGGTGTCACATCCCAGCAGGCTGAGCAGCCTGGGGTCCAAGGGTGCACTGAGGTGGAGCGGAGAGACGTGAAGAGGACGTGCCTGCAGATGCAGCCCCTTAAAGCTGTCCTGTCTCTTCCTTTGTGGGGAGAACCAAACCTTCAGAACCTAGGTGGGCCTTCCGAGAGCTAAAAGGAAGCCAAGTGCACCCCAACCATGGGGGACCATCTAGGCTGCAGGGGATTCAAACCGTGACCGAGCCTCCACGGCTGCTGCTGGTGGGCTTCCCACATCCGGCCTCCTTGCCAGGCGTCACCCCACCTACACAGGGCAGCACCCGCAGCTTTAGCCAGGGTTTCGAATTTTCGGGGGCGTAGAAGCTTAACAGGGAAGAGGTAGTGACACACAAGCCCTTGGGTGTTGCCTCTGGCACCTTCCCCTCTAATTCACAGCCCAGCACCATGACTCCCCCTAAACCTTTTGGTTGCCGAGGAACCAGAGCTGGGCATGAAGAAATGCTGCCGCCTTGTGGACGTTTCCCGTAACAACAACTTTACAACCGGTGCTTAAGGGCACATCATATTCAGGAAGCCTGTGGGGCTTTTAACGACACGTGTGCTCAAAAATCACCTGGGTTAGGCAACCGAAAAATAAACTAGAAACACACACACCCTCAAAAAGCCAAATTTGAAGAGGGAAAGTTTACTCACACTGTTTAAAATTAAAAAATACACACCACGACAAGATGCATATCACTCATTATTTGACAAATGCCAATCCAACGTGTAACGAGGCGTCGCCTCACAGCGGGAAGAACGGCCAGCATCAAAAAGTCTACAAACAATCGATGGGGAATGAGCGTGGAGAAAAGGGAACCTTCCAACTCGGTGAGTGGAAATGTACATTGGTGACCGCCACTAGAAAGCACTGTATCCCAGTTCCTAGAAAACTAAAGAGAGAGCGACCCTATACTTCTGCACGCCCACTCCTGGGCATTACTCGGGAAAATGCATAATTCAGAAAGACACAAGCACCCCAACGTTCTTTGCGGCACTATTTACAAACGCCAAGACACAGAAACAAATAGGCCAGCGAGTGATGAATACATAAACAGCAGGTCCTACGTGTATACAAGGGACCGTTACTCAGCCAGGATAAAGGATGAAATAATGCCATTAGAAGCAACATGGATGGACCCGGGATGCCCAAACACTGAGTGAAGTCAGTCAGACAGAGGAGGACCCACAGCATATAATATCACTTATAGGAGGAAGGGAAACATACCTACAACTGAACTAGTTTACTAAACAGAAACAGAGCCACCGACTTTCTCAATAAACCTAGGGTTACCAAAAAGAAAGTGGGGTAGGAGATATAAGTTAGGCGGTTCACATGAACACATACACAGAAAAATACCTATAAACACATATATAAAACACGCACTCGACAAGGACTACTGTACAACACCAGGACCTCTATTCAACGTTCTGCAATAACCTATACGGAAAAGGAATCCGAAAAATAGTAGCTGTATTACATGTGTAACTGAATCAGCTTGCTGTACACTACACCAAACCCCACTTTGGAAATCAACTCCAGTACAACATACCATCAGAATTAAGCTGAAAAAGAAAGCAAAAGGAAAGAAATGGGCATGCTTTTCGCCTCGGGCCCCGGTGATAGGCGCTGGTGTCACATCGCAGCAGCCTGAGCAGCCTGGGGTCCCAAGGGTGCACTGAGGTGGAGCCGAGAGACGTGAAGAGGACGTGCCTGCAGATGCAGCCCCTTAAAGCTGTCCTGTCTCTTCCTTTGTGGGGGGAACCAAACCTTCAGAACCTAGGTGGGCCTTCCGAGAGCTAAAAGGAAGCCAAGTGCACCCCAACCATGGGGGACCATCTAGGCTGCAGGAGATTCAAACCGTGACCGAGCCTCCACGGCTGCTGCTGGTGGGCTTCCCACATCCGGCCTCCTTGCCAGGAGTCACCCCACCTACACACCGCAGCACCCGCAGCTTTAGCCAGGGTTTGGACTTTTCGGGGGCGTGAAGCTTAACAGGGAAGAGGTAGTGACACACAAGCCCTTGGGTGTTGCCTCTGGCACCTTCCCCTCTAATTCACAGCCTAGTAAGATGACTCTTCCTAAGGCTTTTGGTTGCCAACAAACTAGAGCTGGCCACGAAGAAATGCTGCCGCCTTGTGGACGTTTCGCGGAACAACAACTTTACAACCGGTGCTTCAGGGCACCTAATACTCACAGAGCCTGTGGGGCTTTGAATAACACGTGTCTTCAAAAATGACCTGGGTTAGGTAACCGAAAACACATTCGAAAAACACAGACTTTCAAGAAGCCAAATTTCAGGAGGGAAAGTTTACTCACACTGTTTAAAAAGAAAAACCCCGACCACGACAGGAAGCAGAAAGTCGCTGATTATCCGAGAAATGCATATCAAAATTCTAAAGTGGCATCATCTCGCAGCAGGCGGTATGGCCAGCATCAAAAAGTCTACAAACAATCGATGGGGAATGAGCGTGGAGAAAAGGGAACCTTCCAACTCGGTGAGTGGAAATGTACATTGGTGACCGCCACTAGAAAGCACTGTATCCCAGTTCCTAGAAAACTAAGGAGAGAGCGAACCTATACTACTGCATGTCCACTCCTGGGCGCTACTCCGGAAAATCCGTAATTCAAAAAGACACAAGCACCCCAACGTTAACTGCAGCACTATTTACAATCGCCAAGACACACAAACAAGTAGTCCAGCGAGTGATGAATACATAAACAGGAGGTCCTACGTGTATACGAGGAACTGTTACTCAGCCAGCAAAAAGAATGAAATAATGCCATCAGAAGCAACGTGGATGGACCTGGGATGCCCAAACACTGAGTGAAGTCAGACAGACAGAGGAGGACCCATAGCATATAATATCACTTATAACAGGAAGGGAAACATACATACAACTGAACTAGTATACCAAACAGAAACAGAGTCACCGACTTTCAGATTAAAGCTAGGGTTACCAAAAAGAAAGTGGGGTAGGAGATATAAGTTAGGCGGTTCACATGAACACATACACAGAAAAATACCTATAAACATATATATATATATATCTTAAAAAAACACGCACTCAACAAGGACTACTGTACAACACCAGGACCTCTATTCAATGTTCTGCAATAACCTATATGGAAAAGGAATCCGAAAAACAGTAGCTATATTTCATGTGTAACTCAATCAGCTTGCTGTACACCTACACCAAACCCCACTTTGGAAATCAACTCTAGTACAACATGCCATCAGAATTAAGCTGAAAAAGAAAGTAAAAGGAAAGAAATGGGCATGCTTTTCGCCTCGGGCCCCGGTGATAGGCGCTGGTGTCACATCCCAGCAGGCTGAGCTGCCTGGGGTCCAAGGGTGCACTGAGGTGGAGCGGAGAGACGTGAAGAGGACGTGCCTGCAGATGCAGCCCCTTAAAGCTGTCCTGTCTCTTCCTTTGTGGGGGGAACCAAACCTTCAGAACCTAGGTGGGCCTTCCGAGAGCTAAAAGGAAGCCAAGTGCACCCCAACCATGGGGGACCATCTAGGCTGCAGGGGATTCAAACCGTGACCGAGCCTCCACGGCTGCTGCTGGTGGGCTTCCCACATCCGGCCTCCTTGCCAGGCGTCACCCCACCTACACAGGGCAGCACCCGCAGCTTTAGCCAGGGTTTCGGGGGCGTAGAAGCTTAACAGGGAAGAGGTAGTGACACACAAGCCCTTGGGTGTTGCCTCTGGCACCTTCCCCTCTAATTCACAGCCCAGCACCATGACTCCCCCTAAACCTTTTGGTTGCCGAGGAACCAGAGCTGGGCATGAAGAAATGCTGCCGCCTTGTGGACGTTTCCCGTAACAACAACTTTACAACCGGTGCTTAAGGGCACATCATATTCAGGAAGCCTGTGGGGCTTTTAACGACACGTGTGCTCAAAAATCACCTGGGTTAGGCAACCGAAAAATAAACTAGAAACACACACACCCTCAAAAAGCCAAATTTGAAGAGGGAAAGTTTACTCACACTGTTTAAAATAAAAAAATACACACCACGACAAGATGCATATCACTCATTATTTGACAAATGCCAATCCAACGTGTAACGAGGCGTCCCCTCACAGCGGGAAGAATGGCCAGCATCAAAAAGTCTACAAACAATCGATGGGGAATGAGCGTGGAGAAAAGGGAACCTTCCAACTCGGTGAGTGGAAATGTACATTGGTGACCGCCACTAGAAAGCACTGTATCCCAGTTCCTAGAAAACTAAAGAGAGAGCGACCCTATACTTCTGCACGCCCACTCCTGGGCATTACTCGGGAAAATGCATAATTCAGAAAGACACAAGCACCCCAACGTTCTTTGCGGCACTATTTACAAACGCCAAGACACAGAAACAAATAGGCCAGCGAGTGATGAATACATAAACAGCAGGTCCTACGTGTATACAAGGGACCGTTACTCAGCCAGGATAAAGGATGAAATAATGCCATTAGAAGCAACATGGATGGACCCGGGATGCCCAAACACTGAGTGAAGTCAGTCAGACAGAGGAGGACCCACAGCATATAATATCACTTATAGGAGGAAGGGAAACATACCTACAACTGAACTAGTTTACTAAACAGAAACAGAGCCACCGACTTTCTCAATAAACCTAGGGTTACCAAAAAGAAAGTGGGGTAGGAGATATAAGTTAGGCGGTTCACATGAACACATACACAGAAAAATACCTATAAACACATATATAAAACACGCACTCGACAAGGACTACTGTACAACACCAGGACCTCTATTCAACGTTCTGCAATAACCTATACGGAAAAGGAATCCGAAAAATAGTAGCTGTATTACATGTGTAACTGAATCAGCTTGCTGTACACTACACCAAACCCCACTTTGGAAATCAACTCCAGTACAACATACCATCAGAATTAAGCTGAAAAAGAAAGCAAAAGGAAAGAAATGGGCATGCTTTTCGCCTCGGGCCCCGGTGATAGGCGCTGGTGTCACATCGCAGCAGCCTGAGCAGCCTGGGGTCCCAAGGGTGCACTGAGGTGGAGCCGAGAGACGTGAAGAGGACGTGCCTGCAGATGCAGCCCCTTAAAGCTGTCCTGTCTCTTCCTTTGTGGGGGGAACCAAACCTTCAGAACCTAGGTGGGCCTTCCGAGAGCTAAAAGGAAGCCAAGTGCACCCCAACCATGGGGGACCATCTAGGCTGCAGGAGATTCAAACCGTGACCGAGCCTCCACGGCTGCTGCTGGTGGGCTTCCCACATCCGGCCTCCTTGCCAGGAGTCACCCCACCTACACACCGCAGCACCCGCAGCTTTAGCCAGGGTTTGGACTTTTCGGGGGCGTGAAGCTTAACAGGGAAGAGGTAGTGACACACAAGCCCTTGGGTGTTGCCTCTGGCACCTTCCCCTCTAATTCACAGCCTAGTAAGATGACTCTTCCTAAGGCTTTTGGTTGCCAACAAACTAGAGCTGGCCACGAAGAAATGCTGCCGCCTTGTGGACGTTTCGCGGAACAACAACTTTACAACCGGTGCTTCAGGGCACCTAATACTCACAGAGCCTGTGGGGCTTTGAATAACACGTGTCTTCAAAAATGACCTGGGTTAGGTAACCGAAAACACATTCGAAAAACACAGACTTTCAAGAAGCCAAATTTCAGGAGGGAAAGTTTACTCACACTGTTTAAAAAGAAAAACCCCGACCACGACAGGAAGCAGAAAGTCGCTGATTATCCGAGAAATGCATATCAAAATTCTAAAGTGGCATCATCTCGCAGCAGGCGGTATGGCCAGCATCAAAAAGTCTACAAACAATCGATGGGGAATGAGCGTGGAGAAAAGGGAACCTTCCAACTCGGTGAGTGGAAATGTACATTGGTGACCGCCACTAGAAAGCACTGTATCCCAGTTCCTAGAAAACTAAGGAGAGAGCGAACCTATACTACTGCATGTCCACTCCAGGGCGCTACTCCGGAAAATCCGTAATTCAAAAAGACACAACACCCCAACGTTAATTGCAGCACTATTTACAATCGCCAAGACACACAAACAAGTAGTCCAGCGAGTGATGAATACATAAACAGGAGGTCCTACGTGTATACGAGGAACTGTTACTCAGCCAGCAAAAAGAATGAAATAATGCCATCAGAAGCAACGTGGATGGACCTGGGATGCCCAAACACTGAGTGAAGTCAGACAGACAGAGGAGGACCCATAGCATATAATATCACTTATAACAGGAAGGGAAACATACATACAACTGAACTAGTATACCAAACAGAAACAGAGTCGCCGACTTTCAGATTAAAGCTAGGGTTACCAAAAAGAAAGTGGGGTAGGAGATATAAGTTAGGCGTTTCACATGAACACATACACAGAAAAATACCTATAAACATATATATATATATATATATATATCTCTCTTAAAAAAACACGCACTCGACAAGGACTACTGTACAACACCAGGACCTCTATTCAATGTTCTGCAATAACCTATATGGAAAAGGAATCCGAAAAACAGTAGCTATATTTCATGTGTAACTCAATCAGCTTGCTGTACACCTACACCAAACCCCACTTTGGAAATCAACTCCAGTACAACATGCCATCACAATTAAGCTGAAAAACAAAGTAAAAGGAAAGAAAGGGGCATGCTTTTCGCCTCGGACCTCGGTGATAGGCGCTGGTGTCACATCCCAGCAGGCTGAGCAGCCTGGGGTCCAAGGGTGCACTGAGGTGGAGCGGAGAGACGTGAAGAGGACGTGCCTGCAGATGCAGCCCCTTAAAGCTGTCCTGTCTCTTCCTTTGTGGGGGGAACCAAACCTTCAGAACCTAGGTGGGCCTTCCGAGAGCTAAAAGGAAGCCAAGTGCACCCCAACCATGGGGGACCATCTAGGCTGCAGGGGATTCAAACCGTGACCGAGCCTCCACGGCTGCTGATGGTGGGCTTCCCACATCCGGCCTCCTTGCCAGGAGTCACCCCACCTACACACCGCAGCACCCGCAGCTTTAGCCAGGGTTTCGAATTTTCGGGGGCGTAGAAGCTTAACAGGGAAGAGGTAGTGACACACAAGCCCTTGGGTGTTGCCTCTGGCACCTTCCCCTCTAATTCACAGCCCAGCACCATGACTCCCCCTAAACCTTTTGGTTGCCGAGGAACCAGAGCTGGGCATGAAGAAATGCTGCCGCCTTGTGGACGTTTCCCGTAACAACAACTTTACAACCGGTGCTTAAGGGCACATCATATTCAGGAAGCCTGTGGGGCTTTTAACGACACGTGTGCTCAAAAATCACCTGGGTTAGGCAACCGAAAAATAAACTAGAAACACACACACCCTCAAAAAGCCAAATTTGAAGAGGGAAAGTTTACTCACACTGTTTAAAATTAAAAAATACACACCACGACAAGATGCATATCACTCATTATTTGACAAATGCCAATCCAACGTGTAACGAGGCGTCGCCTCACAGCGGGAAGAACGGCCAGCATCAAAAAGTCTACAAACAATCGATGGGGAATGAGCGTGGAGAAAAGGGAACCTTCCAACTCGGTGAGTGGAAATGTACATTGGTGACCGCCACTAGAAAGCACTGTATCCCAGTTCCTAGAAAACTAAAGAGAGAGCGACCCTATACTTCTGCACGCCCACTCCTGGGCATTACTCGGGAAAATGCATAATTCAGAAAGACACAAGCACCCCAACGTTCTTTGCGGCACTATTTACAAACGCCAAGACACAGAAACAAATAGGCCAGCGAGTGATGAATACATAAACAGCAGGTCCTACGTGTATACAAGGGACCGTTCCTCAGCCAGGATAAAGGATGAAATAATGCCATTAGAAGCAACATGGATGGACCCGGGATGCCCAAACACTGAGTGAAGTCAGTCAGACAGAGGAGGACCCACAGCATATAATATCACTTATAGGAGGAAGGGAAACATACCTACAACTGAACTAGTTTACTAAACAGAAACAGAGCCACCGACTTTCTCAATAAACCTAGGGTTACCAAAAAGAAAGTGGGGTAGGAGATATAAGTTAGGCGGTTCACATGAACACATACACAGAAAAATACCTATAAACACATATATAAAACACGCACTCGACAAGGACTACTGTACAACACCAGGACCTCTATTCAACGTTCTGCAATAACCTATACGGAAAAGGAATCCGAAAAATAGTAGCTGTATTACATGTGTAACTGAATCAGCTTGCTGTACACTACACCAAACCCCACTTTGGAAATCAACTCCAGTACAACATACCATCAGAATTAAGCTGAAAAAGAAAGCAAAAGGAAAGAAATGGGCATGCTTTTCGCCTCGGGCCCCGGTGATAGGCGCTGGTGTCACATCGCAGCAGCCTGAGCAGCCTGGGGTCCCAAGGGTGCACTGAGGTGGAGCCGAGAGACGTGAAGAGGACGTGCCTGCAGATGCAGCCCCTTAAAGCTGTCCTGTCTCTTCCTTTGTGGGGGGAACCAAACCTTCAGAACCTAGGTGGGCCTTCCGAGAGCTAAAAGGAAGCCAAGTGCACCCCAACCATGGGGGACCATCTAGGCTGCAGGAGATTCAAACCGTGACCGAGCCTCCACGGCTGCTGCTGGTGGGCTTCCCACATCCGGCCTCCTTGCCAGGAGTCACCCCACCTACACACCGCAGCACCCGCAGCTTTAGCCAGGGTTTGGACTTTTCGGGGGCGTGAAGCTTAACAGGGAAGAGGTAGTGACACACAAGCCCTTGGGTGTTGCCTCTGGCACCTTCCCCTCTAATTCACAGCCTAGTAAGATGACTCTTCCTAAGGCTTTTGGTTGCCAACAAACTAGAGCTGGCCACGAAGAAATGCTGCCGCCTTGTGGACGTTTCGCGGAACAACAACTTTACAACCGGTGCTTCAGGGCACCTAATACTCACAGAGCCTGTGGGGCTTTGAATAACACGTGTCTTCAAAAATGACCTGGGTTAGGTAACCGAAAACACATTCGAAAAACACAGACTTTCAAGAAGCCAAATTTCAGGAGGGAAAGTTTACTCACACTGTTTAAAAAGAAAAACCCCGACCACGACAGGAAGCAGAAAGTCGCTGATTATCCGAGAAATGCATATCAAAATTCTAAAGTGGCATCATCTCGCAGCAGGCGGTATGGCCAGCATCAAAAAGTCTACAAACAATCGATGGGGAATGAGTGTGGAGAAAAGGGAACCTTCCAACTCGGTGAGTGGAAATGTACATTGGTGACCGCCACTAGAAAGCACTGTATCCCAGTTCCTAGAAAACTAAGGAGAGAGCGAACCTATACTACTGCATGTCCACTCCTGGGCGCTACTCCGGAAAATCCGTAATTCAAAAAGACACAAGCACCCCAACGTTAACTGCAGCACTATTTACAATCGCCAAGACACACAAACAAGTAGTCCAGCGAGTGATGAATACATAAACAGGAGGTCCTACGTGTATACGAGGAACTGTTACTCAGCCAGCAAAAAGAATGAAATAATGCCATCAGAAGCAACGTGGATGGACCTGGGATGCCCAAACACTGAGTGAAGTCAGACAGACAGAGGAGGACCCATAGCATATAATATCACTTATAACAGGAAGGGAAACATACATACAACTGAACTAGTATACCAAACAGAAACAGAGTCACCGACTTTCAGATTAAAGCTAGGGTTACCAAAAAGAAAGTGGGGTAGGAGATATAAGTTAGGCGTTTCACATGAACACATACACAGAAAAATACCTATAAACATATATATATATATATAACACGCACTCGACAAGGACTACTGTACAACACCAGGACCTCTATTCAACGTTCTGCAATAACCCATATGGAAAAGGAATCCGAAAAACAGTAGCTATATTTCGTGTGTAACTCAATCAGCTTGCTGTACACCTACACCAAACCCCACTTTGGAAATCAACGCTAGTACAACATACCATCAGAATTAAGCTGAAAAAGAAAGTAAAAGGAAAGAAATGGGCATGCTTTTCACCTCGGGCCCCGGTGATAGGCGCTGGTGTCACATCCCAGCAGGCTGAGCAGCCTGGGGTCCAAGGGTGCACTGAGGTGGAGCGGAGAGACGTGAAGAGGACGTGCCTGCAGATGCAGCCCCTTAAAGCTGTCCTGTCTCTTCCTTTGTGGGGAGAACCAAACCTTCAGAACCTAGGTGGGCCTTCCGAGAGCTAAAAGGAAGCCAAGTGCACCCCAACCATGGGGGACCATCTAGGCTGCAGGGGATTCAAACCGTGACCGAGCCTCCACGGCTGCTGCTGGTGGGCTTCCCACATCCGGCCTCCTTGCCAGGCGTCACCCCACCTACACAGGGCAGCACCCGCAGCTTTAGCCAGGGTTTCGAATTTTCGGGGGCGTAGAAGCTTAACAGGGAAGAGGTAGTGACACACAAGCCCTTGGGTGTTGCCTCTGGCACCTTCCCCTCTAATTCACAGCCCAGCACCATGACTCCCCCTAAACCTTTTGGTTGCCGAGGAACCAGAGCTGGGCATGAAGAAATGCTGCCGCCTTGTGGACGTTTCCCGTAACAACAACTTTACAACCGGTGCTTAAGGGCACATCATATTCAGGAAGCCTGTGGGGCTTTTAACGACACGTGTGCTCAAAAATCACCTGGGTTAGGCAACCGAAAAATAAACTAGAAACACACACACCCTCAAAAAGCCAAATTTGAAGAGGGAAAGTTTACTCACACTGTTTAAAATAAAAAAATACACACCACGACAAGATGCATATCACTCATTATTTGACAAATGCCAATCCAACGTGTAACGAGGCGTCGCCTCACAGCGGGAAGAACGGCCAGCATCAAAAAGTCTACAAACAATCGATGGGGAATGAGCGTGGAGAAAAGGGAACCTTCCAACTCGGTGAGTGGAAATGTACATTGGTGACCGCCACTAGAAAGCACTGTATCCCAGTTCCTAGAAAACTAAAGAGAGAGCGACCCTATACTTCTGCACGCCCACTCCTGGGCATTACTCGGGAAAATGCATAATTCAGAAAGACACAAGCACCCCAACGTTCTTTGCGGCACTATTTACAAACGCCAAGACACAGAAACAAATAGGCCAGCGAGTGATGAATACATAAACAGCAGGTCCTACGTGTATACAAGGGACCGTTCCTCAGCCAGGATAAAGGATGAAATAATGCCATTAGAAGCAACATGGATGGACCCGGGATGCCCAAACACTGAGTGAAGTCAGTCAGACAGAGGAGGACCCACAGCATATAATATCACTTATAGGAGGAAGGGAAACATACCTACAACTGAACTAGTTTACTAAACAGAAACAGAGCCACCGACTTTCTCAATAAACCTAGGGTTACCAAAAAGAAAGTGGGGTAGGAGATATAAGTTAGGCGGTTCACATGAACACATACACAGAAAAATACCTATAAACACATATATAAAACACGCACTCGACAAGGACTACTGTACAACACCAGGACCTCTATTCAACGTTCTGCAATAACCTATACGGAAAAGGAATCCGAAAAATAGTAGCTGTATTACATGTGTAACTGAATCAGCTTGCTGTACACTACACCAAACCCCACTTTGGAAATCAACTCCAGTACAACATACCATCAGAATTAAGCTGAAAAAGAAAGCAAAAGGAAAGAAATGGGCATGCTTTTCGCCTCGGGCCCCGGTGATAGGCGCTGGTGTCACATCGCAGCAGCCTGAGCAGCCTGGGGTCCCAAGGGTGCACTGAGGTGGAGCCGAGAGACGTGAAGAGGACGTGCCTGCAGATGCAGCCCCTTAAAGCTGTCCTGTCTCTTCCTTTGTGGGGGGAACCAAACCTTCAGAACCTAGGTGGGCCTTCCGAGAGCTAAAAGGAAGCCAAGTGCACCCCAACCATGGGGGACCATCTAGGCTGCAGGAGATTCAAACCGTGACCGAGCCTCCACGGCTGCTGCTGGTGGGCTTCCCACATCCGGCCTCCTTGCCAGGAGTCACCCCACCTACACACCGCAGCACCCGCAGCTTTAGCCAGGGTTTGGACTTTTCGGGGGCGTGAAGCTTAACAGGGAAGAGGTAGTGACACACAAGCCCTTGGGTGTTGCCTCTGGCACCTTCCCCTCTAATTCACAGCCTAGTAAGATGACTCTTCCTAAGGCTTTTGGTTGCCAACAAACTAGAGCTGGCCACGAAGAAATGCTGCCGCCTTGTGGACGTTTCGCGGAACAACAACTTTACAACCGGTGCTTCAGGGCACCTAATACTCACAGAGCCTGTGGGGCTTTGAATAACACGTGTCTTCAAAAATGACCTGGGTTAGGTAACCGAAAACACATTCGAAAAACACAGACTTTCAAGAAGCCAAATTTCAGGAGGGAAAGTTTACTCACACTGTTTAAAAAGAAAAACCCCGACCACGACAGGAAGCAGAAAGTCGCTGATTATCCGAGAAATGCATATCAAAATTCTAAAGTGGCATCATCTCGCAGCAGGCGGTATGGCCAGCATCAAAAAGTCTACAAACAATCGATGGGGAATGAGTGTGGAGAAAAGGGAACCTTCCAACTCGGTGAGTGGAAATGTACATTGGTGACCGCCACTAGAAAGCACTGTATCCCAGTTCCTAGAAAACTAAGGAGAGAGCGAACCTATACTACTGCATGTCCACTCCTGGGCGCTACTCCGGAAAATCCGTAATTCAAAAAGACACAAGCACCCCAACGTTAACTGCAGCACTATTTACAATCGCCAAGACACACAAACAAGTAGTCCAGCGAGTGATGAATACATAAACAGGAGGTCCTACGTGTATACGAGGAACTGTTACTCAGCCAGCAAAAAGAATGAAATAATGCCATCAGAAGCAACGTGGATGGACCTGGGATGCCCAAACACTGAGTGAAGTCAGACAGACAGAGGAGGACCCATAGCATATAATATCACTTATAACAGGAAGGGAAACATACATACAACTGAACTAGTATACCAAACAGAAACAGAGTCACCGACTTTCAGATTAAAGCTAGGGTTACCAAAAAGAAAGTGGGGTAGGAGATATAAGTTAGGCGTTTCACATGAACACATACACAGAAAAATACCTATAAACATATATATATATATATAACACGCACTCGACAAGGACTACTGTACAACACCAGGACCTCTATTCAACGTTCTGCAATAACCCATATGGAAAAGGAATCCGAAAAACAGTAGCTATATTTCGTGTGTAACTCAATCAGCTTGCTGTACACCTACACCAAACCCCACTTTGGAAATCAACGCTAGTACAACATACCATCAGAATTAAGCTGAAAAAGAAAGTAAAAGGAAAGAAATGGGCATGCTTTTCACCTCGGGCCCCGGTGATAGGCGCTGGTGTCACATCCCAGAAGGCTGAGCAGCCTGGGGTCCAAGGGTGCACTGAGGTGGAGCGGAGAGACGTGAAGAGGACGTGCCTGCAGATGCAGCCCCTTAAAGCTGTCCTGTCTCTTCCTTTGTGGGGGGAACCAAACCTTCAGAACCTAGGTGGGCCTTCCGAGAGCTAAAAGGAAGCCAAGTGCACCCCAACCATGGGGGACCATCTAGGCTGCAGGGGATTCAAACCGTGACCGAGCCTCCACGGCTGCTGCTGGTGGGCTTCCCACATCCGGCCTCCTTGCCAGGCGTCACCCCACCTACACAGGGCAGCACCCGCAGCTTTAGCCAGGGTTTCGAATTTTCGGGGGCGTAGAAGCTTAACAGGGAAGAGGTAGTGACACACAAGCCCTTGGGTGTTGCCTCTGGCACCTTCCCCTCTAATTCACAGCCCAGCACCATGACTCCCCCTAAACCTTTTGGTTGCCGAGGAACCAGAGCTGGGCATGAAGAAATGCTGCCGCCTTGTGGACGTTTCCCGTAACAACAACTTTACAACCGGTGCTTAAGGGCACATCATATTCAGGAAGCCTGTGGGGCTTTTAACGACACGTGTGCTCAAAAATCACCTGGGTTAGGCAACCGAAAAATAAACTAGAAACACACACACCCTCAAAAAGCCAAATTTGAAGAGGGAAAGTTTACTCACACTGTTTAAAATAACAAAATACACACCACGACAAGATGCATATCACTCATTATTTGACAAATGCCAATCCAACGTGTAACGAGGCGTCCCCTCACAGCGGGAAGAATGGCCAGCATCAAAAAGTCTACAAACAATCGATGGGGAATGAGCGTGGAGAAAAGGGAACCTTCCAACTCGGTGAGTGGAAATGTACATTGGTGACCGCCACTAGAAAGCACTGTATCCCAGTTCCTAGAAAACTAAGGAGAGAGCGACCCTATACTTCTGCACGCCCACTCCTGGGCGCTACTCCGGAAAATCCGTAATTCAAAAAGACACAAGCACCCCAACGTTAACTGCAGCACTATTTACAATCGCCAAGACACACAAACAAGTAGTCCAGCGAGTGATGAATACATAAACAGGAGGTCCTACGTGTATACGAGGAACTGTTACTCAGCCAGCAAAAAGAATGAAATAATGCCATCAGAAGCAACGTGGATGGACCTGGGATGCCCAAACACTGAGTGAAGTCAGACAGACAGAGGAGGACCCATAGCATATAATATCACTTATAACAGGAAGGGAAACATACATACAACTGAACTAGTATACCAAACAGAAACAGAGTCACCGACTTTCAGATTAAAGCTAGGGTTACCAAAAAGAAAGTGGGGTAGGAGATATAAGTTAGGTGGTTCACATGAACACATACACAGAAAAATACCTATAAACATATATATATATATATATATATATATATATATATCTCTTAAAAAAACACGCACTCGACAAGGACTACTGTACAACACCAGGACCTCTATTCAATGTTCTGCAATAACCTATATGGAAAAGGAATCCGAAAAACAGTAGCTATATTTCATGTGTAACTCAATCAGCTTGCTGTACACCTACACCAAACCCCACTTTGGAAATCAACTCCAGTACAACATGCCATCAGAATTAAGCTGAAAAAGAAAGTAAAAGGAAAGAAATGGGCATGCTTTTCGCCTCGGGCCCCGGTGATAGGCGCTGGTGTCACATCCCAGCAGGCTGAGCAGCCTGGGGTCCAAGGGTGCACTGAGGTGGAGCGGAGAGACGTGAAGAGGACGTGCCTGCAGATGCAGCCCCTTAAAGCTGTCCTGTCTCTTCCTTTGTGGGGGGAACCAAACCTTCAGAACCTAGGTGGGCCTTCCGAGAGCTAAAAGGAAGCCAAGTGCACCCCAACCATGGGGGACCATCTAGGCTGCAGGGGATTCAAACCGTGACCGAGCCTCCACGGCTGCTGCTGGTGGGCTTCCCACATCCGGCCTCCTTGCCAGGCGTCACCCCACCTACACAGGGCAGCACCCGCAGCTTTAGCCAGGGTTTCGGGGGCGTAGAAGCTTAACAGGGAAGAGGTAGTGACACACAAGCCCTTGGGTGTTGCCTCTGGCACCTTCCCCTCTAATTCACAGCCCAGCACCATGACTCCCCCTAAACCTTTTGGTTGCCGAGGAACCAGAGCTGGGCATGAAGAAATGCTGCCGCCTTGTGGACGTTTCCCGTAACAACAACTTTACAACCGGTGCTTAAGGGCACATCATATTCAGGAAGCCTGTGGGGCTTTTAACGACACGTGTGCTCAAAAATCACCTGGGTTAGGCAACCGAAAAATAAACTAGAAACACACACACCCTCAAAAAGCCAAATTTGAAGAGGGAAAGTTTACTCACACTGTTTAAAATTAAAAAATACACACCACGACAAGATGCATATCACTCATTATTTGACAAATGCCAATCCAACGTGTAACGAGGCGTCGCCTCACAGCGGGAAGAACGGCCAGCATCAAAAAGTCTACAAACAATCGATGGGGAATGAGCGTGGAGAAAAGGGAACCTTCCAACTCGGTGAGTGGAAATGTACATTGGTGACCGCCACTAGAAAGCACTGTATCCCAGTTCCTAGAAAACTAAAGAGAGAGCGACCCTATACTTCTGCACGCCCACTCCTGGGCATTACTCGGGAAAATGCATAATTCAGAAAGACACAAGCACCCCAACGTTCTTTGCGGCACTATTTACAAACGCCAAGACACAGAAACAAATAGGCCAGCGAGTGATGAATACATAAACAGCAGGTCCTACGTGTATACAAGGGACCGTTACTCAGCCAGGATAAAGGATGAAATAATGCCATTAGAAGCAACATGGATGGACCCGGGATGCCCAAACACTGAGTGAAGTCAGTCAGACAGAGGAGGACCCACAGCATATAATATCACTTATAAGAGGAAGGGAAACATACATACAACTGAACTAGTTTACTAAACAGAAAGAGAGTCACCGACTTTCTCAATAAACCTAGGGTTACCAAAAAGAAAGTGGGGTAGGAGATATAAGTTAGGCGGTTCACATGAACACATACACAGAAAAATACCTATAAACATATATATAAAACACGCACTCGACAAGGACTACTGTACAACACCAGGACCTCTATTCAACGTTCTGCAATAACCTATATGGAAAAGGAATCCGAAAAATAGTAGCTGTATTACATGTGTAACTGAATAAGCTTGCTGTACACTACACCAAACCCCACTTTGGAAATCAACTCCAGTACAACATACCATCAGAATTAAGCTGAAAAAGAAAGTAAAAGGAAAGAAATGGGCATGCTTTTCGCCTCGGGCCCCGGTGATAGGCGCTGGTGTCACATCCCAGCAGGCTGAGCAGCCTGGGGTCCAAGGGTGCACTGAGGTGGAGCGGAGAGACGTGAAGAGGACGTGCCTGCAGATGCAGCCCCTTAAAGCTGTCCTGTCTCTTCCTTTGTGGGGGGAACCAAACCTTCAGAACCTAGGTGGGCCTTCCGAGAGCTAAAAGGAAGCCAAGTGCACCCCAACCATGGGGGACCATCTAGGCTGCAGGAGATTCAAACCGTGACCGAGCCTCCACGGCTGCTGCTGGTGGGCTTCCCACATCCGGCCTCCTTGCCAGGAGTCACCCCACCTACACACCGCAGCACCCGCAGCTTTAGCCAGGGTTTGGACATTTCGGGGGCGTGAAGCTTAACAGGGAAGAGGTAGTGACACACAAGACCTTGGGTGTTGCCTCTGGCACCTTCCCCTCTAATTCACAGCCCAGCACCATGACTCCCCCTAAACCTTTTGGTTGCCGAGGAACCAGAGCTGGGCATGAAGAAATGCTGCCGCCTTGTGGACGTTTCCCGTAACAACAACTTTACAACCGGTGCTTAAGGGCACATCATATTCAGGAAGCCTGTGGGGCTTTTAACGACACGTGTGCTCAAAAATCACCTGGGTTAGGCAACCGAAAAATAAACTAGAAACACACACACCCTCAAAAAGCCAAATTTGAAGAGGGAAAGTTTACTCACACTGTTTAAAATTAAAAAATACACACCACGACAAGATGCATATCACTCATTATTTGACAAATGCCAATCCAACGTGTAACGAGGCGTCGCCTCACAGCGGGAAGAACGGCCAGCATCAAAAAGTCTACAAACAATCGATGGGGAATGAGCGTGGAGAAAAGGGAACCTTCCAACTCGGTGAGTGGAAATGTACATTGGTGACCGCCACTAGAAAGCACTGTATCCCAGTTCCTAGAAAACTAAGGAGAGAGCGAACCTATACTACTGCATGTCCACTCCTGGGCGCTACTCCGGAAAATCCGTAATTCAAAAAGACACAACACCCCAACGTTAACTGCAGCACTATTTACAATCGCCAAGACACACAAACAAGTAGTCCAGCGAGTGATGAATACATAAACAGGAGGTCCTACGTGTATACAAGGAACTGTTACTCAGCCAGCAAAAAGAATGAAATAATGCCATCAGAAGCAACGTGGATGGACCTGGGATGCCCAAACACTGAGTGAAGTCAGACAGACAGAGGAGGACCCATAGCATATAATATCACTTATAACAGGAAGGGAAACATACATACAACTGAACTAGTATACCAAACAGAAACAGAGTCACCGACTTTCAGATTAAAGCTAGGGTTACCAAAAAGAAAGTGGGGTAGGAGATATAAGTTAGGTGGTTCACATGAACACATACACAGAAAAATACCTATAAACATATATATATATATATATATATATATATATATCTCTTAAAAAAACACGCACTCGACAAGGACTACTGTACAACACCAGGACCTCTATTCAATGTTCTGCAATAACCTATATGGAAAAGGAATCCGAAAAACAGTAGCTATATTTCATGTGTAACTCAATCAGCTTGCTGTACACCTACACCAAACCCCACTTTGGAAATCAACTCCAGTACAACATGCCATCAGAATTAAGCTGAAAAAGAAAGTAAAAGGAAAGAAATGGGCATGCTTTTCGCCTCGGGCCCCGGTGATAGGCGCTGGTGTCACATCCCAGCAGGCTGAGCAGCCTGGGGTCCAAGGGTGCACTGAGGTGGAGCGGAGAGACGTGAAGAGGACGTGCCTGCAGATGCAGCCCCTTAAAGCTGTCCTGTCTCTTCCTTTGTGGGGGGAACCAAACCTTCAGAACCTAGGTGGGCCTTCCGAGAGCTAAAAGGAAGCCAAGTGCACCCCAACCATGGGGGACCATCTAGGCTGCAGGGGATTCAAACCGTGACCGAGCCTCCACGGCTGCTGCTGGTGGGCTTCCCACATCCGGCCTCCTTGCCAGGCGTCACCCCACCTACACAGGGCAGCACCCGCAGCTTTAGCCAGGGTTTCGAATTTTCGGGGGCGTAGAAGCTTAACAGGGAAGAGGTAGTGACACACAAGCCCTTGGGTGTTGCCTCTGGCACCTTCCCCTCTAATTCACAGCCCAGCACCATGACTCCCCCTAAACCTTTTGGTTGCCGAGGAACCAGAGCTGGGCATGAAGAAATGCTGCCGCCTTGTGGACGTTTCCCGTAACAACAACTTTACAACCGGTGCTTAAGGGCACATCATATTCAGGAAGCCTGTGGGGCTTTTAACGACACGTGTGCTCAAAAATCACCTGGGTTAGGCAACCGAAAAATAAACTAGAAACACACACACCCTCAAAAAGCCAAATTTGAAGAGGGAAAGTTTACTCACACTGTTTAAAATTAAAAAATACACACCACGACAAGATGCATATCACTCATTATTTGACAAATGCCAATCCAACGTGTAACGAGGCGTCGCCTCACAGCGGGAAGAACGGCCAGCATCAAAAAGTCTACAAACAATCGATGGGGAATGAGCGTGGAGAAAAGGGAACCTTCCAACTCGGTGAGTGGAAATGTACATTGGTGACCGCCACTAGAAAGCACTGTATCCCAGTTCCTAGAAAACTAAAGAGAGAGCGACCCTATACTTCTGCACGCCCACTCCTGGGCATTACTCGGGAAAATGCATAATTCAGAAAGACACAAGCACCCCAACGTTCTTTGCGGCACTATTTACAAACGCCAAGACACAGAAACAAATAGGCCAGCGAGTGATGAATACATAAACAGCAGGTCCTACGTGTATACAAGGGACCGTTACTCAGCCAGGATAAAGGATGAAATAATGCCATTAGAAGCAACATGGATGGACCCGGGATGCCCAAACACTGAGTGAAGTCAGTCAGACAGAGGAGGACCCACAGCATATAATATCACTTATAAGAGGAAGGGAAACATACATACAACTGAACTAGTTTACTAAACAGAAAGAGAGTCACCGACTTTCTCAATAAACCTAGGGTTACCAAAAAGAAAGTGGGGTAGGAGATATAAGTTAGGCGGTTCACATGAACACATACACAGAAAAATACCTATAAACATATATATAAAACACGCACTCGACAAGGACTACTGTACAACACCAGGACCTCTATTCAACGTTCTGCAATAACCTATATGGAAAAGGAATCCGAAAAATAGTAGCTGTATTACATGTGTAACTGAATAAGCTTGCTGTACACTACACCAAACCCCACTTTGGAAATCAACTCCAGTACAACATACCATCAGAATTAAGCTGAAAAAGAAAGTAAAAGGAAAGAAATGGGCATGCTTTTCGCCTCGGGCCCCGGTGATAGGCGCTGGTGTCACATCCCAGCAGGCTGAGCAGCCTGGGGTCCAAGGGTGCACTGAGGTGGAGCGGAGAGACGTGAAGAGGACGTGCCTGCAGATGCAGCCCCTTAAAGCTGTCCTGTCTCTTCCTTTGTGGGGGGAACCAAACCTTCAGAACCTAGGTGGGCCTTCCGAGAGCTAAAAGGAAGCCAAGTGCACCCCAACCATGGGGGACCATCTAGGCTGCAGGAGATTCAAACCGTGACCGAGCCTCCACGGCTGCTGCTGGTGGGCTTCCCACATCCGGCCTCCTTGCCAGGAGTCACCCCACCTACACACCGCAGCACCCGCAGCTTTAGCCAGGGTTTGGACATTTCGGGGGCGTGAAGCTTAACAGGGAAGAGGTAGTGACACACAAGACCTTGGGTGTTGCCTCTGGCACCTTCCCCTCTAATTCACAGCCCAGCACCATGACTCCCCCTAAACCTTTTGGTTGCCGAGGAACCAGAGCTGGGCATGAAGAAATGCTGCCGCCTTGTGGACGTTTCCCGTAACAACAACTTTACAACCGGTGCTTAAGGGCACATCATATTCAGGAAGCCTGTGGGGCTTTTAACGACACGTGTGCTCAAAAATCACCTGGGTTAGGCAACCGAAAAATAAACTAGAAACACACACACCCTCAAAAAGCCAAATTTGAAGAGGGAAAGTTTACTCACACTGTTTAAAATTAAAAAATACACACCACGACAAGATGCATATCACTCATTATTTGACAAATGCCAATCCAACGTGTAACGAGGCGTCGCCTCACAGCGGGAAGAACGGCCAGCATCAAAAAGTCTACAAACAATCGATGGGGAATGAGCGTGGAGAAAAGGGAACCTTCCAACTCGGTGAGTGGAAATGTACATTGGTGACCGCCACTAGAAAGCACTGTATCCCAGTTCCTAGAAAACTAAGGAGAGAGCGAACCTATACTACTGCATGTCCACTCCTGGGCGCTACTCCGGAAAATCCGTAATTCAAAAAGACACAACACCCCAACGTTAACTGCAGCACTATTTACAATCGCCAAGACACACAAACAAGTAGTCCAGCGAGTGATGAATACATAAACAGGAGGTCCTACGTGTATACAAGGAACTGTTACTCAGCCAGCAAAAAGAATGAAATAATGCCATCAGAAGCAACGTGGATGGACCTGGGATGCCCAAACACTGAGTGAAGTCAGACAGACAGAGGAGGACCCATAGCATATAATATCACTTATAACAGGAAGGGAAACATACATACAACTGAACTAGTATACCAAACAGAAACAGAGTCACCGACTTTCAGATTAAAGCTAGGGTTACCAAAAAGAAAGTGGGGTAGGAGATATAAGTTAGGTGGTTCACATGAACACATACACAGAAAAATACCTATAAACATATATATATATATATATATATATATATATATCTCTTAAAAAAACACGCACTCGACAAGGACTACTGTACAACACCAGGACCTCTATTCAATGTTCTGCAATAACCTATATGGAAAAGGAATCCGAAAAACAGTAGCTATATTTCATGTGTAACTCAATCAGCTTGCTGTACACCTACACCAAACCCCACTTTGGAAATCAACTCCAGTACAACATGCCATCAGAATTAAGCTGAAAAAGAAAGTAAAAGGAAAGAAATGGGCATGCTTTTCGCCTCGGGCCCCGGTGATAGGCGCTGGTGTCACATCCCAGCAGGCTGAGCAGCCTGGGGTCCAAGGGTGCACTGAGGTGGAGCGGAGAGACGTGAAGAGGACGTGCCTGCAGATGCAGCCCCTTAAAGCTGTCCTGTCTCTTCCTTTGTGGGGGGAACCAAACCTTCAGAACCTAGGTGGGCCTTCCGAGAGCTAAAAGGAAGCCAAGTGCACCCCAACCATGGGGGACCATCTAGGCTGCAGGGGATTCAAACCGTGACCGAGCCTCCACGGCTGCTGCTGGTGGGCTTCCCACATCCGGCCTCCTTGCCAGGCGTCACCCCACCTACACAGGGCAGCACCCGCAGCTTTAGCCAGGGTTTCGAATTTTCGGGGGCGTAGAAGCTTAACAGGGAAGAGGTAGTGACACACAAGCCCTTGGGTGTTGCCTCTGGCACCTTCCCCTCTAATTCACAGCCCAGCACCATGACTCCCCCTAAACCTTTTGGTTGCCGAGGAACCAGAGCTGGGCATGAAGAAATGCTGCCGCCTTGTGGACGTTTCCCGTAACAACAACTTTACAACCGGTGCTTAAGGGCACATCATATTCAGGAAGCCTGTGGGGCTTTTAACGACACGTGTGCTCAAAAATCACCTGGGTTAGGCAACCGAAAAATAAACTAGAAACACACACACCCTCAAAAAGCCAAATTTGAAGAGGGAAAGTTTACTCACACTGTTTAAAATTAAAAAATACACACCACGACAAGATGCATATCACTCATTATTTGACAAATGCCAATCCAACGTGTAACGAGGCGTCGCCTCACAGCGGGAAGAACGGCCAGCATCAAAAAGTCTACAAACAATCGATGGGGAATGAGCGTGG
This sequence comes from Globicephala melas, assembly GCF_963455315.2. NCBI lineage: Eukaryota > Metazoa > Chordata > Mammalia > Artiodactyla > Delphinidae > Globicephala > Globicephala melas. The sequence continues at coordinate 2,123,213 of NC_083324.2, read as the reverse complement.
AGAAAAGGGAACCTTCCAACTCGGTGAGTGGAAATGTACATTGGTGACCGCCACTAGAAAGCACTGTATCCCAGTTCCTAGAAAACTAAAGAGAGAGCGACCCTATACTTCTGCACGCCCACTCCTGGGCATTACTCGGGAAAATGCATAATTCAGAAAGACACAAGCACCCCAACGTTCTTTGCGGCACTATTTACAAACGCCAAGACACAGAAACAAATAGGCCAGCGAGTGATGAATACATAAACAGCAGGTCCTACGTGTATACAAGGGACCGTTCCTCAGCCAGGATAAAGGATGAAATAATGCCATTAGAAGCAACATGGATGGACCCGGGATGCCCAAACACTGAGTGAAGTCAGTCAGACAGAGGAGGACCCACAGCATATAATATCACTTATAGGAGGAAGGGAAACATACATACAACTGAACTAGTTTACTAAACAGAAAGAGAGTCACCGACTTTCTCAATAAACCTAGGGTTACCAAAAAGAAAGTGGGGTAGGAGATATAAGTTAGGCGGTTCACATGAACACATACACAGAAAAATACCTATAAACACATATATAAAACACGCACTCGACAAGGACTACTGTACAACACCAGGACCTCTATTCAACGTTCTGCAATAACCTATACGGAAAAGGAATCCGAAAAATAGTAGCTGTATTACATGTGTAACTGAATCAGCTTGCTGTACACTACACCAAACCCCACTTTGGAAATCAACTCCAGTACAACATACCATCAGAATTAAGCTGAAAAAGAAAGCAAAAGGAAAGAAATGGGCATGCTTTTCGCCTCGGGCCCCGGTGATAGGCGCTGGTGTCACATCGCAGCAGCCTGAGCAGCCTGGGGTCCCAAGGGTGCACTGAGGTGGAGCCGAGAGACGTGAAGAGGACGTGCCTGCAGATGCAGCCCCTTAAAGCTGTCCTGTCTCTTCCTTTGTGGGGGGAACCAAACCTTCAGAACCTAGGTGGGCCTTCCGAGAGCTAAAAGGAAGCCAAGTGCACCCCAACCATGGGGGACCATCTAGGCTGCAGGAGATTCAAACCGTGACCGAGCCTCCACGGCTGCTGCTGGTGGGCTTCCCACATCCGGCCTCCTTGCCAGGAGTCACCCCACCTACACACCGCAGCACCCGCAGCTTTAGCCAGGGTTTGGACTTTTCGGGGGCGTGAAGCTTAACAGGGAAGAGGTAGTGACACACAAGCCCTTGGGTGTTGCCTCTGGCACCTTCCCCTCTAATTCACAGCCTAGTAAGATGACTCTTCCTAAGGCTTTTGGTTGCCAACAAACTAGAGCTGGCCACGAAGAAATGCTGCCGCCTTGTGGACGTTTCGCGGAACAACAACTTTACAACCGGTGCTTCAGGGCACCTAATACTCACAGAGCCTGTGGGGCTTTGAATAACACGTGTCTTCAAAAATGACCTGGGTTAGGTAACCGAAAACACATTCGAAAAACACAGACTTTCAAGAAGCCAAATTTCAGGAGGGAAAGTTTACTCACACTGTTTAAAAAGAAAAACCCCGACCACGACAGGAAGCAGAAAGTCGCTGATTATCCGAGAAATGCATATCAAAATTCTAAAGTGGCATCATCTCGCAGCAGGCGGTATGGCCAGCATCAAAAAGTCTACAAACAATCGATGGGGAATGAGCGTGGAGAAAAGGGAACCTTCCAACTCGGTGAGTGGAAATGTACATTGGTGACCGCCACTAGAAAGCACTGTATCCCAGTTCCTAGAAAACTAAGGAGAGAGCGAACCTATACTACTGCATGTCCACTCCAGGGCGCTACTCCGGAAAATCCGTAATTCAAAAAGACACAACACCCCAACGTTAATTGCAGCACTATTTACAATCGCCAAGACACACAAACAAGTAGTCCAGCGAGTGATGAATACATAAACAGGAGGTCCTACGTGTATACGAGGAACTGTTACTCAGCCAGCAAAAAGAATGAAATAATGCCATCAGAAGCAACGTGGATGGACCTGGGATGCCCAAACACTGAGTGAAGTCAGACAGACAGAGGAGGACCCATAGCATATAATATCACTTATAACAGGAAGGGAAACATACATACAACTGAACTAGTATACCAAACAGAAACAGAGTCGCCGACTTTCAGATTAAAGCTAGGGTTACCAAAAAGAAAGTGGGGTAGGAGATATAAGTTAGGCGTTTCACATGAACACATACACAGAAAAATACCTATAAACATATATATATATATATATATATATATCTCTTAAAAAAACACGCACTCGACAAGGACTACTGTACAACACCAGGACCTCTATTCAATGTTCTGCAATAACCTATATGGAAAAGGAATCCGAAAAACAGTAGCTATATTTCATGTGTAACTCAATCAGCTTGCTGTACACCTACACCAAACCCCACTTTGGAAATCAACTCCAGTACAACATGCCATCAGAATTAAGCTGAAAAAGAAAGTAAAAGGAAAGAAAGGGGCATGCTTTTCGCCTCGGGCCTCGGTGATAGGCGCTGGTGTCACATCCCAGCAGGCTGAGCAGCCTGGGGTCCAAGGGTGCACTGAGGTGGAGCGGAGAGACGTGAAGAGGACGTGCCTGCAGATGCAGCCCCTTAAAGCTGTCCTGTCTCTTCCTTTGTGGGGGGAACCAAACCTTCAGAACCTAGGTGGGCCTTCCGAGAGCTAAAAGGAAGCCAAGTGCACCCCAACCATGGGGGACCATCTAGGCTGCAGGGGATTCAAACCGTGACCGAGCCTCCACGGCTGCTGATGGTGGGCTTCCCACATCCGGCCTCCTTGCCAGGAGTCACCCCACCTACACACCGCAGCACCCGCAGCTTTAGCCAGGGTTTCGAATTTTCGGGGGCGTAGAAGCTTAATAGGGAAGAGGTAGTGACACACAAGCCCTTGGGTGTTGCCTCTGGCACCTTCCCCTCTAATTCACAGCCCAGCACCATGACTCCCCCTAAACCTTTTGGTTGCCGAGGAACCAGAGCTGGGCATGAAGAAATGCTGCCGCCTTGTGGACGTTTCCCGTAACAACAACTTTACAACCGGTGCTTAAGGGCACATCATATTCAGGAAGCCTGTGGGGCTTTTAACGACACGTGTGCTCAAAAATCACCTGGGTTAGGCAACCGAAAAATAAACTAGAAACACACACACCCTCAAAAAGCCAAATTTGAAGAGGGAAAGTTTACTCACACTGTTTAAAATAAAAAAATACACACCACGACAAGATGCATATCACTCATTATTTGACAAATGCCAATCCAACGTGTAACGAGGCGTCGCCTCACAGCGGGAAGAATGGCCAGCATCAAAAAGTCTACAAACAATCGATGGGGAATGAGCGTGGAGAAAAGGGAACCTTCCAACTCGGTGAGTGGAAATGTACATTGGTGACCGCCACTAGAAAGCACTGTATCCCAGTTCCTAGAAAACTAAAGAGAGAGCGACCCTATACTTCTGCACGCCCACTCCTGGGCATTACTCGGGAAAATGCATAATTCAGAAAGACACAAGCACCCCAACGTTCTTTGCGGCACTATTTACAAACGCCAAGACACAGAAACAAATAGGCCAGCGAGTGATGAATACATAAACAGCAGGTCCTACGTGTATACAAGGGACCGTTACTCAGCCAGGATAAAGGATGAAATAATGCCATTAGAAGCAACATGGATGGACCCGGGATGCCCAAACACTGAGTGAAGTCAGTCAGACAGAGGAGGACCCACAGCATATAAAATCACTTATAAGAGGAAGGGAAACATACATACAACTGAACTAGTTTACTAAACAGAAAGAGAGTCACCGACTTTCTCAATAAACCTAGGGTTACCAAAAAGAAAGTGGGGTAGGAGATATAAGTTAGGCGGTTCACATGAACACATACACAGAAAAATACCTATAAACATATATATAAAACACGCACTCGACAAGGACTACTGTACAACACCAGGACCTCTATTCAACGTTCTGCAATAACCTATATGGAAAAGGAATCCGAAAAATAGTAGCTGTATTACATGTGTAACTGAATAAGCTTGCTGTACACTACACCAAACCCCACTTTGGAAATCAACTCCAGTACAACATACCATCAGAATTAAGCTGAAAAAGAAAGTAAAAGGAAAGAAATGGGCATGCTTTTCGCCTCGGGCCCCGGTGATAGGCGCTGGTGTCACATCCCAGCAGGCTGAGCAGCCTGGGGTCCAAGGGTGCACTGAGGTGGAGCGGAGAGACGTGAAGAGGACGTGCCTGCAGATGCAGCCCCTTAAAGCTGTCCTGTCTCTTCCTTTGTGGGGGGAACCAAACCTTCAGAACCTAGGTGGGCCTTCCGAGAGCTAAAAGGAAGCCAAGTGCACCCCAACCATGGGGGACCATCTAGGCTGCAGGAGATTCAAACCGTGACCGAGCCTCCACGGCTGCTGCTGGTGGGCTTCCCACATCCGGCCTCCTTGCCAGGAGTCACCCCACCTACACACCGCAGCACCCGCAGCTTTAGACAGGGTTTGGACATTTCGGGGGCGTGAAGCTTAACAGGGAAGAGGTAGTGACACACAAGACCTTGGGTGTTGCCTCTGGCACCTTCCCCTCTAATTCACAGCCCAGCACCATGACTCCCCCTAAACCTTTTGGTTGCCGAGGAACCAGAGCTGGGCATGAAGAAATGCTGCCGCCTTGTGGACGTTTCCCGTAACAACAACTTTACAACCGGTGCTTAAGGGCACATCATATTCAGGAAGCCTGTGGGGCTTTTAACGACACGTGTGCTCAAAAATCACCTGGGTTAGGCAACCGAAAAATAAACTAGAAACACACACACCCTCAAAAAGCCAAATTTGAAGAGGGAAAGTTTACTCACACTGTTTAAAATTAAAAAATACACACCACGACAAGATGCATATCACTCCTTAGTTGACAAATGCCAATCCAACGTGTAACGAGGCGTCGCCTCACAGCGGGAAGAACGGCCAGCATCAAAAAGTCTACAAACAATCGATGGGGAATGAGCGTGGAGAAAAGGGAACCTTCCAACTCGGTGAGTGGAAATGTACATTGGTGACCGCCACTAGAAAGCACTGTATCCCAGTTCCTAGAAAACTAAAGAGAGAGCGACCCTATACTTCTGCACGCCCACTCCTGGGCATTACTCGGGAAAATGCATAATTCAGAAAGACACAAGCACCCCAACGTTCTTTGCGGCACTATTTACAAACGCCAAGACACAGAAACAAATAGGCCAGCGAGTGATGAATACATAAACAGCAGGTCCTACGTGTATACAAGGGACCGTTACTCAGCCAGGATAAAGGATGAAATAATGCCATTAGAAGCAACATGGATGGACCCAGGATGCCCAAACACTGAGTGAAGTCAGTCAGACAGAGGAGGACCCACAGCATATAATATCACTTATAAGAGGAAGGGAAACATACATACAACTGAACTAGTTTACTAAACAGAAAGAGAGTCACCGACTTTCTCAATAAACCTAGGGTTACCAAAAAGAAAGTGGGGTAGGAGATATAAGTTAGGCGGTTCACATGAACACATACACAGAAAAATACCTATAAACATATATATAAAACACGCACTCGACAAGGACTACTGTACAACACCAGGACCTCTATTCAACGTTCTGCAATAACCTATACGGAAAAGGAATCCGAAAAACAGTAGCTATATTTCATGTGTAACTGAATCAGCTTGCTGTACACTACACCAAACCCCACTTTGGAAATCAACTCCAGTACAACATACCATCAGAATTAAGCTGAAAAAGAAAGCAAAAGGAAAGAAATGGGCATGCTTTTCGCCTCGGGCCCCGGTGATAGGCGCTGGTGTCACATCGCAGCAGCCTGAGCAGCCTGGGGTCCCAAGGGTGCACTGAGGTGGAGCCGAGAGACGTGAAGAGGACGTGCCTGCAGATGCAGCCCCTTAAAGCTGTCCTGTCTCTTCCTTTGTGGGGGGAACCAAACCTTCAGAACCTAGGTGGGCCTTCCGAGAGCTAAAAGGAAGCCAAGTGCACCCCAACCATGGGGGACCATCTAGGCTGCAGGAGATTCAAACCGTGACCGAGCCTCCACGGCTGCTGCTGGTGGGCTTCCCACATCCGGCCTCCTTGCCAGGAGTCACCCCACCTACACACCGCAGCACCCGCAGCTTTAGCCAGGGTTTGGACTTTTCGGGGGCGTGAAGCTTAACAGGGAAGAGGTAGTGACACACAAGCCCTTGGGTGTTGCCTCTGGCACCTTCCCCTCTAATTCACAGCCTAGTAAGATGACTCTTCCTAAGGCTTTTGGTTGCCAACAAACTAGAGCTGGCCACGAAGAAATGCTGCCGCCTTGTGGACGTTTCGCGGAACAACAACTTTACAACCGGTGCTTCAGGGCACCTAATACTCACAGAGCCTGTGGGGCTTTGAATAACACGTGTCTTCAAAAATGACCTGGGTTAGGTAACCGAAAACACATTCGAAAAACACAGACTTTCAAGAAGCCAAATTTCAGGAGGGAAAGTTTACTCACACTGTTTAAAAAGAAAAACCCCGACCACGACAGGAAGCAGAAAGTCGCTGATTATCCGAGAAATGCATATCAAAATTCTAAAGTGGCATCATCTCGCAGCAGGCGGTATGGCCAGCATCAAAAAGTCTACAAACAATCGATGGGGAATGAGTGTGGAGAAAAGGGAACCTTCCAACTCGGTGAGTGGAAATGTACATTGGTGACCGCCACTAGAAAGCACTGTATCCCAGTTCCTAGAAAACTAAGGAGAGAGCGAACCTATACTACTGCATGTCCACTCCAGGGCGCTACTCCGGAAAATCCGTAATTCAAAAAGACACAATACCCCAACGTTAACTGCAGCACTATTTACAATCGCCAAGACACACAAACAAGTAGTCCAGCGAGTGATGAATACATAAACAGGAGGTCCTACGTGTATACAAGGAACTGTTACTCAGCCAGCAAAGAGAATGAAATAATGCCATCAGAAGCAACGTGGATGGACCTGGGATGCCCAAACACTGAGTGAAGTCAGACAGACAGAGGAGGACCCATAGCATATAATATCACTTATAACAGGAAGGGAAACATACATACAACTGAACTAGTATACCAAACAGAAACAGAGTCACCGACTTTCAGATTAAAGCTAGGGTTACCAAAAAGAAAGTGGGGTAGGAGATATAAGTTAGGCGTTTCACATGAACACATACACAGAAAAATACCTATAAACATATATATATATATATATATATATATATATCTCTTAAAAAAACACGCACTCGACAAGGACTACTGTACAACACCAGGACCTCTATTCAATGTTCTGCAATAACCTATATGGAAAAGGAATCCGAAAAACAGTAGCTATATTTCATGTGTAACTCAATCAGCTTGCTGTACACCTACACCAAACCCCACTTTGGAAATCAACGCTAGTACAACATGCCATCAGAATTAAGCTGAAAAAGAAAGTAAAAGGAAAGAAATGGGCATGCTTTTCGCCTCGGGCCCCGGTGATAGGCGCTGGTGTCACATCCCAGCAGGCTGAGCAGCCTGGGGTCCAAGGGTGCACTGAGGTGGAGCGGAGAGACGTGAAGAGGACGTGCCTGCAGATGCAGCCCCTTAAAGCTGTCCTGTCTCTTCCTTTGTGGGGGGAACCAAACCTTCAGAACCTAGGTGGGCCTTCCGAGAGCTAAAAGGAAGCCAAGTGCACCCCAACCATGGGGGACCATCTAGGCTGCAGGGGATTCAAACCGTGACCGAGCCTCCACGGCTGCTGATGGTGGGCTTCCCACATCCGGCCTCCTTGCCAGGCGTCACCCCACCTACACAGGGCAGCACCCGCAGCTTTAGCCAGGGTTTCGAATTTTCGGGGGCGTAGAAGCTTAACAGGGAAGAGGTAGTGACACACAAGCCCTTGGGTGTTGCCTCTGGCACCTTCCCCTCTAATTCACAGCCCAGCACCATGACTCCCCCTAAACCTTTTGGTTGCCGAGGAACCAGAGCTGGGCATGAAGAAATGCTGCCGCCTTGTGGACGTTTCCCGTAACAACAACTTTACAACCGGTGCTTAAGGGCACATCATATTCAGGAAGCCTGTGGGGCTTTTAACGACACGTGTGCTCAAAAATCACCTGGGTTAGGCAACCGAAAAATAAACTAGAAACACACACACCCTCAAAAAGCCAAATTTGAAGAGGGAAAGTTTACTCACACTGTTTAAAATTAAAAAATACACACCACGACAAGATGCATATCACTCATTATTTGACAAATGCCAATCCAACGTGTAACGAGGCGTCGCCTCACAGCGGGAAGAACGGCCAGCATCAAAAAGTCTACAAACAATCGATGGGGAATGAGCGTGGAGAAAAGGGAACCTTCCAACTCGGTGAGTGGAAATGTACATTGGTGACCGCCACTAGAAAGCACTGTATCCCAGTTCCTAGAAAACTAAAGAGAGAGCGACCCTATACTTCTGCACGCCCACTCCTGGGCATTACTCGGGAAAATGCATAATTCAGAAAGACACAAGCACCCCAACGTTCTTTGCGGCACTATTTACAAACGCCAAGACACAGAAACAAATAGGCCAGCAAGTGATGAATACATAAACAGCAGGTCCTACGTGTATACAAGGGACCGTTACTCAGCCAGGATAAAGGATGAAATAATGCCATTAGAAGCAACATGGATGGACCCGGGATGCCCAAACACTGAGTGAAGTCAGTCAGACAGAGGAGGACCCACAGCATATAATATCACTTATAGGAGGAAGGGAAGCATACCTACAACTGAACTAGTTTACTAAACAGAAAGAGAGTCACCGACTTTCTCAATAAACCTAGGGTTACCAAAAAGAAAGTGGGGTAGGAGATATAAGTTAGGCGGTTCACATGAACACATACACAGAAAAATACGTATAAACACGTATATAAAACAAACACGCGCTGGGCTTCCCTGGTGGCGCAGTGGTTGAGAGTCTGCCTGCCGATGCAGGGGACACGGGTTCGTTCCCGAATTCGGGAAGATCCCACATGCCGTGGAGCGGCTGGGCCCGTGAGCCATGGCCTCTGAGCCTGCTTGTCTGGAGTCTGTGCTCCGCAACGGGAGAGGCCACAACAGTGAGATGTCTGCGTACCGCAAAAGAAAAAAAAAAAAATTGACAGCAACCAGCATTTGTGAGGATGTGGAGAAACTGGAACCCTCGTGCATTGCGTTTGGTGACATAAAATGGTGGAACTATGGTGAAAAACTGCTTGACAGTTTCTTAAAATGTTAAACATAAACTTATTAAATGACCCAAAAATTCTACTTCTGTGGCTTCCCTGGTGGTGCAGTGGGTAAGAATCCACCTTCCAATGCAGGGGATATGGGCTCGAGCCCTGGTCCAGGAATATCCCATGTGCCACGGAATAACTAAGCCTGAGTGCCACAACTACTGAGCCTGAGCTCTACAGCCTGCGAGCCAGAACTACTGAGCCCACACGCCTAGAGCCTGTGCTCCACAACAAGACAGGCCACCGCAGTGAGAAGCCCATGCACCGAAACGAAGAGTAGCGCCCGCTCGCCGCAACTAGAGAAAGCCCACGTGCAGTAACGAAGACCCAACGCAGCCATAAATATATATATATATATATATTTTAAAGATTGAAAAAAAATTCTACTTCTGGGGCTTCCCTGGTGGCACAGTAGTTTAGAATCCACCTGCCAACGCAGGGGGCGTGGGTTCGAGCCCTGGTCCAGGAAGATCCCACATGCCGCGGAGCAACTAAGCCCGTGCACCACAACTACTGAGCCTGCGCTCTAGAGCTCGCGAACCACAACTACCGAGCCTGCGCTCTAGAGCCCGTGAGCTACAACTACTGAGCCCACATGCCACAACTACTGAAGCCCGCGTGCCTAGAGCCCATGCTCTGCAACAAGAGAAGCCACCACAATGAGAAGCCCGCGCACCACAACGAAGAGTAGCCCCCGCTTACCGCCACTAGAGAAAGCCCACACAGCAACGAAGACCCAACACAGCCAAAAATAAATAAATAAATAAAATTGTAAAAGTTGAAGTTAATGAATTAGGAAAGCAGGAAAAGTAGACTGATTGATAAATCAAAGAACCGGTTCTTTTGAGAAAGCTAAAAACTTGAACACTGACAGAAAAAAACCACCACCTCCTTGTCGATTTTCATAAAGAAGGCACATATATAAAACTTAGAGACTTCTAAGACGACTTTTACTAGAGATTGGGGTGGGAGGGCCAGGCAGTGGCTTCACCCACACAGCCCATGGGTGGGCTTCACTCATACACACTACGAGTTCAAGGCACACCTCAGATGTTGGCGTTTTTAAGCCTTTTTGGTTGGTATGGGCTGAGGGAGGCCCTTGGCCATTCAGGCCACATGCACCTGACCTTCCATCACCTCACCAGCTTCTCAGTCTCCTGTTCTCTTCCCCTCTACGCACATTTTCTCACACAGGTTAGTTTGTCTCCTGTGTTGCTTGGACATCATATGGCATCCACGCCCTCAGCAGCTTAAGCAAAATGTTAACACACACACACAGTTCTTTCTCTAAGATGAACTCCAGGGCCAGGGGAAAGGAATTACACATAAGAGGGTTCCTCTTCACCTTTCAAGAAGGACAAGATACTCCAGGGTTGGGAGGCAAAGCTCCTGGCACAGTTGTGCCCTGCAGGCAGCACCTCCTGCCCATCCCGCCTGGGAACCCTGCCCAGGGAAACAGACACAGGCCGCAGGAGGCCCGGGATGCCTGGGGGTGGGAGCGCCTACCTGGATCAGGCTGTACTTCTGGTCTCTGTTCTTCAGGACCATGGTGTTCCGCCACTGCAGGCACTTCTCCTGGTGGGCCTGGATCTCAGAAGTGAGGGTGGAATTCCGGCTCTGGAAGTCCTCCAGATTGGGGGCAGGAGGAAGGGACATAGCCAGCAGTTTTCCCTCTGTAAGATCTTCCGGGGAAATGGGCAGCCCAAACTCCTGGCTCAGCCCCTTGATCATGGAGGAGGAGGGCAGCAGGTCCCCGGTGATCACCTCCCTGAGCCTGGAGCTGTAATGGCAGATGCAGTAGATCCTGGAACACAGAAGAGGCCCACTCAGCCTGCCTGCCCGGCACGACAGGTCAGACGGTCTCCATTTTATGAGAGGAAACGAAAACACAGAGAGGTTGATGAGCTGATCCCGGGTCACCCAGCTCGTGCACGAGAAGCTTAGATGCCACGTGCTGAGCCCACGGGGTTGGGGTGTGGGGAGATGTCCCCTTCCCTCTCCCCTCTCAGTCCCCCCGCAGTTAAAGGCTTCCCACTTTCTGCTTTGATTATTTTTCGGTCCCGATGGCCTTATTCCCTACCTCGCACCAACCCACACCCCACCAGGGAGTGGCCTCGACAGGCTGGCCGTCGGGGGTGTGGACCACAGAGCTCCTTCCCGCCCAGGCAGAGGGTACGAGGCACAGAGCCTCATGTCAGCACAGTTCGAGGACTGAGTAGTCACCCCCACCCCCACCAGGGTGAGCGGACGCCCCCCTCTCTCCCGCCCCAACCCCCCCTTTTTAAAAACACATTCAGCAGGCACAGCTGTGGTTCGGGTTAGGCTGCCCTCTGTCCGCCGCACACTTCCGAAGCCCCCCTGGCAGAGCGTGCGGGACGGCGGGGCACGGGCCGGGCCGCACCTGCTCAGTGCCTGAAAGACCTGCCGCGGCACCGTGTTGCGCACGTAGAGCACTGCGTGCTTCATCAGCTGCGCCAGCGGCCGGGACAGGTGCACGTGGTACGGGACGGTCTCCAGGTCTGCGTAGAGGCGGCGGCGGAAGCGCAGCTGCGAGTTGTAGAGCGCCTTGTAGGAGCCGGGCTCTGCCTGCGGGACCCTGCAAGAAAAAAGAGGGGCCCCACGCCGCTGCCGCTCTGCCCGCCACAGAGCTCGGCACTTTCCCAGGGCCACTGGTGGTGGAAACGCGGGCACTGGCCTGGGCTTGCTTGTGTCTCGCTGTCCCCGCCCCATCTCTGTTTCCTCCCCCTCCCCTACCGACCCGCCCCTCCCACCGACTCTGCGTCCCCCCCCCCCCCCCCCGCGACCTTTGAGCCACCCGCTGTATTGGGCTCAGGTTCCTCCACCTTCCTGAACCCGGTGAATCCGCACGGAGCCTGTGCATCCCACCCTGAGTCTGTGTGTTGGGGTGGCGGTGGTTCCCCTTTGTGGGGGGGTCCCTGTTCAAGTCTTCTGCCCATTCCTCCACTGGGATGTTTTTACTGTTTTCTCATTCATTCACAGGCGTTTCTGTACTCTCAGAATACTAGCTCCATACATTGCAAATACTTTTTTCTCAGTTTGTGGCTTTTCTTTTCGCAATTTTTATGGTCTTTGGGTGAAGAGAAGTTACTAATTTTAATATAGCCAAACCTGTCATTTTTTCCTTTATTTTTTCTACTTCTGTCTTACTCAAGAAGTCTTTCTTTATTCTGAGGTCATGAATATGTCCTCCTGTAGCACTATCTAAAAGCTTTACAATTCAACTTTTTAAAAATAGATTTTTCTTCTACAAGAAAGGTGAGAACATACAATGGGAAAAAGACAGTCTCTTACATAAGTGGTGCTGGGAAAACTAGACAGCTACGTGTCAAAGAATGAAATTAGAACATTTTCTCATACCATATATAAAATAAACTCAAAATGGATTACAGACCTAAATATAAGACCTGAAACTCTTAGAAGAAAACATAGGCAATATGTTCTTTGACACTGGTCTTAGCAATAATTTTTTGGATCTGTCTCCTCAGGCAAGGGAAACAAAAGCAAAAATAATCAAATGGGACCTAATCAAACTTAAAAGCTTTTGCACCGCAAAGGAAACCGTCAACAAAATGTAAAGGCAACCTACTGAATGAGAGAACATTGGCACATGATATGTGATATGGGGCTAATATCTAAAATATATAAAGAACTCCTACAACTCAGTGTTAAAAAAACAAACAACCCAATTAATAAATGGGCAGAAGACCTGAATAGGCATTTTTCCAAAGAAGACATACAGATGGCAAACAGGTACATGAAAAGATGTTCAATATTACTAATTATTAGGGAAATGTAAATCAAAACCACAATGACGTATCACCTCACAGAATGGCTATCATCAAAAAGACAAGAAATAAAGTGTTGGTGAGGATGTGAAGAAAAGGGAACCCTCCTACACTCTTGGTGGGAATGTAAACTGGTGCAGCCACTATGGAAAACAGTATGGAGATTCCTCAACAAATTAAAAATAGAACTACCATATGATCCAACAATTCAACTCCTGGGTATGTATCCAAAGAAAATGAAAACAATACTTTGAAAAGATATATGCACCCCAATTTACAACAGCCAAGATATGTAAGCAACCTAAGTGCCCATCAGCAGATGAATGGATAAAGAAGACACGATATATAGATACAGTGGAATATTGCTCTGCCATTAAAGAGGATGAAATTTTGCCATTTGCAACAACATGGATGGACCTTGGAAGGTATTAAACTTAGTAAAACAAGTCAAACAGAGAAAGATAAATACTGTATGTTCTCACTTATGTGTGGAATCTGAAAAATAAAACGAACAAGACATTTCTGGTGAAACCTGAGTAAGAACAGACGACTGTGGTCTAGTTAACTGTACTGCATCCATCAATATGTCAGATGTCACCACTGGGGGAGACAGGGTGTTGGGGTACCTGGAACCTCTCTATAATTTCTGCAACTTATTGTGAGTCCATAATTATTTCAAATAAGCTTTTACTCTGTCTGGGATTGATTTTTGTGAACTGTGTGAGCCAGCAAATTAGGAAACTCTCAGCGAATAAGGAATAAAGTGGAACTTCCTCAAGTTGATAAAGGACATCTACAAAAAACCTACACGTAATGGGGAAAGACTGCCTTCCACCGAAGACCAGAAACAAAGCAAGGATGTGACAACTCTTATATAAAATAGTACTTCAAGTCTTAGCTAGCACCCTAAGGAAATGAAGATATACAGCCTGGAAAGGAAGGAATTAAACTATTGCTATTTGCAGACGACATCTTGGTCAGTGTAGAAAATCCCAAGGAATCTACCAGAAACAATCAATCAAACGAACAGAACTCCTCAAACCAATAAGTGAGTTTAGCAAGGCTGTAGAATCGACGTAGAAAAATCAATTATATTTTCTATATACAAGCAATGCACAGCTGGAAACTGAAATTAAAAAACACAGAACCATTTAAAAATCACTCAAAAAGTAAAATACTTAGATATAAATCTACCAAATACGTACAGGACTCGTATGCCGAATATGCTGATGAAAGAAATTTTAAAAATTTTTAAAATTTTAAAAAATCTAAATAAGTGGAAATCTAAATAAATATTCATGGATTGGAAGGCTCAAATAGTTCTCTCCAAATGATACATAGGTTGAGCATAATTTCTATCAACATTCTAGAAAGATGTTTTGTAGATACATACAGCATATTGTAAAATTTATATGAAAAGGCAAAGGATCTAGAACAACAAAAACAATTTTGAAAAAGAATAAAGTGGCCTGACTTTGATTATATAGCTACGGTAATCAAGACTTTGTAGTATTGGTGAAGGGACAGACACAGAAATCAATGGAGCAGAATTGAGAACCCAGAAACAGATCCACACAATTATGACCAACCGATTTTTTATAAAGATGCAAAAGCAGTTCAGTAAAGGAATAAAATATTTTCAACAAATGATGCTGTAGCTATTGGATCTATGTAGGCTAAATGAAACACAACAAAAACTCAACCTAGGTTCCAGGTCAAGATGGTGACGGAGGAAGATCCAGAAGAGCTTCCTTGGGAAGATCTTCTTGGGAGGGACATCCTCCTCCCAAGGACACACCAAATCTACAGCTCCATAGGGAACAATTTCCTCTGGGGGGAAAGATACAAAAACAAAAACTAAAACCTAGCTGAATGACCCCTTCACATAGGGCAAAAGAGAAACCAGCCTCATCAAAACAGAATTCCAAATAAGATGAGCCCAGAGACCCGCACCAACACACTATAATTAAAAGGTCAAAAGCTAACGACAAGGAGAGAAGCTTAAAAGCAGCAAGAGAAAAACAACTTGTTACACACAAGGGAACTCCCATAAGACTATCAGCAGATTTTTAAGCAGACACTTTGCAGGCCAGAAGGGAGTGGCACGATATATTCAAAGCGCCAAAAGAAAAGACCTTCCAACGAAGAATACTCTACCTGGCAGTTATCATTCAGAATTGAAGGAGAGATAAAAGAGTTTTCCAGATAAGAAAAACTAACAGAGTTCATCACCACTAAACTGGCCTTATAAAAATGTTAAAGGGACTCCTTTCAGTTGAAAAGAAAGGATGTTAATTGCTAACAGAAAACATGAGACTGATCAAGATGGCAGAGTAGTAGGACACAAAGCTCGCTCTCTCCCACATCTACAACAAAAATACATCTACATGTGGAACGATTCTCACAGAATACCTACTGAACGCTGGCAGAAGACTTCAGACTGCTGTAAGGGCAAGAAAATCTCCATGTAACCAGGTAGGAAAAATGAAAAAGAAAGTGAGAAAGGTATCCGGATGGGACCTGCACCCCTGGGAGGGGGCTGTGAAAGAGGTAAGGTTCATGCACCCTGGGAAGCCCCCTCACCGGCAGGGAGATCTGCCAGGACAGAAGGGGAGCTTCAGAGCCTCTGAGAAGAATGCAGCAGTCAGTTCGTGGCAGCCAGAGCAGAGGGAGAACTGCACAGATGGTCAGTACCGCAGACCTGCACTCACCAGCCTGACATGTGCATCCCCAGTGCTGGCAGGGGCTGGGTGCTGGAACTTCGGCTCCAGAGATCAGAACCAGGGAGAGGACTGGGGTTGGCTGTGTAGAGACAGACTTGGGGGCGGGGGGATGAATCCGGTGCCACCACAGCTGGGGGTATAAGCGGAGGAAGCCTGAGCTGCCTCAGAGGCCGGTCAGCATTGTTTGGGTGGTGTAGGAGGGGAGAGGTGGGACCTAGACTATAGCCTTTTTTCCATGTATGTGTGCTCCCAGAGGGCAAGACACTGCCTGCCCAGGCTCCAGGGGGCAGTTACAGACCTCTACCACCATCCACCCTGATGCCAGGAATGGTCACAATCCCCCACTAAAACCCTCCCAGACCCTAGGAGTGGTTGAGGGACTGCACCAACTCCTGCCCAGAACGCAGGAGGGGTTGTGAGCCTCCACCAACTCCCTCCTGAACAAGACTGGTCATGGGCCACTGACGCACCTGCCCAGGCGCCAGGAGTGGGCGAGAGCCCCAGCCACCACCTTCCTGGACAATGAAAACATAACCATACAAAATCTATGGGACACAGCAAAAGCAGTTCTTAGCGGAAAGTTCATAGCAATACAGGCCTTCATCAAAAACAAGAAAAATCTCAAATGAACAACCTAACCTACCACCTAAAAGAATTAGACAAAGAAGAACAAACAAAACCTAAAGTCAGCAGAAGGAAGGAAATAATAGAGATCAGGGAGGAAATAAAGTAGAGATTTTTTTAAAAAAATAGAAAAAAAATCAACAAAACCAAAAGCTGGTTCTTTGAAAGGGTAAACAAAATTGACAAACCTCTAGCCAGGCTCACCAAGAAGAGAGAGAATCCAAATAAACAAAATAAGAAAAGAGAAAGGAAAAATCTCAACTGATACCATAGAAATACAAAACACCATGAGAGAATACTATGAACAATTATATGCCAACAAATTTGGCAACCTAGAAGAAATGGAATTGTCTAGAAACATACAGCCCACCAAAATTGAATCAAGAAGAAATAGATAATTTCTACAGACCAATCACTAGAAGTGAAATCAAACCTGTAATAAAAAACTTCCTACAAAAAGAAGTCCAGGATCACATGGCTTCACAGGCGAATTCTACCAAACATACAAAGAAGAACTTACACAGATTCTTCTCAAACTCTTCGAAAAGATTGAAGAGGAGGGAACACTCCCAAAGACATTCTGTGAAACCACAATCACCCTGATACCAAAACCAGACAAAGATACCACCAAAAAAAGAAAATTACAGGCCAATATCTTTGATGAATATAGATGCAAAAATTCTCAACAAAATATTTGCAAACCAAATCTAACAACACGTAAAAAAGATCATACACCATGACCAAGAGGGATTCATCCCAAGTTCACAAGGATGGTTCAGTATACACAAATCAATCAATCTGATACACCACAACAACAAAAGAAAAGACAAAAAATACCTTGACAAGAACACCACATAAACAAAAGAAAAGACAAAAACCACATGATAATCTCAATACATGCAGAAAAAGCATTTGACAAAATTCGACATCCATTCACGAAAAAACTCTTACCACAGTGGATTTAGAGGGAACATATCTCAAAATAGTAAAAGCTATTTATAACAAACCTACAGCCAATTTAATGCTCAATAGTGAAAAGCTGAAAGCCTTCCCCTAAAATCTGGAAAAAGACAAGCATGCCCACTCTCACCACTTCTCTTCAACATACTATTGAAATTCCTAACCACAGCAATCAGATGAGAGAAAGAAATTAAAGGTATCCAAATTAGAAGGGAAGAGGTAAAATGGTCATTATATGTAGATGATATGACACTATATATAGAAAACCCTGAAGACACCACACAAAAACAACTAGAACTGATAAATTAATTCAACAAGGTAGCAGGATACAAAATTAACATACAGAAATTGGTGGCGGGCTTCCCTGGTGGCGCAGTGGTTGAGAGTCCACCTGCTGATGCAGGGGACATGGTTCATGCCCCAGTCCGGGAAGATCCCACATGCCGCGGAGCGGCTGAGCCTGTGAGCCATGGCCTCTGAGCCTGCACGTCCAGAGCCTGTGCTCCGCAACGGGAGAGGCCACAACAGTGAGAGGCCTGCGTACAGCAAAAAAAAAAAAAAAAAAAAAAAAACCTTTTAAAATTGCAAACCAGAGCAGAAGCAAGAAGAACTACAATCCTGCAGCCTGTGGAACAAAAACCACATTCACAGAAAGACAGACAAGATGAAAAGGCAGAGGGCTACGTACCAATTGAAGGAACAAGATAAAACCCAAAAAAAACCCAACTAAATGAAGTGGAGATAGGCAACCTTTCAAAAAAAGAATTCAGAATCATCATAGTGAAGATGATCCAGGACCTCGGAAAAAGAATGGAGGCAGAGATCGAGAAGACGCAAGAAATGTTGAACAAAGACCTGGAAGCATTAAAGAACAAACAGAGATGAACGATACAATAACTGAAATGAAAACTACACTAGAAGGAATCAATAGCAGAATAACTGAGGCAGAAGAATGGATAAGTGACCTGGAAGACAGAATAGTGAAATTCACTGCTGCAGAACAGACTAAAGAAAAAAGAATGAAAAGAAATGAAGACAGCCTAAGAGACCTCTGGGACAACATTAAACGCAACAACATTCGCATTATAGGGGTCCCAGAAAGAGAAGAGAGAGAGAAAGGACCAGAGAAAATACTGAAGAGATTATAGTTGAAAACTTCCCTAACATGGGAAAGGAAATAGTCACCCAAGTCCAGGAAGCGCAGCAAGTCCCATACAGGAGAAACCCAAGGAGAAACATGCCGAGACACACAGTAATCAAATTGGCAAAAATTAAAGATGAAGAAAAATTATTGAAAGCAAGGGAAAAACGAAAAATGACATACAAGGGAACTCCCATAAGGTTAACAACTGATTTCTCAGCAGAAACTCTAACAAGCCAGAAGAGAGTGGCATGATATACTTAAAGTAATGAAACGGAAGAATCTACAAACCAAGATTACTCTACCCGGCAAGGATCTCATTCAGATTCAAGGGAGAAATCAAAAGCTTTACAGACAAGCAAAAGCTCAGAGAATTCAGCACCACCAAACCAGCTTTACAACAAATGCTAAAGGAACTTCTCTAAGTGAGAAACCCAAGAGAAGAAAAGGACCTACAAAAACAAACCCATTAACAATTAAGAAAATGGTCATAGGAACATACATATCGATAATTACCTTAAACATGAATTAAATGCTCCAACCAAAAGACACAGGCCTGCTGAATGGATACAAAAACAAGACCCATATATATGCTGTCTACAAGAGACCCACTTCAGACCTAGGGACACATACAGACTGAAAGTGAGGAGATGGAAAAAGATATTCCATGCAAATGGAAATCAAAAGAAAGCTGGAGTAGCTATACTCATATCAGATAAAACAGACTTTAAAACAAAGAATGTTACAAGATACAAGGAAGGACACTACATAATGCTAAGGGATCAATCCAAGAAGAAGATATAACTATTATAAATATATATGCACCCAATATAGAAGAACCTCAATACATAAGGCAACTGCTAACAGCTATAAATCGACAGAATATAAATCGAGGAAATATATATATATATAGCTAACAGCTATAAAAGAGGAAATCGACAGTAACACAATAATAGTGGGGGACTTTAACACCTCACTTACACCAATGGACAGATCATCCAAAATGAAAATACATAAGGAAACAGAAGCTTTAAATGACACAATAGACCAGATAGATTTAATTGATATTTATAGGACATTCCATCCAAAAACAGCAAATTACACTTTCTTCTCAAGGGCACACGGAACATTCTCCAGGATAGACCATATCTTGGGTCACAAATCCAGCCTCAGGAAATTTAAGAAAACTGAAATCATATCAAGCATCTTTTCTGACCACAACACTATGAGATTAGAAATGAGTTACAGGGAAAAAAACGTTAAAAACACAAACACGTGGAGGCTAAACAATACATTACTAAGTAACCAAGAGATCACTGAGGAAATCAAAGAGGAAATCAAAAAATACCGAGAGATAAATGACAATGAAAACACGACAATCCAAAACCTATGGGATGCAGCAAAAGCAGTTCTAAGAGGGACGTTTATAGCTATAAAAGCCTACCTCAAGAAACAAGAAAAATCTCAAGTAAACAATCTAAACTTACACCTAAAGGAACTAGAGAAAGAAGAACAAACAAAACCCA
Source organism: Globicephala melas (assembly GCF_963455315.2). Classification (NCBI taxonomy): domain Eukaryota; kingdom Metazoa; phylum Chordata; class Mammalia; order Artiodactyla; family Delphinidae; genus Globicephala; species Globicephala melas. The sequence continues at coordinate 2,103,129 of NC_083324.2, read as the reverse complement.
AAGTTAGCAGAAGGAAAGAAATCATAAAGACCAGAGCAGAAATAAATGAAATAGAAACAAAGAAAACAATAGCAAAGATCAATAAAACTAAAAGCTGGTTCTTTGAGAAGATAAACAAAATTGATAAACCATTAGCCAGACTCATCAAGAAAAAGAGGGAGAGGACTCGAATCAATAAAATTAGAAATGAAAAAGGAGAAGTTACAACAGACATCGCAGAAATACAAAGCATCCTAAGAGACTACTACAAGCAACTCTATGCCAATAAAATGGACAACCTGGAAGAAATGGACAAGTTCTTAGAAAGGGATAACCTTCCAAGACTGAACCAGGATGAAACGGAAAATATGAACAGACCAACAACAAGTAATGAAATCGAAATTGTGATTAAAAATCTTCCAACAAACAAAAGTCCAGGACCAGATGGCTTCACAGTTAAATTCTATCAAACATTTAGAGAAGAGCTAACACTCATCCTTCTCAAACTCTTCCAAAAATTGCAGAGGAAAGAACACTCCCAAACTCATTCTATGAGGCCACCATCACCCTGATACTAAAACCAGAGAAAGATACTAGAAAACAAGAAAATTACAGACCAATATCACTGATGAATACAGATGCAAAAATCCTCAACAAAATACTAGCAAACAGAATCCAACAACACATTAAAAGGATCATACACCACGATCAAGTGGGATTTATCTCAGGGATGCAACGATTCTTCAATATATGCAAATCAATCAATGTGATACACCATATTAACAAATCGAAGAATAAAAACCAGATGATCATCTCAATAGATGCAGGAAAAGCTTTTGACAAAATTCAACACCCATTTATGATAAAAACCCTCCAGAAAGTGGGCATAGAGGGAACCTACGTCAACATAATAAAGGCCATATACAACAAACCCACAGCCAGCATCATTCTCAATGGTGAAAAACTGAAAGCATTTCCTCTAAGATCAGGAACGAGACAAGGATGTCCACTCTCACCACTATTATTCAAGATAGTTTTGGAAGTCCTAGCCATGGCAATCAGAGAAGAAAAAGAAATAAGAGGAATACAAATTGGAAAAGAAGAAGTAAAACTGTCACTGTTTGCAGATGACATGATACTATACACAGAGAATCCTAAAAATGCCACCAGAAAACTACTAGAGCTAATCAATGAATTTGGTAAAGTGGCAGGATACAAAATTAGTGCACAGAAATCTCTTGCATTCCTATACACTACTGATGAAAAATCTGAAAGAGAAATTATGGAAACAGTCCCATTTACCACTGCAACTAAAAGAATAAAATACCTAGGAATAAACTTACCTAGGGAGACAAAAGATCTGTATGCAGAAAACTATAAGACACTGATGAAAGAAATTAAAGGTGATAGCAGCAGATAGAGAGATATACCATGTTCTTGGATTGGAAGAATCAATATTGTGAAAATGACTATACTACCCAAAGCAATCTACAGCTTCAATGCAAACCCTGTCAAATTACCAATGGTATTTTTTATGGAACTAGAACAAATCATCTTAAAATCTGTATGGAGACACAAAAGACACCGAAGAGCCAAAGCAGTCTTGAGGGAAAAAAACGGAGCTGGAGGAATCAGAATCCCTGACTTCAGACTATACTACAAAGCTACAGTAATCAAAATAATATGGTACTGGCACAAAAATGGAAACACAGATCAATGGAACAAGATAGAAAGCCTAGAGATAAACCCACGCACCTATAGTCAACTAATAAATAAAATAAAATAAAATTGCAACCCAAAAAATAACATAGGAATAAACCTCACCAAGGAGGTGAAAGATGTATACTCTGAGAACTATAAAACATTAATAAAGGTAAGTGAAGAGGCTTCAAAGAAATGGAAAGATATCCCATGCTCTTGGATTTGAATAATTAATATTATTTAAATGACCATACTACCCAAAGCAATCTACAGATTTAATGTGATCCCTATCAAATTACCCATGACATTTTTCACAGAATTAGAATAATCCAAAAATTTATATGGACCCATAGAAGACCCAGAATTGCCACAGCAATCCTGAGGGGGAAAAAAAAATTTAAAGAGCAGGAGGCATAATTCTCCCAGACTTCAGACAATACTACAAAGCTACAGTAATCAAAACAACATGGTACTGGCACAAAAACAGACATATGGATAAATGGAACAGAACAGACAGCCCAGAAATAAACCCACACACCTATGGTCAATTAATCTTAAACAAAGGAGGTGAGAATATACAACAGGACGGACTTCCCTGGTGGTGCAGTGGTTAAGAAGCCGCCTGCCAATGCAGGGGACACAGTGAGCCCTGGTCTGGGAAGATCCCACATGCCATGGAGCAACTAAGCCCATGCACCGCAACTACTGAGCCTGTGCTCTAGAGCCCGCGAGCCACAAATACTGAAGCCCGCGCACCTAGAGCCCGTGCTCTACAACAAGAGAAGTTGCCAAAATGAGAAGCCCACGCACCACAACGAAGAGTAGCCCCCCACTCACAGCAACTAGAGAAAGCCCGCACTCTGCAAAGAAGACCCAATGCAACCAAAGATAAATAAATAAATAAATAAATTTATTTTTTTTAAAAACAGCATATACAACGGGGAAAAAAAGACAGTCTCTTCAGCAAGTGGTGTTGGGAAAGTTGGACGGCTGCATGTAACTCAATGAAGTTAGAACACACCCCCTCACCATACACAAAAATAAACTCAAAGTGGCTTAAAAACTTAAGCATAAGACATGACACCATAAAACTCCTAGAAGAGATCATAAGCAAAACATTCTCTGACATAAATCATACCAGTGTTTTCTTAGGTCAATCTCCCAATGCAAAAGAAATAAAAACAAAAATAAACAGATGGGACCTAATCAAACTTACACGCTTCTGCAGAGAAAAGGAAACCATAAACAAAATGAAAAGACAACCTACAGAATGGGAGAAAATGTTTGCAAACAATGTGACTGACAGGGCTTAATTTCCAAAATATACAAACAGCTAATACAACACAACAACAACAAAACAAACAACCCAATCAAAAAATAGGCAGAAGACCTAAAGAGACATTTCTCCAAAAAAGACATACAGATGGCCAATAGGCACATGAAAAGATGCTCAGCATCGCCAATTATTAGAGAAATGCAAATCAAAACTTCAGCGAGGTACCATCTCACGCCAGTCAGAATGGCCATCATTAAAAAGTCTACAAATAAAAAATGGTGGAGAGGGTGTGGAGAAAAGGGAACCCGCTTGCACTGTTGGTAGGAATGTAAGTTGGTACAGCCACTATGGAAAACAGTATGAAGGTTCCTCAGAAAACTAAAAATAGAGCTACCAGATGATCCTGCAATCCCACTCTTGGGGATATATCCAGACAAAACTATAATCCAAAAATATACATGCACCCCTATGTTCATAGCAGCACTATTCATAATACCCAATACGTGGAAACAACCTAAATGTCTATCAACAGATGACTGGATAAAGAAGATATGGTACATATATACAATGGGATACTTTTCAGCCATTAAAAAAACGAAATAATGCCATTTGCAGCAACATGGATGGACGTAGAGATTATCATAAAAAGTGAAATAAGTCAGAAAGAAAAGATAGGGACTTTCGTGGTGGTCCAGTGGCTAAGACTGTGTGCTCCCAATGGAGGGGGCCCAGGTTCGATCCCTGGTCAGGGAACTAGATCCCACATGCCACAACTAAAGATCTCACATGCCACAACTAAAAGATCCCACATGCCACAACTGAAGATCCCGCATGCCACAACTAAGACCCAGCATGGCCAAATAAATAAAAAATTTTTTAAAAAAAGAAATAGACAAATACCATATGATATCACTTATATGTGGAATCTAAAATATAACACAAACGAACTTATCTACGAAACAGAAACAGACTGATGGACATAGAAAACAGACTTGTGGTTGTCAAGGGAGAGGGGGATGGGAGAGGGATGAGTGGGAGGTTGGGATTAGCAGATGTAAGCTATTATATATAGAATAGATAAACAACAAGGTTCTACTGTATAGCACAGGGAACTATATCCAGTATCCTATGATAAATCATAATGGAAAAGAATATAAAAATAAGAATGTGTGGGGACTTGCCTGGTGCCGCAGTGGTTAAGACTCCGCCTGCCAATGCAGGGGACATGGTTTGAGCCCTGGTCTGGGAAGATCCCACATGCCGCAGAGCAACTAAGCCCATGCACCACAACTACTGAGCCTGCACTCTAGAGCCTGCGAGCCACAACTACTGAGCCCTCATGCCACAGCTACTAAAGCCTGAGTGCCTAGAGCCTGTGCTCCACAACAAGAGAAGCCACTGCAATGAGAAGCCCGCGCACAGCAATGAAGACCCAACGCAGCCAAAACTAAATAAATAAATTTAAAAAAAGGAAAGAAATGAAGGTGCTAAAAATAAAGTATATATATACATATAGGTATGTATGTATAACTGAATCACTTTGCTGTACAGCAGAAATTAACACAACATTGTAAATCAACTATATTTCAATAAAAAATAAGTTTAAAGTCAATAAAATCACAGAAAAGGAAAAATAAATAAATAAATGGGCAGAAGATCTGGATAGACATTTTACCAAAGATGACAAACAGATAGATGGCCAACAGGTACAGGAAAAGATGCTCAACGTCACTAATCATCATGGAAGTGCAAATTGAAACAAAAGTGAAACATTACCTCATACCTGTTGAGAATGGCTATTATAAAAAAGACAAGAAATAATCATTTTGGTGAGGATGTGGAGTACAGGAAACCCACAGGCACTGTGGGTAAGGATGTATTAATAAACTGGTACAGCTACTATGGAAAACACTTTGGAGGTTCCTCAAAAAGTTAAAAATAGAACTGCCATATGATCCAGCAGTTTCACTTCCGGGTATTCATCCTAAGGAAACAGAAACACTAATTCGAACAGGTATCTGCATCACCATGTTCAATGCAGCATTATTTACAATAGCCAAGATATAGAAACAACCTAAGTTATTCCATCATAAAAAAAGAGAATCTTGACAGTAGGGACAACATGGATGCATCCCCAGGGCATCATACTGAGTGAAACAAGTCAGAGAAAGACAAATACCATATGATCCCACTTACACGTGGAATCTAAAAAAACAGAAGCAAAATAGTAAAAACCCAAGCTCACAGATACAGAGAACAAACTGGTGGCTGCCCACCCAGAGGCAGGGTGTGTGGAGTGAGCAAAATGGATGAAGGGGGTCAAGAGGTTACAAAGCCATTTAGTTACGTACAGCACTGTGACTATAGTTAGTGATACTGTATTGCATATCTGAAAGTTACTAAGAGAGTAGGCGTTAAACATTCTCATCACAAAAAATTCTGTAACTTGTATGATGACGGATGTTAACTAGACTTATTGTGGTGATCATTTCACAACATATACAAATATCGAATCATGAAGTTGTATACCCAAAGCTAACATACTGTTACATGCAAAGTATACCTCAATTTTTTAAGAAAAGGGAAAAATTCAATCTAAACCTTGCGCTTCATACAAAAATTAACTCAAAACGAATCATAAACTTAAAAGTAAACCATAAGACCATGAATCTTTTAGAAGAAAACACAGAAAAAATACTCAAGACCTAAGGCTTTGTGAAGAATTCTTAAACATGTCTCCAAAAGCATAGTGTATAAAAGAAAAAATAATCAATAAATTGGACTCTATCAAAATTCAAAACTTTTTCTTTGGAAAAGGTATTTTTAAGATGATGAAAGAATCACTACACAGAGTAGCTCCCCCTAGGCTTGGTGTCCAGAGTTTTTATTGGGGCTCCATTAATGATTGATTGATTGATGGCCCACATAGCAATCTCAGTCTCCATGTCAGGAGGGGGCGTGTCTTGATGTGCTGATGGCCAAGAGCACAGCAGGGGGTGGCGGGCAGGGGGAGGCTACCTCGTGGCTGGTTATCTGCCCAGGAGAACTGAAAGCACGCATCCACACAAAAATGTGCCCATGACACTGCATGACCCAAAGCCCCTGCCCTAAGTCACAACGTTGGTCTTTCCAGCCCCACCAACCTCCATCCTGTGACTCTCTGGTGAGGCTTCAGCCTAAGATCCAGTGTGGTCAGCCCGCAACCTAACCAAAGACACTCCTATCAGGCATGACACAGATCACCTCCCAGAAGCCAAGGGCAAAAGCCAGACCTCTCTTGGGCAAGGCCAAGTTCTTTCCTACACACCGTGAAGTCCACTCTTTTGAAGTGTCCAATTCCTGCCATTTGAGGAGAGCATCCTAGGAACTTGTCGGCAAACCCTGGGGGCTTTTGCAGAATGCACTCACCATTCTGCCTCTAGAATCGATTGTTGCTCTGACCTACAGATCCCAGACTTGAGCTGCAACACGTCCCAGCTCTAGCCAGCCCCGTGTGCTTCAGACCGGCCCCCAGAGTCCTAACTGGAAAGAGCCAATTCCTTAGCATTTATCCTGTTGCTGTTTGCCCCGGATTTGGTGGTTTCTGTAGACGGACAGACTCCTTGGTTTGTTGAAAGTCAAGGGGAGATTCTGACAGCAGCCAAGGGCCTCTGTTCAGTCCTCAATGGGCTCTTCCTCCAGGTGCTGAGCTTGTCCCTATACTTAACGCCACTCAATGTACAAAGGTATATAGAGTTATAGCACCCCTAGATTTTCTCTAATTGTTTAATATATTGTACAGTGTTTAATACATTGCACCCTTAAATCTATCTGTCCACCTTTATTTCAAAAATCTAAACACAGGGCCAGCATATACTTCAGTATTTGATGGTGAAATTTAAATTTGAATAAAATAGTATACCCCCCCCCAAAGTAAGTGTACAATTCCGTGGTTTTAGTATACTCCCAATGTTGTGCAACCACAAACACTGTCTAATCCTAGAACATTTTTATCACTCCCCACTTCTCCTGCATCCCTCCTCTCGGACCTTGGAAACCACTGATCTATCTCTATGGACTTGACTATTCTAGACATTTCATATGAATGGAATCATATAATAGGTAGCCTTTTATGTCTGGCTCCTTTTATTAGCATAACATTTAAATTTATTTATTTATTTTTGGCTGCGGTGGGTCTTTGTTGCTGCACGCTGGCTTTCTCTAGTTGCAGCGAGCGGGGGCTACTCTTCTTTGTAGTGTGCGGGCTTCTCACTGTGGTGGCTTCTCTTGTTGCGGAGCACGGGCTCTAGGCGTGGGGGCTTCAGTAGTCGTGGCGCACGGGCTAAGTTGCTGTGCGACATGTGGGATCTTCCTGGACCAGGGATTGAACCTGCGTCCCCTGCACTGACAGGCAGATTCTTAACCACTGTGCCACCAGGGAAGTCCCTATTAGCATAATTTTTAATTGAGGCATAGTTGATTACAATATTAGTTTTAGGTGTACAACATACTGATTCAAAATTTTTATAGATTATGCTCCATTTATAGTTACTACAAAATATTATACTGTGCTGTACAATAGATCTTTGTAGCTTATTTATTTTATATGCAATAGTCTGTACCTCTTCCTCCCCTACCCCTATCTTGCCCCTCCCCCCTTCCCTCTCCCCACTGGTAACCACTAGTTTGTCCTCTCTGTGAGTCTGTTTCTTTTTTGTTGTATTCACTAGTTTATTTTTTAGATTCCACATGTAGGTGATAACATACAGTGTTTGTCTTTCTCTGTCTGACTTATTTCACTTAGCACAATGCCCTCCAGGTCACTTAGCATAATGAGTTTTTGTTTGTTTGTTTGTTTTGGTTGAGCCACATCTCAGTTGAGGCAGGCGGGCTCCTTAGTTGCAGCTCGCAGGCTCCTTAGTTGCGGCTCACGGGCTCCTTAGTTGCGGCAGGCAGGCTTCTTAGCTGCAGCTCACCGGCTCCTTAGCTGTGGTATGCGAACTCTTAGTTGCGGCATGCGTGAGGGATCTAGTTCCCGGACCACAGATCAAACCTGGGCCCTCTGTATTGGGAGCATGAGTCTTACCCACTGCGCCACCAGGGAAGTCCCCTAGCATAACGTTTTTAAGGTTCATCCGTGTTGAAGTATCTGTATCAATACTTCATTCCTTTTTGACAGCTGAATATTATTCCATGGTATGGATGTTTTGTTCATCAGCTGATGGACATTTGAGTCGTTTCACTTTCTGATTATTATAAATAACGGTGCTATGAACATCCATGTGCACGTTTTTGTGTGTATGCATGCTTTCAGGCCTCCTGGGAGGATAACCAGCCACGAGGCAGCCTCCCCGCCTCCCCTGCCCCCGTGCTCTTGGCCATCAGCACATCAAGACAGCCCCCCCCCGGGTGGACACAGTCAACATCCAGACACCCTGCTGTTGTCAGCATCTGAGTCATGGGGCATCTGAGCTCTGAGAACAGATAGGGGGCCTCCAGAGCAGAGAAGGAAGGCCCTATTGATCCAAACTAGGATAGTTGCAAATCATGAAAGAAAAAGGGAGTTATCCCATCACCACAACTAAAGAACGGAAGACCACGAGGGGCCACCTGCTGCGGCCCAGAACGGGACACTTCTGTTGCCTCTGCAACATCTCCAGGGGGCGGCCATCGGGGGCTCCTGGCCTCCAGGGAAGGGGACTTCTGCAGCGTAAGCAGCCCTCCAGCCTCACAATAATCCTCCCTGTCTCCCTCGGGACGAGCTAACGTCTGTGTCCTTGTGGTGTCCCTCTCCGGGCCGGGCAGAACACTCTGCTCCCCGCTGGTCGGGGGGGCGCCTCGGGAGTGTGAAGGCAGGACCCAGTTTCCTGAACCAGCCTCCCTTCCACATACCCATGAAGTCTTCGCTTCAACCAAAGGCAAGCGGCTCTCCCAGCTGCTGAGCTCTGCGAAGTGCCTTATACGAACCCCGAGAGGCACCAAATCAACAGGTCCCTCTCACAGTCGGCGTCACAGAACCTGAGCTTGGCCACCCCTCCCCACCCAGAAACGCGGAGACCTACCTACCTGCTCTGGTGGCTCTCCCACAGCCGCCTCAGGCCCCGGTCGGCCAAGCCCTCCAGGATGAGGAGGTGGCCCCGCCCGTCCAGCAGGTGGAAGCCAGTGAGCACGTCCAGGTCCGGCCGCTCCTGGATCTTCGCCGGCATCTTCAAGGCGGACAGGATCTGCTGGATATCCTCCACGGGGCAGGAGTCCAGGCCCAGGGCCCCGGCGTTGATCACGGCGACGTCCTGCAGCAGGCCGTGCAGGAGTGAGAGCTTACTGGAGGTGAACACGAAGATGACGCGGCCAAACTGGGAGGCCGTGGGGTGGGCGTCCAGGGCCTCGGTCCCGGCCCACAGCGGCACCGCCACGCCCGCCCGCAGCTTCAGCAGGCAGCTGGCCTCCAGGTAGTCGCCCGGGGGCATCGGGCTGTGCCGCAGGCCGTCTCCAGGCACCCGCAACCCCACCGCCTTCCTGCTCCTGCTGTCATGGCCGAGGCGCGTGGCCTTGGGCTCGCAGCTGTGGACGGGGACAACCAGGTTCAAGTACTTCTGGCCAAGGAGGAGGTCGGCAAAGCTGACCTGGGCAACCCCGTAAGGGTCCCACATCTTATCCTGGGTTTCAAAGGGGTTGTTCTCCGTCTCTTTCGGGGAAATTAGGGTCTGGAGGTTGAGGTATGAATCCAGCGGGTCCTCCCCAAACAGGGCGGGCTTGCGGGAATACCCCTCTGACTTGCGGTCCCGGTCATGAACTTCCACCACCATCGGGGGGCCCTCCAGGTATTCCCTCAGGTCGCTGGGGTGCATGGCCCCAAGGAAGATGACGTTGATATCCTGGAAGTAGACGTGGGTCCCATGGGGCTGGCCCTCAGTCCTGTGCACTGGGGTCCTGTAGAACTGGTACCTGCAGTACACGGGGGTGCACAGCCGCTGCGAGAGAGCAGGGGCGGCGGTCATGGGTGCAGCCGCGGGCACCCCCTGCCGGCCCCCCTCCTCTCCAGGTGGCCCCCACCCAGCGGCTCAAATCCCGGCCCCAGGCTCACGCCCGGCAGCCCCTGCAGCCCCTGCGGCCTGTGGTTCTTCATTCACAAACCCCAAGGACAGAGCCCACTCTGCAAGGCCACTGCGAGGCCCGAGAGCCACGTGTACGGCGCTGAGCTGGCAGCTGAAGCAACTACTTCCCCCGGATGGCCAGTGCCACGAGGACAGGCCCTGTGCTTCTTCCCGTCCCATGGCCGGGCACAGAAAGTGTGGAGAGGAGTGGCTTTTAGAACAGAGAATCCGTGTTTCCCAGACACGCATCTGGAGGGCTGGCACGGCTCACCTTTAGCATATAAAGTGACCAAGCAGAACTTGGGTCTGGGTTTAAGAGGACTCGCAGGCTGAGCTGCAGGCGGGGGGCAGGGCTGTGTCGGGACAGAAACAGGAAACCTTGCTCATGCTACAACGTTATCATCAGAAGCTCACCGTTACACAAGTGTGTGGTTCGTATGCACACTCCAAGGGTACTATTTATTTTACTATTTCTTTTACCACTGATGCCGAAATTTTATTTAAAAATAATCCTGGGTTGGTAGGGCTCCCAGGTACCTGGCAGAAATAATTAAGAAAACCTTCTGGAGAAATCCACTTCCGACCTAGGCCTCAAAGAATTCCCACAGAGAAAGTTCCATCAGACATGGGATCATAGTAAAAATCACAAAACACCTAAGGGAAAAAGGTACCACTAGCAAAACCAGATGTACAAAGGCACAGGTATTAGAATGATCAGGTACATAAAATAAATCTATTTGTTTGGTTTTTAAAAAGTAAAAGTATATCATCAAGGTCAAAACTATCATAATTCTATTTACTGGCAATGAAAATTCTAAAACTGAAGATTTTAAAATATCACCTACAACAGCATCAAGACATAAAATGCTTAGGAAGAAATGAAAGATGTGGAAGACCTGTACACTGCAAACTACAAAACACTGCAGAGAGAAATTAAAAAAATCTAAAGGAAGAAATATACTATTTTTATGGTTAGGAAAATGCAATTAATTCTTGAGGAATCATAGACCTAAACATAAAAGCTAAAATCATACCTCTCCTAGAAGAAAACACAGGGTAGTATCTTCATAAACTTGGGGTGGAAAAAAGATTTATTTGATATGACACAAAAAGCACTAATCATAACAGAAGTTGATAAGATGGACTTCATCAAAGACACTATTAAGAAAATTAAAGTCAAGCTCCAGATGGACAGAAAGTATGTACAATGCATACATATCTGACAAAGGACTCGTATCCACAATATATCAATAAAAAGAACAGATATTCTAAAGAAAAATAAAAGAGGAGCTTTCAAATCTGGTTAAACGGAATAAGCACACCCACCCTGCACCTCCCACTGAATACAACAGAAGGCATGCTTCAACTAAGAGTCCGCATGCCGCAACTAAGCAGCCTGCATGCCACAACGAAGGTCCCATGTGCTGCAACTAAGATCTGGCGCAGCCTAAATAAATAAATAAATATTAGAGGAAAAAAAAACCCTACAGAGATGCAGAGAACACCTTCTGAAAAGTAAAAGGCAGTGGGCAGATTGGAGAAAGAGACCAAACCCAGTGAGTTTCGTGGGTTTTATTCTCTTCCTGCATGTCCCAGACTAGACGCAAAGGAAGCCTGAATCCCAGAATTCTGCACCAGGCATGGAGAGACAGAGCTCTCTTTCTGTTCCAAGGAATGGGGTGTGGGAACCCTATGAGACAGAGAGAGTGGAAGGAAACTCCCTATTGCTTTTCTCTCCTGGACCTGCCCTCTGGCAAGTTCAAGTTCCCAACCTGTAATCTGTGCAGTGGCAGCAGCTGGGCAGGCAACTGAAAATCTGAGTGAGGGGAATCCTCTTTGAACAGATGAACTGTGATACAAACAGTGTATCAAAATGTCCTGTTCCTTGGCTCTCATGCTCGAGTGATGGTCACTGAGCTCCTGTTTGTACCAGGCCCCGGGCTAGGCGCTGGGGACGCTGACACCATGGTCCCTTGTGCAGGCGACTTCAGCCCACTGGGGACATGAACTAAACATCACATCATGCAGTTCAAGTGGCAGACTGAACACATACATCTGGTTACACCCCTCACCGAACCCCTCTAAAACCACAGGGAATTTTTTTTTAAGACATAAACATACAAGGACAAGGAGAAGAGAAGAGAAGCCAGCATGAGCGCCGGGACAGGGACGAGCAAGTGGTGCAGACACAGCACAGGTGAGGAAGCCAAACCCCAAGCATGTAATGGAGAAGCTGAGAACCAGCCACATTCTCTGCAAAATCCTCAAAAGACTTAGGAACTGGCAGGACCCAGCATCTCTGGATCTGGGGGTCACAGCAAAGAGCCCAGCAAGGGAACTGTTGTGAGTCCCGAGAAGCCAGCCGGCCCAAGTGCCCTCCCCTCCCCTACTGCTTGGCGGGAGGCTGTTAGTTTGTTGTGCAGGCAAATGAATGAAGGGTCCTGAGAGCTTCAAAACACCGATGAGAGAGAAAAGAGGAGACCTACACTAATGTAGGGGCACACTGAACTCAGGGGCTGGAAGTCTCAACACAGTAAGACGTCAGTTCTCCCCAGACTGACCTATGGATTTAGTGCAAAGCCAGGCAAAATCCTAGCACAAGTTTTTGTAGATAGAGACAAGCTGATTCTAAAATTTATATGAAAAAATAAATAAATAAATAAAATTTATATGAAAGGGCAAAGAAACTGGAAGAGCTAACACAATTTTGAAAAAGAAGAATAAAGGATCCAGAAATAGACCTCTACCAGTACAGCCAACTGATTTTTGTCAGAAATGTAAAAGAAATTCAATGAAAAAAAAAAAGTCTTTTCCACAAATGGTGCTGGAACAATTAGTCATGCGTTTGCAAAAAAAATGAACATTAACTTAAACCTTATACATAAATTAACTCAAAATTGATTATAGATCCAAATGTAAAACTATAAACATAGAAGAAAACCCCTGTCACCAGGGGTTAGGCAAAGAGTTCTTAGATGTGACACAAAAACACAATCCATAGAGGACAAAAATGTATAATTTGGACTTCATCAAAATTAAAATAAGAGAATAAAAAGGCAGACTATAGACTGGGAGAAAATATCTGCAAAGAATATATCCAAAAGCAGACTTGTATCCAGAATAGATTTAAAAACTCTCAACTCAACAACAGGAAAACTAAGTACTCAGTTGAGAACTTCTCTGGTGGTGCAGTGGTTAGGAATCCGCCTGCCAATGCAGGGAACACGGGTTCGGGCCCTGGTCCGGGAAGATCCCACATGCCGCTGAGCAACTAAGCCCGTGCGCCACAACTACTGAACCTGCGCTCTGGAACCCGTGAGCCACAACTACTGAAGCCTATGATCTGCAACAAGAGAAGCCACCGCAACAAGAAGCCCACGCACTGCAACGAAGAGTAGTCCCCACTCGCCGCAACTAGAGAAAGCCCGTGCACAGCAACGAAAACCCAATGCAGCCAAAAATAAATAAATTTATTTAAAAAAAAGAACTCAGTTGAAATGTGGGCAAAAACTTGAATTGACACTTCACCGAAGGGGCCATAAAGTGGCAGATAAGCAGATTAAGAGATGCGCCACATCACTCTGCATCAGGCAAATGCATGGTAAACCCCGATGAGACAACACTGCATACTCATTAGAGTGGCCAAAATTAAAAATAAAACACTGATGATGCCAAGTTCTGGGGAGGATAAGCACAGCTGGAGCCCCCGCACACCGCTGCTGAGACGCAACCACAGCCTCTCCACAGAGCCCGGGAACTTATCCTAAAGAACTGTGGGCATTTATCCTAAAGCACTGAAGGCTTATGTTCACACAAAAGCACGTACACAGATGTTTTAGCAGCTGTATTCGTAACTGCCCCAAACCAGAAACAACTTAAACATCCTCCATGGGTTAATGGACGGACAGACTGCGGTTCCATCCAGCTGCAGAATACGACTCAGCAGCAAAAAGGGATGAATTCTAGCTTGCGGGAATCTCGCCGGCATCGTTCTGAGGGAAGGAGGCTGTATGTGTTGTTCCCTGCTGCAGCAGAGGTTGTTAGTGTGGATGTTACACAATATATAACCCCATCTGAACGACAACCTTCAAAAGTTAAAACTATCACGACGAACACGTCTGCGGTTGCCGCGAGTGCGGGTGGGGAAGATGTGGTCATAAAGGGCTAGTACAAAAGAGTCTGGGGGGTGCGGTCATAGAGGTGTTCTGTATCCTCACTGTGGTGGTGAGAACGCTGACGCACACATGAACTGAAATTTACAGAACTGCACACCAAGAGAAAAGAGTCGATTCTGTAGGATAGTTTTACTTTTCTGCTTGCTATTTTAAAAATTAAAAAACCAGAGGGTCTCTGGAATGAGGGACAGCTGATGGCATTCAGCTCCTATCCAAACCAGATGTATTAGGTGACCAAATGCTCACGGACCATCCAATGCAGACCCCACGTCCTTTTCATCCCTTGGCTACCAGACCCTTACCCTCCAGGCGGGCAACTGGGAGAGACCTCCAGAGATCGAACTTGAGGTCTCCCCACCACCAGCCCACCCAGGCCACCGCAGCATGAGGCTCAGAACCCACAAGCCCGCTCGGCACCCAAGGCTGCTTTTGAGGCCCCCACTCTTACCTATGAGCAGCGAACCAGGGGATTGAGACAGATGTGACGATGGAGACCAAACAAACAGAAAAACCAACTTGAGGAAACAAGGACTGTACAAACAGGGACAATGACCCGCGAAGCAGGAAAACACTGCTGAGTCGGCGGCCCCGGGGCCACCCCCAGATCCGTGATTCTCTAGGAGAACCTCAGGACTCAGCTGTGGTGGGACCCACAGCTGGGCTTCATAAAGGTCAGAGGAGACCAGGCAAAGCCTGCAAAGGGAAAAGGGCTGCGAGGCAAAGCAGGGGGACAGGCGCCATCTCCCCATGGCCTCCTACTGTGTGTCCCAGGATGCATTGAGCTCCTGCACAACTGACTGTGACAACTCAGGTGATGTACTGTCCACCAGGGAGCTCACTGGAGACACAGCACGCAGGGTTTTGACTGGGGCTGGTATTAGGCTCCCCCAGCCTGTGTCCCAATACGCCAGGCACCCTGGAGGAAAGCATGGTCAGCACTGTTGGCAGAAACAGTCAGGCCCAGGAACCACTCTCATTAGAGAACGATTCAAGTTCCTAGACACCTGCCAAGGGCCAGCTTTTCAGGCAGACCTTTTTATAGATAGTCACCTTGGCAATCTAGATTCAATACAATCCCTATTAAATTACCAATGGCATTTTTCACAGAACTAGAACAAAAAATTTTTAAATTGGTATCGAAACACAAAACACCCCAAATAGCCAAAGCAATCTTGAGAAAGAAAAACGGAGCTGGAGGAATCACACTCCCTGACTTCAGACCATACTACAAAGCTACAGTAATCAAAACAGAATGGTACTGGCACAAAAACAGAAATATAGATCAATGGATCGGGATAGAAGGCCCAGAAATAAACCCATGCACCTATGGTCACCTAATCTGTGACAAAGGAGGCAAGGATATAAAATGGAGAAAAAACAGTCTCTTCAATAAGTGGTGCTGGAAAAACTGGACAACTACATGTAAAAGAATGAAATTAGAACACCTAACACCATACACAAAAATAAACTCAAAATGCATTAAAGACCTAAATGTAAGACCGGATACTATTAAACTCTTAGAGGAAAACATAGGCAGAACACTCTCTGACATAAATTGCAGCAATATCTTTTTGGATCCACCTCCTAGAGTAATGAAAATAAAAACAAAAAATAAACAAATGGAGCCTAATTAAACTTAAAAGCTTTTGCACAGCAAAGGGAACCAAACACGAAACAAAAAGACAACCCACAGAATGGGAGAAAATATTCGCAAATGAAGAGACCAACAAAGGATTAATCTCCAAAATATACAAACAGCTCACGCAGCTCAATATCAAAAAAACAAACAACGCAATTAAAAAATGGACAGAAGAGGGCTTCCCTGGTGGCGCAGTGGTTGAGAGTCCGCCTGCCGATGCAGGGGACACGGGTTCGTGCCCTGGTCCAGGAAGATCCCACATGCCACAGAGCGGCTAGGCCCATGAGCCATGGCTGCTGAGCCTGCGCATCCAGAGCCTGTGCTCCACAATGGGAGAGGCCACAACAGTGAGGGGCCCTCGTACCGCAACAAAAAAAAAAAAAAAAAAAAAATGGACAGAAGATCCAAACAGACAATTCTCTAAAGAATACATACAGATGTCCAAAAAGCACGTGAAAAGATGTTTAACATCTCTAATTATCAGAGAAATGCAAATCAAAACTACAATGAGGTATCACCTCACACCAGTCAGAATGGCCATCATCAAAAAAATCTGCAAACAATAAATGCTGGAGAGGGTGTGGAGAAAAGGGAACCCTCCTACACTGGTGGTGAGAATATAAATTGGTGCAGCCACTGTGGAGAACACTACGGAGGTTCCTTAAAAAACCAAAAATAAAGTACCATATGACCCAGCAATCCCACTACTGGGCATATATCCGGAGAAAACCGTAATTCAAAAAGATACATGGGGCTTCCCTGGTGGCACAGTGGTTAAGAATCCACCTGCCAATGCAGGGGACATGGGTTAGAGCCCTGGTCCAGGAAGATCTCACATGCCACGGAGCAACTAAGCCCGTGCGCCACAACTACTGAGCCTGCACTCTAGAGCCCACGAGTCACAACTACTGAGCCCACGTGCCACAGCTACTGAAGCCCACGCACCTAGAGCCCATGCTCCACAACAAGAGATGCCACCGCAATGAGAAGCCTGCACACCGCAATGAAGAATAGCCCCCGCTTGCCGCAACTAGAGAAAAGCCCGCATGCAGTAACAAAGACCCAATGCAGCCAAAAATAAATAAATAAATAAATACATTTATATACATAAAAAAAAGATACACGTACCCCAGTGTTCATTGCAGCTCTGTTTACAACAACTAGGACATGGAAGAAACCTAACTGTCCATCAATGGATAGATAATTTATCCAGGAGTGGATAAAGAAGTTGTGGTACATATACACAATGGAATATTACTCAGCCATTAAACAGAATGAAATAATGCCATTTGCAGCAACATGGATGGACCTAGAAATTATCCTAAGTGAAGTAAGTCAGACGGAGAAGGACAAATATCATACAATATTACTTATATGTGGAATCTAAAAAAATGGTACAAATGAACTTATTTACAAAACAGAAATAGAGTCACAGATGTAGAAAACAAACTTATTGTTACCAGGGGAGATGGGGGAGGGATAAATTGGGAGACTGGGATTGGGAGATCACACCACTATATATAAAATAGATAACTAACAAGGAGCTACTGTGTAGCACAGGGAATTCTACTCAATACTCTGTAATTATCTATATAGGAAAAGAATGTAAAAAGGGTGGATATGTGTATATGTATAACTGATTCACTTTACTGTGTACCTGAAACTAACACAACATTGTAAATCAACTATACTCCAATAAAAATCTTTTAAACTGAAGGAAAATGATTTTTTAACCTACAATTCTATACCTTAACTATCAATCAAGTATAAGGGTAGAATAAGGATATTTTCAGACATAAGAGATCATAAAACAAGTATCTCCCATTAACCTCTTCTCAGAAAGCTACAGGAGGATGTGCTCCAGCAAAATCAAAGAGGAAACAAAGCAAGAGCAAGACACAGAATCCAGGGACAGGGACCCACCAGGAGAGGAACAGGGGACTCCCAAGGTAAACAGCAGCACTAAACTGGCTGGTTCAAAATAAGTGAGGACTAGGCAAGCACTGCTGCTGTAACAAGGAAGCATAGGGCTCCTCCTGAGTGGAGGGTCGCTACCTGCACCTGAAGAACCCTGTGGTGTAGCAGAGGAGACCTCACACTTGGTAACTCCTGATCCCAGGAACCTAATCTCTTTGCCGTCTGGCTGTGAGATCCTAAATGAGGAAATGGGGTTGATGATCGTACTTCTCATGTAGGGCCACTGTGGGTGAGGGGCGACAGGCGATGGGCAGATGGCTGGGAAAAGCACCTCTCAAACCAGCTGGCCTGGCTCACTCTTACCTCTAGTTCACTGAAGGACACAGACCGTGATGGAAGGCAGGAAACACACTTGATCTCTATGGTCAGGGGGTTTAAGTCCCGCTTTTGCTCTTCAGTCATGAGGGGAACTTCTGTTTTTAGGGTCAAAAAACAATCTAAGACGTTGGCCGACCTCCCACTGCCATGACTCACGACAGTTTGCCATCCTGCAGGGAGATACACACAGCGTTAGAATGTTATTCAGAATGGCCCCGAAACCAGCACAGGAGGGATCAGGCAACCTGAGAGCCAAAGATAAAATTACACCGAAAAGAGGAAAACTTTAAAAAATAATAATTGGGAAACATCTACAGGCAGCATGTCTGCACCACTTTTTCAACTGGGGTCCCATAGGTTCTCTAAGAGAATTTCACTTTGTGATTTAATATTGATGATCACCTTGTGAAATAAGCATTTCCTGAATCATCTATAGGCTATAATCAGGAACAATGACGCTTGGGTCCCACCCCCAGTCTCATGGGCTTGGTCTGGGCTGTAGCCTCCACACTGGGATTTTTAAAATCTCTCCAAGTAATTCCAGAACCACCAGACTTGCGCTGCGAGTCCCATAGTTACTGGCCATATGTGGATATTTATGTTTAAATTAATTAAAATTAAATATAATTTAAAATGCACTTCCTTCAGACTTCGCTGTTGGTCCAGTGCTTAAGACTCCGCGCTTCCACTGCAGGGGGCACAGGTTCAATCCCTGGTCGGGGAACTAAGATCCCACATGCCGCACAGCATGGCCAATAAATTAACTAATTAATTAATTAAGAGGCACTTCCTTCATCACATGAGTCCCACGTCACACGCTCAGCAGCCATGTGTGGCTATGAGCAGACACGGAACAAGTCCTTCACTGCAGAAAGCTCTGGAGCACTTCTCCAGGCAGTTCTCTTAGACTAGAACACATTCAGGAACAAATAACACCAGTGTCTGTGTTTGGTGCCCAGCGGCGTCACTTTCACCGTTGTAATCCAGGGAGGGAAGCGTAGGTACTGACATAGAACACAAGTGGCACATTCGAGCCAAAACCAGCCTGGAACACCTCCTGCTGTGACAGTTGTGCAACAGTGCGACTGCAGAAGAGGGTGGGTGACTTGACCACTGCAGGGCACGTGCGCAGCTGTGAGAATACTTTTCTCGCAAAAGGGGCCCATACATTTCACCAGGTGGAGAGACACTGGTGAAGGCCAAAAAAAAAAAAATGCTCCCGATTTGCAGGCAGATTTTTCAAACCCTAAATCCGACTGTTAGGCATCATGGGACCTACGACAAGTCAGAGGCTCTTTGAGGCTCGATTTCACTGTGTGCAAAATGGACAGATACCACCTTTCTTAGGGTTAAGAGGATGAAGAGGGATTATGTACAGGAAGGTGTCAGGAACACTGCCCCTCCTAGCACAGGGTCTGCGCTCAAAAAGACCAATTCTATTTCTTTCATGATGCTGGTAAGTATATTTTTAAGGCATGAGAGAGCCCCATCACTCACACTCAGAAAGAGCAGTTGCTTCCAGAACAAGTCCTGGGCCCGAGGTGTACCCTGTCTGCCTGGGCCGTGGGCACCTCCTGGGGACCCCCCACTTCTCCCTGTGACTCTCTTCAAAACCAACTCATTAAGACCATAGCCAATTCTGATTTGTGTCTAGAACTTTGCCAGCCTTTTCATAGAAGATTGTCCAGTTTAGAAAGACTCCTTAGTGCAAACACCTACTCATATCAACATTCAGAAATCTCAGGTGATGTCAGCCATGATCCAGGGCAGGGATCTAAACCTCAGCACTACTGACACTTGAGGACTGATAATTATTCGTCATGAGGACCACCCTGTGCATCATGGGACATTCAGCAGTGTCCCACTCCCACCTGTGACACCCAAAGATGCCTCACAGAGTGCCAAGTGTCCCCGGGGGCATAAGTGCCCAAGGTGAGAACCACTGTCCCACATAAGGAACAAGGCAAGGGCAAGTGGCCACCACAGGGTCTGTGCACCTACAGCTGCCGGACTTGAACACGATAGGTCCAGGGATGTCAAGTGATCGTCCAAGGACTCTTGGCCAATATGCAGCAGAACCAGTGTCAAAACCAGTCCTGCGTGGCTAAAAGTGTGGCCCCTTCTCTGTGAAGTAAACATAAGAGTTCACTCCAAACACAGAACCTTTCTAGACACTTACTGGCCAACAATATTTACCAATAAGGTATGCAAAGTCTGCGGCCTAATCTTAAATTGAAGATGGGGCTTCCCTGGCAGTGCAGTGGTTGAGAATCTGCCTGCCAATGCAGGAGACACGGGTTCGAGCCCTGGTCCAGGAAGATCCCACATGCTATGGAGCAATGAAGCCCGTGCATCACAACTACTGAGCCTGCGCGCCACAACTACTGAACCCACGTGCCGCAACTACTGAAGCCCACACGCCTAGAGCCCATGCTCTGCAACAAGAGAAGCCACCGCAATGAGAGGCCCGTGCACCGCAACAGAGTAGCCCCCGCTCGCCGCAACTAGAGAATGCCCACATGCAGCAACGGAGACCCAACGCAGCCAAAAATAAACACAATAAAATAATTTTACAAAAATTAAATTGAAGATGACTAAAAATAATCATTCTAGTTGTGGAATAATCTTATGCTATTCTATTTTATGGCAAAAAGAAACCTACAATTGGCCTGCTGCACCACGGCCACTTGCAGTCATGACCACAAGCCGTGGCCTCAGGGCCAGGGAGCAGGGATCTTTCTGGCCCCCTTGCCGGAGGCCCAGGGCCCTACACACAGCCCACCCAGATGTCCGGGCGAGGCAGCTGCCACCTCTCACCAGTAACCTGCCTGAGCTCTGCCGTGCGCAGGGCTCCCCACCAAGCTGTTTACACACGTTATCTCTCATGATCCTTCCTACAGCCCCCTGGGGTGGGAGTTACTGTCCCCATTTTACAGATGAGGAAACTGAGACTCACAGAAAGCAGGCGACCTGCTGGTAAAGGGCTGAGCCAGGATTCAAAGTCTGTTTGTCGCTCTTGCAATAACTGTCACTGTACAGGGCCGTGGCGGCACAAGTTAAACGGGGCGGAGGCCCAGGCACCTCTTGGCTTCACCTGCTGGAAATGGTCACACCGGGCACACCAGGACCATTCAGCATCTCCCTCCCCTCACAGCAAAGTAAGGAGCAGGTCAGGCAGGTCCCCTGGGGCCCGCCCACCTGGAGCAGCACCGGCTGCTTCTGCGTTCAAGAGCAAAGAAGCATGAACCAAAGTCACTGTCCCAGGCGGGGCCACGTGGCCGCTGCGTGAAAGGCCCGGTCCTCCTGGACACGGCTCAGCAGTGGGTAAGAGTCTCTGAAAACTCACTTTGGGTGAAACTAATTTTCAAAAATCCATCTAAACGTGTGGACAAAAAAGTTAATAGTTCCTCAAAACATATCGACATCAACCCAAGCGCTTGTGGAAATAAGGATTTTCCCGGCACCCCCGGCACTGGACTCTGACCCTATGGGGTTTCACTGACCCTCCGTGTCTGCCTAAGTTTCTCCAGATAGGCCAGAAGGGGGCACTCGTTCACCCTGATGGCCAAAAACCCCACAATGAAACGTGTGAAATTATTTTCTCTAAAAAGAAGAGGGTTCCCCCCATATTCCCTTTTTAAAATAAAGTCACATAATTTTACCCAAAATATATTCTGAGCCTTCCATTATCTAAACATATGGACATAATAAATACCTACTTATTCTTTATCAAACTGAGTTTATAAACGGTGACAGATCTTACAAAGCAAATGAAGTAAACCCCTGTTCTGCCACTGAGCTGTGTGCCTTCAGGTTTAGCTGCTTCACTTCTCTGAGTTTTGATTCCTCCCTGAAAAAATCGTGACAATGATAACCACGCCCTATACCACCAGCACCAGTTCACTGGGAAGATCAGAGTTGGCCGTGAGAAGTAAATGATAGGGCATAAATACTGGTCGCCTTTCCTCATTTCCTTTACTAGACGTTTTTGTAAAAATCTGCAGGAACGTGTTTATACCAAGTAGCATCTTATGTAGCAAACAAAACCATGACGTTTCTTTTTTTTTTTTTTTTTTTTTTTTTTTGCGGTACGCGGGCCTCTCACTGTCGTGGCCCCTCCCGTTGCGGAGCACAGGCTCCGGACGCGCAGGCTC
This sequence comes from Globicephala melas, assembly GCF_963455315.2. Taxonomy (NCBI): domain Eukaryota; kingdom Metazoa; phylum Chordata; class Mammalia; order Artiodactyla; family Delphinidae; genus Globicephala; species Globicephala melas. The sequence continues at coordinate 2,080,837 of NC_083324.2, read as the reverse complement.
AGCGGCCATGGCTCACGGGCCCAGCCGTTCCGCCGCACGTGGGATCTTCCCAGACCGGGGCACGAACCCGTGTCCCCTGCATCAGCAGGCGGACTCTCAACCACTGCGCCACCAGGGAAGCCCATGACGTTTCTTATTCTCACATTTGCTTGGACTTTGGAATCAGACCTGGGTTCAAACCCAGGCTTCTCTTACTCGCTGCGTCATCTTGGCCGACGCGTTTGACCTCGCTGCGCCTCCATTTCCCGCTCTGTATAGTGGAGACACGCCCACTTGGCGGGGGTGGCTGAGAGCGTAGGGCAGGGGCTCGGCCACTGCGAGTGTCCTGTTTACCGGCATTCTAGCCACACGGGTCAAGGAGACCGGACGCTGCTGGGAACGGGTGTGGCTACCTGCGAGGAGCGGCATCACCGCCAGCTGCATGGCGAACGTGCCCTGCTTCCCGTGGCCTGCCAGCCTGGAGTCTGTCTCCATGCGAGATTTCTCCCTCCTCCTCTGGCTTTTCCTCCCCGCGTCTGATTCTTTCCGTTTAACTGTGAAATCAGAGGAAGGGAATAAACGTTAAGAGGAGCTCCTGTCCCAGAGGCTGTACGTGGCTGCTTCACGCGGCAGGGATGCGGAAGGCTCTGGGGGCTCCCTGGAGGCAGAGTCTGTGCGCCTCGTCTATCCCAGCAACCGGGAGACGCATCCCAACGCGGACAGCAGTCGTCGGTTACACGCAGCAAGAAATTACGGGGTCCTGATCCCCCAACTCGCCACTACCCAGAGCCAGCTGTGACGACACCAGCACCACACAATACCCAAGTTCTCCTCTCCGTCGGCTTATAACCTCAGCGCAGCGCTGAGGGTTGGGCTTTGAAGCTGAACCACCAAAGTTCTAGAATCAGCTCTCTCCCTCCTGCAGGGAAAGCGCCTTAACCATTCTGAGCCTCGACGCCCCCGTCTGTCGAATGGGGGCAGCACCTGCCTCCTCAGGGCATCGAGAAGAGTCAGTGGGCAAAGGCACATAAGATGCTCATCTCAGCACCCAGCTTAGATCAAGAAGAAAAAGGAGATGATAAGACACATAAGTGTGGGTAACTAAAACCGTGAGCTATAGGTTCTGTGACAGAGAGACCAATAGGACAGACGATTGCAGGCAAGCCCAGAAATAGAGCCACACCCATAGGGAGACTTAACAGAGGCCAGAGGTGGCATTTCAAATCAGTGGGAAAAGATGGACCAGTCCATCAATGATACTGACTGTCCATCTGGAGGCAAATGAAATTATAGGGCACCTCATTCCGTATGCAAAATGAGTTGCACACTGAAGGTGGAAAACAAACACTTCAAAATCATTAGAAGAATATTTGGGAGACTAGACTGCCATCTGTTTGAGGAAGGGTCTCTCAAGTGTTACCCAAAGTACAAACTGGACGGCAAGAGGTGAACACCCGGGGTACACAACAAGACACCCTACATGAAGGGAAAGGGTGAGATACAGACCCCAGCCTGTGAGGTTTACAGTGCACGAAACTACGCAGAGTTATTCAAAAGACCTTAAAAAAAAAAGGTTTGGGGATCAACAAGAAAAAGAATTTAAACACAACAGAACGACATAAGTGAAGAAATGGGAATAGGAAAATGACCTAAGTGCTGACCAGATAAGCATTCTAGATAGTCTCCATCCCTATAATCAGGAACTGGGCCCCTGACTATGCAAGGGTGATGTGGAGAAGCGCGAATTCTCAGGGTTGCTGTCAGGAGGGCAAAGAAGTACAACCGGGACCCTAAACCGGCAGCATACCCTGAGCGGTCACAGCGCATTTCCTACGCCCGTGATCCCGCCGGGCATGCCCCCTACACCCTCCAACGCGTGCGCTGGAACCCCGCGCAAGGACAGTTCCTGGTAAGAGCAGGAAACTGGTGACTATTCAAACATCCCTCAGCGGGGCCTGCAGGGATGAAGGGGGCACTAGCCGACAGGGCACTTTACAGAAGGTAGAAGGGGCTGGACTGAGATGTACTGACACCAATAAATCTTAGAAATAAAGTCGAGAGAAAGAGCAAGCTGCTGTTAAATACGCATGCGTGGAGTCATTTCTGTAACTCACGAAACCAAAAATCACTATAGGGCTTCCCTGGTGGCGCAGTGGTTGAGAGTCCGCCTGCCGATGCAGGGAACACGGGTTCGTGCCTCGGTCCGGGAGGATCCCACATGCCGCGGAGCGGCTGGGCCCGTGAGCCATGGCCGCTGAGCCTGCGCATCCGGAGCCTGTGCTCCGCAACAAGAGAGGCCACGACAGTGAGAGGCCCGCGAACCGCAAAAACAAAAATACAAAAAAAAAAAAATCACTACAATGTTGTATGAACGTGTGAGAAAGAGGGGGGCGGGGGGGGGAGGGTTACACCGATTTCTAGGCGAGGGTGGCTGCACGCTTCTCAAAAGCACGGGAAGCCAAGGGCGCATAAACTGTATCTGTAGCCTCTTATTTCTTTAAAAAAAAACAGAAAAGAAAGAAAGAAAAGAAAAAAGGAACAAGAAGGAAATAAAGGAAATATGGCAAAATATTAATACCTAAATTGTGGGTACATCGTTGTACATTTTTCTGTGTACTTTTCTCTACTTCAAAAAAAGAAGCATGGCTTGAAAACCTCATTAAAATGCTTAAAGGACATTAAAAAGCACTGAGGCTGTTTAACCTGGAAAGAGAAAACTCGGAAGGAGTTGCAAGGTGTTCCTAGTCTTTTAGGGCCTGAAAAACAGGACTGATGTTACTCCCCTACATCTCCTACGGCCAGTGAGGAGCCTGACTCCAGAAGCTTCAGGGTTGGACTAGAACCGGGAAAAGCAGATTGACTGAGGGTTAAGGAAACGATTTGCAGCAGTTACAGCTCAACAAATGGGAAACGGGAAACAAGCGCCCCGGCTCTAGAATTTTCCACCTCACACTGGAAACACAGCCGCTTGCTGAAACACTGCTGAGGAGATCTAGGCCAAGAACGAGGAGTAGATTCAGGGACCCGAGGGTCCCTGCTGGGAGTCGCACACAGATCATATGCTTTCAGGAGTGCCATTTCCCTCATTCCACCGTAAGAAGCAAATGGCTTCTCATCTTCCAAAGACAGTCTCTCCACCCCCACATCCCACATACCCACCCTACACAGCATCTATCACATAGAAGTGTAATTATTTATCTGGAAGTCTCTGGTCAATATTAGAGATTTTCATGTTTCCCATACACACAACACCATGGACCAGGAGCACAGAAATACTGGTGGAGTGGGAAAGGATGGGATGGGATGGGATGGGATGGGATGGGATGGGATGGGATGGGATGGGATGGGATGGCATGGGATGGCATGGGATGGGATGGCATGGGATGGCATGGGATGGCATGGGATGGCATGGGATGGGAAAGGATGGGAAGGGATGGGATGGGATGGCATGGGATGGCATGGGATGGCATGGGTGGCATGGGATGGGAAAGGATGGGAAGGGATGGGATGGGATGGCATGGGATGGCATGGGATGGCATGGGATGGCATGGGATGGCATGGGATCGGAAGGGATGGGAAGGGATGGGAAGGGATGGGATGGCATGGGATGGCATGGGATGGCATGGGATGGCATGGGATGGCATGGGATAGGATGGATGGATGGATGGACGGACGGATGAGGTGAGATGGACCGGGTAAGTTAAAATTGCATGTAGTAGTTTTTCCTTTTGAATAAAATTTGAATCTTATTGAAGTATCCTGAATTTGAAATATTTCGTAATTCTTTTCCAGGTCTACTTATACTATAAATTTCCGAAGTCCCATCCTAACTTACTTTGAAATGTTTGCTTTTCCAACAAGTTTGTTAAGCTGCTAAATGACGGCCTCTCAATTAACTCCTCCATCTCTGTCATGGTTGCCCCTCCCAAAGCAATAACTGGTCTTGAAGTACCACATCTAGAAAATTCACAAAGAGAAAAATACATGAAAGTGAGAAAAATCAGGGACCAGATCTAGTAATTTATTTACTGGACTGCATGTAAGCAGACTTTTGAAAATATAACACCGCATTCCTCTAACCCACTGCTTCTCAAATTTCAACATGCATATGAATCACTGAATAAAATGCAGATTGTGGTTCAGCAAGCCTGGGGTGTCCCTAAGATTCCCATTTCTAACAAGCTCCCAGTCATGCTGAGGCTGGCAGTCTGCAGACAAACTTGCATTATCATTTATGATGGAAAAAATAATATATTTTATAAAAAGCAACTGAAACTCTAAAATATTTAGGAATTCTTTTACAGGAATTATCCACAACAACTATAGGAAGAAAAAAAATCAACCCTATTAAAATTCATAAAGGAGGAGCTGAATTAGGCGAAAAGATACACCATGATCATGGATGGGAGAACTACAAAATGTAAAAATGTCAATTCACTACCCTGAGAAAACCATAAGTCAAAAAGAGTCATGTACCAGTCCCTCCGATCAGGAAACTTGCACAAGCCTCTTAGACAGCCTGATCCACCAGAGGGCTGACAGCAGAAGCAAGAAGAACTACAATCCTGCAGCCTGTGGAACAAACACCACATTCACAGAAAGACAGACAAGATGAAAAGGCAGAGGGCTATGTACCAACTGAAGGAACAAGATAAAACCCCAGAAAAACAACTAAATGAAGTGGAGATAGGCAACCTTCCAGAAAAAGAATTCAGAATCATGATAGTGAAGATGAGCCAGGACCTCGGAAAAAGAATGGAGGCAGAGATCGAGAAGATGCAAGAAATGTTGAACAAAGACCTAGAAGCATTAAAGAACAAACAAACAGAGCTGAACAATACAAAAACTGAAATGAAAACTACACTAGAAGGAATCAATAGCAGAATAAGTGAGGCAGAAGAATGGATAAGTGACCTGGAAGACAGAATAGTGAAATTCACTGCTGCAGAACAGACTAAAGAAAAAAGAATGAAAAGAAATGAAGACTGCCTAAGAGACCTCTGGGACAACATTAAATGCAACAACATTCACATTATAAGGGTCCCAGAAGAAGGAGAAAGAGAGAAAGGACCAGAGAAAATATTTGAAGAGATTATAGTCGAAAACTTCCCTAACATGGGAAAGGAAATAGTCACCCAAGTCCAGGAAGCACAGAGGGTCCCATATAGGATAAACCCAAGGAGAAACATGCCGAGACACATAGTAATCAAACTGGCAAAAATTAAAGACAAAGAAAAATTACTGAAAGCAGCAAAGGAAAAACAACAAATAACATACAAGGGAACTCCCACAAGGTTAACAGCTGATTTCTCAGCAGAAACTCTACAAGCCAGAAGGGAGTGGCATGATATACTTAAAGTGATGAAAGCAAAGAACCTACAACCAGGATTACTCTACCTGGCAAGGATCTCATTCAGATTCGAGGGAGAAATCAAAAGCTTTATAAGCAGAAGCTCAGAGAATTCAGCACCACCAAACCAGTTCCAAATGCTAAAGGAACTTCTCTAAATAGGAAACACAAGAGAAGAAAAGGACCTACAAAAACAAACCCAAAACAATTTAAAAAATGGTCATAGGAACATACATATCGATAATTACCTTAAACGTGAATGGATTAAATGCTCCAACCAAAACACACAGGCTTGCTGAATGGATACAAAAACAAGACCCATATATATGCTGTCTACAAGAGACCCACTTCAGACCTAGGGACACATACAGACTGAAAGTGAGGGGATGGAAAAAGATATTCCATGCAAATGGAAATCAAAAGAAAGTATACTCATATCAGATAAAAGAGACTTTAAAATAAAGAATGTTACAAGAGACAAGGAAGGACACTACATAATGATCAAAGGATCCATCCAAGAAGAATATAGAACAATTATAAACATATATGCACCCAACATAGGAGCACCTCAATACATAAGGCAACTGCTAACAGCTATAAAAGAGGAAATCGACAGTAACACAATAATAGTGGGGGACATTAACACCTCACTTACACCAATGGACAGATCATCCAAAATGAAAATTAGGAAACAGAACCTTTAAATGACACAACAGACCAGATAGATTTAATTGATATTCATAGGACATTCCATCCAAAAACAGCAGATTACACTTTCTTCTCCAGTGCGCATGGAACATTCTCCAGCATAGACCATATCTTGGGTCACAAATCCAGCCTCAGGAAATTTAAGAAAATTGAAATTATATCAAGCATCTTTTCTGACCACAACACTATGAGATTAGAAATGAATTACAGGGAAAAATACCATAAAAAACAGAAACACATGGAGGCTAAACATGTGTTGGTTACTAAACATGTGTTGGTTACTAAATAACCAAGAGATCACTGAGGAAATCAAAGAGGAAATCAAAAAATACCGAGAGACAAATGACAATGAAAACACGATCCAAAACCTATGGGATGCAGCAAAAGCAGTTCTAAGAGGGAAGTTTATAGCTATAAAAGCCTACCTCAAGAAACAAGAAACATCTCAAGTAAACAATCTAACCTTACACCTAAAGGAACTAGAGAAAGAAGAACAAACAAAACCCAAAGTTAGCAGAAGGAAAGAAATCATAAAGACCACAGCAGAAATAAATGAAATAGAAATGAAACAATAGCAAAGATCAATAAAACTAAAAGCTGGTTCTTTGAGAGGATAAATAAAATTGATAAACCATTAGCCAGATTCATAAAGAAAAAGAGGGAGAGGACTCAAATCAATAAAATAAGAAATGAAAAAGGAGAAGTTACAACAGACACTGAAGAAATACAAAGCATCCTAAGAGACTACAACAAGCAACTCTATGCCAATAAAATGGACAACCTGGAAGAAATGGACAAGTTCTTAGAAAGGGATAACCTTCCAACACTGATCCAGGAAGAAACAGAAAATATGAACAGACCAATCACAAGTAATGAAACTGAAACTGTGATTTAAAATCTTCCAACAAACAAAAGTCCAGGACCAGATGGCTTCACAGGTGAATTCTATCAAACATTTAGAGAAGAGCTAACACTCATCCTTCTCAACCTCTTCCAAAAAATTACAGAGGAAGGAACACTCTCAAACTCATTCTATGAGGCCACCATCACCCTGATACTAAAACCAGACAAAGATACTACAAAACAAGAAAATTACAGACCAATATCACTGATGAATATAGATGTAAAAATCCTCAACAAAATACTAGCAAACAGAATCCAACAACACATCAAAAGGATCACACACCACGATCAAGTGGGATTTATCTCAGGGATGCAAAGATTCTTCAATATAGGCAAATCAATCAATGTGATACACCATATTAACAAATTGAAGAATAAAAACCATATGATCATCTCAATAGATGCAGAAAAAGCTTCTGACAAAATTCAACACCCATTTATGATAAAAACTCTCCAGAAAGTGGGCATAGAAGGAACCTACATCAACATAATAAAGGCCGTATATGACAAACCCACAGCCAGCATCATTCTCAATGGTGAAAAACTGAAAGCATTTCCTCTAAGATCAGGAAAGAGACAAGGATGTCCACTCTCACCACTATTATTCAAGATAGTTTTGGAAGTCCTAGCCAAGGCAATCAGAGAAGAAAAAGAAATAAGAGGAATACAAATTGGAAAAGAAGAAGTAAAACTGTCACTGTTTGCAGATGACATGATACTATACACAGAGAATCCTAAAAATGCCACCAGAAAACTACTAGAGCTAATCAATGAATTTGGTAAAGTGGCAGGATACAAAATTAGTGCACAGAAATCTCTTGCATTCCTATACACTAATGAGGAAAAATCTGAAAGAGAAATTATGGAAACAGTCCCATTTACCATTGCAACTAAAAGAATAAAATACCTAGGAATAAACCTACCTAGGGAGACAAAAGACCTGTATGCAGAAAACTATAAGACACTGATGAAAGAAATTAAAGGTGATACCAACAGATGAAGAGATATACCATGTTCTTGGATTGGAAGAATCAATATTGTGAAAATGACTATACTACCCAAAGCAATCTACAGATTCAATGCAATCTCTATCAAATTACCAATGGCCTTTTTTACGGAACTAGAACAAATCATCTTAAAATTTGTATGGAGACACAAAAGACCCTGAAGAGCCAAAGCAGTCTTGAGAGAAAAAAACGGAGCTGGAGGAATCAGACTCCCTGACTTCAGACTATATTACAAAGCTACAGTAATCAAGACAATATGGTACTGGCACAAAAACAGAAACATAGATCAATGGAACAAGATAGAAAGCCCAGAGATAAACCCATGCACCTATGGTCAACTAATCTATGACAAAGGAGGCAAGGATATACAATGGAGAAAAGACAGTCTCTTCAATAAGCAGTGCTGGGAAATCTGGACAGCTAGATGTAAAAGAATGAAATTAGAACACTCCCTAACACCATACACAAAAATAAACTCCAAATGGATTCAAAACCTAAATGTAAGACTGAACACTATAAAACTCTTAGAGGAAAACATAGGAAGAACACTCTTTGACATCAATCACAGCAAGATCTTTTTTGATCCACCTCCTAGAGTAATGAAAATAAAAACAAAAATAAACAAATGGGACCTAATGAAACTTCAAGGCTTTTGCACAGCAAAGGAAACTACAAACAAGACGAAAAGACAACCCTCAGAATGGGAAAAACTATTTGCAAACAAGTCAACGGACAAACGATTAATCTCTAAAATATATAAACAGTTAATTCAGCTCAATATTAAAGAAACAAACAACCCAATCCAAAAGTGGGCAGAAGACCTAAACAGACATTTCTCCAAAGAAGACATACAGAATCACATGAAAAGCTGCTCAACATCACTAATTATTAGAGAAATGCAAATCAAAACTACAATGAGGTATCACCTCACACCAGTTAGAATGGGCATCATCAGAAAATGTACAAACAACAAATGCTGGAGAGGGTGTGGAGAAAAGGGAACCCTCTTGCACAGTTGGTGGGAATGTAAATTGATACAGCCACTATGGAGAACAGTATGGAGATTCCTTATAAAACTGAAAATAGAATTACCATATGATCCAGCAATCCCACTACTGGGCAGATACCCATAGAAAACCATAATTGAAAAAGACCCATGCACCCCAATGTTCACTGCAGCACTGTTTACAATAGCCAGGTCATGGAAGCAACCTAAATGCCCATCAACAGACGAATGGATAAAGAAGATGTGGTACATATATACAATGGAATATTACTCAGCCATAAAAAGGAATGAAATTGGGTCATTTTTTGAGATGTGGATGGATCTAGAGATTGTCATACAGAGTGAAGTAAGTCAGAAAGAGAAAAACAAATATCGTATATTAACGTGTATATGTGGAACCTAGAAAAACGGTACAGATGAACCAGTTTGCAGGGCAGAAATTGAGACACAGATGTAGAGAACAAACGTATGGACATCAATGGGGGAAAGCGGCGGGGGCTTGGGGGTGGTGTGATGAATTGGACGATTGGGATTGACATGTATACATTGGTGTGTATAAAATTGATGACTAATAAGAACCTACTGTATAAAAAAATAAAATAGGGCTTCCCTGGTGGCGCAGTGGTTGAGAGTCCACCTGCCGATTCAGGGGACACGGGTTCGTGCCCCGGTCCGGGAGGATCCCACATGCCACGGAGCAGCTGGGCCCCTGAGCCACGGCCGCTGAGCCTGCGCGCCTGGAGCATGTGCTCCGCAACAGGAGAGGCCACAACAGTGAGTGGCCCGCATACCGCAAAAAATAAATAAATAAATAAAATAAAATAAAATTCAAAAATTTTTTTAAATCTGTTGTTGATGATAATACTACTATTGGATTATTATCACTATCCACACAGACATAAAAAAAAAACAAAGGGGCTTCCCTGGTGGCGCAGTGGTTGAGAGTCCGCCTGCCAATGCAGGGGACGCGGGTTCGTGCCCTGGTCCGGGAAGATCCCACATGCCGCGGAGCGGCTGGGCCCGTGAGCCATGTCCGCTGAGCCTGTGCGTCCGGAGCCTGTGCTCCCCAATAGGAGAGGCCACAACAGTGAGAGGCCCGTGTACTACAAAAAAAAAACAAAAACAAAAACACAAAAAGAGTTATGTACCACAGTGTTCATTGCAGCACTATTTACAATAGCCAGGACATGGAAGCAACCTAGGTGTCCATCGACAGATGAATGGATGAGGAGGATGTGGCACATATATACAATGGAATATTACTCAGCCATAAAAAAGAAACGAAATCGAGTTATTTGTAATGAGGTGGATGGACCTGGATTCTGTCATACAGAGTGAAGTGAGTCGGAAAGAGAAAAACAAATACCATATGCTAACATATATATGGAATCTAAAAAAAAAAAATGTTTATGAAGAACCTAGGGGCAGGACGGGAATAAAGACACAGACCTAGTAGAGAATGGACTTGAGGACACAGAGGGGGGAAGGGGAAGCTGGGACAAAGTGAGAGAGTGGCATGGTCATATATACACTAGCAAACGTAAAATAGATAGCTAGTGGGAAGCAGCCACATTGCACAGGGAGATCAGCTCAGTGCTTTGTGACCACCTAGAGGGGTGGGATACGGAGGGTTGGAGGGAGGGAGACGCAAGAGGGAAGAGATATGGGGATATATGTATATGTATAACTGATTCACTTTGTTATAAAGCAGAAACTAACACACCACTATAAAGCAATTATATTCCAATAAAGATGTTAAAAAAAATATATATATATATATATATATATATATTCTGGGGGGGGAGTCAATTCTCCCCAAATTAATCTGTAAATTCCTGCAAAAAAATTCTTTAATCAACACTTTAAAACATGTTCTGAGTCACGTTGCTGTACAGAAGAAATTAACACAACATTGTAAATCAACTATAATTCAATAAAATTTTTGAAAAAAATGACATGTTCTCTGGTTCTTCCCATCCTATGCCGTCAAGCCACCAGCTGGGCCTCCATTCTCCCTGACTCCCCACAGCATCTGAGAAGCCTCCTTTGCTGGACCCTCATTAGGCTACAGGAGGCCCCAAGAGCAACCACACTCCCAACAGGAAAGGCTGTGGACTCAGTTATCTGAAGGTGTGGGTTGGGATCCTGGCGTTACCAACACTCTCAAGATGACCAAGAATTCTAGTTGTATAACTTTGTAAAAATCACGTAACCTCTCAGTGACTTTATGGAGGAAATGGAGATGGTAATACCACCCCACAGGGTGATAATGCTGACGATTAAATGCGATACAGGAACGCACGCAAAAGCATGGGGCCCGACGCACAACACACACTCAAAGGCACAGCACGCCTCTCTCCGTTCCGTTCATCTCAGCTGGATTGCGTGAGATCGAACATAACTGAAGTTACCAAAAATCGACATGACTCTGGGTGAGAATCTGTGGGGCAAGTACAAGAGGGGGTTCCACTCCCACACCCCAAAATAACACAGGGCCATCCTTACCGTACTGTGTCAAGATCTTCCGTCCTGAGCAGCTCTTCATCGTCCTTGGTGGTCTTGGGAAGAGTTGCCTTTTCTGCTGGGTGAGAAGCCAGTAATGTTAGCCAGCGTCTCCAAACTTCCTGTTCTATACGAGTTCACTAAGGCACACGCAATGCCAGCCCCCGGGCAACAGTCCCCAAGCATTCAGTATAAAGGTCTGTCAATAATACGTGAGTAATGAATGAATACACAGAATAACTATGGTTACTTTGGACAAATGGAGGCAAGAGAAGGCCCCTAGGTCCTTATCTAACCCCCCAGAGAACAAAAAAGAAGAAAAGTCTATCATCTGTTCAACTGTCCACTTCAGCACCGTAGAGAATACAGAAAACACCCCCCACGATTCCTAAGTTCCCACCAACAGGGAATAGTTAAGCACATTACAGTGCCGCCAGCAGAGGAAATATTACAAAGTAACCACAGATGAAGTTTACGGAAAGTTCTTAAGGAAACAGGACAGTGCATGTGATGTAGTAATCTCAGAACAGAAAATTATGTGTCCAGAATAACCTCATCCATGTAAAAAAAAAAAATCTTAGCACAAAAACAAAGGAGTTGCCATAATATGATAACCAAAATATTACGTTTGTCCCTGGAGACAGAACGATAGCTTATTTTCCCTGCTTGTTTTATGCTTTTGTAACACCTTACGGAAAAAACCCGAACGAATTTTTTGGCCAACCCAGCATATTCACTGAATATTCTAAAAAGCAAACAAAAAAAGATGTACCTAACTTCTACGGCTAGGAAAGGTTTGGGTTTTTTTTTTTTTTTTTTGGTAAGTCACAAAAATGAAATGGCAAGAATCCACAATGAAAGAGTCGTGCAGGGAGAGCCGCGCCCACTTCGGAGGGTGAAGGGGCACAGCACAGCCACCGCACGCACGGGGCGGACGCCAGTGCACATGTGCCACTCCAGCTACGCCAACCAACCACCTTCCCTGCCGGGGTCTCCACTCACCATGTCCAGACCTTAAGCATTTTCTTGCTTTTTCTGGCTTCCCTGGTGTGTGGTCCTGATGCAGCTTCGCTTTGATGTGAATGCCCTGTTCAGACGATCTTCTCTGACTTAAAACCAAATGTTTCACCTCCTCTAGAATGCAGGAGAAGAAAGCATCATGGACTCAATCAGAAATACACACTGGGGCTTCCCTGGTGGCACAGTGGTTGAGAATCTGCCTGCTAACGCAGGGGACACGGGTTTGAGCCCTGGTCCGGGAAGATCCCACGTGCCACGGAGCAACTAAGCCCATGCACCACAATTACTGAGCCTGCGCTCTAGAGCCCACGTGCCACAACTACTGAGCCCGCGTGCCACAACTACTGAGCTCACACACCTAGAGCCCATGCTCTGCATCAAGAGAAGCCACTACAATGAGAAGCCCATGCACCGCAACGAAGAGCCGCCACAGCTAGAGAAAGCCCACGGGCAGCAACGAAGACCCAATGCAGCCAGAAATAAATAAATTTAATAAATTTTAAAAAAGAAGATAACTTCTTCATCAACAATGAAATATCAGATAGGGAATGCGAACAACAATCCCTTTTAAACTCACACCCCCAAAAATAAAATATTTAGGAAAAAATCTGACTAAGGAGGTGAAAGACTTATACACTGAGAACTATAAAAGATTAATAAAGGAAACTGAAAAGGATTCAAAGAAATGGAAAGATATCCCATGCTCCTGGGTTGGAAGAATTAATAGTGTTAAAATGGCCCTACTACCCAAAGCAACCTACAGATTTAATGTGATCCCCATCAAACTACCCATGACCTTTTTCACAGAACTAGAACAAATAATCCTAAAATTCATGTGGGACCATACAAGACGCAGAATTGCCAAAGCAATCCTGAAGAAAAAGAACGAAGCAGGAGGCATAGCCCTCCCAGACTTCAGGTGATACTACAAAGCTACAGGAATCAAAACAGTGCGGTACTGGCACAAAAACAGACATATGGATCAATGGAACAGAACAGACAGCCCGGAAATAAACCCATACACCTATGGTCAATTAATCTTCAACAAAGGAGGCAAGAATATACAATGGGAAAAATACAGTCTCTTCAGCAAGTGGTGCTGGGAAAGTTGGACAGCTGCATGCAAATCAATGAAGTTAGAACACACCCTCACACCACACACAAAAATAAACTCAAAATGGCCTAAAGACTTAAACATAAGACATGACACCATTAAACTCCTAGAAGAGATCATAGGCAAGACATTCTCTGACATAAATCGTACCAATGTTTTCTGAGGTCAGTCTCTCAAAGCAACAGAAATAAAAATAAACAAATGAGACCTAATCAAACTTATAAGCTTTTGCACAGCAAAGGAAACCATAAATAAAATGAAAAGACAACCTACGGAATGGGGGAAAATATTTGGAAATGATGCAACCATCAAGGGCTTAATTTCTAAAGTATACAAACAGCTCATACAATTCAATAACAACAAAAAAAACAACCCAATCAAAAATGGGCAGAAGACCTAAAAAGACATTTCTCCGAAGAAGACATAAAGATGGCCAATAGGCACGTGAAAAGACGCCCAATACTGCTAATTATTAGAGAAAAATGCAAATCAAAACTTCAGCGAGGTACCACCTCACATTGGTCAGAATGGACACCATTAAAATGTCTTACAAATAACAAATGCTGGAGAGGATGCCCTCACACACTGTTGGTGGGAGCCACTATGGAGAACAGTATGGAGGTTCCTCAGAAAACTAAAAATAGAATTACCATACAATCCAGCAATCCCATTCCTGGGCATATATCCAGACAAAACTATAATTCAAAAAGATACATGCATCCCTATGTTCATAGCAGCACTATTCACAATAGCCAAAACATGGAAACAACCTAAATGTCCATCAACGGATGAATGGATAAAGAAGACGTGGTACCGTGAGGACATGGGGAGGGGGAAGGGTAAGTTGGGATGAAGTAAGAGGGTAGCACTGACATATATACACTACCAAATGTAAAATAGATAGCTAGTGGGAAGCAGCTGCATAGCACAGGGAGATCAGCTCGGTGCTCTGTGACCACCTGGGGGGGGGGGATAGGGAGGGTGGGAGGGAGGCTCAAGAGGGAGAGGATATGGGGCTATATGTATACATACAGCTGATTCACGTTGTTATACAGTAGAAACTAACACGACATTGTAAAGCAATTATACGCCAATAAAGATGTTAAAAAAAATGATGCGGTACATATATACAATGGAATATTACTCAGCCATAAAAAAGAATGAAATAATGCCATTTGCACCAACATGGATGCAACTAGAGATTATCACACTAAGTGAGGTAAGTCAGAAAGAGAATGACAAATGCCATATGATATCACTTATATGTGGAATCTAAAATATGACACAAATGAACCTATCTATGAAACAGAAACAGACTCACAGATACAAAGAACACATTGGTGGTTGTCAAGGGGCAGAGGCCTGGTAGAGGGATGGAGCAGGAGGTTGGGGTTAGCAGATCTAAGCTATTATATATAGAATGGATAAACAACAAGGCCCTACTGTACAGCACAGGGAACTATAGTCAATATCCTGTGATAAACCATAATGGAAAAGAATATTTTTAAAAAGAAGAATGTATACACAAATAACTGAATCATTTTAGTGTACAGTGGTAAACGTTATAAATCAACTATACTTCAATTAAAAATATATTGATTAAAAAAAGCTCCTCCAAAATAAAACAAAAAGATAACTTCTTAAGTGGAAAAAGGCAGGACTTAAGACAGTATGTACACTGGATGCGTCTTTGTTAAAATTTTGTACCCAGTTGTAACATGCACAGGAGAATGTTAGCAATGGCTGCCTCTGCTCAGACATCATGTGATTTTAATTTTTTCTCCCTTTGGCAAATTTACTTCTAAATTGTTTTGCAAAGTGAACACACACTGATACTTTTAACGGAAAAAATTAGTTAACTTAAGAGGCAGTGATGCCAGGCGTGGGACAGGGTTCAAGGAGGTGCAGTGGCCCCAAGGACGCTCACAGCAAAAGGCCCATGGGCCCTCACTGAAGGGCCCGTGACACCCGTCCTCCTCCCTTTTCCGGCCGGCTGATTCCATTTACCCTTCCAAACTTGTCTCCATGGCCCCTTCTCCAGGAAGTCCTCCTGGTACACCCACCCTGGCACCTCTGCTCCAGGGTAAGCCCACTGCCAGGCAGATGTTTACCAGAAATTTGGGCTCGGCAGCTCCGGGGCAGGGCCTGGAATCTGCATTGAGGCTGCACTCCAAGTGCGTCCAATGTGGGTGGTTTAGAGCCCACGCTCTGAGGACATGGGTCTTTCCTTTGGTCCAAGTGAGAAAAGAGAACGTGAATCCCATTTTCTCACCCAGGACTAGTAGTTTAGAGGCAAATCAGTGATTTTCAGCCAGGGGCGATTTTGCACCTGCAGACAACGTCTGAAGAAATTTCTAGTTGTCACAGCTGGGAGGCTAGTCCTGGCGTCTAGTGGGTAGAGGTCAGGGATGCTGCTAACAGCCCTCCAGTGCCCAGGACGGTCCCTGCAACAAGGAACCATCCGACCCAAGATGCCCACACTGCCGAGGTTAAGAAACCCGGGATAGCAATGAAAGATTAAAACTCGGAAGCCCCAAGCCCCCAAGGTCAGGAAGGCTCTCTGAGGAGCGCAGGCTGGAAACCGGAGAAAAAACTTTCCAGTCACACAAAACTGGGTTCTGATTCTGGCGCTGCCTCTCGCTACAAGCAAGTCCAGGCCTACTTTGCTCATGGAAAGTGGGGAGGGCTGTACTTGTCTGGAAGCCACGATCAGCAGCTGTAACAGCACCTCATTCCCCCCATTCTCTGGAGCACGTCGACTTTACCTTCTAATATCTCTGAAAACTGGGATGTATCTTACAAGAATGCCGCTGCATATTTTAAGTGGCAGCATTTTATTATAGTTTTAAAATTCCCTCTACACAATGCAATCCTCCTTATTGCGGGGGGAGGGGGCGCACGCCCACCACCCTGCCCCCAGGCATCTGGCCAGACGAAGTAGGTGCCCAAGGTCACCATTTAGCTCGGGATGGAGACAGGGTTCAACTCAGCTGCGTGACTTCAACCTAGGCCTCTCTCCTTTGAGGGGAGTTCGAAAGGAGACTTTCTGGCACTGATACAATAATCTTTACACGAGGAAGAGTCTGAAGGGCCTAATGGAAACAGGGCTGTGGGACTTTCGAGTTTTCTGTTTCGTTTCTCGATAGCCTCTAATTTTTTTGTTCAGGGAGCACACCAGACTCATCCTGGGACACAGGCCGGTGATGGGCGCCCGCCTCAGCACTGCCCAGAGTGGTGGCTGACGGGCGGCACACAGACTTGGGGCGCCCTTCCCATCACCGCACATGCCCTGGAGAGAGGGGGGTGTTACTGCGCTGACAGAAACCAGCGTGGGCCCCAGGAAAACCAGATGCACCAAACGAGGAGATGCTGGCTGGCTTTTCTGCTGTTACCAGTGAGAAGCCACATGCCTGCGGAAACATTTCAAATCAAACATGAATGCCATGAACTTACCAAAAGATCCTGCATCTTCCAGAAACCCAGAAGGTTTTAATCGATAATTCTTGGCTTTTTTCGAAACCTTGTCCTTGGTGTCCCAGAGCCTCAAGGTGATTTTGTGAAAATTTATTTTCTTTAGTAACTCCTTTGTCATGTTGATGTTAAAACTTTGGGTCCACGACACCCAGACCCTGTCCCCTTCTTGCCATGGCCTGATAGTCTGTGTAAAAGGACAACAAGAGACTCTCAGCGTTGAAAGCTCAGAGGCCAAGATCTGACCGCTGCCACGATGTGGCAGGCCCTACCTTCCGCTTGTCTGTCTGTGCATCCCACTCCCTCCTGGCTCCCAACTCACATAGGGAATCAGGAAATGGGTGCCGCAGACAGGGGCCTGCACGCCTCTGGGTTGCTCGGAAAAATAAAGTAAAAGCAATTCCCTGCAAAGAGTGTCCCTCCCAGGGACTCCCCATCCTGACCCAGAGCCCTGCCCCAGGCGGGAGTGTGCGTGTGTGTGCGGGTGGCGGGTGTGCACACACACGTACTCACGTGTACACACAGAAAGAAATAACAAGAGCTGCCAAAACTTTTGAAACACCAAAGAAATTATTAGGTAAAAATACCTTCAGAGAAAATCATAGAGTTGCTATCAGTATTATTAGGTTCATGCAGATTCCCATCCAGTAGGCCTAGAGTGGCGACCAAGATCCTACATTTCTAGCAAGTTCCAGGGGAAGTGAGCATCCTTTGTGGCTCTTGCTATTTCTTGTGAGTATCAGACTACATGCAAGGCCACACACACACACACACACACACACACACACACACACTCACACTCACAACACATTCACCTTTATTCCTGAATCCAGGAACACTTTGGCCAAGGCTGGAAACACCACCACATCGACCTTTTTAGGCTCCCCATCACCAGGCAGGAGGAAGTACTCGATGTGGTAGTAATGGCGAACCTTTGCAATAGGTTTGTCCATTTTAGGGTGTCTCCTGTACTGTGCAACCAAACTTGAATATTTTCCTTTGTGACCTAGAAGATACAGATGTAATGAGACTTGTTCTAACCTCACTTGGGAAAGCAGACCCGTCTCCACAATTCCCCGGAACGAAGAAGAGCCCAAGGCTGGAGGAGGTGCCGTGTGCAGACTCCCCACTGCCACCCGCTTGGAGTTAAGATGCATGTCCGGTCCTCCCAGCCACCAGAGGAGCAGCCCCAGGGCTGGAAGCCAGTGTGCGGAATTATAGCGCGTGACTCCGAGGTGAGCATCTCCTTAAATTTTTTTACTGTAGGCACTTACCTGCCTGCCCCTAGTCTTGACAGTAAGAGGCAGGTTAAAAAAAAAAACAAAAAAACCCCACCAATACAGGGTAGGATAAATTAGACACATACGATGGAATACGATATAGGTGTTTAAAACAAACAACAACAAAGTAAAGCCAGGTCTGCTCATGTCCTGTAAGATATCTAAGAGGTCATCAAATTTTTAAAGAGCAAGTTGTAGAACAGGATACACAGGACCTCATTTCTCTTAAGTAAACAATTTACATAAACATTCATAAATAAATTCATAACTATTTAGGTATTGAAGGAAAAAACATTGAAGCTAGAATTTTATATCCAGCCAAAGACAGATCCTTCGAAGGTACTGGCGCCATAAAAATACTCGCAGGCAAGGTCTCGTAAGTTGAGCTGCACAGCAATCTATTTTGTAAACGCCTTTGGAATAAGTGCCCAACTAAGAAAAACAAATCTGGGAGATGCTGCAAGAGATGTGAGGATTAAAGGTAATCAAATAAGCACCAGTTTCCTTTTGGGTGGTATTTGCAGATGTCTTTTTCCAGGCTCTTTTGCTTGCTATCAACCAACCAAAGATAAAAAGCACCATTATGGATAGAGGAGGTCACACACAATGACCAAAAATTCAATTCACCAAGAAGATAGGTCAATTCTAAAACATGGTATACACCTAACCAAATAGCCTCCAAAATATCTGAAGCAACCATCAACAGAACTACAAGGAGAAGTTGAAATTAATCATCGTGGGGAGATATTTCAGGCAGAACAACAAAAAAAGACATATCAAAAAATGGAGTACTTCTTGATATATCTAGGAATACACCTACCTAAGGAGGCAAAAGACCTGTACTCCAAAAACTATAAGACACTGATGAAAGAAATCAAAGACTACACAAACATATGGAAAGATATACCACATGTTCTTGGATTGGAAGAGTCAATATTGTTAAAATGACCATAATATCTAAGGCAATCTACAGATTCAACACAATCCCTATCAAACCGTCAAAGACATTTTTCACAGAACGAGAACAAAAATTTTTTAAATTTGTATGGAAACACAAAAGACCCTGAAATCTTGAGAAAGAACAGAGCTGGAGGAATCATGCTCCCTGACTTCAGACTATACAACAAAGCTACAGTGATCAAAACAGTATGGTAGGGCTTCCCTGGTGGCACAGTGGCTGAGAGTCTGCCTGCCAATGCAGGGGACACGGGTTCGTGCCCCGGTCTGGGAAGATCCCACGTGCCGCGGAACAGCTGGGCCCGTGAGCCATGGCCGCTGAGCCTGTGTGTCTGGAGCCTGTGCTCCGTAACAGGACAGGCCACAACAGTGAGCGGCCCGCGTACCACAAAAAAAAAATAGTATGGTACTGGCACAAAAACAGACACAGAGATTAACAGAACAGGATAGAAAGCCCAGAAACAAATCCACGCATTTATGGTCAATTAATCTATGACAAAGGAGGCAAGAATATACATTGGAGATAAGACAGTCTCTTCAATAAGTGGTAAGTGGTGCTGGAAAAACTGGAGAGCTACGTGTAAAAGAATGAAATTAGAACATTCTCTAACACCATACACAAAAACAAACTCAAAGTGGATTAAAGAGCTACACGTAAGACAGGATACTATAAAACTCCTAGAGGAAAACATAGGCAGAACACTCTTTGACATGAATCACAGCAATATGTTTTTGGATCCGTCTTCTACAGTGATGGAAATATAAACAAATGGGACCTAATTCAACTTAAAAGCTTTCACACAGCAAATGAAACCATAAACAAAATCAAAAGATAACCTAAGGTCTGAGAGCAAATATTTGCAAATGATGCTACCAACAAGGGACTAATTTCCAAAATTTACAAACAGCTCATGCAGCTCAATATCAAAAAAACGAACAACGCAATGAAAAAATGGGCAGAAGACATAAGTAGACATTTCTCCAAGAAGACATATAGTTGGCCAACAAGCACAGGAAAAGTTGCTCAATGTCACTCATTATTAGAGAAATGAAAAATCGAAACTACAATGAGGCATCACCTCACACCAGTCAGAATGGCCATCATTAAAAGTCCACAAACAGTAAATGCTGGAGAGGGTGTGGAGAAAAAGGAACCCTCCTACACTGTTGGTGGGAATGTAAATTGGCGCAGCCACTGTGGAGAACAGTATGGAGGTTCATCAAAAAACTAAAAATAGAGTTACCATATGATTCTGCAATCCCACTCCTGGGCATAGATCTTCAGAAAACTGTAATTCAAAAAGATACATGCACCTCAGTGTTCATAGCAGCACTGTATACAATAGCCAAGACATGCAAGCAACCTAAATGTCCATCGACAGAAGAATGGATAAAGAAGATGTGGTATATATACACAATGGAATATTACTCAGCCATGAAAAGAATGAAATCATGCCATTTGCTGAAACATGGATGGACCTAGAGATTATCATACTAAGTGAAGTAAGTCAGACAAAAACGAATATTATATATCACTTAGATGCAGAACCTAAAAAAATGAAACAAATGAATTTATTTACAAAACAGAAATAGACTCACAGACATAGAAAACAAACTTATGGTTACCAAAAGGGATAGTAGGGGAGGGGAGATAAATTAGGAGGTTGGGATTAACATATACACACCACTATATATAAAATAGATAAACAACAAAGACCTACTCTATAGCACAGGGAGCTATACTCCGTATCTTCTAATAACCTACAATGGAAAAGAATCTGAAAAAGAACATATATGACTGAATCACTTTGCTGTACACTTGAAACTAAGACAACATTGTAAATTAACTATATTTCAATTAAAAAGCTGATATAAAAAAAGACAGTCCACCTTAAAAAAAGTGGAGTACTTTTCTCTGCCCTTAATCTTGGGGTTCAACCATGTGCCTTGCTTTGGCCAATAAAATGCCTGCAGGTGGGAGGTGTCCAAAGACCTGAAGAGTGCTGGGGTGACTGGGCTTGCCCTCTTTTGTGCCCTGCCTTTCCATGACAGGAATGCGTCTGGGTTGCCCACACATCCGAGAGGAGGATGACAGAGACAGAAGCAGGGCAGAGCTACTGCAGGAAGCCCAGCCTAGATCAGCTGGCCTGCTCACCCAGGACAGGGATTTCTGTTTGAAGCCAACGAAATGGGGAGTTGTTTGTATTTGTTACACAGCGGTTTTGGGTAGTAGCTGATTACCTTTGCACTCAGAGATTTTGATCCAATAATCTGAGAGTCTGTATTTAAACAAGGAATTAGATGATGCACAACCAGCTTATGGGGGGGGGGGGAAATGCCTTAACCTCTCCGTCACTTCTTTATTTTCAAAAAGCAGAAATAACATCACTTGCTTCTTAGGGTTTTGAGAAGACTGAGTCTGTGAAGCCCATAAACTGTTCCTTGCCTGGACCACAGTGGGCCCTAAAGTGGCAGTTCCTTTCCGGACCTCTGCTCCTGGCACTGGCCACCCTACTGAGGGAGCACAGGTACCCTACACTCCTGGGAGAAGGTCACTGGTACACCCCCTCTCTGCTGTCACACTTACCCGCGGTCACTGGGAAGGCCAGAGAGATGATGAACTTGCAGGGGACAACGTGGGGCACGTCCGAGTCGAAGGTGCTGGCAGGCCCTTCTGAGGACTCGCCGCTGCACTGGTAGCCGGTGGCCGACTCCTGGGCCCAGGCCCTAACCTTCAGGTTCTCCTCCACTTCACACTCGCTCCCGGACTGGTAAAAGCTGCCCATGGAGGACATGGTCCCCATGCTCGCCTGGTCCTCGTCCTCCCACTCACAGGCCGGCAGCTACATGCGGCAGGGCGGCCCCCCCGGCCGGCACTCCCGGCTGCAAGGAAATAAAGGCACGGCCGTCACCACCACTGCCCCCAGGAGGGAAGCCCTGCCTGCCCCCTCCTCTCCCCCGTGCCTTGTCCTGTTCCGGGCTGACCAGCCAAGGCCTCAGACACTGCCTGGCACGCAGCGGACACTCAATAAAGATTAGATGAACCTCAGAGAATGATGCCGTCAGTAACCGTGATAATCAGCAAAGCTAGCGTCTCCAAATTGAGTCCCGTCCTCCCGGCCCCAGCTGTTCCTCCTTTCAAGATCAAAGTTAATCATTCAGCACGTCTGGAATGCCTGCTCCAGGTGAGTGCAATTCCCCAAGAATCACAAGGGAATGGGTGGGGGGTGAGGGCCTCGGGTTAGCTGTGCCAAAGCACAGTATGACCTTGGTTTGGGGGCAGCACGCGCAAGAGCCTGCTGAGGCCAAGGAGGGCGAGGACCCCGAGGCAAGACCCGACCGAGCACTGAGTACTGGGCTCCGGGCACGAGCGCCCTCCATGGACGCCGCACGCCAGCAAACGCTAAGAAGGGGCTGCGCAGCTGGAGCGGGGGCCGGGGCGGATGGGGGGGTACCTGCGGCGCCTGTGAGCGGACGCGCTGGGCAGCCGCGTGGGCTCAGACGACGGCGTCGGTCAGCTCGCACAGCAGCTGCACAGCCTCCTCACCGAGGAGGCTCAGAGGACTTGGTGCGTCCACCCGGGGAAGGGAGGCCCGCAGGAGCCGCCTCGCCGCTATGTTTGGCGGTTGCTAGGAGACGCGCGTGGCCACAGCCCCGGGGCGGGGCTCCTCTCCTGGGGGCGGGGCTCCCCGCCTCGTTCGCTGGTCCCAGGCCAGGTGCCCAGACAAGGTCCGGCAGAGAGTTGTATACAAATGCAGAACCAGCTGCCTTTATGCCTTCAGTTATTCGCTTATCCACTCAGTCTTTTTTTTTTTTTTTTGGATGTGGACCATTTTTTAAGTCTTTATTGAATGTTTTACAATATTGCTTTTTATGTTTTGGTTTTTTGTGGGTTTTTTGGCCGTGAGCCATGTGCCGTCATAGCTCCCCGACCAGGGATCGAACCCACACCCCCTGCATTGGAAGGCGAAGTCTTAACCACTGGACCGCCAGGGAAGCCCCCATTCAGTCTTTCAGGAATTCCTGCTCTGAACGTGAGCACCTATTATGCGCCTGAGCCTTACCTGCAGTACAGGGGAGAGGCATTGCCAGCTCCCCACTACAGCTCCATCAGCGGCCCCCTCCCGTTCTTTGATGAAGGCAAAGGAAGCACCGGGCTCTGCAAACTCAGATGACCCAACCCCACCCCACCCCCCATCCTGTCTGGCACAGACTCTCTGCTTCTGTCACTGATGTCTTTCAAATATCATGAGAATTCTTTTTAGTCATCATGAGCCCCAAACTCAGCGATGAGGAAACCGAGGCTTAGAGAGGTGAAGCTATTTGCCTGAGGTCACACAGGTATATGGCAGCACTGGATTGAAAGACAGACTATCTGACGGACACCCTGCCCCCCACCCCCAGATGAGAGACCCCTAGCTGCTGCTCCCGATGTAGAAGACCACAGACCACCAAAGGGGCTGCGGCGGAGGGACACATCGCAGAAGCGACTGCCCGGAGGGGTTGGGGCAGGCTTCACGGGAGAGG
Source organism: Globicephala melas (assembly GCF_963455315.2). Lineage (NCBI taxonomy): Eukaryota > Metazoa > Chordata > Mammalia > Artiodactyla > Delphinidae > Globicephala > Globicephala melas. The sequence goes on along the minus strand of NC_083324.2, from coordinate 2,057,013 downwards.
TGACAAAAGCCAAACTGTGGGGTCTGCCGGGCGAGGAAAGCAAGGGAAAGCATTCCAGGCAGAGGACACAGCATATGCAAAGGCCAAGCGGAGTGAAAACGTGTGGCAAGTTCAGGGAAGGGATGATGAGGCTGGAGTGGCGCACGGGGGCCCCGGTACCAAGCCCCTGGGCAGTAGTTTGTTCAAGCGAATGGGTGCGGAATCTCCACACACACTTCGCTGTTGCAGAAACTGAGGCTCTGAGATGAGACACAACCTACCCGTGGCCGAAGAGCAAAACTGTGGACGCAAGCACCCTCCCACCCAGTGCCCACCTCCCTAGGCCGTCCCCAGGGGCTGGGGACAGTAGTCCAGTATTCCAGAATACTTCCCACTGACGGGGGCCCTCCGACATTCCTCAGGTTCGATCAGTCTAAAAAACTGAACCTTAAGAACAGCTGTGAGGGGAAGTCTCCAAATGGCAGTGAGGTCCCCTGGGGAGAAGGACTCAAGTTTCACCACTGAGTGCCATGACACCCTGTCCAACAGCCTGCAGACTACCGTCCATAAGCAAGGAAGTACTAAAAAGACACACCCAGGGTTGCAAGGGGAAAAGGCTACTAGGATACACCAGCTCCCAAAAGGCCCCATTAACAAGAGCTGGTCAGTGACACCACCCTCCCTGGGACAGACAGCAGGCCTCCTGCCCGTCAGGTGCCACCTGCTGCCTGAGGCTGGTTTTGCTCCAAAGGGTCCTCGATCACCCTGTTACCAAGGGCAGCAGCCAATCTCCCCAGCATCTCCTGTGGGGCGGCCCTGAACTCAGGCTTGAGAGGTCTTAGACCAAAGAGCCTTGGTCCTGGATGTGCATGAGAATCACCCAGGATCATGTCAAATCTTCAATCCTGAGGCTTCACTCCAGACCTGTGGAATTGATTCTCCAGAGGTGGGGCTTAGGAACCGGTGATAGATTGTATTTTCCAAACACCTCAACAGATTCCCTCCCACCCTCTCTTCTTACAGTGTGATGTCAACACTCTTCACATCCCGTGGTGGGTCTAGTCCCCTCCCCCTTGAACCCCGACAGAACTTTTGGACCACCTCAGCCAACAGAGTAGAGTGGAAGTGACACTCGGTGACATCTGCAGCCAGGTCATACAAATTCCATGTGCTTCTGCCTTGTTCTTTGGGGCGCTCACTCTAGGAACCCAGCTCCATGTTATGAGGAGGCCCAAGCAGCCTCATGGAAAGGCCACGTGTAGACGCTCTGGCCAACAGTCGGCAGGGTTCCCGGCCAACTGCCAGCCTCACTGCCCAAAATGTGAGAGCCAGACCTCAGGGGATTCCAGCCCCCAGCCTTTGAGTCACCTGGCTGACACCATGTGTAGCAGAAACCAGCTGTCCCCATGAAGCCCTCTGCAAATTGCAGATTTATCAGCAAAGTAAGTTACTGCTGTCCTAACCCAGTAAATTTGGGGATTATTCGTTGTGCAATAATAACTAACTGGAACAGAACGCTTGTTTGTTAAAGTCACCTCCACCAAGATCCCATTGCATAGCCAAGATCTGGAACCACTTCCCTGAGGGAGGTAGTGACCAGGTCAAGAGCCAGGGCATCATGGGATGGAATGAAGGCAAAGGTGTGTCACCTGAGACTCAGGCACGACGGGCGGGTCTCCCCTCCCCTCAGCAAAGACGGCTTCAGGGCTGGCAAAGTCAGAATAGGACAGGAGGAAGGACAAAGTCACATTGCAAAGGGTCACCCCGTGGAGCGCAGCCATCTGAGGGCGATCTGTCCCTGCTCCTTCTTCCTCCAGGGCAGTGGAGCGCCAAAGCTCCCACGGCACCCAGAGAGCTTCTGAAGTTACTGCAAGACTCTGGCAGCTGGAAGCATACACCCATCTTCTTCTTGCCATCCCTCTCCTAAGCAAAGCACCCCCGCCACCTTATAACAACTTTACTGAGGTGTATTTTATATCATACGGTGCACCCATTTCAAGTGTATGATTCAATGATTTTTAGTAACTTCACCAAGTGGTGAAATCATCACCATAAATAAGTTTTAGAACATTTTCATCTCCCTAATAAGATCCTTCGTGCACAAGTTTCACCCAAAAGTACTATAATTAATTAAAATTAATCTCTGTTCCCACTCCAAGCTCTAGACAACCATTAATCTACTTTCTGTCTCTAAAGAGGTGCCTTTTTCTGAACATTTCCTATAAACGGAGCCATAAATCCGTTTTGTCTATCCAGCCGTCAGTTCATGGACATTTCGACATTTAGGAAGATGCTGCTGAGGACATTCACATGAGGGTCTCTGTGTGGACAGATGTTCTCGTTTCTCTTGAGTAGAGGCGTCTAGCAGTGGGAGAGCTGGGTCACGTAGTATGCTACACGTATGGATCAGGCTCTATGCTTGTCTTTTACTGACAAACTGTTCTCCAACGTGGCTGCACCATTTCACATTCCCACCAGCAACGTGTGAGGGTTCCTATTTCTCTACATCCTCGAAAACACTTATTGTCCGTCAGTTATTATCGCCATTCTCGTGAGGGCAAAATAGTCTCTCATTGAGGTTCTGCTTTGTATTTCCCTAATACCTAACGGTACTGGGATCTTTTCTCGTGCTTATTGGCCAACCATATATATTCTTTTGGGAAATGTCTGTCCCTGTCTTTCACCCATTTGTCGATTGGGTTGTTTGTCTTCTTCTTATTGAGCTGTTGGAGTTCTTTGTCAGTTCTGAATACAAGGCCCCTACTGGGCATGTGTTTTGTCAAGATTTTCTCCCAGTTGCCTGCTTGTCCCGTCATTTCTTAATGGCGTCTTTATCACTGCGCTTTGAAGTGCAAAAGTTCTGAATTTTGATGAGATCCAATGTATTGATTTTTTTTCTTTTTTTTGGACCACGTGTTTGGTGTTGTATCTAAGAAATCTTTGCCTAACCCAGGCCCATTTTTAATAGAGAGAAGTCAAACTTGGCGTCTGAACACTAAGCAAATCCACTAACCAAGACTCCTAAAAATGTAAAAGCTTTGACACTAAAACTGATGGCTCTCGGAGAATCCCAGACACTCCAGGGGACTGTACAGAATGACACAAGTTTTCTGAAAAACAGTTTGACAACATCAAGAGCTTATAAAATGCCCGCACTCCTTGGCCCTGCAGTAAAGCACCCAGGAAATAGAGCCAACCTTTCACAGTGTTGTTGGAATGGAGAAAAACTGCAAACCACCGCTATGTGCACCTATTGGGACGACAAAGCACCTTCCGGGTCAGTCCTAAGAGGGAGTCTGGACCAGCCTTTGAGAATAACGTTACCCAGGAATGGTAATGATGGCGGAGCCATTTAGGAAGATGGGTGAGGTGCAGAGACAGATCCCAACAGCAGCATTTCAACTTGTTTCTTTATGTCACATTGAAGGAGGTACAAGTGACATCCTGTAAAATTCACCCTTTTAAGTGCTTTGACAGGTGTATACAGTCATGAAACTACCACCCCCATGAAGGTATAGAATGTTTTCACCACCCCCGAAAGTTCTTTCATGCTTAAATGCATGGAAAACATCTGAAAACAAATACATCAAAAGAACCCTGTGTTCTTCTCTTGTTGGCACAAGGGGGGATGGTTTTTTTGCTCTTTAGCATTTTGCTGGGCTGTTTGTAGACACTGTGAACAACATACTATTAGGAATGGCTCAAACAATACTGAGCTGACTTCAGAAAAACCACTTCTCTCCGCTCTCCCCGACGCAGCCACACACCCATCCCCCAGCTCACACAAAAGCGCAGGAGACCTCTGAGTTTGCTCACTTTGAGCCTTAAACAAAAACCTTGTGGGTCCAACCGGGATGATTTCAGAGGCGCCTGGTAACACTGCCCGCAGACAGACAGGCCTGACAGCGCCCCATTATCAACCCGGACTCCCCTGCCCCCAAGGAGCTGCGGGGGGCAGAGGCCAGGCGATGGTTCCACGTCAAGATATTTAAAGTCTTTCTTTTCAATAGTGACTGGCCCAGAAAAGTTCCTGTTCAAAGGATTCCTTCCGCAAAAGCCATCGCCAGCTGCAGCAACGGGGGTAGTCTCCCCTGGGTCACCAGCTCTCAGCTTTAACATGAAATTGAATCAGGTTCATCTGCAGAGCCACAAGAGGGAGGGGATATGGGGATATACGTATATACACGCTGCTTCACTTTGCTGTACAGGAGAAACTAACACAACATTGTAAAGCATTTATACCCCCATAAAGATGTGGGGGGAAAAAAAGTCCAGAGTCAAGTTCCAGCGTCCCGTTTTTTTTTTTTCTTTTTCTTTTTAATTTGGCTGCACTGGGTCTTAGTTGCGGCACACGGGATCTTCGTTGGCGTATGTGGGATCTTCAGTTGCGGCAGGCATGCGGGCTCTAGTTCCCTGACCAGGGATTGGACCTGGGACCCCTGCACTGGGAGTGCAGAGTCTTAGCCACTGGACCACCAGGGAAGTCCCCAGAGTCCTGTTCTAAGTGCAGACAGCAACGTCCCTGGCGGTGGGACTCCCGGCCTAGAAGTTTCTACGGTCCAGCTGGGAGTCCAATCAACCTAACATCTGGAGTCTCGCTGACTCCAGCATCTCTGGGCACAAGGATGCTTGAATCCCAGGGATGCCAGCTACATGCAGTTTTCCTTCTGATGCAGTGTGTCCACATCTATAAAATGACATAATTAGTGCCTACTTAATGCCAGGCCCTGTGCTGGGCATGGGGGTACCAGGTCTCTGGCCTTGTGAAGCTCAGCCCTCGTGGCAGGCCTGCAAACAAGTGGCAATGGGGTACAATGCTGTTTCTTAAAATACAAGTTAAAAAGTACGTCTCACCTGTAGGCAGAGAAAGCACATGGAGAGCCTCATGCCACACTGTGCCCGGCAGCAGCTGCGGGCAGGCAGCTCAGAAGGGGGCTGGAGCTCTTCTCTCAGCGTGCCCGACACCAAGCCCGGCGGACAGACAGGCAAGCGTCCCTCCCGTCATGGCTGATAGTGCATTACAGGGAGACAGACAGACGCACCAGGCAAGAGAGTCTGTTAGGGGCGCAAAGGGCTTGCAATGTCACCGAAGGCCTCACTGAGGGGCTGACGCTGGAGCAAGGGACTTGGAGGTGAGGGGGCGGGCTGTAAACATCTAGGGAAGCAGATGCAAAGGCCCTGGGGTGAGTTAGAAGAACAGAAAGGAGGTCAGTGAGGGAGGTTACGGGGGACACGGGCGCACACTACACTGGGCCTTTAGTCCCTGAGAGAGGGAGATAACAGTGGGTGCTGAGCGAAAGAGGGCGTCTGCTGGCTGTGGAGGACGACATAGGAATTCAAGGGCACTTCCTGGGAGGAGGCTGTTGCAATGATACAGGTGAGAGATGCTGGGGGTTTGGTCCAGGGTAGCAGTGGCGCAGGAAGAGGGGGTCAGATTGGGGGTGAGCTCTGAAGGTGCACGGCCTGACAGACCGGATGTGGCGCGAAAGTGACAGAAGAACCCAAGACGGTAGGGATTTGCCGAGGGAGGCTGGAGGCCCCGCGAACTGAGATGGAGGTGTTGGAGGGGAGGAAGGGAAGGAGTCCAGGACTGAGAACATCTGTATTCCTTTACCCATTGAGAAATACATGAATTACACTGCTGGTAGGAATGAAAATGGTGCAACCACTTTGGAAAATGGCCTGGCAGGCCCTCAAAAGTTAAACATAAAACTACCACACAGAGCTTCCCTGGTGGCACAGTGGTTGGGAGTCCGCCTGCCAATGCAGGAGACACGGGTTCATGCCCCGGTCCGGGAGGATCCCACATGCCGCGGAGCGGCTGGGCCCGTGAGCCATGGCCATTGAGCCTGCGCGTCCAGAGCCTGTGCTCCGCAGCGGGAGAGGCCACAACAGCGAGAGGCCCGCATACCGCAAAAAAAAAAACAAAAAACAAAAAAACTACCACACAACCCAGCAACCTCACCCCTAGGTATATACTCAAGAAAAGTGAAAATATATGAACACACAAAAACTTCTACATGAATGCTTACAGCAGCGTTACTCAGAACAGCCAAAGAGTGGAAACAATCCAAGCGTCCATCGACAGACGAACGGATAAACCAAAGGTGGTCCATCCATGCGATGGAATATTACTCAACAATAAAAAGGAATGAACCGCATGACAGCTACAACCTGGTTGACGCTGGAAAACATTATTGTTAACATTCTCAAAAAGGAGCCAGTCACAAAAGGTTACATATTGTATAATTCTGTTTGATACACAATGTCCATGATAGTCAAATCCATAGAAACAGAAAATAGTGGTTTCCTAGGGCTGGGAGTTGGGAGTGGAGGGTAGGAAACTGGAGCAGTGGGTGGGCTACCTAGTACAAGGGTTTTTGGGGGGGTGGTGGTGAGTGATGAGAATGTTCTAAAAATGAAATTGTGATGCTGGTTATATGCTCTATAAATATACCAGAAACCACTTATTAATATACCTTAAACGGGTGAACTCTGTGGTCTGTAAATGGCAAATAAAGTATGTCTTCCCCCCGCAAAAGAAAAAGAGAAAAGAAACAAACAAAAACATCTCCTTTATCAAAAAGAGAGATGTTACACTGAAAGCCAAACTCCTCCGACCCCTGGAGATAACGACTGAATCCGTTTGTGAATCCCTCCATCTTTTTCTATGCGCTTACATACACATGTCCTCCCAGAAAATATTTAGTACCGTTTCGTGTGGGTTTATCGTTATTGTCGCTTTTTTCTCTCATCCTTTTGTGGTGATTCATCCCGGCTGCTGTACCAATGGGCAAAATGTTGTCTCCAGTTTCTCACTATTATAAACAACGATGCAATGAACATCCTGTACACATGTGTTTTTTCTAAGGCGGAAGCCAAGCATTGGAGTTGATGTAAAATTTTTTGTCAAATTGCTACCACTTTAATAATTTTTTTTTAAATGCACATCCAAAATGGTTGGGGAAAAGCATCTAACTCCTTCCTGGCAGAGGTGAGTGGTGGGCACAGTCTTCAAGAATGAGTAGAAATCTGCCAAATGGACAAAGTGCTTATTCTGGGGTACTGCAGCAGAGGAGACAGAATTTTAGTGCTTTTTCAAATTCCAGGATTTAACACTGAAATTCCTAGAGCTGTACACAGGCCAGATTCTGCCCATCGTATAGCCAAAGGCAGTTGAAGAAATCTGCCTCTTACTCCTGCGAGGCTGGATGAGGGTTCCCAGTGCAGGTATCAGGTTAGGACATCTCTACACCTCTCTTGTCAAAAAAAAAAAAAAAAAAAAAAAAGGAAAAGCAGCCTTACATTCACCTGAGAGGCTGATTTTTCTTTCCTCTTCCAGAGCGGTGTTCTAAGGCACCAGAGGAAGTGTTGGCCAAACAGCTACCTGGTAGCCTAACGCCAGCTCAGAGGTGGAATTCCGGTCGCAGGGCCAATCCACTCCCCAGGCACAAACGGGTGAGAAGATGGAAGGCCACGGCTTTCCTATACCACCACCACCACCACCACCCCCCACCACCACCCCCACCCCCCCGCTTCAACACACACAGAGCTTAGAGAGCAAGGGTCCGGCTCAGATCGGCTTCTATCCAGCGGGATGGCCCTAACGCATCCCCTCACTTCTCGGAGCTGGGTTTTCCTCTGCTCTAGTTACCACGTGAGGCCCTTTGCACCAGCCCTGGTGGAGTGAGAAGCGGGTTTAGGAACCCAGTCGCTGAATTTAAGGGGAGGGGGGCTTCTCCGTACTTACGGGAGTACGGCCCCAGCTAGCTTGCGGGGCTACGCTTGAAAGGTTTTCTGGCGAGAAGGGGTGGAGTGACGCGTGGGCGTGGGACAGACCTGGGGGCCACCGGACCAGGGGGCCACCCTCCAGCCCTCCCCAGCTTCCTATCCCGAGCCCACCCCTTGTCCCCGTCTCGGGCCACACTCTCTGCACAACGCAGCTAGGTGGAGAGCGGGGGAGTTGAAAGCAGACAGACCCGGGAATGGGAGGAAAAGAGGGGATGCCAGGGACGCCCCGGGAGTGATGAGGGGAGAAGAGTGCAGGGGTCACCGAGAGAAGCGAGATCAGGAGGGAGACCAGTCAGTGGTGGCCCCACGGGGGTCTCGGGGCTCCTGGATTCCCTAACCAAGCCCCCTCAGAGCCAACCCGGAGAAAACACAAACGCCCTGCCAGGCCAGCGCAGCTGCTGGACACGGCCCTCGGCGCCGCTCCAACCAGACCGCCACCGCTAAGCCCCTCCTTTCAAGAAACTCTGGGGCCGCCCCTGGAGGTGGCGGGGCGGAGGGACCCGAGGAGCGGCGCTTGGCGGCGATGGAGCCCAGCGGCCCGGGCACGGGGACCGGCGTGGAAGGCGCGGCGGGCGACCCGTACCAGCGACCAGCGCGGCGCACACAGTGGCTGCTGAGCGCCCTGGCGCACCACTACGGGCTGGACCGAGGCGTGGAGAACGAGATCGTGGTGCTGGCCACGGGCCTGGACCAGTATCTACAGGAGGTCTTCCACCACCTGGACTGCCGAGGCGCCGGCCGCCTGCCCCGCGCCGACTTCCGCGCGCTCTGCGCGGTGCTGGGGCTGCGCGCCGAGGAGGCTGCCGCCACCTGGGAGGCTGCCGGGGATACAGCCGCGGGAGACACGAACTCCGGGGATGTGATCGCTGGGGTGGCCACCGATGGGGACGCGGATGCGGAGGAGGAAGCGCGCCTGGCACTGCGCGCCGAGCCGCCTGAGCTCACCTTCCGCCAGTTCCACGCGCGCCTCTGCGGCTACTTTGGCACCCGCGCCGGGCCCCGTCTGCCCCGCGGCGCTCTCAGCGAGCACATCGAGACGCAGATCCGCCTGCGCCGTCCGCGCCGCCGCCGCCGAGCGCCCCATACGCCCGGCTCCGACGGCGGCCCGGACAGCGAACGCCTGGCGCGCTTGGAGGAAGAAAACAGCAGCCTGCGTGAGCTGGTGGAGGACCTGCGGGCCGCGCTGCAGAGCAGTGACGCGCGCTGCCTAGCACTGCAGGTGCACCTGGTCCCGGGGCGGAGGGTGACGACGGAATGGGGCGGGGGGTGGGGGGCATTTGACAGCGGGCTGGCTGCAGAGCCCCTGCTGTGCGGAGGAAGAGGACGGGGGGGGGGGGGGGGTGGCGCCGCGGGGGCGGGTGAAGGGCAGCCCTCCCCACTTCAGCCTACTTGCATCCTGTCCCTAGCCACCCCATTCCACTCCAACACACTCTAGTCCCCTCCCCTACTCACATCACACATTCCAGCCCCCCAAAACTCCAGTCCCTCAGAGAAAACCATTCCGCCAACACACACACACAGCCCATCTCATCCTGCCTCTCTGACCCAGCCGTGGACCCTCGCAGGAAACCTGGTCAGTCTCACACACATACGCCTCCGGAGCTCTCCGCGGTGCCAGGATTCCAGGAGGCCTAGGAGATAAGGTGTGAGGAAGGCCTGTCCGCACCCTTAAGGAGCTAACGAGGTACACAGGCAGCTCGGTGCAGTCACTCAACGAACATTGGAGGGCCTCCCTCGGGGCCAGGCCTGGTGTCCCAATGCTAGATAGTGTCACTGTCGACCAGGCAGGTCTGGCCACTCAGCGCTGCGGGGGCCAGGCACTGAGAGAGGCATGGACCCAGCCCAGGCATCTGCAATTCAGTCAACAAGCACTTGAGCGTTGTGCCCAGCCGTGTGTCAAAGGCCATGGGGGGCTGGGGGTCAGACGAGGACCAGACGGCCTCTGACCCAAGGGACCACAGGCCAGGAGGGAGCTGACGTTCTAGTAGCCCTGCCCGCTCCCCACACAGCCCGGGTTCACAGCCCTGAGGGGTAGAGAGAGGCCAGGGAGTGCGCAGGGGTGCAAGGCGCGGATTTCAGGGGCCACGGCCAGCGGACATCGGAGAAGCCAAGTCGGGGCGGGAAAGTACTGCCATTGTGTGGAGTAAGATCGTCCAGGATCATTAGTTCCCCAAGTATTTGCTGAGCACCTACTGTGTGCCAGGCCTGTTTTAGGCGCCGGATGCCCAGCAGTGAACACGACAGAAGAAAACCGCACCCTCAAGGAGGCGGCTGCCTAGCAGCAGACAGCGAGGAGTGCCGGGAACGCCCATAGAGGGCTCCCCAGTCTAGGGCGTGGAGGAGCACGAGGGAGCGGCGTGCCCTGAGGGCCGGAGGTGGACAGAGAAGAGTGCAGGCGTTTGGGACTCACTGGAACTGTGCAAACAACAGAATATGGGCTTTGTGCCTCACTGGCCCGCATCCATTAAAAGGGAGTGACATGAGCTCCCGCCTCGGTAGAGTTAGGGCGAGGGTTAAATGAGTTCAGGTGGGCCCAGGGCGGCGAGCACGAGCGCGAGAAACGTGCCGGGTTGCTTTGCTCACGCGCCCTGGGCCGGGTGGGGTCTGGCGCGAGGCGCTCACCGCCTGCCCTGCTGCCCTGTTCCGGCAGGTCGGCCTCTGGAAGAGCCAGGCGGGCGCCCAGGAGGCGGCGCACGGCGGGCCCGAGGCGGCGGCGGCGGCGGCGCGGGAGCTGCGGCAGGCGCGGGGCGCGCTGACGGCAGCCGAGGCCCGCGCGGGGCGCCTGCGCCGGGGCCAGGCCGAGGTGCGGCGGCGCGCGGAGGAGGCCCGGCAGGCAGTGCTGCGCAGCCTGGCGCGCGTGCGCGAGCTCGAGGCGCTGGCGCGGCAGGTGCCCGGCCTGCAGCGCTGGGTGCGGCGGCTGGAGGGCGAGCTGCGGCGCTACAGGTGAGCCGGCGGCCCGGGTGCCCCAGATCAGCTCCCGTTCTCCTGCACCTCAGGTGCGCTTTCCTCCCCTCAACTCGTCCCCGTGTTGTTCACGTCTTCAGGTATTCGCCCACCCATCCATCCGTGGGCCTGTCTACCCATAAAGCCCCTCCGTTTGCCTATTCGCTGGGGGTAATACGATAGATTTGTTCTTATTTGTTCTTTGATCCGTGCAATAACAAAGATGATAACAGCTAACACTTACCGAGCACCTAAGGTGTGCCAGGCTCTGAGCTAAGCACTTAACCTGACTAAGCACTTAACCTCACTGAGTCCTCACAGCCACCAGACCTGTGAGGTAGGTACCGTTATGTCCCCATTCTCCAGGTGAGGAAACAGATGCACAGTGATCCCTTGTGCTAGCTCCACCAGGGTAGGAAGCTGGGCTCGGGACCAAGGTTCAAGTCCTGGCAGGGCCTCTGACAGATGTGTGACTTTGGGCAAGTCATGGCCCCCCTCAGAGTCCCTGTTTCCTCTTGGATGGAACAGAGCTTGGGGCCCCTGCCTGCCAGGGAGGCTGTGAAGAGGCAGTGAGGCCCTGCCTGGCTCACTTAGGTGCTCGGTAAACAGAGCTCCCTCCCTTTCAAACCGCAAGGCACCCGGCCTGCCTGCCTTCCACATTTACTGAGCACCAGCTCTGCACAGGGACTATGCCAGCCACAGGGGGTGTCATTCTGAACAAGACATTCCGCAGTCCTCACCCTGAGCAGCACTCGTGAGTGCGTGAGGTCCCCACGTGAGCGTACGTGTGGCAACAGCTGCCTGCCTGCTGTCAGGGAGAGCAGGGCCCTCGGCGTGCCTGCTGCAGGCTCAGCCAGCGCCTGCACACCTGACCGGGGAGTGCAGTGCTGAGGGCGGGACGTTCCCTGGCGAGATGGGCCAGGGAGGGGGAGGGGGGAGAGCGTGCTAGAAAACGGGAACAGTGTGGGCCAAGCGCAGAGGCAGGAGGGGCCTTGGCCCGGTCCAGCAGCTAAAACAGCAGCTGGAGGGGTAGAGCTGGAGAGGCAGGCCGGGGCCAGGCCAACCCCAATGGCTGTGACGAGGTCTTCGGCCTTTCCCCCGAGAGAGCATGAAGCCATGGGAAAGTTCTAGCAAGGGGGCGACAGGAACAGACTTGCACTGCAAAAAAAATCACCCTGACTACAGCTGTGACAAAGAGATGGAAGGAGAGGGGAAGGGCAGAAGACAGTGGGAGCCGGGCAAGAGGCTGCCGTCCGACTTCAGCCCGAAAGGCAGGCGGTCTGGCCCAGACCGGTGGGCAGGGCAGCCAGAAGGGGTGGCTCTGAACCTAGTTCCTCATCCGGGGAACCATGTCCTTGGCTTTTGAGGTGCTCCCAGCGGGGAGACGAGGACGCACCACGGTGGAGAGAGGAGGCCGGCTCTGGGCTAGCCTTCTGCAGCTCCAAATGTTTGGATAGTCACTTCCTGTTTGCATAGCTGATCGGCCAAAGAGCAGGGCCCATTGGCTCGAGGCCCGTATCCCGCCTTGGAACGTTCTCCAGGAGGAGAAATAAAGGGTCTCTTCTTCCTTTTGCTCTAAAGCAATTGTCACAGCATGATTGTAAAAACAGCTCTTTACAGGAGAAAAAGTGGATCCATACTCAACACAGTATTTAATCCTCACAAGGACTGTGCAAGGGAGAGGTTTTATCCCCATCTTACAGGTTGTGGGAAGTGAGGCTCCGAGAAGTTAAGTGACGTACCCAAGGCCACACGGCCAGAAAGTGGAAAAGGAAGGTCTGTCTGCCCCCACAGCCTGTGTTCTTTCTGTCTTTCCACTTTACCTTTTTTGTTGCTGACTCATGGTTACAAGATGGCTGCTGCACCTCCAGGCCTCATGTCTGCTGTCCAGGCATAAGAAGGACCAGTGATATTGGGGGTGGGAAGGATTTTCTTCTAGTGAGCTTTGCCATTCTATTCAGGGAGAGGCTCCCTCACCTTCTCCCGCCAGAACTTGTACCTCCATCAACTTGGCCAGAACTGCGTCACGTGGCTGCCCCTACCTGCAAGAGAGTCTGGTGATATTGATGCCCCAAACAAACCTGAGGCTCCCTTAGGAAGGAAAAAAGGGAGCAGATATTGCAGAGGCTCCAAAGGAGATGCCCAGTGAATGAGGAAACCAAGGACCAGAGAGTGACCTTCACACGGTGATTAGGGGATGGTTGTCACTCGCTTCCCTGTCCCTAAACCTCACCCAGCCCCAGAAGCAAACCTCCTCTGCCCGTCTTCTGTAGGCAGAGCTTGCAGGTTTGTGGGCTGACTTGCCCCCAAAGCTCTCCCTCTTTGGAGAAAGGAAAGGGGAGGGGATAGGACAGTCGAGAACACTAGTCACATAGCCAAGCTTGATGGATGCAGAGCTCAGCTGAGCTTCCCAACCCTAAGTCAGACCTCCTTCCCCTTCTCTGCCACCTCCTCAAGGGCAATCTCAGCAACTCTCTTCCTCATTGCTCAGACTTCTAGTTAGTTCTTTCTCAAACCTGCACCTTCTTTTCCCTCCCACTCAGTCCTTTGCTGTGGGTTCTACCCAGTCCTTTCCCTGTTTCTCAGGCAAACCTCCTCCTGTCACGTCTCTTTGGGGGTGCTGCAACCCCGAGCTTGCCCAGCTCTTCCCGTCGTGATGATGAGTTCCCAGTGTGCTCTGTGGTTGCTGCCCGTGAGCCTAGCGTTAGCAGAAGCCAGGATCCTGGAGGGTCCCCCTGATCTCCAGGGTCATGGAGCTCGCCCTCTGCCTCAACCAGGGCCTGATTCTGGGCTGGTTTCTAAACGCGTTTCCTAGCTCAGTTTCTCACTACACAGGCGGGGAGAAGTTGAGCTCCGCTCCTTAGGATAACATCCCACGGTCAGTCAGCAGGGTTTTCCTCGCCTCTGTCTGCGGATGAGACGGCCCTGGATGGCCCCGGGCTTCCTGCAGCGGCCTCCCTGTCTTCACTCAGCACGCAGGGTCTCCTGCCCCTTCCCCACTTGGGCCTCAGAACCCAAGTCCTGACCCCTCAGGGGCAATTCAGCTCCATCTCCTGTTCCCACACAAGCTGGGCATCTTACCTTTTTGTTTTTGACCTTGACTGGATTATTTTAAATGGTTATATTCTATCCAGCACTTCTGTGTGTCTGTACATAGAAAGAGAGCTTCCCATAGCACCTCAATCCACCATCCTGACCAGGAACCTAAGAGAACAGACAGTAAATATTTAAGCCATTGGAAACGCTCATGTATTCGTTCCACGTTTTCTAAGCACCTTCTATGGACAATGCCCTGTGCGGATACCTGGGTACACAGAACTGGTACAGGCATGCCCACTGCCCTCTGAGGGTCTCCTGGGCCCGAGTGGAACAGGCCATGAACACACATGTTGGGACACAAACATGCTTTGTGCAGAGGGGCCCCAAGAGAGCAACTGCTCCTTTCAGAACCATGGGAGTCCTGGATCAGATACAAGGATTCCACATGTCAACGTGACCTGCAGCCTCCTGGAGCTGGGCAAAGACCCTGGGCTCACCCAGCCAGCCCAGTCTGCGGAGGATTACCCGGTCCACCACAACCTCATCAGCTTCTGCTTCCCACGGCTGGTCTCCTGGGTCCACCTCATCCCAGATGGGAGACTCAGCTCCTCCAAATCGCACAAGAGAGTCCCTCCTCCCGGCACATTTGTGAGCACGGTAACCCTGACAGATGATCCAGAGGGGAAGACGCAGATTACATTGCAATGATGCAAATAGTTTCATCTGGAATACTTGACGTCACGATTTATATAGTGTCATTTAACCTCTGCCCCCATCCATCTAGAGTGTTTCCCTGTCACTTCTCCCAAACTACACCCAAACCCTCTCCACCTTTCTCTCCTCTGTTTTCTCTTTCTTCCTATCAGCCAAGTCTCTCAGATGAGTGCCAGAAAGCCTGACTCAAACTGACTTGCTTAAAAAAGCTGGCTCTCAGTAAAGTTTAAGCATGTCCAGCTTCAGGCATGGCTGGATCCAGGTACTCAAAACAATGTCACCAGGATATGGAAGCTCTGCTTCACTCTCAGGCAAGTTCTCTCCCCTGGTAGCCTCTGGGGCACTTACATCTCGAAAGGTCACCTCTTGTCTGAGCTATCCCACTGGAGTGCCAGGCTGAGCCTCAACGGACAAACCTGGAAACATGTTCATCCCAGAACCCATCAGGGGGCCAGGATGATTAGATGCTCTGATTGACCAAACTTCTAGTCACTTACCCACCAAACATATACAAACCCACAGCCAACCCTGTCAAACTCTGAGACTGAGATCCTCCCAGGAGAATCACTGGAGCACGTATCCCAGGCGTGTTAAATAACACACACCCCTGCCTTTGCTCCTCTCGGGAAGCCACAGCCCAAATCCCCTTTCTTGTCTCGGGAACAGCCCACCTGTGGCAACTGGAGAATCTCTGAGTGGAGGGCCCGGAAGGAAGCCTGCTTAAACGCAGGACAGGCTTGTCTCAGAGTCAGCTCTCCCAGGCTGCTGAATGCTTTGGGGTAGCTGGGGGCACTCTGCACCGTCACCAACCTCGCCTGTCTCAGTGCTTCAGGACCTGCTGGGAGGATGGGCCCAAAGGATCCGGATTACTGGCCTCCTGGCCCAGCCCGTGAGCCCTCCTGGGGAAGCACGATGTCTTGACGTTGTTCGGCCCAGCAGCAGGCCCAGGGCTCCCAGTAAGATGGTGAATGAACAAGTGAACGGACCAACAAGCATATGGATGGATGCAGCCTCAGAAACACCTTGGCAGAAAGGGCATGGGCGTGCGGGAGTCCAGCACCAGGCGAGCCCTGAGTGGTCCAATGGCCTGATCCTGCTTCGAGGGGAACCATCCTCCACCCGGTGACTAGATTCTCTTGAAGCCCCGTGTCTCAGCCCTTTCTCTGCCCTGCCGCCCCTTGCTCTGCGCCACGGAGGAGAAGCTGGGCCTTTAAGACACCTGGGCAGCTGCCTGGGGCCAGCACTGCTGGGCAGGGGCTGGGCTCCAACGCCCAGAAGACAGAAAAGCTAGCTCAGCTGGAGCCGGAGGAGGGGCCGCCTCTGTGGCTTTGTGTCTTGTCTGGGAAGGATGAAAAGGCTGGGATGGATGGGGGGGGAGGGAGGCGTAGGGCAGCTCACTGGGCCTGCCACCATGCTGAGGACACAAAGATGAGGCCTTGGAGGGCCACCTCTTTTCTTCCGCCCCAGTGCAGCAGCCCGGCCTGATGGGGGGTGGGCGCAGAGTCAGTGGTTCAGGAGGGAAGCAGACGGGCGGGGGCCGCCATCTGGAGCTGGGGGGCGGCTGGCTGCGGATTCCTTTATCCTTAGAAGTGAGCGTGTGGGTGGCCGCTAGTGGGAATTGAGGCCTTTGTCCAGGGGACAATACCCCGGGCTCACAAAGGGACACTGCTGGCCCAGCACCTGCTGCAGGCCCACCCGGGCCGTTGAGATGCAGAGGGGGGCTCGGTGGGTGGAGGGCCGAGCTCGGGAGGCCCGGCCCGACCTGGGCTTGAATCCCAGCTCTTCCAGATCTTTACGGTGGGACCTTGAGCGGGCCCCTCCCCCTGTGCCTCAGTTACCTCATCTGTGAAGTGGGGTGGAGCCCTGTTGCCCTGGACATGTGTGTTCAGTGATGTGGGGGCAGGGAGGTGCAGGCTGAGCAGGCAGCTCTGGGCTCTGACCTGCCTCAGTCATTTTTTTTTAAATAAAGTTATTTATTTATTTACTGTTTCTGGCTGCGTTGGGTCTTCGTTGCTGCGTGCGGGCTTTCTCTAGTTGCGGCGAGCGGGGGCTACCCTTTGTTGCGGTGCACGGGCTTCTCATTGCAGTGGCTTCTCTTGTTGCGGAGCATGGGCTCTAGACGCACAGGCTTCAGCAGTTGTGGGACATGGGCTCAGTAGTTGTGGCTTGCGGGCTCTAGAGTGCAGGCTCAGTAGTTGTGGCGCACAGGCCCAGCCGCTCCACGGCATGTGGGATCTTCCCGGACCAGGGCTCAAACCCGTGTCCCCTGCGTTGGCAGGTGGATTCTTAACCACTGTGCCACCAGGGGAGCCCATGTCTCAGTCATTTTTGCTTCTGTGAGCCTCCTTTTCCTCATCTGTAAAATGAGGGTGACAAGAATAATAATGATTATTATATTCACCTCAGAGGGAATTTGAAGATAAAATGCTAATATGTACAAAGCACCTAGAATAACGCTTAGCCTTGAGAAAACTCTCGACGAATGCTGGAGATTATTATTTTATTTATCCCTTATCACAGTACCCCCCATAAATAGTAATGGTAGTGGTCGTTGGTGTTGGTGATATGAACAGAGTCTGGCCCCAGAGAACCCTATGTGTGTGACGACCGCCACAAGGAGTGGACAGTGTCAGCTGAGTGTCAGGGTCCTACCGGAATTGCACAGTGTGGGCAAGCACAGGACCCTGACCCCAGCGTGAGTGACGATGGCTAGGGCATCTCTGGGGGGAATGCCATCATCTGAGCTGGGTGTTGAAGGATGAGTAGGAGTTTTCTGAGGTATCGCAGATTCAGGTTGCCATGAGTGCAAAGGCTTGGAGGTGTGAAGGCCTTGGTGCCTCTTGGGAACAGGAAGACATATTGTGGCTGGCGGGTTTGAGGTGGAAAGTGGCAGGAAAGGAAGCTGGAAGGGCAGGCGAGGACGGCGAAGGGCCCTGAGCACCAGGCTGAGGCACGAGGCCTTCACCCCAGAGAACGAGGGAGACAGAGAAGGGCTTGAAACAGAAGTGAAGTGATCACTTTGAGCTTCAGAGCAACGCTTCAGGCTGCCTGTGAAGGACAAATGGGCAGGAGGGAAGGTGAGAGGCAAGGAGGCTGGTGAGGAGACCATTTCTGGGTCCAGCGCCTGAGAAGGGACGGACCACCAGCCCCACACCTGGAGGCCTTACCTGGAGCTGGGCAGAGCCTCAACCTGCCATTCTCCATTCTAGGTCAGAGCCTTCCTCAAGGACAGCACCTTAGGATTTGCAGGGTGAAACAGGCATTAGAGCCACAGGCAGCAGCGAGGTTGACAAGGGGGACCTACCTCTGGGTGGAGGAGCCAGCAAGGGGTCACCCAGCGCCAGCCGTGGTGTCCTCACCTCGTGCTGGGTTGGGGAGAGCAAACACGAGTGGCTTTCACCCTAGCGTAACAGAGCACTCCGATGTGTCGTGGGCACGTTATGCGCTGCGGGCTGGATGGTGAGCCAGGACCTCAGGGGTCAGTGGGAGTGAGAACCGTGCCTCGAGAATCTTACCTGGTCACGTTCACAGTCACGGACCCCCAGGAGCCCAGTTCAGCAAAGGATCCCACTGCGTACAGGCTGAGGAGGGGGATGTCAGGTGACTGTGTTTCCTCCTGAGTCCTCAGGGTCCGGCCGGGACCGATGGGGGATTACCGGACCTTTTATCCCCCTGCTACGTCACCCTGAAATTGCAGCCAGAGTTTGCTAAGAAGCCACACCGCCTGGACCTAAACTCAAGTCCCACCTACAATTTCTCGCTGCATCCCCGACACCTCTAGCTCCACTGGCCACAGGTTACCCACTACGGCCAGTATGGCACGTGGGCGGTCACACCACACCTGCGTAAAGATGACCTTCCAGGGGCAGCTGGGAAGACATCTCTAGCGGTGGGTTCATCAGTTGGGGATGCCCTTCCGCCGAAAGTTACAGGAACTCACCTAACAGTGCTTGGAGCACACTGCGGTTTGGGTTTCATTGTCTGCTCCTGACCAGAAGCCCGGGGCGGGCTCTGTGATGAGTCTTTGAGATGTGCCTCAGACACGTGGCCTCCACATGCTATTAAAGGCAGAAAGCACAGGACATCTGTTCGTTTCTATCCAGAAAAGCAAGGCCCGCCCAGAAACCACAAGTGCGCGTCTGTGTGAGCTCAACAGCCAGGGCGGGGCCCCAGAGGGCAGCGGAGCCGGGGAATGAGTGCAGGCAGTGAGCGGGGAGGAGCCGGGGACCACCGATTGAGTTGTTCGATGGATAGAGTCCCTCCCTGAGGTGATCTGGCCAAGGTCACCCAGGCAGTCAGGGCATAGCCCAGGCTGGACTCAGTCCTCAGGGGCCCAAGAGTCCTGGGCTCTCGCGCTGCTTCCCTCGGGCTCGGGAACAGGCCTCGGCCCTGTGCCTTCGAGGTTAGTTGGGGATGCTCTGAGACCCTACGTTTGCGAGCCCTGCTTTCCCAGTTCCAAGCCAGGCGGGTGGCCTCAGGCACACAGACAGGTGACAAGAGGACCACGATATCGGTTTCCCAGGTCAGGGGCAGCCGCACAGGGCCCGGGGTGGTCTGAAGTGCTAGACCAGTCGGTCGCCTTTGGCCACTGCCTGCTTTATCCATCTTCTTTGGTGCCTTGACCCTTCTTGAGAGGCTCTGACTCTACCTGTTTTCGCCTCCATTTGCTCATCTGGAAAATGAGGTTAGTTTTAGTGCCTACATCATAGGCAAGACTTAAGTGAGATAACGTGTAAAAAGCACTTTGACTTGTGCCCGGCACACAGTAAGTAGTCCACCAATTTCATTGCCATCAGTTGGCGCTTACCTGCAGGGAGCAGACTTTAAATCCCGTGCCACCAGCACTGTCCATCCATCCCGAACCTCTGCTTGTCCCTGCTTGGTTTCACGCGCTCCGGCTCCTCACGGGAGGGGACAGGCTGCAGTGACCCCAGATCCGTAACTTTCCAAATTCAGTGACCTGCATACTGCTTCCCTGCACCTGCAAATAACGTCTCAGGGAAGAACGCTGCCCAGCCCAGCCTGGGTGACAGGCCACGTCTAGGCCATCGCTGTGGCCAGGGCGCTAGGATACGCCAGCCAGCCAGAACTAGGACGCACGCTCAACCCTGTGGTCTGGGAGAGGTGGATGCTAGGTAGGGGGCGGGATAGTTCCTGAAAGCAAAGTGGGTGCTGTTATCAGGAGACAGGAGGAGGATGCCATGAGACAAAAGCAACAGACTCCACCTCGTGACCTTCCTCTTAGAAGTGAGAATCCAAGGCGAGTGAAGGCTGCAGCGTGGCACCAAGCAAAGGGAAGATGAAAAAGGGGATGATGGGGCCTCCGAGCCCAGGATTAGCACCAATCCCTCTACTGGGGTAACCCAATAGCTCCAAGAAAATCCTTAGATTAACTCTTGATTATCCTGACATGGGTCACGCCCATCCCTGAACCAATCAGTGGTACCAGGGATGCTGGAATATGCTGACTGGCTAAGTTGGCGGGGTGTCATGTGACTACTCTGGACCAATCACTGCCACTCTGGTTCACAGGACCTGGGTCTCACGGATGGATTGAAGGGGAGGTGGCTTCTGCAAAGAACAGCAGTCCCTCTCGACTGGGAGCTCCTGTGGGCAGCAGTGGCGCCCAGTGCCCCTCCTCTCTGCCCCTGCGGCCATTGCCGGGCAGAGGGCCTGGCCCAGAAAGGCAGGTGTTTCCTCCTGACCGGGCAGGTGCACGGACCATGGGAAACGCCTGAGGCTCCCATCACCTGCCCTGAATCCTCCTGAGAGGACAGGGGTGACTTAGAGAAGGCTGGAGCCACCGACATCAGAGACCCTGAAGCGGGGAGGGGACAGAGATTCTCTGTGGGGTCTCTTCACAATTTTCTGTCAGAATTAACCACTGACTGTTCTTTATCCAACCACATTTTGTCACATGCCCAGAGTGCCGTGCTGCCCTGGGTCCAAGGGGAACAGCCGTGAACGAGGCAAGGTCCCTGCCCTCATGGGGCTGACGTCCTGGGGGGAGACCGCTGACCAATAGGTGACAGTACACGGGTTGAATAAGGGGAGGGCACGGTGGAGGTGGCTGCTTTGCTACAGTGTGTTAGTGGCAGTGTATTAGTCAGCTCGGGCTGCGTGACAAATACCACGGTCTGGGCGGCATCAACCACAGATGGGCACCGTCTCGCAGTTCTGGAGGCCGGAAGTCCAAGATCAAGGTGTGGGCAGCAGTGGTTTCCCCTGAGGCCTCTCTCCTTGGCCTGGAGACGGCCGTCTCTTCCCTGCGTCCTCACACAGTCATTCCTCCGTGCATGTCTGTGTCCTAACCTCCTCTTGTTACGAGGAGACCAGTCACATTGGATGAGGGCCAACCTAGGACCTCATTTTTACTTAATCACCTCTTTAAAGGCCCCGTCTCCAAATACAGTGATACAGTCACATCCTGAGATACCTGGGCTGAGGGCCTCCTTGCCATGACCG
This sequence comes from Globicephala melas, assembly GCF_963455315.2. Taxonomy (NCBI): domain Eukaryota; kingdom Metazoa; phylum Chordata; class Mammalia; order Artiodactyla; family Delphinidae; genus Globicephala; species Globicephala melas. Next base: position 2,036,082 of record NC_083324.2, on the reverse strand, counting down.
TGGCCCTGAGAGATGGGGCCCCCACTCTGGCCCCAGCTTCCTCCACTCTGCCCGCTGTGCACCCCTCCAGCCATGTTGACCTCTCTGCTCCTTGAACCCCAAACCCCTCCCTGGTCCACTTCAGGCACAGGGTTCCCCGACTGCTCCCAAGCAGCTTCTGACTAATTCGCATCCACCCAGCTCTCTTGGCTACATCCCATGACATCTTCAGAGGCCGCGGCCCGGCCAGCCTGCTTCCCTGTCATCTCTCACAGCCTCTGGCCTTATTTTTGTTGTGACTTCACCGGGGTCCATGTCGCCCAGGGGAAGGGAGGCTCCAGGAGGTCGGGCCATTCTGGTAAGTACAGTGTCTCCGGCACACAGTTCATCTGTGGGATGAACTGCAGAGCCAGATTAGCAGCTCGGACTGTGGGGGGCCTGCTCAGACACCCCCTTGCACCCACCCCCCAGTAGAGGCGGTGCCCCGCATTCAGGTAGGGACCAGAAACGAGGAACAGTCAGAAAGGCTTCCCAGGCCCCGAGGCCTGTCTGCACACTCCCCTCTTCAGGATTTATTTTCGGCTCTTCCTCCAAGGCCCCCCCTCAAGCTCTTCTTCCTACTGTTGTTCTTTTGTTTTCACACACCCGTCTCTGTTTCCTGCGAGCCTTCACTCAGGAAACGCCACACAGCAAAGGCAGCCGGTGTGCGAGCCTCCAGGACTCTGGCTGCCTGGCGACCCCACTCCTGGCCAGCCCTGGCCAGGCCCTGCATGTCCTGTCTGCCCTGCAGCTTCCCAAAGCTCGGGGGCTACTGGGTGTCAGAGGATTGAATGCAGAGAGGGAAGCAAATGAGAGTAACGTCTTCTATCCATTTCAGAAAAGGCTGAATGCAGGGTGTGATGGTTTCTGGCTGGGTCACCTTGCTGAGTTACTTGGTTCCAGCCCAAGTCATTCAAGCACTAACCTACGGTTGCCTTGAGGCATTTTACATATGAATTAAAGTCTTTAACCAGTTGACTCTGAGTAAGCGAGATGATCCTGGTTAATCTGGGTGAGTCCCATTTAATCACTTGCTAGACCTTAAAGCAAGGCTGAGGGCTTCCCTGAAACCAAGAGGTTCCGCCTGTGGACACAGTTTCTGCTGTGCCCAAGGGTCTAGGCCGCCTGTGCGCTCCCCTGCCTCTGGATTTCAGACTCGCTGAGCACAGAGGCCACTTCCTGGTTACAAAGCTCTTGAGACAGCACTGTAGCTATAGACGTGAATGTAGATGGGCATCCCCTACTGGTCCCACTTCTCTGGGTGAACCCTGACTCGACCAGGGGTTGAGGCAGGAGGGAACAGAGGCCAGCGTTTCTGTGCACCTGTGGTTATGATGCACTGCACTAACGACTTCACATACACAACCTCATTTAACCCCCAAGCGGTGCTGTGAAGTGTTTATCAGTGACAGTGCTTTAGGCTGCAAGTAACAGAAAACTCAACTCACAATGGATTAAACCACAGGGACATTGATAATCCTGCATGAGACGTCCAGGGGACAGCAGCTCAGTGATGTTTGCAAGGACCCAATTCTCCATCTTTCGACTCTTAGCCTGTCATCTTGGCCTATCAGCAAAGGCCCCGCATGGTCACAAGATAGCTGCCATGGCCCAGGCATCACTGCCACATCCAGAGACAGAAAAATAACGTCCTTCTTCAACTTCTCTGTTCCCAGAGACCCTCCTGGAAGACCTCCCCTCATCTCTCATTGGCCAGGATCACATCACATGCCTGTTCCTAAACCAATCCTTGGCAAAAGGAAGGAATAATCATGATCAGCTTAAACCAATCAGATCTCCTGTCTGGAAGCACTTGGCCACTCAGTGCCTGACGGAATAATTGAGATTGTGCCAACAAGACAGATGGGGTGTGATTGTTTGGGTTGCTGTATTTGGTTCCTAGCAACCATAACAAATTACGACAAACGGAGGCACTCAAAACAACATCCACTTATGATCTCACATTCTGCAGGCCAGAAGTCCAGGCAGGCTTGCCCGGGTTCTCTGCCTAGGCTCCCACAAGGCTGAAATTAAGGTGCTGTTGACCTTGAGCTGAGGGGAAGAACCTGTTTCCAAGCTCACCCAGGGGTTGACAGAATTCAGATCCTTGTGGTTGTAGGACTGAGATCCCCATCCCTTGCTGACTGTCAGCAGGGGTCACTCTCTACATGCCATCTCCTGTGTCCCTGTTCATCCTCTAACCAGCAACGACCCAAGTCCTTCTCACACTTCACATTTCCCTAACTTCCTCTTCTGCACCAGCCAAGAAAGTTCTCTGCTTTTAAAGGGACACGTGTGATGAGGTGACACGGCTTAAGGTCAGCTGTCCCATATAACATAACACCATCCCAGCGGTGATACCTCACCACATTCACAGGCTGCAGGAATTAGGGTGTGGGATCTTGGGGGGTCATTCCTAGAAATTCTGCTCCTGCACCGGCTGGGTCTGCCCTCCCTTGCTTTCTGCCCAAGCCTGGCCCTCCAAGCTGCCCATCGACTCTGTTAGCTCCTGGGTGTCCTGCCCACCAATTCCTTTCCTGCTTCAATGATGGTTTCTGTTGTTACAACCGTGAACCACTGGCTTGGGTACAGCCTCGAACAACTCACTTCTCCTTTCTTTCCAATGAAGTGTCTGTCCTGCTGTGGCAGCACCACGGCTACTGTGCGGGCAGGCAGAATTTCTAGGAATGACCCCGGAGATCCCACACCCTAATCCCTGCAGCCTGTGAATGTGGTGAGAACCAGCTATCTCCATGGGAGCAATATCTGCCCCAGAGACGTTCTGGAAATTTGTGGGGAGCGACTGTTTGTTTCAGTGACTAGGAGGACGGTGCTGCCAGCACTTGGGGGTGGATTCCAGGGATACGGGCCTCCAGGTAGGCCCTGTACGACCCACCAGGACTGCCTTGTACCCCACATGACTTCCAAATGCCCTGCTGTGTGTTCGTTCTGCGAAAAACTTGCTTTCACTGCAATTATCTGAGCCTAGGTCCTGAGTCTGCTTTCCATACACACACAGTTTTTTTGCACAGGTTTAATATGCAAAGAATTTCGCAAGAATGCAGTGCAGTGTGAGTTGAGGGAGGTTGTACTTCGACTCGTTTGGAATTTTCCAAGGGTGGCTCATCATTGCATAACCACATCACAGATGATAGCAACATTTGTGAAGCTTTACCAGCTGGTAAGGAGTTCCTGTGTCCACTGGCATTCATTACTCTGCGTCCCAGGGAGTCTGCATATCTGTCTGTCTGTCTGTCCATCTGTCCCTCCACCATCTATCTGAATATCCTTTTCCTAGTCCTTATTTCAAAATGTCAACTATAGGGAAAGAGTGTCAACAACATTCCACTGAACATTACCTTACCTCTCTCAAATTCAAACTTAGCCGTTATAGTTTTAAGCATCTGAAATTTTCTTTATATCTGAGCATTTACTTATTGAAATGTATGTTATAAAATTCCTTTCTCCTTTAAATCACAAGGCATCACATTAATTTCTTCAAAGTGTATGTAAAGACAGGGTCTATTAGCTCATTTAGGGATAGCACGGGAATGTTATAAAGAGAGGGTGTCAGTATGTTAGCGGTGGGGTCCTCTGCTGTGCAGGGGATAGAACGAGTGGCTGAGGGACACGGCAAGAGCTTGGCTCCGACAGTGCCCACAGCTTATGACGTGCTGCTGTCCAAGCGTTTGCCAAATTTCAGACACTCTCCCAGGGGCTGTGTCACCTTTAACCATACCTGCAGAGCACCCGTATTGTTATCCTTTAGTTACTATTTTTCCTTAAATCATCTCACTCTTTTTACTTAATTTAAAAGGAAGTTTTATCGCTGTCATAAACATAAAACTAAAATGGTTCATTAATTGTCTTTAGTACACATTATACTAAATACTTAACTGTGTAACACACACACACACACACACACACACACACACACACACACTCACACAACCTGTTCATCCGAATGCCACCTAAAATCCCCTTGAATACTAAACGGAGGCAGGAGCTCCCCGTGTTTAAAAGTACCGTTATTTCTTTTCATCTTCATGGGACCCCAGGGCCCATCAGTGTTTACTGGTGAATGAAGAGAGGATTGAGATGGAGGCCGGGGGGCAGGGGCAGTTGCGGAGCGTCACATCGCAAAGCCACGGTCCTGTGGGGTGGAACCCAGATTAGGCAGCTCCCGAGAACCCCCCTTTGCATCGCAGAACCAAGGGAGGCTATGTCCGTCGGAGGCCCGGAGCTGGGCGTGAGCTGCCAGGGCTGGAAGGAGTAGAGGGGAACATCTGGCCCTTGTCAGATCGTGTTGGCCACCGGGCTCCAGCAGGAAGAAGGCGTCAGAGGGAGGCTCACTCGGGGCTCAGGGCGGCACCCAGAGGTGCACAGCTGGAGGGAACGCCCTGCTGGCACAAGGACGTGGTCTGTCCGGGCGTGAGGGGACTGTGGGCTGCCATGGGCCCGCCTCTCCCCAGGAGGGCCTGCAGCTGAGAGGGAGGTGCTCCGCTGTGCCTGTGGGGTGACAGGTGTCTCTGCAGGTCCCCCAGCCCCTCCGTGCCCCCAGAGGAGAGTGGCCCGAGGTGGGCAGGGGGTGGACGTGGGGTCACAGGCCAGCGAGGGCCTCTGCCGGCCTTTGCAGTCCTGGTTGTCTCAGGTCCTGGGCTGACCGGGTGAATCTCTAACTCCCCTTAGCCACCCTCTCTTTTTAACAAAGAAAGAACAGCCTGAAAACAGGATCTAGCTAGAACTGGCTGTTTTGTTGTCTTTGTTTTTCTGGTTACCTTCTATTTATGGCAAGAGACAGTGGCTTTTTACTCTTGGTGATAATGTTTCCTATGAAAGGAAATCTGTATTAGTCAACAATAGGGCCAGTGACCCAAAATGCCTGCAGTTTGGGAAGGTCTTCTCACCCTCTCACCTGGAGGGTCCACCCCTCTGTCAGCCCCCATCCATGGGACTCGGCAGTGATGGGGATGAGACTCGCCCCCAGTCTGTGGCTCCAAAGCTAGCGCTCTCCTGTCTTTCTGGAACAATCCAAGAACAGAGGGACGGGAGGAGCTGGAATCCCCCCCGGGGCGCTGGGCTTGTCCTCCCCTGACCTGCCCTCCCGCTAGTCACCGTGAACTGCTGCCAGTGGTGTCATTCATCCGTTCCCACATTCGTCGTTCAACAAACCTTGACGGGCCACTCTGTCCTGTGCTGGCTGCCCTCCAGGAAACGCCGTCTGATGGGGGAAACACAGCACAACAGCCGCCGCAGACCGTGGGAGCTCAGGGCATCCAGGTAGGGAGGCAAGTTCTGAAAGGAAGCGACATGTGTGTCGGGGACCCGGCAGGTGGGTGGTTGAAGGACCAGCAGGGTTTTCCAGGCAGAACTAGCTCGGGATGGGTACACACTGCAGCTCGAGGGATCTGTGCGGTCTCAGCAAGTTTCCCCAGCTCTGGACGTCAGTTTTCTCATCTGTGAAATGGTAGGAATGAGAATAAGTTTTTCTTAGGGCTGCTGGGAGGAATAGATGACTTGTTTCATTAAAACACTCAGAGCGTACATACTATCTATAAAATAAATAGGTAAGCAACAAGGACCTACTGTAGAGCACAGGGAACTCTACTCAGTATCTTGTAATAACCTATGCAGGAAAAGAATCTGAAAAAGAATGTGTGTGTGTGTGTGTGTGTGTGTGTATACATACACACAAGTATAACTGAATCACTTTGAGGTACGCTTGAAACTAATATAACGTAATTTAACTATACTTCAATTTAAAAAATTAAATCTGTATATATAAGGGAAAAAAACACCCAGAGCAGCGTCTGGAACACAGTAAGGTGCTGGCCATGGTCATCACGTACAAGGACCTAGAGGGCAACGCGCCAGAGGGTCTGTGGGTCTGGCTCTGCCATGCCCAGGCGGCATCAGCAGCCATGAGCTGGAGGGCTGGGCCGGGTCAGACCGTGAAGGACCCTCGAGGTTGTGTTAAGGACACTGGCGTTCTTTCTCTTGGCCACAGAGAGCCACTGAAGCATTTCGCAGGGAAGATGGACGGGGTCAGAGCTGACCTCTGCTCCCTTTGGCAGCCAGAGTAGAGTGGGGACTGGAGTGCAGAAGTGGAGGTGGGCAGTGGGACTTCTCGCCACCTGTGGGACCCTCTTGAACAAAATATATCCCTTCCTCCTCCGGATCTTAGCTTCATCACTTGCGGAAACTAGCTTGGGGGAGCGGCTGGAATATGGGGGGATCTGGACTTGTCCGGTCAGCCATGGGAAGACACAGAAGGCTTTGGAGCAGGGTCAGAGCTGTTTTCCAGAAAATGGCCGTGACAGCAAGTGCTGATGGCCTGGGGGTGGGTGGAAAGAGACACATACTTATCAGGTTACAGGGTCCTCTCTGTGACTTTGGGGCTGGAGCATTCAAAGAAGCTAGAGCTGCAAGTCAGGGGGGCACCACAGGTGACCTCCACCTGCCCCCAGGTCACTGCATCTCCTCCCCAGAGCCAACCTCAGGGATCTCGTTCTTATGGGAAACCCTCATTAAACCACTGGGCCCTGTGGTCCAGTCGCAGGGCCAAGAGCTGTCAGATTTCTAAGGCCGGACTATTGCAACAAAGCCTTTCACAAACTACTGCAGTGAGGGTTTGCAGTCAGTCAATCAAGAAATATTACACAGACGTGTCCTCTTAGTCTGAACCACTCTCAGGTGGCCTTGTGCAGGTCAAAAGCAGGAAGTCAGCAATTACATCTGGGTCAGCCTAACACATGCTTCCACCACCTGTAGTATGAAGCTCAGTGGAGCCTGTGAAGCAGGGAGTGGGCCATGGGCAGGTCGGGCTGGGCAGGGCGTGGACCCGGGTCCGCATCACCGTCCTGCCCCCAACACCTCTGTGACATAATCTTTTCGTCCTCTGAGAAACAGCAACCTCAGAGCCCAGGGATGAGGGTTGCCCGGAATAGCACACCAAGGCCCAGCCCAGAGCAGGGTGCCAGGTCAGGGCCAGCTCCCCCGTTCTCTGGTCTGCTCTGCGAGCCCGCTACCCTGGCCCTGCTGCCCCCGTTGGTCCCCAAACACCTGCCACCTCTCTTCTTCCGCCCAGGCCTCTTTCATGCTGCTCAACCCCAGGTCCTGCCTCCTTCAGGCTGCCCGCCCCGCCCTGCAGACCCACGCCCTCCTTGTCTGTTGGAGGTCCAGCCCTGCGTCCAGCGGGCACGGCCCTGAAGAATGAGGGCTGTCTCTGCTCTCCCTGCCTGATGGTCCCACGTCTCCACCCAGAGGACCACTGAGGGCAGGGACTGCGCCCCTCTCCCCGCCCACCCCCGCCTGCACGGACCCAGGCACTGTAGGCGCCACAGAATAGCATCTATACTGCAGCCCTCCGCCCAGCACCGTTGCTGAGGCCCCCCCGGACTAGGCCCTGCGTATGACCTCCAGGTGGCCAAACCCAACGGACACTGTTTGAGTGGCCAAGTGGGTGACGGCGCTTTACACGGGGACGGGAGGAGCAGGAGAGGCAGACGGAGTAAGACAAGGAGGCGGTGGAGATGCCTGTGGGACATCCAGGTGGAGATGCCAAGGCAGCAGCTGCGCTGGGGCGCTCACTGGGAGACCAGATCTGAGAAGCCAGAGCTAGAGGCAGATTTGGAAGCCACTGGTGCTCGAAGCCACAGCACGGCTGAGACCTTGCAGAGGGAGTGCACACGAAGAAGGGAGGAGGTCCTCGGGTGGTGCCCGAGGGCCGCGGGGGTTAGGGGCCAGGATGAAGAGGAGGAAGTAGCAGAGCAGACAAGAAAGGGTGCAGGGGAGCTTGAGCGTCTCCCGGAAGCCGAGGGAAGGAGGCATCCAGTGAGGGAGCGATGTGGGGTCAGCCCTGCCTCTGCAGGCCCGGCAGTGTGGCGGTGCCGGGTGACAAGATGTGAGCAGAGCAGGCAGAGAAGCGGGTGGAGGAGCCACATGGTGGGAGGGTTGTTGCGTTTGTTTCAAGGTGGAGATACGACAGCTCATCTGTGTGACACGCGAACGATCCTGCAGATCGACCCAGCAGAGAGAGGGGCAGCGATACAGGCCGTTAGAGACCAGTTGCTGGACGAGAGTAACACCCCACTCTGTTTCTCTGCAGCCCCGTTGCCCTTGGAAAATTCCAGAGTGTGTCCTCATCCGTCCCACTCTCTGAACTCTGTCCTCGCTGGCTTCCTCTTCCCCACTTTGCTGCATGTGACCTGTGGTCACCTAACGAGGACAGCAGCTGGGCTGGGCCATTCCAAGCTTGCCTTGCAAGCTTCCGCTGCACCTGGTGGGGCCACTGAGACGCGGGCCTGGAGACGGGCCTGAGTGTAAACCCAACTCCTCCACTTCCGAGCTGTGCGGCTTGAGCCAGTTACTCTGGCAAAATGGGGGGGATGATGGTACCTACCTTGTGGGGTTGTTGTGAGGAAATGTTCAAAGCCCTAGAACAGTGCCTGGCGCCGAGCGAGCATGCTGAACGATTTACTGTTGTGCTGACGCAGGAAGTCGCTCTTGGACGCGGCTTCTGAGACTCCAGTGGCTGAGGGGATGCAGGGAGGGGAGGCCCAGCCTCTGCTAGGAAACTTTGAGTAAGGGCTGTCCCCCCATCTCATGTTGCTTGTTGAAGCCCTCAAATAATTTAGAGAAAAAATTAATTCCTCACAGTGGGAAGACTTAGACATTGCCTAGTCTGACTCTATTCAAAATTCCACCCATTAAAGTCCTTTATCTGCTTACATACCTCCTCTGCCAGGAAGCTCACCACCTCCCAACGCAGCCCATTCCATTCTTGGTCAGCAGTCCTTGTGAGAAAGTTTTTCCTCAAAGGGAGCTGAAACTGCCTTCTTTTGACTCTCTCTCGTCTTTGCTCCCCCTCCCCCTTCATCCTGGTCAAGCACTGCCCTCTGGGGCCACATAAAGGCTACCTGCCTCCTCCCCTGAGTCTTGGAGACAGGGACCCTATACCCCTGTGTCTTCTCTTCTTTTGGCTGTGGTCTGAGCCTCTGGAATTGAGAGGGACTGTCACCTGCCCAAGTAGACCTCAAATGATATGACCTAAGCTCTAATCACACGGTTTCTCTTTGAACCAAGAATCCCCATCCAGGGGGGTCTCACACTGATTACTGCCAAGCACCTTCCCATTCTCGGCTTGCACTGGGGGAGCCTGAAAGCAGGACTTTGTCAGTCAGAGTTACCGGCTCATAAAACACAAAAGGTTAGGGCTTCCCTGGTGGCGCAGTGGTTGAGAGTCCGCCTGCCGATGCAGGGGACACGGGTTCGTGCCCCGGTCTGGGAAGATCCCACATGCCGCGGAGCGGCTGGGCCCGTGAGCCATGGCTGCTGAGCCTGCGCGTCCGGAGCCTGTGCTCCACAACGGGAGAGGCCATAACAGTGAGAGGCCCGCGTACCGCAAAAACAAAACACAGAAGGTTAGGCTTAGCTCTAGCTTCAGGCAGAGCCTGATCCAGCAACTCTAATAATGTTACCAAGGATCCGTTCCTGTTGCCGTCATTGTTAGGCTCTATCCGTAGCCCCCAGCATCTCCAGGTGGCCCCCTAAGAGTCACAGGTGGCTGTCACATCTCCCCACGGCACACCTGCTCGGTTGGGGACAGGCTGCCTCTGCTTCGGGGAGATTCCCCGAGCCTACAGCTCCTTGCATCTCATTGGCTATACCTGTGCAGCCCTTAGCCAATCATGGTGGCTGGGGGTGGGATTATGCTGATTTGTGTACTACGCCCTCCTCTGTGCAGGTGAGCAGCCTGTGGCTGGGGTTGGGGACAATCGGGGAGCTGTCACCCCTGGGGAAGGGGTGCTGGATGGCCCCAAGCGGCGGATGGCTCACCCTGGGCCTCATGTACAACCTTGCAGACTCCCACTTGTTTGGCTCAGCAGGTGGTCCTCTGGGTGGTGAGTTCACCTGACCAACCCTGTGCGCCCACACCTGTTCAGGCTCTCTGTAGTGCCTTCTCCCCGTGTCCCAGTTACTCCGGGACAGCTGCTGTGGTCCCCCTGACCGGCACGTGGCCAGAGGAGCTCCTGGACAAGCTAATGGCTTCCGGGTCCCTGCCCTCTCACAGAGGCCCGACCGCAAGAACCCAATCAGAGCCGGGAGGACCTCAGAGGCATCGGCTCCAGTGATCCACCTGAAAAATGGAGCCCAAGTCCCACTGCCAGTTCCTGTTGGCAGCGCTGGGGTCGGAATCAAGGACCCCTGCCCAGCCCTCCCGGATGCAGACGCTCCTCAGAAGATTTTCCCTTTAGTCCCATTGGCTAAAATTCAGTTACAAGCCTACGTCTTAGCTACAAGGGAGGCTGGGTGAATAGCCACCATGGAAGGCTGACTCGGCCATACTGGCCACTGGGTAGGGAGCCAATGGGGTCAGCCACAGAGACCACACAGGGGCTTCTGCAGGCATATCACAGCTTAGCTGTGCAGAGCAGGGAGCGGGGAAGGGCGGGCCCATACCCCACGCTCTCCCGCAGGAAACTGGCTGAGCCCCCTCCCTCCCAACACCTGTGTCTTCCCACACCCACAGGTCGGAGGACAGCCACCTCCCAACCTCACCACGAGCCAGCCCAGAGCCACAAGCCAAGAGTGGTGAACCTGAGGATGGTGGGACCAGAGGCCCAGACCTCCCTCCAGAGGGAGCCTGGGGCTCCGACAGCAGCTCAGGGAGCAGACCCCTGCACGAAGGTTTGTCCCGCACACCCAGGCTTGCTGCCAGCTCACGACTGACCAGGCTGTGCCCCAGCCCTGCTCCCAGGGTCCTGTCTGAGCTGATGCTGCAATCTGGCCTCCAGACAGAACCCCATCCCCTACCTGCTGAGGCTGGGCGTCCGCAGCCCCCAGCACCCCCTACACCCGGGCCTGAGAGCAGACACCCAGTGGGGGAGGTTGGGATCCAGGGAGGCAGGTTCTGGCTCAGCATGGGAGAATATGTCTCTTGTCAATCCCGTGTAGGGGTGGGTCGGGCCAGGGAGCTGGGGTGGAGTAATCTCCCCATCCTAAGAGGTGTGTAAGTAGGGCTGGACGGTCACCCCTCAAGAAGAGCGCAAAGAGGCCCATCATCCTAATGAACCTGGGTCTGGTGGCTGTGGAGCATCAGGAGGAAAGGAGAGAAAAGCTGTCTGAGCCAGTAGGGCTCTTCCAGCTCAGCTGCAGGCAGGAGTGGACGGGCTGCTGGGTGCCATCCCTCCCACCCGACATCAGAGCCCCTACTGCCCCTGCCTCGGGCACCGGGACGACTGTGACGATAATGACACCACACACACACACACACACACACACACACACACACACACACACACACCCCATCATCATCATCATCATCAGGAAATTCCCACAACAAAAAACAAATGATCAATATTGGAAACACACATAATCAAAAAGTCATGGACCAGTCACCTCAACCCTGTTCTCTTGGGTCTGGGACACTTCTTATTCAGACAAAACAGAACGGCCCTGAGCCCACGCAGCTGGGTGTCCAAAATCAGGACACCTGAGCCAGTGGTTCCCAAACTTGCCAGCCGGCCAGGATCACCCAGGAGCCTCATGAAATGCAGGTGCCCAGGGACTTCCCTGGTGGCGCAGTGGTTAAGAATCCGCCTGCCAATGCAGGGGACACGGGTTCGAGCCCTAGTCCGGGAAGATCCCACATGCCGCGGAGTAACTAAGGCCGTGTGTCACAACTACTGAGCCTTTGCTCTAGAGCCCGTGTGCCACAACTACTGAAGCCCACGCGCCTAGAGCCCGTGCTCCGCAACAAGAGAAGCCACCGCAATGAGAAGCCCGTGCACCGCGACAAAGAGTAGCCCCGCTCGCTGCAACTAAAGAAAGCCCGCATGCAGCAACGAAGACCCAATGCAGCCAAAAATTAAAAATAAATAAATAAATAAATTTGTTTAAAAAAAAGAAAGAAAGAAATACAGGCGTCGAGGCCCACCCCCAAGCTGCTGAGCGTGATGCTCTGGGGGCGGGAAGGTGGAGGATTCCACGGCCGTGCCAGTCAGGACAGTGTCCGGGAGTGTCAGGCCATTCGGCCTCAACTGGCTCTAGTTAAAGGGAACTTGCTGCTTCACAGAATTCACTTAAAGGCCCAAGAGTGTCAGCAGACCCCATCCCTCCCAGCCTCACCTGCCGTCCTGTGCATGGGCTCCCGTCACACTGACAAGGCGGCCCCCAGCAGCTCAGACCCACGCCCTCCAGACCCCAGGCTGGAGGAACAGCGGTGTCACCCTTCTCTGGAAGTTTGAGTCAAGTTTTGGCCCGACTCTCCCTGGCTACGCTGGATCCCTGGCCCTGCCTGCACCAGTCATGTGGCTGGGTGGTCTGCGCTCTGACCGGCCAGGCTGCACTCACATGTCCCCCGAGCCAGGGTGGAGTGGAGGTGCCCCCGGAGACGGGGCCTGACGCGGGGCAGCCGGACCCCAGGCAGGCATGACACAGCCCGGGGTTTCTGACGCTCATTCCGCCTGGAGTGCACCAGGAGGCATGGCCACGTCGGGGATCACATCAAGTCACACGTGTGACACCCCTCCCTGCACATCCCTGGGCGTTGGAGGAACGAGGTCGCTGAGAGCTGAAGATCGGTTCACTGGGTGCCCGTGCCCTGCAGAGCCCCAGCCCAGCCCGAGAGAGGGTCTTGGCCCCCTTGGCTGGGATCACCATGTGCTCAGTGGGAAATAACATGCCCGTTGAGGGCACAGATGGGCCCCGGCTTCTCAGCAGAGAAGAGAGGAAGGCTCCTCGCTCCCAGTGTCCCCGTGTGAAACCAGGGAGGGGGTCCCGGGCCAGGCACACGGGAGGGGGCTGCACGGCACAGCCCAAGGGGGTGGGAGAGCCACTATCTGGCGGAGGTGGTGAGGGACCGGCAGGGGAGATGGCACCAGGGCCTCTCTCCCCTCCCCCCTGCACCCCCCCGGAGAGCTGCCTGCTTCCCCTCCCTCTGTCCCTTATCTGCAGCCCGTGCTTCTCCAGCAGTGGATGAGCAGCTGTTCCGCTCGGTCGAGGGCCAGGCCGCCTCTGACGAGGAGGACGACAGTGAGAAGTGGCAGCAGGAGCAGGGGCCACCGGCTGAGGTCAAGGCCCTGCTGGCCGGCCTCTCCAGCTGCGGGCGTGGGTGCGTGTGCCGGTGAGGATGCCCAGGACCGGGCACCAGGGCGCCGGGCTCTCACAGTCGTCCTGGAAGCACAGGGCGGCCCCTCCGTGCAGTGACAGACCCTGAACGTGGGAGGCTGACCCCCCCGATTCACGTCCAGGCTGGGTCACCTTCATGCCCTCTGACGCTCTGTCCCGTCATCTGTTGGGGGAGGGGAGAAGACGGCGCCCGGCATGCGTGAGGGTGAAATGAGATGAGCCAAGGCACAGTTCCTGGTGGTTTAATCCCCACTGACTCTCACTCCCTTGGCCGCGGTCCCAGGACCTGCCCCGAAGCTCTAGTGGGACCCTCAACACATCAGTCCCTTTCCTAACCCACTGCTCCCGACACCTGGGGCGCCTCGGCCAAGTCGCCCAACTTCTGAGCCTCAGTCTTCCTGTCTCTCAGATGGGACAGTAACACCTGTCTGACAGAGGTTTTGTGAGGATTCTCCATCGAGGATGTAAAATGCCCCACGGGTACCCGATCCCAGCAGGTACTCCACTGGGGGGCGGCCTTGACTTTTTAAATGATATTGTAAGGTTCCGTTGATTTTCCAGGGTCATTGTTATCACCAACCCTTTAAGTCAACAAACATATACTAAGCACCTACTCTGTGCCAAACAAATTTGGGGGCATCAGGAAAACAGCATTAACCAAGACAGGCCCTCTGCCCTGGAGCCTCTGTTCCAGTGAGTGGTGACAGGTGTGAGGGAGAGGCGGGGCAGGGGAGGGCCTCTGAGCAGGTGCTGTTTGAGCAGAGCCCTGAAGGAAATGAGGGAAAAGCATTCCAGGCAGAGGGAACAGCAAGTGCAAAGGCCCAGAGGCATGCAGGAGGGGCCATAAGGAGCCTGCGGTGGCTGGAGTAGAATGAGTGAAGGTGGGTGGGAGGGAGGTCGGGAGGTCACAGGGCAGAGGGGCGAGGCCTCTGGCTTTTGCTCTGATGAGATAAGGGGCCGCGGGGGTGGGTGAGCAGGGGGTGCCATAGCCCCGCTCAGCTTTCAGGGGAGACAGACTTGGTAATAACAACCCCCCCCCCCCAGGCTGGAGCAGACTTTGGAAAGCAGCTCCCTCAGTGCTGGCACTCTCCTCCGCTGCAGGTGTGATGACCAGACGGCCAAGAAGCTCGTGACCTACTTCACCCACTTTGGCAGTGCCGACCATGCCCGTGCCCTGGGGGAGCCGGAGCAGCTGGGGACCCAGGGCTGCAGTGGGAAGACCCTGGGGACACCAGGGGAGGAGGTCAGCTGAGTCCCACAGGCTGAGAGCTGGAGCAATGCTAGCGTCTCTCACAGGCGGAACTGAGGGACCTCAGCCAAGTGCTGTGCCCCATTTCCAGAGGCACAAACCGAGACTCGGAGAGAAGATGATTTAGGGCTGACGAAGAATATTCTGGTTGCAAGCTAAAGGGTACATCTCAGATCAGCTCGAGTGAAAAACAGGAACTTATTAGAATACGGAGCTGGGAGAACAGCTTCAGAAGAACAGCTAAGATGAGCTTCAGGCACTCCAGCTCCCTAAGATGGACCCAGGGACGCAGACTGCCTCCACCTATCTGCTCTGTATTTTTCTGGGTGCTGACCTCACTTTCCCCTACTTCAGAGGGGCCTGCTCCATGTGGCGGGGGAAGGGAAGGTAGGACCACAGGCAGCTCTAGGCTCCCATCAGCCCACTGAAGAAACCCCGGGGGAACAATAATAGCCCAGTACATTAAACCTCAGGGAAGAGCTCCAATGGTCCAGGCTCAGTCATGCGTCCGTGCCAGGGCTAACCCGCATGGTAGGCGGGCAGGGTCCCATGATTGGCAGCTCCATCGAAGTCAGATGAAATGGACGAGGGACACTTCCCTCAAGGAAAGTTAGTGAGTTTGTTGTGGAGGAGAAGGGTGGCGCCGGGCAACACCAAGAGAGGTGTCTCCATCTCAACAAGACCACTTGGCATGTTTTCTCTCGTCTGTCTACACCATGGCAACTTCCCTGCTCCATAGGAATCAAGCATGGAATGCCATGGAAAGTTATTATTTCCCTGAGCCCTCTAGCACAATGCACTTTTGCAAACTGATTTTGATAAAAGCGTTTTATATTTATATGCCTGAAATTCTAAATCCATACTGCTTTGTTTTCTTTTGTTTTTTAAACGTATCTGTGATCTGATACAGTTCCAAAGGGCATGGCGACCACTCCTTTCTAATTAAATCTCAAACAGGCGTCTGGAGAGCTCAGTTACTGACTATGTCCCCAGGCCTCCTCTCTCCTGCCCGAAGCTGAGCGTCCAATGGCACCACGCGTTCAGCTGCTTCTCTTTCCCTCCATCGGTGCTGAGAGAGGGGGCTGCCTCACTCCTGCCATCCCTGCTTTGGAAGGCAGGTGGCCATGCAACATTTTGCGACCTCCCACCATCCACCCTCTAGTATTTTGATGGGATCAACGGCGTCAGTGCGCCCTGGCCAGCGGTGGGCCAGTGACTGTGGCTGGCCCAGTGGGGCCCCTCTCCTGGGGCTCTCTGTCCCGAGTGAGGAGGGGCGGGGGGAATGGCTGGAGAGTGTTCTCAGCTGCAGCACCCGGACAAGAGGCTCGACATGTTTCTGCTGCCTCATCCTGAGGTTCTCCAGCTTCCAGTCCCTTCTGGGAACAAGGCACTAGCCTGCCAGTGAATTCCCTTTCTGTTCAAACTAGCCAGATCGGTTTGTTGCTTGCAGCCAAAAAACTTTAAAAAGTAAAAGCAGATGGATAGAGAAGAGAAGGGAGGATGGAGTCCTTCCACCAGAAAAGGAGGGATGTGTATTCTTACATCAGCCTGACTCACTGTGTGGCCTCAGCCCCGGCATTCAGCTTCTCTGGGCCTCGCTGCCGTCCCTGGGGAGACAGTGGGGCTTCTATGTGCCTGGCCACCTGGCAGGCTTGGGGGGCCAGATGAGACGACCTCTGTGAAAGGGTCAAGGCAGGCCATGGGCCCCGCCTGGGGACGGTGCTGTGAGTACGGGGCAGAGGGCAGCAGGGCGGGCGCTGAGCCGGTTGGTCCCCACAGGCAGAGCTGCAGCAGAAGGTGGACGAGAATGAGCACCTGAGGCTGGAGCTGCAGATGGTGGAGACAGAGAGGGTGCGGCTGTCCCTGCTGGAGGAGAAGCTGGAGGACGTGCTGCGGCTCCTGCAGAGGCTCCGGGACCTGGTAGGCTCACGGGAGCTGGCACAGCCAGGGCAGGGGAGGAGCTTGGGGTGCGGGGCTGGGGAGCCCAGCCTGTGTCGGGGACTGGCTCTGAGCTTTCCCTACGTAGGCAGGTGTCATCTGTACTTCCAGATGTAGAAAGAGCTCAGGGAAGCTAATCCAAAAAAAGGGGAGGCTCTCTAATTCATTTTATGAAGCTAATATAACTTTGATCTCAAAACCAGAGGACAATAAATACAATAAGAAAGGAAAATGATAAGCTAATGTCATATTTAAATATGGATGCAAAAATATTAAATGGCATATTAGTAAACCAAATCTGGCAGTGTTTAAAGAAATGCAATATGACTAAATTGGATTTATCCCAGGAATTCAGGATGATTCAAGATCAAACATCTATTAACACAGTACAGCACACTGCAGATTAAAAGGAGAAAAAACCACGTGTTCATCTCAATAGATGAACAGTCAGTAACAGCTCCTCTTATTATAAAACCTCTTGGCAAGTTAAGAACAGGAGGGATCGTCCTTAATCAGATTAGGAGTCTCAGCCAACTACCTCTCACAAACCTCACACTTATTAGTGAAATGTTAGAAGGAATCCTTCTAAAAATCAGAATCAAGACAAGCATGCCTGTCATCACTGCTTGTGCCACGTAGAGGTTCCAGCCAATGCAGTAGCACAAGAAAAAGAAAGGATGTGGGCTTCCCTGGGGGCGCAGGGGTTAAGAATCCGCCTGCCGATGCAGGGGCCACGGGTTCGAGGCCTAGTCTGGGAAGATCCCACATGCCGCGGAGCAACTAAGCCCGTGCGCCACAACTACTGAGACTGCAAGCCACAACTACTAAGCCCACATGCTGCAATTACTGAAGCCCATGCACCTAGAGCCCGCTCACCACAACTAGAGAAAGCCCGCACAAAGCAACGAAGACCCGACGCAGCCATAAATAAATAAATAAATAAATAAATAAAAAGAAAAAGAAAGGATGTAAGGACTAGAAAGGAAGAAACAAAGTGATTAGTAATTATGTATCACATTTATCCACATAGAATACTGAAGAGAATCTAAAGGCAAAGTATTGTTATCCTTTGGCAAGGTGCCCAATTTTAAAAAAATCATAAGACAGAGATCAATATTTCTAAATAGCATCAGCAAACCATTTAAAAATTTTTCTTAAGAGACACAAACTTAGCCAGGATTGCACAGCCACTATGAGCTGGAAGTAGGATGTGAACACAGGTCTTCAGGGTTTGGAGTGGGCTCTGCGAGCGCTTCAGGCTGCCCAGGATGTAGGGCTACCGAGGCCCAGCCTGATGTGACACAGCCTGGGAGAGTGGCAAGTGGCAGCCCTGCACCTGTGGGCTGTGAGGGTAGTGGTTCCCAGCACAGCTCTGGGCCATGGAGCCTGCGGCAAATGCTGGTTCTTCCATCTCCCAGCTGGGTGGCTTTGGGCAGATTTCTCACTTTCTCAGTACTGCTTTTTTAAAAAAATTTTTTTTAATTAATTAATTTATTTTTGGCTGTGTTGGGTCTTTGTTGCTGTGCGCGGGCTTTCTCTAGTTGCGGTGACCAGGGGCTACTCTTTGTTGTGGTGCACGGGCTTCTCATTGCGGTGGCTTCTTTAGTTGTGGAGCACGGGCTCTAGGCATGCAGGCTCAGTAGTTGTGGCTTGCGGGCTCTACAGCGCAGGCTCAGTAGTTGTGGCACACGGGCTTAGCTGCTCCGCGGCATGTGGGATCTTCACGGACCAGAGCTCGAACCCGTGTCCCCTGCATTGGCAGGTGGATTCTTAGCCACTTCGCCACCAGGGAAGTCCCCCAAATTGCTTTTTTCACTGCTTAAAATGAGAATGAAATAAGCTCTTTCAAGGATTAAAGGAGCTGACGCATCAAGAGGCTCTCTGTTCACAGTAGTTTCCCAAGTGCCTACTTGGGCACAAGGACAGTTATCTGTAAGCACGTGATCTCTGAAGAAATGGGTCCTGCGTGCTGCTCCATCACCCACCTAGAGTCTGGGCAGTGCGGCCACCCTAGGGGTGGGGGCCAGGGAGGGACCATGGGCAGGGGGACACTATCTGACACAGGGAGCCACACAGAAGCTCGAAAGGGCCACCAAGTGCCACCCGCCCTCCATTTCTTTTTAAGAACATATCGAAAAGAGCCCTGGGGAAGATCTTGCTGAGCACACTGGACGCTTGCAGGGACCCTGCACATGGTAGGTGAGCCCCCGACCCGATCTTCCAGAGCCTGGCTGCAGCTGGAGGGCATCCTGACCTAGCACCTCTGTCCTAAGTGTCTGGGCTGCAAAATGCCACCTCATTCCTGCCCTGCCCACCTGCAAAGGGTACATTCAGGAACAGGCTTCGGGAAGCTGAAGGTGCTATTTGACAAGAGCAGGGAGCACACACCCCAGGGAAAAGGCCAAACAGAAGCCAGTGTGGCCAGACCCCAGGGGAGCCAGGCAGTTCCCTGTGGGCAGTTTAGACTCACCCACAGTCCTGGGCTTACTGCGGAGGAAGGGCTGTTATCATACCCATTCCACAGATGGGAAGACGGAGGCACAGAGAGGCCAAGGGCCAGCCGTGCCAAAACCTCAGGTCTCTCCCTTAAGTACTAGGCCACGTGGCCCCGTTGTTTAGACAAAGTTCAGGGCAGCAGAATTTCATCAGTGCCAGCTTGTGCTCAATGAAATCAGGAGGAGCAAGGCCGGCTCCCGCCTGACAGGGCCTCACAGGCTGGCGGGGAGACAGACGGCTGATGAGCATTTGCTCGCTGGCCTCACTGGGCACTGCTGGGCAGGGCTCAGGTATGTCCAGTGCCCTGAATGGTCCCTGGCACCAAGAAGGAGGTCAGAAACTGTGCATTAGAAGGTCCCTTCCCCGGGGTCCTCAGTGGGAGAGAAGCAAGAGCGGGGGACAGCTGAACAGGGCTGGGGAGGGCCCAGGGAGGCGGGGGAGCAGCTCTGTGGGCCAGAATGAGCAGACTGACCCGCCCTGCTGCCCACTCTTCCTTTTCAGAGGGGACGTCTGGCCCCTCAGCCATGCTGGATGCCCTGCACCGAGCTCTGGCTGGCTGTGAGCTCCTGCGTAGAGAGCCCTTGGCACCAGCCTCTGCAGCTCCAGCACTCAGCAACTCCCTCCTCATCTCCTGCTGAGGTTGCTAGCCCAGTCTGTGGGCCCCCTGGGCAGCCTGGCCACCATCAGACCAGCCTCGAGGAACAGCCTGGCCACATCCTCGGAACCCTGGAGGTGCAGGCTCCTTCTGAGACTGGCCCCAGTTCAGAGCCCGGCAGCCATCCCTTCCTTGGGTTCCTCCCAGATTCCCTAGCAGCCCCTGCATTCCTGCTGCCAGGGTCCACACTGCCCTAAGGTTGCTGGATCAGCCTGTACCTGCTGCAGTCTCCCCTGCCCTTGGAGTGGAGCTGTACACTCTTCTGCCCGGTCCAGTCCAGAATCTCTTCCCTGGGTTCCCAGGGTCTCCTCCCCTTCCTCCCCACAGCACGCCTGCTGCAGGGACTCTGTGTCCCCTGGTCCACCGGGGAAACTACTCATGCCTCAGGAATTGTGGAAGGCCAGGCAGGGCTGGGGGAACTCCAAGGCGGGCAGCGTGATCACTGCAGGCTTCCTGGTAGAGCTGGCCTTGAACTAGCTCTAGAAGAGGGACAGGATTTAGATAGGCAGAGAGGAGGGAAGGGCATTTCATGTGAGGTAACAGTGAGAGCAAAAGTGCGGTGCCAGAAAGGGCCCCCATTAGTACAGAACCCAGAGCCCCTCTTTCCTGAGCACACAGTAGGTACCAGGCCTCATGGGGTCACAGGAAGGAGGAGGACAAGCTGCCTGGCCTCATCTACCTTAAACTCTCGTAGGAGAGAAAGATACGATGGCAAGTCATGCAACGCGGGTGAAATCCAGGCTACCCTGAGGTAGAAGAGAGTGTTCTTAATTAAAACTGCAAACCCCAAAGCTATGTAAGAATGTGAAGGCATATGTGAATATACGAACATTAGAATTTTTGTGTATACAAAAAACTCCACAAATAAAGTCAATTATCAAAGGTAATGGTTTGATAATATTTTTTTTAATTTTTTTTTTTTTTTTGCGGTACGCGGGCCTCTCACTGCTGTGGCCTCTCCCCTCGCGGAGCACAGGCTCCGGACGCGCAGGCTCAGCGGCCATGGCTCACGGGCCCAGCCGCTCCACGGCATGTGGGATCTTCCAGGACCGGGGCACGAACCCATGTCCCCTGCATCAGCAGGCGGACTCTCAACCACTGCGACACCAGGGAAGCCCTGATAATATTTTTATTAAAAAAAAAGAAAAAAAGAAGAGAGAGTTCTGAGAGCTCAGCTGAGAGGGATCAGTTCGAGCCAAGGAGGATGAAGCACTACAGAGACGGTGGGACGAGGGCAGATGCCTGGCAGGGACGGGGCAGGTCAGGGGGCCCTTGATGACAGACGAGGGTTTAGGACTCCATCCCCCAGGCAATGGGGGCCTTGGAGGGTTCTGACCTGCCTCCCAGAGGGTGGAGCAGAGAGGAGGAGACAGGAGGCTGCAGGACTCTGGGAGCAAGGGGTTGCCAAGGGGCTGGAGCAGAGTCATCGGGACACAGAAGGGGAACCCTGGGGGAAGGAGATCAGGGGAGCCCGGGACCAGCAGGCACTCCTGGGCAGGAGCCACAGGGAGGGCTGGAGGACAATGCCCAGCCTCGTGTCTTGTACGAACCTCATCTCATTGGAGGCAAGTTTATAACGTGGACTAGGATGTAGAGGTGCCCAGAGAGGCTGGAGGAGCTACCCAGCGTCACACAGCAAATTAGCATCCAGCTCTGGACTGAGGCCTGTTTTCTAATCTCATATCTCACACAATTCCTACCACTTCCAGCTGTCTCGGGCTAGGAAACTCCAGGCTTGGGGTCTGGATTAGTTATGGTACAGGCTAAACCAACCTGATAAGAGAGATCCCAATATACTCTGGGTCAAACAGGATAGAACTCTCTCTCCTGTAACAGTCCAGTGGTCCTGGTTGACAGAGCAGCTCTGCTCCATGTAGTCACCCAGGGATCAAGGTTCCTTCCACTTTGTTGCTCTGCCTTACCCTAGGGTGTCATCCTCCTTTGCACGGTGGAAGCCAATTCACCAGCACTGCATCTGCCCTCCACAGGAACGAGGGGAGAGGAAGGGAAGGGTCAGGCACTCTGGCTCACATCTCCTCTACTCTCATCCCATTGGCCATACCTAGCTGAAAGGGATGCTGGGAAATATCATCTATAGCTGGGAAACCACGTATCCAGCTAATGCTAATATTATTAAAAGAAAAAAGGCAACCAACTGGACCAGGGCCAGCCACGCCCACCAGACCACCCACAGTAGTCAGCCTGACACAACAGAAGGACCTATGCAGTCCACATAGTGGGCACCCTACGGCATATAGCCTGGCTGGAGGAGAGTGCACTGCTGGGACACACAGGACATCTCCTACAAAAGGCTGCTTCTCCAAAGTTGGGTAATGTAACCAACCTACCAGATACATAGAAATAAAAATAGCAAATTAGGCAAAATGAGGTGACAGAGGAATGTGTTCCAAATGAAGGAATAACATAAAACCCCAGAAGAGTTAAGTGAAGCGGAGATAGGTAATCTCCCCAAGAAAGAATTCAAGGTAATGATCATAAAGATAATCAAAGGACTCAGGAGAAGAATAGATGAACAGAGTGAGAAGTTAGAAGTTTTTAACAAAGAGTTAGAAAATATAAAGAACCACCAAACAGAGATGAAGAATACAATAAATGAAATGAAAAACATACAGTGGAAGGAATCAACAGTAGATTATATGATACAGGGGAACAGATCAGCGAATTGGAAGAGAGTAGTGGAAATCACTGAAGCTGAAGAGAAAAAAGAACAGAAATGAAAACGGTTTAAGAGACCTCTGGGATAACATCAAGTGTACTCACATTAGCATTATAGGGGTCCTAGAAGGAAAAGAGAAAGAAAAAGGGACAAGAGAATTTATTTGAAGACACTGTAGCTGAAAACTTCCCTAACCTGGAAAAGGAAACAGACATTCAGGTCCAGGAATCACAGAGAATCCCAACAAGAGCAACCCCAAAAAGGACCACACCAAGACACATTCTAATTAAAATGGCAAAAATTAAAGATAAAGAGAGAACATTAAAAAGAGCAAGGAAAAGCGACAAGTTACACACAAGGGAACTCCCATAAGGCTATCAGCTGACTTTTCAGCAGAAACTCTGCAGGCCAGAAGGGGGAGGCACAATATATTTAAAGTGATGAAAGGGAAAAACCTACACTCAAGAATACTTTACCTGGCGAGACTCTCATTCAGATTTGAGGGAGAGATCAAAAGTTTTACAGCAGCACCCAACCAGCTTTACAAGAAATGTTCAAGAGACTTCTCTAAGCAAAAAAGAAGAGGCCACAACTATAAACATGAAAATTATGAAAGGAAAAAACTCATTGGTAAAGCAAATACACACTAAAGGTAGTAAACCAACCACATACAAAGCTAGTAGGAAGGTTAAAAGACAAAAGGAGTAAAATCTATATCCACAGTAAGCAGTTAAGGGATCCACAAAAACACAGAAAATGTGATGTCAAAAATATCACAGTGGGAGTTCTCTGGTGGTCCAGTGGTTCAGACTCCGCGCTTCCAAGACAGGGGGCACAAGCTCCACCCCTGGTCAGGGAACTAAGATCCCGCGTGCCATGCGGCAAGGCCAAAAAAAAAAAAAAAAAAAATCACAGTAATTATGAGGGGAGGGGAGTACAAATGCAGGGATGTTAAAATTTGTTCGAAATTAAAAGGTCAGCAACTTAAAATAATCACACATATATAGATTGCTATATATAAACCTCATGGTAACCTCAAACTAAAAATCTATAATAGATACACGCACAAAAAGAGTAAGGAATCTAAATACAACACTAAAGATAGTCATCGTATCATAAGGGACGAGAAGAATGAGGGAACAAAAACCCCAAAACAATTAAACAAAGTGTCAATAATTACATGCCTATCAAAAATTACTTCAAATGTAAATGAACTAAATGCTCCAGTCAAAAGACAGAGTGGCTGAATGGATATAAAAACGTATATATGCTGCCTACAAGGGACTCACTTCAGATCTAAAGAGACACACAGACTGAAAGTGAGGGGATGAAAAAAGACATCCCATGCAAATGGAAATCAAAAGAAAGTTAGGATAGCAATACTTACATCAGACAAAATAGACTTTAAAACAAAGACTGCAACAAGAGACAGAAAAGGACATTACATAAGGATCAGGGGATCAATCCAAGAAGATATAACAACTGTAAATGTGCACCCAACATAGGAGCACCTAAAGCAAGTACATAAAGCAAATATTAACAGACATAAACAGAGAAATTGACAGTAACAGAATAATAGTAGGGAATTTTGACACCCCACTTACATCAATGGCAGATCATCCAGACAGAAAAAAATCAATAAGGAAACACTAGCCTTAAATGACACATTAGAACAGATGGACTTAAGAGAATGTAGAGATCATTCCATACGAAAACATCAGAATATACTTCTTATCAAGTACACATAGAACATTCTCCCTGATAGATTACTTGCTAGGCCACAAAACAAACCTCATCAAATTTAAAAAACCTGAAGTTGTATCACGCATCTTTTCTGACCACAAAAGCTAAGAAATCAACTACAAGGGGAAAAACTGCAAAAAACCACGAACATGTGGAGGCTAAACAATATGCTACTAAACAACCAATGAATCACTGAAAAAAAAAGTCAAAGAGGAAATAAAAAATACTTGGAGACAAATGAAAACACAACGACCCCCCCCCCACAAAATCTATGGAACACAATTATACTCCAATAAAGCTGTTAAAAAAAAAATCTATGGAACACAGCAAAAGCAATTCAGAGAGGGAAGTTTATAGCAATAAAAGCCTATCTTAGGAAAAAAAAATCTCAAACCAACCATCCTAACTTTATACCTAGAGGAACTAGAAAAAGGAGAACAAAACCTAAAGTTAGAAAGAAATCGTAAAGATCAGAGTGGAAATAAATGAAACTGAGGCTGAAAAAAAATAGAAGAAAATCAATGAAACTAAGAGCTCGTTCTTTGAAAAGATAAATATCAATAAACCTTTAGCCAGACTCATCAAGGAAAAGAGAGGGCCCAAATCAATAAAATCAGAAATGAAAAAGGAGAAGTTACAACCTACACCATAGAAGAACAAAGGAGAATAAGATATTACTACAAACAACCATACACCAATAAAATGGACAAGCTAGAAAAAAATGGACAAATTCCTAGAAATGTACAACCTCCCAAGGCTGAACCAGGAAGAAATAGAGAAAATGAACAGACTAATTACCAGTGCTGAAATCTCAAACTGAATCAGTAATTAAAAGAAAAAAAACTCCCAACAAAAGTCCAGGGCCAGATGGCTTCACAGGTGAATTCTACCAAACATATAGAGAAGAGTTAAACACCTATCCTCAAACTATTCCAAAAAATTGCTGAGGAAGGAATGCTTCCAAATTCACTGTATGAGGCCAGCATCACCCTGATACCAAAACCAGACAAAGATAACACACACACACACACACACACACACACACACACACACACACACAGAAAAGACAATTATAGGCCAGTATCACTGATGAACATAGATGAAAAAATCCTCAACAAAATATTAGCAAACCAAATCCAACAATACATTAAAAGGATCATACACAGTGATCAGGTGGAATTTATCCCAGGGATGTAATAAGGATATTTCAATATCCACACACAAAAATATCAATGTGATACACCACATTAACAAACTGCAGAATAAAAAAATCGTATGATCGGACTTTCCTGGTGGCGCAGTGGTTAAGAATCCGCCTGCCAATACAGGGGACGTGGGTTTGAGCCCTGGTCCGGGAAGATCCCACACGCTGCAGAGCAACTGGGCCCGTGCGCCACAACTGCTGAGCCTGTGCTCTGGAGCCTGAAAGCCACAACTACTGAGCCCATGTGCCACAACTACTGAAGCCTGTGCGCCTAGAGCCCGTGCTCCACAACAAGAGAAACCTGCACACTGCAATGAAGAGTTGCCCCTGCTCACCACAACTAGAGAAAGCCCATGCGCAGCAATGAAGACCCAATGCAGCCAAAATTAATTAATTAATTTTTAAAAAATCATATGATCATCTCAATAGATGCAGAAAAAGCTTTTGACAAAATTCAACAACCTTTTATGATAAAAAAAAAAAACTCTCCAGAAAGTAGATATAGAAGGAATCTACCTCAACATAATAAAGGCCATATATGATAAGCCCGCAGCTAATATACTCAATGGTGAAAAGGTGAAAGCATTTCCTCTAAGATCAGGTATATCCACTCTACCACTTTTATTTAACATAGTATTGGAAGACCTAGCCACAGCAATCAGACAAGGAAAAGAAATAAAAGGAATCCAAACTGGAAAGGAAGGGTGAAATTGTCACAGTTTGCAGATGACATGATGCTATACACAGAAAATTCTAAAGATGCCACCAAAAAAACTACTAGAGCTCAATGAATTTGGTAAATTCGTAGGTACAAAGTTAATGTACAGAAATCTATGACATTTCTATACACTAACAATGAACTATCAGAAAGAGAAATTAAGCAAACAATTCCATTTACAATCACATCAAAAAGAATAAAATAGGGAGTTCACTGGTGGCCTAGTGGTTAGGATTCTGGGCTTTCACTGCTGTGGCCTGGGTTCAATCACTGGTTGGGGAACTGAGATCCCACAAGCCACACAGTGCAGCACAAAAAGAAGAAGAAGAAAACACCTAGGAGTAAATCTAACTAAGGAGGCAAAAGGCCTGTACTCAAAAAACCGTAAGACACTGATGAAAGAAATCAAAGACAACAGAAACAGATGGAAAAGGTTTACCGTGTTCATGGTTGGAAGAATATTGTTAAAATGACTGAAGAATATTGTTAAAATGCAATCTCTATCAAATTACCAATGGCATTTTTCACAAAACTAGAAAATTTTTTTCATCTGTATGGAAGTACAAAAGACCCTGAAGAGTCGAAACAACCTTGAGAAAGAACAGAGGAGGAGGTATCATGCTCTGTGATTCAGATTATACTACAAAACTACAGTAATCAAGGCAGTATGATATTGGTACAAAAATAGACACATAGATCAATGGAACAGAATAGAGAGCCCAGAAATAAACCCACACACCTATGGCCAATTAATCTACAACAATGGAGGCAAGAATTTACAATGGGGGAAAGAATCTCTTCAATAAGTGGGCTGGGAAAACTGGACAGCTACATGTAAAACAATGAAATTAGAATATTTTCTCACACCATATACAAAAATAAACTCAAAATGGATTAAAGGCTTAAATACAAGGCTGGAACTCCTGGAGGAAAACTCCTAGAGGGATAAAACTCCTAGAGGAAAACACAGGCAGACACTCTGACATAAATCATAGGAATTTTTTGGATCTGTCTCCTAAAGCAAAGGAAAAAACAAAATAAACAAATGGAACCTTTGTTTAAAAGGTCAACTTAAAAGCTTTTGCACAGAAAAGAAAACCATCAACAAAATGAAAAGATAACCTACTGAATGGGAGAAAATATTTGCAAGTGATATAACCATTAAGGTGTTAATATCCAAAATTATGTAAACAGCTCAAACAATTCAAAATTTTTTAAAAAACCAATTTTTAAAATAGGCAGAAGAACTGAATAGACATTTTCCCAAAGACATACAGATGGCCAACAGACATGTGACAAATGCTCAACACTGCTAATCACAGAAATGCAAATCAAAACCACAATGAGATATCACCTCACACCTGTTAGAATGGCTACTGTCAAATAGACCACAAAAAACAAATGTTGGCAAGGATGTGGAGAAAGCGAACCTTTGTACACTGTCGGTGGGAATGTAAATTGGTACAGCCACTATAGAAAACAGTATGGAGTTTCCTCAAAAAACTAAAACTAGAACTACCAGATGATCCAGCAATTCCACTCCTGGGCATATATCTGAAGACAATGAAAACAATAATTTGAAAAGACACATGCACCCCAACATTCATTGCAGCACTATGGACAACAGCCAAGACATGGAAGCAACTTAAGTGCCCATGAACAGCCAACTGGATTAATACACACACACACACACACACACACACACACACACACACACACACACACTGGAATGTTACTCCACCATAAAAAAAAGAAATGAAATACTGCCATTTGCAGCAACGTGGATGGACCTAGGGAATATTATGTTCAGTGAAATAAGACAGAAAGACATACTATATGATATCACTCATATTTGGAATCTAAAAAATAATACAAATGAATGTATATGCAAAAACAGACTCACAGATATAAAAAATAAACTTGTATTTACCAAAGGGGAGAGGGAAGGGGGTAAGAAACTATGGAATTATGGATAATTATGGAATTATCAGATACAAACTACATATATATAAAACAAATAAGCAACAAGGATATACTATATAGCACAGGGAATACACCCATTACCTTATAAGATAATACCTTATAATTATAAGATAATATCTTATAATAACCTATAATGAAATATAATCTGAAAAAATACTTAAACACTATGCTGTATACCTGAAACTAACACAATATTTTAAATCAACTATACTTCAATAAAATAAAAATTAGAGCAGAAATCAATAAAATTAAAAATAGGAAAATAGACGGAAAAAATCAATGACACCAAAAGCTGACTCTTTGAAAAGATCAATAAAATCAACTAGCCTCTAGGCAGGTTAATTAAGAAAAAGAGAGGAGGGACTTCCCTGGTGGCGCAGTGGTTAAGAATCCGCCTGCCAATGCAGGGGACATGGGTTCGATCTCTGGTCAGGGAAGATCCCACATGCCGCGGAGCAACTAAGCCTGTGTGTCACAACTACTGAACCTGCGCTCTAGAGCCCGCGAGCCACAACTACTGAGCCCGTGTGCCACAACTACTGAAGCCTGCGTGCCTAAAGCCTGAAGAGAAGCCACCTGCAATGAGAAGCCCGTGCATCACAAGGAAGACTAGCTCCCGCTCACCCGTGTGCAGCAACAAAGACCCAACGCAGCCAAAAAGAAAAAAAAGAAAAAGA
This sequence comes from Globicephala melas, assembly GCF_963455315.2. Classification (NCBI taxonomy): domain Eukaryota; kingdom Metazoa; phylum Chordata; class Mammalia; order Artiodactyla; family Delphinidae; genus Globicephala; species Globicephala melas. The sequence goes on along the minus strand of NC_083324.2, from coordinate 2,007,593 downwards.
GAGAAGACACAAATTACTAATATCAGGAATAAAAGAGGCGATCTTACTATAGATTCCATTGACATTGAAAGGATAATAAAGGAAAACTATGAACTCTAAGCCCACAAATCTGAACCTAAATGAAATGAACCAATTCTGTGAAAGACACTACCTGCCAAAACTCACACAAGAAGAAATCTGAATAGACTTATATCTATTAAATAATTGAATTAATACCTAATAACCTTCCAAAAGAGAAAGTACAGGCCCAGGTGGGTTCACTGGTAAATTCTACCAAACATTTAAGGAAGAAATTTTCCCAATGCTTTACAATCTCTCGCAGAAGATAGAAGCAGAGGGAATACTTCCTAACTCACTCTATGAGGCCAGCATTACCCTAATACCAAAACTGTACAAAGACATTATAAGAAAAGAAAACTGGGGAATTCCCTGGAGGTCTAGTGGTTAGGACTCAGCGCTTTCACTGCTGTGGTGCGGGTTCAATCCTTGGTCGGGGAACTAAGATCCCGCAAGACACACGGTGCAGCCAAAAAAAAAGAAAACTGAAGACGGTGTGTCTCACGAACACAGACAGAAAAACCGTCAACAAAATATTAGCAAGTTGAATCCAACACTGTATAAAAAGAATTATACACCACGAACGAGGGGGATTTATCCCAGGTATGCAAGGCTCTTTCAACATCCAATAATCAACTAATGTAATCCATCACATCAACAGGATGAAGAAAAATCACATCATCATATCCATAGATGCAGAAAAGGCATTTGAAAAAAAATCCAACATCCATTAATGATTTTAAAAAAACAACTGTCAGCAAACTAGGAATAGAGGGGAACTTCCTCAGTTTGATAAAGAACATCTACAGAAAACCTACAGTGAACATCACATTTATTGGTGAGAAACTAGACACTCCCACTAAGACCAGGAACAAGGCAAGATGTCCCTCTCAGCATTCATCTTCAACATCTTACTGGAAGTCCTAGCTCATGCAAAAGACAAGAAAAGGAAATAAAAGGTGCTATGGACTGAATATCTGTATCCCAACACATGTTGAAACCCTAATCTCCAAAAGATGAGACCTTTGGGAGATGATTAGGTCACAAGGGTGCAGCCCTCAGGATGATTAGTGCCCTTATGAGAACGGACATGGAACACGCTTCCTCTCTCTGTGTCTCCATCATGTGAGGCTACGATGAGAAAAGGGGCCATCTGTAAACCAGGAGGAGGGCCCAGCCAAAAACCTGACCATGCTGGCACCCTGATGTCAGACTCCCATCCTCCGGAACTGTGAGAAATAAATATACTTGTTGTTTAAGCCCCCCAGTGTATAGTATCTTGTGACTAAGGCAAAAGGCAATAAAGATTAGGAAGGAAGAAACAAAACTGCCTTCATTTGCAGATGACATGATCATCTACATAGAAATCCAAAAAAATCAATGAAAAAGGGAATTAAAAAGCAACTATAGTAAGATTGCAGGATACAAGGTTAATATACAAAAGTCAACCGTTTTTCTAATACCAGCAACAAACAAGTGAAATTTGAAATCAAAACACAATGCCATTTACATTAGCACCCTCAAAAATGAAATACTTAGATACGAATCTAACAAATGTGTACAAGATCTATATGAGGAAAAGTAGAGAACTCCAATAAAATAAATTCAAGAAATAAATGGAGGGCTCCCCTGGTGGCACGGTGGCTAAGAATCCACCTGCCAATGCAGGGGACACAGGTTCGATCCCTGGTCTGGGAGGATCCCACATGCTGCGAAGCAACTAAGCCTGTGCGCCACAACTACTGAGCCTGCGCTCTAGACCCCGCGAGCCACCACTACTGAGCCCACGTGCCACAACTACAGAAGTCCACGCACCTGGAGCCCGTGCACCGCAATGAAGAGTAGCCCCCGTGAAGCAACAAAGACCCAACGCAGCCAAAACTAAACAAAAAATAAATAAAATAAAATAAATAAGTTTATTTTTTAAATGAAATAAATGGAGGTATATTCCATGTTCATGGACAGGAAGACTCAATATTATCAAGATGTCAGTTCTTCAAGTTGATCTCTCCATTCAATGCATTTCTGATCCAAATTCCAGCAAGTTATTTTGTGGGTATTGACCATCTGATTCTAAAGTTTATATGGAGAGGCCAAAGACCCAGAGTTGCCAACTCAATATTGAAAGAGAAGAACAAACTTGAAAGACTGGCAGTATCAGACTTCAAGACTTACTACAAAACTACAGTCATCAAGACAGTGTGGAATTGTACTGCCTCACACTGGTCAGAATGGCCATCATTAAAAAGTCTACAAATAGGGGGCTTCCCTGGTGGCACAGTGGTTGAGGGTCTGCCTGCTAAGGCAGGGGACACAGGTTCGAGCCCCGGTCTGGGAAGATCCCACATGCCGTGGAGCAACTAGGCCCGTGAGGCACAACTACTGAGCCTGCGCGTCTGGAGCCTGTGCTCCACAACAAGAGAGGGCAAGATAGTGAGAGGCCCGCGCACCACGATGAAGAGTGGCCCCCAGTTGCCACAACTAGAGAAAGCGCTCGCACAGAAACGAAGACCCAACACAGCCAAAAATAAAAATAAATTTTAAAAGAAAAGTCTACAAATAACAACTGCTGGAGAGGGTGTGGAGAAAAGGGAACCCTCCTACACTGTTGGTGGGAATGTAAATTGGTGCAGCCACTATGGAAACCAGTATGGAGGTTCCTCAGAAAGCTAGAAATAGAGCCACCATATGATCCAGTAATCCCACTCCTGGGCATATATACAGAGAAAACCATAATTCGGAAAGATACATGTTCACCCCAATGTTCATTGCCGTACTATTTGCAATATCCAAGACATGGAAACAACCTAAGTGTCCGTCAACAGAGGAATGGATAAAGAAGATGTGGTACATGTATACCATGGAATATTCCTCAGCCATAAAAAGGACCGAAATAATGCCACTTGCAGCAACACGGATGGACCTAGAGATTGTCATACTGAGTTAAGTAAGTCAGACAGAGAAAGACAAATGTCATGTGATACCCCTTATATGTGGAATCCAAAAAAACATGGTACAAATGAACTTATCTACATAACAGAAATAGAGTTACAGATGTACCAGAGGGTAAGGCGGGGTAGGGATAAAATGGGAGATTGGGACTGACAATATACACACTACTATATATAAAATAGATATCTAATAAGAACCTACTGTATAGCACAGAGAACTCTACTCAATACTCTGTAATGGCCTATATGGGAAAAGACTCTAAAAAAGAGTGGATATATATGTATGTATAACAGATTCACTTTGCTGTACACCTGAAACTAACACAACATTGTAAATCCACTATACTCCAATAATTTTTTAAAAATTAGACACAGACCTTACACTCTTCATAAAAATTAACTCAAAGTGGATCATAGATCTAAATGTAAAATGCAAAACTTTAAAACCCCTAGAATACAACACAGGAGAAAATCTAGATGACCGCGGGTATGGCTATGATTTTTTAGATACAACAAAGGCATGATCCATCAAAAATGGTTGATAAGCTGGACTTCATTAAAATTAAAAACTTCTGCTCTGAGAAAGACACTGTCAAGAGGATAGGCCACAAGACAAGCCACAGACTGGGGGAAAATATTCGCAAAAGACACATGTGATAAAGGACTATTATCCAAAATATACAAAGAACTCTTAAACTCGATAATAAGAAAACAACCTGATTTTTCTTTTAATGGGCAAAGACCCTGAACAGACAAACCACCAAAGAAGATACAGAGATGGCAAATATGCAAACGAAGAGATGTTCGACATATGTCATCAGGGAAATGCAAATTAAAACAATGAGCTACCACTGCACGCCTGTTGGGATGGTCAAAATCCAAAACATTGACAGCACCAAGTGCTGACAAGGACGTGGAGCAACAGGAACTCTCATGCCCCCGTTGCTGATGGAATGCCAGTTTGCTGGTAGAAAAGCCACAAGCCGTAGAACCACTTTGGAAGACAGTTTGGCAAATTCTTAAAAACTAAACATATTCTTACCACATGATCCAGCAATTGTGCTCCTTAGCATTTACCCAAATCAGCTGAAAAGCCATGCCCACACGAAAACCTGCACACAGATGTTTACAGCAGCTTTATTCAGAGTTGCCAAATCTTGGAAGTGACCAAGATGTCCTTCAGTAGGTGATGGATAAATAAACTGCGGTCCATTCAGACAATGGAATATTATTCAGTGCTGGAAAGAAATGAACTATCAAGCCGTGAAAGGACACAGAGGAACCTTAAGTGCATATTATTATGTGAAAGAAGCCCATGTAAAAAGGTTACAAACTGTAGGATTCCAACTATATAACATTCTGGAAATGGAAAAACTATGGAGACAGTGAAAAGATCAGTGGTTGCCAAGGGCTGGGTGAGGAGGGAGGGATAAACAGGTGAGGCACAGAGGAATTTAGGGCAGCAAAAATATGCTATATGATACAATAATGCCAGATATACACTGGTCAAAGTCCATAGAAGGTGCAACCCCAAGCATGAACCCTCATGTAGACTCTGGATTCTGGGTGATGCTGTAAGTTCATCAGGTGTAACGAATGCACATTAGTGGGGGAGTCTGTGGGGATAAAGGGGAATTCTGTACTTTCCACTCAGTTTTGCTGTGAACCTAAAACTGATCTAAAAAGTACTGTCTATGAAAAAAAGGAGAAAGGGAGAATGGGCACAGGAGGTCCCTCAGCCGCCTTTGGGCAGAGTCAGCCCTGGCGTCAGGTGCCCCCTGGACCCTTAGCCTTGCCGGCCTGCAGCCTGGTGACCTTCCCTTTTACCCAGCGGGGAGAGGCTGGGACCCCCTCAATCCCAGACCTTGAACTTGGACGTGACCTAAGCACCTGTCTAATGCTCTGCCCTGGCCCAAGGTCAGGTTGCTGCTCCCAGCCCAGCGAAGCCTGGCCCAAGGCCTCAGGGCGACAGATCCTGAGAAGACCACGGACTTTTCTGGAGAAAGGCCTGGGTCTGTGACCGACAGAAGCCAGGCGTGGGGTTTCCTCCCACCTCCACCCTGACTGACGAGGATGCTGATTTGGGGCCTTGCCCATGGCCATGCAGCCCAGCCATCGAGCCAGGATTCAGGCCCCGGGCTGGCCGACCCAAGCCCACACTCAGGACCACTTAACCACCCTGTCACCATGATAAACAGGCAGGGCCTTCACTGGGCACCGAGGTCTGAGGTCACTGGCAGGAAAGGGAGTCAAAGGGCACAGTTTCACAGAAAGGCGGGGCCCACCTTTGCTGAGCTGAAGACTGGGGTGATGTCTCCAGGGGAGAACTGTGGAGCCCGGGGAGCTGACATCATGGGAAACAGGGCTTCCTTCCGTCAGAAGCAGCAAAGTGCACAATTCCTGAGAAACTCTCACCAAAAACAGGGCCTGAAAATCAGTCACAACCTGGACCTGGAAGTTTCCTGTCACTTGAGGCTCCTGGGAGCTCCATTAACCAATTATCCCTTCACAGGGCCTCTCAATAAAGCTGCAGAGTTTTCCTGACAGAGGCCTTGCAACGATTGATATCTGAATTTGAAAATTTCCTGTTAAACTGTCTACAAAGTCTCCTTTGAGATATAAAGCCAAATTCTCTTCCCTTTGAGTGTGAGCTAGACTTAGCGACTCACTTCTTTTTTTTTTTTAATTTATATTTATTTTTGGCTGCATTGGGTCTTCGTTGCTGCGCATGGGCTTTCTCTAGTTGTGGCGAGCGGGGGCTACTCTTTGTTGCATTGCACGGGCTTCTCACTGTGGTGGCTTCTCTTGTTGCAGAGCACAGGCTCTAGGCACACGGGCTTCAGTAGTTGTGGCACGCAGGCTCAGTATTTACGGCTCGCGGGCTCTAGAGCGCAGGCTCAGTAGTTGTGACGCACAAGCTTAGTTGCTCCGCGGCACGTGGGATCTTCCCGGACCAGGGCTCGAACCCGTGGCCCCTGCATTGGCAGGCGGATTCTTTACCACTGCGCCAGCAGGGAAGTCCCGTGACTCACTTCTAACAGAGAACGGCGGAATTGCTGGGGTGCTCTCGGACACCAGGGCCTGAAAAGCCTGGGCAGCCTCCTCGCTCCCCATGTCAAGAAGATACCCAGGCGCCCTGTGGAAAAGACCATGTGACAGGACATCAGCGTCCTCTGTCAATAGCCAGCAAGGAACCAAGGCCTCCAGCCAATGGCCCAGCTCACATCTCAGAAGCATGTCCTCCAGCCCAGGTCAGGTCTTTAGATGAGCGTAGCCCCAGCTGAGGTCCTGACTGCAGTATCCAGAACCAGACCTGCCCAGCTAAGCCACTCCCTAGGGCTTGACCCACAGGAACTGAGCTCATAAAGGAATGCGTGTTACTGTTTTAAGCTGCTAGTTTGGGGAATGATGTGTTATGCAGCAGCAAGAGATAACAAATACATTTCCTAGTGAAAAACCATGCTTCCTCAGCACACAGGGTGATTTGGGAGTGTTCCGGCGGGTGTTTAGGTATATTAGTAACCTTCGGAGGCCTGACAGTAATAACCAGCAGGTTAGAAGGAGGACCAACCCTGCTCCCCGCACGCCGGACACAGAGCCGGCTGAAGGAGCTCTCAAGGGCACGGAGATACTGGGGGAAGACGCAGGCCTGATGGATCCCCCTGCCACCAGCCGCAGACTGACGCAACACACCCTGGCCAAGGGCATCCTGGGGGCCTGGGGGGCCAGGGGGGCAGGCAGCCAGGAGTCGGGGAGGTGACAGAAAGCGGAGACTGTGCAGCCAAGGCTCCAAGTGCCCGGTGCATGCGCCACTGTCCCACTGGACTTCACCGACAGGACAACGCAAAGGTACAATGATTATGAATTTCGGGACAGTGGCCGCAGAGCACCAAACCCCAAGTCCAGGGCCTTTCCGAGTGGGCCCTAGGCAGCTGTACTGGTGGCAGGGCCTGCAGCTGGCCCTGGGTGGGCAGAGGAGGGTAGGGGCAGGGGCGGGGCACGAACCCTGCCGTGTTTCTGGAAGAGGAGGAGAATGGGATATTTGTGAACAGCCTCCCCGTCCACCACTCTCCTTTTGCCTTTTTCTAGAGAGGCTTCTTTGGGGTTGTTCAAATGGTCTGCAACTCATTAAACGTGTTTTCTAGGAAATTCTAACTACTGTCCTCTCTCACCTTCTGGCAACAAAATCGTTCTGTTGGCCTGGAATTGCCTCCCCCCTCCCACCCTCCCCGACCCCGGCCATGAAAACATCTTGTAGTTTCACACTCTCACCACCAGGTGGCGACGGCTCGGAGTGAAGGTGAGAGGGTCCAAACGCTCAAAGCAGGTTGGGGCGTTGTGGGTGAGGTTTTGACTCGCTTCAGTCCCCTCCTTGGGGATGAGCCATGTCCCCCCACCACCTGCGCTCCTACCAACTCTACAATTTCCCTAGAATCGGCTCACTTTTTAAAGTTACGTAAATGACCTTAAGAAGGAAAGTGTGTGTTCTACGTTAGCGGAGACAGCAGCCTTACCTGCCCTGCAGAGGCGGAAGCACGACGTAAGTTCACGGAAGATGCGGCGACGTTGTTCGCTTCCGACCAGGTGTGTTTGCTGAGCCTGAGGAGACCAGCGCGGGGAGGCCCGTGTCAGGGCTACAGGCCGCGTCCCGACACGGAAGCCCTCCGACTCCGGGGGCAGCGCAGGGGCTTCAGGCCACCCCTGCGCCTGAGGAAGCCGGCTCCCAGCAGCCCTCGATCAACGCCGGCCGCGCTCAAGCCTCACGCTTCATTCTCCCCACTTTACAGACGAGCAAACTGAGGCAGAGGCAGGCTGAGACTCTCCCAGACCACAGAGCTGGCGTGAAGCACACCGGGCTCGGGAGCCAGGCGTAGCCCCGCAGCCCAGCCCCACACAGCCCTGTTGATGGAGGCGCGTGTCTGCAAAGACACAGTAAGTGACAGTCACCCACGTGCGCTGAGACGCCAGGTTTGCAGCAGAGAGAGGGCTTATTCACGAGCCGCCAAGGGAGAAGACGGGAGAGCAAACCTCAAATCCCCCTCCCGGAAGGCGAGGGGCTGGGGTATCTATGGGATAAGGCTGAGGCTGCGGAGGAGGGAACGGTGATTGGACAGAAGAAAAAGGTGCGGAGCGATCCTTCCGCTCCAGGCTTCTTCATGGGCCGCATGCTCAGAAAAAGGCCTCATTAACATCTTCGGAGGGTGGAGTTCGGGGCCTCTGATGTCAAAGGTCAGGGAGCAGACACTCGCGCAGGCCCAGTTGGAGGGTCGGTGGTCCTAACCAGTCTTAACCGGCTCGAGCTCAAACTGGACACAGATGACTCCAAGTTCCTGCGAAACAACTCAGGGAAACATCTTTTTTAGGCTCCAGGCGGCCTGGAGGAGGTGCAAGCGTTCCAGCGAACCCGTGGGGGCAGGTTACAGGTGTGATGTGTCTAGGTGATGATCGCCCTCAGACTCACAAGCAGGGTTTCTGCTTCTGCGAGAAGGAAGAATTGCTTCGGGGGGATAGTGAAGGGTCCTGGGCCCGCAGGATAAAGGTCCTCCTCAGCGTCCTCCCTTATAACACAGTGAACGGACTAAGCCTCCAATTCCAGGTCAGGGCAGGGGAAAGGGGGCTCTGCCCCTTGTGTTTCTCATTATTTCTTAGGCACTTACCGCCTGAAACCGCCTAAGAGCCCTGCCCAACTTTCAGTCGCGCCTCCTCTGTGAACAGCGCCCAGGACACTTCCCGTGTGGCCACCATGGTCCCCCGGAGCTGTTGGGCTCGTGGGCAGACACACAGCAAACAGCAGCACCACTTACTCTACTGGGGGAGCGGTCCAGGAGAGCTTCCTGGAAGAGGTCATGCCCTAGGTGGATCTGAAAGGATGGAGAGTGCCAGGTGGAGTTTGGGGGTGGGCTCCAGAAAGAGAACGGCCTGTGGTGGGGAGAGGGGACGAGGATGGCCTGCTATGAAGCTTCCGGTTACAAGGCAATGACAGGGCAGGCTGGAGAGGAGGCCAGGGAGGACTCCGCTGAGGAGCTGATTTTAACCTGAGGACACTGAAGAGGAGGTCAAACCTCTGTCAGCAGAGGCAGAGCCCGGCACCCAGGAGACAGCCGTCCTAGAGAGAAGCGGATTGGCTGGAACCAGCGGAGACATGGTCCCCAAGGCTGACAGATGCTTGTTACACCTGCTCTGTGCCAGGCACTGGTGTGTCCTAAACAGCGGTTACCCTTCTGAAGTTCGCATCCAGTGGGAGGAGACATTTCATAACTGCACGCAAAATGTAAACAGAAGATAATTTTAGGTCCTGCAAAATGCTGTGGAAGAGGCAGAGAAAGCAGAGGCATTTGGAGGAAGATGTGGACTTAGGGGGTGGGCTTTCCAGAAGCGCCGTGTTCTAGGCATCTGTAATCTGATGGGAAGGGTCCAGTGAAGCAGGAAGGGCGATGGGAGTGGGCTTGCTGCAGCAGCCATGACCTTGAACCGGTGAAGGGGGCAGAGTTCAGAGCTCAAGAGCAGAGTCGGCCTTTGTGTAGATCTCTTGCTGCTGTAACCAAGCCCCGCCGACGAAGAGGAGACCGCAACAAAGTCCCCTTGTGCTGCGTCTCTCGCTTCCTCTTCTGCACCAGCCGCAGAAGGCTGTCTGCGTCTAAGGGCTCCCACGTTCAGCTCAGGCCTCCTGGAAAACCTCCCTCTTTCGGGGTCAGCCGTCCCATGAAACACAGCCCTGAGGTTGCACCAGATTCTCTGGATCCAGGGATCAGGCTGTGGGATGGTGGGGGCCGTTCCTGGGGATTCCTACAGGAGCAGGAACGCCTTGCGCTGGAGCAGGTGGGAAGGCAGGACGTGGAGGCCTGTGTGCGCGCACACACACACACACGCACACGCACACGCACACAGGATTTTTCCAGAATAAAGGAGGCCTGAGTACGTTTACAGACAGAAGGAGCCAGAGAGAGGGGCCTCCACAGGCAGGGAGGGAGGGAGGGAGGGAGGGACCTAGCAAGGAGCCCGAGAGGCCGGAGCAGGAATGCCTCAGCCTCCCCTCGGGGGAACCGTGTGGTCAGCCAGGCCGGCCAGCTCAGGCAGCCCTGGAAGCGGGTGTCCCCTCCGGAAGCCCAGAGGCTACCCCCCGCCCCGTCCCCACAAACGCCTGTTGCGGGGAGATAAGGAGAGCAGGCGAGCCCTGCATGCCCAGGATCCCCACGTAGAAGATGCGTGCAGAGTGGAGCCACGTGAATGCTGGTGACCTGGGGCTGTGTCCACAGGCGCGAAAGCAGGGTCCCCAAGGCCGTGGACCCTGTGTGGCCCTGTTTGGGTAAGAAAACAATACTCACAGGACAGAAATAAAAGGTAGTCTTGCTGGATATTGGGGTTGAGGACAATTTTTTTGTGTGTGTGGTACGCGGGCCTCTCACTGTTGTGGCGAGGACAATTTTTATCATCTTCTTCTGCTCATCTGCAGAGGTCAGGTTTTCCACAATGAAAACGATTTCTTATTTGTGTCGCTTTTTGTGGTTTTAAGTTGTACGTGTTGAAAATAAGAAGGAAACCTCAGAGGCCCCAGAGGAGGAGAGAGCGTGGGCCCGACCAGATGAGGTCAGGTCAGGAACAGCCTGGGAGTCGTAGGGCCAACACCTGCTGCCTGTCCTGAACGTGAGGAACATTCCTGTGGGTCTGGGGTGCCGGGGGTAAAGCGCCCTCAGCCCCCTGACTTTGATTTCTCCTGCCCAGCGCCGTGACCTCTGGTGCAACGACCCTGTTTTAAGAACAAGGATCAGCTGGAGAGGGTGCAGGCTCCCTCCCTCCTGCTGGGGTGATACCTGGTCCTGGTCACGGTCCAGTGTCCCCTCGGCTGGCAGCATGGCAGCTCTGGGCCTCAGTTTCGCTCTCCAGCCCGAACCCTCTGAGTTTTAGAGGGTTTACAACCGTCTGGACTGGGGGCCCGAGACACGTCCTTGGCTGACAATGGCCACAGCCATGGGGGATGGCCAGGGGTCCCTCTCCTCAGCAGCCCCCCACTCTGGGCTCCTCTCCTGGGCCCCTCTGGTTGCTAGAACCCCTTCTCCCTGTTCCCAAAGCATTGCTGTACCCCAGGGGTTCCCACACCTCAGTCCCCCCAGCCCGCCACGGGTGCAACTTTTCCCATCTCTGCAAATCCCTTATTGACTAAGTTAATATTTCATATTGCTGACATTTTTATAACTTCTAATAAAAAGCATACATTAATGTTTTAATTTCCCAATATAATTCTTTGTAATATTTCACTGTTCAGCTTGATTTTAATTCATATTTTATAACGTTAAAATATAAAGATACATTTATCTTTTATAGAGAACTTTATATCACTAGCATAGATGGGAAGCTGATGTCACTCCCCAGAGTAGAATGTCGCTATAGAAATAAATACAATGCACAGACGACTATGGTCTTGACTTCTAGCCTGAGACTGATGCAGCTCTTTGTCAAAAAGAAGGATCAGAAAGTGTTGAAAGGCGCTGAAGATGCAACGGCACCCTCCTCCTGGAAGCCTTGCACACCTTCTGGGACCGGGGCCCCCCTTGGTTCTCCTGCACGCTGAGGATCATGGGGCACTGGCGGTGCAGTGAGAGGCACTGTACCCTTCCATAAACTGGGCTTGACCTGCGGTTCTGTGCGCAAGTCCCTGGGACCCCGAGGGCCCCCACTTCTGGAGATAGGCCCTCTGGGGGCTGCACACAGGGATAAGCCAGGCCGTTTTCACCATTTCCTTCCTCCTGCTCGGGCAGGGGCTGCCATCGGCTGCCCCACACAGAGCGATCACTGTGGCCTCAGCCAGGACAGCTCAGGCCGGGAAAGGGGCGCCCCGCCAGCAGGCCTGAAAGGTAAGTGGCCCTCATCACCCCGCACCACCTCCCACTGTGTGGGCCCCTGGCAGGGGAGGCGGTGGGACCAGGCCGGGCAGGGAGAGAGGAGGCCGGCAGGCAAGTCCAGCTTCTGTCCCTCCTTGGGGCGGGGGGCACGGGCAGGCGTTCGCCCTGAGACACCAGGTCCTTGGCTGAGTCAAGATTCATTGGTTTATTCAACAAACGTTCATCGGAAGCTTGTCTTCGCGAGGGGAAACAGCCCGCACTGAGTCCTGGAGGGGCACTGGACCAGGCAGAAAGCAGACTTGAGTGCCAGTGTGGTCTCTGACGTGGAGCGCTGGGCAGCCCTGCACAAGTCACTCTCCGTCTCTGGGCCTCAATTTCCCAACTCCAAGCATGAGCCTCGATCAACAGCTTTCCAGGCTCAGCCCCTTCTGGGTCCCCTTCCCTATGCCCCCGTCAGCATCCTCAGCCAGCTGCCTTCCACACCAGAGACCACTTGTGAGAGTTCACTCCGCTGGGGCCAAGCTACTTGGAATCCGTGGGCCGAGGTGTGGTCTGTGGCGTGCACACCATCTGCCAGACCAAGGCTTGAGGGTGGGTGTTGGGAGCAGCCTGGGAGGCCCTCCCCGGCCTCGGGGCGGGGGCGGGGCCAGGCCTGGGATTCTTTAGCAGGCATCTGCTGCCCCCACCGCGGAGTACAGGCTGGGTCTCTGCCAGAGGACGGGAGGGTCCTTCCTCTTCCCAAGGAAGGACTAAGCCCGCTCCGTGCTCCCACCGCAGCGGCCGTCACGGTCCTGCCTGCTGACCATCCGGGGAGGGTCAACCGGCCTGGACCCCGCACGCTTCACTTCCTTGATCCCAGCACCCATTTCACGGAGGAGACAGCCCGGCCGGAGAGGGAGGTGAGTGGTCCCTTGTCCGGTCGGGTCCCACCAGCCCTTGGGTCGGGTGCAGGCCGCCAGGACCTCACGGCCACTGTCCCCGCAGCCCGTCCTGCCCGATGTCCATCTGGGCTGCCCTGCTCTTGATCTGGGCGGCCGCCGAGGCCTCCGAGGACTGCCCCGCCGCGTGCGCCTGCCGCGCCTTGGACACCATGGGTCTGCTGGTGGACTGCAGGGGCCGGGGACTTGCGGTGATGCCCGCCCTCCCGGCACATACGCGCCACCTCCTGCTGGCCAACAACAGCCTGCGCTCAGTGCCCCGGGGAGCCTTCGACCACCTGCCTCAGCTGCAGAGCCTCGACGTGGCGCACAACCCCTGGCGCTGCGACTGCGGCGTCACGTACCTGCGCCTTTGGCTGGAGGACCGCGCGCCCGCGGAGCTGCTGCGCGTGCGCTGTGGCGGCCCCGGCCCCGCCTCCGGCCGCGCGCTCGGGCAGCTCAGCGGCTCCGAGCTGGGCAGCTGCGGCTGGATCCTGCGGGCGACCTGGGCCGAGACGGGGCCCTGGTGGGACGCGGCGCTGGCCGTCGTGGCCGCGCTGGGCCTGGCTCTCCTGGCGGGCCTGCTGTGCACCGTCTCCGTGCCCCGAGCCTGAGCCGGGGACCCCCGGGTCATCGCGGCCCCGGCCCTGGGCATTCCAACCACCGGTAGCTCAAAATAAACCAGCGGCTCAGCCGTTACCCAGGCTCGGAGATGTTTCCCTCTTAGCACCCGAGTCTGTCTCATCCTGGAAACCTGCGACCATGTTTGTTTTGACAGATATTGACTGGGGCTTCTCTATCCACCAAGTTCCTAGCAAAATGGTGTATCCCACTTCCACATCTCCTCCAGCCACCCCCAATGCCACCATGTCTGGACACCCCGGGCACTTCCCCAGGTCCCGGGAGTCCCGTTCTAACACCCTCCTGGCTGCTGGCGCAGACGGACCGCCAGACAGTCCAGGCCACTCTCACATCAATGTTCTAAGTTCCACAAAAAACCTTGTCCTAACAACGCAGCAGCGAACAGACCCCAGGTGGGAGGAGAGGAGACATACCTGTGACAGACCTTGGAAGGCACATCACTGTTCCCAAAATGGGCTTTGGCCACCCTGACCTGGCCATGAGGCCACCTGGCCTCACCCCGCCCCGTCCTTTGTCATCATCTCTCTCTCACTCTCTCTCCTTTTCCTCCTCTCTATGCCTCTTCTTCAGAAACAAAACAACCAATTCCCCCTTTTCTCATGGAAGCAAGTCCCCTCCGGATGCTGGCATCAGACACCTGCAAACTCTGGGCTCCCACCTCTACCCTAAGCAACGGTCACCAAAGTCTTCAAACAAGATGCTTCTCTCCCTCAGTGGGTTTCTGGTGCCAGCAGTTAAAAGCTTAAACTTTTTTCCACCATATGAGATAATAATTTCAGATCCATCACTGGCCAGCCCAAATCCAATATAATTATACCAAAGATCCCCCCAGCAAGGAGGTCCACATAGTGGGGCTGTGGGTCAGAGGGTGCCACGAGGGAGGCCAAGTGGGCACCAGGTGCCACCGGAGGGCAGTGACCCACAGAGGTGAGGCTGGACCAGGAGCCCCAAACTTGGGGCTGGTGGACAATAGGGAGTGGTGGGGACTGTGGTAAACCAGGGATCCCACGCTCCATCCAGAGGCCCAGTGGAATGTTGCCACGTGGAAAGGTGGCCAGGTGCCCGTTCTTACAGAGAGGTTGGAAGAAGTTTATGTTAAACCGAATTATTTAAGCATTGGCAACTAAATTTAATTTTTTTTAAAATATACATCAACGGGACAAATAAAACATATGAATCAACATGAATAGTCCGGAGGCTGAGAGTTTGGTTTCTGCGTTAGGAATCAGCTGGCATCCACTCGCTGGGCACTTAATATGTGGGAGGCTCTGCATAAAGCCCCCCCACACGGGCCTTTCTCCTGTACCCTGTGAACCCTGTGAGGAGGTGCTGTCCTCCTGCCCCGCATGGAGGTGGACTCAGGCCCAGGCCCGTGGTCACTTCACAGGCACAGGCCAGACACATCCCCCATCAGACCTGAGAAGCGCTCCCTTGGAAGCTTCCTGGCCCTGGGCCCTCAGAACTGAGCCCCTTCAGCCTCAAGTCCCCAAGTGGGGTGCCCCTAAATTCTGCCCTGCTCCTTTCTGGGGGGCCGTCCTCCCGTGACCCCCGTGGCCCCCTCACCCATGGCTGCGGATCAGGGCTGAAGCGGCAGGGCCCATGGCGCCGGCCTGTGGGGAGCACAGAGAGGACGCCCGGGAGTCGGTCCAAACCCGCCACCGAGTCTTTTCCTCCAGGTGAGGAGAACACACAGCAGAGGCCGCAGCTCCAGGCAGAGTGGGGGGGCTCCCCACCCTCGGGAGGGGTCCTGGGCGTGTCAGCAGAACAGTGTAGCTGCCTGGTCAGGCGAGGGTGGGGCGTGGCCGTGGGGAAGGCGACCTGGGGCTTCAGAGCTGGGAGGGGAGGGCAGGGCACAGGACTGGGCCCCGGGGTGGGGGTGGGGGGGCTTCACTTCCCTGGAGACAGGGCTGGAGGTGCCCCTCGGCCGAGCCCCTGGGCAAGTGTGTGCCGGGAGCAGAGAGGGTCAGGCAGGGCTGGAGCGCTGGGAGCCCCGGGGGCCGGGCAGGGTCAGACTCAGCCCTGGGACCCACACCCAGCCCGGGGCTGGCCCCAGGCAGGGGCTCAGGAGCGAACTTAGTGGGGACTTGGAGCAGGTCCCTCTGGACACCGGCCTCAGGTGCCCTGTCTTAAAGGCCAGGACTGGACCTGGTGCCGTCCGAGTTCCCCCCGGGTCTGGGCAGTCCCATGGGGTGGGCAGAGGCGAGGGGGGGCCTTGGGACAGCCAGCCCCTGGGGAGCGTTTGGAGGGCCCAGCTCAGATGGCCCAGTTACAGGGTTTTCATCCAAGGGTCACTCAGGTGGGGCTCCTCGCATTCAGTGTGAGTAGGTAGTTCAGACGACAGGTGTTTCTTGTCCCCGGAAAGATGGATGGCAGGTGCCTGGAGTGTGGCCCACCTGGACCATCCCTCTCCTTCCCACCCACCCATCCCACACCCGGCTCCCCAGGCCTCGCAATGGCTTCCTGGGATGGGATGCAGGCAGTGCAGGGATCAGTGTCCCGAAGAAACCAGGCTCTGGTGGAGGAATGCCTCGTCCAAGGTCACAAACCAGCCTGGGTCGACCTGGGGTTTGAGTGGAGGCTGGTGTGACCCCCAGCCTGTCAGCCTGTCTTGGGGGAGGCTGGGCAGGTGGGCACAGCACACCTGGTGCCCTGAGCGGCTGTGCCCTCCCATCAGCAGGGGCCCCCTCTGTGAGGGACCAGGGACAGGCTCCACTGATCTCGGGGGGCTGTGGACTCATGGGGTCCCTAGGGTCAAGGCTCTGGTCCAGGTGCTCAGCAGCTCTCTGAGCGCCTACTGTGCGCATGGGTCCGGGCTCGGCGCTGGAGAACAGTGATGAGCGAGACCCATCCTGCCCTGCGGGACCTCGCAGACCCTGACTTGCAATAACAGCTGTACTTCCTCATGGCTGCAGGACTCAGGCAGGGAACTCCCTACTCTGAGCATGTCGGCTCATCTGAATAAATCCAGGGTGGAGGGATGGTAACACGTGTGTGCCTCGCAGCGTTGCTGGGCTGGTGCTTCTGGCGTTCACCAAGTAGCACCTCCCAACCTGCCTCCCCAACACGAAACCAGATGAGGGATCCTGGGGCCCAGAGAAGTGCAGTCTCGCCCAAGGTATCCCTGGCAGAGATGGGACCCAACCCCAGCTCCTCCCTGCCCCTGAGGCACTGTCTGCTCCTCCGTCCAGGGGTCCCGATGGTCTTAACAGGGCTCTGGGCAACAGACAGGCAGGGGGCAGTGTGTGGGCCTGGAGGCCAGTCGGGGGAGCCGGCCAGGCAGGTGGGACATCTGTGGATCCGTGGGCACTGGAGCCAGCTCTGAGCTCCAAGCCAAGAGAACCAGTCTGGGCGCTGCCGGCTCGTTACAGAAACGTTTAATAGTTTAGGAATGCGTACACTCTGGCTCTGCTAAGTCTCCATAAAGGCAACTTTTCCATGTTTTAAAAAATAGATTCGCTATAAAGATTTATATATTCATAAATAGGCAATGTGAAAAATCCCCAAATGCAATGGCATCCTTGGGCTGAGGCCCTCCCCACCCCAGCCCAGGTGCAGGCTCAGAGGTCTCTGAGGCCCCAGCCTCGGCAGCCCTCCGGGGAGAAGTAACTGCATTCAATGTGAATTAGGAATTTCCTCCAGCTTCACGCCTGCTGGGGCCTGTGTCCTTGAGCTCCACCCCAACACCCACCCGCCCTCTGGACCGGGCCCACCTCTCTGGCTCAGGAGTCAGGATCCCTGTCCCTTGCTTGTCCCCCTCCCGGGAGTATAAAACACCAGCCTTCCTCTGGTCCTTCAGCCCAGGCCACAGACCGCCCTCCTCCGCCCGATGGCTGGGACACTTCCTGGCCCTCCTGCCGGGCTTCCCCTCCTGGCCCCTGACCCCTGATCTCACCTGCTCCTGTTCTTGGGTAACTTATAAACAAAGGAAGAGGCCCTGGGAGAGGGAAGAGGCGGGGCCGTGCTGTCTTACACACTTCCCCGTTGTCCCTTGGCCAAGTCCATCCGTCCGGGCCCATCTGACAGAGGACTTAGGCCCAGAGAGGTAGTGAGGCCCCTACCTGCCAGGGCACCCCAGAGCAGGCAGCCAGCAGTGTGCCCAGGGAGGCCCTGAGCGCTAGCATTTGGCTCTGAGACGGAGGACGGGAAGCCTCCGTAGGAAATGGCTTCAGCCCAGGACGGGAACCTCGCAGGCCAAGGGTGGGTAGGGAAGGAACGCATTCTTGCCAGGGGGTACGATGAGCAAAGGACCAGCTGGTCATCTGTGGGATTCTAAATGGCACGTATTCAAGGGCAGGGTCGGTAAGGTGGGCAGGGCAGGAAGGGGTCTGCCTGGACAGAAGCTGCTCCTGTGGGCAAGACGGTGCAGGGGAGAAGGAACGGAGCTGTGTGAGGCCTTGGACACCCGCGTGAGGATGGACATCCCGAGGGCCCAGGGGCGACTGGAAAGTGTCAGGATGGGGGAGGGACCTTTCATAGCTGCCCCCCTCACAGCAGCAGGATGGTGCCTGGGCTGGTGGAAGCCCAGGCCAAGGAGGTCAGGGAGGCATCCGGGGGGCGGGGATGGGGCCCATCTGGGCAGAGGGGCCGGAGGCACGGTTGTAGGGTGGGGGAGAAAGTGGGGAGCCCGAAATGACCCCTGAGTTCTAGGCTACAGCCCTGGAGCGAGGCTGCTCCGTGTGGAGGATGGGTGGCAGGAGACCCACTGGGCCCTGGGATTGTGAAAGGAGAGAGTGAAGTGCTGCTTCCTTGGTTCTGGGTGAGGAAGGGCCACCGTGAGGCCACCTCCCCTGTGCAGGGTTCCGGGCACAGGAGTAGGGGGATGGCTCACAGCCCAAGGTGGCAGGTGAGCCCGTCACCGGTGTTTCCTGTACCTGTGCACCCTGGATGCGGACTGCCGGATTCTGCCGGCAGCCCGGCAGGGCTCCTTCTGGAGGAGGTGAGCTGGGGGCCTCCCTCCTTCCCTAAGCCCTGTGAGGCAGCCCTGGGCCCGGGGTCAGTACCTGTGCTCGCTGGAACTGGGGCGCAGTCCCGGCCGCTGCTCCTTGCGTGCACCCCACCCCCCAGAGCAGCAGGTCTGTGCAAGGCAGTCTTCGTGAGACTTCTCTCCCAGCTGGGCCTGGACTGAACACCCAGCTCTGCCCAAACATCAGCCCCCTGCAGAGAGGTCATGGGGCTGGAGGACCTCTGCCCTTGGCCTGAAGGGGGCCCCTCTCTGGGGAACCCCTCAGTGCAGGTGGAGGGGCTGGGCCCCATCCCATTAGCAGGGACGGGGGAGGGAAGCCAGGCAGCCTTCTTGCTCCCACTTGCCAGCCCACTCGGCCGACAGCGGGCTGACCCCTGCTCAGCAGCTCCTGGCCCGTCCAGGCCAGCGTCCTTCCCCTCCAGGACCAGGCTCAGCCTCCGCGGCTGGAAGGGCCAGCAGCCCTGCCTGACCCGCCTCCTGGGGCTGCCTGGCAAGGTCTGACTTCCTGCTCTGTGTCCAGGCCTGCCTGGGAGGGTGTGACGCAGACCAGGTGCTGGGATGGAAGGCAGGGAGCCCGACTGCAGCTGTGCGGCACCTCTGGGCTCTCAGGGGCCCTGGGCTGTGTCTCCCTGATGTGGCCTCGCCCATGGCTCTGAGAGCAGCTGATTTCCTGGGGCCCCACACTGGGGCGGGGGGCCTGCAGGGCTGAACTGGACTGATGGGAGCGACTGGGATTGGCCTGGGAAGACCACCTGCTCCCCCAGTCCAGTCCCTGCGCTCCTCTGAGCTGTAACCAGAAAACGGTGCTGCTTCCAAGGGCCCCAGTGACCCTGGTGCCCTGCTGTCTAACCTCAGTGTCCAGCATATGCAGAGACCATTAGAGTGGGTGGGCCCAGACCCAGGCCTGCCGGGGCCTCCCCTTTTCTGTGCGGGAAACTCTCTAAGCTGGTCTGGGAGCGGCGGGGGAGCTGGCACTCTGAACGTGGCACGAAGGATCTCTGCAAGTCAGGTGGGACAGGATGGGCTCAGGGGTGCGAGCGTTTACTTTTCCCTTAAATGTCCGCACTCCTATCTCATTCCCACTAACCCCCAGCTTCCGAGAGCCAGAGCTAAAGGATTCACTGCTTTTGCAACCTGAGTGGCAAAACTTTGGGCCCCAAGCCAGCAGACGAGCGCTGTGGGCCGTGACCCACCGTTGTCCGGGTGAAAAGGAGAAGCTCCATGGAAATGGGAGAGGGAGGCCCGGCTGAGGCAGGAGCTGGCCTTGAAGGAAGGAGGGAGGTAGGGAAACCCCGGGACGAAGCTCAGGACTGAGTCTGCTGGGCTGTTGCTCCTGCACAGGAGGCCCTGGAATGCCCTGGGAGGACCCGGAGCTCCGGCCACATCCCTGGAAAGCAACACCCTGCTGCGGCCTCGTGTGAAACGGTCCTAACCAGGCAGCGTGTAGCCCGGGAGGCCCACTCCCAGCCCCTGGGCCAAGGTCCACACCGCTGGGCTCGCGCCAGTCCTGGGACGTGCCGCGTGTGGCGGGGACAGCAGCTGGCTGGCAGGAAGGGCCCCACACCCTACCCTGTGCCAACAGGGCCTCCCGTGGGAGGAATCCTGCTTCTTCCTTCCTGGAGGGCAGTGCTCCCATCAAGCATCCAGGCCACAGGCGGGGTAATTCCAGGCCTTTATCTGGCTGGCCCCCGGGAGGCCAGGCCTCAGCTGGGCGAGGAGACCACAGGGCGGGAGGAGGTGGGGCAGCCCCGCCTGCCTGCCCTGCACCCCGGTCAGCACCCGCAGCCCCAGCTCTCTCCGACGTCCTTGCTGTCCAGCTGGATGTGGTCAGTGCCCTTCTCGCTGAGCAGAGGGCCCCCGTGCCGCATGACCAGCTCCGTGGCCACCCTCACGAAGGCCTCCTCCACGTTGCTCGAGTCCTTGGCCGACGTCTCGATGGCGCACAGGATGTCGTGGTGCTCTGCCAGGCTCTGCGCCTCGGCCAGCGGCACCTCCCTCAGCTCCCTGAGGTCCGACTTGTTCCCTGCGGGGAGGTGGGGCAGTGGTGAGGCCCAGGGCCCAGGTGGGCGCGGCTACAGCTAAAGGCAGCGAGCCGGGAGAGTCTATCTTTAATGCTCTTATCCCATCCTTTAGTCCCTCATCTCATCTCTTCCTTATCTTTGCCAGGGGCCTGTGCATTTTACTGCTTTTTCCTAAGAAATAGAAGCGGGAAGGTTTGGTGAAAAGAACACGGTGCTTAGAGCTGGAAGAAGACCTGGGTAGAGACGCCAGCTTCCTGTCACCTGCTGTGTGACGCTCGGGTAACTCACTCCATCTCTGAGTCTCAACCCCTCATCTACGAGGCCACCTTCTGCAGAGCAGACATTAAATGACACAGTGGACACAAGCTAGCACCTAGCGGGCACTCCACCAATGCTGAAGTTAAAGAAATCTGGCCTTGCTATTTTTTTTTGGCTAAAATTTTGTCATTTTTCGGATTATTTATGCTCTCATGTTTTCCTTTGGAATTTTTTAGTTCTCTGTAAGATTGTGGGTTTTGATTATTTTGCTTTGCTGGTAACGAGAGCACAGATTACAGCTGCCCCTGAGAGCACACCTTTCCTTCTCCCACGAGGTATGAGATGTTTCATTATGTTTTGAATAATCTGGTCAATTGCTCCTTGGTCCAATTTCTACAAGAATTTTTTTTAAGTCTCTAAGTGATTGACTTTTATAATCTGATTATAGGGACAAAAAAATAGATAAGCATCTATGATGATCTAGGGACTTCCCTGGCGGTCTAGTGGTTATGGCTTGTTGCCTTCACTGCCAGGGCCCAGGTTCAATCCCGCGTCGGGGATCTAAGGTCCCACAAGCCACGCAGAATGGCCAAAAAAAAAGAAAAAAAAAATCTACAGTTTCTTTGGTAACCTTAAACAATGCAGCAACCAATTTCAATGTTAGGAGCTTATTTGGATCCTGATTTCAACAAACTGAAAAGAAAACCACATGTGATATTTATGAGCAATTATAAATCTGACCCCAGATCAGCTAAGTTGATTGTATTAGGAGATGTCAGTACGTTTTAAATGTGAAAAGCGTACTGTTATTATATATTTTTAAGTGTTTGTATCTTTTATAGATTCATGCTGGAACATTTGCAAATGAAATCATTTGGTGTTGGGGTTTGCCTCAAAATAATATGAGGTTGGGGGAGGGGCCGAGGGCTGAAATGACCGTGGACAGGACTTGCCGGCTCTGCTGAATCTGGGGTTTGTTACGCTATTCCTTTTATGTCCTTGTATAGAGTGCTCTATGATAGAATGTTTTCTTTTAAAAGTCCTGGATTGGGAATTCCCTGGCAGTCCAGTGGTTAGGACTTTGCGCTTCCACTGCAGGGGGCCCTGGTTCGATCCCTGGTCAGGGAACTAAGATCCTGCGAGCCGAGCGGCGTGGCCAAAAAAATAAAAAACTAAAAAAAAAAAGTCCTGGATGAAAGGGGAGCATCAGGCCACGTAGGGAGGACTCCCTTCCTGCCCAGGGAGTCCAGTCCGCCTAGAACACCCACACCCCAGTCCAGGCCCATCTGCACTCGCTCACCTTAGAGGAATCAGCCTGACTGTTGGGACGAGCACCCCAGGGACCACACACATGGTCCAAAGCTTCTTGAATCCAGGCCCGAGAAGTTTATGCAGGAGGGAAAGGTAAAATGGAGGCCACGGCACCCCCTGCAGCGGCGGTTCTCAAAGTGGGATTACTGTGTCACCCGGGAACTTGTTAGAAATGCACATGCATGGGCCCACCCAGTGCTCCCGAGTGAGATGCTCTGCGGGTGGTGCCGGCGTCTGCCCTCCACCAAGACTTCAGAGTGGCTGGGAGGGGCGTGGACACCTGAGAAGCACTCCCTGCAGGGTGGTCGACAGAGCAGGCCACTGAATCACGATCAGCCACGTTTACATGCTCACGGGCTATGTGGACGGGATAAATGACTTCACTTTTCTGACCCTCGGCCCCGTCCCTGACACATGAGGAGCAGGCAGGGTTACGAGAACACACATGATGAAGACCGAACTAGCCTGGACCAAGGTGCGGCCGCGTGGCGACCGCTTCCTGGCCTGCGTCGTCTCATTTCCACTTTGACTGACTTTACAAGTGATTAGCAGGATCCGAAGTTTCTTTTTTTTTGGCCGCGCCTCGTGGCACGTGGGATCTCAGTCCCCTGAGCCGGGATCGAACCCGTGCCCCCTGCAGTGGAAGCTCAGAGTCTTAACCACCGGACCAACAGGGAAGTCCCCGAATTTTCTAGATCATGGTCCTGGCTCTGCTCCTACCTGGCCAAGCTCAGCCCTCTCTGTGCTCTGTTTGCCCTTTGTTTAGAAAGGAGAGAGAGACTGAGACAGACAGACAGACGGGTGGACCGCAGGGGCCCCCGCTCACCGATGAGCAGCTGCACGATGTTGGAGCCCGCGTACTTCCTCACGTCCTCGATCCAGTGAGGCACCGACAGGAAGGAGCTCCTCTTGGTGATGTCGTATGCCAGGATGGCCCCGTTGGCGCTGCGGTAGTAGCTCTGGGTGATGGTGCGGAAGCGCTCCTGGCCAGCCGTGTCCCAGATCTGCAGCTAAAGGAACAGGGGTCCCGTGAACCCGGGGGTGCAGCCGAGCGCAGGGGACGGGGAGGCCGAGCCCCCAGACCCACTCCCAAAGTGCTGCTTCCGGGGGCAGGCCACCGGCCACAGCTCGGCAGGCCCCACGTAGGACGGGCCAGAAGGTGGACAGAGCGGAGAGGCCTTCTGAGCCCTTGGAAGGCAACTCAGCGGCCTGAGCAGGACGGGGGGAGCAACGTGGAGGCGGGCAGCCCCGTTTCCACCTCCAGAGTCCCAGGACAAGGGGGTGGGTTCTGCACCGTGGCGGGAAGCACACTGGACCCTGAATCCTCTCTGCCCTGGACACCAGGCTCACTGCTGGCGCCATGTCTACTGCCTGCCCCTCTGGGCCGTGAGTGCCCGCTGCCCCCACCGTCGGGAGGCCCCCAGCACTCGGGCTCTCTGTTCTGCCTCAGCGGCGCCAGGGAAGATGCTCACGCTGGGCAGGGACGGCCCGGGGAGGCTCCTCTCAGGCGGCCTCTGCCATCAGCTGGCGCAGCCTGCTAACCCTAACCCCGGTCCCAACCCTCCTCCCGCCCAGGTCCTCACTGCACCAGCACCCATCAGGGCCACTGCCGGGCCTGCCTGGATGGGCGCCCGGCGGGGCGGGAGCATCCCTGGCTTCCAGCAGCAGCAGCAGCAGGATGGCGGCAGAGACCCCAGGTAGGGCGGCGGAAGCTGGGCCAGGGGTCAACCTGGATGGTCACTGTGCCCGGGCCAGGAGGCTGCGCCGCGGAGGGCACCAGAATGGGCGGGTCCAGGGCTCTCAGCGGCTCAGGGCCTGCCTTCTCTGCTCCGCAGACCACAGGTGCTCGGGGCCCTGAAGGTGACATCCTGAGCCGCAGGCCATCCACCCTCCTCCACTGGCACAAGCACTCTGGGTGCCTCTCTATCCCGTTCTCAAGGGGCGTCCAGGGTGGGGACAGACCCAGAGGCCTCAGACAGTTCCTGCCGGCAGGGCTTCTGGCCCTGGCACTGTGGAGGTGACCACCTCTTCCTGGGCCTCACAAGAGGGGTCCACCGGTTGATGCACTCTGGGCCACGACTCGCCAAACCAAACTCCCCGCCTGAGACGTCCCATTTGCTCCGCAGGGTGAGAGGCTCCAGGAAGCAGGCCCCGGGGCACAGCTCACGCAGGGGTGACGCGAAAGGCGGGACCTCGGCACCACACCAGCCTGGGATCCAGACGACCTAGGACTCCCCTCCACACCCCAGAGGGGAGCATCAAACACAGAGGCCAAGCAGACACGGGAAAAGGCAAGTTGGCGGAAATAGAAACTAGGCAGAGTTTCTCAAAACAATCTCCAAAATAATCATCAGAGATAAGAAAAGGTCCATGAAATGATAAAAGAACACTCTTATTTTAAGTAGAGGGAACATTCGGAAAGGAAAAACGAGCTCTTGAAAATTAAAAATATAACATAAATGAAAAATGCAACGTAAGCGTTGGAAGATAAACTTGAAGAATTTCCAAGTAGGGGAAAAAAATGCAAAGAGATGGAAAAGAGAGAAAAGGAATTGTGGAGCCAGCCTAGAAGGTCCACCGTCAGGATAGTAAGAGTTTTGGAAAAAAAGAATAGTAAAATCAAAGAAATGCTTCAAGAAAATTCCCCAGAACTGATTGAAAAGGCCCACTAAGTACACAGTGGAGGAAAACAGACCCACACAAGACACTTGGCCTTGGGAACTCAAGAACAGTGAGGAAGAAGAAAGGACCCTAAAAAGTTGCAGGGAAAACAAAAGAGAGAAAGGAAAAACGGGTTTGAAGGCTTCACAGGAAAGACCCATATTGCATTAGACACTCAATGAAACGATGCCTAAAATTACAAGGGAAAATAATTTCCAGCCTAGAATTCTCCACCTAATCACTGAGTCAAGTGCGATGGTTTACCAAAGGCATTTTCAGACATAGGGACCTCAAAAAATTTACCTTCCTGCCACCCTTTCTAAGGAAGCTGCTGAAATCAACCAACACGAAGAAAATGAGGGATCCAGAAGGAGAATTCAACTCAAAAGAGAGGCGAAGGGAAACCCCGGGTGGTAGGGAGATCCCGAGACAGCAGCCAAGCCGCAAGCCAGGATGCGGGGCCGGTCGGGAGCCTCCAGTTCCGGAAGAGTATCTAGTGGCCGTCGAGACCTCCCTCCTTAAACAACCGGGAGACTGAGAAAAACACGGGAGGCTGCTGTTTTCAGGATGTAAACCACACAGCACGAGACCCTAGTCCTTGAAAGAAACAAAACTCATGGAAGGCGCCTCACGATTGCCAGCACTCTACTCAGGACGGTCTTCTGACCACAGGACAGGGGGCTAGACTCCAAGCAGGGCATGGAGCCTGGAGCAGCTGGTGGGACTGGAATGAGGAGCGATGAGGGGGCGGGGGGGTCCCTGGTGGGTCCTAGCCCGCGGGCTCCGCGCACAGGGTGAGGCTCCCGGGTTCTAACCAGACAGCGGCTCCTCCGGGGGTGAGAACACACCAGAGGTGGAGGCTGAACAGTGCTGGGGGATCTTCCAACCCAGCCACGGGGAAGAGGCCTCCTTAGGACCTTGCGAAGGACCCAGATATTGAGCTGAGACATCAGGAAGGCTGTGCCCTACGAGTGAGGACCATGGCAAGAGGCAGGCCTCCCGACACCTGCCCAAGAAACCCTAAACCAAGCTCTCAGGTTTGGAGGCCGTGTTCTGTCAAGGCGAAAGGCTAGAGAAACACTGTCAGACTTGCATCTCTCTGCCCTAACAGGACATGAAGACAAGCCACACAGGTTCAAGGTGATCAGTCAGTCACTGAATTGACTACTAGGACATGAATCAGTGCCCTTCCAACACGATGCAGAGTCACTAGCCAGTATCAACCAGTATTTCCAGTATACAATTAAAAACCTGCTAAACATGCAAAAAAAAAAAAAAATACAATTTGACCCCAAGAGAGAAAAGCAGTCAATAGAAAATGAGGCCAAAATGGCCCAAGTATTGGAGTTAGTAGACAAAGACTTTAAAGCAGTTATTTTAAATATAATTAGAGAATTAAAGGAAAATATGTTCGAAGAACTGGAGCAAAATGTCACTCTAAGTGGGCAAATCGGGAATTTCAGTTAGAGAAACGGAAATTATTTCTAAAAACATATTTTAAGAGGGTCAAGATTCTAGAACTGAAAAGTACAGTAAGTGGGAAATTCATTTGATGAGCTTAGCGGCAGAATGGAGACAGAAAAAAAGAATCCGTGAACTTGAAGACACATCAATATACCAAGTAGTTAATCTTTGATTAAATAAGATCTTAAATATTAAGATAAGCCTCCGTGAATCTCAAAAGATTGTATTCTTCTGTAAGAAGAATATTCTCTAGTCACAGGATATTCCTCTAGCCACAGAAAATCTAAAACAGAAATTAAGAACTTCCTGGGAGAGACTTCTTCAAGAAGATGGAACTGAGAGGCAGCAAGACATTGCGGGGACAATCACACAGTATGTGGGGTAGATGGAGAGGGTGAGTGTGCCCCTTAGGGGAGGATTTGGAGCCGAGTTAATGGTACATACATAGACCCCACGCAGAAACAAGATGATCACGACCACCACTATATGAAAGATAGTGCTACATGGCTCAGCCGTGAACAGCTCTCACTAACCAAAATGTGTTCATTCAGCCATTTCAACAGCGCTTACTGGACACCTGCTCTACGTTCTAGGTACCAGAGAGAGCAGAGGAAGCAGATGCAAATTCCTGGGCTCAAGCTTACAGTCTAGGGCAGGAGACAGATGCTAAGTGAGATAATAATATGGATATATATTTGTTTATATGGAAATACAGAATATAAATAAAATATCATAAAATAAGTAATACAATAATCAGTATGCTAGATAGTGATAAGATGGAAAAAACAAGCCGGGGAAGAAGTTATCAAGTATGGTGAGGAATGACGTTTTAGATAGGAAGGCCTCATTGAGATAACAGTTGGGTAAAGATCTGAAGAAAGTTAGCTAGCTGTGCAGATGCCTGCGAGACAAGCATTCCAGGGAGAGAGAGAGAGCAAGTGCAAAGGCCCTGAGGCAGAGACTTGACTGGTGCACGAAGATCAGTGTGCTGGGAGCAGAGTGAAAAGGGAGAGAGAAATGAGGGATGACTGAGGAATTGGGCCAGATCATGCAGTGCCCTGGAGACCACAGCAAGAACTTTGTCCTTCACCGTGAGTGAAGGGGAAGCCAGGGAGTTTTGAGCCAATCAAATTTATTTTTAAACAGGATCACTCTGACTACTGTATGGACAACAGATCAAAAGAGAGCAAGGACAGGGAATTCCCTGGTGATCCAGTAGTTAGGATTCCATGGGTTCACTGCTGAGGGCGCGGGTTCAATCCCTGGTCATGGAGCTAGGATCTCGCAAGCCGCGCAGCCAAAAAAAAAGAGGAAGGACAGAAACGGGGAGCTCAGTTGGACGGCTGTAGCCATAATCCAGGTAAAAGACGACAGTCGTAGCAGTGAAGTTAGGGAGAAGTGATCAAATTGGGGCTATGTTTTGCGAATAGAACTGAAAGGAACTTAATGCTGATCTAATCAACATTACCACACACCTCTACTGGGAGGATGCAAAGTGTGTGTCTGTGTGTGTGCGTGTGCGTGCGTGCACACGCGTGCGTGTGTGTGATGGGGGCTAGGGTAGTGCTGAGAGTTAAACCCTCACCTTCCAAAGCAGGAAGTCAATAGATGATGCGTGTACCTGGGGGAGGAGGGGTAGCAAC
Organism: Globicephala melas; assembly: GCF_963455315.2. Taxonomy (NCBI): domain Eukaryota; kingdom Metazoa; phylum Chordata; class Mammalia; order Artiodactyla; family Delphinidae; genus Globicephala; species Globicephala melas. The sequence continues at coordinate 1,979,865 of NC_083324.2, read as the reverse complement.
ACAAGCAAGAGAAGGAGAAACAGAGAAGAGCCGGAAGTGGTTGACCCTAGAGGCTGGGGGCAGAGGGGAGTATCCGGAGACCAAGCGTTGTTGAACCATCATACACAAGTGTAACCGATAACAATTAAAAATAAAAACCCAACACAATAGCTACAGATTACGGTATCTGGGTCAACCAACTCGTGAAATCTGGACAGTAATGGAGGAAATATTTTTGGAAAGTAGGTCCTTCTCATGACTGGTAATACTCTCATCCTACTTCCCCACATCAGAGCCAGGGGAAGAGAAAAGCAGGGTCAGTGCTCGGGCCCGGCAGCCTGAGATGCTGAACCAGTCCCGTCACTTCCCACCTTGGTGTCTGCAGGCTAAAACCTAATTCACTTTTCATCTGTCAAAAAAGGTGCCGTAAGGGTGAATGATAGACTCAAGTGTGCTCAGAGCCGAGCGCAGAGAAGGGGCTGGATAAACGCGTCCCCTTAACGGTATTACTGAGCTGGCATCATCTGGGGCTGGCGTTTTTAATACACGCCAAGGAGCTTTAATGCAAAGTGGAACACGTAAAGGGCTCAAAGAAAGGCACAGCGGGCTGTGTGCACGGCCACACATTTGTTCATTCAGAACGAACTGAACGTCAGCCATGTCCCAGCCCCTGCTGGAAGGACTGGCAACGCTGCAGGGGGTGAAACAGGAACAGAGTTCCCTTTCCAGTTAAAAGGAGGCAGAGGAGAAGAAGGCCAGTGGGACGCTTGCAGAGAGGGGGGACGAGCACCCTGAAGAAAGCAAAGATAACGGGAGGGCCTCCCCGGACAGCACCTCCCAGCGTGGTCACAGAAGGTGGCCCCTGGGCTGAGGCTCCTGCCAGTCGTGGGGACAGTGGTCAGGCGCAGGGGACAAAGGCCCAGAGGCAGGACAGAGCCTGTCTGCCACGATGGAAACACAGCAAGGGCGGCGTGGCCAGATGGCAGCAAAGCAGCACCCCGGAAGGCGAGGCCGTCGGCGGTGCCGGAGCCACGGCCTAAGGTGGGTGTTACTTCACCGTGGTGGGAGACGGGGGCAGATCGTCCGAAGCAGGGGATGTGTATCAGACGCCTCTCATTCCACTTCACGTGTCTCAGCAGCACCCTGTGCTCTAGCCATTGTCACAGTAACCAGCCAAGCACAGAAACAGCCTTCGAGCCTCCCTGATCCTAGCCCGGGAGGCCCGCTGGAAACCACCGAGCACTCGGGACTCGTGACCCAGATGAGAGGGACCCGCCAGCCTATGGACGGACACTCAGCCAGTGCAGGGCAGGGGATGCCGGGCCCGATCAAGCCCCACTTGTCCACAGAGGGACCAACATGAGAATGCAGCCTCCACAGCCTTTCCTCCCTTCTCTGTTCTAGAAACAGATGAGCTCCGCGCACACTCTTGCCTACGGCTGTCCTCAGGGAGCCCAGGCAAAGCCGGGACGTGCCCCGACTTATGTCTGTAAAGCTGCCGGCTGCTGGGTGGAGGACGGTCCTCCAGAGGCGGCCCTATGGCTTGGCCCGAATGCCCGCTGTGTTCCAAGAGCTGGGTGAAGGCAGGCTGGGAGCGGCCCCGCTTTCCGGGCAGCTAAGCACAGCTCCTCCACCAGGCAGGGCCCCAGGGAGGCTGGTGAGAAGGTTAATGAGGCTTATCAGACACCTGAGCTACCGGAGACCCAGACGAGCAGAGCAGCACCGTCCTGAGCCATCTCCTGGGCAGCACAGGCCCGGGCTCTGCCTTAGAAACCAGAGCAGGGACTTCCCTGGTGGCGCAGTGGTTAGGAGTCCGCCTGCCATTGCGGGGGACACGGGTTCGATCCCTGGTCCGGGAAGATCCCACATGCCGTGGAGCAACTAGGCCCGTGCACCACAACTACTCAGCCAAAAACTTAAAAAAAGAAAATTAGAAACCAGAGCAGAAGTGCCGCGTGGACGCAGTGGGGACCTGTGCAGGGGTAGTGCGGGGACCCGCGGCGGGTGCCGGCCTCGCCCAGGGTCTCACGGGGCTGTGGGCAGAGACCGTGAGCCCCACGTCACAGAGGAGAAAGCCGGCTCTGGAGGTGCAGTGACTGGCCGAGGAAGGCATCTCGACGTCGTGCTGGGTCCGAGCCCATCTGCCTGCCTGCTCCCCAGCACAGACCTCGGCAGGAGCCCAGCGCCCAGGAAATCACGGGTGTGGAGGCCCCTCTGCTCTGCGTTTCCCGCTCCTTCACACGCATCACAGCCAAGCCGGCGCCAGGCTCCCTGCGGACGGCCTCCACCCGCCCAGCGCCCGGCCCACGCCCCACACAGCAGCCACTGTGGAGCCGCCAGAACCCGGCTGAGATCCTGCAGCCCCTCCGCTCTCCGGCCTCCACCCTCAAGTGCATCGTCCGAGCCCTCCGCATCGCCTGCAGGCCCCACAGGCCCCGACTTCCTGCCGTCGCCCACCCCGCGTGCCCAGCTCCCGGGAGGTCGCATCAAGGCCCCTGCCTGAAACGCTCGTCCCAGACCCTCGCCATCCCAGCCCCGCACCCCACGGCCCGGCCTCAGCCTCTGCACCGCCTGGCTGGACACAGGCGTGCACGCACACTTCTTAAATGTTTACTGTCCCTACCTCACGTGGGACTCTTGAGGGCAGGGGCTGTGTCTGGCTGGCTTTCTGCATAAGCCAGGTAGAAGGTGCTCGATGAATACACGGTCCATCGGCTGGACGAGCACCTGCCTGCCAAATTGAAGCCACCACCCCCGCCCACCTCCTTCCCCACCTGGAAGTTCTCCACCTGCACTCACTGGACAGACAGACGGGGGCCTCGTTCACGGATCACACCCGAGCCCCCTCCCCGACGCCCACCTGCCACCCACCTCCCACCGGGCACATCGCCAGTTTCTCCGACCTTCCCAGCCAGCCTGTCTCATCTGACTTTGGGGGAAATTCTCTGGCCTGCTGGTACCCAGAGTGAAGTCCGGAAGCATCTTTGGGGCACAGAGGGTAGGACTGAGGCCCGGCCAGGATGGAAAAGGGCTCCCAGAGCACGGATGCCCGGGAGAGGGCAGCTGCCCCCCTCCAGCTCTGCAGGGGTCAGTCAGGTGAGTTTCAGACCTGTGGGGTGGGAATTTCAAGGGGAAGTACGGTATCGAGGTGAGGGACGAGGCTATTTTCCCTTCTAAGCTCCACACCTAACACCTCCCAGTTAACACTGTCCCTCTGGGTCCCCACACCCATGAAGGGTGTTACCATTTTGCCATTATCTCCTTTTCTAGGATAGACTGCATTCCTCTTGACCTTTTGGTGAAGTCCTACCTAACCGTCAGGGCCCCAGTTCAAGGTCACCTGGTCAGTGGAGCTTCCCCGATGCACAGGCCTAGGCCCCACACCAAGCGGACTCAGCTTTCTTTTCTTCGTGGTCCACAGCCCTTTACTCTTGCCTCTATGACAGCATACACCACAGAGGATGTCACCTGTCCCAAACTTGGGTGCCTTTGGGGGCCAGGAAGGGAACATAAAATGCAGCAAGGTGACAGAAAAGGATATCCTGCCTAAAGCAAAATTCAATAAAAAACAAACCAGCAAATCACCACTGAGCAGGCCAAACGAAACGGTTCACGGTGGGAACTGGCCCAGGGCTGTATGTGCGGGGCTCCTGGTTTGTAACTCTGCCTCTCGCCATCAAGAACGGGCTCTGGAGACTTCCCTGGTGGCGCAGTGGTTAAGAACCCACCTGCCAATGCACGGGACACGGATTCAATCCCTGGTCTGGGAAGATCCCACATGCTGTGGAGCAACTAAGCCTGTGAGCCACAACTACTGAGCCTGTACTGTAGAGCCCGCAAGCCACAACTACTGAAACCCGTGCGCCCCAACTACTGAAGCCCACGCGCCTAGAGCCTGTGCTCCGCAAAAAGAGAAGCCACCACAATGAGAACCCCACGCACCGCAATGAAGACTAGCCCCCGCTCGCCGCAACCAGAGAAAGCCCCGCGTGCAAAAACGAAGACCCAACGCAGCCAAAAATTAAATAACAAATAAAACACAGAACGGGCTCTGGTGGGGACAGACCCCATCTCATTCCTTTGCAACCTGGCGCAGAGCAGGCGCCTGACCGGGAAGGAAGCCCTCTGAGGGCAGGTCCTGCGGTCAGGCCAGTGGGAGCGAGATGAGGCTGGCGGGGCAAGGGCTGCTCTCCAGAGAGGGTTCCCATGTGTCCCAGTGGGAAGTCAATTCTGCTTAGTAGGTTAAATAAACCTAGTAAATAAAATCAACTTCACAGTTGGCGATTCAGGTCCCAGAACCTTTGTCCAGCACCATCCCTCCCGATGGAAACAGAAGAGGATTTTATCTGAACAGCCTTTCTCCCACAGGATGAGGCCGGCAGTGGGAAGTTCCTTGCTTCTTCATACCAGAAAGGGACTTTGGAAAAATTAGTTCTCAAGACAAAACTCCAAAAACTGGTTGGAGAGACCCAAATATGAGCCCCCATGCTGCTGTTCATCGTGTCTCGGAATGTGGGGAGTCTGAACCAGGAGGTGGTCTGCAAGCTACTCCCCGGCCAGCCGCTGTCACTTCTGCCTCAGTCCTCAGGGAAGAGCTCAGCCCCTGGCTTGAAAACAAGCCTCGGCCGAGAGGCAGGTGCACTGCCAGAAGCGACGGTAAGACCCTGCAAAACCTCCAATGTGTTAGCGGGTGAGACAGGCAGGAGGGGATGGAGCCTAAGTGAGGAGAACCGGGGCAGCAACACTGGACAGGGGCCGCGCGGACCTGACACAGACGCGCCTCCCAGCGGCTGACAAGGGCTGCGGACGGATTCCTGGGCCCAGGTTCCTCCCGCCCCGACTGCTCAGGATCCCAGCGTCAGAGGCAACTTTCTGTGTCCCTTGTCACCATGCAGCTCTCCCTGTAGAGCTACCACCACTGGAAGAAGGGAGGCGGGACCCCTGGTTCCCCGCCCTGCTCCGCCAGCCGGGGGACCAAGGGTGATCAGATGGCTACCTGGCATCTGTGTTTCACCTCCAGCATCTTGGGAACAGTGGTGGGAACCCAGGTGATGAAGGTGACAGACGCGCTGTGAGCCCCTCCAGGCTGACTGTGCCGGAGCTCCCTGTCTCGGTACATTCCATCCTCAGGCAGCCCTGCAGGTGCATCTCAGAGCCTTTTACAAGACGGGTCCCAGGGCACAGGAAAGGAGAGCTCAGTCTGACTCTGAAACCTGTGCCCTTCGCTGTGTGCACGGCTCCTCCACAGACCACGTCCTGTGCTTTTTTCATGAAACCCCCTCCTCCTGCAGGAATCAGTCAGCCTGTCCTTAAGTCCTGCCGGGAAGAAAGGCCCAGCCTCCGCCCATGGGGGATGTGGGCAGCCCGAGCTCCCGGTGCAGCGAGGAGGGCCTGGGGAGCTGGTGGCCCTGTGCTGGCGACCAAGGTGGGACTCACAGGTGGCCTCTTACCTGCTTGTAGCCCCTTCAGGCACAATGGGGTACATGGGGACGAAACCCAGGCAGGACGTCAGGCAGCAGTCTGTGCCCCCCAGGGAGGTCAAGAGCAGGGGTCGCAGCACCCGGACCAGGACTTGCGGCTGGGCCACCACCCAGCATCAGACAAAGCCAACCCATTCGCTCGTTGGCCCAGAGCATACCTTCCAGCATGACCGGAAGGCGGCTCCCACGCCCCACGGGGCCCCACTTCCCCTGACTGGATGAACACCAGGCCCTCTCCTGCTTGCGGGGCTGCACACGAACACGGCCCTGGAGCACAGCCCCTGTCTTTCCTCACTGGGAACTGTCCTCCTTCAACGCCCAGCTCCAAGCCCGGGAAGAGGACTGCGCATCGTCTGTGTCCTGGGCACCAGGCAAGCAGCCCCGTGACAGCACGGCACCCGAGCAGGAACCGTCCGAATTTCAGATATCTGGTCCTGCTATGGCCACAGTAAACACACGTGTGCTTGTAAGGCCGCATGATTCGGTTCCTGGTTTGGCAGTTCAGCCCCTGCAGCAGCAGCATGGACGGCACTCATGCTACTTAGGTGCTTGCACGTCTGTCGCCCCAGCCAGACGTGAGCTCCGAGGCACAGGGACACATCTCATGTGTCTTCCTTTTGTAGGTACTCAGAACAGCACCTGGGAGAGAGGAGGTACTCACAGAACAAACCCTGAACCCACTGACGTGCAGTTTCTGTCCTGGGTGTCACATGGAAACTTCCAGCCAACAACCACAGTTAAGCTCGACAGAGCACCTTCTAAGTTTCAGGTGTTTTTCCCTTTTCATCTCACTTAACTTGTCTGTTGCTCCAGAGAGAAGAGGCCAGCTCAAGGCCCTGGCTCTTAAATTATAACCCAAGAAACAAAGGAAAATGGAGCAAAAAGGAATCTTTAACAATAAATGTGAGTGGAGATCAAGCTTGGCCTCACCTCCAGCGGGGGACCTTCATCACGTCCCGCCTGCCGTGGGGCAGTGTGGGTGCAAACATTACCCGTGAGTCATTCTCGCCAAAACCCTTCTACCCGAGTGTCTCTGAACCTCTAAACTCAACCTCCAGCTTACAGAAAATACAAAGGATAGAGGAAGAAGGGAAAAGACACCACGAGGGAAACGGGAGACAAATCCAGAAGGCGACTCTTAAAAAACAACAGTCATCAAAACAGAAGTGAGGCATCGTTCTGGACTAAACCCACACTGGACTCCAGCTCAAGGGGGAAAACTCTATAAAAGACATTTTGGAGGAAGTTGGGGAAACTTAAAAATGGACTAAGTAGATGCTGATAGAAACAATGATTTGCTTAGGTATGATAACACACTGTGCTTATTCTCAAAAGCTGTATGTCGAGGTATCCAGGGGTGGAGTATCATGCTATCTGCAACTTACTTTCAAATAAAAAAATTTATATTACACATACAAAAAGATAAGGCAAATTCAGCAAAAGACAAGCAATGGTTAAATCTATGTAGAGCATATATGGGGCTCACTATGTTATCCTTCCAACTTTCCTATATTTTTAAACTTTTTCATAGTGAAAAATTGGGAAGAACAGAAGCGTTCATAATATCCTGAGAATGAAAATCTTACTGATGGGAAAAAGTACCAACTGGAGATCTTGGAAACGAAAAACGTAACTGTCAGAATACAGAAACTAAAAGATGAAATGAACATCGGAATAGAGGCAGCTGAAAAGTAAATCAGGGATCTGGAAGGTGGGGCACGGGCTGCCAGAACACAGCACAGCAGAACACGCTGTCACTACAGAGGCCAGACCCTAAGCCCAGCTCCCGCCCTGCGCAACCTCCAGAGAACAGGGAGAAGGACAAGAAGGAATGAATCGAAGCAACACAAGCAAATCCCACAGAGCTTCAGGAACACGGGACTTTTCACATTGACTACACCTACTGAGTTCACAGAGGATGAATGGGAATATCCCATCACCTGGAGAGAGTGCTTTACTCACCTGCCAGGACACACGGGGAAGGCACAGTGTCAGGTGCAGACGCACAGAACGACACGGTGAGTGTGACTTGGGGGTGGATGGAGTGCTAGGAAGAAAAACTAAGCAGGGCGAGGGAGGGATGAAAAGTAACTCAGACCTCAAAAACATGACCCAAGGACCCCGCGACAGTGTGTGGTTCCATGTACACGTGTGTCCAGAAGGGGCAGCTCCACAGAGATGGGCTGGGGGAGAGTGGAACAGGCATGACTGCTGATAGCTACCAGGCTCCTGTCTGGGTGATGAAAATATCCTAAAGTTGACCCTGGTGAGTATTCAAAACAACAGGAAAAAACACTGAATTGCACACTTTAAATGGGGGAAGTCACAGTATATGAATTATATCTCAATAAAGATTTTTTTAAAAAGGAACTTGGTGGAGTACTACTTTGGACAGGATGGTCAGGTAAGGCTGACTTACGTAAAGCAAAACAATAACGTGTTGATGTACATACACACGTACACACACACAGAGCAAACTGCCCCAGGCATCCTAGCACACGGGGGCCTTCCATCTCCCCGGCTCTTGCATGGACCCCACTCTGCAAGCTGAGCTTCCGGACCCACCTCCAGCGCAGACATGCCCCTCCGCCTCTCCCCGCCCCCCGCCCCGCCCTCTCCCTCACTCGCTCCTTCATTCAGCCAATACTGGTCAAGAGCTTATTCTGGGGAAAATAACCTGATGCAGACCGCAGAGCTGGGGTTTACATTGAGGTATTTACCTTGTGATTTCAATATTAAGGTTGATTTTTCCCATGTATTTCATCTGTAATGCAAACATGGCAGATACAATTCATAGCTGGCAAACTGAAGTTTATCCTGTGATCCACTTTTTTCATCATGAAATCATCCACTGTTCGTGTCCCCACTACAGATTTAAAACCCGAGAGCAAAAAACAAGTTAAACCAAAACAATAAAAGTGCTTCACTGAAAAATATAAACAGAGTATTTTTAATTAAAAAAAAAATCTGATTTTTACACTGCTCAGACATAAAAAAAGGCAGAGGTGGGGACTACCTGGCTTGAAACTACAAGGAACTTTCCTCAAGGAAAATGGAATCCCTCAGTGATGTGGTCCAGCCTCCTCACATGGCGCCCAAGGAAACTGACATGCGTTAGGGAAATGACCCGCCGACTGTCCGCGTGAGGTGGAGGTCACCGCTGCAGGCCTCTGGGATCAGGATGAACCTTGTCACCCACACATGGCGACTGCCCTCGGGCAAGGCCCGGCCTGACGTGAGCCTGGACTCTGCTTTCACAGTCAGATCTCATCTGGGACCAAAGGCCTCCTGACAGCGTGGCAGGCTCTGCTCCAGTGGCCTCTGACCCTTCTGAGTCATCAGACCCACCCTGTGATCCCACATCCGGAAATACTTATGCAATTTCCCAAGGAGACCACTTTGAGAGGGACAGGTCCTAGCGACACATCTAAGCTCCAGGTTGTTGCCTTTTAAACAACCTGTGTGGAAAGTCACATACCTGGTCTAGGGCTACCCTGACCTCTTCCTGGGGTAGGAGAGGGAGGCCTGCAAGGCCAAGCAGGACAGGTAAGAAGGGAGGGGATGCGTATGTAACCCACGGAGAAAGGCGCTGCTAGTGACTAACGGTCCTGACTCACTACATCCCCAGAGCAGGTTGCAGACGCCTCTACCTACCAGCACTGGCTGTACGTTCAATAAAACAGCATTACGGGGCTTCCCTGGTGGCGCAGTGGTTAAGAATCCACCTGCCAATGCAGGAGACACGGGTTCGAGCCCTGGTCCGGGAAGATCCCACATGCTGCGAGGCAACTAAGCTAGTGTGCCACAACTACTGAGCCTACTCCAGAGCCCGCAAGCCACAACTACTGAAGCCCGCGCGCCTAGAGCCCGTGCTTCACAACAAGAGAAGCCACCGCAATGAGAAGCCCACGCACCGCAACAAAGAGTAGCCCCTGCTCACCGCAACTAGAGAAAGCCCGCGTGCAGCGACGAAGACCCAACGCAGCCAAAAATAAATAAATAAATTTATAAAAAAAAAAAAAAACAGCATTACGTAGGCCATTCTAGAAGGCAGGCGCTTTCTTTTGTTCACACTGGCCATAAGCACCACTTCTGCCAACTAATCTGAATTAATAAGGATTTGTTTAGCAAGCAGATGGCATCAGTATGTTGATGTGACCCCGCTAATCAAAATGTAAGAAAATGTAAAATGCAAGTGATACACGACGGCCCAGACTTCACATTGGTCCCAAACCTTTCCACGCGTGTGTTCATGCACGTGTCTGTGTGCGCCTGCGTGCGCATGAGCTCACACACGTGCGTGTGGCGGCTGGTAGTGGTAGAGGGCGTGAACAGCAATGAGGAAAAGGCGCCACACGAGGAGCTGGCAGGCAAGGTTCTGGTTCAGACCTGCCGCACATGGCCTTCATCTCCCCGTCTGTGAAATGGGGTCTCACCGGGTGGCTGCAAGGACCAGGCAGAACAGAGCACGAGAACAGTGGTGACAACTCAGGAGATGGGGGACTCAGGGAGGGAGGGCTGCCCCCTTACTACTAAGCTTCACGATCCCTCACGCCCAAAGCCTCTCTGCAAGGGCCACACAGGGCTGACAGAAGGAAGGAAAACGCAAACAGGCCGAAACACCAAAGGGATGGAAGCAAAGAAAGGAGGCAGGTGGAGGCCCTGAGCTGTGAGAAGGCCCGGTCTGGGCGATGCCACCCCCCTGTGACCCCAGTGGGCTCGCCTTTTCACACACAGCGGCCCTCCACGGCACGGACATGGGGATTCTGCCTTCATTTCATAGCTGGGGAAGCAGATCGGTACACGAGGGCAGCTGGGCAGCCAGGCTGAGAAGCTGAGCCTCCCGAGCCCCAGGCCACCATCTCTCTCTGGGGACCCACGCCCGTGTCAGCTCCCACCTGCTGATGCTCTGCTGTGCGTCAGGTCCTTAAGCTCGGGGTTGACAGATGAACAGATCAGGAGCGGTGATGCGACGTGCCCCAGGCGGCAAAGCCAAGATTGTGACCTGGGGCCCGAGGCTCTACCACTGGCCCCCTTTCCACCATTTCCCACAGCACGTGCTGCCTCGGAACTGGCAGAAACCTCAGGAGGCAGGTTCGTTTTGCCATGAGGATGATTGTCACCGACATCAAGAACAGATTTCTTGGGCTTCCCTGGTGGCGCAGTGGTTGAGAGTCCGCCTGCCGATGCAGGGGACACGGATTTGTGCCACGGTCTGGGAAGATCCCACGTGCCGCGGAGCGGCTGGGCCCTTGGCCCATGGCTGCTGAGCCTGCGCGTCCGGAGCCTGTGCTCCGCAACAACAACAAAAAAAAGAAGCACTTTCGGACCAGGAGAGCGATGGAGCGCAAGGTCCCGCAACGTGGAGCCCGGGCCCCAGGGCAGAGACTGAGCTCTGTGTGGGAGGACCCTGGCTGCCTTCCCAGCATGGGGACAGTGACCCCGACAGAAGGCCGAATAAAGGGGCGCAGCTGTTCAGGGCCAACCCGCGTGCGCGTCCCCTGTGAGGTGCACAGACCAGTTTACATAACAGGTCTTTGTGTCGTCCCAGATAAGGGTGGGTGAGCAGAACTCGGATGTGTTCAGGATTTAGAACCGGCTGAGATGGCTGAGATTTCCCGGGGGATGGGGAGGTGGGGAGGGGCAGGTTAAGAAATAATCCTAATAATAATCCCTAGGGAGGAAAATGCTAACAACAGCAACAATCAAATAATCTCTTATGTTTGTAATTCTTTGGTTTTATTCACAATAGCACTTTCAAGATAGACAAGAGATGGGTAGCATTGTCTGCCTTCTCTTACAGGGCGTCAGAAATGGAAAGGAGGGTGGTTGTTTTTTTTTACGGTACGCCCTTTTATGTCTTTGAAATTTTGAAATTCTGAACCATGTGGATGAATTATCCAAAAACATACAAGGGGAATTTTTAACTATTTTGAGCATGTCCATAGCCATCCAACAACCCTGAGAAGTAGGCAGAGCAAAGATCATTCGTTCCATTTCAAAAAGGACGAAGCCCGCGGCTCCAAGAAGGGACAAGGAACTGGCCAGGGCTAGGATGAGGTTGCAACAGACCTTTGGACACCTAGTCCAGGGTTCTCCTGCAGAGACATCACCGCTGAGACACCAGCAGCTCCCAGAGTTGCCCCCAGCTTCAGCCTGCACAGCTAGAGCCCAGTGAACTCACACAGGGCCGCCCGGGGGCCCACGCCACGGCCAGAGCCTTCCCACCAGCAGGGCTGCTACGGGAGCTGCCCAGGGCTGCCTGTTGCTCTGTTAGCTGACAGCACCCTGAAACTCCTTGGGGTTTCCACCCTCATTCCTGAAAATCTAGAAAATGCCCAACTCCATTCGCTTCTCTCCAAGTGCGGTGACCACAGTTGTCTTTTCGCTAGAGTCATTAACATGCAGATCTCAGGGTCATCGTTACGAACTGAGAGGGACTCAGAAGGGTAGTCAAGTGTAAAAATAGGCGCTGCAACTAGGAGCCAGGGAGACCCTGGGTTCAAAGCCTGGTTTTGCCACTGACTTGTGTGGGGCCTTGGGCGTGTCGGTCACTTCCTTTATTGTGGCCTCAGCTTCCTCCCTATAAATAAAAATCAATGAACACACAGGTAGTGAGCACCGTGTGTCTGACACTATTGTAGGTGTGGGGATTCACAGGTACGCAAGGCGGTGTCCACTTTCAAGGAGCAGAAACTGTACGGGAGAGAACCACAAACAAGGGAATGTCAAGTCCTGGTAAATGCTATGAACCTACCCCGTAATGGGACGGAGGGGCTGGGAGGTCAGGGAAGGCCTCTCTGAAGAGGTGGCCTGTGCAGTGACAGCCGAATGATGAAGCAGCTGTTACATGGGGATCTGGGGGTGGAATGTGGCAGGCAGGGCAGCAGATGCAAAGGGCCTGAGGCAGGCATGTTGGAAGGACAGAAAGGGCCAGTGAGGCTGGGGACTGAGTGTGGGGCAGAGGCAGGGAGATGAAGTGGCCGAGGCAGACAGGGGCCCAGCTCTCCAGGTCAGCTGTTGGGATGTCATTCTGGTCGCAAGAGAAAGTGACTATAGAAATAAAGGGATTTAATTCAATCTGTGATGTTCCCCACTTTTAATTTTTTTAGCAGCAGAACTCTTCAGTCAAGGACATGCGGAACCTCAATATAAAACTGGATAAAAGTAAGCTAGTTAAGGCCCTTCTGACCCTGCGGTCTCTCGGCCTCCCCGCTTCAGTCCGCAGCTCCCCAAGCACAGAGCAGCTGGAAAAGCGCTAGGTGATCTCTCTCTGAGGTTCCTCAAGAGCTAACAAGAGCCAGCAAGCACAGGACCGGCGGCTTTGAGATCCTGCTGGATGCTTTGCTGGACCCCAGACAGGCCTGGGAAGGTTTTAAACTCAATCCCTGATGTGAACATGCTTTCTGCAGAAACAACGACGACAAACTCTGGTTCCTCAAAGGTTCCAGTTAAAAACCACAATGTTGAAACTATAGGGACAGAAAAGAGCTCAGTGGTTGCCAGGGCCTGGGGTGAAGGGAGGACACTGACACAAAGGGACACGGGAGAACTTTCCGGGTTGATGGAAGGAATCTATGCTCTGAATGTGGTGGTGGTGACAGGACTGCATAGGTTTGTCAAGGTTCACAGAACTCGACACCTGAAATGAGGCACATTTACTGTGTGTCAGCTGAACTTCAATAAACTTGATTTCTTTAAAATCACATTGCTGGAAGACACCCCAGAGATAGTTTATGGGTGAGGAAAAATGACCTGCCCCCGCTGAGTCCCAAGAGCCCAGCACCCAGGGCCAGGGAGGCTGTCCTCTCACCCAACCCACCCAACTGCAATTCACAGCCTCTTCAGTGCCTGGGCCTCAGGATTCTCTGGCTGCAAGATCAAGAAGTAAATACTTGCACAGGCTTTCCCACTCCATGCAATCAGAAGCAGCAGTCTGGTGTAGGGAAAGACCCCAACGCCCTGGAGTCCGAAAAGCTGGAAGAAAACTTGCACGTCTGTCACTTCCCAGCTGTGTGCCTGGGGAAGCCTGCCTGCCCCGTGTGAGGTGGGGTTAATCACAAGAACACATCTGTAAAACAGCTGGCACACATCAGACTCTTGAGAGGGGTGGCCGCTGTTAACTCTTAGGGGGGTTACCATGCCTACACTGCTCTCCTGATCCCAGAACCACCGGGCTGCCTCCCAAGTAGAACAATCTGAAGGTGACTAGCAGGAAAAGAAATCTCGAAGTGCCTGCCCTGCATTGCATAACCTGTGCTCGGTACACAGTGCACCCAGGGCTCCTGCACAGGTTATCTCGCCAGGTAAACAGGAACACCCAGCCCCTCCTTGACCACCATCAGCACCGGGAGTGGGGAAAGGGGAGGGGAGGGGGAAGGGGAGGGGAGGGGGAAGGGGAGGGGGAAGGGGAGGGGGAAGGGGAGGGGAGGGGGGAGGGGGAAGGGGAGGGGAGGGGGAAGGGGAGGGGAGGGGTAAGGAGAGGGGAGGGGGAAGGGGAGGGGAGGGGGAAGGAGAGGGGAGGGGGAAGGGGAGGGGAGGGGAAGGGAAAAGGGAGGGGAGGGGAGGGAAGGGAGGGGAGGGGAAGGGGAGGGGAGGGGGGAAGGGGGAGGGGAGGGGGAAGGGGGAGGGGAGGGGAAGGGGAGGGGAGGGGGAAGGGGAGGGGAGGGGGAAGGGGAGGGGAGGGGAGGGGAGGGGAGGGGGAAGGGGAGAGGAGGGGGAAGGGGAAAGGGGGAGGGGAGGGGAAAGGGGGAGGGGAGGGGAAAGGGGGAGGGGAGGGGAAAGGGGGAGGGGAGGGGAAAGGGGAGGGGAAGGGGAGGGAGGGAAAGGGGAGGGGAAGGGGAGGGAGGGAAAGGGGAGGGAAAGGGGAGGGAGGGAAAGGGGAGGGAAAGGGGAGAGGAGGGGAAAGGGGAGAGGATGGGGAAGCGGAGAGGAGGGGAAAGGGAGAGGAGGGGGAAGGGGAGAGGAGGGGGAAGGGGAAAGGGGAGGGGAAGGGGAAGGGGAAAGGGGAGGGGAGGGGGAGGGGAGGGGAGGAGAGGGGGAAGGGAGGGGAGCGGGAGCAGGCAGCCCGATTGTTTACGCCTATCCTTCAACTCGCCACTTCCCCGTGGCTGTTGGCAGCGTCTCAGGGCACAGACTTATCCGTGGACCCCATCCCACAGCCTTCCCTCGCCACCTGCTCCAAAGGGTGGTCCCGAATAATGACTCAAAGCTGCCTGCCACACCTTGTTCTTTTTTCCTATCCTAAGGAGATTCAAAACACACAGAAACCCAAAAGACTGTTAAAAAAAGAAAAGAAAAAAAAAGCAACCCTTCTGGCAGGGAGTTTCCGCTTCCCCTGTCACATCAACTCCAAAGGCACCGTGTGCATGGAAAGGCTTTTGGCTGACGTTTTCTCCATGCTGGGTCGGAAGGGAGAAATTATCCCAATTTTGCAGAAATAAAGAGCTAAGCATCCTGCCAAAAGCCAACCGGTAGCAGGCCCACAGCAGCCCAGGGAGGCCCGGTGCCACAGTATCGGGGCTCACGGGACTCAATCACCCGGCGCCACCTGAAAACACGGAGATACCAGGAGATGCCCTGGCCCTGTGCTGCCCCGCCCAGGGCTCTTAGGAGCCGTCCCGGAGTCGGTGGGAACTCAGATCCACCAAAGAGGGCAAAGGATTTCCGTCCGGCGCAGTTCAGTTAAGTTCCCGAGCAAGAACAATGGTCTCTCACTCCGTTCGGGAGAGCGGACACCCAGGTTAAGAAACTGATTCACTAATCACAAATATTAGTTATCTGACCACTGCCAGGACTCTGTGGCAGCCACATCCTGCCGGTTTAGTGCGGAGCCACTGCCAAACCTCGGTCCTCTCCCCCACCTTCCGGGGCCCGTGAAGTTTTCAGTTCCTATCGGGCTGCAGCTGGGGGAGGGGACCCGGGCCGCCCCGGCCGAGTAAAGTTCCACCACCAGGTCCACAAAGAGACTGCAGGGAGGCGTGGCCAGGCCGGAAATTCTGACAAAAAGTTTTGGCCCTCCGGTCCTAGAAGCAACTACTTCCTGGTCCCTCCTAGTCGTGGGGGTGTCCCTTTCTGCCTGGGGTCCCCCCCCCGAGGGCCGAGCTGGGGCCCTCGACCGCGGTGGGGCGGGGGTAGGCCTGCCAGGCGCCCCCCGTGCCCGCACCCGAGGCGCTCTGCCGCCAGGCACCGGAGACGCTATTCTGGAGCAAAGTCCCCCAGCGTGTAGCTCGGAGGGCAGGGCCTCTCCTCCGCACTCCCCCCAGCACGCGCACCCCAGCGCCCCGAGGCCCGCGCTCTGCGCCCAGAGGCCGGCGCCAACGCCCAGGCCCAGGCCTGCTCGGACAGGGGGCCAGAGGGGACCCCAGCCCCCAAGGACCAGTCGGGTGCTCGCCGCGGCCCCCGACCCCGACCCCTCCGGGGAGACCCTCCAGGGCCCTGGCCGACCCCTAGCGCCATGGGGCCCGGCTGCACGGCGGCCCCGAGCCGGGCCTCCCACCTTGACCCGCTGGCCCTGGATCTCCAGCGTCTTCATGGTGAAGTCCACGCCGATGGTGCTGCCCTGGCGCTCGGAGAAGACGCCTGTCTTGAAGCGCTGCACCACGCACGTCT
This sequence comes from Globicephala melas, assembly GCF_963455315.2. Lineage (NCBI taxonomy): Eukaryota > Metazoa > Chordata > Mammalia > Artiodactyla > Delphinidae > Globicephala > Globicephala melas. Next base: position 1,963,795 of record NC_083324.2, on the reverse strand, counting down.
TCCCCACGCTCGCGTCGCCCACCAGCACCAGCTTGAACAGGAAATCGTACTGCTCGTCCGGGTCCCCCGGGCCCGGCCCCGCCATGGCCGCGGGAGCCCAAGGGCCGGCGCTCCGGACGCTGGGGCGGCCTGGGCTCGCGCAAGCCGCGGGCCGCCTGGCGACGTGGAAGCGCCGCAACACCTGGGGAAGGGGCGCCACCGCCCGCCGGCCGCCCCGCCCCGGCCCGCCCCGGCCCGCCCCGGCCAGCCCGGCCGGCCAGACCCCGCGGCCGCGGCCCCGCCCCGAACTCGCCTGGCCCGGCCCTCCGCGCCGCGCCAGGCCAGTCCGGCCCTCAGGGCAGCGCTGGGCACCGCCCCTGGCCCGCCCCCGGCCGTACTCTTCCAGCGCTGTTCTCGGTCCCGCCCCCAGGCCTCTGGGCCCTCGGCACTGCCTCTGGCCCGCCTCCAATGAGACTCCGCCCTCAGACTTGACCCAATCAGAATCCACCTTCAGACCCGCCCCGGCCAGACTCCGCCCCCAGTTCTGCTTCCGACCCCGTCCCCATCCTGACTGCGCCCTCAGGGCTGCCCTCAGCCCGTTAACACTCCTCGGCTCCGCCCTTAAGCCCGCCCACAGCACCGACCCCCGTACCCGCCACGCCCCCCACCGCCAATTTATCCTCTGCCTCCGCCTCCTCCTCCTCCCCCCCACTCCCGCCCCTCCCGCTCACCTAGGACTAGCCAGCTGCCTGGCCTCTCCTACCAACCTGGGTTCTCCTACCTGGTCTCTCCCAGACCCACAGAAAGGAGTGGGCTCGAGGGAAGGGTAGCCTGTTAACCCAGCCGTTGGGCCCAGAATGGCCTCCTTTAGAATGGATCTCTGGGGAAGGGAGACCACTGGGTCACCTCGGTGCTCACACCAAAGGGGCTGCAGAATCCGTCTAACAGAGGATGGGAGAGGCGGTAGCATTTTTCCTGTACTGAAGAAGGGAAAGGTCTGGCGCACACTACAAGGAGGAAAAGAGAAGGCTTCCATGAGGCCCAAAACTAAGCTGGCGCCAGAACTGGGGAGGAGGCCAGAATCCTTGTGGGGCTGTGTGCTCAAGGTGGCCCCCCCAGGATTCTGGGAGAGTGGAATTAGGGAGCCCCGTTTGGTGGGAGGCCAGGTTTGGGGGATTCCAAAGCCCAAAAGGCAGCCTAGCAGTGGTGGAAGCAGCTGCCCAACCGTCTCAGGATGGGCTGGCTCAGTTGGGGATTTGAGTCCAGTTGGGGGAACTGACCCACCTGATAAGACTGACCTGAGCTGAGGAACAAGGGTGGTTCATGGAGAGTTCTGTGTTAGGGCAGACCCGTTCCCCACATGGCCTGGTGAACCAGGCCTCCTCGGAGAAGTGAGACCCAAATGTCTCTCAGGAGCTTAAAATAGATCACATAGGACCTATTCCCCAAAGTCTCCCCAGTTACCCAGATGGAAGGGAATTGAGGACACCCCTGCCCTCTTCAGACAGTACCCTTACAAAGGGGCCGCAGAACTTCAATTCCGTGTAATTTTAAAGTTCGATTAACGCCTGCTATGGGTCAGGTACTGTTCTGAGGCCTTGGAATCCATCAGTGAACAAAGCAGAGAAAAACCCATATCCTCCCCAGTAAAAAAGGGAAGACGGCCTTCCTGTAGCTTAAGGAGACCACAGAAAGCAAGTTCACCAGGACTAGGACCCCCAAGGACCCTGACCAGCTTTACTGGCCAAGTGGGGAAGACACTGGACCAGTAGGCAAACGCAGACCCACGGGGATGGGGGAAGAGTTACTGATCTCCATTCCCATGAGAAATACCCAACAGCACCAGACAGGAGCTCCCCAAGTGCCAGGGAAAGCAGGTGTGGGAGCCCAGCTTTGTTACATCACGTTGGAGCCAAGGACATAGCCTCCATCCAAGGCAGAAGTAGGCTGAAGGACATGGGATGGAAGGCGTCCCCCTGCTGGGCTGGCTCTGGGAAGCGGGGACACGTCAAAGCCCAGGACCCCAGAAAACAACGTCTGCCCCAGTGGCTACCCACAGCACCAGGTGGAGAGGAGGAGGGGAAAGGTGGCTCCAGGAGGGGCCAACGTCCCACCAGCCACAGGCACGGGGAGAGGGAGGAGGCTTGGGCAGCTGTGGGCGTGCTGGGCAAGTGGATGGCCAGCTGAACTGGCCTCTCCACTGGCCTTGCCTGGAACTGGTTTGCGGTGGGGAGTGTTGGCCCGGGTGTGGACTTTGCCAGAAAACACAGCCACCATTTGCATTTGTGGGGTGATGGAATCCTTCTAAAACTGGACTGTCGTGAGGGCTGCATGACCCAGGAGATTTATTAAAATCATTAAGTTGTACACTCACAGTAGGTTTTTATGGTATGTCAAGTATATCTCAGGAATGCTGTTAAAAAATATCTGCATTTCCTCTCTTTGGTGGTAAATTCTTGGATAGCACAGTGGAATTTTATCTGAAAATGAATTATGCGCCTTTGAAATGGAGTAATTAAAAAATGTTTATGATGTCTCACTTAATGCCCCCCAGCTTTTTTTTTTTTGTGGTTGCACCACATGGCGTGTGGGATCCTAGTTCCTCGACTGACCAGGGATCAAATCTGCACACCCTGCATTGGAAGCGCGGAGTCTTAACCACTGGACAGCCAGGGAAGTCCAAGGCCCCAAATTTTAAGTAATGCACATCCCAAAATCTTTTAAATGTGTCAAGAATTTAACATTCTTAAAGCTAAAGGTGGGTGAGCTGAACGAATTTTCACTGTTTGTGCTATTGCCACACGGTGGCACCATCCTAGCTGATATACGGAAGCACCTGCTGTGACCCCAGCGTTGCGTGGATCAGAACTCCTCCAAGTGGTGAGAGACTTTCTCCCCCTTCCTTCCTTCTTTTCTCATCTTTTCCTTTCCTTCTACAGTCACCATTACTAAAATATATAGCCTCTAACGATATCATCCGAGTTTTCTTTCTTTGAAAGAGCCCAGGCTACGGATGAAAACGTGCCCCTGGTCAGAAACAAAGGTGGAAAACACCAGGAAGACCAGACACCAGCCATGACGCCCTGTGTTCTTAATACAGAAGAGTGCTTGCTGCAAAATGTTAAAAAACTGAAAGCAGCAAGAATGCAAAAATATGCCACAGCAGCTGTGGACTTAGGTGCCCTGGGCCGGTGCTGCCTGAGGGCTGGGAGGACTCCTCGGGGCAGCCGCCTCGTGGCCAGAGAAACATCAGACGTCCGCCCTCCCCTCCCAGTGCCCCCAAACCTCCTAACGGAGGCCAAAGGAGCCCTGCTTCATTCCAAGGTACCACTCACACACAGGAGGCTCTGACTGGAAACACAGGGTCACCAGGCTCAGCACCTCCGCCCCAACCTCCACCAGCCCCGCGGTGCCCTCCCACCCCAGGCGCTGTGCCCGCCCTGGAGGGGTGCCCTGGCTTCCTCCCCTCGCAGCTTCCTGCTGGCCCCCAGCCACCCCTGCCCGCACCAAGTGGGCCTGCTAGACAGACGCCAGGGACAAGCCCCAGCCCGTCGGGAAGCCCCTCTCACCACTCCCACTGCCTCTGCTCCCCTGCCCTGAGGCTCCTCCCCTAGTTCCCAGCCCCTCACACTTGCTAGTTTTCACACAGTCCTACCCGGCCCCACCAGAGGGACCTGGGGCACAGCTCATCTCCCTGGGGCGAAACGCAGGCTCGGTGACGCAGAAAAGCGCCAGGGGCAGCCCTACAGGAGACCCTTCCTCTACAGTCTGCCTTCTTCTGCGGGGGAGAGTGAGAGAGGGTGAGGCAGGAGGGGAGCAGATGTGAAAATCCGCCACCCCCATCGTGGACCTGTCTGCTCTTTAGTGGACCTGACGTCCCCCCGCTGGATTCTGCTGTCACTGCTTCCATTAGTATGAGCAGGGGCTTTGGGAGGAAGCAGTGAGATGCTGGTGGTAGCAGAGGGTGGGGTGGGCATGGGGTGGTCTGGGAGGAAACAAAATGGGCCCCCTCGCCCTGGAAGGTTTTAATCTCGTCCAGGTTTACAAATTGCCCGAGCCAGAGCACGTGGGCTCGGGGCAGAGTGCAGAGGGCTGGGGTGCAGGGGAGAAGGGCGCTGCGGGGCCCGGGTGGGGCTGGTGTAGGAGTCTTAAGGCATGACAGGTGGAGACTGGTGTTTCAGACTCACTAACCGGGCCGGTGGGGCAGAGAGGAGAGGAAAGGGGAGTGAAGTCCATGGACATGTGTATCTATGTTTGGGAAACTGTGAGCAGAGCCAAAGCTGATATGAACCATGAAACAGATTTTGTCAAAGTTTCCGTGGAGCTGGGCCATGGAGACCACACGCCCACCAGTGGCCACACTCCCCTGCTGTTCCAGGCCTGGGGGGAGCCCTGCAGAGGCCTCCTCTCCAGCCCCTGGCAGACAAATAACCGGGACCTGCAGTACAGGAAGAAGCCTGGGGTTTGGCCCATCTCTGCCAGGGACACCTGTGCATCATGAGCAGAGTCCCAGTTTCCTCAGATGCCAGACACGGATCCCTGTGCTGCCCACATCCCATCCGGGGAAGCCACCGCGAGACCCTGGGGGGTCGTCGGGAGGAGACTCGGGGGACTGTCCAGGTGGGCCGAGCTCCACACACCTGCCAACCATCTTTCCAGGGACAAGAAACACCTGTCGTTTGAACCTCCTGCTCTCACTGAATGCAAGGAGCCCCACCTGAGTGACCCTTGGACGACAACCCCGTAACTGGGCCATCTGAGCTGGGCCCTCCAAACGCTCCCCAGGGGCTGGCTGTCCCAGGGCCCCCCCCTCGCCTCTGCCCACCCCATGGGACTGCCCAGACCCGGTGGGAACTCTGACGGCACCAGGTCCAGTCCTGGCCTTTAAGACAGGGCACCTGAGGCCGGTGTCCAGAGGGACCTGCTCCAAGTCCCCACTAAGTTCGCTCCTGAGCCCCTGCCTGGGGCCAGCCCCGGGCTGGGTGTGGGTCCCAGGGCTGAGTCTGACCCTGCCCGGCCCCCGGGGCTCCCAGCGCTCCAGCCCTGACCCTCTCTGCTCCCGGCACACACTCGCCCAGGGGCTCGGCCGAGGGGCGCCTCCAGCCCTGCCTCCAGGGAAGTGAAGCCCCCCCACCCCCACCCCGGGGCCCAGTCGTGGGCCGTCCCCTCCCCTCCCAGCTCTGAAGCCCCAGGTCGCCTTCCCCACGGCCACTCCCCACCCTGCCCGGCCTCCGCCTGACCCCCTCCACCCTGGCTCGGGAACATCCTAAGGCAGGTCACACACGGACGGTCAGCCCCTCGCTCAGGCTGGCACTGCTCCGCTGCCCCCAGTCTCCTTCAGGAGGCCTGCCGGACACGCCCAGGACCCCTCCCGAGGGTGGGGAGCCCCCCCACTCTGCCTGGAGCTGCGCCCTCTGCTGTGGGTTCTCCCCACCGGGAGGGCAAGACTCGGCGATGGGTTTGGACCGACTCCCGGGCGTCCTCTGTGTGCTCCCCACAGGCCGGCGCCACGGGCCCTGCCGCTTCAGCCCTGATCCGCAGCCGTGGGTGCGGGGGCCATGGGAGGACGGCCCCACTACCTCCTCAGCTCCCAGACAGGCCGCCGCTGGTCCCAGCCCTCCCACACCAGGGCTGCGTGTTTCGGAACCCCGTCCCCTGCGGTGACTGTGAACCTCACTTAGGTCCCAGTGCAGACACGGCCTCAAGACAGGCAGCCCAAACCCGGAGGTTGCCTTTCACACAAAAATCTTTAATAAAAATAGCTCTCTGCAGAACCAGTCCTAGACAGCAGTAGCAAACTCAAACTCCTGCCACCTGGGCAGGAAGGAGCAAGGCCAGCTGAGGGGTCTGAACTGAGGGCAGGGCTGCCCCGAAGGTGGAGCTCCGCGGGCTGCGACGTGTGGGATGTGGGCTCGGGGCCCACACACCTTCTCATCCTTCCAGAGGAGTTACAAACACATCTGCGTTTTTTAGGAGTGTCACTAACTGGTCGCCCTCCCCACCAAATGACAGGAGGAGGCTACGTGAGACACTCAAAGGCTGACAGGGAGCAGCGTGTCCTACACACTCAAGACAGAAGTAAGTGGGTTCACACGTCAGCAAAACACCGGTACGAGGTGACACCGGGGCATCCCAGCAGGCCAACGGCCCTTGGTCAGCACACAGGCGAGAGCAGGGGAGGGAGGGAGGAGGAGAAGCGGCAGGCAGCCCGGGCTGCTCACCCACCACGGCGCTAGGTGGAAGCCCCAGCTCGGCCCTAGTAGCCCAGGAGCCGCCTGGCCTCCTCGCTCTGGGCCTGCAGCGTCTCGCTGGTGTACTTCTGCAGGAGCTCCATCTTCTTCCTCCGCACGAGCGCCTCCTCGATCTGCGGGCGGGAGAGCGGAGGGCTCAGGTGGCAGGCCCCACAAGGCCAACACGCTGCCTGGGCCCGGCCGGGAGCCCAGCACCCTGTGTCCGAGGGCCCCGATCTCCGCTCGGGGAGCAGGTGAGCGACAGAGTGCTGGACTGCTGCCTCCAAGGTAGACGGAATGCTGCCTCGTCTGGACGCCTCGCCCTAACCTGAGCCCAGGGACCAACGCCCTGTGGAAGGGAGTGAGAGCCGCCCAAAGGGACAGGAAGGACCAAGAAAACCACACAGCGCCCTGTGGGGCCCCTCGGAGGCCAGGCGGCCCCCAGCCTGTCCTACCTCTTGCTGCGACGGCACCGGGACGTGAGCGATGAACTTCTGCTGCCCGTCCTCCCCTCCTTTCTCCTGGCCGCCCTCCTCATCAGACTGCAAAAGAGCACAACCAGAGGCCGCGCAGAGGAGACCGTTAGTAAGTGCTGGCATCGCCATAACGTGCACCAGCCTGCAGCCATTGAAGAGGAAAAACAGTGACGAGGAAGCTCTGTTCTCAGACACAGAGACACCCAAGACACAGCGTTAAGTACAAGAAGCAACAGAACACTGTGTTTTGCGCGACCTCTTGTACGAGGAAGAAAAGAGAAGCCAGTGATCTCAGTGAGAGCCAGCGGACAGAGGACAGGGCTGCGAAAGATAAGCTGTGTTAAATCTCTGTATACTTTTTGTGTTTTGAGAATACATTATCTATTTTTTTAATTAAACTTGAAAAAAGCATATGTAGAAGAAAGCATCACTCAGAGGCTGCCTGTGAGTCAGTAGAGATCGCTCATAACCTAAGGAATGACGTAGCCCTGGAGGCATGAGGAGAAAGGAGGCCTGTGTGGAGGCAGGTCCACTGCCCGCAGGTCTCTGGGCCGGACCCTGACCCCACCCCCCGCCGCAGGTCACCAGCTGCCAGGAAAGCCGCGGCGGAAGCTCTCAGACGCCGCTGGTAGGAGAAACTGGTCCCAGGGCTCTGGGAAAGTCGGGCTGCATCCACCGAGGCGAGGCGAGCCCAGGGTGGAAGTTCCACTCCTCAGGGCAGACTCCAACAAGGAAGGCTGTTGTAGCCCCAAAGAATCCACACGTGATGAAAGACACAGCACTGCCCACGCGCGTCACACCACGTCAGGTCCCTCGGTGGACACTGCACTGTCACTGTGCAAGCCACTGGGGACACTGGGTGAAGGATGACACAGGACCCTCGGCAGCAGCTGTGCAACTTCCCATAAATCTTAAGCATTTCAGGAGAAACAATTTTTACATCCTCTGATGGCTTTCCATCGCTCTCATGGTAAAGGAAAATGCTTCCCCAGGGGAGCCGGGGCCCTTGCTTGGCCCACCTCCCCTCCCGCAGCCTCCACTCTGCCCTCCAGCCACCGGCCCGTCCTCTGTCCCCCGCGCTCCCATGGGCTCGTCCGCTCACGCTGTTCCCTGCTGCCTCTTCGCTTGGTTACTTCCCCCTTGTTTCCGGATCTCAGCTGATGGGTCACGTCCCCAGTAAAGCCTTCACTGGCCCTGCCTTCACCATGTCGCTAACCAGAGCTCCTATCACAGCTGCCATTTCCCACGGTGTCTGCTGACCGGACTGTCCCCCAGGGCTTCAAGCTACAAGCGAAGCGTGTTTGCTGTCCTGCCCCTCGAGTGGGCCTCACAGTAGCCACTCATTAAACAAACATCCCTTGAAAGAGCAAATGGATTATTTGTACCTAGAGAAAATCTTCCTAGGACACGCTGCCATCCTGTTTCAAATGCCTGCCTGAGGGCACGAACCTCAGGTCTGCTAGATCCTGTGTGACGGTGACTAAGTCACTAAGCCTCTCTGAGCCTGCTTCCTTGCCACTGACATCATGGCAAGCCATGTGACGTCACACAGGGCCTGACCCATAGTCCAGGCATGGGTGCTTCCCTTCCCCTTGCTCAGTCGAGCAAATCAGTTCCATCCTGGACCTGCCCAGGGAGTAAGGCCTGCAGGGGTGCTGGGAGCAAGGGGGCTCTGCCTGAGGGATTACAGCTCCATCCCCAACCGGGACCCCCTGAGGAAGTCCCTTCTCTGCTCTGGGCTGGTTTCCAGCTGTAACAGACGGTGGTTAAGACTACAGAAGAGTTACCGACACTGCCATTTAAGCAGAAACAATGAGGTCATGGGCTAAAACACACTGGCTTCAAATGTGTTTATAAATCCGATTCCAGCATGTTCAGGAGGGCCCATCTCTGAGATGCACGTAAGTCATCCCCGGTGTAAAGCAGTTTAACAAGTGCCCTCACAGCCATTCCTCTCTGAAACCCTCCCTGTGAACCCGGAAGGTGCCCTTCATCCCCACTGTCTAGGAGAGAAGGCCGAAGCCTCAGACGGCGGCAGGGGCAAGAGCCGGGCCTCGACCCTGGCCCCTCGTCTGCGCTTCCTGCTACCGTGCCCCCATCCTCCGCGGCACAGAGAACGTGGTGAGCGCCAAGGGGTCCCGCGCCGCCCCCCAATACCTCCTGGTCGGCAACGGCGTAGATGTCAGCCTCCTCCTCCTCCTCTTCCTCCTCCTCCCCTCTTGCCAGCCGGGCCTCTCTCTCTGCTTTCCACTTGTCCACTAACTCGGCTCTGACTGCACACAAGGGAGAGCAGGCGTTACTCACTCTGGCCTCTAAGAAAGCGTCAAACCCCATGCAGGGCGAGGCCAAGGCCTCCCTGCTGGAAAGAGTCACCTTCATCCTGCCCCGGCGGGCAGGAATCAGACAGGAATCAGATGGCAGGGCAGCTTTTAGCGGACACACCCAGATCCTCCCCAGTTCAGCACCCTGAGGTTCTCAAAAAACTAAAACTAGAACTACCATGTGATCCAGCAATTCCATTCCTGGGTATATATCTGAAAACAACAAAAACACTAATTCGAAAAGATACATGCACCCCAATGTTCATAGCAGTACTATTTACAGTTGCCAAGATATGGAAGTAAACTAAGTGCCCATCAACAGATGGATGGGTAAATAAGATGTGGTGTATGTAAACACACACACACAGACACACACACACACACACATGCATATACACAATGGGATCCTACTCAGCCATAAAAAAGAATGAAATAATGCCATTTGCAGCAACATGGATGGACCTACGGATTATCATACTAAGTGAAGTAAGTCAGACAGAGAAAGACAAATACTGTGTGATATCACTTATATGTGGAATCTAAAAAATACAACAAACTAGTGAATATAACAAAAAAGAAGCAGACTCACAGATATAGAGAAAAAACTAGTGGTTACCAGTGGAGAGACGGAAGGGGGAAGAGGCAATTTAGCGGTAGGGGATTAAGAGGTACAAACTATTAAGATAAAATAAGCTGGGGCTTCCCTGGTGGCGCAGTGGTTGAGAATCTGCCTGCCAATGCAGGGGACATGGGTTCGAGCCCTGGTCTGGGAAGATCCCACATGCCGCGGAGCAACTAGGCTCGTGAGCCACAACTACTGAGCCTGCGCGACAGGAGCTTGTGCTCCGCAATGAGAGGCCGCGACAGTGAGAGGCCCGCGCACCGCGATGAAGAGTGGCCCCGGCTCACCACAACTAGAGAAAGCCCACGCACAGAAACGAAGACCCAACACAGCCAAAAATAAATTAATTAATTAATTAATTAAATTTTAAAAAAATTGGATTAAAAAAAGATAAAATAAGCTATACAAGGATATATTATACAACATGGGGAATACAGCCAATATTTTATAATAACTGCTAATGGAATATACCTTTAAAAATTGTGAATCTCTATACTGTACACCTGTAACTTACATAATATTGTACATCAACTACTTCAATTTTTTAAAAAGCCCTAAAAAAACAATGTTCCTTATAAAAATAAAACCCCATTTCCAAGGGAGAGAAAAGAAACCAGATGCCAGCAGCAATGAAATGAAATGCCCGCAGACCTACGTTTCTTTTCATATTCCTGTTCCAAAGGCACAATAACACCATCGTCTTCATCTAGGTAACCGTAGTATTCAAAATCGATCGCCTTCATGAGCTCAGCGCGTGTCTTTCTTGGAGGAGGAAGAGCTAAAAGAAAGAATTCACCAGCTTAGCTGAATTCCCCGTCATAATCTCACTCAAGCCTTCTCCTCATACAATGTTACGCAGGCATATAGTAGGTGTGTTCATCAAAATATCATGAAATAGGCACTTCTCTACACTAGTAATGGGATTATATATGTGGTACCACCCTTTTTAAAATCAGTGTTAAGGGCTTCCCTGGTGGCGCAGTGGTTAAGAATCCACCTGCCAATGCAGGGGACACGGGTTCAAGCCCTGGTCCCGGAAGATCCCACATGCTGCGGATAGCAACTAAGCCCTTGCGCCACAGCTACTGAGCCACAACTACTGAGCTCACGAGCCACAACTACTAAAAGCCCGCACACCTAGAGCCTGTGCTCCACAAGAGAAGCTACCATGATGAGAAGCCTGTGCACTGCAACGAAGAGTAGCCCCTGCTCGCTGCATCTAGAGAAAGCCTGCACACAGCAACAGAGACCCAATGCAGCCAAAAGTAAATAAATAAATAAATTTAAAATAAATAAATAAGTAAAATTAAATAAGTGTTGAAATCTTTGACCCAATTAGTCCATTTAGAAGGAATCTATCCTAATTTAAAAACAGAAACAAAAGCTGGCAAAGCTTTACGGACAGAGGTGTGCATCACAGCGTTATTCATACAACAGTGAAAACTTGGACAGCCAAGGACTGTGATCTGCAATTCAAGCATGGCGGAGGGGAGGCGATTCTGCAGCCCCAGTAATGCTGCTTCACAGGTGCTTTAACAACACAGAAAATGCCATAATATTTAATGAAAAAACTAAGAATACAGATAAAACAAAAGAAACTACAAACACAAAAGATAAATGAGAAATTCCTGAAGAAAATACTTTCAGACTAAGAATTACTATTCAGAATATTTAGTAATACTTGAAAATCAAAAGGGAAATGACAATCCAACAGATTAGTCAAAGAATGAAAGCTGATAATTGAAGAAAAAAAACTCTTACGTATGAAAATTTCATTTAGTAACTGAATTCGATTGTCAATTTCATTAGTAATGGGGAGGAAACAAAAAAATAAAAATAATACATTGTTTCAAGCACCAGATCAGCAAAAATGTTATAATTATAAACATCTAGAAATAACTAAATACCAAAGGAGGGATGGTCACACCAAGTACGGTTAATCCCTGAGACTCTCTAATCCGTCACATCACTTGGCATTCTAAGGAGAACTGTGAGAGGACATGGACGGACTGCACACACAACCCTGTCCACCCCTCCACCGCGTGGGCTGCATCCAGGACGGGGCTGAAACCTAGCAGGCTCAGAGCACTGCATGCATTCCGGCCACAGGATGGAGCTGTGATCCAACCAAAGCCAACCAGACTCAATTCTGGGAATTCTGCTTCAACTGTTGGTGGGGGGGTGGGGGGAAATCTGTTGCTGAGAGAGAACAAAATTTAAGTCGATGACGGACAACCAGCCACCACAAGAGGAGAGTGAGACAGAGAAAAAAGCTCACAGGATGGAAGCCAAAACTGCAAAACGGAGCAATGTGACCTGGAACCGGCCATTCCTGAAGGCAAACCTGTCAGTTATGTGAGCCAATAAATTTATAGACTTTTCTGCCTAAAGTAACTGGGGTTGAGTCACCTGTCACTTACGCTGATGTAATTTAGTTGATAAAATAAGCATGGAAGTGCATGGAAAAGGCTGGAAGGGAACATTCGAAACAGATAATACCAGTGACGGGTCATCTCTAGCAGGGCACTGGGATGGGGGTCAAGGGGACTGTGCTACTATTTTTATTGTTTTTTTGCCGTGCGGCATCCGGGATATTAGTTTCCCAACCAGGGTTTAAATCCGTGCCCCCTGTAGTGGAGGCACAGAGTCTTAACCACTGGACCACCAGGGAAGTCCCTGTGCTACTATTTCCATTATACGCATTAAGACTAAGTTGCGCACTTTCTTGGTTAAAAAAAAACAAAAAACACTGTATGACTGGAATAAATAAAAATAAATTTAGAAACAATGTAAAAGCAAAAAAAAAAAAAGTAACATACACAGCACACTCTCATTTTAGGAGCCTTAAAACTCTGGAAGGGGATACACCCCAACATGTCAACAACCATCATCTATAAGTTGTGAAAACGTGGGTGTTTTTTCTGATTTTCTGTATTTTACAACTTATCTATAATAAAATTATACTGCATTCATAATAAATGGCATGATATTTAAACTCTGAATTATTTTAAGTGATGTCAATCATGCATGCAAAACCAGTGTGTGCGTAATGAATTTAAGAATGAGCAGAATTGTATTTTTAAACAAATAGGAAAACCGACTGGAAGGAAACAGCAGAACGCCAGCAGTGGGAGGAATCCTGGTCTCATCCGTCTCTACTTTCCACACTGCTTTCTATAAAATGCTTGGACTGCTTCTTGAAAAGTCAAAATTAAGATACACAGAAATTCCAGACCAGCAGTTTTCAACTGCATTTTGGAGGCTCCCAGGGCTGTGGAAGGAAGGGCAGGAGTGGAGAGGGTACCCGGCTTGGATTCATTCTCTTCCACTTGTGCATTTCGGGGTTTGGCCCAAGGTGTCATGTGTCCTTCAGTTAAGAGTTTTTTCAACTAAACACGTAACTGAAAATGAAGCTGACTGAACTGCAAACAGGGAGATTCCTCGTTCACACTCAGACGGGTATGGGCAGAGCCTACAATCTGACACCTGTCAGTTCTGGGTTCCCGTTCTCACCCCAACTGTGTGCCCACCTGAGAACGATAATCCTCTGAGGACACGGGGCTGCTGTGCGGCTAAGAAATGGCATAGGAAGAGTGCCCTGCAGACAGCATGTCTACTGTTACAAGCAGGACCAAGAATTCCAGGCTAACACCCCGGCGAACACCAGTTACTTACGTTCTCTCTCAAACAGTTCTCTGACGCCAGGCAAGTCTTTCGCTGCTCCGAAGTACTTGTAACCTCGATTTCCTGGGACTTCTTTCCCTTCATGATCCAGCATTTTAGGGCCAACTTTCTTATTGGGAAGGAAGAAGAGAAAATGGATCTGATCCTTAAACCCAGTATTTCCATGCTTGCAAATAGATTTAAGATAATAATGCTAAAGGGAGAAAATATTCATGTACAACAGAAATATATTTAGGTACTTTTTTTAATCCCTTAAAAATCAACCTAAATACCTAACAGTAAGAGGATGATTTAAGTAAATTATAGCATATTCAGGATGGAATATATCCTATAGCTTAAAAATGATGGTTCGTATGGAACTCTTTTATTGACTTAGAAAAACACAATATAACGTTAAGTGAATAAAAGCTTTAAAAAAAATTGCAAAAAACCTAAATGACAAGCAGTAGAAGACAAATGAAATATCCAGAAGATGGAATTCTCTCCACTAAAAATGATGATGTTGACAACTGCATTCAGTATGTGACCCTGGACAAGGCTCTGTACTATAAGGGGAAAGGCCATAAAGGATGAAAATCAATAAAACAGCCAAATGATTGTATCAAAGTTAAATGTCTTAAACTCTACCATGGTTATATAAGAGAACATTCTTATTCTTAGGAAATACACACAAAAGTATTTCTTAGGAAATACCCCTTAAGTATTAAGGAGTAAAGGAACATGATGTATTTAAGCCTCAAACGGTTCAGAGAAAATAAATCTCAAGGTACACACAGAAAATGATAAAGCAAATAGAGAAAAATGTTAAAAACTGGTAAATCTGTATAAAGGGTACATAGGATTTCTCTATACAATTTGTAGAACTTTCTATGAGCTCAGAAATGCTTTTTGAAACAATTATATAAATGATTATTTACTGACATGAACATATGTGTCTGATAAACTGTTAAGTGAACAAAGCATATAGTTAGAATAATGAACCATTATCTGTAAAAATAAATATATATGTATATAGAAGAAATTCCAGAAAGATAAGTAGAAAATGTTAATAGCAGTCATTTCTCAGTGGTAGGAAAATATATAATGTAATCTGTACCACACATAGAATATATAAATTTTTTTATACTTTAGAATTTTTATATTTTTTGTTATATATTCTTTTTTCTTTTACATAAAAGTAGGTACTCTTTATACAATCAAAGTTACCATTTTGAAAAGAAGTATAAAACCTAGAACCAAAATTGTACATACATGAGTATGACCTCAGTTACAGGACTCATGGAAAAACAATGGACAGAAATATTCCAGAAGTTGCTCCTAGTTAAAAGGATCATGACTGCATGGTGTTCTGCTCTATACTTTTCTGAAATTAATAACAATATATTACTTTTTCTCTTATTATTGTACTAAAATACACGTAACATAAAATTTGCCGTCTTAACCATTTTTAAGTGTCCAGGTCAGTGGTATTAGTACATTCATAGCGTCATGCAACCATCACCACCATCTTGTAAAACAAACTCTAAACGTGTCACTTCTTTTTTTTTCAGCTGCACTGAGCGGCTTGCAGGATCTTAGTTCCCCGACGAGGGACAGAACCTGGGCCACGGCAGTTAAAGTGCTGAGTCCTAACCACTGGACCACCAGGGAATTCCCTAAATGTTACTTTTGTACATAGAAAATGAAAATAAAATTCTTTAGCATTAAAAAGACGATAGGGCTTCCCTGGTGGCGCAGTGGTTAAGAATCCGCCTGGCAATGCAGGGGACACGGGTTCGAGCCCTGGTCCGGGAAGATCCCACATGCCACGGAGCAACTAAGCCCATGCGCCACAACTACTGAGCCTGTGTTCTGGAGCCTGCGAACCACAACTACTGAAGCCCACGCGCCTAGAGCCCATGCTCCGCAACAAGAGAAGCCACGGCAAGGAGAAGCCCGCGCACCGCAATGAAGAGTAGCCCCCGCTCACCGCAACTAGAGAAAGCCCACGCATAGCCACGAAGACCCACCGCAGCCAACAAATAAAAAAAATTAATTAAAAAAAAAGACTCTACAAGGAAATACATAAAAACATTACTGTTGACTCTGGGTGGTGGAACTTAAGAATATTGTACATATTAATTTTGTAACCCTTCCAGGAAGGGTAATAAACCCCTGCACTAAAGCAGTCTGACAGGGAGCAAAATCACCATCACAGAACTACTGAAGATGCAGTGAGCACGTTCCTAGCACAGGTACTCCAGGAGTGGAAGTGCCTTTCCTTCTGCAACAAGAATAAATGCCTCATTTTTAGGCCAGGTACTAACGTGAGAACTGTGGTTTTGCATTAAATACATAGAAAAACTGCACGTATTTTTTCCATAACATACTACAGTCCACTGACTACATACTACGGGTTCAAATGACCTGGGAAAATGGGGCGGGGCCTGGGGCAGCATTTTTCAAAGTTGACACCCACTGGCGGGTCGTGGAATCCATTACATGGGTCATAATCATCGATTTTTAAAAAATCAAGATAGAACAGAAAAATAAAAAAGATAGAACAGAATAGAAAATATCAAAGTGCAGCAACATATACCAAGTGTTTTTTCAGTACTGTGTTGTGATATAGTGCGTGAGTGAGTGAGTGTGTGTGTGTGTGTTTATTTTATAGTGGGTCATGGGCCTAAAAGCTTGAAAGTCACTGTTCTAGAATACTGCATTTAAAGAATCCAGAGAAAGGAAACACAGCCATGTCCCCAGGGCCCCCTTGAGTACAGAAGCCGACCATGGAATGGTTGTCCCAATTCTCAAGGAGTTCAGAGAAGGCTGTGAGGGGCCAAGGTCATTTCAAACAAGAGGCCCAGGGAGCCTGAGCGGCTCACTCTGGAACACCTGGCCAGTACACGTACTGAGGCCTGCGCTGTGGACCTTTAAGCACCACTAGCCCGTGCTTTCACGTTTCCTGTCCACGCGCAACAGGCACTTTCAAGCCTCCTTTCATCTCTCCAGTGCCTGCTCTGTGGCAGGGCTGCGGGGGCAGCAGGAGCCACCCTGCAGGCAGACAGCACCCGAGCTCAGCCCCAGGGCTGCGGCTTGCTTACCCCATAGTCAGGACCACCGAGCTCCTTGATCCGGGCCTCCCAGTGTCCCTTCTCTCTTAGCAGCTTGTTAATTTCATCATTCAGGTCACGAATTCGGAATTCACCTAGACCAGCTAGAAAACAAAAACATCCTATCGTTTCTTGAAAATACCAGTCGATGTGTAGCCTTAAGAATGAATGTCAACACCTAAAAAGGTGCATAACACAAAGATACTATTTCAATTTGTAAGAAAACACACCCACACCGAAATCATGGAAGGGCAACAATCATGCACAGTTTCAGCAGCGCTGCGGGGGAAGAAACTTCATCCTCATTAGCAACCACAGAAATACAAACTGAAGCAATCCTGCAGCTCCATTTATACCACCACTGAAACAGTAAACTCTTAGAGGTGGGGACACAGCGTCCAATCAATGTCAGCCAAGATGCAGTGAGGCAGCGTCAGCATCAGGGTTGGCGGCAGTCTGTGTTAGTCTAGTCCTTTCAGGAAAGGGCTTGTTCCCACCTTGTTAAGTGGGAACATCTTTGAGAAAGACTAGGGCCTGAGAACTGAGCCTAAGGGACAGATTCTTTATTTTTTACTTATTTTTTGGCCGCACTGCGCAGCACGCTGTATCTTACTTCCCTGACCAGGGATCGAACCCGTGCCCCCTGCAGTGGAAACACGGGTTCTTAACCACTGGGCCGCCCTTAGGGAAGTCCCTAAGGGACGGATTTAAAGGGATGACGACAGGGAGTTTGCTGAGGTGTTGTCGTTGGCAGAGGGGAGCCAGGAGCAGTTGGGGCTATTCCAAGGGAGAAACCCTCCCTTTCTCCACTGAATTGCTTTTGTACTTTGTGAAGTCAACTGACCACATACGTGTGCCCCTGTTTCTGGACTTCTTACTCTGTTCAACTGGTCTGTGTGTCTATCTTTCCCCAATACCCAATTGTCTTGAATACCTTTAGCTTTACATTAAATCATGAAATTAGGTGTTATGAATACTCCAATATTTTTCTTTTTCAAAACTGTTTTGGCTATTCTAGTTCCTTTGCCTTTCCATTTAAATTTTAGAAACAGTTCGTCAACATAAACCAAAAACCACTGCTGGGATTTTGACTGTGATAGATTTTGAAAAGAAAAAGAATCGACACCTTTCCTATATTGAGTCTTCCCATCCACAAACACTGTCTATGTCTCCATTTGATTGGTTCTTTGACTCTTTCATCACTGTTTTATAGTTTTCAGCATACAGATCATATATATATTTTGTTAGATTTATACCTAAGTATTTCTTGTGTTTTGATGCTTCTGTAAATAACACTTTAATAAAAGTTCTAGTTCCAAATGTTCACTGCTGGTACACAGAAACAATTGATTTTTGTGTATTGACTTTCTATTCTGTGATCTTGCTAAACTCATTTATTCATTTTAGAAATCTTTCTGTAGATTCCTTGGGATTTTCTACATAGAAAATTATGTCACCTCAGAATAGAGCATTTTTCTTCCCTTCCAATCTTTGGGCCTTTTATTTCCTTTTCTTGCTTTATTGTACTGGAAAGGAATTCCAGTACAATACTGAATAGAAGCGGTGAGAATCGATATCTCCACCTTGTTCCTGATCTTAGGAGGAAAGCATTCAACCTATAGCTGGCTATAGGTTTTTTGGTAGAAGTGCCTTATCAGGGGAAAAAAAAAGTTCCCTTCAATTCCCAGTTAGCTGAGGGTTTTTTTTTTGGTTTTTGTTTTTATTTTTGCCTGCATTGGGTCTTTGTTGCTGCACGCGGGCTTTCCTTGCGGGGCTTGTTGCGGCGTGTGTGCTCTTCTTTGCGGTGTGCGGAGTCCTCTCTTGTTGCAGCGTGTGGGCTTTCTCTCTCTAGTTGTGCAGTGCAGGCTCCAGGGAGCATGGGTTCTGTAGTTTGTGGCACACAAGCTCTCTAGTTGTGGCAAACGGGCTTAGTTGCCCTGCGGCATGCGGGATTTTAGTTCCCCGACCAGGGATTGAACCTGTGTCCCCTGCACTGGAAGGCGGACTCTATACCGCTGGACCACCAGGGAAGTCCCATGTGTCTTCGTTTTTTCTTGATCAGTCTGTCTGACTGGAAGTTTATCGATTTTACTGATCTTTTTATTTTTTTAATTTTATTTATTTATTTTTGGCTGCGCTGAGTCTCCGTTGCTGCTGCGTGCGGCACGTGGGCCCCTGCATTGGCCGGTGGATTCTTAACCATTGCGCCACCAGGTAAGTCCTGATCTTTTTAAAGAACCCGCTTTTGTTCTATTTTCTCTATTCATCTTGTTTCCAATTTCATTGACTTCTTCTCTTTATTATTTCCTTCCTTCTGCTTACTTTGGAATTAATTTGCTCTTCCTTTTTAGTTTCTTAGGGTAGAAGCTTAGATCACTGACTTGAGACCTTTCTTATTTTCTTTTATTTTAATGCTATAAATTTTCACCTAAACACTGCTTTACATGCATGCCATAAATTTTTTTGTCCCCTGAATTCTGACATTATGTTTTCATTCTCATTCAATTCAAAATATTTTCTAATCTCCTTGAGGTTTCCTCTTAGATATATGGGTTGTTTAGAAGTATGTTTAATTTCTAAATAGTTAGGAATTTTCCAGATGTCTTTTTGTTATCCATTTCTATGTTAACTGTGTTAAAATCAGTGAACATACTTTGCGAAATTTTAATTATTTTAAGTTTGCTAACATTCATATTATAACCTAAAATATGCTTTATTTTGGTGAATATTCCATTTGCTCTTAAAAAAAGAAAAGGTACTCTTTTCTGTGAGGTGGACTGTTCCATAAAGGTCAACTAGGTCAAACTGATCGATATTATTGTTCAGTTCTTCTACGTTCTTACTCATTTTGTACCTACTTGTCCTATTGATTATTGAGAGAGGAGGCTGACGTCCCCAAGGCTAACTGTGGATTTGAGAATCGAGCACTTTAAACAGACAAGCTAGCTTACCATTCTGAATTTGAGCCACTTTTTTTGAGATCTCTCCAATGATCTGTGAAAAAAATAAAAGGCAATATATTTTTATGACTTTTGAGTAAGTCTGAAAGCATAAGAAATATATAATTCAAAATGAGTAATTAAAAATTCTTAGAATTCTGGTTGAAGAGTCATGTAGGTACAAAAGCCATCAGAGACCTGTTCTCCTGTAAGATCAGATTCACCCAGCACGTACCTGTCGTCTCCACTTCTCGGCTTTGGGCAGCTCAGTACACTCCGAGGCAAGGAAGGGTCTTCGTTCCTAAGGAAAAGCAAAACACATGCTGCCGCTGTACTGTATGAAATTACAAGCTTTGTGCAACATTCATGACTGACTCAGGCCTGAAGCCTGAAATGTCTAACAGGCTAAAGACATCTGCAGCTTCAGTTGCAGGTGCTCTTCTTCAAGCCTTATGGCTCACGCTGCAGCCTCTCCTTAGGAAAGAACTACACAGGCAAAAACATTCACTGCATTGCACCTGGTACAGGCAGCCACTGGAAACAACGTAAAAGTCCAGTACACTTGACCCTTGAGCAACATGGGGGTTAACCTAAGTTAACTTACAGTCGGGCTTCAGCATCCGTGTTTCCTCCGCATCCACAGATTCAACCAAGCACAAACCGTGTAGTTCTGTAGTATTTACCGTTGAAAAAACCCGTGTCTAAGTGAACCAATGCAGTTCAAGCCCGTGTTGCTCAGGGTCAGTTGTTACAGAGAGATGGCGAAGTGCACCGTTTATACCCATTTCATGGCACACTTATGCTGCCTTAGGAAATGACAGCTCTCAGTGTTGAAAACAAACATAAACAGACATGCATGTCTGTGTGTATACAGGTGTGCGTGCGGGTGTGTGTATAACTAAAAAAAAAAAGTATCCAAACAACAGTACATATCACCCCTAACCTGGCTGAGTCTCCATGAGCTAAGGTCATTACTGGTTTCAGGTTAGAGCTGCTCCTCACAGCACACCCCACTTGGTACTATTCAGTATTAGACAGTGCTGGGATAACATGGAAACCCAATCATCATATTACAGAGCAGACAGAAGCACGAGTAGTCAGATCATCACACTGCCCCAGCTACCTGGGATTCAAGTGTACAGACTCATAAGACACAGGAAAGCATGGACGAGAAAGAGGAAGATCTGGAGTCCGAAGCCTGTTCAGGAGGGAGTTGTACTGCACTTCTTCTCAATAATTTAAAAATTCATGAGGAAGATTTAAACCAACCTTTACTTTTCCCTCTTCCAGCTGAGCTTGGCGAAATCTTGCTAAGGCCGTCCTACCGGGAACAGAGAAGACTCCGTTAGATCCTGCTCGAAGATCTCTTATCATCCAAGTTCCTGGATGGGTAAATCTGCTCATGACCATATTGAATGTCAACCGTCACTCATAAACATATATACATATTGCAATCAAGAAACCACAGAGAAGTTATGGGTTTCCATGTTCCAAAAAGTAGGGCTTATAAGGATTTGTGTTCCTTTCACCCATACGGCGTGTAAGGACTGGACTGTGGGAAACTCTACTCATCAGGCCACTGTGGTGAGCAACACATCCAGATGTTAAAAAGACTAATATTATGGGCTGTCACTCTAACAGCCCCTGCACCACCCCAGGTGAGCCAATGTTCATCCAGAATAAGTTCTGGGAGCTGTCAGAAAACACTATGGGGAAAACAAATGTATGGCAACTACTATACGAATACTATTTCAACACAGGTAGAGAAAGAAAGCTATATCAAAAGACCAAACAGAAATTTACAGACGAAATCGAGTTGATACGTACATGGCCTTTTCCGCATTTCGGGCCTAAAAGGAGAGAGAAGGGAAGAAAAACATCCATGTTTAAAGAGCTTTTTCTTTTACTCTCTAGAAAAACGTTTCATTTACTTTGTAGAGAAAAGTTTCACAAGGACACAGGCACAAGCGGAATGCCTACACTAGTACATGAACACAGTAACAATCGCAACATCAATCAGAAGATGCCCACATCCTGTGACCTTACTTATGCTGCTCTCTCTACCTAAATTCTTTACTTCTCCACTCCCCCAAACCCCGTGGATCTGGCCACTCATCCTTCAGAATTTACCTGTGTTATCACCGTCCCAGACAATTCTTCTGTGGCCCCTTCATCCCAGCCAGGCTGCCCCCCTTTGTCTGGGTTTATACCTACCACACAATTTCCACCCAGCATCACAACTGTCTGTTCCCTGCCAGTGAAATTTGAGGGAGGAAAGACTGAATTTTACAAAGTGAGTTTTATATAAATACTGTTGCACTAATGTCAAGTCAATTATCCCTGAAACACAGTGCTAGGCACGAACACATTTTCTGGGTTGTAGTGTAAGTAGAAAGAGGACTTGCTGAGTCAAGGACTTGAGTTTCACTCCCAGCTCTCCAACTTACCATCCCTGAGAAGTTGTCTCTCTAAGCCTCAGTTCCCCCACCTTTACAGCAGGGATCATACCTTTTATCTCATAAAGATGTCACGATGATTTAATGAGATAAATACACGAAGTCATCAGATGCTCAGCAAAAGCGAGCTCAATTTAAATCTTTTTGACTCTCCCTTTCAATGGACACAGAAACAAACTTGTCAAGTTTGTTTGGTAGATAAATGAACACAATACCTACTAAGGAATAAAACAGAGGTTCTCCCAGGAGAAGCCATCATCTTGAGGGCTGAGGCTGTGTCCTACCTATTTCATTAAAGCCTACAGATTCTAAGTATTTAATTTAATATTTCTCAATGCTTACTCCATACTTGAAACACCACGCTGGGTACTAGGAATTTGGTCACGGTTCTTCCTTTTGAGGGAACTCATAGGAATTTCCCCCAAAAAACCATAAATCTTGTGATAAGGGCATGTACCAGGGGTGATGGAAACCCACAAATATGAATGTGTGTGGTGACAGTTTGCCAGAAACATCCAGGCCCAGGGATCCTTCTGTCCTGCTAGGGAACGGAGACCGGCGATTCCCTATGTTTGTCAGAGTTCAGAAACAAGAGGCAGAATCAAGAGGCTGAGCCGGCTAGTATGAAGCAGTAATACGGGGCATATCCTCCGAGGGCTGGAGAATAGAAAGGGCTGCTTTTTGTCCACCGGTTTCTCTCGTCCTCCGGATCTTGGGCTCATCAGTCTACAGTGGCATCCAATACACCTTCTACCATTTATTACGGCGTCGTGTGCTTCGCTTAATGAGACCATCATGGTAACCAATATGTAAGAGTATCTCCCTTGTGCCGGCACTCTGCGTGCTCCGTCGTGAGCGCTTCTAGAACAAATGAAGCAGCCGACCACCGGCGCCCGACCACAGCGATCACACCCTCCTGCGGTCACACGACGCCGGCCATTCGTCCATCCCTGGACCCCAACAACGCGCCAGACACCGCGTCAGGCGTGAAGGAGGCAGAGGTGGGAATACCCTGCCCTCGGGAAGCTCCCCGTTGGGGAGCCGGAGAGCAGACACAAGGCAAATAGCGCAGGAACCGCTGCTGGGCCCCCCACGGGACGCGGCGCCGGCCCTGCGCCTCCCGGAGCCTCGGCTTCCCGGTGGGGAACTACAGCGCGCCGTCCGGACTAAGCACGGCCTCGGACGGCGCGGCGGCGCCGAGGCTCAGCCTCCTCCGGCCTCTGGGCTCACGCGGCGCGAAGACCCCCGCGTCCCAGCCGCAGATCCTGTAACCCGCAGGGGTCCCCTGGGCGCCCCGAACCCGGCCCGCCACTTGCCTCCCTCACTCCCCGCCCCACTCACCATGGTGCGAGGGAGGGCGCCGCCCTCAGGCCGCGCGGGCCTAGCCCAGGGAGCTTCGCCGCCCCAGGCGCGGCCGACCCGGACGGGAACTGAAGGTTCTAGGTGACCGCACCACCGGCTTCTGAGTCGGAAGGATAACTGGGAAGGACCAGAAGTGAGGGACCGGAAGCGAAATGGAGAATTGACCCGGGGAGGGGGAGAAAACGCAGGCGAGCTCCCGTAGGCGGCCCTCCCTCGGCGTCTGGACCTCGCACCGACACGCCCTTACGGAAAATAGGGGCGCTGGCAGAACCGCGCTTGCGCAGTGGAACCGACGTGCCTCTAACTGGGCGCGGGGCGCTGGTTTTGATCTCGCGATAACAACGGCGAGACGTCCCGCGGCAACTGTTGGTACTGCACACGCGGTCCCGCAGTTGTGTGTGAGGCTACCCGAGACGTGCGTGCAACTATAGGTGCGCATCCGTCCTGCCCTGTCTGGTTCTGCGAGCAGACACGCCCTGTGGAAGTTACTTGTCCTCATTCCTCTGAGTGGACGGGGCCGCTGGACTGGGCCCTCCCCCCCGTCTGCGTGCTCTCCAGGGGCAGGAGCTGGCTCGGCCTCGCCAACCCCCACTCGCCTCCCAGGCGTTTACTTGCGGCCTGTGCTTTTTCTGAGATTTTCTCCTCCTGGAATCGAGGGGTCTGTCGGAGCTGGACCAGGGCTTGAGGTCACCCTTTTAAAATAAGAAATGTAAGGTCCAGGGGAGATGAGAGAGGAACAGTCAGTCGGTGTCTGCTGGGCATGTTGCGGGGATCAGAAGGGCCACAGATCAGGACCAGGGAGGCAGGGGAGAGGCCACCGGTAGGGAGGTTCTGGTGGCTCCTCCCTCAGGGTGTCAGTGATGGAGCGAGCTGTGGTGTGACATTAAGGCGGGGGCCAGTGGCCACTTCAGCCATTTCCAGCGGCTCCCCCTTTGCAAGCATGGTGCTTCGCTGTGGCGACTTGCTCCGCCACGGGGCCTAACCGATGCCGGGAACTCCAGCTGCGGGCGGGAAGCACAGGCCAGCGGGAGAAGCAGCTGACGTGTGTGGTTCAGGATCAGTCAGGACAGACATGTATTTGGGATAGACACCAGGAGCTCGTGCCTGATCCATGACAAGTTTTCTCCTTAAAAGTTTAGGCCGTTCTTCTAGACTCCATCGTCCCACCTCCCTGACGGCTAGGTGTGGGTTTGCCAGTAAATAATGGCCAATGGTAATTGAATGAAAGGAATGTGTGCCACTTAGGCGGTGCCCTGAAAAGTATGGACGTGCCTTTCCCTTTTCCCCTCTCTGCTGACTGGTGACTATGGGAGCAGCCACCGTGAAGGAAGAAATGAAGTATTTTGAGAATTGGGGGGTTCCCTTCCAGGCTGACAGCCACTTTCAGACTCCAAAGGCAGATAATCCTTAGTATTTGGTGACATCACTGAGTTGTTGAGTCTTTGCCTGGAGCCCACTACTCAATCTTCAGTTGTATAAACCAATAAATTCCCTTTAGTGTTGCAGCCAATAGTCAGACTTTCTGGTACTTGAAACTCAAGAGTATCCTTCCTGATCCACTTACCTTGCCACAGTCTGCTAAGTGTCCTTCCTCTCTAGGCTCACACTGATCCTGTCTTTGTCCACATCAACTGTCCCTGTTGCCTGCAGAACCCTTCTCCTCCATCCAGCCACCTAATCCCCTGTTCATGCCTGCTTATCATTTAAGGCAGTTCAGACAGCCTGGATTCATAACCTGATTCCAACACTTCTTAGCTCTGTGGCCTCAGATGACATACTCAACCTCTCTGTTTAATTTTTTCTCTGCTGTGAAATTGGCCTGAGTATTTACCTTCCTGTTCTCATCTTACCTCATCCACGAAACTGGGATATCTGCCTTAAGGAGCTGTGGTTTTAAAGGAGACACTACACACAAAAACTGCTCAAAACAGATCTATGTAAAGTTCTCAACTATTTCAAATACAAAAGCCCCATGCACTGCAGTCAGATCTAGTGTGTGGGCTCACCTAACTCCCATGTACCGTCAGCTGGCCAGGCTCAGGGGCTTGCAGGGCTTTGTAAAAGCTCTCTTAGGGGCTTCCCTGGTGGCGCAGTGGTTGGGAGTCCGCCTGCCGACGCAGGGGACACGGGTTCGTGCCCCGGTCCGGGAAGATCCCACATGCCGCGGAGCGGCTGGGCCCGTGAGCTGTGGCCGCTGAGCCTGCGCATCGGGAGCCTGCGCTCCGCAACGGGAGAGGCCCCAACAGTGAGAGGTCCTCTTACTGCAAAAAAAAAAAAAAAAAAAAAAAGCTCTCTTAGCCTTTAAATCACTATGTTTAAGATCGACAGGCCTGCCTTTACTGTAATCCTCTCTTTGTTTTCTATGTCCACCTCCACACCCACCTCAGGCACAGGTCTGACATGGAAGATTTTATGGCTGAATAAAGGGCACATACAACAAGGCTGTGCTGCCTTCTGTTCGGGCCAACAGCCCCAGCTGATGCTGCTTCCTAGCGACCCTGTATGCTGTAACAGCGTTAGTAAGCGTCTCTGTACTCATATCCTAGTATCAACCATCTATATGTCTATATATTTTATCTATATATCCACAGTAAAACTGTAAAAGATGCTAAAACTAGGAGATTCACTATCAAGGGACATGTGCTCTGGAGGAAACGCCAAGGGTGTGGGTGGGCAGCCCTTTTCTAGTGTCTCAGAAGGATTAAAAGGACAGATGGCTTTTGGAAGAGATTAGGTGTGTGACTCATGGGTCTCTTCAACCATTTCAGCAGAAGCCAGGAAGAGAGAAGGGATTATCCAGAAATGATCCGTGGAGAAACCTCTTGTGTAACAGAGTGAATTCCCATGACATACACAGGAGACCCCCTAGGCTGAACATTTTACACCAGCAGAACCGCTGCCAGCTTGGACTTCGAGGGACAGAGAGGAAACAAAACGAAAGGCTGTTCAACTCCCGAAATCGTAGGGGCAGCAAACAGACTGATGAAAGTAGGCAACCATATACCAGTGCCACCCTTCACGGAAAGAATGGATGGCTCTGGGGGAGGCAGCTCAAGCAGAGGAAATGCTCAGGCCTTAAAACCTAATACTGTTGGGCTTCCCTGGTGGCGCAGTGGTTGAGAGTCCGCCTGCCGATGCAGGGGACACGGGTTTGTGCCCCGGTCCGGGAAGATCCCACATGCCGCGGAGTGGCTGGGCCCGTGAGCCATGGCCACTGAGCCTGCGCGTCCGGAGCCTGTGCTCCGCAACGGGAGAGCCCACAACAGTGAGAGGCCCGCATACCGCAAAAAAAGAAAAAAAAAACCTAATACTGTTTGCCCTGCTGGATTCTGTAACTGGTTGAGACCAGTGATGCCTTTTCTTTCCACTGTCTCCCATTGTCAAAGGTGGTGTCCTATGCCTCCCATTGATTTGGGGGAGCAGATAACTTTAAAACAAGTTATAAAACCGCAGACAGGAGTTTTGCCCTGGGATGGATCATACCCAGATCTCACCCATACCTGACTTAAGACAATGAGAATGGGGACTGTGGAGCTGATGACATTTAGATGAGACTTAAAGACTGTGGTAGGCTGGCACTCTCAGTGATGTTAGGTTGAGGTGAATGCATTTTGCATGTGAGATGGCTGTGAATCTTGAGGGAACAGAGTGCAGCCTGAGGTAGTAGCATACCCTCCCCCTTTATGTACGTGTCCTGATCCCCAAACCCTGTGAACGTTACCTTATATGGCAAAAGATGGGAAAGTAATACAGTGGTTGATTCCTTGTAATCAGAATAGATGTTGGAACATTCTGGTCTTAGGGGAAAATAAGGATGTGACAATATGAGAAAAAAATAATAAAAAATAATTCATAAAAGGCCATCACTTTGTAATTTTGCTAAGAAAAGGCAAACGTTTACCAAAAAAGTTATGGATACTTCTGATTATACAGGTGTGTACCTATTTTGCCTGTGAATAAGTGAATAGAAACGTATCAAACAATCCAGAAAATTCATAAACTATACAAAGAACAAAAAGCACGCTCCACACCTGTGGCCTACTATAAAAACATATTTTAAGAACCCTTCGTTTCTTGAAAAAAGGGTTCCAACATTTAAAATGTCTGAAAGATAGTAATTAAAAGAGACTCATCATGTATTAATGTATTAAGAGGAACTGTTCTGAAAGAGGATTCAACCTCACTTCTAGAATCTCAGGTTTTAATCGACTTTGCGCTTCTGTGCCCCAAACTAGAGTTAACCAGCCAAAAGTACCAGAAACTCCCATGCTCATGATGAGATGGCATTCTTTTGGGTCTCATAGGAGTATTAACATCCAAGAAAAGAATAAAAATGGAGTATGGTAAAAATCCTTAGGAAGGGGTATGACTGGAGCATCCCAAAGTTATAAGAAAAATTTTAGTTATTAACAAAACTTTAATCCATTGTATTTGTAGTGTTTGTTTCAAATTGTCAAAGCCAAATCGCGTTTCTAACCAAAGTTTAAACTGTGAACTAACTGGGAATCAAGATCTAAATGCCCAAGAAAAACTGATTTTCAAAACGTGGCTCAGGTTTAGCCCAGAATGCATTAAACACACTTTAGAACAGTAGCTGGCTCCCCCTGTGCACCCCAGCCCTGGAGTGTCTCCGCGGCAGAGCAGAGCCAGGGAGCTGCTGTCATCCCTGGCGGGACAGGGCTCTTCTCCAGTTCCCTGCAGCACCACCTCCCCCACTTCCCAGCTCATCAGCTTTACCCACATCAGCTTTTGCCTTCCAGCCTCCAGAGTTAGCGGCTGGACACTACGTGTCCCAGAGCTGGCTCATCCAGTCCCATTTCAGACTTGCCCAACACTGAGAGGTATTCCTCTCAAGTGGCATGCAATCTGGTGACACAGCAGGAAGAGTTTGAAAACAAACAATAGGTACCACTGATTATTCTACCAAGTGCTAGGCCCTTTACCAACAACGTCTCACGTCACCCATCATAGTGATTCTTCAGTATAGGTTTTTTTCCCACTTTACAGATGAGCTTAGAGCTACTGGCTCAGTTTCAAATACGAGTGAACAACTGACCTAGAGCCAAGATTTCAATGAGGTCCAACACCACAGCCCATGCTGCCTGCACGATGCTACGTAGCTTCAAACACGAGCAAGGCCCTGCTGCTAAAACCAGAAGGGTTTTGGAGGCCTGGGTACAGAGGCACCAATAATCCTTGGGGGAGGTGAGAGATTACTTAGCCCCGGTTTTTAGAAGTCACACATAACTCCTGGGGTCTGTGACTGAAAACTCTGACCTCTGTCTTATCTGCTCAGGTTCACGTTGTAGAATATTTCACCCAAAACATTAGTGGATAAGCAAATGGTCTCAGCTTGGAGATGAGTGTCACCTCATCTGTGGTAAACAGACCATATCATTTGCACAGTTTCACTTTCCCAAATTAAAAATACCACCTGGAGGCAATGAAAGAAATGCCCATCCCTCTACATCAGCCAGAAATCTTCTCCTGACCTTGAAACATTCATCCAGGTCTAATCAGTTCTTGGTTCGAAGGCTCCCCAAAGCTCCAATGATCAAATAAGGCAGCCTCATAAATGGTAGGAACATCACCTAAGCACCAAGTACTGAGAAAATGTGCCTAATGCATGAATCTCTGTGGCCTGACCAGGAAGTATAAATGTAGGTCGAATGACACAAGTTCCCCCTTCTCCTTTTGGGGAACTGCTCCCCACTCCTCCCCACATGCATCCACCTTAAGTGGAGGCCCTGAATGCAATAACCTCGCTCCAATGACTACCACGACAGGGGGCACAAGAGGGCAAGCTAACTGCAACTAGTAACATGTAAACTGAACCTGATGGAAGTGGATGGCTACCGTGGGAAGGAAAAGGCTCGAGGGAGGACGACTACAAGCGCAGGTAGCCGTGCTTATGAAAGAAGTCCATCTCAGTGAACTGGGGGAAGTCCTACTGAGAAGTCACTGAATTCATTACCTCTGCCACCAAATTATCTTTGCCCAAGCTTGGTGACGTAGTCATGTCCTCTGGGGAAGACAAGAGTAGTCAGGTTCCAGGCCATGGTTCACATCATGTTGCGAAGTGTCTTCCATGGAAAATGCAATGATGAAAACGGGGAGCCCGGACGGACGGAAGCGCACGCACACTACTCAGTGCAGCTGCCTTGTGGTCGCCTCAGGCCCACTTAGGAATTTTTTCAAGTGTAAGAGTAGAAATGGAAGTGTGAAAAAGACGTTTATGATTTTGAAGACACTGCTATGACCATCCTTGCCATCACATACGTATCAGTTAGCTCAGGAGACAGGTTTGACACCACAACTTGCTACCAAAACCTTTACTAAGAGATTACAAGTAGTTAAACTCCTTGCCAAGGTTTGTAGTGGAGGTGGAAATGGATAGATGGGAAGCAGTTATGTTTAATGAATGCTCTTTCAGTTCTATGGCAAGCAGAAAGGATAATTACATGTACATAAACCACTGTAATTTACAGCATCAGCTCTGGACTGAGCTGTTCTCAAATTCCAACCATGACACTGAGGCCATGACGTTGCTTCCTTATCCCGGTAGCTGTCAATCCAGCGGCACCCTAGAATCACCGGGAAGCTTATAAAATACTGCTCAGGACCCACTCTGAGAAATTCAAGCCAAGTGCCAACATCTCATAATTCTAGTAAAGAAGTTCCTTAACACCTACTCCATAAAACTGCTGTTAGGACTGACGCTTTTAAACGGCTTTAGCAGTTACATGCTCTGCATGGCACGCACTTAAAAGGTCAGAGATGCAGCCCGTAATACTTCAGGTCACATACAGCAAATGGAATGCCTAATGCTTATTACATATCAGAGTCCAGTACAAAAACAATGTAGTCAGAATCTTTTGGAGAACTCACACTTTCTTCCAGTTTTAAAATTATGGCGTTAAGGGACTTTCCTGGTGGTGCAGTGATTAAGAATTCTTCTGCTAATGAAGGAGACACGGGTTCAAGCCCTGGTCTGTGAAGATCCCACATGCCGCGGAGCAACTAATCCTGTGAGCTACAACTACTGAGCCTGTGCTCTAGAGCCCGCGAGCCACAACTACTGAAGCCCGAGCGCGTAGAGCCCGTGCTCCACAACAAGAGAAGCCACTGCAATGAGAAGCCCGCACACTGCAACGAAGAGTAGCCCCCGCTCACCACAGCTAGAGAAAGCCCACGTGCAGCAAAGAAAACCCAATGCAACCATAAATAAGTAAATAGAAAGATAAACAAAAATTTTTTAAAAATTATGAAGTTTAACTTAAGACTGTTGCAACCAGTACTAATTCATATTAAGGCAAACACATCCCAAAACAGGGAATGAGAGACAGATGATAAAAGACAAGTATGTGCTGAAAACTTCTCTGACAGCCCAAATTCTCAAGATTTTGCTTCCAACACTTAGAGTAGACAAGGTTACAAATGCACTTGTAACAGACAGCATATTCTGAATGTTTTCTGGAAGAGTAAACCACCCCAAAGCCCTGTGCTACTAATCAAAGGTAAACGTGCAGTTTTTTGTTCTGCACTGGACTCCTGAAAACACAAAACACTATGCACAGGGGCCTCGGATGTTACCAAGTCACTAACTTCATTCCATCACTGTGGCCTTTCACTGCAACACAGCATACAGGTTCTGCGGGGAGGACTGGAATTCCTGACTTATCTACGGCAGGGAAAGGGAAGAATCTTCTCAGTTGCTTTTTCTTTTTTTTGTGGTATGCGGGCCTCTCACTGTTGTGGCCTCTTCCGTTGCGGAGCACAGGCTCCGGACGCGCAGGCTCAGTGGCCACGGCTCACGGGCCTAGCCGCTCCGCGGCATGTGGGATCTTCCCGGACCGGGGCACGAACCCGTGTCCCCTGCATCGGCAGGCAAACTCTCAACCACTGCGCCACCACGGAAGTCCTTCTCAGTTGCTTTTAAAGTGTCAAAGCAAGAATGCACCGACCAGTAAAATTAGCATTTCTAAAACTTGTTTTGCTAGATAAGCAGTAAGATGCAGGCTCTGTGGTTCGTCACAGCTAAAAACTATTAACAGTGTGGCTTTCTTTGCTATGTGTATCTAAATTAGATGGAATAGAGAATTAAATGAGCTAGCCACCTGCAGCTAGGTGGACTTGATCTCCTGGGGGACAATGTCTCACTGCCATGATTAGAAGCCAGGAACCTGACCTCCTGACCCTGGAACTGCTACATGCTAAGGACAGACTATTCCATGAATAATTTAACATATAAAATAATCAAAATAACTGAAGCTCAACAGCCACAATCTTCCCAGACAAAATCCTTCAGGGCACTCTTTTCCCTACAACCTCAACAGAAATTTGACTATTTCTATTAAGAAAATCAACTTTTCCTTAATGGGTAATATTCAGTATTTACCGGGAACCTCAAAACCATGAAGGGCACTGTATCACTCAGTACCACCCGGTTTTGCTGAACCAGGGAGCGAATTCTCCATTTCTCCCAACTGCGTAACAAGTTTATGAACTCAAATCAATATCTGCACGGGGGACAATAAATGCTAAAATCATCAAGTGAATGGATAATGAAGACCAAGATATTCCTATTCAAGAGAAATGCACACCACTACAAAGCAAAAAAAAAGAGGCTGCCTTAAATGATCAAGTTCTGTATCAAGAGTAAAACTGATGTAATACAACATTACACACTTTGAAGACATTCTCGCCAACACAAGTTCAAGCTGACCCTAATCATCAAGCCTGTAGACCAGGAAATAAAGGGGATATAAACCAGTGAAATGACACCAAAGAAAATCAATTAGTAAACATAGGACACTCAAGAAAATCGTGCCAGTTTCAAAAAAAAAAAAAAATCAAGCTTATGAGGCGGGAAAAGTTGGTAACTGTTAGGAGAGACTGAGGAAACGTACCAACCAAATGCAACTTACAAACCCTGACTGGATCCTGGTTTGGGAAAACTGGCTATGCAAGGCTTTTTTGATACAACTGGGGCTATCTCAACAGTTGTATTAGGGATCAGATGATACTAGGGAAATAATGTCAAATTTCTTAAGCATGACAGTGGTATCGTGATGCTGAGAGAGGACATCCTAGTTCCCACAAGATGCATGCCAAAACAGTCACACCTACTACTTACTCACAAACACCTCTGGATAACTGTTTGCTGTTAAATCTAGGGGTGGGGACACGTAAGTGTTCGCTGTACTGGTTACTCTAAATACTACTTACAAAACCCTTCAAAACAGGCTTGTAGGCAAGAGCTCCTCCTGGTCCACTCACTGAAGTCCCTGATCAAGAAGCTTCAAGAAGTTGAGGAGAAATAGCTATTCTACAACTACGCAAAAGGGAGGCAAACGCTAACAGATGAAAGATGCTACCTCCAAACAAGCCTCACTTTTGACAAAACCATTCATGTATCAAGGCAATGTTACTATCTGAAAACTGTTTTTAAAAAGTAGCCTTAAGGACTTCCCTGGTGGCACAGTGGTTAAGAATCTGCCTGCCAATGCATGGGACACGGGTTCGAGCCCTGGTCCGGGAAGATCCCACATGCCGCGGAGCAACTAAGCCCGCTCGCCACAACTACTGAAGCCTGTGCACTCTAGGGCCTGTGTGCCCCCAATGACTGAACCTGTCTGCTGCAACTACTGAAGCCCACAGGCCTAGAACCCGTGCTCAACAAGAGAAGCCACTGCAATGAGAACCACACGCACCGCAACGAACAGCAGACCCCGCTCTCGCCAGAACTAGAGAAAAGCCCGCACGCAGCAACCAAGACCCAATGCAGCCAAAAAATAAAGAGTTAAAAAGATATCTAAAGAAGCATTAAAAAACCCACAAAGTAGCCTTAAAACCAAGTCTGACAGCACTTAAAAGCCTACACAAAGTGCTCATTGGCTCCTAGCAATTAGCTCAATATCCCTGTAAAATACATTTTCTCACTGGACTTGTTCAGTCATCAAGGTCAATGCAAAGAAATGCTACCTTATGAAAGCACACTTTGTGGTCTGTTTCAAATAGGTCCTTAATTATGTGCATCAAAGGGTCTCGAACAAAAGGCAACTGCTAGGTACTACAAACGTAGCGTGCTACGTTGGAACAAAGCAGTTTTAAATATCTCGTTTGCTGTTTTATGTTTCCCACTTGAGGTTGGAAACATTGGGGGAAAATAACCTCATGTGCACTGGCCCCCAACCCTGAATTTAATTACATGTAACAGTGATGTCTTTGAAAACAGGGCTTCCCTTACGCTGTCTCATGCTTGTGC
Source organism: Globicephala melas (assembly GCF_963455315.2). Classification (NCBI taxonomy): domain Eukaryota; kingdom Metazoa; phylum Chordata; class Mammalia; order Artiodactyla; family Delphinidae; genus Globicephala; species Globicephala melas. Next base: position 1,930,367 of record NC_083324.2, on the reverse strand, counting down.
TAGAAACTAAAAAAAAATTCAAACAGAAAGTAAGCCTGTACTCAAAAGGAAATGAACCCATGTCGTGATTTCATTTTCTTGCCTACTCTGGACTATTAATTTGACCAAGATGGAATTAGCACAGCACAGCTGAAACACCAAATCTTAACACTGCAGTGATACACCAACACAAACTGACCAGACTTTACATGGAGGGTGAAAAATGCACGATACATCCAAGGTGAAATCACATGGCGGTGTGAAGGAGGAACAAATGAACTAACCTGGGGAAGCATGTGCCACTAACTGTATGTAGTTTGGGGTGGGGTGGGGGGATGACAAAAAAGTATAGAGGGCATAGGGTAGGAAGCTTACTTCAAGTTCCCGGCTCTAGGCACCCTTCAAGCAAGTTAAGCTTCTAGTAACTCACCTATAAAGTGAGTTTATTAAACCAGGTAACTTCGAAGGTCCATCTCAACTCTAGCTCAGACCCTAGGAAAAAAAGAAGGAATCCAACATTTCAGATCCCCGTAAAGCCCAGGAAAAATATGAAATGCTAAAACAGCAATGGTATTAGAACTGTTCAGAATGAACACAGAGCTAAAGGGCATCATTATAATGAATGGATTAGAACGAATTAAATTTTCTATATTCCTGCAAAACAACTGACCCCAAAGTATCTGAAGCCTGTGCTTCCAGCTATTTTTCATTACTGAAGACATGACTTAGTACAAAAAGAAAAGTCCAAACTGTGAGCTTTCAGTCCTCCACATTCCCCTGTTTAATATGGCATTTTGCACTATATACATTAATGAAAATCTGAAACAAACAGAAAGAACTTTAGTCAAACTCCCCTTCCTCCTCCAGCTTTATTGGATAGTTTAAAATTACATTTCTATTTTCTAGGACTTCAGTTGCTTTTTCCATCTGACTTTTAAAAACTGATTACAGCAAATGAAACACAGTTGTCTAAGTGATATAGTATACAAAAATAACATCTTGATTTCTGTGAAAATGCATTTCTCTGCAATTCCTGAATAGCTCCAAATTACGCTAGCTCTGAGCATAGATGTTTACTCTGGGTTTTAGATTTAGTCTTTGAAAAAATGTGTTCTACACCTTTGCCATCGCCATCTGTTTACCCAGCATCAACGCTGCGGGGAAGTTGTTCCTGTTCAGGCTTTTATCCCAAGTTTTCTCGCACAGCCGTTAACACGCGTGTTTGGTTTTTATTTTGTTTACTCCCAGTCAACTGTATGTCCTATGTAGGGCCTGATACAGATGTTACTTGATGTTATTTAACAGCTACTGAGGTCAGACAATCCAAGGCAGTCATTACGCTAAAATTAAAGTTATTTATGGAAGAGCTCATGGACACTTCCAGGATTGGTTTTTACCTCCTACATGGGAACATATTCGAGAAACCCAGAATGGGCTTACTGGTCTGACTCAACTCTTCCCATTCATCAATCCCTATTCACCAGTGGCGCGGAAAGGGGGTTCTTTAACAAAGCATTATACGTAACACCTCTACCAAACTAAACATAAACTTTTTTTTGTAGTTAAATGCAGGAAGTCGGTTTTTTTCCACCCCTTTCCTCCTTTTACACGGCAAGTAAAGCTCACTGGCCTGGGAGTAGCCTCTATCTGCCAACCTTTGGCCAGTGAAGAGGATTCAATCAGAAAAGGAGGGGCGACAGAGGACAGTAATTAAGCCGTGGCCTCGATCGTGCACTCCCGTGCAAGGTGCCCTGACTCGCCACAGCGGTAACAGTTGACTTCACTCGTCTTGCTGCAGTTGATGGCTACATGACCAGTCTCGCCACACCTAAAGAAAGCAAAGTAGAACAACTTCATAATAGCGCTCAGAAAATGCCCAACTGGACTAAAGCAATAGTTGCTGCAGAACAAAAAGCAACAATAAACCAGTACAGTTTTGTTTTCAGGACAGTAAGTCGTCTTATCCCCTAAACTAAGACCAAAAAGGAGGAATTTGATAGCGAAGCTACCCAATTGTGCAGCCTAAGGCATAAAACCAAAACCTTTGCCATAAGAGTCCAACCAACACCACAACCAAAACACTGGCCAATGTTTTATACTTTCACACAAATTAACCCCTAAGATTTGTTATATACATATCAAAACTTATATAAAATTTTACACTTTCACGTGTACATATTATTATATGTCACAGACAGGCAGAGTCTTCTGGTTTCATGACAAAAGATTTGTGTGTATGAATTACACGGTTTTCTACAAAGTGTCTGAAAACCCCAAATTATTATAACAGAACTTTTTTTTTTGGTGGGGGGGGGGCCCACCCTGCACAGTAGGTGGAATCTTAGTTCCCTGACCAGGGACCAGACCCATGCCCCCTGAAGTGGAGGCACGCACGGAGTCCTGACCACTGGACCGTCAGCGAAGTCCCAACATTCTTATTTTGAGACCATTAAAAATTCCAAAGTTGTGCTGCGTGCCGCCCAGCTGCTATAATCCACCAGGCATCACGGTAGGACACTGCCCAAGGCAGACAGTTGGGCTACGCAGGCCGGAAACCTCTCCTACGGTCGCAGCCACCTCAGGGAATGTACTACCGCCAAGGCCCTCCCATTTACAGCCAACTCAGTCTCCAGGAGCCCCTGCAATGAGCTCTCCGCCAGCAGCACGCCAGCAACTCACCTATAGCACTTCACTTTGGTGCAGTCTTTCTGAATGTGTCCGAACTCTCCGCAAGAATAGCACTTCTGCTCGTCTGCGTGGTCACAGTCACGGGCCAGGTGGCCGGGTTTGCCGCAGTTGTAGCAGCACTGCTCTCGCTCCCGCTTGGGCTCCTTGCAGTCCTTGGCAATGTGACCTCCCCGGCCGCAGTTATAGCAGGCTTCAACAATAAGGAAAAGAAGCAGACCAAGACTATAAAACCTTACAGACGCCGCTACATGTCAAACCACACAGCACACACCCTCAGAGGTGGAAAATGTCTTCCAACGCAGTAGAGCGTGCTCGCACGGAGAGGAAGTGTTAAATGCTTACCATCCTCCTGCAGATCACAATCCTTGGCAAGGTGACCAGACTCACCACAGCGGTAACAGATGTCTGGAAGCGATGAGGAAACAAACTGGAAACCTATTTTGGGCAGAAACGAAAAGAATTTGGCTAATTAGACCAGTCTTGATACTTACGAATACTGAAGTACTTCGAAATTTTTTATTCGACAAAAATACCTCTATCCGAGGTAAAACCACCTCTGCCACGGCTTCTCATTCCACGACCACGGCCCCCACCAGTGGGGCATTCCCGGGCCCAGTGGCCAGATCGTCCACACTTGAAGCATTCATTACTGCTCATGGCTGCAGCCAGATCTTCAAAACATTAAAAATGACAACATTAAACCACTTGAAATTACTTTTAGCTTTTATTCCCCGTTTAGTGTATTTCTGGATAATTATTCTGAAGAAAAAAATATATTTTTTCTAACCAAAATATTGGTTAGAAAAACAATCACATAACTATATATGTAGGCATTATATATCTATTATGAAATATATTAAAAGTGAAAAACACATTGAAAACATATATTTTCATAAAACTTGTGATCTTTACAATCATTAAGATTATGCATACATGTTAATCCAATTATTAATGAGATGACGGGACTCACAGGGTTAGTATCCATGAATATCCATTATTAGAAATAATTAGTAATACCTCATTCCAGGTCCAACTTAATGGACATTTTCATGGTTACAAGCCAGTAAACTTTACTGTGGGCAACTGGAAGTCATTTACTGGTTATAAAATTGGAATAACCCAGTGGAGCTGTAGTATGGATTCTGGGAGTGGACGAAGAAACATTCTCCTGTGCGCCCTTAGCACCTAACACAGTGCCTAATTAAACTGCAGCACTACGTGGTGATTCAGTATTTAGAGCAGACACGTTAGAAGAAATGCAGGCAATTTTGTCTCTAGATGGCAGGGTATGTTAAAAATATTAGAAAAAAGACAAAGAGGAACACCAAAGTAAAATGCCAGTAACACTGGGACCATTTTTTCCCTCTTCTATTCTCCCATTTCCAAATTTTTCTGTAATTTTACATTTAAAACAAGGTTACTTGGAATTTCATAGTAGACTCCTTTATTGGGTATTGTTTCAAAATAAAAGCAAAACTCCAACTAAAGCAAATGCATTTTATACTTCTTATGTAACAACCTAAAAATAAGCACGGGCTATTTCTAGAATAGAATAGAATGGAATGGAATAGAGCAGAATGGAATGTTGCAGGACAAAGTCCCAGTAAAGTGGACTTTAAAAAACAAACTAGTTAAAAACCATGTAACCTTTACATTTCCACACTTCCATAGCTAAACAGTTTTACCCTTAATTCCAGTGTCAAACAATGGTAAACAAAGTTTTTAAAACACGTTGTAGAGAAATCTAGTGACTAAAAATTATGCGCAAGTTTCAAGTCTCCATCATCAAATATTGAAAAGAACTCATTACCTATCCCAACTCTCTGCAATCAGAGCCAGGATAAATCTTCAGAGGGATCTTTCTACCAACTCTTGCCACTTGCCATATAAACTTATTATCAAAAGGGGGTAGGGGAAAGTGCCTGAATGCATAAAGCACATTTCTAGCCAGATGAAACCAGTCAGCGAAGATTAAAAACGTATTCTTGCAAAATTACATTTGCCTTCTTATACGGGTGCTGGCATTCTACGTTATGTGGAGGGCTGGTTTCCACCAGAGAGAATACTCATGATTAAAAAACGAATGGCACATAAAATGATCACAGAAAAATGCAGCTTACGGTATGTCATCCTCCCCTCAACCCCATTTTCATTTTGCATCTTCTGTTTACTCGGGACCAATTTGAGCACATTAACTCTTGGTCCCAAGGAGTTCTTTGCACAAATGATCACTTCCTTTCACAAGGTAATCCAGGCAATTTGACAAGTTCTGAGTATTTTATAATTTTTTTATTTCAATAAGATACTTATCTTTTAGAAATATGACAACCCAATATTCAATATGCATTGTCAAAGATAAAGAAATGATAGCTCCGGGCAACCTCCCTTTTAGACTGCTGCTTTAAAAGGACCTCTTGTTTCATAATGGTAAAGTACAAAGGAAATATGTTACAATGAATCATCAGATGTTTGTCAGTGTATTGAATAAAGACAGCAGTTAAAATTTTACGTTTACTTTTAGCCTACAAATATTAGTTTAAAAAATTTAGCTACTCAAGAACTGATAAGCTAAGTGTGGATTTTCCATGAACTGTTTCTCTCTTTGGCCAAGCCGACCTCAATCAGCTGGTCTACATTTACTCCTTTATGACAGAGAGCTCTTTAGTAACATTAACCCAACTGATTCCCACTATGTTTTTAAGGCACACTACTGATCCTGGTACTCATCTTACATACAAATGTCCTTAGTTCTAAGGTCTTTAGAGAATGGCACGCTATTATTCCTTAGGAAAATTAGAGGCGGTAAGACAAAGCTGCAAACCTATCATGGCTCCCTGACTCCCACTGCTCTTGGCTGCGAGTGTGCAGCACTGCCCTGCCCTGCCCCCGCCTCTCCCGCTTGTCACAACCTTTTGCAGCCTTCCAGGGCCAACTCTATAAAAGAACCTGACCACACCACCCAGCCTGGAGCTATCCTTAATCCCTAGTAAGACCCAGGGCACTCTGCACTACCATTTTGCTTTTTATCATATTCCTTCAGAGCAGACACCAAGTAATTCACCTTTGAATCATAATACCCCATACAATTATCCTTTTAGTAGCAGTATAACAGTATTTTTAACCGCTGGGTTGTTGTTGTCGGTTTTTTTTTTTGCGGGGGGGGGGCACCAATAGTCATTTGCTGAATGAAACCAATTGTGCTTCTGGTACAGACCCGATCCAATCCAGAAAGTACTGACAATAAAACACCTGAATTCTTGCTATCACAAGAGGTGCTGCACCATTAATTTAAAGTAGTGATGCTGAGAATTCCCTGGCGGTCCAGTGGTTAGGACTCAGCGCTTTCACTGCCGGGGCCCGGGTTCGAACTAAGATCTCACAAGCCGTGTAGCATCGCCCCCCCAAAAAAAAAAAAAAAAGTTAACGATGTATTTTCAACTACATACTCAATAAGGATTGAGTACAATCACTCTAAATTCAGTATGTATTTCAGATTGTCTAGTAAAATCCCCACATGTAACTGAGAAATTTTTACTCCTGGTCACTAAAATCAGCAACTGAGCCAGGACCCCTAATTTGCCATCCAGAGTCTCAGCAACATTTTATGGAATGCTACAAAACATATATACGAATTTAAAAAACAAATACCGTATTTTCACTGTTGCCAGGCAGTAGGAGAGCATATTTTTCTTCCTTTTGCTGCTAAAAATCATTTCTGTATCTACACCCATGTATCCTCACACAGTATAAAAAGACTTGGGGACTATAGGACTAACCACTTAACCGAGCTTAACCACTTGCTGCGTTACCTCAAGACACCTGATCCCTCTCCTGTCTTGAGGAAGATAAAACTGATCTGTAACGAGATTACTACCAGGTGCCTTGTGCTTAACAGGTGCTCAATTTTAAAAAATGTATGGATGTATGTACACTGCTCACATTTATTCCTGCCTTTCCACTCTTCTCCCAGTTAAGTTGGATTGTAGACAGATAGATGAGCACTCAGTTCAGGGAATTCCCTGGTGGCCTAGTGGTTAGGATTCTGGGCATCCATCCTGCAAGCCGCACGACACAGCCAAAACAAACAAACAAACAAAACCAACCTACACAGCAGGCTTGAAATGGGCCCAACTCTGCTTATACTCAAGCTTCCCATCTCATAAAATCTACTTCCTGAGGGGAATGGATTAGAGGTAAGACAAGAAAAAGGGTGAATTCCTAATGACTTCACATTTTCAACAACAGAAATCAGGATCTGTTTCCATTTCGATTGCTGTGTATTGAATTTTCACTGACATAAATCACATGTAGAGATGTGGTAGGAGCACAAGGCATGCCAGGAAGCAGGAGTAAGGCAGTCAAGATACGGTTTGCAAAGACGCACTTGTGAGGCCGTGTAAGCCAAGCTATGAGGCCTCTTTTTTACAGATACTGCACTCGCCTAGGCTTTAAGGCTTAAATCCTGGAATTGGTACCAAAACGCAAATGGTAATACAAATGTCTTCGTGAATGTGATTCTGCCATATTTTTGACACTAAGAACAAAGCCAGTAAACTACTTAAAACTTAACGGCATACGGTCAAGACTAACAATGCGTTCCGACGACTAAGAGACCATGACTCTATAAATACATTTAAAATAAGTAGCAACAGGCAAGGCGCGTGCCATAAAGCAGTTGATGAGGATCGGGTTGGATTGTTTTCCTAACACAGCCACATCGACTCACATTTGCTGTGTCTCCAGTCACCTTCCCCAAACTCAGGGTTACCCGACTCATCCACGTTGACCTAAACTGCACTGAGACCACAGTGGAGCTTCTGCCCCTTGAATGCACTTACCCATTTTTACACCCTAATAAGTTGGTTCAGAGTTCCAACATGGTACTGAAACACTTCCAACTGTTGAAGTAAAGATAAACCACAGATAGAATGGAAGGAAGCAAGTTATACTGTGCACTACCTGCGTTCTGGCCAGAATACTGTAGAACAGAGTACAGTCCTGGGAGCAATGCTACTCACACCCATTTCTGCCTGCTCTGAAGGGTTTTAATCAGTAGCTGAATACCTACTGTAAGTCAAGGATTGATAAACACATTATCTGTAATCCCTACAACCTTGTTAGTCATGTATTCTTGTCCCCATTTTACAATAAAGAAACTGAGGATCTGAGACCAAATGACTTCCCAAAGCTATACAACTACTGGGTTGGCCACAAAGTTCGCTCGGGTTTTCCCATAACATCTTATTTCTAGAACTTTTTGGCTAGTCCTACAGAAAGTTCTACACTTGATCTTAGCCAAAAGGCCGAGAAGCGATTCAGAAAGTTCTAGAGTCAGGATTTCAACAGTTGGCTCCAAGTCCTCTGCAGAGGCTTTTGTTAGGTTTAAGTGATACTGTACATGAAAATGCTATCAGAAAAGCACACCAATTTAGAGAAGTCAAAATAAAACTAGAATCGATACGTTTCTAAAAATCCACACCCATGAATGAATTTAAAGCCACTTTAGATTTTAACCTTTTTCCTGAGGCAGAACTTAGGAGTGTCACCACAGACCAAAGACTGGCAACCTGACTTCACTAGTTAACACCCTCATCTGCAATTATGGAGCAACTCCAGGTGACCACCATACTGCACTCTGTCCTGATTAACACAGCCCATCCACTCACAACGTGAATGCTGGTAGCCACAAGCTCCATTTTATTATTCCAGCGGTTTTTTACAACATGAAAATGGTGTACACTTTACTGTGAACCTCTCAACAGCATGCCCTTACTGCAGCAGCATCTGACACTGCCAGAATAAGAGTTCTATTAAATGAGACAGTACAGAAAGAGTGTTCTCCACAGAGCAGGCCAGGATGCCTTGGCATCAGTCTTCTGCTCTCCACTTACTGTCAGAAGGCTAGGAAGAGGAAAGAAGCCAGCAATTCTTAAAAGAAACTCTCACTCCTGCAAGGGGAAGAAAAAAAAAAAGCAAAATCTCTCTTGTGATCAAGCGTTTAGACAACAGACCAATCATTCCAATTAGTCAAACTTTGGTTCTACTGCCTTTAAGTACCCATCTTAAGCCTCCATTTAGGTACCACAGACTTCAATTAGGTTTTAAGAAAGGTAAAAAGAATCCAATCACAAAACTGTATTACAGAACTCACTTATAATACCTTAAAAAAGATAGCATTCGGCCTGTTCCAGATGTTCAAATACAAGTGTAATAAATGCCCCTTAAGTTTTCCACTGATTTGGCTCAAAATATTTTAAAGAGACTGCACGTATGAAATACCTAGCTTATCAATATGAAAAGGAATGTGGACCTTTGGTTGCTGAGAAAAACGTACCCAATTTATCTGTGACATATTAGATAAGTACATAAATATATACTGTTAGCTTTTTTCAAATACTGTTGCCAAGAGGTGCGATTTGGAAAAATTTTAAGTCCTTAATTCAGCCCTTGGGAACCTAATAAATTATTCCTTTTATATTCCAGTACAGAGAGCTCCTTGTAGACAAGAATCAGGCTCAACAAACTAAAAACAGCGTGAAACTATGTACGAGGCACTTTGTAGGTGTTTGATTAAGCCTCCATCACAGTAATTTTTAAGAAGCATTTGAAAATAACTGCTTTGCAGAGGGGAAAAAAAAAGCCTAAGAGGTAGGAACTTCTTTTCACCCATCTCTTTAGAACCTCAAAACCTTACACTCAACTTATAGGGCTTGAGCAAACGAATAACAAAGTTCTTAATTTAAATTAAGGTTAATTCACTGATGCAGAAATTAACTGGTTATGTTTCTCTCCCCAAACTGCGTCAAACAATAGGAAAAAGGGAAAACCCTGTTTTTAAAAGCTTGTCATTTGGGGGTACAAGATGAGAACGTAAATTAATCCTCCTGAAAAGAAAAAAAAACTAATCCCGACTCTTGGCTTCTTTACCCTACCCTTTCTGTGGATCCTTCTGAATAATGCCTGAAACACACTATCTGAAGTCACAGATGAAAACTGAGCAATGTTTTCTTTTCCTAAGACCCCTAAAACCAGATGTAGTCACTTCCTTTGGAAGTGCCCTGTGGCTGCGGCCATGTGGTTAACATGTGGCAACAAGCACAAGCTTTACCCATAATAAAATCAACACCCAAACCCAAATGTGGGCCATTATGCCATTCTAAAATAGGTTTTCACGTTTGGAAAATCCAAATGGAGGTTGGCTAATTAATTTTCTCGCCTCGTTTTTAGATTAAACTGTATTCGTTTCACCTGTCCAAGAGATGATGCAAAGGTTACTACTGCTGCCATGATTTTGGAAGTTTGACAAATTCATGCTTTTTTCTGATAACGGGGTTTTTCAAAAGCCTCCGTAACTTAAATTAGTGTTGACTCAAGAAAATTGGGCCTTATCTGCCCCTTCCCGAACTGCACCGTAAAACAAGTAACTTAGCATGTCAATGACGATAAAAATTCAAGAAGCGAGAAGCTATCGGGAAGTAGGCAGAGCGAGTCCCGAAGCCACACGGGCCTTCCGGCGGGGTGTCCCCCCACCCTAAACGGAGGACTTCTCCAAGGCCCCAGCTAAGCCCACACAGCCCCTGGCACATGGCCCGCGCCAGGCCCAGCCCCCGTGCCCCCCGCTGCTCCAGGGCCCTCCCCCACACACGGCCCCCTCCTCGCACGTTCCCGCCAAATCCACCCCCGCCCTACGTTCCGCGACCCCGGAGCCCCCGCCTCGGCCCCAAGGACGCGCGGCCTCGTCCGCGGCGAGGCTGCGGCCTGGGACCGGCGGCCCGATTGCGGCGGCCCCGCGTCCCGGGCGGCAGGCAGGGCGGGAGGGCGGCCGGCCGCGGGGCGCAGTCCGGGGCCGGGCGGTGGCGGCCCGTTTCCCGCCTGACGCAGCAGCAGCGCAGGCCGGAGTGCGGCCGCCATCGCCGCCTCCCTGCTCCCGACCCTTCGCCCGCGGCCCCCGCACCGCGGCCCCCGGCATGCTCGCGGCCTCACCTTCGGCGTCGGAGGGGCCCGCAGCGGCGGAGACTCGGACGCAGGCCGAGAAGGCGGCTCGCGAGGCAGCGGCTGTTTATTTTCAGGGTCCTCGCCTGCGCCACACGCGGGTCTGCACACGGCCCCACACACGCCGTTGCGCACGGCTCGCCTCCGCCTCGCCCACGCAGCCAATCAGCGCGCGGGGCTCGGCCGTCCAATTAGGGCCGCCTGTGGGGAGGGCCGCCCCGCCCGACGCGCCGCGTCGGGCGGGGCTCTTCCCCTGAGCGCGCGGCCCTTCCCGCTGTGCCCCGCGTGAGGCCTTCCCGCCCCGAGAGCCGGCTTCTCTGGATCGGGGATGTCGGCATCCTGGCTCAGCGACCGTTCTGGCAGCAGCGCCGAGGGGCGCCGAGATGGGGTCTCAGGGAGGCGGCTGTGGTGCGCGTGGGGCCGGGAGGACTCCTCCCGGTGGCGGGCTCCGGAAAGCGTGTGCCCGCGGACCCTGCAGGAGCCCGGCCCCACTTCCGGGGCCTCTCGGTTTGGGGAAGTCGGACTGCCCAGTCACGCAGGTGGCCGTGGCTGCGTGGGCCTGAGATTCGTTTGGGTTTTTCTGCGGCCCAGGCAGAGCCCCGGAGGCCTCTCAGCTCCCACTTGCAGGACTGATAACACCCCCTTTCAAATAAAAGTCCCTCACTGGGGAGCGGGCGGGGGTGGAAGGACGGCCCGCGACCTCGGTCCCAACACCCTTGTCACCGGAGGAGCATGTGATGAGTGACGTTCCCTGCGACAGGAGGGCCACCGGCCTGGGCTGTCACGGTCCCGAAAAGCCTTTAGATTTTCTCCAAAAGACATTGTATATATAGCATAGATATTCTGTCATGGAGAAGTAAAGTCAAACTATTCAGTGGTAAACTCAGAAGTTACAGAATTTTGTGTCCCATTTGGGAATGGCCTTTATTAAAAACATAAAATTAAAAAAAAAGTAAGAGTCCCCAGTCTCTTGAGCCCTAAAAGGCCCTAAAATCACTTCAGTCTCATACTAAACTTGGCGTGCTCTTGAGGTTAGTCTGCGGCCCATGTTGGCTGATGCATGCCAGGAGTGTATTTTTCATTCTTTTAATGACTTACACTTGGAAAGTAAGCGCTCCTATCTTTTGTTATTAAGATGTTAAAACTGGGGTGATCAGACCTTGTTTGCAGCGTTAGTTCCGCAGGTGGCTGTGTAGACTTGAGCTATTCATTTGCCCCCGGTTTCACCTCATTTGAATCCTAGTCGCAAGGCTGTATGGCTTCTTAAATCATGTTGTGAGGAGGTAGTATAGCAGTGGTTAAGAGCTCAGATGCTGAGAGTCAGGGTTAAACCTGATTCAAATCACTTAATTATTGTAAAGCATTTAGCAGATTGTGTTCAACGTAGTGCTCAAGAGAGGGTAGCAATTATCAGAGTGGATGGACTATTTTAAGGGCCAATGATTTTTTTTTAACTGTTGTTAATCAAGGCAATTTAAAGTAAAAATATTTTAAAATTAAGTATGAAAAGTCCCCATTTCCAATAAGACTGAGTTGCCTGGCACTTTATGCATTAAGTTACAACACGAGAGTGACCAATAATAAAATGGTATTTTGTGCTTACATAGTTTTATTACCAAGAAGCTTATACAGCTTCATGGACTTCCCCTCCCTAACTGCTGAATCTTTATAATATCTTGAGGTAAGGCGTAGTGTGGTAATTGCAGACACAACTAGTGATTTCCTAAGCCCTAACAGTGAGTCAGTGCAACACAAGAGTCTATGTAGGAAGTCCAGCCTGGGTGCCTCCACGCCACACCAGGAGGATGAATTAAAATTGTCGTAGGAACCATAAATTAATATTTTCTGACTTGATTTTTGTTTACCATTCCAACCACAGTGCTACATAAAATATCTGCTATTCATTATAGACGCAGGGACTGAATGTTCCTAATATTTAAAAAAACACTTTAAAAAAAAAAGGTGGGTGGGGCTTCCCTGGTGGCGCAGTGGTTGAGAGTCCACCTGCCGATGCAGGGGACACGGGTTCGTGCCCCAGTCCAGGAAGATCCCACATGCCGCGGAGCAGCTGGGCCCGTGAGCCATGGCCGCTGAGCCTGTGCGTCCAGAGCCTGTGCTCCGCAATGGGAGAGGCCACAGCAGTGAGAGGCCTGCATACCGCAAAAAAATAAAAATAAAAAAATAATAATAAAATAAGGTGGGTGTGAAATAAAGATATTAGACATAATGTTCTTCTATAGGTTTAAAAGACTTAAGTAGAGGAATGGAAACATAATGCGGTCTTTGCTGTTTGGCTCTGGGAGGAACAGCTAATGGCTTTTCTCTACCTGGCGTCCAGCTTTCCGCAATGACTACTCTCGACCTGGCGTCCAGCTTTCCGTAATGACTATTATTAATAGAGCCAGTCTGGTCATGAGGCATTCTGACTGACCCAGAGAAGGTCTGGGATGGAGCTGAACTACAGTGACTCGTGTTGCGTGGATATGTGCCTCGGTACACCTGTTTCACTAGCGATGTTTGAAAATAAAGGGAAAAGGCCACCCCACTCAAAAGATAAGCTGCCAAGTGTACTTGAAGGAAGAGGCTCCTATTATGTTTCCCTCCCCTGGAGATGTATTTTATCCCCTCCTGCCCTCCAATGTTCAGTCTAACCCAGGGTATTGTGCGCAGCATTGCAGGGGTTACAAAGGTGAGTCAAGACACAGACCATGCCCTTGAAGATCTTGCAGGATGACACGGGCCAAAAGAAGTATTCAGTGTCCTCAAAGGACCAGCTAAAATGCTGTGATTCAGCATGATTCAGGATTCTTTCAAATGAGTGCCAGTTGAGCAGCAATATCTGCCGACTCCTAATTTCTGCCTAAAAGGCCTGACTGTCCAGCACAGGCCTTAGATCGTGCTGTTAAATGGAGATGATACTGTGTATAGCCTTCTAAACCCTTCCATGCCAACAGGGAAATAGTCTCTGACTTTGCTTGGAAAGTATGCAACTAAGGTTAAGGAGGATAAATTGTTTCCACCTCTCATGTCGGCTTCTAAAGCAGAAACATAGCTTACTAAGCTAAATCCTGAAATAGGAAGCAGTTATACAGTACTAATAATAGCTAATAGGTGGGCTTCCCTGGTGGCGCAGTGGTTGAGAATCTGCCTGCCAATGCAGGGGACACGGGTTCAAGCCCTGGTCCGGGAAGATCCCACATGCCGCGGAGCAACTAGGCCCGTGAGCCACAACTACTGAGCCTGTGCATCTGGAGCCTGTGCTCCGCAATAAGAGCGGTGCGGTAGTGAGAGGCCTGTGCACTGTGATGAAGAGTGGGCCCTGCTTGCCGCGACTAGAGAAAGCCCTTGCACAGAAACGAAGACCCAACACAGCCAAAACTAAATAAATAAATAATAAAAATAAAGGAATTCCCTTAAAAAAAAATAGCTAATAGGTAATATAGAGAGAGTTCTTGTTACAGTGCCTGGCATAAAGTAATTACTATAAAGTATTATCCATCATTATTGTTATTATCATTATCTACTGAGTGCTTACTATACACCAGGCATTGTTTATAACCTCTTTGTAAGTTTTCACAAAACCCCTATGAGATAAGTACTTTTATTATCCCTATGGGGAAATAGAGAATTTAAGTAATCTGCCCAAGGTCAGACAGTAAATAAATGACTGGGCAGTCTTCAAACAAGGGCGGCTGAAGTGCTTCACACAAAGCTTCCAGCCTCCCAGTAGTTATTGAGACTGAATCCTGCAATTTCCCATTGACTCCTTAAAGTGACAGAGTGGGGAAGGATAGCTGATGACAAGGAAAGTATGAAACACTGACTAATCATTTAGTGAGCTTTCCATTGGTTGGCTTCCTCCTCTGTGACCTTATGTTGAAACTATCTCTACTTCTGCAAACTAACTGGTAAAAGAAAAACTTTATCTGCAAATAGTTTAAAAGTTTCAAAATAAAACCACCCATCTTTTTTTTATTAATAGAAAAGTAGATGCATTCATTTTAAAAAAGTACTTTCAGGACTTCCCTGGTGGTCCAGTGGTTAAGACTCCGTGCTCCTAATGCAGGGGGCCCGGGTTCGATCCCTGGTCAGGGAATTAGATCCTACATGCCGCAACTAAAAGATCCCGCATGCCACAACTAACAGCCCGCATGCCGCAATGAAGATCCCTCGTGTTGCAACTAAGACCCAGTGCAGCCAAATAAATAAATATATATATATGTTTTAAAGTAATTTCATGTCAAGCATCTACTTTATTTAAACTTTGAAATAGTAGTGAATAGCAAGATAATGGTGTGTTTGAATTGTTCCCAAAGAGTATTTTACAAGATGCCTTACGTTGTGTTTTGAGAGAGCATTATACAGTGTAAAATTGGATCATGTAGCTCTCATAATCTATAAACATAATGTAATTGATCTTTAAAGATTAAATTTTAAAAGAACTATTATATAATTGGGTGAATTAGGATCTAAAACCTAGAAGGACATTTAGTCTAATCTCATAGTATTTAGTCTCATTTTAGTTTCATTTTAAATTTAAATTTAAAGAAGACCTATAGAGTTGCACAGAGTTCCTGCAAGTGCTAAAAAGAACTGATGTTTCTTCAGCCATAAAAAAGAAAGAAATAATGCCATTTGCAGCAACATGACTGGACCTAGAGATTATCATATACGTGAAGTAAGTCAGAAAGAGAAAGAAATACCATATGATATCATTTATATGTGGAATCTAAAATATGACACAAATGAACTTATGTACGAAACAGAAATAGACTCACATAGAGAATAGACTTGTGGTTGCCAAGGGGGAGGGATGCATTGGGAGTTTGGGATTAGCAGCAAACTGGTATAGATAGAATGGATAAAGAACAAGGTCCTCCTATACAGCACAGGAAACTATATTCAATATCCTGTGATAAACTATAATGGAAAAGAATGTGTGTGTGTATGTATATATATATATATATATATATATACACACACACGCACACACATATACACAACAGAAACACTTTTCTGTACAGTAGAAATTAACACATTATAAATCAACTATACTTCAATACATTTTTTTAATGTGAAAAAAAACGGATGTTTTTAATATGAAAACAGGTGCCACCCACATGTCATAAGGGCTGTTAGCTGTGCTTGTGCCCTGATTAGTCCAGTTAACTGCAGAGGAGGTAAGAAAAGGAGGGCCCAAATCTAATACTATACATTTCTTCATTGTGTCTCCAGCCCTTTTCTGTGGAAATTTACACAAATGGCCATTCTAGTTTATAAATTAGTAACTTATGAGTTTGGCAAGGATGAATCAATAATCAATTTCTCAATCTTGAGAAATATACTCAGACTTCAATTTAAGAAACATAAACTTTTAGACTCTACATTTTCATAAGGACTATGAAAATGTCCTCCAATTATGTATTATAACTACAAAAGAGAATGTCTGAATTTATACCTGGCTGAAGAATGGCTTTTAGGTAATTAAATATTACAGTTACAGCTAATGTTCCCTTTAACCAACCCCACCCCAAGTCCCACTTCTTTCTCTTCCTCCCAATATCATGCAAATGGTATATATCCTTCTGGTCCATTTTTTATATTACATAAATAAATGTATGTATACATTAAATGTATAAATTTGGGCAGACTATTTAAATATAAAATTTTTATAAATATGTAAAATTTATAATATTATATTGTATTATATATTCTATAACTTATATATTACCATATGTATAAATTATATAAAATTTATATATAATCTATAATATGAATAATTTAATTATATAAATATAGGTTTATATAATTTTTATATATGGTTTATATATATCAAACAATACATACATAGTATCATATCTATCTGCTTACTTGTTTGTGTTCCCTTACAAGAACCTAAAAGCTGCAAGGCAGGGACTTTGTCTTGCTTTGTCTGTTTTCTGCTATACTTCCACCTCCTAGAATGGCTCCCTATACATGAAAGGCACTCAAATAGTTGCTGAATGAATAAATATCAATCTTTATCTTGCTTTTTTTTTTTTTTTTTTTTTTGCGGTACGCGGGCCTCTCACTGTTGCGGCTTCTCCCGTTGCGGAGCACAGGCTCCGGACGCGCAGGCTCAGCGGCCATGGCTCACGGGCCCAGCCGCTCCACGGCATGTGGGATCCTTCCAGACCGGGGCCCCTATCTTGCTTTTTTAATTTGGTATTATGTTTCTGAGATCTGTCTATCCATATAAATGTATATACACACATATATCTGTATTCTTTTCTAGTTCATTACTTTTTACTGCTGTGTATTATAGATATACTATATTTTATTTATCCATTTCCATATCCATTTCCCTAATGGAGGGTATTTATGTTATTTCCACTCTTTTGCTATTATATAATGTTGTAATAAGCACTCCTGTGTACAGGTCTCCTCAGGCACATGTGGGAGAGTTTCTCTACGGTATACAAACCCAGAGGAGAGGTGCTGGCAGTGAACAGGCTGTATTTTATGTTTCACTGGTTGCCTGCCATGTGACTCTCAAAGTGGCCATACCAAAGTATACTCCCAGCTGCAGTGGCTAAGGGTGCCATGTTTCTCAAATCTTTGCCAACATTTTATACTGTGAGATGATTTAATTTTTGCCTATCTGATGGGTGAAACATGGGGTCTCTCTTGTTTGTTTGCTTCTATTGAGATAACTGTAGATTCATGTGTAGTTGAAAGAAATAATACAGAGAGATCAGATGTACTCTTTACCCGACTTCCCCCAATAGTAACATCTTGCATAATACAATGTCACAATCAGGATATTGAAGTCGATACTGCCCACTGATTCTGTTCAGCCGTCCTCAATTTTACTAGTACTCTGTGTGTGTGTTGTTTAGTTCTATACAAGTGTGTCTCATGCACAGGTCTGTGCATCCACCTCTGCGCTCAAGAGACTGAACGGCTGCAACGTTGAGTTCCTGCAGAACTCAAAGACATGTATGTTATGTATAACTCTTGAGGAAGAACTAGGACTCTATTTTATTGCTGAACTATTGTTTCTTGACTGCTTTTCCTTTATTCTTGCATTCCCTCACTTCCCTTAAGATCCTTAATTACTGAGACCTGTTCAAGGGCAAGCACTGTGGCCAGGCTTCGATACCAACATGGCTTAGACCCAAAATGGCTTCTCTTATGTCAAGAAAGCCATGCCTGGTTCTCTTTCTCCAGAGACCACCTGCCCTACCTGGTTACATAATCTTCAAGCATTACAAATAAAGCTGCTGTGAACATCTGTGTAAAGGTTTTTGTGTGCACATGTTTCCACCCGGTATCTTGTCTTTTTCCCACATCACAGTGAGGTTGAACATACTTCATACATTTGTAGGCCATTCAAGTTTCCTCTTGTGAGAAAGGCTGAGTTGCTCATTTTTTCTATTTTGTTGTTTACCATTTTCCTACTGACTTGAAAGAGTTCTTTATATGTTCTGGACACCAATCCTTTGTCAGTTATATGATGTTGGGCTTATTGACGGTTTAGTGATAACTGTTTCTCAAAGTGATGTAAAGAGTCGGAATTGATAAAGAATTTCTGAAACTTGCATTTGGATGAAGGGACAGAGGGGTTTCATTCAGGCTGCCCACACTGCGTTTGCGGAGACGGCTGCCCTCTCCCCAACGCTCTGTAGAACCACCTTTGCCTCTGTTATATGCCAACTATATGTTTTAATGGTGGCATGCAGGATGCCAGCCAGACAGCATCAAAGCCTCTGCCTGCTGCAGGGCAAATGCCAGGCATCCTTACGTTTGCTTTTAACAAACCCTTTGCCTCATTCAGAGGAGGAATTCAGACGCGTTATTGCATCACAAACCCATGCTTCTCAGCATTTCGACCCTCGGAAGCTGCTGACTTCATGACGTACTTTCTTCACGATGCTGCCATTTTCCCCAGCACTGCAGCCAGAATTTAGGATCCTGACTCACCCTCCAGCCAGCCACCGAGAATGCTGATTATTCTGGTATGGTCAGTGCTCTCCAAGTGACTTTGACGGGGGAAATAGCTTCTGGACAAGCCCAAGCCAGTGCAACCTCAGGTAACAGGGAGGCCTCTTCTTTCCTGACTCTCATCTGCTCAGCCTCTTGTTCTTTCTGCCTTGGCAGATGCAGAAGCCGCGCTCCTGCAATCCTGGCCAGAAAGCTGCAGATTGTATGAGCTGGCAGAGCCTGCACTGTCCTTCTGAGCTCAGAGAGTTATCTTTCCCATCAGCACCGAAGTCCCGGCTGGGGGGCAGCACCCACAGTGCAATGGTCTGTAGAACTGAGTTACAATTCCAAATTCAGTTTGCATTTCGATAGATTACCTTATAAAACATTCACTCACCAAAATTATCTTGATTATCTTTTATGCACATTGCGGTTCCCCAAATTGCCAATGGAGAAACTGATACACAAAGTTTCTTATAATCTCCCCTCAACCCATAGCAAAAACATAAAGGCAGGTAATAGGATTTCGAGGAGCATGAAATCTATACCTATGAAGTGTTATACCAAATAGATATTAAAGAAAAGAAGCTTTGGATATTCAAAGGCCTGTGGTGAAGGCCAAATAGTTATAATATATGAAAATGCTTTGCAAATTCCACACTGTTTTACCAAGGTAAACTGTGATTAAGATCAATTTCTGTTAGCCTGACACATGTCATGAAATTCTTTTTCTAGGGCTTCCCCGGTGACGCAGTGGTTAAGAATCTGCCTGCCAATGCAGGGGACACGGGTTCGAGCCCTGGTCCCAGAAGATCCCACATGCCGCGGAGCAACTAAGCCTGCTCGCCACAACTACTGAGCCTGAACTCTAGAGCACGTGAGCCACAACTACTGAGCCCACGTGCTGCAACTACTGAAGCCTGCACACCTGGAGCCTGTGCTCCGCAACAAGAGAAGCCACGACAATGAGAAGCCTGTGCACCGCAACAAAGAGTAGCCCCTGCTCGCCGCAACTAGAGAAAGCCTGCACACAGCAATGAAGA
Organism: Globicephala melas; assembly: GCF_963455315.2. Lineage (NCBI taxonomy): Eukaryota > Metazoa > Chordata > Mammalia > Artiodactyla > Delphinidae > Globicephala > Globicephala melas. The sequence goes on along the minus strand of NC_083324.2, from coordinate 1,910,703 downwards.
CCCAACAAAGACAAAAATAATTAATTAATTTTAAAAAAAGAAATTTTTTTTCTACACTGATTTATTACAAGTAAAGAAAATATTTTGGACACATGAATAAGCAATCATAGTATTTCTCTTGCATTTGAAGAATGATTGGTAGTAATTTTTCCCTTTATTTAGGGGTTGGTTTCCTCATTTAATGCAATAAAAGTTCTCTGGGGACTACAACTGACTCTAAAAGTTACTGGTGCTGAAGATTTATCCAAAATGAAGTCTGCTTTGAGTGGCACAGAATTCAAAGACAGCTCTGGACCAAACTGAAGTGAGTGGTGAATTCGATCTTTTCTGTGCTTCCTCCTTTCTTCCTTTTGGACACTTCAAATCCACATCTAGTTTCCTAGGGATTTCCTGAGTTGACCACGGCCACTTTCTTCTCTCTTCCAGGTTGACCAGCCCCATTCCATCAGGGACTGTCATTTTATCAACCCACGCATGCTACGATAATAATCACCTCATTTACATAGTATTTCATAGTTTGCACATAAAAATTCAGTGAGAATTTATTGTGAGATTATTACGTGCCACACTCTGCTGGGCAGTTCCACCTTTGTTACATTATTTAGTCATTTGTAATCTTATTATTTGAACCTATGAGGTTTTTTTAAAAAATAAATTTATTTATTTATTTTTTGGCTGCATTGGGTCTTCGTTGATGCGCGGGGGCTTTCTCTAGTTGGGTGAGCAGGGGCTACTCTTTGTTGCAGTGAGCGGACTTCTCATTGCGGTGGCTTCTCTTGTTGCGGAGCATGGGCTCTAGGCACGTGGGCTTCAGTAGTTGTGGCGTGCAGCCTCAGCAGTCATGGCTGGCGGGCTCCAGAGAGCAGGCTCAGTAGTTGCGACGCATGGGCTTAGCTGCTCCGCAGCATGTGGGATCTTTCCGGACCAGGGATCGAATCCATGTCCCCTACATTGGCAGGCGGGTTCTTAACCACTGCACCACCAGGGTAGTCCTGAACCTATGAGGTTTAGAAATCTCATAGATTCAAGCATGACCTCTCTACGTGGGATCTAGATATTTAAGTAGGAGGCATTAGCACCCTAATGTTTTTCACAGCGAGAGATGCCTGGATGCTTTAGGTGGTAAATGACAGGGCATCAACTAAAACTGCGCCGTATGGTAATAAAGTGTCATCTCAAGGACGAAGCCTCAGTTTGGTGCTTACCAGCCTTTAACTCCTCTGTGACACTTTACCTACCCTGTGTTGAGCAGCCGTCTTGGATGTTATCATTTTATTGTGATAACACAATATACAAGTTATGCTCTTTTCTCACTTGTACAGTAGGGTCTCCTCTTTTTTTTTTTGGACATACACACATAGATGTTTTATTTTATGGCTGAACCATCTGAGAGAAAGTCGCAGATTTTGTACATTGTTTTTATAGAGATTATAATTGACATATAACATTATATTAGTTTCAGGTATACACCACAATGATTCCATATTTGTATATATTGCAAAATGATCACCACAAAAGTCTAGTTAGCATCCTTCACCACAGTTACTCATTTTTTCCTTGTGATGAGAACTTTTAAGACCTATTCTCTCAGAGGGATAAATTAGGAGCTTGGGATTAACACATACACACTACTATATATACATTAGATAACCAACAAGGACCTTCTGTACAGCACAGGGAACTCTACTCAATATTTTGTAATAACCTATAACGGAGAAGCTGAAAAAATAGATATATATGTACGTATGACTGAATCACTTTGCTGTATACCTGAAACTAACAAAACACTGTAAATCAATTTTACTTCAATAAAAAAAAAAAAACCACTTCATACCAAAAAAAAAGACCTGTTCTCTCAACAACTTTCAAATACGCAATACAGTATCATTAACTATATTCCTCATGCTGTACATTCTATTCCCAGGACTTATTTATTTTATAACTGGAAGTTTGTACCTTTTGACCCCCTTCACCGATTTTCACCTACCCAACCCCTCACAACCCAGCAACCACCAATCTGTCCTCTGTTTCTATGAGCTTGATTTTTTTTTTATTTCCACATATGAGTGAGATCATATGGTATTAGTCTTTCTCTGGCTTATTTCACTTAGCATAATGCCCTCGAGGTCCATCCATGTTGTTGCAAATGGCAAGATTTCCTCCTTTTTTACGGCTGAATAATATTCAGTGGTTTATATGTACCAAAATTTCTGTATCCATTCATCTGTCAAAAGACACTTAGGCTGCTTCCAAAAGTTTCCACTTAAAATAAGAATAAAATGTGAGTTAATCTAAAAATAAACATGAAGTAAATAAGAGCAGAGGAAGTACACAAATGTGAAGAGTCAAAAGGATAGGTGGATGTGACAAAAGGGAGTCACGGCTGTGCCAGTGGAGCCAGCGTGGAAACCTAGTGAAATCCAAAGGACCCGTCTATCGGCGGAGGAGGCGAGGAAAGTACCCAGGGCAGCACCTTCAGAGCCTGTCGCCTGGCCTGGGGTCTGCTTTTGGGCTCTGACGGGCCTTCAGGGTCCGCTGTCAGAGTAATCTGTGTGATAATCAGGGTGGAAGAAAAGAGCCTCAAGAAATACACTACCGCCATTAAACGTAAAACCCAAGATTTTCTTGAATATGGCAAGAAAGCTGTTGAAGAATCAACACAATGGTCAGCTATCCTGGAGGACTGACAATGTTTTAAATTGAGGGGAAAATAAGAGGACAGAACCAAGTTTCTGCCGCTTCCATCTTCTGTGTGCAGAGTCTTCAGACAGAAGAAGCTGGAGCAGGGCTGGCGCTGGGGCACTCGAATGTCTGCAGACGCGCAGGTCCACCAGCTTTTCCTGCTGCCTTGCTCTTAGGGGCAGCTGTCTGCAGGGCTGTTGGGTGGGGGTGGGGAGGGGGTGAAGTGTTAGCAGAAGGGACTTTGGAGAGGCCCAGCCCCTGCATGTCGTGTATGTCTAAAAATCCAGTGTAGGTGGTAGGTGGAAGGTCTTTTTAGCCATAGGCGGCATCTCAAGTGCGGAGCAACAGACTCACTCTGTGTGTGTCTGTGTGCGTGCTCACACACACACTCCTGCATGCAGCACCTTACACGCCCTTCATGATTGGAAGATTGGAAGAAAAACACAGACGGTAAAACCCCCTCTCAAGATAAACAACCCCAAATGTGTTGACTGGGCCTCAGGGGGATCTAAGACTCCACTGGAGGTGAAAGTTGTCTTTGATTTCTGGTTTTTATTTCCTCATCACTCCCTTTCCCCTTCCTTACTATTATCTTTCCAGTACTCTTAGGTAGTGGCCCCAGCTGAATAGAGCCAATAAATCACTTTCCCCAGAGAGGTTAGGGGACATTAGCCAACAGTCTTAGCTTTTCCAGGGTTTCATCCATGGGTCCTTCTTGGAGACCCCATTAAAGCCTTTGTGGTAGATTTCACGGAGAGGCTAGCAAATACAATCTCCTCAAGGCTGTTCACATCATAACCACAGACCCTTACCTACTTTCTTCTCCTACCATCTTTTAAGACCTTTATACATTCTATAAATGACAGAACTTTGGGTTATTATATAGGGACATAAACAATAAAACTGTAGTTTAAGATCTGCAATAGGGAAAAGAAGAGAATTCCGAAAAGTCAAATCATAGGAAGTTTTGGAAAACACACGGCTTAGTTTCATTACATGATTCTAAACTGTAGACCCTCCAAGGTCAAGGGGAGGCAAGACGTGACTAAGGTTTACAGTAGCAGCTCCTAGCAGAGGCCTACAGGGGATCGTTACGGAGTGCACGAAGACTGTCCTCGTCCACACCACTCCTGAGACTGCCCAAACCGCCCGTGATCCTCAGAGCCAGCATTTCTCAGATCTCACTAGAAAGTTGCTAAGACAAGTCATCTTCCACAGGCTTTTCCTGTTTCCTAAGTACCTCCCAACACAATTCCGGTGACAACGTCACTGGCATGGGTTTTATGCTGCCTTTGCGATGATACAGCAGACAATGTGGAATCTCCAGAATCGATATTAATACAAATAGTTTTTAAATGGAACCACCACACAAAGGGAAGACTGACACTTACCTCACCAGAGAGGGTTGTGAGTTTAGAATAATGTATGTCAGAAGCGCTTTTTACACCGTAAAGTGCTATCCATTTATTAGTTATTACTGGAATATCAGAAAACAACCCACAGGACCTTACAAAGGGTCATTATTCCAGGTCATTTTTACTCTCTATAACAAAGCACTGATTCTCCAACATTTGTGGTCAGTTAATCATTTTGGCAAAAATACCTCAAGACTTGCCATCTCGTTCACTCTTACCATCCAATCCAAGACTTCTATGAGAATAAGTGGGAAGAATAGAGCTATTTTTAATATCCAGATATGCTATAAAATTCACCCTTTTAGGTCTTCCCTGGTGGTGCAGTGGTTAAGAATCTGCCTGCCAATGCAGGGGACACAGGTTCAATCCCTGGCCCGGGAAGATCCCACATGCCGTGGAGCAACTAAGCCCGTGCGCCACAACTACTGAGCCCGCACGCCTATAGCCCATGCTCCACAACAAGAGAAGCCCCACCGCAGTGAGAAGCCCGTGCACCTCAATGAAGAGTAGCCCCCGCTCGCCACAACTAGAGAAAGCCTGTGCACAGCAACGAAGAGCCAATGCAGCCAAATATAAATAAATAAAATAAAATATTTTAAAAAGTCACCCTTTTATAGTGTACAGTTCACTGGGTTTCAGTACTTTCACAAAGCCATGCAACCATTACCTAATTCCAGACATTTTTTTTTTAGGGCAGCTTTAGGTTCAGAGCAAAATTGAGTGGCGAGTACAGAGCTCCCACATCCCTGCTCCAGAAATACTGGCAGCCACCACTCATCTCACTATCTCCCTGGTTCTGCCTTGTCCAGCGTGTCCGAGAGTTGGAATCATACAGTTTGTAGCCTTTTCAGATGGGCTTCTTTCACTTAGTCATATGCATTTCCATTTTCTCCACAGATTTTCATGGTTTGATAGCTCCTTCCTTTTTACTGCCAAATAATATTCCGTTGTCTGAATGTACCACAGTTTATGTATCCATTCATTTACTGAAGGATGTCTTGGTTGCTTCCAAGTTTTGGCAATTATAAATAAATCTGCTATAAATGCCTGCGTGCAGGTTTTTCTGTTGACATAAATTTTCACCTCCTTTGGGTAAATACCAAGGAGTATGATTGCTGGATCATACAGTAAGAGTATGTTTAGTTTTGTACGAGTCTGCCAAACTGTCTTACAAAGTGACTGTACCATTTTGCCTTCCCACCAGCAATGAGTGAGAATTCATGTCCAGGTCCTCGCCAGTGTTGTCAGTCTTTGGTTTTTGGCCCTCTGACAGGCGTGTAGTGATATCTCATCACCGTTTTTAATCTGCAGTTCCCTGATGACGTATGACGGTAAGCATCTCTTCACACGTATACTTGCCATCTCTACATCTTCTTTGGTGAGGTGCTTGTTCAGCTGTTTTGCTCTTTTTTTTTCGGTACGTGGGCCTCTCACTGTTGTGGCCTCTCCCGTTGCGGAGCACAGGCTCCGGACGCGCAGGCTCAGCGGCCATGGCTCATGGGCCCAGCCGCTCCGCGGCATGTGGGATCTTCCCGGACCGGGGCACAAACCCATGTCCCCTGCAACGGCAGGTGGACTCTCAACCACTGCACCACCAGGGAAGCCCTCATTTTTAAATTGAGTTGTTCCTTTTCTTATCATTGAGTTTTAAGAGTTCTTTGTATATTCACAATATTTAAAAGTTTCTTTGAGATTTCTTCTTTAACCCACATGTTATTTAGAAGTGTGTTGTTTAATCTCCAAGTATCTGGGGGGGGGGGCTTTCCAGATCTCTCTTTGTTACTCATCCCTATTTTAATCCCACATGGTCTGGGAGTAGGCTGGCATCACGTGGCCACCCCGTGTTACAGGGCAGAGTCATGGCCCTGAGTACTGACATCACTGAATCTGCAGCATCTGAGCTGAGTCTGACTATAACTTTAATCTGGAAGGATTAATCATCTAAAAAAAAAAGTCCAAATCTCCACCTCTCTCTGTTTTAAACTGATTTATACAATTGAAAATAAAAGGCTCAGTGTTCAGTAAAGGAAAACTAAGCAGATTTCTGTTTAACAAACCATGGCCTAAATGTACCAAGCCACGTGGATGGGCGGTAGACTCTCCTTCTGAATTTTTTTATTGTGGTGAAATAGACTTAACATACAATTTACCTTCTCAACCATTTTTAAGTGTACAGTTCAGTGGCATTAAGTACACTCACGCTGTTGTGCATCCATCGCCACCATCCAGCTCCACAACTTGCTCATTTTCCCAAACTGACACTCTGTCCCCACTGAACACTAACTCCCCCCTCCCCCTCCCCCAGTCCGTGACACACACACACCCCCATCCTCCTTTCTGTCTCTATGGATTTGACTGCTCTAGGGACCTCATGCAAGTGAATCATACAGCATTTGTCTTTTTGTGACTGGCAGAATTTCCTTTCTTTTTAAGTCTCCATCTGAATTTTTATTTCTCCATTTTGTTTCAAATTAAAACTACAACAGTACAAATCAGTCCTGATTTAGCAAATGAACGTGCTGTGTGCAGCTGACCTAAAGACAGGGTAACCACCGTCTCCAGAGGCTGCTGCCTTTGCAAGGATGGTCATTTGCACAAGGAGCTCAAACCTCTCTATTGACCGTGGCTGAGAAGCAGCAGAGCGTTATTTAGTTTTCTTTGCCAAAAGAGAATCTAAATTGTGCTGAATCAGAGCAACTATAAACATTGCTTGCTTTTAGATATTTCACTTTATCAGGCAGGCTTGGAGATAATCAGCCTGTGTCCTGGAACTGTGCTTCTGAGAAACAGATACAAATGAGTTGGCAGAGTCCATAAGCAAAATATTTCAGGCCCTCCTAATCTAGGACAAGCCAACTAACATAAACTGTGGTTTATATTATACAAATCTTTATAAAAGGCGAGCATTAACTGGTGCAAGGAAATTTCTAGTCTATAGAAAACGGCAACATATAAAGCGGTTAATGATTTATTCTTGTACTTTAATATTTTACTATATATACTTTTTCATATAATATTTTCTAAGTACCATAATTTTATCACCTCTTCCTATTGTAAATTTATCAAACTGAAAAGTCAAAGCAATAAATGCTGGTGCATCTAGAAAAAAATCCAACTGCTTTCTTACATTATATCACCATAAAAAATGCGGTTATAGTCTGTATGTGTAAGTATATATGTTGCATATTTATATTATTATGAAGAGTATAAATATATATTTATGTATGTGTATATATGTAAAATTGCATGGTATTTACTGGTTTTGACCAAATTTAAAAGATGGCCTCCAGGCTTCCCTGGTGGCACAGTGGTTGAGAGTCCGCCTGCCAATGCAGGGGACACAGGTTTGTGCCCCGGTCCAGGAAGATCCCACGTGCCACGGAGCGGCTGGGCCCGTGAGCCATGGCCGCTGAGCCTGCGCGTCCGGAGCCTGTGCCCCGCAACGGGAGAGGCCACAACAGTGAGAGGCCCGCGTACCACAAAAAAAAAAAAAAAAAAAAAGGTGGGGGGGATGGGGGAATTGAGTTCTGACACATTCTATAACATGGGCAAATCTTTAAAACACTTGTAAGTGAAATTAGCTGGACACAAAAGGACAAATACTATATGATTCCACTTATATGAAATACCTATCGTGAGAAAATTCATAGAGGCACAAAGTGGACGAGAGGTTACCAAGGGTTGGAAGCAAGGGGGAGTGGGAGCTATTACTTCATGGGGACAGAGTTCCTGTTTGGGGTGATGGAAACGTTTTGGAAATAGATAGTGTTGATGGCTGCACAACACTGTAATTAATGCCACTGAATGGCACACTTGAAAATGGCGAGTTATATATATTTTCCCCCACCAAAACAAACAAATAACCAAAATCAAATGAACAAAAAACCTTCAGTGGCTCCACAGCTTTTTAGAACTCAAAGTGCATGCATCCTGGCTGGTGGGCAGGGCCCTTCTCTGCCTTTTCAGGCTCCTCAGCTGGTCCTGGCCGACACCCAGTCCTTCTGGCCCAGCTCAACTGGGCCTTCTCCAATTCCCGGTTTGAGTGTCTCACCCAGTCCAGTGAGTAACTGGCCAATCCTGAACCACCTACTGCCCCACCCTGCCCCCTCCTAGGCCTCAACTCTGAGTCATCTGGGCTCGCACAGGGGCTGTCTGCTCAGTAATCTTAAGGACCCAGAGAGGAAGGAGAGAGAGCAAAGGTAGGGGCTGGCCAAGGTCATGGCTTAGGACACAGTGTGTGCTCCAGGAGAAAGGCCACAGGACTTGGCATCCGAAGACAGAGGTTCCAGGTCCCCTCTGCCACCAGCTAATAGGGTGATGGTGGACCACCCACTGCCCCTCTCTGGACTTGCTTTCTCTTCTGTAAAATGAGAGGGTTGGACTGGGATCTCCAAGAGTGCTTTCAGTTCCAGGCTTTGGGGAATAAACTTGGGCACAGAGTACAGCAAGATAAAAGCAACCCTTTTTCTTTTTTTAATTTGGCTGCGCCGGATCTTAGTTGCAGCATGCGGGCTCTAGTTCCCTGAGCAGGGATTGAACCCGAGCCCACTGCATTGGAAGCGTGGAGTCTTAGCTGCTGGACCACCAGGGAAGTACCAGAAGCAACCTTCTTCAAAGGAGAAAGCTTTCCTGAAATTTTCAATTGATGATTTTCTTCTCATCAGAGCACCTGGGGCAGCCTTTAAGGTTTCTTGAGAGAGAAATGAAAAAAATTTAATGTGTCCAAGTTAAGAGTTTTGAGGCTGTTACACAATAATTTCAGTTATGCAATAATTTCAGTCCATTACAATATTAGGATTTTCATAAAAGAAATTTTCCAGAGGAAATAGCAGTTATTCTTTCTACTCTTAGCCTACAAATGTAACCCTAAGATGTTGAGTAGAATCTGGATATTAGTAATGCATCATTGAAGGTAGAAGCAACTAAGAGGAGGCAGTAAAACAGGTGTGGCAGTGGAATACTATACATCGGTGATTCAGAACTCAGCACAACTTCCTACCACAACACAGATGAGTCTCCCAACCATAGACGCTGTACCACTCCCCTCTGTGAAGCGTTCAGAAATGGGTGAAATTAATTGACCATGCTTTTCCTGATTCCACAGCATTCCAGCATGAGTTAACTTTGGTTTTAAAAATAAAATATGGAACAACTGGAAAAATATTTAAGATAAGATTTTATTTAACTCATCAATTTCACTTCTGGGTATTTATCCTAATGAAATATTCAGTGATGTGTACAACTATTAGTTATATGCATATTCACTGAAGGATTGTTGTTACAGACTGAATGTTTATGTCCCCCCAAAATCTGTATTGAAACTCTAATCCTCAGTGTGATAGTATTGGGAGGTGGGACCTTTGGAAGGTAATTAGCTCATAAGGGTGGACACCTCATGAGGGGGATTAGTGCCCTTCTAAGAAGAGGTCAGAGAGCGAGCATGCTCCTTTTCTGCCATGTGAGGATACAATGAGGGGACAGCTGTCTGCAAACCAGGAAGCGGACCCTCACTAGATACCAGCTCTGCCAACACCTTGATCTTAGACTTCCCAGCCTCCAGAACTGTGAGAAATAAATGTCTGCTGTTTAAGCCAGCCAGATAATTTGTTATAGCAGCCCAGATAAGACTAAGATAATTGTTTATAATACTGAAAAAGAAACAACCTAAATGTCTTAAGGAATTGGTTTTATATGTATAATACATATATGTATTGATATAATAGCATACATATAAACATATGGCAGTATATACATATGCCATTATATCAATATATCAATTCATATGCCAGAGATATATCACATATATAAGTAAATATAATATAAATTACATGTAAATATAATTGTATTATATTGATATATATTTACTTGACAGATGTCAGTGTATCAATACAGTGGAATGCTATACAGTCATTTAAACTTTCGGAGAAGAATATTTAATCACTTAATAATAGTAACTAACATTTACTGGACTCCAATCAAGCATATATATTATCTCATTTAATCCTTACACTATAACTCACTGTGATAAAATACTTGTATTTATAGATGAGAATACTAACACATAGGGAGTGAAGTAACTTGCTCAAGAAAACCTAGTTAAAAAGTGACAAGCCCAGAAACATATCCACTAATTTCTGCTTAAGTAAAAAATCAGGTATGTAACAATATGTGCAGTATTATCCCATTTTTATTGCTGTAATTTTTTGTTTTAATTTTTTCAAAATATGTGTCTGTGCACATATGTAAGACATAACAACATATACATACATACACAACACACACATAACCTCTACAAAATGCAGTGGTGGGATTATGAGAAATTATGCTTCTCCTCCTTTTGATTGACGTGTGTTGAGTGGGTCTGTCTATGAAATATGGTGCAGGGTCTTACCGATTACCAGCCCCTGGGGACTGCCCTATCCAGGGTGAGTCAACATAACACAATACACGGGGGTTGCTGTTTGCATGTTCCTAAGACCTACAGCAGGGCCAGAGGTGCACCTGTCATCCCTAGGACCAACGTGCCAGGGGTTGCTCATTTGCATGGAGCCTATCAGATCAGAGGGCCACGCCCCACTCTGGAGTTCAGGATCCCTGAGCATGGTGGCATCTATACCCAGCACAGCAGGGCGGCATGCTGTCCTCCACACTCCAACTCTCGAAGTGGGGGGAGTCTCTGGCTGCAGGCTCTGGCCCTCCCTCCGGTGGGGGAGCCCTTGTCCTGGATCCAACCCACAGTGAGCAAAGGCCTAGACAGCTGCAAGGAGGGGCCACCCTAACATGATACCACCTAGAAGTTACGGTACCAGGTATGGCCTCTGACCCTACCTCACAGAAATCTGCCACGTGTGCTGTTGTTCAATAGGATGCTTGGGTAGATTAGATACTCGTATCAATATATTGGACAATTTTTGTTAGGTTGAATAATTTTACAATAAATACAAGTCATTTAAAAAGGCTGCCCAAGTTACCACATCACTCTATTAGAGCAAGTGGTGCGACTATAACTCAATTCACTAAATAGCTTTGACAACGTCTATTGTCTAAAGTTTTTTTAATGAAGCATTTTTTCACAAAAACATAATCTGGGGGGAGGGGCAACATAGGGATGGGGGGAGTGGGAGGTACAAACTATTGGGTGTAAGATAGGCTCAAGGACGTATTGTACAACATCTTGTAATAACTATAAATACAAAGTAACCTTTAAAATTGTATTAAAAATTTTTTTAAATAAAAAAATTGCAAATATGTTTTAAACATTTTGGAAGCATTCATTCATTTAACAAATATTTGGGAGCTGGCCACAAGGAGAAGACACAAGATTCATAAGTTGTGCGTTTATGGTGTGCACATGGAATCCCATTTTCCTCTGCACCCCTGACAAGGAAGCCCCTAGATTCTCTGCGTCTGTGTCTCTGGGGTGCAGGCGCCCTGCCCTCCCTCTGGCTCTTCTCTGACTCACTCTTATGGCTGCTTGAGGCCAACGGGAGCACTCCCCTCCCTGGGCTAACTTGTAATATTCTGATATCCATGATATCTTATATTTATTGGGTGCTCCGTGTGTGTCAAGCACTTTGTCTTCCTCAGCTCTTACCCCTCCCAACAGCACAGCGAGATGCTCTTCTCACTTTAATGCTGAAAGGCACTCATACACAGAGAGGTCGGGTATCACCCCAGGCAGACCGGCCCCAGAGCCTGCACCCAGTCTCAAGCCCTTAGCTCGATGCCATGTCCACCCCCAAAGCATGTATACAGCCCATCCTGGCTGGCCTGGAAAGTTCTCAAGGGAGAAATCCATCTAGGCGTTCCCGAATAGCCCCAGACACTACAGTGGCCAAGACTTATTGTTTCAAAATCCAGTTTTTCTCTAGCACTGTTGGTGAGAATGTAAATTGATACAGCCACTATGGAGAACAGTATGGAGGTTCCTTAAAAAACTAAAAATAGAACTACCATGCGACCCAGCAATCTCACTACTGGGCATATACCCTGAGAAAACCATAATTCAAAAAGAGTCATGTACCAAAATGTTCACTGCAGCTCAATTTACAATAGCCAGGACATGGAAGCAACCTAAGTGTCCATGAACAGATGAATGGATAAAAAAAATGTGGCACATATATACAATGGAATATTACTCAGCCATAAAAAGAAACGAAATTGAGTTATTTGTAGTGAGGTGGATGGACCTAGAGCCTGTCATACAGAGTGAAGTAAGTCAGAAAGAGAAAAACAAATACTGTATGCTAACACATATATATGGAATCTAAGAAAAAAAAAAGGTCATGACGAACCTAGGGGCAAGACGGGAATAAAGACGCAGACCTACTAGAGAACAGACTTGAAGATACAGGGAGGGGGTAAGGGTAAGCTGGGACAAAGTGAGAGAGTGGCATGGACATATATACACTACCAAATGTAAAATAGCTAGTGGGAAGCAGCCACATAGCACAGGGAGATCAGCTCGGTGCTTTGTGACCGCCTGGAGGGGTGGGATAGGGAGGGTGGGAGGGAGGAAGACGCAAGAGGGAAGAGATATGGGAACATATGTATAACTGATTCACTTTGTTATAAAGCAGAAACTAAGACACCATTGTAAAGCAATTATACTCCAATAAAGATATTAAAAAAAAAATCCAGGTTTTCTCTGCAATCCAGACCCTTCCTTTTCTTTCAGCCCAGCTGCCTCTGCTAGGCCCTCACTGTCACCAGCCTGCACACAACCACCACTCACTCAAGTGGAGTCATATTTAAGCCCCTCCACAGGCTCCATACTGACCCGGGGACAGAGTCCAGCCTGTTGTGTGGCAAGCAAGGTTCTCAGTGACCCAGCCCCAGCCAGCCTTCCCAGCTCCATCGCCCACCTCCATCCTGCCACCAAGCTGATCTCACCACGCTGGACCCCTCCTGAGGCTCCACCTGCAAAGGCACTTCCTGCCCTCCTCCAGAGAGACCCACTGGGCCAGAGGAGCCGGGCGTAGTCAGAGGGACTGCTGTAAAGGACAAACTAAAATACAGTGTGTAAATGGTAAGACCATCCCGAGAGAATGAGGGAAGACTGCTCGGAGGAGGAGATATTTCGCCTGTGTCTTGAAGAATGAGAAGGTATTCACTGGGCTGAGAAAAGCAGGGAGGGAATCCCGTAGTTAATGGCTGCGAAAGGGCCTTTGTAAACTGTAACGAGATCTGTGCTCTACAAACATTACTTTATTCACGGACACAGCCCGAGGACCAGGCTTTGGAGTCAGTTCAGAGCTGGGATCCAGTCCTGGCTCTACCCACTCAGCTCCGAGCTTGTTTACGCAGCTGTAAAGAGGAGGTGGGAGCGGGGAGAGGGGAGAGACGGGACCCCTAAATGAGGTATGGGGATGCCTAGAGCAGGTAACATCGTTTCTGGTTTTTTTCTACCACAAACCAGACAGCAGAGGGTTCTAGGCACACATGGGGCTGCTGTGTCATCCCTTGACCCTCTAGATCTATTATTAGCCTCGTTTTACACTCAAATATGAAATCATTAATGACGCTGTGCCAGTATTTCTCTAGATTACTGATATATTTTATAAAAGACATAATGGGTAATGCCGGGCAGTCCAGTGGTTAGGACTCTGCACTTCCCCTGCCGAGGGCCTGGGTTCAATCCCTGATTGTGGAACTAGGATCCTGCAAGCCGCATGGCGCAACCCCAAAAAAAAAAAAAAAAAAAAAAAAAACCACATAATACATTCAAAACCTAGGGCGTTACTCTTGGGAATTTGTTGAAAGTAATTAAATTAACAACTAGAAAAAGGCATGTGCACAAAGATGTTTCACTAAAAAGTGAAAAGTCGAGTAGCCAAGAGAAGAATAATTTCCATTAACTTATGGGCTATCTCTGGATGCGATATTGTGCAGCCATTAACAATTATAATTTTGAGGACTGTAATGCATGAGAAATGCTTACGTCTTAAGTGAAGAAACAGAACACGAAAGTACATAGACATTATGCTTATCAGGGAACCCAGAAGCTATAAAAGCAAAGATTCTCATATTTGACTACTTGAAATTTTAAGTTTTATGACAAAAAAACACTTAAAAAGTTAGAAGACAAAGGATAGATCAGGGAAAAAATGATAATATCTACAACAAAGGTTAACATCTTTAGTAAACAAAGAATTGCTAGAAATCAAAATCCAATAGAAAAATAGGTAAATGATCTGTACAGACAATTCATAAAGGAGGAAATCCAAGAAGCACGAGCTCGGCAGTCGGCGAAATGCAAACTCAGGCAATAATGAGATACTCATTTTCATCTGTGGAATTGGCAAAAACTGAAAAGAATGAGAACACCCAGTGCTTGCAAAGATTCAGGGAAAAAGACATTCCTGTTCATTGCTGGTAGGAATGTGGCCAGCTATGACCTCTTTGGAAAGTAACGGTTCTCTCAAAATTACACTCGGCAGCATAAAGGAAGAAACTTCCTATATGAGCCACGAGGTGGATGAATGTCCAGGTCGTAGGGCCAAGTGAAAGAACCAAACCTGGGCAGCTACACACTGAGTGATCCCAGGTACATGAAGTCCCAGGAAATGGGAAACTGCATGGGCAGTGGGGGAAAGGCTCTCCTGCGAAGGTGCAAGGACCTTGCGGGGTACAAAGTTGTGTATCTGGGCTATGTTGGTGGTGATACTGGTGAATACGCTTATCAAAACTCACTGACTCATACACTGAAAAGGGGAGCATTTTGGGCTTCCCTGGTGGCGCAGTGGTTGAGAGTCCGCCTGCCGATGCAGGGAACACGGGTTCGTGCCCCAGTTCCAGAGGACCCCGCATGCTGCCGAGTGGCTGGGCTCGTGCGCCATGGCCGTTGAGCCTGCGCATCCAGAGTCTGTGCGTCCGGAGCCTGTGCTCCGCAACGGGAGAGGCCACGGCAGTGAGAGGCTCGCGTACCGCAAAAAAAAAAAAAAAAAGGGGGAGCATTTTATTGCATGAACATGGTATCTGCAAAAAGTTGATTAAAAAATTTAAAAATACAAATAAATATGTATTCTGACCTTGCAAATCCCATTTTGGAGAATCAGGCTCGCAGATATAAAAGTACCAGTATATCTTTTTTTTTTTTAAGTCTTTATTGAATTTGTTAAAATATTGCTGCTGTTTTATGTTTTGATTTTTTGGCTGCAAGGCATGTGGGATCTTAGCTCCCCAACCAGGGATTGAACCGGCACCCCCTGCACTGGGAGGTGACATCTTAACCACTGGACCGCCAGGGAAGTCCCAATGTACCAGTATAGAAGAATATACGTAGATGGATGTTTTATTGCAGTACTGTTTTTAGAGGCAAAAAAACTGGAACTGATAGGAATGTTTATCATCAGGAAAATATAATATATTACAATAGATCCTTAATGTAAAATATTATAAACCCACTTCAAAGAATAAGTTAAATTAGTATCTGTCGGCCTTGAGGAATATGCACGCTATGGTTAAAAAAAAAAAAGTGAGGTGTCAAGAAATGTGCATAGTATTCCATTTTTGTAAAAAAAAAGTGTATATTTTTTGATATATCGTTTATATCTGAAAGATAGAGGAAAAAATATGGATTGAGCACTTCAGGCTGTTAATATTTATTTATTACTTCAGGGGATGGAATTAGAGTAGGGTGTGGGGTAGACATAATTTTTCTTTCACAAAATTTTGAATGATTTCAATTGTAAAAAATAAGCATGAATTACCTTTGTAATTCTTTCAAGTCTTAAAGAAAATTGCAGAAAAAATTGATAATGAGTATAAGGAATCATTAAATGTTTTATAATATAAAATAGGATAAAAATATTAAATTGAATTCATGCTTTAATTACAACTGGAAAAATGAAATATGCATGTGGATAAGGACTGGTAAGGAGAACTCAAAACAGGTTTTTAGAGTTTTGTACAGTGTAGGAGTAGGTATTCTTTTTCTTTAAACCTGTGAATGCTTCCGGGCAATAACCAAAATAGTTCTATTATGTAAAATGTGCAAAATATGGACGCAGTGAACAAAGTATAGATAGAAAATGCAAAACCTGAAGTGGTTCAGTAAAGATGGCAGGCTTATGAATAATTGTTTTCCATTTCCCCAAACTTTATGTAATATTACAGCATCTTAGGATAAAAAGTAACTCCTCCCCTCTGAGAAGCTAGGTACTCTTTTCTGGAATCAGTGACATTAGGAGAAAAGAAGAAACAAATGTTATCAGCTTTGTCAACTCAAACCCCTATACGGACAAGGACTAGAAAGAAGAAGGCTTGGATGGTTGAGGTTTCTAATTTCTATTTCCTTTACTGTTAAACTGCAAAAAATACAAATCAAGAGTAGGGGGGAAGCCATTCGCAGCAATGTGGATGGACCTAGAGATGATCATACACTAAGTGAAGTAAGCAGACAGAGAAAGACAAATAGCATATGATATCACCTATTTGTGGAACCTAAAAAATAATAATACAAAGGAACTTATATACAAAACAGAAATAGACCCACAGACATAGAAAACAAATTTTTGCTACCAAAGGGGAAAGCTGGGAGAGGGATAAATTAGGAGTTTGGGATTAACATATACACACTACTATATATACATTAGATAACCAACAAAGACCTTCTGTACAGCACAGTGAACTCTACTCAATATTTTGTAATAACCTATAACGGAGAAGCTGAAAAAATAGATATATATGTACGTATAACTGAATCACTTTGCTGTATACCTGTATAGCTGTATATCAACTATACTTCAATAAAAATTAATTAATTAAAAAAAAGAGTAGAGGGAAAAACTTTTAACTTGTGTTTTCCCAGTTGCCAGAGGCTCCATGTTCTTTTTCCAATTATAAAAAGTCTCTGTTTTAAATTCTAGCTGATCGGGTCGTCCCTGAAACACATTACCTCAAGCTGCTGACCTTTGGAAAGCAAATCAGAGACCATGTGGAGATGTGATCCGGCTCCAGCTTCAGTGAGGGTGATTCACCCCCGGTTCCAGCCCCGCCCTGGGCAGGGGGGGTGCTGGGTCCGACACATGGAGGGGACACCGGAGCAGGTCTCAAGCTGATGTTCCAGGAAGGAGGCCCGGGACTTCCCTGGCAATCTCCGCCAAGCTCGCGGAGGATGTTTGTGCCATGTCTAAACACGGACTGCAGATTGAACGTGACCCAAGCAGGTCACTTTCCCTGCAGTTTTAAAAGCAAACTCAATCCAAGACTTGATATGGTTCAAATCAGCTGGATCAGGGGGCCTCCTGGGTTGAGAGAGGCTCCAGCCACCTCTAATTTGGTTTTAGAATATGAAGAAATATCAAATTGGTATTCAAAATCGTGATATATTTTAAATATTTAGATAATTAACACTTTCAACACATTTGCATTTGTAATAGTGCTATCCTAAAGATGACTACAGAATTATATATACATATATATGGCTGGAGATACATATATTTCCTTTTTGGAATGTATAGATATATTTTAAAGTCAGGAAAAAGGATAAGTTTATTTTATTTTTTTGCTTTTTGTTTTTGGCTGTGCCATGCAGCTTGCTTTAAAGCAACAGCTCCAACTGTTTATTTGAAAAAGTACAGTAAATACACAGGGAAATTTTTACACATATTGTGTAATAGTCTCTCACTATATATCTGCTCATGGTATACCACAGGTGCACTGGTTTGATAAAGGAAGACAAATTCAGGGTAATACGATAAAACAAAATACATTTTTTTTTTAATCCTTCTTTTCACGAAGGTCCTTGTATGGAGATGGAGCTCTTGGAGAATGCGCAACCTGGACACCTGCCCAGGGCAGGCCCTGCTAGGAGACAGCAAGAGCTGCAGGGGGTGGAGCCTGTGACTCGGCATCAAAGGACTCAGGTTGGAATTGCAGCGCTGCTCTTTCTTGTGTGACTCTGAGCCTATATCCTCCACAGCGAGATGGAGATAGTCGTAAAGCCTGCACAGGCTTGTGGGGAAGGTAAACTGAGATCATGCGCAGAATGGCTTAGCACAAGATTTAGCACAAAAGTTGCTCAAATGTTTACTTCCTTGGACCGTCTCTCTCTAGCTGGACGTGAGGATTACGTGGGATGATATATGTGAAAACAAATGTTGGTTATAATTAGAAATGGGCAACAGGGACCCGGAATCTGTGTCAAGGCAGCATGTCTGTGTGTAAGACGGTGGTGGCAGGAGCTTTTGCACGGCCTCTCCACTTCCAGCACAGGGATGCTAGCCCTCAAATGCTAGGATATTTTTTTAGCTTCCTTCTGACCTTCTGGCAGTTCCCAGATCTAGCGAGCTTCTTAGAATGCTTCTGGAAATGCAGAGGAGCACAGGAAAGGGGCAGGCCTATGGGCAAGGAGCTACAGGTCGCAGCTCCTGACACTCAAGCAATACTTCTGGGCTGCACCCAGAGGCTCAGCAAGGCCTGGCCTGCGCCCTCTGACCTTCCCTCCCTTCTTTTATACTCCAGCCACCCTGGCCTTTCTTCTGTCAAGAAGAAACACGTCAAGCTGAGTCTTAGTCAAGGTGTATTCCTGCTCCTTCCTTTGCCCTTGGTTCCCTCCTCCTAGAACATTCTGACCCAGATCTCCACAGCCTGGCTCCCCCTCATCATCTAAGTCTCAGCTAAGCTACCTGCTGCAAGGAAGGCCTCTCCTGACCCCCATAGCTAAAGCATCCACCCCTCAACCCCTGCTCACTCTCTGTCCTATCGTGCTATTTTATTTTCTTTACAGCACTTGTCATCATCTGAAATTGTCTTATCTGTGTATAGGTTACTTGATACCCCACAGAAGCAAGAGCTCGCCTAATGTGTCCAAACTGAATCCCCAGCATCTGCACATTCAAGAAATACTTGTTAAATGAATGAACGAGTGAAGTCCTTCATGGCATCTTCATAGCCGAATGGATAGCTTCCTCCTGGGTGATCCATTGCAGTTTATTTACTCCTGTATGCAGTACTCTTCCTGGTTGTGGTGGTTCAGTACATCAGTGGTCTCCAATGAACATCAGCCCCTTTGTGGTCCCTCAAGTGTAAATTCCGGGATTGGCCACGTGACTTGCTTTGGCCAATGGTACGGTAGCAAGTGTGCTGGGCACAGAGCCTTGGTAAGTACTTGAATGCTGGGGTCTGTCCTCTTGGGACACTGTCTCTTAAGGTTTTGAGTTACTCTGTAAAGAGGTCCAGCTACCATGATGAAGAGAAGAGACCACACAGAGGGACAAGTGAGCCCAGCCAGCCCCCTTTTCCAGCCATTCCAGCTGAAGCCCTAGAAATGTGAGAGAAGACGCTCTCTTCACTCACCTTCCACCACAGGAGATACCAGGTAGGGCGGAAGAACCACCCAGCTGAGCCCAGCCCAGAGGGCAGAGCCAGGAGAAATATGAAATCACTTTAAAAATAAGTTTGATTTGCTTACTTCAGCAGTAAGTAGCTGAAACACCAGCTTACCTTCCATTATGAATGGTCATGTGTGAGTCTATGACCCAGAGCCCAAGGCAAAGAGCTGCAACATAGTTCCCTTTGTCTTTCGCACTTTGCCCAGCATTCCACACAAATTAGAGTCAATAGTTCATTCAGAAGTTTATTGAACTTCTCTCCAAGCTAGTCTCTGTGCTACTTGTGTGTGTGATGGAGAGGGTGCCAGTCATTTTCTCCGTGATCTTTAAGGTCATCCCAGAGGTGTCAGTAGGGCCGTTTCCCGGCTTGTCCTTGGTCACAGAGCTTGTGAAGGTGTTCCCTGGGTGGGGACAGTTGGACTGAGGAAGGACATGAGGCTCAGGCAGGAGGAAATTCCTGGCTGTGTTAACTGAGTATGGAATGTGCTGGAGGGGCACCTCGCTCGTGCACCTCTGCCAGCTCGGGGGGGTGCCACAGGGGAGGCTTCCTGGCCTGGAAGGTTTTTGCAGAAGTCCTCTGTGCCTTCTCTGCAGCCCTATCTCCATTCCTCCACCCCTCTGGCTCCATCTCCCTCACAGACTTGTTTTTCTTTATCTGAGTCCCTAAACGTCCTCATCCCTGTAATGCAGAGGCGATATCTGCTTGCAGGGCAGTTCTCGGGCAGGGCCACATGGGGTGGGGTGGGGTGGGGTGGGTGACCATGGCTGGCACATTGTCAGGCACCTTAAAACAGGCCCTAAGTAAATGGTGTCTGAGTCATTTCCTGGGGAACCCCCGCCTTGCTCACAGCTGGGTCCAGCCAATGGGAGATACCAGTGGGGCTGGGCAGGCAGGAGGAGGGAGAAACCAGGGTTCTTCTCCCCTTCTCCCTGGCAGGGGGTGGGGTGGGAGCTGACCCTCCTCTGTCGTGCTGGCACCTGCCGACAGCTCTCCCTCTGTGCCCCAGTGCCCAGCAGGCAGCCCCACACCTGAGTCAGCCTCTGGGCTCAGGCAACACCACCCCTTGTCCTGGGGCAGCAGAGGTCTCCCCGTTGCTGCTGCTGGTTTCTGGGTTCCCTGCCTCCTGCATGGCTTCCCAGCTCTTCAATCACCTGGGAGACCAACTCCTTGTATTAAATTCTGTCAGTTCGAAATACCTACAGTGGTTTCAGTTTTCCTGGCTGGACCCTGGCTGGTACACATGGTAAGTATTCAGATCAAGTATGCAGTAAAGGGATAACTCAGCAGGCTTGGGTAGCCCAAACCCCGCACATTCCATGGAAAGCACTGCCCTTGACTGGCTCCTGGGAGCTAACCTATAGACTCTTGGAATATCCCGCCTGGTAAGAGTGCCTTTGTGTACCTGGAGTCTGGGGCCACGCCAGACAGCTAATGCTAACAATGCGATTTATGGTGAATGCTTATTTTTATTTTCCTGGGACCTTGGGCCACACTGTTTTAGTTCGACGTGGTTGGGGGGTTGGTAGTAGAGACCGAATACCTGTGGTCAGTCATGGGGTTGCTCCCTGCCTACGAGACTGGCCCTCCAAAAAATCCCCGAACTCTGAGGCTCAGATGAGCTTCCCTGGTTGGCCACATTTTGTGCACATTGTCACACATGGTCGCTGGGAAAACTAAGTGCTGTCTGCAGGTCTCCTCTGGGTGAGGACAGCCAGACGCTCTCACTTGGTCACTCCTGGACCCTGCTCTGTACATTTTTTCCTTTGCTGATTTTACAAATTAATTAATTTATTTATTTATTCCTGGCTGCATTGGGTCTTCGTCGCTGCGCGCGGGCTTTCTCTACTTGCGGCGAGTGGGGGTTACTTTTCATTGCGGTGCACAGGCTTCTTGCTGCAGTGGCTTCTCTTGCTGCGGAGCATGGGCTCTAGGCGTGCTCCATACGTCAACAGGCATCTACTGAACTCTTCGACTAAGTGACCACTCGCTAGCCAGGGAGTGACCAGAGTGGGTTCGTGTGGGTGAGGCCACTCTAGCTGCAGAGTGAGGGAGGACCAGGAGTGAAACAGGGCGACTGCAGAAGCCCAGAGAGACAGGCTGGCGTGTGGTCCGGGGGGGCTCAGTAGTTGCGGTGCACAGGCTTAATTGCTCTGCCGCACATGGGATCTTCCTGGACCAGGGCTCGAACCCGTGTCCCCTGCATTGACAGGCGGATTCTTAACCACTATGGCGCCACTTCCGAAGTCCCTCCTTTGCTGATTTTAATCTCTATTCTTCTGCTATAATGAACTGTAACCACAAGTTTAACATTTTTTCTGAGTTGTATGAGTCCTCCTAGCAAATCACTGAAGCTGAGGGTGGTCCTGGAGACCCCCAACACGCTAATTAAACAGGAAACTTTGCTCTTCCCAGAGACAAAATGTCTAGGGTCCCCAGAACTTAAGTAACTTAACTGAACTGGATGCAGGTTCCACTAGACTCCAAAGGCCTGGACCCCGTCACCACACACCATGTACTGCCTCTGGCAAGGACGGAGCAGGGGGTGAGGAATGTGGAAGCAGGAAGGCCACCTGACTGAGGAGCTGAAATAGGGACGGCTGAGGCCCCTCCTGACTCCAACGACTCATAAATCCATACGCCAATAGGCATCTGTTGAACTCTTCGACTAAGCAACAATTTGCTAGCCAGGGAGTGACTGGAGAAGGTTCGTGTAGGTGAGGCCACTGGAGCTGCAAAGTGAGGGAGGACCAGGAGGGAACCAGGGCGGAGGCGACTGCAGAAGCCCAGAGAGACAGGCTGGCGCGTGGACCGGGGGTGGCAGTGGGGAGAGAGAGGCTGGGTGGATTCAAGCCACCAAGGGAAATGGCTGTTGGGCCTCTCCACTGGGAATCCCCCCACTTCCCCAAACCGGTGGCGTCCCGGCTTCAGCACTGTGGTAGGTGATACAGGATAATTAGAGTGAGAAACACAGCATCCTCTGGTCCCTTCCTTCCCCTTGCTTCACCCACCCCAGCAAATCATATCACGTCTACTTCTGAAATCGATCTGCAAGGGCCTTCTTTTCTCTCTCTCCACCTCCACCACCAAAGTCCAGACTGGCGCCCCCTTTGCCTCTGCACCACCTGCTCCGTCCCGGGATGCCTGCCTGGCTACTTCCTTCTCATCCCTCTGGCTTCGTGCAAAATGTGGCTCCACAGAGAAGCTCTCCCTGCCCACCCAGGGAGAGGAGGCCACGCTGTCCTCTCCTACAGCCTCCTCTTTTGTTCTCGCTTACAACTTTTCTCACTTTCTCCGACAATCGCAGCTAGGACTTGTTGAGCACATACTGTGTGCCAGACACTGCTTGAAGCATGTTACTTCATGTTAGTTCACTTGGTCCTCATTTACCCAATTCCATTTTAAATTAACTTTACAACTAAGGAGACAAGTTTAAAACTATTGCCTCAACAAGCCTGCGGGCACGAGGAGGGCAGGGAGCCTGCCTGTCCAGGTTATTGCTGATCCAGAAGCTGGGAACACAGCCTGGTCCATAAGCAGGAACTCTGGATGCATTTGCTGGAGAGACAGAGAAGCATGCGGATGGACTGGATGTGGAGACGGGGGAAGGAAGGTGTTGAGGATGGATCTCGGTCTCTGGGTGAGGCAACGGGGTGGTACCGTTGACAGAGGTACGGAGGTCTGCCGGGTGAGCCGCTGTGCAAACCCTGTGCAAAGCCCTCTCTGAACGTGGGCTGGACCTGATTACTTGATTCTACCAAGTAGGACATGACAAAAGTGATGTGATGTCACATCTGCAGTTAGATTACAAAAAATTCTGACTTCCAGCTCACTAGTAGACTCGCTCTATTGCCCTCCTGGTTTGCACACTCTAAGGAAGTGAGCCGACATGTGGAGAGGACCGCATGGCAAGGGGCCGAGGGCAGCGTCTGGCCCAAGCCATTGAACGACAGAGGCCCTCGGGCCAGTGGCACACAAGGAACTGAATCCTGCCAACAGTCATGCAATTTTGGAAGACCTTTCCCCAGCCTTCAGATGAGACCCCAGCCCCTGTGCAGCCTCGTGAGAGAGCCTGAAGCAGAGGACCCGGCTGAGCTGGGCCCAGATTCCTAGCCGCACAAACTGTGAGATAAGAAATGGATGGTTTTTTATTTTTTATTGTGGTGAAAAGCACGTAGCATAAAATTTACCATCTTAGCCATTTGAAGTGTCCTGTTCCGTACTGTTAACGACATGCATGTCGCCCCAGGGCTGAACTTGCTGGGGGTTGCCAAGTCACGGGCCCTTTACAAGCTGCACCAGGGTCACCCTCCAGGGGAATGCCAGTACCAGGTCCCTGCACATGAAATGTGTCCCCGCCTTAGTCACACAGTGTGACTTGTGTACACGCCACGATACCGTGCGTGCGTCTTTTAGCTGTTCATGCAAAGGCAGACTTGCTCTGGGGCCTTTCTGACTACAAAATCCGCAGAACCACGTACAACCCAAGGCTGGTGGGCCCCGAGGGGTGGGTGTAGGGCTCGGAGGGCTCATCACAGGCACTCCCTGTTGGTTTATCGAGCTGTCGCTATTCTGTCACTGTCCTCCAGTCTGCTGGCAGGTGGAGATGTGCTCAACCCTTTCTATTTACTGTCACCAGCTCCTGGTGAGTCACTAATAAACGATCCGGCCCTGCCACCCCTCCTGGAGGGTGAGAGCCTGCAGAGGACTGCTTCTCCTCCTACTTTGCAGCGACAGGAAAACTGTCTCTGGGGAACCTTGAAGCTTTGTGGCAGGCCTCTCAGGCTTACAGCCACACAGCCAGAGAAGAGCAGGATGGGTGTTAATTTTGTTGCTTGGGAACCGAGAAGCCACAAGAAGCTGAGCTGCCTGACACTCCCAGGCCGGGGCTCTTTCATCACACAAAAAGAACACCATGCATTTGCGTGCGGACACTGATTTGACTGCAGATGTTATGTTTTTCTCCTCAGTCAACCAGCAGTGATCAACATGAAGGAATGTCTCATTGCAGAAAACGAATAAACGTGGGATCGCTCAGAGCAGGGCTGGAGTCTGGGCTCTGTCATTCATTCATCCCACTGCTATTTACTGACCACTTATTATGTGCCACATGTCAGGAATATGCCAGACAAGGAGCTGCCTTAGCAGCTGAAGGTGGAGAGATGACAGTAAACAAGTGTGATGGTTAACTTTATGTGTCAACTTGACTGGGCCACGGGGCACCCAGATATCTGGTCAAACATTACCCTGGGTGTTTCTGTGAGGGTGTTTTTGGATGAGATTACGTTTAAACCACTACACTGAGTAAAGCCAACTGCCCTCCCCGACGTGGGTGGGCCTCACCCAAACAGCTGAGGGCCTGAGTAAAACAAACAAACAAAAAAACTGAATGAGAGGGAACTAAACCTGCCTAACGGCCTTTCAAACTAAGATATCAGCTTTTTTCCTGCCTTTGGACTCAAACTGAAACATCAGCTCTTCCTGAGTCTGAAGCCTGCCAGTCCTCAGACAGAAACCACTACTCAGCTCTCCTACTCTTCAGCCCTTTGGACTCGGACCACAACTTAATCATTGGCTCTCCTGGGGTGAGTCTGCTGACTCACCCTGCAGGTCTCGGGACCTGCCCACTCCCATAACTGCATGAGCCAATTCCTTACAGCAAATCTCAACCTCTCTGTCTCTCTGCCTCTATATATACACACACACAAACATACACATCCCATTATTTCTGTCTTTTTGGAGAATCTTGACTAATACGACAGGCCAACAAATGATCAATTCGGACAGTGATAAACTGCCATGAAGAAAGTAAAACAAGACCGTGGAAAAGAGAAGGGGTGGTACTTTAGCCACAGAAGTCAGGAACGCCTCTCTGAGCAGGTGGCCTTTCAGCTGACCACAGCAGGAGAGCAACAGGCACATAAAAGCTGTAGGGGACTGGCTGGGCAGAGGCCTTGCCCACAGGGCAGGGTCACAGAGAGCTGGAGGAACAGGAAGAATCCCAGAGAGGCTGGAGGGGACCATGGCAGGAGAGTGAGGCAGGATGCAGGGTGTTAGGGCCTCACAGGCCACGGGGAGGAGTCTGGATTTTATTCCCAGTGTGAGGGGAATCCTCTGGAAGCTTTTCTACTTTTTTGGGGGGGAGGACCGCACCTCACAGCATGCAGGATCTTAGTTCCCTGACCAGGGATTGAACCCATGCCCCCCACAGTGGAAGCACGGCGTCTTAACCATCGGACCACCAGGGAAGTCCTGGAAGCTTTTAAGAAGTTGTTAACCCTCTGGCTGCTTTGTGTCCCTAGCTTGCTGTGTGATCTTGAGCAAATGAATGTACCTCTCTGAGCTTCAGTTTCCTGGTGGTGTTGTGACGATCAAATGAGATAACGTAAGAGAATGAGTTAGCGTCCCATGTGGCGCAAAGAAGCGGCTGTGGAAATGTCAGTTTCTTTTGCTGGTTGTTCAACGGGGGCACTGATTGGTAAATGCTGACACTAGAACTAGCTGGGGAAGTAAAACTGACATGAACTTTCTGGAAACAGGGGCAAAATGTATACCAGAGATGTTTATCACAATGTCGTTTACCCGTGGAGAAACTGGAAACAGCTAAACGCCTGAGAGGAAGACGCTTTGGTGCATTAAAGCTAGAGGCGTGGGGACTTCCCTAGTGGTCCAGTGGTAAAGAATCCACCTTGCAATGCAGGAGACACAGGGTTGATCCCTGGTCAGGGAACTAAGATCCCACCTGCCGCAGGGCAACTAAGCCCATGCGCCACAACTACTGAGCTCGGGTGCCTCAACGAGAGAGCCTGCGTGCCACAAACTACAGAGCCCACGCGTTCTGGAACCCCTGCACCACAACTACAGAGCCCACGCGCCCTGAAGCCTGCACGCCACAACTAGAGAGGAGAAAACCCGCACGTCACAACTAGAGAGAACCCCACGCACCACAACTAAGACCCGATGCAGCCAAAAATAAATAAAATTTAAAAATAATAAATGCATCTTTAAAAAAAAAAACTTGTAGTCAGACAGACTTGGGTTCAAACTTTGGCTCTTCCGCTGCCTCCCCCGGGCAACTTTTGTCAAATCATCAAATTCTGTCAGCTTCAGTGAACTTGGAAAATGGAGACTGTGAGAATTAAATTAGAGAGCTTGTGCAGCCCATAAACACAGTACCTGGCACCTGTCAGAGACACTGGGGGAAATGCAAGTACCAAGGTTACCTTTATTTTTTTAATTTACTTATTTTTCATTTTATTTATTTTTGGCTGTGTTGGGTCTTCGTTGCTGTGCGCGGGCTTTCTCTAGTTGCGGTGAGGCGGGGACTACTCCTCGTTGCAGTGTGTGGGCTTCTCATTGCAGCGGCTTCTCTTGCTGTGGAGCACGGGCTCAAGGCGCACAGGCTTCAGTAGTTGTGGCATGCGGGCTCAGTAGTTGTGGCTCGCGGGCTCAGTAGCTGTGGCGCATGGGCTTAGTTGCTCCACAGCACGTGGGATCTTCCCAGACCAGGGCTCGAACCCGTGTCCCCTGCATTGGCAGGTGGATTCTTAACCACTGCGCCACCAGAAAAGCCTGATTTAATTCAATTCTAATTAAAATCCCATGGTTTGTCTATGGAACAAGCAGAGACAAGACATGCTCTGAGAATAAGATGGAAGGACTCGCCTTCCTAGATACTAACATCAATGCTTATCCTGACTATGATGATTAACGCAGTACGGAATTGACACAGGGATAGACAGACTGACAATGATACAGAATAGGAAGCCCAGAAACAGACCCACAGAGATGGCCCTTGATAGATAACATACAAACAGCATATAAATGGAAGTTTGATAGGGGGCAAAAATGGCCTTGCAAATCAGTGTGGAAAGAAAGGATTATTCAATAAAATGTGTTAGGCAATTGATTATCCAAATGGTAAAAAAATGAAATTGACTCCTTACCTCACACCACACACACAAAAAAAATTATGATGAAGTCAGAACTTAAATGTGAAAGGCAAATTTAAAATCTTTGGAAGATAACATAAAACTGTGCTGTTCGATACAGCTCAATATAAAAAAACCAAACAACTCAATCAAAATATGGGCAGAAGACCTAAATAGACATTTCTACAAAGAAGATACCCAGATGGCCAACAGGCACATGAAAAGATGTTCAACATTGCTAATCGTTAGAGAAATGCAAATCAAAACCACAGTGAGGTATCACCTCACACCAGTCAGAATGGCCATCATCAAAAAGTTTACAAATAATAAATGCTGCAGAGGATGTGGAGAAAAGGGAACTCTCCTACAGTGTGGGTGGGAATGTAAATTGGTGCAGCCACTATAGAGAACAGTATGCAGGTTCCTTTAAAAAAAAAAAAACTAAAAATAGAACTACCATATGATCCAGCAATACCCCTCCTGAGGGGTATATCAGGAAAAGACGAAAACTCTAATTCAAAAAGATACTTGTGGGTCTTCCCTGGTGGCGCAATGGTTAAGAATCCGCCTGACAATGCAGGGGACACGGGTTCAAGCCCTGGTCCAGGAAGATCCCACATGCAGAGCAACTAAGCCCGTGCACCACAACTAGTGAGCCTGCGCTCTACAGCCCGAGAGCCACAACTACTGAGCCCACACATCGCGACTACTGAAGCCCACAGGCCTACAGCCCGTGCTCCGCAGCAAGAGAAGCCACTGCAATGAGAAGCCCACTAGAATGGCTATAATCAAAAAGTCAATAAATGTTACTGAGGATGTGGAGAAATTGGAAACTTTAATACACTGCTAGTGGGAAAATAAAGTGGGGCAGATGCTTTGGAAACCAGGCAGTTTTGCAAAAAGTTAAACAGAGTTATCATATGACCAGCATTTCTACTCTTATATGCTCCAGAGAAATGAAAACATGTGTCACACAAAAGCTTGTACACAAGTATTCACAGCAGCATTATTCACAAGAGTCAAAAAGTGGAAACAGCCCAAGTGTCCATTAACTGATGAATGTTAAATAAACAAAATATGTGTGTGTATATATATATATTCATAAATGCAATATAATTCAGCAATAAAAGAGAATGAAATACTGATTGATGCTGTGACATGAACCTTGAAAACACTATGCTAAGTGAAAGAAGCAGACACACAAAAGGCCACATTGTATGACTCTATTTACATGAAATACCCAGAACAGGCAAATCCACAGAGACAGAAAGTAGATCAATGGCTGGGGCGGAGAGTGAGGGATGGTGAATGACTAGTAATGGAGACAGATTTCTTTGGGGTAATGAGAATGTTCTGGAAGTAGTGGTGATGCACGCTCAACTGTTTGAATATACTAAGAACCACTGAAGTGTACACTTATAAAAGGGTGAATTTTAAGATATGTGGATTATATCTCAATTTTTCAAAACGAGTAATGTTAACAAAAAAAATACCACAAGCAGGTTATTGATATTGGTACAACCTACTAATCTTATTCAGATTCCCTAATTTCTCCTGTACTTTCAGTATCCTGTGTTTCTACAAAGGACTCAGCAATTATCATGAAGAATGTATATTAAAGGGACCTCCCTGGTGGTCCAGTGGGTAAGACTCCACACTCCCAGGGCAGGGGGCCCCGGTTCCAAAATAAATAAATAATAACTAAAATTTTTTTTAAAAAAGGAATGAAGTACTGATACATGCTGTAATATGGATGAACCTTGCAAATATTTTTTTAAAAAAGAATGTATATTACAGTTTAAAAATAATAAAAACCCTACAGTTACGTATTAGCTTATACAGAAAACTGGACTCACAACCCACAATTCTCATTATAAAAATGAGGTATTATAAAAATTGCCCTTGGTATATAGTTCTATAGAATTAATATCATAATATAAAAGGATATTTATCTCAACACACTTTATCTGTACTTCACGGTCTTAACACAACAACGAAAAACTCTGGGGTTCTTTTCTGGCTTTTAACCATGAGGCATACTTATTTCACCTTAATTATGAACACTTTTACACCCTGCTTTTCCCCTTTAACGTCTCATTTTGTTTAAGAAGTTTGGACACTGCCTCCCAAGTCCTCAGAAATATCCCTTTAGAAGGGTGTGGAATGTTTCATCCGATGGATGCACCACAATCCCCTTAATCATCCCTTTACTGCTGGGCATTTAGGGTGTTTCCAATTATCTTGCTCCAAACTGCTGCAGTGAGCAACTTGATTTTCTTCCTTTGGATGATTTCCTCCGGATAAGGAAGGGGTGGGGTTACTGGTTAAAGATTTTGCACATCTTTCCGGCTCTTGACAATTTCACGTTGGCGCAAGACCCCCGCCCCCCCTCCCCCGCGGCCCCCGGGCCCCAGCTTCTGCAAAGCAGGACTGCAGAGGCGGGCGCCTGTGCGTCCGGGGTCCCGGCGCGTTGCGGTCCACGCCCCCCGCACCTTGGGCACCGCCCGCGCCCCGGCTCACCTGGACTCCTCCCCTCGGGCCAGGGGACTCCGTCTCGGTGTCACGCAAGTCCTCACCTTGGCCTCGGGGTGTCTTCCCAGGTCCTTGGAGGTAACCCTGGGCGACATCCGTCTCTCCTTCGCGTCCTTTCCCTCCCCCAGCGCCAGGCGGCGCATCCAGTAGGTGCTCGATAAATACCCACAGATTTCAAGAGCAAGTTAACGTTGCCGCGCCGACCTTTCACGCTAGTCAGATCCCTGGAAGTTAGCCAAGTACCAAGCAGTTCGCACCGGGAGCGGATGTGAGGGGGGTGGGCAGAGTTGAACTGTAGAAGCCCATTCACGCAACAATTGTCTGAGCACCTACTGTATGTGAACATCATCCACCGCAGGGAATAAAAGACAGTCAAAGCGGTAAAGTAAGAATGTAGTTAGTGTGTCAGACGGCGATTCGAGGTAGGCAGAGAAATCCGACAGGGGAGGGGCTGAAGTGAGGCGAGGCTGGCGGGCCTCCGGGAGGAGGTGACCAGAAGAGGTAGCACCTCGGAGGTGGGCGGCTGCTCGGGCCAGCGTGCTAGGGCCTCGCCTCCGAAAGCACATTTAAACTCCCGCCACAGGCATGAGGCGGGAACGAATGCACCGAGAGGAGGGCGTAAGGCCCCGAATTAAGCCCCGGCCCCTCCCGGCAGGGACGGGGTTACGCCTGACGGGGCGAAGCGTCCCGGATGTGCGCATGCGCGGAGCGCGGAGTGCGCCTGCGCACAGCGCCGGGCGACGTGGCCGGCCGGAAGTGGCCCGTGCGGAACCTCCGGAGGACCACCGTAGTCAGTCGGTCAGTCCCGTGCCAGGTGCTGGTTCGCGCCCCCGCCGGCACCACCATGCTGAAGAAATTTGACAAGAAGGACGAGGAATCGGGTGAGGGGGGCGAGGCCTGGGGGAGGCCGGACCTATGCCCAGGCTCTCGGCGGCCTCCCCGGCGGCCTCTGTCCCGACCCGAGGCCCCGGGAGGGACGGGGGCTTGTGCGAGAGGCTGCCGCCGGTCAGTGGCAAGCCCTGGAGAGCCCGAGCAGGCTCCACTGCCCCGCACTCGTAAGCTCGGACCGCGATTCGCTGGGTGACCTTGGGCGGGTCGCACGCCTCTCTGGGCCTCAGTTTCCCCATCTGTTAGGGGAGGGCGCCGCGCGCGATGCTCTTGTGGGGATTCGCTGGGGCTGCGTCGGTGCTGACCGGACTGGGGAGCACAGTGTCCCGTGGCTGAGAACCCTGACTCTCATGCATTTACCCAGTAAACATATATTGAGCGCTTACTGCATGCCAGGCTGTACTGTGACCTGACATTGCAGTAGAACAAGTGAGACGCTCAGTGCTCGAGCCCAGAATATTAGAATGGTCGCGACGTAGTGGAGGAAACAGACGTCAGTCAGATACTGAGGTGTGTAACTAATTACACGTGTGATATCTGCCAAGCACAGACTCTAGTCGCTGGAAGTGGTGGTCCCGCACGTAGTAGGAACTCAGTTAAGTACCAGTTGCATAAATGAATGCAAGACGTGACACTCTGAGAAGCACACAAGGACTGTACCAGGGCTGCTGGGTGACTGTGAGTCAGTGGCTTGGGATGGAGGGAGCTCCCCTTGCAGGAGGATGGCTGGATCTACTGGCAGTTTGTAGAGCTTTGGTTGCCACTCAGAGGAGTTGGAACTTGACTAGGTTGGGCACTGGGACATGTTTCCCTTGGCTACGTCTGAGAGAGTTCTGAAATTCAGGGTCGCAGCCTGTGCTCAGTCCTGCCTGTGCTCTGACTGTAGGTGGAGGCTCCAACCCGTTCCAGCACCTCGAGAAGAGCGCAGTGCTCCAGGAGGCAAGTGTCATTTGCTCCCGTCTCTTCCGTCACGAGTGTTCCTAGTCGGCGTGCGGGCGCGTTCAGAGTGCTGGTTTAAAGGACAGCAGGGGAGAGACCTGCTCCTGGAAAGACGGGGGCACTTTGTTCCCGGGGAGTGTTCATTAGGCCTGTCTTTTTCTTTGTCTTCGTTTCTTCTTCTAGTTAATTAACAAGCGTTGCCAGGCTTCCCTGGTGGCGCAGTGGTTGAGAGTCCGCCTGCCGATGCAGGGGATGCGGGTTCGTGCCCTGGTCCAGGAAGATCCCACATGCCGTGGAGTGGCTGGGCCCGTGAGCCATGGCCGCTGAGCCTGTGCGTCTAGAGCCTGTGCTCCGTAATGGGAGAGGCCACAACAGTGAGAGGCCCACGTACCGCAAAAAATAAATAAATAAATAAATAAAAATAAGCGTTGTCTGACTATCCATTAGTTACTAAGTCAGCACATCCTCAGCTAATATTTAGGGAAAATTTCAGGAGTTGTTAATAGGTAAAGTAAGAAAAAAGCAAAACAAGACTCTTTCCTTATGAAGATAAGGTTGAGCAAATGTATTTATTTACGCTGGGCCTTCTCAGACCTCGACGTGCTTGAGGGCAGTCAGGGAAGGGAAATAAACTCAGCCAGAAGGTAATATCCTTGGTCGCTTCTTCCTAGGCCCGCGTGTTTAACGAAACTCCCATCAATCCTCGGAAATGTGCCCACATCCTCACCAAGATCCTCTACCTCATAAACCAGGTAACAGGGTGAGGCTTGGGGGTGGGGAAGATGGTACTGGGGTGTGTTGGGGGCAGGGGCACAGACCCTGTGTAGTTGTAGCCAGCAGCCCAGCTCTGGGTCCCCTCAGCGTCCCACTCCGATGTGTTGCCCTTGACGGAGCCTCTGCAGGGTCCGAGGGTCTGGCCTGGGCTGATCCGGCAGGAAGAGTATTCTGGCTCGTCTGTCCCAAGCTGAGACTTCTTTCTTGATTAAAACAGGGGGAGCACCTGGGGACCACAGAAGCAACCGAAGCCTTCTTTGCCATGACCAAACTCTTTCAGTCCAATGATGTAAGTGTCCCCACCCCAGCCCTCCTCCAGAGGGGGCAGCTCTGACAGGGTGGTGGGAGGGCCTCCTGTCAGCAAGGCTGCCTCATGCTGTGCCAGGGGTCAGAGGGCTTTTCGCATCTCTTGCGCAGCCCACCCTCCGTCGGATGTGCTACTTGACCATCAAGGAGATGTCCTGCATCGCAGAGGATGTCATCATTGTGACCAGCAGGCAAGTCTTGGTCTCTGAATGATCCACCGACACAGAGCCCATCTTCTCACGAGTACCAGGCGCTCAGACTTCGGCTTACGCATTGCCTGCGCCCTTTTTCTTTTTTTTTTTTTTAAATTTTTAACTCAGTTCTTCCTTCCTTCCTTCTTTTCTTTCATTTCTTTCATTTTTGGCTGTGTTTGGGTCTTCGTTTCTGTGCGAGGGCTTTCTCTAGTTGCAGCAAGCGGGGGCCACTCTTCATCAAGGTACGCGGGCCTCTCACTATCGCGACCTCTCTTGTTGCGGAACACAGGCTCCAGACGCGCAGGCTCAGTAGCTGTGGCTCACGGGCCTAGTTGCTCTGTGGCATGTGGGATCTTCCCAGACCAGGGCTCGAACCCGTGTCCCCTGCATAGGCAGGCAGATTCTCAACCACTGCGCCACCAGGGAAGCCCGCCCGTGCCCTTTTCTCCTTTGCTCTCCTGTCTCCCTCGTCCTTCAGTTACCCTGCCCACCAGTGGCAACCTCCAGGGTGGGCGGTTTCCCTTTTAATTCTCTGGCCTGAACTTAGGCACAGAGCCTTCCTTCCCTTGATTCCTCTCAGTCAACTGAGGCAGCCGGAAGTTTCACAAAGACTCTATCGAGTACCAAGAGAAAGCCCAGGGAGGATACACCTAGGGGTATATATACACGGGGAGCACAGGCAGACTCACTCACTAAGGACTGCTTTGCTCACTAAGTGTTAGGCTGAGGGATTCAGGGGACAGAGTGGACTGAAATATAATCCCTGGGCTCAGTTCTTTTATTGCTTCTTGCCACAGTTTCGGGGAGGACGTTATACATTCGTGTGTAGGTTCATTTAGACAATATTTATCGTCTGTCAGCCCCCGTGTAACTCCGGGAATAGAGCAGCAAACACGACAGGCATGGCCCCTGCAGCCCCAGAATTTACGGAGAAGTAAGCCAGCAGACAGGCATTAGGGAAGTGTGACGGCTCTGAGAGCAGATCAGGAGGACAGCCAACTTGAAATTGGGTCAGGAAAGGCCTCCTGGAACTGTCTGAGTGGAGTCCTGAGGGCTGAGTGAGAAGTAGCAGGACAGAGGTGGAGATGAGGGGGGCAGTGCGCTCGGCTGAGGGGACGCAGGTGCCAGGGCCTGGGGTGGAGAGCACGGCCTGTTTGGGGACGTCTCTGTGAGGGGCTGATGGGGATGGCAGCAGGAAGCCTCTGGAAGGTTTCAGTCAGAGCAGGGGAGTGACCCGGTCTGTTCAGTTTTATGAAAAACCCTCTGGCTGCTGTGTGGTGTTTGGTGGGGAAGGGTTAAGAGCACAGGGAGGACGCCCATTAGGAGACTGGCGTGGTGACCTGGGGTGGGCAGGGCAGGGCCGGGGGGGCAGGCCCGGCCCCTGCGTGAGGCTATCGCCTTGTCCCTGCAGCTTGACGAAGGACATGACTGGGAAGGAAGACAGCTACCGGGGCCCGGCCGTGCGCGCCCTCTGCCAGATCACTGACGTGAGTCCCCCTTGGCCAGCTCGGTCGCCGCGGGGTCTCACCCTTCACGTGCTCTAGCTCGTCCCCCGGCTCCTGGGAGGGGTGCGGGGACGCAGGACATGAGCCTGCTTCCTCCCTCCTGGCCATCCCTCCTCCACACCCTGTCTCCTGCACTCCTGAGGGCGGCAGGGACTGACCGGGCCCCCTCCCACCCACCCCTTGTCCCCGCAGAGCACCATGCTACAGGCTATCGAGCGCTACATGAAGCAGGCCATCGTGGACAAGGTGCCCAGCGTCTCCAGCTCTGCTCTGGTGTCTTCCCTGGTGTGTAGCCTCAGCAGGGGCTGGGGGCGGGCGCTGGATTGGGAGACTGAAGAAACATCAAAGTCACTTTCCAAAAGAAAAGAAAAGCTTCGTATCCCCAGATCTGAGAGTCCCACCTCCTTCTCAGTGAAG
Organism: Globicephala melas; assembly: GCF_963455315.2. Classification (NCBI taxonomy): domain Eukaryota; kingdom Metazoa; phylum Chordata; class Mammalia; order Artiodactyla; family Delphinidae; genus Globicephala; species Globicephala melas. Next base: position 1,875,787 of record NC_083324.2, on the reverse strand, counting down.
AGCTCCCGGGGAACTCTGGGTTAATTGAGGGGCCAGTTGGACAGCCTTGACCCATCCTTTGGGGTGACAGATTTTTGGAATTTGAGCCTGGCAGGAAGTCTGCCAGGGCAGGGAGAGTGAAGGTGGGAGCTGTCCCGAGTCTGTGCACTTCTCAGAGGACCCGGACGACAGAGGGGCCCTGGGCTGTGTCTGAGGGAAGACCCAGAGCCAGCTGAACTGTGGCCAGACCGGGAGGTGTGATGGCAGAGCATCCTGCCTGCCCACCCCTCAATGCGCCCTGTGCCCCACAGCACCTGCTCAAGTGCAGCTTCGACGTGGTCAAGCGCTGGGTGAATGAGGCCCAGGAGGCGGCATCCAGTGATAACATCATGGTCCAGGTGAGCAAAGCAGTGATATTGAAGATACTTAGGCTGGTGGCGCTGTCCTGGCCAGACAGCATGGACTCTTACCACGGAGATCCTGGCGGCCCCTGGCTGGAGCAGGCTTTAATCGTTTTGTCATTGTGGGGAGACTTGGGGGATTTGGGGAAAGAATCCAGGGCACCACTTGCAGGGGGAGTTGGGTTGGAGACGTTACTAGCTGGTACCGAAATAATCGAGTGTTTTGATAGCCAGGGTGTTGTTTTGGGGTATGCGACGCAGCTGACCTGGCCCAGCTGGCTTTGGTAGTGATGCACGGAAGCATCCTGGTGGGGCTTTCGTGTGCTGATCTCTTCCTCAGTGACTTCAGCCAGGAACCCCTTTATTTCCGTGAGTCTCAGTTTCCTTGTCTGTAAAACAGGAAAGAAAGTCTTCGCCTCACAAAGCTGTGAGGATCAAATGAGAGCTTCTGTAGCCTCTGCCCATCTGCCTACCTGCAGCCTCCCTGTGTGGGCATCTGTTCCCTCCCTCTGTGCCCTTTGTGCTGGGTCTCATCTCCAGGACCAGCTGTGGCCCCTCAAACCCTTCCCAGGGTCAGAGAAGCTTCCCACATAGAAGGCCCTTGAGTGTCACCCTGGTAAGGAATTAGGAAAGAGCAGAGGGGACAGGAGGTAACTCCGTGTGCCTTCCCTCTGCAGACCTAGCCTTGCCGGCAGCAGCCACAAGTCTTTGGGCAGGGCAGTGGGGGCAGAAGTACCTGTCACACGGTGTCACACGTAAGGTCTGACGCTGTGAGGGCTCACATCTGCACGGCACCTTTCGACACGTGTCCCCCTCGAGGCCTGGCTCCCGCTTTCTCTATCTGGTCAGAGACACCTGGTCTCCTCCTGGTCTTCCATCTGTGGCACCTGTTGTCCTCTCCACACCTGCACTCACGCTGCCTGTCGAGGCCCTTGCTGAAATTGGAGACAGATAAGGACCGCAGACACCTAGGTGGCTTGTTGGGCACGGTCGTACCCAGGCTCTGGAGGAAGCGACCACGATGCCCATCCCAGAGATGAGGAGGCCAGAGCCCAGAGGGACCGTGACCTTCAGAGCCCCACGGCCAGGGAGCCCGGCCTCACAAGCCCGTGCTCTGCTGCCCTTTCCCGCTCTCTAGTACCACGCGCTGGGGCTCCTGTACCACGTGCGGAAGAACGACCGCTTGGCCGTCAGCAAGATGATCAGCAAGTTCACGCGGCACGGCCTCAAGTCCCCCTTTGCCTACTGCATGATGATCCGCGTGGCCAGCCGGCAGCTGGAGGAGGAGGACGGCAGGTAGTGGCACCGTGTCCCCCCTCATGCCACGCGAGGCCTTGCCCGTCTCCCGGACGGGCCCCCCAGCGTCCTCTTGCCGCCTGTTGTCCCGCAGCCGCGACAGCCCGCTGTTCGACTTCATCGAGAGCTGCTTGCGCAACAAGCACGAGATGGTGGTGTACGAAGCCGCCTCGGCCATCGTCAACCTGCCTGGCTGCAGTGCCAAGGAGCTGGCCCCGGCCGTGTCAGGTGACCAGGCGCTCCCCACCCAAGCCCCGCACGCCTGTGCCTGCCAGGAGCTAGGGCCTGGGCCAGGGGGCACGGGAAAGAAAGGAAATGCCCTCAGGCGGGCTGCAGGCTACGGTTAAGAGAGGGCATCAGTCCCCAGGCAGCACCTGCTCCCTGCCGGGCCAGGGCCTCTCACCTGGGCTCCGGCGGGTGGCAGAGGCGAGGTTCAGAGGCGCTCTGCCGCCTGCGGGTGGCTGCCGTGGCAGGAGGGCCCGGCGGAGGAAGCCCGCATTTATGAAGCCAGGGCCCGGGCCGTCTCAGGGAGGAGAAAGAGGGCTTGGTCAGAGTCTGGACAGGAGCGTGGGTTGCAGTCCTGGCTCTGTGGCAGGGCAGCTGGGCGAGCCTGGGCGAGCCAGCTGTCCTCTCTGCGGGAAGGATAGCAATCGTGCCGTTACGCTGGCAGCGTGGTGCACGCGGCACCTGCGCTCTGGGCGGTCGTGCAGCAGAATCCGCTGGGCTCCCGCTGCTGTCGGGCCAGCTGCTGAGTGATCAGTGCCTTGATCGTGCAGACCCCTGTGCTGAGCGTTGAGATCTCACTACATGTCGGGGTAGCAGGCACGTGACGGTGGGCTAAGTGTTCAGTCCTGGAAGGCGGGTGCATTGAGAAGTGGGACTTGGAGCAGGAGGGAAGGGGCAAGCGTCCCAGAAGGACAGGCCTAGTAATGGAAGCCATGATGTTCTGCCAGAGAGTTCCAGCTGCAGAGGTTGAGGAATGGTTGGCCCTCCTGCTTTTCTCATGTTCTCCAGAATAAGGTTGCAAACCTGTCAGGCAGAGAGATGGGGTTCACATTTGCAGAGAGAAGTCTCTCCTCCTCCTTGGCGACAGAAGCAAAAGAACTAAATGAATTCATTCCCTGGTTCGAATGTTTGTTCTTTCTTGTTATATTATTCATGTTCCAGAATAACGAAAGTCAAACAGAGAGAGCTTTTAAAATAAGGGTTAAGAAAACCGTAAATAAGTGCTGAAAAAGTATAAGAGAATGGAAGCCAAGTTATGGGAGAGGAGCATAGACACCGCAGAAAACAGCAGCCATGTTCTCCGCTCCAGCGAGTGCACCCGGAGCCTGAGCTTCCTGAGGCCAAGGCACGGGCTGGGGCGGCCGATGCTCTGCCGGGACCCCGGGTAGGGCAACGGCTTGGGCCCCGGGGCAGGCAGCCCCGGATGTCAGTCCTGGATCTGCCACTTCCTGGCTGCTGGCCTCGTTCCTTCAGTCGCTCTGCCCCTTTGTGCCTTGGCCTCTGTGTCTGTGAAATGGGGAGATACGGGAGCTGCTTTGCAGGCGTGTGGGGACTCGCGGGGACACGGCAGGCAGTGCTCAGCCCTCTGCCCGGCACTCTAGGCTCCCACGTGTGAACCGCTGGGCGGTTGCAAGTGTGCCCACGGGTCCGTGCGAGGCTCAGGTGCCCACGCGGAGGACGGCTGTCTCCTTGGTTGGGGTGGTGGCACCAGCAGGAGGACAGCTGGACGCAGCCTCAGAGCCCTTGCATGTGTGCCCCGCCGCTGTGCCCGGTCCCTGCCCCTCGTGGGGGCCCCTGGGCTTCCCGGCAGCCCAGCAACCGTATTTGTCTCCCCGCAGTGCTCCAGCTCTTCTGCAGCTCCCCCAAGGCTGCGCTCCGTTATGCCGCTGTCCGCACCCTCAACAAGGTGAGTTCGGAGTGGGCGGAGTGGGGCTGGGGGAGTCTCCTGGCTCCCGCCCTGCGGGAGGTGCAGCCCTGGCCCGCCTCTGTCCTCTGGCAGTGACCTGAGCTCACCCGAAGGACCAGCGGAACGGTGGGGGACCTGCTGTACCCCGTCCCTGTCCTCATGTCTTTCCTCCCGAATCAAAACAGGTGGCCATGAAGCATCCATCTGCGGTGACAGCTTGTAACCTGGACCTGGAGAACCTGGTTACAGACTCGAACCGCAGCATCGCCACGCTGGCCATCACCACTCTCCTCAAGACGGGCAGCGAGGGCAGCATCGACCGCCTCATGAAGCAGATCTCCTCCTTCATGTCAGAGATCTCGGACGAGTTCAAGGTCCATAGCCCCCGCCTGCCGCGTCCCCGCTCCGAGCCGGGGCGGAGGTTCTGGGGGGCTGGTGGGGCGGAGGGCGGGCAGAAGTGCGCGCGATGCTGCTTCCGGCTTTTGTCCAGCAAGGCCAGGAGCCTCCAGGCCAGCTTGTTAAGTTCTTCAGTGTTTCTTGTTCGCTTGCCATGTGCTGGGCAGAGTTTGGAGAAAGGGGAACAGAGCAGTGGACAGACCTGTCCTGCTCTCGTGGAGCTTGCTTGCTGAGGAGGGGAGGTGGGCAGTCAACGAGGTGGGACACGGTAATTTCACACACTAGTGCAGGGAGGAAACCCCACAGGGTAGAGGTTCCCAGGAGGAGCTGCCCCGGGGCGGTACCTGGGAAGACATGGGAGAAAAGGCAGAAGCAAGTGTGTTGGGAACAAGAGGAAGGGGCTGAGGTGCCAGGTTGGGGGCTTTGCGGCCAGTGGAGGCCATGAAGTCGGAGCAGGTGGTGGCGAGACCGTGTGAGGCCCGGGGGCTCGTGATAAAGAGCTGTGGCTTTAAGGAAGCTGCTAAAGCGTTTTCTGTAGTGTTCTCTAAACTTTTATTTTCAAACAATTCACAGAAGGTTGTAAAGAAATACACTGAGAATTCCCGTGCTCCCCTCCCCCAGCTGCCTCGTCCTCCAGCACCCGCAGGGCCACAGGACAGTGTCACAGCACAGGCACAGGCCGCAGTTTGCTCACGAGTTACGCGTGTGTGTGTGTGTGTGTGTGTGTGTGTGTGTGTGTGTGTGATACTGGATTCTCAACTGCACCACCACCAGGAGACTCCCTGCATAGCTGCACCCATCCCCTCCTCCCCTCCCTACACGCTGTTCTCAACTTCTGTAACAATGTTATTTCACAACAGTTAACATAAACGTTAGTGTGTTGTTGGAGAGCTTTAATCAGGGCAGGAGGCAGACAGACGGCAATGTGAATGACTGTGATAGAGCATGGTGAGTTCTGTAGCAGGAATGATACAAAGTAGGCGGAATAAACTCTGCCTGTGGGTTGTAGGAATACTTTGTAGACTGTGGAATGACACAGCGAGACTTGCGTGTAGAGAGATCCTTCCCAAGCAGCTGGAGGGTGAACTGGACTGAGGCTTGGTTGTGGGAGCTGGGCAGAGAGGCGAAGGCACCCGCAGGCCTGGGAAGCGGGAGGGGGGCTGGTCTCAGAGCCCCTGGGGAACAGGGCGCCATGTGACAGCTGAGGGCGTGAACGTCCTCAGAGGTGAGTCCGTGTTCTAGTTTGGTCACGGTGCTGTGGATGCGTTTGGGGAAGGAGGGAGATAGTCAGGGCTGAGAGGAGGGAAGCGGGGGTAATGGTGGTGATTGTGGCCAAGTTTGAGGTGCCCATGGGCACCAGGTGCAGTTGTATGGTAGACATTTGGAAGCACTGCTCTTGAACTCAGACCAGAGACAAAGATTTGGGCGTTGGGGGCATAGACGAGGTGGTTAAAACCACGGGAGGAGATGAGATTGCCAAAGAGACTGAGAAGAGTAGAGGGCTGGGGCCAGAGCACCCCAAGGGGCAGCCTGAGCTGGAAGGCTCAGGGGTGGGAATGGTGGGGGAGGGGAGAAGCAGGACAGGCGGGATGGAGGGGCTGGCGGACTTTGCTTGAAGTCTGAGTAGAGGGACCCAGAGTCTGGATCTGGGCCTCGGGACTTCTGTGCATGCCTCCCTGTCTGGGGGGCTCGGGGCTGTGGGCCCCCCGAGGGTGGAGGTGGGGCTCCCCTCGCGTCTTGGCCTGTTGCTCCCAGGGCCCGGCCCTGCCTGAGGAAGGACTCTGCTGGCACTGGGTGCATGAAGTAACCACCAGGTGGCAGGGCTGCCGCTAACGCATGTCTGTTTGGCCCAGGTGGTGGTGGTCCAGGCCATCAGCGCACTGTGTCAGAAGTACCCTCGCAAGCACGCCGTGCTCATGAGCTTCCTGTTCTCCATGCTGCGTGAGGAGGTAAGAGCAGGGCGCTCGGGCGCCAGGTCTCCTGTGTGGGTGGTGGCCTGGCCGCTGGCTCCACACCCAACTAGTTCTCGGGTGTACCCAGTCCACCTGCTGGCCGGCTGCTTTCCCGGTGCCCGTGGCCCTTGAAACTCCTCATGGACTGACAGTGTAAACATGCACCAGTCACTGTGATCACACTGATAACCCTAATGGCACGCTACCCGGGCTCTAAAGACCCAGCAGATGCCCCAAGGTGACGCTTGTGTAGACGATGGGAAACTGAGTTCTGTCTGGTGTCATCTTGCGTAGAAATATTCCAGCCGTTCCAGGAGCTCCAGGGTGGTTTCTTGGGAAACTGAGGCTAATAACGTGACATTGGTTCTCTTTTTGTTCCTGACGTGAGTTAGTGATTCACGTGGGCCACCTTTCTTGGTTGTCTCAACAGAACTGGTCCGTTCAGAGGAGCAGAAGCAGAGTGTTCATGCAGTAGATTTGGTCCCCAGATATTTGGTGGCCCTTTGCCCCAGCCCCAGATGGGCCCTTGGACCAAGGCAGTAGAGGAACCATTGCCTTGGGTGCCTTTGGGGTTCCCAGGAATATGAGAAGGGAGCAGGGCTTAGGGTGCCTTCAGCTGACGGCCCAGCACAGTGGAGACACCACACAGCATGAACCATCTTGTGATCCTCATAACAGGCCTTGTCGTAGACGTTATTTTCTCCCTTTAAAAATCAGGGATCTGAAAAAAAAAAAAAAAAAAATCAGGGATCTGAGACCACCTGCCTGTGGCCACCTGGTCAGTAAGTGTCTGGCTCCAGAGCCCGTGGTTTTCTCCCGGACCTCCCTGCCTCCCAGGACAACGTGTGGCTCCACGGAAGACAGCGTGAGAGCTTCACTCATTAGAACACAGCGCTCAGACACCGAGACCCTGTCTGCTAGAAAAGGGTCTGTCCCTCAGCCGAGGGTGTGTCAGCCATGTGCCGCTGCAGGCAAAGCCCTGCAGTTACTCTGAACCTGTCAGTGCCCAGTCGGCGGGCAGGCTGCAGAACCGGTATCATAGCGAGGGCACCTGCTGACCGAACAGCCTTATTGAAATGTAAGGCGCGTGTGTAATTCACAGAGCGTATTTATTCTTCACAGTAATCCATGAGGTCAGTACACTAATGGTCCTTGTTATGAAGGTACCTGAGGCTCAGACAAAGAGAGTGACTTATCACGGCCGTAACACAAACTAATCTGAGAACAGGGGCCAGATTTGACCCACAGACAAGTTCTGCTTCGGTTGTGCAGAGTTTTACACATTTTGAATTAGTAGCCGTTATTTAAAAATCAGGAAAACCACCTCGATAGGTTTCCAGTTTCTCTTTAAAAACTTCTAAGACCTGGCAACGCTAGGCCGCGTGGTGATTTCGCTCTTTAGGTGGGATGGGCACTATGCATGCGCCAGCATCCCATCCCGTGTGCCGCGCCTTGCCGGGTTACGGCCGGGCGCCTAGCGGGTATCTCACTTGCCACTTCTGTCATTAAAGTCTGTAAGTGGCAGAGCATAGATTTGACCCGGGATCTTTTGTCTCTCTACTGCCCTATTCTGCCTTTTTTTAAACTGTGATAAAGTACCCACGACATAGAATTCTATTATCTGCCTTTAAGTGTAGAGTTCAGTAGTGTGAAGTACCTTCACACTGGCGTGCAGTTAACCTCCAGAACGTTTTCATACTGTGAAACTGAACTCTGTTCCCATTAAACACTAACACCCCACTCCTCCAGCATCCACATCACCCATTCTGCCTTTATCTCAAACTTGGAAAGAAAATGAAGTCCCAAATATTTCTCTTAAGCCATCTACTCTTAGAACCGGCAGGGCCCCAGCGAGCATTCAGCCCGAGCCTTTTGTTTTACACAAAAGGGAGGTCGAGGCCGGGAGAGCCGGGCCCTCGTCACCGGGTTCAGTGCCTGGACCGCTGTGCCGGGTCCCGTTAGGCTCTGGAGAGAGCAGCCTCGGCACTCAGCTCGCCCCTTGTGCGGCAGGGCGGCTTTGAGTACAAGCGGGCCATTGTGGACTGCATCATCAGCATCATCGAGGAGAACTCGGAGAGCAAGGAGACGGGGCTGTCGCACCTGTGCGAGTTCATCGAGGACTGCGAGTTCACCGTGCTGGCCACGCGCATCCTGCACCTCCTGGGCCAGGAGGGGCCCAAGACCAACAACCCCTCCAAGTACATCCGCTTCATCTACAACCGAGTGGTCCTGGAGCATGAGGAGGTCCGGGCAGGTGGGTCAGCAGGGCTGCCCCTGGGCCCCGGGCTTGCCCTGCAGTAGACCCCCCAGCAAAGGGCCCTGAGCCCCCGGGGGGACACGGGCACCTGCCTTACAAGCTCGGTGTTTTATAATCTTGTAGCAAGGACCTTAGATGTTTGGGCGTCATCTAGGTGAATGGTTCTTAACCTCTAATTCGGCTTAGTGATTTTTTTGTTTTTAAGTGTCACTATATGTCGTCGTTTAACTTTCTTTCTCTCTTTCTCGCTCCCTTTTTCCTTTCTTTCCTCCTTTCTTTCTTTCTTTCTTCTTGGTGTTTAGTTTTTTATTTTTAGTAATAGCTTTGTTGAGATATAATTCACATACGATAAAACTCACTCTTTTAAATGAGTGTGCAATTCAACGTGCAACCATCATATTCTTAACTTTACTTTTAATTTATTGCTCTTTTTTACCCAAGCCCTCTCTGGACAGATGCTCCTCTCAGCAGTTGTTACTCATTCAGTAGTAGTTTGTTCTCTTGTTTATGGTCGTGTACTGCTTCACCGTGAGCTGAGGCCATTTGGATACCGAAGTTGAGGGCAGCTCTCGTGGCCTCTTCTTAGTTAGTACTGAAAAGGACTCCTGGGACCCAAGAACAGGGCTGCCTTCCCCGTGAGAGGCGAGGAGTTGAGGCCGGGTGGTGCCCACGTGACCGAGGCTCCTTGTTTCATGGTGTCGGGTTGGGCCTGCTGGGTCGGGGCTGCTTGGCTCTGGATGGCCCGTTCCGAGCCCTGGCAGTAAATCGTATTTGCTTCGTAAACACAGGCGCTGTCAGTGCTCTGGCCAAGTTCGGAGCGCAGAACGAAGAGATGCTGCCCAGTATCTTGGTGTTGCTGAAGAGGTGAGTCCAGGCCACGGGCCTGGTGGACAAGTGTTCCCTTGGACCCAGGCCTCTGTCCTTTGTATCTTTTTAATTGAAAAAGGGGAGAAAAGATACACAACTATTGATTATAGGAAAAAATGGAAACACAGAAAAGTATGGGACTTCCCTGGGGGTCCAGTGGGTAAGACTCTGCCCTCCCAATGCAAGGGGCCCAGGTTCTATCCCAGGTCGAGGAACTACATCCTGCATGCCGCAACTAAGACCCTGAACAGCCTAAATTAATTAATTTAAAAAAAAAGAAAAGCATGAAAAATAATGTCATGCAAAAATCCCTCCACCTAGGCGTTAATTTGAGGTGTTTTCTATTTTTAAAAAACAGCTTTATTGAGATATAATTCGAGACCCATACGATGTACCCATTTAAAATGTATAATACGATGGTTTTAGTATATTCAGAGTTGCATAACGATTGCCACAGTCTAAGTTGAAAACTTTTTTTGGGGGCCATGTCGCATGGCTTGTGGGATCTTAGTTCCTGACCAGGGATGGAACCTGTGCCCCCTGCAGTGGAAGTGCAGAGTCCTAAGCACTGGACCACTGGGGAAGCCCCGACAACATTTTTAGCACCCCCAAAAGAAACAGTGTACCGATGAATAGTCATCACAGTTCCCCCCAGCCCCCCAGCCCTAGTCAGCCACTCGCTTTCCTTCTGGCTCTGGATTTGCCCGTTCCGGACACCTCATATAAACTCAGGCATACAGTGTGTCGCCTTTCATGTGTCTGGCTTCTTCATGATGTTTTCAGGGTTCATCCGTGTTGTAGCATGTGCCAGAACTTCATTCCTTCTTATGGGCAGATAATATTCCATTGCATGAATAGACCACATTTTGTTTGTCGGTACATCCGTTGATAGGCATCTGGGTTGTTTCCACTTCGTGGCTGTTGTGACTAGTGCTGCTGTGAGCAGTTGTGTGCGACTTTTTGTATGACGTGTTTTCGGTTCTCTTGTGTGTATACCCAGGAGTGGAATTGTTGGGTCATGTTAAATTCTTTTGTGATGTATGCTGTGGGTATAGGAGATTGCCTCCCTCACTGGGTGGGCTCTGGGGAGAGGGTCCAGGGAGTATGAATACGGCCACCTCCTAGTTAATTAGAGTCCCGCGGGCCCTTCTGGCATTTAATGCCTAGGTCCACATCCGAGGACTGAGCTTTAAGAGACCTGCTTCCTCTCACTGACCTCTGCTGAAGCCCTGCAGCATCCCTTCTGCCACCCTGGTCAGGAGGACCTTGTGTTCTGGCCACAGGTGTGTGATGGACGATGACAATGAAGTAAGGGACCGGGCCACCTTCTATCTCAGTGTCCTGGAGCAGAAGCAGAAGGCCCTCAATGCAGGCTATATCCTAAACGGTGAGTCTTTTCCTGGCTGACCCTGACGCAGCCCCGTAACGGAGCTGCAGTCTCGCCAGGCAGGGGGATTCGGAGGCAAGACGCTCTCGGCTGGGCTTTCATGGCAACTGCACAGCATCACTGTGATCTCAGGAGACCCAGGGCCCTGCGTTCACAGCCCTGTGGGTGGAAACAGCCCAGTGAATTGAAACACTAGTTAGTCATAAGAGCCTCCATTTGCAGAGTGCTTTACCCTTTATAAGTCCCTCTCCTATGTCCGTTTACTCCCCACATCAGTCCTGCAAAGGACGATGTCATGAGAAAGTGGGACCTCAGAGGCCTAAGTGGTTTCCCAAGGTCCTACAACCTCGACCCCAGGACCTCAGTCTCCCACTGGCCTCTAGGTCTGACCGTGTCCATCCCTGGTCTGGAGAGGGCTCTGCAGCAGTACACTCTAGAACCATCGGAAAAGCCTTTTGACCTCAAGTCTGTGCCCCTGGCCACCACACCCATGGCAGAGCAGAGAACAGGTAAGTAACACCTGCACTCCTTTCATAGACCCTCCGGTCCAGGCCTCCGCTGGAGGGTCTGCGTTGGCTGCAAAGTCACTAAACCTGCCCAGGATGGATGGGGCTGTGCTAGGCGGAGGGAGTTATCCCGTCTGCCTCTGGCCACAGGAAATGAAGACACGTAGGCACAGACACCTGCTCTCTTCCTCACGTGCTCTGTACTTCACACTCTGCGGGGTGGAAGTTATAATCCCTGAGTAACAGCACCGTGGTCAACACTACCCTGGCCCGTTCCTGGAGTTGTGGGTCACCATGCATGTTTGTTCCTGCAGAAAGCACCCCCATCACAGCAGCCAAGCAGCCTGAGAAGGTGGCAGCCACCCGGCAGGAGATCTTCCAAGGTGAGTAGTGGTGCTTGGCAGGGCTTCCCGGGGCCGCGGCTAGGGTAACGGTTCTTCTCCAGGGAATTAAGAGTAGGAACTGTCATTGATTGAGTCTCTCCTGAGTGCTGGGCTCTGAGAGTGTTTAGACAGCATGTTTGACCCTCAGGTGGAGGTTATTGGGTCCATTTGATATTGGAAGATTCGGACGTTCAGAGAGAGACAGTGATTTGCCCAAGTTTGCACAGCAAGAAGGGGAGGTGCGGGGGTGGCGGTGGAATTAAGATCCAGCTCCAACTGGCTCAGAGCTGCCTCGGCCCTGGTTCTAAGGCTCAGTTCCCTGAGGCCCAGGCCAGTTCCGGATGTCTGATGCCATATAGCTGACTCAAGGGACACAGTCCTTTGTCTCGGGTTCCAGACGTGTTCCGTCCACGTTGTCTTGCAGGGTTTTGTTTAGGTTTTCATCTGTCCCTCTGCATTTTTTAAGGGGAGAGGCTGCGTGTCCAGTTGCCAGACCACGTTATCCACTAGATTCCTACCTTTGAGGCCTAGCACGTGTCCCTCGCCCTTGGTGATGCCCTCCCTGAGCTCCTCTCTTCTCCTCCGTGGTCCTGTGCAGTTCTCCACGTTCTGTCGTCTATATTCTCTGTCATTGCACTTAGTGCCTTCCTTCCTCGCAGTAGGCTCCCAATTATCGTTGAGTTAAACAAAATCCCACCTTTTCCATTCCCTTCCCGAACCCTGTCTTCCATCAACATACTGTCTCAGATTCAGCAAAACTAGGATCCTGAGCTGAGTGGGATCACTGTAATCCGAAACGTTTCCTGTGTGTTAGTTCTCTCTTGCTGCTGTCACAAGTTACCGTGAAGTTAGTGGCTTAACGTAACACAAATGTATTACCTTGTTCTGAGGACAGAAATCCAAAATGGGTTCCGCCGTGTTGGCGGTGCCAAGCTCCCTCTGGAGGCTCTGAGGGGTTTGTCTTTGGCAGCCGCCTACGTTCGCTGCCTAGAGCCCCCGTCCTCTGTCTTCAAAGCCAGAAGTACAGCCACAGTCACATCTCTCTGCCTCTGACCCTCCTGCCTCCCTCTCACCAGGACCTTGTGGTCACTTTGGGCTCACCCAGATAATTCAGGAGATGCTCCCCAGCTCAAGATGCAACGTAATCTCTGCAAAGTGAGGGAACATACTCACAGGTTCTGGGAATTAGCTCGTGCACATCTTGGGGGCCGTTGTTCTGCCACGCCCTCCAGGGAAGACTCCTTTGAAGCCTCTTCCAGGGACTCAAGCCCATTTGTAAACAACCTTCCGAAGCCTAATGTTTATTGATCACGTGTTAAGTTCCAGGTTCTTTGCTAGATCTTGACCTCTATTGCCTCTTCTATCTTCACAACAACCCTGTGGACAAGATGATTGTATCTATTTTATTGATGACGAGTCTGAAACTCAGGGGCGGTAGTTTATAGCTACTAGCAGAGTCCCCCAGGCAGTAAGGGGCAGCGTGTCCGCAAACTTGATGCCCAATGAAATCAGTTCCCATAGAAAAGCACTCTGGCGGCTGATGCCCACAGGGGGCCTGAATGTGCCTCCTAATACGTAAGCTGGCTCTCTCTGGGCTTCTTATCGCCTGCACGTTCAGACGGCTGAAGCAGGCACACAGGCTGCCTCTTTGTGGGGGGAGAAGGACAAATAATAATAATGCCTTCCTTCTCTCCCTGTCCCTGAAATGTGAATCGAGTACCTGCTCAGGCAGAATATCAAATCCCTGGCCTCAGGCACAGTTCTTTTCCACATGGAGTTCAATTTAACTGGGAAGACAAATTAAAAATCTTGAGTAGTGGTCTTCAGATATCAGTATACATCAGAGTCATCTGAGGAAACTTGTTAGAAATGCAGATTGCTGGATCCCAAACCCAGGAATTTTGATAGAGCCGATCTGGGATGGGTCCAGGAATCTGCGTTGTTAACAAGCCCTCACCCCCAGGTAATTCTGACACAGGTGATTCATGACCACTCTGTGGGGAATTCTGCCCCTGCCGTAGAATAGGGGCAGCTGCCAGACGCCTTGTTCACCTGGACTCACCAGGGCTGGAACCTGGCTGTGGGCCGCAGGGAGAGGCCTTACCAAACGCCCACCGTCCACACCAAGTTGTGTTTTCTGCAACACTCTGAATCTGCAGCCTGTCCTTTTGGGCCACCGTCTTAACTGCCCCATGTCGAAGACCAGTTTGTTCTTTCACCTGGTTCCGTGGCCATCACAGCATTCAGCTCCTCGTAGCCTTTTCCCAGTCTCCCTCTTTTAAGAATCCTTGCTGAGCTTCTAAGGTTGAGGGAGTCTCCAAATGGCTTAGGCCTGGGACGTTGGGCCTGATGTCCATTGGTTGCTCTGGCGTCTTGTGTGGGACAGCGGGGCGGGGTGTTTCATGTGGGTGGCACAAGCTGAGCAGTGAGGGAGGTGAGGAAACGCTCGGGTTTGTTCGGGAAGTCGGGAGTGACCACTGCAGTGGGTGGGAGAGCTTGAGGACCAGGCCTGAGGATTGAGCAGCTGAGTGAGCGTGTGGCCTGGGGGTTTCAGAGCAGCTGGCAGCAGTGCCCGAGTTCCAGGGGCTGGGGCCCCTCTTCAAGTCCTCACCTGAGCCCGTGGCCCTCACTGAGTCGGAGACAGAGTACGTGATCCGCTGCACCAAACACACCTTCCCTGAGCACATGGTCTTCCAGGTGAGCCGGGGGGAGGCCCTCCCGCAGGGCCCTGGCACCCCACACCGGTGCTTGGAGCCCAGCCCGATGCCAGATCCACGACCAGCTGCTGTGTCCCTCGAGTCCTTGGTGCAGGGCCTCTGTGGCTCCTGAGTGTCCACGTGCAGACACGGGGCCTGGGACGGGGGCCTGGGATGGGCGTCGGCGTGGCCCTGGGGTGAGAGGCAGGACCTCCTGGCTGCTCCTGTGCAGCAGGCTTGGGTCCAGGGCAGTGTCTCAGCGCCCACCCCCCGCTCCCTGGTCCAGTTTGACTGCACGAACACGCTCAACGACCAGACTCTGGAGAACGTCACAGTGCAGATGGAGCCCACGGAGGCCTACGAGGTGCTGTGTTACGTGCCCGCCCGGAGCCTGCCCTACAATCAGCCCGGCACCTGCTACACGCTGGTGGCCCTGCCCAAGGAAGACCCCACGGCGGGTGAGCCCCTCTGCAGATGCCCCCCGGCCTTGTGGGAGCCCCTGGGGGCGGGTGGCTTGTGCGCCAGCTGTTTGTTTCCTGTCAGAGCTTCAGCTCCTTGAGGTCAGTCCCGAGAAGAAGAGAAGGACGGCTAAGTCCTGGGGCTTCTCACGCATCCGCTCACTTCCTCCTCATAGACCCCTGGGGAGCAGGGAAGTAAGACTCGGGTCAAATGGCTTGTCTGAGTTCACGTGGCTGGTAGGACGCCTGGTCCTCAAACCAGGACTCTCTCATTGTACCAGGAGAGAGCACAGAGGAAGGCCCAGAGACAGGCACAAACATGGACTGTCTCAGGTCCACTCCAACCAAAGAAACCAGGTGCTTTTTCCAGGAGCCACCCTGCAGCATCCCTGCATTCCTCTGTCTTCCTTCCCTGTGAGGGCAACTCCTGGGGGCTGCAACCTGGCTCTCCTGCCTTCTACAAGCCGGTGCCCTCTGTCCAGATTTGTGGGGCCGGGTGGCATGTGCCGCTAGTGCAGATGCAGCTGAGGCCTAAAGGGCAGGCTGTGGCCGCGCGCCCACAGAGGACCTCGCCCGACTGCCCGGCCTTCCCTCCCCGCAGTGGGCTGCACGTTCAGCTGCATGATGAAGTTCACTGTCAAGGACTGCGATCCCACCACCGGGGAGACCGACGACGAAGGCTATGAGGATGAGTATGTGGTAAGAAGCTGGGGCAAGGAGGCTTCAGGAGCTGACAGCCAGTCTTGAAGCATTTTCTTGCTGGTTTTGGTTTTGAAAGATTTTTTTTTAAACTTAAAAAATATATAAAAAGAAAACTTGGGAAATACAAAAACAAAGTATACAGAAACAGGAAAACATTACCCATAGTCCTTGGGAATGACTGGGGGGGCGGGGGCAGCTGTATCATTGCGGTTATTCTGTACATTACAGATCTTGCTGTGCTCACTTAGAACCAGAGTGTATTATCCTGTCATTACAAATACTTCATAAACACAATTTTTAATGACTTTAAGATACTCCCTTATCTTAATATATCCTAACTCACTTGACCTCGTATTCCTTAAACGCTTGGCATTTGTGATTCCAAATTTTCACTTCAAAAAAAAATTTTTTTTGGCCGCACTGCACGGCTTGTGGGATCTTAGTACCCCAACCAGGCATTGAACCTGGGCCCTTAGCAGTGGAAGCGTGGAGTCCTAACCTCTGCACTGCCAGGGAATTCCCAAATTTTCACTTTTTAAATGCTACATTAAGCATCCCTTTGGGTACAAATTTTTATCTGCATTTCAAGTTATCTTCTTAGGACAGATTCCTAGAAGTAGAATAATTAGGTCAAAGGCTAAGTCTGATTTTAAGACTTTTTTGAGGGACTTCCCTGGTGGCACAGTGGTTAAGAATACGCCTGCCAGTGCAAGGGACACGGGTTCAAGCCCTGCTCCAGGATGATCCCACATGCCGTGGAGGAACTAAGCCCGTGCGCCACAACTACTGAGCCTTTGCTCTAGAGCCCGTGTGCCCTAGAGCCCATGCTCCGCAACAAGAGAAGCCACTGCAATGAGAAGCCCATGCACCACAATGAAGAGTAGCCCTCGCTCGCCACAACTAGAGAAACCTCGTGCACAGCAGTGAAGACCCAACACAGCCAAAAAAAAAAAAGGACTTTGATTCATACTGTCAAATTGCTTTCTAGAGAAATTGGATCAGTTTGCATCTGCTGGGCAGTCCTTTCATGCACTGAAACGTCCCTTCCAGTTCCAGCTCTCAGAGCTTGCATGGAGCTGAGTGCAGGGTTGTTCTGGGGTTTGCCCCGGTCACAGTGGCTCAGTGCCATCTGAGTGCAGACCCTGATACTAAACCTGGCATGGAGATTATCAGAGCCCTCATGTCCAGAGGGGCAGTCACCGAATAACAGCTGATGGTCACTTGTGTCCTCCCAGGCCCATTGCTGAGGATGGGCCTTCCCTGAGCCAGCAATGACCTAAGGGCGGGAACTGCCCCAGGACAGGAGGGCTGGGTCTGAGGCATAGCTTCTACCGTAGGAGCTGAGTCCCGCTTGTGAACACCTTAGACGTGCACAGGGGTGGGGGCTCAGTGAAGAGCTGTTGGCTGAATGAATGGGGAACCTTTGTGTAGTTAGTTCAAGGTGGGGGGCAGGACAACGTGTCGGCCCCAGGGAGGACACGGCTGAGTCACAGGATGCGGGCCTCGCTCCCGTCCAGTCTGGCGCTTACTCCAGGCTTCAGAGTGATGTGTTCTCATAGCTGCCACCCGAGGATGAGGACAGTGGGCCCTCCACATCTGTTGGTTCTGCCTCCATGTGTTCAACCAACAGATAGAAAGTATTCAGAATCGGGGTGCGGGGTGTTCCAGAAAATTTCAAAAAGCAAAACTTGAGTTTTCCACACGAGGCAACTATTTCCATAGTGTTTGCATTGTACTTACAACTATTTACATAACATTTACATTGTATCAGGTATTATAAGTAACCTAGAGGTGATTCAAAGTATAAGGGAGGATGTGTGTGGGTTGAATGCAAATACTGCAGCATTTTATGTAAAGGCCTTGAGAGTCTGCGATTTTGGTATCCGAGGGGGTCCTGGAACCAGTCCCCACAGATACTGAGGGATGGCTGTAAACAGGTGAGGGTTTTCCGCTGAGGGGCCACCACTTGGCTGTGAGCACCTGTGGCTGCGTGGTGGGAAGGGGCGGGTGGCCAGAGTGGAGCAGAGGCTCGGAGGTGTCTCTCCCCTAGAGCTGTGTGCCTAACGCGCCCCTGCATCTCCCCAGCTGGAAGATCTGGAAGTCACGATAGCTGATCACATCCAAAAGGTCATGAAGCTGAACTTTGAAGCAGCCTGGGATGAGGTAGGGGATGAGTTTGAGAAGGAGGAAACATTCACCTTGTCCACCATCAAGACACTTGAAGGTAAATCCTGGGGATGCCATTTCCAGCTTGCTTGCCTTACAAGATCCTTGGCTACTGTTGAAGAGCTCCCCCCGTCCCCTGCCCCCAAGTCCCCAAAGATCCAGGGCCATGTCTAGAGCACATACTTCAGATGCCACTTCATTAAAAACTGCAGAGTGGGGTCAGGGGATGGGGGAGTGGTGGTGGCACCAGGGGGAGATCGTGGGTTCATAACACCGGGATTTCTCCCCACAGAGGCTGTGGGCAATATTGTGAAGTTCTTAGGAATGCACCCTTGTGAGAGGTCAGACAAAGTGCCAGATAACAAGAACACGCACACGCTGCTCCTGGCAGGTAAGCGGCATTTCTGGTGGGAAGGGCCTTGATGCTACCGCATCCTGGGCTGAGGGCGCCCCCTGGGAACCTGGGAATTCAGAATTCACAGCGTTGAATGTTCACAGGGCATAAAGAGACCTGCAGCGAAATGTCTCCCTCCCAACAGTTGCTGCCAGTCATTCAGTTTCCCTTCTACCAGGCAACCAGTGTTATATTATGAAGCGCGCTGTATGTCCTTCCTGTGATCATAGGGATGTAAAAGCAAATGTGTACGCATTTCCCTTTTCAAACTCAAATGTTTACATACAGGTGGTGTATATGTTGTTCTGCACTTGGTTTTTCGCTTGACGGTGCATCTTGGAGAACTTCCTTATCGATACTCAGAGCTTCCTCCTTTTTTTTTTTTTTAACATAACATGAAATTTACCATTTTAACCATATTTAGGTGTACAGTTCAGTGGCATTAAGTACATTCACATTGTTGTGCAACTATCACACCATCCAACTCCAGAACTTTTTCATCATCCCAAACTGTGTGCTCAGTCTTTTTTGTAGTTGATTACTATTCCATTCTATGGATGGACCATATTTTGTAGAACCAGTTCATGTATTGATGAACATTTAGATTGTCCTAGTCTTTTTTTTTTTTTTAATAAATTTATTTATTTATTTTTGGCTGTGTTGGGTCTTCACTGCTGCACGCAGTCTTTCTCTAGTTGCGGCGAGCGGGGGCTACTCTTCGTTGCAGTGCGTGGGCTTCTCATTGCGGTGGCTTCTTATTGCGGAGCAGGGGCTCTAGGCATGCAGGCTTCAGTAGTTGCGGCTCGCGGGCTCAGTAGTTGTGGCTGGCAGGCTCTAGAGCACAGGCTCAGTAGTTGTGGCGCACAGGCTTACTTGCTCCGCGGCATGTGGGATCTTCCCGGACCAGGGCTCGAACCCGTGTTCCCTATCATTGTCAGGCGGATTCTTAACCACTTAGCCACCAGGGAAACCCTCCGCATAGCTTTACTTCACATTTCTTGTATATTGAAGGAAGTTAAGTATCTTCTCAAATGCAAAGTGCCATTTGTATTTCCTTTTCTGTGAATTGTTTTCAGATCCTTTGTCTAATTTTCTATTGGGTTGGTTGGTCTTTTCTAATAGGAGTGGGATTTTAAGCACTTACAGAAATTTTCAAATTTACACAAAAATGGGACCCCCCAAGTACTCATCCTCCATCTGCAACAACAGATAGTGTCTCTACCTATACTCATTCTCCACCCCCAGATTATTTTAGAGCAAACTCCATATATAGACATTTCATATGTAAATGTTTCTGATCTGTATGCTTCTCTAAAAGCTAATGACCCTTTGTTTAAAAGGGAGGCAATACACTTATCACACCTAAAACAATGAGCGAAAGGAAATTTTTTTTTCTGAGTGTTTATAAACAGGGTTAGGAAGTAGTTCTGCTTCAGTGCCCTGCTCACAGCTGACAGCCCCCAAGCCCATCATTTCTGACCACAGTGAAGCAACCCAGTCCCCCGGGTTTTGCAGACACCTGCGCTGTGGTTTTGTCATGGTGGGGCTGTCCCTTCGTCTGTGCTCTTAGATTCCATTAGCATGTGTGAGCGCCCCTGTGATGTCAGACACAAGCCATATGTGTCCACTAATTCATTTTAGCTTGGCCGAAGCGTGAAATACGGCTAGTAGAGTGATCTCTACTGAGATCATTGATGATGCTGCAGCTCAAGAGGTAAAGTGGCGTGCCCAGGGCCTCACGCAGGGATCTCAGCCAGTGCTCCTGGTTGCGGGCCCCTCCCATCTCAAGCCCCAGAGCTGCCTTCGCCAGTTGTTGCAGGTGGCCCCCTCAGCCCAGCTCTCAGCCCCCTTCTGCCTTACACACCTGTCCTTTTCTCTTCTCTTCCAGGCGTATTCCGGGGGGGTCATGACATCCTGGTGCGCTCCCGGCTGCTGCTTTTGGACACAGTAACAATGCAGGTGACAGCCAGAAGTTCGGAGGAGCTGCCAGTGGACATCGTCTTGGCGTCTGTGGGCTAAGAGGCCAGCCTGCATAGGACCAAGTCCTACCCTTTCCCCCCAACACTGTGCAGAAGTCAGGCCTTCCTTATGAACCCAGTGGAAGGTCCTTTCCAAGCCAATTGTATTCAAAAACAATTAGGAATCAATGAGGGTTTTTTTTTTTTTTAATTTAACCCCTGCCCCAAAACTCTCTGCTGAGGGTAACTTTTGAAAGAGGGGGGTGGTTTTAGCTTGTCCTAGAGCTTGCCGCCTTGCCTGCCAGGGAGGGGACATCTCAAATGAATAAAGTGCTTGCACCACCTCTTGAATTGATCCCCTAAGGAACCATCTTATCCCTATAAATAAAATCAGCATGTATTTATTGAATGACTGCTACTTCTGCAGACTCGTGCTTAGGGGTCCGGCGTCCCTACCCCCAAGGACACCTCTGCGTCCCGTTTGCACCTGCAGCCCTTTGCCACTGTACTTAGCATGAGGCAGGACCCTCTCACTGGCCCCCCGTCCGAGCCCCATGCCCAGGGGCAGGAGCGGTGCAGGTTTGCTGAGGGAATGACAGCAGCTGGCAGGCGTTGAGTCTTTGCCCTTAAACCACCCTCCTTTTGTAGGAGATCAGTGAGGCCGGAGGGTCTGGGTGGATTACCCGGCTGTTGCCTAGTGCCAGGTCTGAGGTGGCCGTTGCACTTCTGCCGGAGGAACAGCCCCTACAGAGCAGAAGTCCCTGGTTTCCTCTGCTGGGGTTTTAAACACAAGCCAGGTGTTTTGCCAATTTTGTGGCTGAAATACACCTGTAAAGCCTAGTTTTAAAAAACATAGGCCTCAACCCTTAGAGATTCAGGTTTGGGGGTGGGGGAAAGGTGGGGCCTTGGAAAGTGTTCTGGTGCCCACCGAAGTTTCAGAGTGACTTGCGTGATCCATGGCAGTTTTCCTGATGGTTTGTAAATTTTTGCCCGAAACTATGGGCCGTTAGTAGGGCTGCGAAGTAAAGAAAATTTCCCGATTTCACCCCTACGAGAACCTGGTGCCCTGGAGTCGTGGTTCCCGCTGTACGGAGAAGGGGCTGTAGGCCTCCGGGTCGCATCTAGGGTCTCTGCCAGCCTGCACCCTCGGGACCCTTCCCGGCCCATTCCCGAGGTTCGCCCTGGGAGGGAGTTAACCCCGCAGGGGAACGGCCCACACGGAGGACGAGTCCCCGAGACAATCAGGGGCTCCTGCTCGGGCTCCTTCAGGAGAGTCGGGTTCCGCAGTCCCAACGCTCTGCAAGATGCGGGAGGGGAAGACGCCCCAGCGCTAGGCGGAACCGCCGGCCGCTGGGGGGCGGGGCCGGCCTGCTGGGGGCGGGGCCTGGTGCGGGGAGCGCGGGCGCGCGGAGAGTGACGCGGCCGCTGGGTCTGAGGTGGAGGTGAGGTGGGGAAAGGCGGACGAGCAGGCGGGCCTGAGGGGGAGGCGAAGTGGGACGGACGGGGGCTGAGCGGGGGTGAGCGGAGCCAAGGCGGGTTGGGAGGGCGGCGGGCCTGAGGGGGAAGTGAGACCGGACGGGCGGCGGGGGTGGGGGTGGGGCGCGGTCCTCAGGGTCAGCGGTCCCGGAGGGAGCGGGGTGGAGCTGGGGAGGCCGGGACCGGCTAGGCAGGGGGAGCCCCCGGCTGAGAAGCTTCCTTTCCTCGCCCGGCCGGGCCGCGGGGCGGGAGGTGGCCCTGTGAGCCCGGCGCACGGGCCTGGAGTGGGGGTAGTGTGGGGCGGGGCGGGGCGCGGAGGGAGACCCTGGGGGCGGAGGCCCGAGACCCGCGTGTGAGGCGCTCGAACCCCGTCCTCGCGTCCAGGGCCGCGGTGTTCGCAGCGCCGAAGATGTGCGGGCGGACGTCCTGCCACCTGTCCAAGGAGGTCCTCGCCCGGGCCTGCGCCTACCGGGACCGGCAGGGCCAGCGGCGGCTCCCAGAGTGGAGGGACCCGGACCGGTACTGCCCGTCGTACAACAAGAGCCCGCAGTCCAGCAGCCCGGTGCTCCTGTCCCGGCTGCACGTGGACAAGGTGAGCGCTGACCTGCCCTGCGCCCGTCGCTGCGCCTGTGCTGAGGCCTCCGGGACGGGTCACTGTTCCTGGGGCCCCAGCTGAGTGCTGCTCTGCAAGAGGCGCGCCATCCCTGGTGCCTGCCCGGTTCATATGCATTTGAAAACACTTTAAGGTAGCGTCTTTCACACCTCACTGATCATCAGGGACTTTTCAATATCTTTAAAAAAAAAAAAAAGGATTTCCATGCCCCTTATGAGTCCATAAGCGAAGTCCGAATCTCTGGGCTTAGGGCAGGATTAAGACTAGCTAGTCTAAAAACACCTCTGACGTTTCTTGAACGTTTAAGTTTCTATTCTTTCTGATTGCGTCTTCAGTCTTTTTATGTTTGTCTTTTACTGAAGCTAGGAACAGAGGTATTTGGTTTGGTGTTCTGAAGTTTAATTGCATTTTTTATCTTTGTGGAATCTACTTCTGTAGTGTTGGAGTGGCCGATAACTTATAATCATGTTTTGGTTCTTGGCTTTATCTCCTGAAAGGGAGGGAGTGTAATACCTGCAGTGTAATAAAAATGCTTCATTCCAGGACTTCCCTGGTGGCGCAGTGGTTGAGAGTCCGCCTGCCGATGCAGGGGACACGGGTTCGTGCCCTGGTCCGGGAAGATCCCACATGCCGTGGAGCGGCTAGGCCCGCGAGCCATGGCCGCTGAGCCTGCGCGTCCGGAGCCTGTGCTCGGCAACGGGAGAGGCCACAACAGTGAGAGGCCGGCATACAGCAAAAAAAAAAAAAAAAAAAAAAGCTTCATTCCAGAAATCAGTAGTTTTTCCATGTCTTAAATATGTTAAATATCTTTGATATGTTTTTTAAAATCCTGATTGTTTCCATCCTGGATTTTTATTCTATCTGATCCATAATGCTTAAGTCACTTGATACAATTGATTATACTACCCTGCTAAATACTCTTCAGAACTGTTGTGATAATATGGTAGTCAAAAAAGATTCATTTTTCCGTTGTGGGGATCAGATTATTTTGAAAAAAAAAATACCAGACACCTTTGATCTTTTTGGTTGAATGAACCCATTTACATGAAATAGTTTATTCTTGAGCCATTTTTAGTGGATGCATACTTGTTGAAACTAAAAGAACTTTTTTTAATGAGAGGCAAATCAAAGTAAAAACAATATCATGGGGAACCTTGACTGGAAAAGGAAAAAATAAAACGTTTCAGAGGGAGGAATAATTTGAAGAGAAAGAAGGATTAACTGTTTGAGGTTTCTTATTTTTTTAGCCTCGGTTCTCTTTGTACCACGTCATTAAAATTATAGAATGAATGTTAGCTGGAAGAAAACTTTAACAGATGTAAAGACAGAAGTGTAGAAAGATTGTGAGTGGTCCTGGGTTACCCAGTCAGTGAGGGAAGAGCTGGTACCGAGGTCCAGTCCACTGTTCCCACTCCAGTGGATACTTCCTGGAACTAGGAACGGGGAAGGTGGAGCCCCTAAGCACAGCATAGCCCTCCTCTTCTGTCAGTGGTGTCAGTTTGCTGATGGAATGTTTTGACTCCACATCTCTAATAAATTTTGTAAAGGTTGCTAGGGGTTTCCTAATTTTGATAAATATTTGAGGTGTCATTTATCTGAAAATGAAAATAGTAAATTGTAAAGTGAAAATAGAACTATTTCAGGTCACTAATCCGTATCATCAGTGTCAGCGCATGTGTATAGATTGTAACATTTGCATTTGAAGCCACTGACTTGCAAATTACTTCCTCTTTCATTTATCTACCCCCAGTGCTACCAGCTGTTCAGGTTACAAGTCCAAGAGGGTAGAGGAAAAGATGACTAATATTGAGCAATATTTTCAGTATTTTGGCTTAGAAGCCGCTTTCTATTCATTGCTCCCAGTATGGGGCAGCTCTGTATTTGGGTTTGGTTTACAATTGTCTATTGAACACACTCAGGTTAAAGGTGATCAGTGGAATTTTTACGAGCATGATTTCTCAGCCTTGGCACTATTGACATTTTAAGTGGGATAATTGTTGTGGGAAGCTGACCTGTGAGTTGTAGAATGTTTAGCTGCGTCACTGGCCTCTACCCAGTAGATGCCAGTTTTCCCTAGGTCATCATAACCAAAAATGTCTCCTGACATTGCCAAATACCCATTCGATATACCCACTGGATGCCAGTGGGCCAGCCCTCACCCCCGGGCTTGGTGAAGTGAAGATGGTGGGGGCGGGCAGTGTCAGAATTGCCCCATGTCCAGAACCTCAGATTTAGAGCTTTGTCTTGTAAATTTCTGATGCAAGATTGTTTAGTTGGCTGTGAGATAATGTTATCTCTTATTTTCATTTATGGTTTGTACTGGGGGCCCTTCTGCTTGGAAGGCACATTTGACACATTTGATTCCGGAAGGGAAAGAGGATTTACAAAAGTTCTGTGTTTTCACACATTCTTTCTCTTCCTTCATTCTCTACCCTACCATTTCTTCCAGGGCCACCTTTTCCTTAGTTATCCTGCGAGCTCATTTATTGGTTTTAAAGGCTGCTTCTGTCTTTAAGGAGAAGGAAACATATATGTATATATGTATATATACATACAATTGACCCTCATTCTTCGTAGATTCTGTTGGTAAATTTGCCTACTTGCCTACTTTGTAACCCCCAAAATAATACTCATGATGCTTTTGTAGCCATTCGTGGACATACAGAGTGGTGAAATATTCAAGTTACCCAAATACGTATTCCTAACTGAGATCAAGTAAGATGAAGTTCTACTTTCTTGTTTCACTTTTCATACTATAAACAAGTGTCTTTTTTGAGATCTGTTTATTGCCATGTTTTTTGCATTTCTATGCTTTTTGTTGGTGATCTTAGTGTTTAAAATTGTCCCCAAGCATAGTGGTAAAGTGCAGGCTAGAATTCGTAAATGCAAGAAGGGCGTAATATGCCTTACAGAGAAAATACATGTGTTAGAGATGCTTCGTTCAGGCTTGAGTTACTGTGGCTGCTGGTCATGAATTCAACATTAATGAACCAACAATATATGTTAAATAAAGTTTAACATATAATAATAAATATTTTAAACAAAAACACACAGAAGACAAGGTTGTATATTGATCAGTTGATGAAGATGTTCTCACTATAGGTTCCTGGCAACCTAACGGTGTTTCCCCTAAGAGCTGCAGTTCAGTGTTCCCTACTTCAGTGTCATGGCAACTTTTTACAGCCTACCTGCCATGTATAACAAGAATGGTTCTGTGGTGTGTGTGTGTGTGTGTGTGTGTGTGTGTGTGTGTGTGTGTGTGTATGGCAAGGGGATTAACTAATAATACAGGCAAGATTTTGAAAGAAGTGGGACAGGATCCTGTGAAGAGCACAGTGGAGGAATTAGCTTTAAACAAAAGGGAAGCCCGGGACTTTCTTGGTGATCCAGTGGTTAAGACTCCGCGATCCCAGTGCAAGGGTCCTGGGTTCGATCCCTGGTCAGGGAACTAGATCCCGCATGCCGCAACTAAAGATCCCACGTGCTGCAACTTAAGACCCAGTACAGCCAAATAAATTTAAGAGAAAAAAAAAGGGAAGCCCTTCTAAGACACGACTACTGACGATTCCCCTCTTGGAATTCCATCCTTTCAACTTTTTTCATTCTGCTTTTATCTCTCTAGGAACTTTTTGTTGGACTGCACTTTTTCCTCATTTCTCCTTTTTGTTTTTGTAACCCCAGGTTTGATCCTGTGATTGATTTGCTCTCTAAGAAACTTTATCCTAATGGCTTTACCAGTCACCTTTGTATAGAAGATTTTGCTGTTTCTTTTTCATCATAACCTCAAAAAATATTAAACTACAATTAGTGTGCCTATTCCATGCCACACATCTAACCTCATAAGTAGCGGAGAAGGGACTTTTGAACCAGGGTCTTCTTACAAAGGCCATGTTCTTTCCTTTATACCAGAGGTTGGCAAACCGTGGTCCTCAGACCAAATTTGGCTCACTGCCTGTTTTTATAAATAAAGTTTTATTAGAATACAGCCATGCTCACTTGTTCTTTGGCTGCTTTCACACTACCAACGGTGGCAGAGTTGAGTTGCAGCAGAGACTGTGTGGACTCAGAAAGCCAAAAATATTTACTGTCTGGTCCATTACAGAAAAAGTTTGCTGACCCATTCTGTATACCATGCTGCCTCTCTCCTAAGCTTTAATTCCACATGCTTGTTGGACATAGTAAACCTCTGTCTGTGGATTTTATTCTAGAACTAACTCAGAACAACCTTTATATTATGTTCACCAGTGAGGAATTAGGACAGGGCATTGCAGGTATGGTTTGTCTCTTCCCTGGAGTCTGGGGCCTCAGCTGAGAAGGCATTGGGGCTAGAATCATCTAGAGCAGGAGGCAGAAAACTAGGGCCCTCTGATTATTTTTGTAAATGAAATTTTATGGGACAGAGCAACATCCATTTATCTATTGTCTATGGCTGCTCTGTCCCTATAATAGCGTTTATAACAAAGACTGTCAAGTCTACAGTACTTAATATTTAGCCTTTTAGAGAAAAGTTTACCAACATCTGATCTAGAGGCATCTTCACTGTCTTATCTGGCAGTTGATGTTGGCTCTGAACTGGGGCTTCTGACCAAAGCCCCTACATGTGGCCTCTCCACAAAGCCTGGGCTTTTTTACCAAGGTAGCTGGATTTCTTATATGGCAGCTCAGGGCAGCAAAGGCAGTGTCGCAGCAAACAAGGAGGAAGCTGAAAAACCTTTTCTGACTTAGCCTTAGAAATCATGCAGTGTCACTTGTGCCACATTCTGTTCGATAGAAGCAGGTCACAGGCCCGTCCAGATTCAAGAAAAGGGCACATAGGTCCCCCACACAGCTCTTGATGGGAGAAGCGTCGAAGACTTCGGGACCATTTTTCCAAGCTGCCACAGACTTCCCACTGTTATCTGAAATTCAGTGTGTGATATTTCCCCACATCAAACCTCTTTTCGGACTTTTCTCTTTTGTTCGATAGCACCATCATTATTTCAGGCTTCTGGGCCTGAAACCTTAATCATCCCTGTTTTCTTTGTCCATTTGACACCACAATTTCTTTTTTTTTTTTCTTTCTATCTTTTGAATGTCTTTTATTCTCACTACTGTCACCAGACCTACTGTACCACCCTAGTAGAACCTAAAATGCACTGTCTGCTCACTGGTGTCTTCCAGCTCAGTGTAGTACACCGTGAGAATAGTGTGTGTGTGTGTGTGTGTGTGTGTGTGTGTGTGTGTGCGCGCGCGCGCATTTTAATCTGTAGATTTCATCAAATTCTCAAGGGGCCAGTTACCCCAAAAGAGTTTAACAACCATGTGTTGAGGGTGAGGCCCTGAGACTACCCCCACATTTGGAGATGCGTTCGAAGGACTCAGCATATGACGTGGCTAAGGTTTATTACAGTGAAAGCATACACAATAGAATCAGCAAGGAAAAAGAAACAAGTAGAAATCTGGAGAAATTTATGCACAAGCTTCCTTATAGTCTCTCCTTCCTGTGAGGGGACACACCAAGCATGTTTTCTCTCCAGCAGTGAAAAATGTGGTAACTTTGTGCACTGTTTCTGCCCAGGGAAACCCATTAGAAACTTAAGCCCAAGGTTTTTGTTGGGGGCTGGTCATGTAGGCACTCTCTGCCTAGCAAGTACCAAAATGGTAGACTCCTAGAAGGAAAGCAGGTGCTCGGCATAAACCTCATTTTTTGCACAAAGTAGGCATAGTGTACCATCCTTATCAGTTAGGGGAAGGTGGAAACACAATCCACGTTCTCAGATCCTAACTGAGGGCCAGTCCTGTAAGCAGGCCTTCCTAAAAATAGCATCCTCAGGCTTGCTATAACTTGGCTGCACAAAACCACTTCCTGCACATTCTTGACACGGCCCCTAATTTCATATCTGGTCTCTCCTCCCATCTCTTCTCTGTCTGATTCCTGTACCTCTTGTGGGAGCCAATCCAAGATCCACCTCACCCTATTCCCTCCCCTTCTGCCCCTCCCAAGGAGCTGATAATACTTCTTCATTCCATCTCTCACAGAGCACTCTCCACTGAACTTTTTTGACACTCCTTGTACCACTTATATGGCCCTTAGCCTATAGTATCTTAGTACTTCATATTTTTAATGTCTGTGCAGCCTCACAAGTTATAGTGCAAGCCCTTTGAGGTTAAGCACCTTTCATGTGCCCCCGTACTACCCTATGTATCCCTTAATCATAGCATGTACCGTTTTACATGATGGTTGCCTGTAACGTGTGCTTCTTGAGAGCTGGGGCCATGTGAAGTGCAGGGCCTAGTACTATGTCTCTCCTGCAGTAGGCACTAATTAAAAGTTTACAGAAATTAAACCTCTTTGTATCCCCCATCCTGCCCAAGCAGAACGTCATACATTCTGATAAATATGATTGCTAGAGAACTCAAATTACTCACATCATGATACATCATTAAAATTGTTTTCAAGTAGAATATTTCCCTATTAATAATCCTCTTTGTATTTTGAGACTCGTAGTAATGTAATGCATGTACTGAATTAGGTTTTCTAAATTTCATTATGATCTCCTCACTGGATCTTAACCTTTTTCGTGGCAGGGCGCAGACTCATCTGAGCGTGTCATTGCTCCCATGCGGTGGGGCTTGGTCCCATCTTGGTTTAAAGAAGCTGATCCTTCCAAGCTGCAGTTCAACACTAGCAACTGTCGTAGTGATACCATAATGGAGAAACGGTCCTTTAAGGTAGGTAGCTGGTCTAGGGAAAAGGCACATATTCGTTATTTTATCTAACAGAACTATTAGTGCCTTATATACCTGAGAAATAGTTCCAAAGTGTGTTCCCAGTTACTAATGTAGAGTGTTGTTCTGTTTATTACTGTGTGACAGAGCATGCCAAGACAACAGTTTATTATTTCTCATAATAAACCATGGGCTGCCTGGGCTCAACTAGACAGTTTTTACTCAACCAGAGGTTCTCATGTAGTTCTAATCAGATGACAGCTGCATGTCCCAGGTGGCTTCTTAACCCACGTGTGTGACACCTCAGCTGGGCTGAGTAGAACAACTGGAGGCCTTTCCGTGTGCCTGCTGGGGGTGTCAGGGTGGTCAGGCATCTCGCATGGCATCTGGCTTACCCAGAGTTCACCATCCCAGAGAGCAGGGCACGAGCTGCAGGGCTTTGTGACCTTGCCTTGGAAATCATAACAGCTTCGCTTCTGCTGCGTTCTATTGGTCAGACAGAGCCAGCCTGACATCACTGAGGGAGGGGACTACTTAGCATGTGAATATTGGTAGGCGTGGTTCTCTGTGGGGCCAGCTTCGGAGACTGGCTACCACAGTGCCTGTTTCCTGCTATGTACATTATTTAATCTTTTCAGCATCTGTGTAAGTGTGACTTTATACGTAAGAAATGTGACATACAGAGGAATTAACTGCTCTGAGGTCACACATTGGCAGACCTGAGATTTTTAAGTCTGTGAAATATGTTTCTGTCACTAAGACCATATCTTGCTCATGTTTTCCCTCAGGTGCCTCTGGGAAAGGGAAGGCGCTGTGTTGTTTTAGCAGATGGTTTCTATGAGTGGCAGCGATGTCAGGGAACAAACAAGACGCAGCCCTACTTCATCTACTTCCCCCAAATCAAAACAGAAAAGGTATCATCAGCAGTGTGTATCTGTGTCTATGTCTTTGTGTGTTTGGTATGTTCTCTGAGCTTCTTGGATTTTTGGTTTGATGTCTTTCCTGTTTTTTTGAAAATTCTCAGCCATTATCTATTCAACTATTTCTTCTGCCCCATTTTCTCTTCTCTTTCTGACATTCTAATTATATATGTGTTAGTTTGATATTGTCCCGTAGTTTTTGGATGTTCTTTTCTGTATATTTCATTCTTTTTTCTCTGTGTTTCAGTTTGAGTGATTATTGACCTGTTTTTACGTTCAGTCTTATTTCACTGAAATTGCTTATCTGCCTGTTCATGCATGTTGTCTACCTTTTCTATAAGAGCTATTATATATATATACGTAATACATAGCTAATATGTATATATAGTAATTACACTTAAATTCCTGTCTGATAGTTCAGCATTT
Source organism: Globicephala melas (assembly GCF_963455315.2). Lineage (NCBI taxonomy): Eukaryota > Metazoa > Chordata > Mammalia > Artiodactyla > Delphinidae > Globicephala > Globicephala melas. The sequence continues at coordinate 1,845,934 of NC_083324.2, read as the reverse complement.
GGGAAATGTAATCTCTTGAGTCTGGTCCTGTTGATTTGTATATATCTTGGCAGTTCATTTTTGGCTTTTTGTATGTCTTATAATTTTTTATTGATTGCCAGACATAGTAGATAGGACAGAGACTGAGATCAATAATATTTATGTCTGGAAATGGATATGTTTATTCTTTGTTGCTGCGCATGGGCTTTCTCTAGTTGTGGCGAGCGGGGGCTACTCTTCCTTGCGGTGCGTGGGCTTCTCATCGTGGTGGCTTCTCGTTGCGGAGCATGGGCTCTAGGCGCGTCGGCTTCAGTAATTGTGGCACGCGGGCTCAGTAGTTGTGGCTCAGTAGTTGTGGTGCACGGGCTTAGTTGGTCTGCTGTATGTGGGATCTTCCCAGACCAGGGATCGAACCCATGTTGCCTGCAATGGCAGGCGGATTGTTAAACTGCGCCAGCAGGGAAGCCCCTGTTTATTCTTTTATTAGGCCATTAATGTCCGAGGTTGAGTTGATCTTGTCCGGAGCCGAACTGGGTTTGGTTTTGTTGTGCATCACAGGCTTTAAATATTTCTCTGCTGTCACCTTGTGTTCAGGGTAAGGGTTGGTTTTCCAGAGGGTTTTTCTCAATAGCCCTGCTCCCTGCAGCTCTTGTTACTTCCCTTTGAGCCTGTGCCTTCGAGAGGATCTCTCCATGCTCTTGCCCCTCCCCCAGAAGCAGACTGCTGTTGCTTGTCATCTGGTGTACAGGGAGGTGGAGAGAGCTCTCCGTGGCCTTGGTTCAGTCTCAGGCTGAAGCAGAACTGTGTCCCCGGCTCTCAGGCTCAGGCTTTCTCAGTGATCCTGCTTCTCCAGGGGCGTAGAGGGTTTTTTCTTTTGCCCTTTTCCAGCCTCAGGGGGTCTTTACCTGTATCTTAGGAGCGATAGGATTTATCACTTTTACCCTGGCCCCTTAAGCTTTTTGTTCCTTAGAGGAGAAGTGACCAGGTAAGGCTTCTCACCATCCCTGAGGCAAAAGAGCTCCCCGTGTCTAGCACACATTGGCAAAGAAGCTTTCTCCAGTCTCCTGCCCCCAGTCTCTCTCGTGAGCTCCTGTGGAGGGTGGTCTGCAAGCTGAGGCAAACTTCCCTGAAGTCTGCAGCCCCCAGGGGTTCTGTGCCCTCAGGCTAGCCCACACTCTGCATCGAGCAATTTGTTGATAATTTTATCTGAATTCTTACCTGCTGTTTGAAGGAGGCCTTGTTTTCCTTCTGTTACCACTGGGAAGCCAGGACTGGTGTCTCATCTCCTCTTGGATGACCCTGTCTTTCCATAAAGTTCAGGCTAATTGGTTGCCCTGTGACCTCAGTTCTCTGATGAGTTTAAGTTACGGTTATTTAGATTCTCTACCTTTTTTTTTTTTTTTTTTTGCGGTACGCGGGCCTCTCACTGTTGTGTCCTCTCCCGTTGTGGAGCACAGGCTCCGGACGCGCAGGCTCAGCGGCCATGGCTCACGGGCCCAGCCGCTCCGCGGCATGTGGGATCCTCCCAGACTGGGGCACGAACCCATGTCCCCTGCATCGGCAGGCGGACTCTCAACCACTGCGCCACCAGGGAAGCCCTCTACCTTTTTTTTTGTTAGGGTGGAGGTGACACTTTCCAGCTTTCTGTATTCTAGGCCTTGAACTGAATCTTACATGGCAAGTAGGAGTTGGCATGATGAAAAAGGGAAGGAAAGACCTTTGGGGCAGAGGAAAGTTGCTTCTGCGAGATACAGGGGCATGAAATTGCATAAGAGCATCATCATTTAGAAATAGCTGGGCTTAATTCAAGTTAACATTGTAATTGAAAGCCGGAATCATGATCCAGGTCATGGAAGGCTGGAATATCCCCTGAAGGTGTTAAACTGTATTGTGAAAGCGTTAAGGAGCCATAAATCTATTGCCTCAGTGAGTATCTGCCACCAAACCTCTTTCCTTCCGCGACGGTGGATCAAGAGGACCCATGCTAAAGGCACGGGCTGAATTCCTTCTAAAATGATTGCCGTGCTCTCGAGTCTGTAATAGTACCCAACCTGCAGAGGGGAGGGCGGCTGCTGAGTATCTAATCTACCATGAATTTTGCTTCCAGTCAGAGAGCATGGGTGCTGCAGATGGCCCTGAGGACTGGGAGAAAGTCTGGGACAACTGGAGGCCGCTGACGATGGCCGGGCTCTTTGACTGCTGGGAGCCCCCGGAGGGAGGAGACTGCCTGTATTCTTACACCATCATCACAGTGGATTCCTGCAAAGGCTTGAATGACATCCACCACCGGCAAGTCACACTTCTCATGCCTGGGTCCAAAAGGATTCAGGGCAGGGTTTGTCCTCTTTGCTTTTTGATAGGCAGCTTCTGTACGCACAGATTTAGAGAGTAGGAAACTAAGACAGTTGCTTCACAAAATACAGTCAGTTTGGCTGTAACATGACATGCATTCCTAAAAATCACCACACTATGCAGAATTGCACTATGAGAACCATAGGACTTACGGGAAATGTGGGACTAAGGGGACTACACTTAAAAATTTTGTCAGTGACACAGTAAAACAAAAAGAAAATAGGAATCTAGTAAAAACAGTACTATCGTTCCATGCATTAAGTGGTTAAGAAGTACATAGATACTACAATAAATATGGCATTTTACCTTAGAAAGACCTGAAACTGACTTGTGGAAGTGAGCGTCGGAAGAGTTGCAGCTTGTGTTGTTGTGCAGTGGTAGAAGGAAGATTCTGCAAAATTATCATCTTTTGCAGTCTTAAATCCTGGGGCATGTTCTTCTGCCTTTGAAACGTTCCTTCGAGGCGTGCCTTTACGTATTTAATCAAAACTGAACATTTTGGTGCAATGTATGGCCTCCTCCAATTAACTTCAGTATCACTAGTGGAAATTCCTTAGCAGTATCTTCATCTGTGCTCATGTCTTCTCCCAACAGCTGAGAGCTCTGGAAATTGCAGCAGTGTTTGAGGCCACCAAAACAGCCATTACTAGCGCTAAGAGGAGCCACCTCTGTGGTGTTTTTGTGGTCTTTGTGTATAGAGAGGGCATTCTCTTTGTGAGAAAGCTTCCAGGTTTTTAGTTTTTTTACTGTTCGGCTTTCAGTCCATATACTAAATCTTGCCATTGCTTCTATCCCTTCAGACCTGGCTGGTATTGACTTTATAACACTTCTTGCAATTGTTCCAGCCGTGGATGTTCCTTTTCTCCCAGCCCTGTTACTGTTGTGGATCCTTTATGTCTGTTGCTCAGGAGATGTCACATGTTCTCTTCTTGCTTTCAAGACGCTTTATTATTATTTCACGCTTCTCATCAAGACTTACAAGTTTTCTGTTTGCATGCACTGCTTAGCGTGTTTGAGCCAGGAAGCTTAGACGTGTTTCAGATGTTGAACGAATGGTTTTTTTAATATAGAGAAAAGTTTACAAATGCAAAGTAAGAGCAGAGCACTTCGGAGGATAATATGCAGTGAGCTAAGGTAGCCGTCAGTGTTTGAGATGTGTGCATTTTGTGTGCTCTTACAAGGCTCAGTTCAGCAGGGTGCAGTTTCCTGTGTTCACTTTGTGTTTCTCACAGACAAAACCGTATATAAGCAAAGGCAAAATTAGCATTATGTTCTAAAAAAATAATAGATCAATCACATTGGAACAGATTTTCATTTTAAAAACAAGCGTTATGGGACCTCGCTGGTGGTCCAGTGGCTAAGACTCTGTGCTCCCAATGCAGGGGGTCTGGGTTCGATACCTGGTCAGGGAACTAGGTCCCACATGCATGCCGCAACTAAGAGTTCACATGCTTCAGCGAAGATCCTGCACAAGGCAACAAAGATCCTGTGTGCTGCAACTAAGACACAACGCAGCCAAATAAATAAATATTTTAAAAGATATTTAATAAAGTAAAAAACGTTAGCAGAACTGACTAGTGTAACATTTTCACAGTTTTTGCCAGATCTGAGTGTCCTCAGAAGTAACTTTATGATTTTTTTGCTGAAAAGAATGCAGTGCTGCACAAACTGGATTACCTGTTTTAGCCCTCTTGTCCTAAGCGTTCTGTCTGAAATGATGCTTTCATGGGATATAATAGTTCTAGTTTTTGCTAATTCACCTTAAAATAAATTCCTCTTTCATCTAATCTAAGATTTTGTACCACTATTTTATACATAGTTAAGAAAAATAAAGTGCTGCCAATTACTGCCAATTAAACTGTGATAGTGCAGAGATGCCATTCATCATAAAATGCATCTGGATTTAAAGGATCTTAAAATACCCTTTTTTTTAAATATTTATTGATTTATTTAAATTTATTTGGTTGCCCCAGGTCTTAGTTGTGGCAGGCGGGCTCCTTAGTTGCAGTTTGTGGGCTTCTTAGTTGTGGCAAACTCTCAGTTGCAGCATGTGTGTGAGATCTAGTTCCCTGATCAGGGATGGAACCTGTGCCCCCTGCATTGGGAGCTTGGAGTCCCAACCACTGCACCACCAGGGAAGTCCCTTAAAATACTTTTTAAAAGTACATGTTTGGAGGAATTCCCTGGCGATCCAGTGGTTAGGACTCTGTGCTTCCACTGCTGAGGGCCTGGATTCGATCTCTGGTCGGGGAACTAAGAATCCCATAAGCCATGCAGTGCGGCCAAAAAAATAAATTAAATTAAAATAAAATAAAATGTTTGACTTGTTGAAGTAATAATAATTATTAAAATAGATGTTAACGCATTTATCTCCTATCTGTACCACCCACCAATGAAGTGTGTACATTCTTTGCATTGGCCTAGAACATAAAATTGAGGGCTAAACAAGGGATCTTTTCCTAACATCTGCTGGGTACCAGGAGTCATCTGAGGCAGGCTCTTTGCTTTTCTGAGCCATAGTTTCCTTTTGTTCACAATTATATAAATAGCTCTTTCTTAGATAAATCTTCCATGGGTGATAAGGCTGGAGAGTATTGTTGATAGACAAGTTTTCCAGGGTTTATTTTCCCTTTAAGTCTAGGCTGGAGTGTCGTAAAGGTCACCAGTTTGCTAGCGTGTACACTGGAGTGGATCCACTCATAGCACGGGGCACTGTCTTTGCCATCTGACTCTGTTAAGCTGGGTCTCCTGGCGTTGAGTTTTGTGCCCTGTGGGTGGCGGGGGGCGGACACCGGGCAGCAACTGGCACGTGAGGCGCGGAGAGAGGGTGAGCTGCTGCTTGGGGCAGTTTGCGCTTCAACTGACCGGGCCTTTCTCCCCGCCCCCCCACCCCACCCGCGGCTCCCAACCACTGTCTTCACCTCGCGGGCTAGGATGCCTGCCATATTAGATGGAGAGGAGGCAGTCTCTAAGTGGCTGGACTTTGGGGAGGTCTCAGCTCAAGAAGCTCTGAAGTTAATTCACCCCACAGAGAACATCACCTTCCATGCAGTCTCTTCCGTGGTGAACAACTCCCGAAACAACACTCCTGAGTGTCTGCTTCCTGTTGACTCGCTGGTCAAAAAGGTAGGGCCTATGACTATGATAGTCCTTTCTGAGCTTTCTGTCTTCTGTCAGTGTGACCTGTTAATTTTATGCCATGACCTTTCACAATCAGAGACTGAATACAAACCACCCCAAATTCACCTTCCTCGTGCACGGCAAGGTGGACCAGAGCAGTGACTCTCAAAGCTGGCCGCGACCCGGGAGTCCTCAGGAGACCTGTTTCAAAATGTAAATGCCAGCCTCTGTCTAGACCTACTGCTTCAGTATTCAGGGCTGGGCTTGGGCTTCTGTATCTTTAAGAAGCTGCCTTGGTGGGTCTGATAATAACCCAAGTTTGAGGATTCCTAATCTAGAGGGTGATTGTGAGAAGGACAAGGAGCCCTCGACCATAACTGTATCTCTCGCCAACCAGATGTGTGATTTATGTCTGTTTTCTGCACCTCTTTTCCCAGCTACAAGATGGAGGAATTCCAATCGTCGTTCTCCTTCAGGGGGATCTGAGAACATTCCTGCCGTGAACTTTAACTTCTTAGAATTGGCAGGGATCCAGATGATGTATTTTGAAGGGAAGGTGAACAGGCAAGAGGCCTCAGTGAGAAGGAAGTTCCAGAGTAGAAGCTGGCCCCTGCTGATACCCGGGGTGAAGATTTAGGAGTAGCAACTGTTTGTAGGTGGCATAGAGGGACCTGAAGTAAGACATGGATCTGAGTGTTCCAAAGTAGGCGTCTTAGGGTGCCTGAGAAGTGTGAAGGACAGTGATGGCTAGAACAGCTGCCCCCTTCCCCACTTTTCTAAGTTTATTAAGTTTTCATACTCACTGTCAGTGTCATCTTTTTTCTCTCAGTTCTGTCGAACTCCTGCACCCCTGACACTTTTTTTCATTACCCATCTCTAAAAATGTCATTGTATGCATTCCTTTTGCACTAGACACTGCCCCATTTCTGCCATGGTCTTTCCTCCAGAAGAATTCAAAAAAAAAAAAAAAGAATTCACATTCTGGAGAGGTGGCATCGTGTGAACTCAGAAGCTTCAGTCTGGGGTTGGCGAAGGTGTAGAGGAAGCGGAGGGAGCGGGGCTGGTGGGGGGCTGTGCGGAGGGCGGTGCCGCGGGAGAGAGCTGTGCTCCGGCCCTCGGCCCTCGGCTGACTCCCGCCCTGCGACTCTCCTCCCCACACCACACTGCCTGGTCCTGCTGAAGCACACACTTTTCCCTGACACTGCTTCATTGTCTGCCCGTGTTTGGAGTGCCCAGCAGCTCTCTTCTCTGGCTGGTCCCACACACCTCTGGGAAGCCTCCTCTGAGAGCTGCTCCCTACTCCTTGCAGCCCTTGGAACGCACTCTGCTCCTCTTATCCCACTCCTGATTAGGGGCCCCATCTGGCCCTTGGTGACATTTTCCAAGCCTAGGTCAATACCTAATGCCTCTTCCCCTCTTTCTTCCCTTGGAGTTGGCCTGTTTCCACAAGCTTGAGCTGGTGGTTTGAGCTTTTCCTTCTTTCTCCTAGGAGCCCAAGGCAAGTGGCAGCAGCCAGAAGATGTTGCAATGGCTGGCCACAAAGTCGCCCAAAAAGGAAGACACCAAAGCACCCCAAAAGGCAGAGTCAGATGTGCCCCAGTGGTCCAGCCAGTTCTTGAAGAAGAGCCCGCTCTCCCACAGGAGAGGCGCTGACCTCCTGGAGCGATGGCTGAAGCGGGAGAAGGAGGAGGAGCCTGTGGCCAAGCGGCCTCACACCCAGTAGCGCAGGACTTAGAGGCCAAGGCCAAGGCGTGCTGCGCTGAATACCATGGTGATGACAGGTTGGGGGGGGGTGTTCCTTGGAGGAGGTAGCACGGTGTTAACAGTTGTGGCTTCTTGGGGGAGGGGGTGTCCTGACTGTGACCGGGGAACCCCAGTGGGGTGGGTGGGCAGCCTGGGAAAAGGGAGAGGTACCACCATCAACTCATGATGGGGGGCGGGGCGGGCCTTGTGCCCACAGCTGTCTCCTGGTGGCCCAGGGACCTTCCCTCAGAGTCTGACCCTGCTGGCGGTTCTCAGCATGACCTGGTAGTGCTTAGCAGAGGCTGTTTTCTGTTTAGCCTTCGGGCTCTTTCAGTGCTTTGGAATTAAGTTCTTAAAACATTGTATTTTTTTCTGAATAAAGTGTTTGATAAACAGTTTACATTTCAGAAAATGCTGCTGGTGGGAGGAACTCGGGATCTCACTGTTTTCTCCTGGCATAGTCCTAGGGAATGGTTTTGTCACAATGTGGGGCACTGGGGTTTTTGTGGACAAAACTTCCTTTCTGGAAACAAAAAGACTTGGTGGGGCACTCTTCATTGAGTCTCTGTTCACTCTTAACACTTGGAAGTTGCCCGAATCTTTTAGCTTAAAACCAGCCAGAGTGCCTGCCAAATACGAGGGGTTGCAGAGGCCAAGACCCCTGCATGGGGAGTGCAGGATCTGGGTGCGAGCCCTGCCCAGATTCGCGGCCCCTGGGTGGAGCAGGGCACGGAGGGTGACACGGGTTTGGGGGCCATCCGCCCCAGCCTGGTCAGCGCCCCCGCGGTTTGTTCTGCAGGCTCGTCCCAGGCACCACTCTGTAATTAGATGTTTGGGTGGTTGTGACTGTACGCCTCCCCACCCAGATGACTGGATCCGTGAAGGCACGGACCGCTTTCGGCCCACGTGAACAGGAGGCCTGCCAAGGCTCCTATAATGTGGCTGCGCACTAATGCGCGCGCAGCCCTCCAGGCTTAACCGGATGCCACGCCTCGGGGGGCGAGGAGCGGGCCGCCCACGGTGGGGACGCCGAGGCCGAGGGGCCTTCCCAGGGATCCGGGGACAGCCTCCAGGAGGGCCGCGCCGGGCACGCCCCCTCCCCCCCGCATCCGGGCGTCCGGGAGACGGAACCCGCCAAACGCGGCCCTGGCGGCGGGATGGATATGGCGCCTCCGCGCGCAGGCTGAGGCGCGCACGCCGCCGCCGGGCCTATGCAAATCAGGGATCGCAACCTCACCAATCAGAGCGGGGCGCCGGCGCTGTTCCTGCCAATGGGGGCGAGCGACGCCGGCGGGCGGGATCCCCGCCCCAGACCCTAGGCCTCCAAACTCTTCTTCCGGGGGGCGGCGGCGGCGACGGAGTGGCGGGTGGGGTTTGGAGAGCAACCTCGGCGCGAGGGGCGCGGGGCGCTTTCCCTGGGCCTGCAGTTTTCTCTGGGCTCTTTGGCACGGGGTTGTAGTAAGAGATCTTACAGATACCTTACTACCAGAATGTTGACTGTTAACGACTTTTGTCGTATTTGCTTCAAGTTTAATGAGCGACAAAAGTAAAACTCCCTTTGCTTCTCCTCGCTTTTCCCCACTCTTTTTCAGGGTTCAGTTTGGTGGGGTCGTTTACCAGGCAGAATAGAGTGTTCTCAGGAGCCTGTGTCCTTTTCATTCAGGTTTTTATACTTTGACATAAATGTGATGTTAAAAGCACATTCTTGTATCAAAACATTGTTTTTGTGATATTCAGGTTTACATAAATGGTATCATCTTGGCCATTTCCTTCGGCAGTTTTTTCCCCCTATCTGAGTCATCAGCTTTACTAGGTATTGCCAAGTTGCTCTCCAAATTTTCACTAGTTTCAGGGGCATGTGATTACCGTTTTCCCACCTTTTGCCAATACTTACTCCTGCTTGTTAGAGCAGCATAGCATCCTGTCCTGCCCTGCTCTTCCTTTTTTTTTAATTATTCATTTTTTATTTTTGGCTGCGCTGGGTCTCCTTTCATGGTGTGATCTAGTAGACCAGGACCCCAACTGTTCTCAGGGCAGGAGGTACAGCTCTTGAATGAGGCTGTCTGGCATCTCAGCTGGGCTCCCAGCTGGCAGGCCCTCCTCACCCCACCCTACCTGCACGATGACCAGGCTTGCTCCAGGCCTTAGGGGACCCTTTCCTGCTCTGAAGCCTTAGAGCAGGCAGAGGGTCCCCTAGACTCCAGATTCTAGTAGACGGGTGTCTCCCCCACTGCTGTCTGCGGTCCCTCTGGATCCATTTCTTCCTGCAAAGCTTGTGTACCTGAAGCACGGTCCTGCTTTGTATAGAAGCAAGCAGAACAGACGGAGGCAAGGGAGGGGCTTGGCCCACAGCGCACAGCTTGGCATAGGTAAGTTGAGGGCAGATCTGAGGGGCTCCTGGCCTGGGAACGGTGTCTCAGTTTGCAGAGTTTAGACAAGACCCTACTTGCTGCCAGGAGAGCCCAGAGGGTAGGTCGGTGGTGGGAACCAGAGAGGGTAATGCGTGGACTCAGACTCTCTACCTCTTCTTAGCCAGAATGAGGAGCAGTCCGCGATGGGAGGTGTGGAACCTCATTCCCTGGGGAAAGGAGCTTTGGCTCGGGCTGTATGGAAGGGTCCCTAGTACATACAAAACTGACCAAGTCCTTGGCTCTCTCTGAGACCTGGTTTGCCTGTCTCTGAATCAGGAGAGTAGGTGCTCACAGTTGAACTCCCAGGATCCCACAGCCACAGGCGCTGGTTGTTGGAGACCGAGAACCTACCTCTTGTCATGGTGTCCCTCATGTGGTGATGGGTGAGGGTCCCCCTTGCGTCCCGGGGCTCCAGGGAAGAGAGGCATGCTGCAGGCTCCGCAGGCAACACTCCCAGCAGGCAGCGGAAGCTAAAGGACTGTTTGGAGGAGCTGGGGCTTCAGTGAAAGGGGTTGGATAATCACACTGAATAACACAAAAAGTTTTATAGGGCAAGCCAGGCTGGGGCAGGGCCCCAGTGCCACACTTTTTGCCCCTGATGGAGGCAGCTGGAAGAAAGCCAGGAGCTGGGAGAGGCAAGAGGAGGTGAGTGAGAATAGGGAAGCACATATGTGCAGGGTGCACTGTGCGAGGCTCTGGGGTCCTAGGAGCAGCCCTGTGGGAGGAGGTGGTCACCCTGGTGCAGGCCCTCAGCACGGGCAGCCTGGTCTCTGCTGTCACCACTGTGTGGTGTCCTTTGGCTCCAGCTCCATCAGGACACCACCATTCGAAGCTTCTTGTCTCGTGACGCAGCCAGAACAGCCCACACAGAAGATCAAGGTGAGTGATCGCAGAGGTGGGGACCGAAGGCCACATGGAGTCACACGTGATTTTGCTTGGGCCATACAGTGTTTATTTATTTTTAGTTGTGGTAAAATACACAGGACGTAAGATTTACCATCTCAACCATTTTTAAGTGTCCAGTTCAGTGGTATAAATACAATACATTCACATTATTGTGCAACCATTACTACCACCCATCCGCAGAACTCTTTTCATCTTGCAAAACTGAAATTCTGAGCCCATTAAACACTAACTCTCCATCCCCCGCCAGCCCCTGGCACCCACCATCCTACTTCCTGTCTCTGTGAAGCTGACTCCTCTAGGAACCTCATATAAGTGGGATCATCCTTGTCCCTTTGTGACTGGCTTATTTCACCGAGCACGCTGTCTTCCAGGTTCATCCGTGTTGTCTCAAGTGTCAGAACTTCCTTTTAAGACTGAATAATATTCCATTGTGTGTAGAGACCACACTTTGTTCGTCCATCATCCATTGACAGACACCTGGGTTGCTTCCGCCTTTTGGCTGTTGTGAATAGCGTTGCTATGAACATGGGTGTGCGAATCTCTCTTTGAGTCACTGTTTTCAGTGCTTTTGGGTGTGTCCCCAGAGGTAAAATTGCTGGATCAATTCTACGTTTGATTGAGGAACCTCCATACCGTTTTCCAGCAGCTGCAACATCTTACATTCCCACCAACAGGGCACAAAGTTCCAGTTTCTCCACACCCTCACCAAAACTTTTTTTTTTTTTTAATGGTAGCCATCCTAATGGGTGTGAGGTGGAGTATTTCTTTTTTTAAGCCCACATTTTAAAAGTGGGAGGTTTCACAAAAAGAAGTTTATAGTTTCCACATAAAATATTCTCAGGAGGGACTTCCATGGTGGCACAGTGGTTAAGAATCTACCTGCCAATGCAGGGGACACGGGTTCAAGCCCTGGTCCGGGAAGATCCCACATGCTGCGGAGCAACTAAGCCCGTGCGCCACAACTACTGAGCCTGTGCTCCAGAGCCCTCGAGCCACAACTGCTGAGCCTGCACACCACAACTACTGAAGCCTGCATGCCTAGAGCCCGTGCTCTGCAACAAGAGAAGCCACCACAATGAGAAGCCCATGTACCGCAACAAAGAGTGGCCCTGCTCACTGCAACTAGAGAAAGCCCGCGTGCAGAAACAAAGACCCAACGCAGCCAAAAGAAATAATTAAAAAAAAAATTCTCAGGAGGTGGCTCTGATGACTGAGCCCCGTGTGGGACCACTGCCGGCTGGGGCACCCTCCTGCCAGGCCTCCCTGGATGGCCCACGCCCCTCCATGCCTCGGGAGGGGAAATCAGAAACTTTCAGGAGGTGCTCCTAATAGGTCTGAGAAGGCGGGAAGCTCTGTCCACATTCCGCTGCATTGCTGCCTGGAGACCATCAGTAGGACTGGGTGGTCACTGCCCCTCTTCAGGGGGGTCTGTGTCCTCCAGTTGGGCAGGCTGTCCTGCCCGGCCTGGGGCCTGTGCTCCTCTGTGTCTGAGACCCTGGTGCAGTTCACACGCACCCATTCTGTTGTGGGGAACCATGATGGCTTCGTACTGTGTCAGTTTGGCTGCACTGCACTACCTCTCCCAGAGCGCCCTCGCTGCTAGGTTTCCCGGTAGGGTGGGCCACAGGCAGATTCTTGCCAGATTTGGAAGGAAGCAACCATTTTGGTTGGTGAGCTGCTGATTTACCTCCTTGCTGGGAAGTGGCACCTGGGCCTGCAATTACTCAACTTTCCCTGGACTCTGCTTCAGTTTTTCTGACTACTGGGCCAGGTGTGGACATGTTGAGCTCTGGATGAAAGGTCTCAGCTTCTGCAGGATACCCTCATCACCAAGGTCAGAGGCAACATGGACATGGGTTTCAGTCCTGTGCTAAGTGCCAGGCCCTGCCCTGGCAGAGGACAGCTTTAGCTGGGTTGGTCCCCAGCAGTTGAATGGGTGGAGACCCCATTCTTTGGGTCGCTCAGGCTGCTCGACCTGGAAAGGGGCCTTTGCAGTGTGTGCAGAGCTGTCCGGGGCCCAGGGAGAAGTAGCACCCAGGAGTGCAGAGGGTAGACCCGAGATCCTGAGGAGGTTCACAGGGAGGCAGGGTCCCAGCCCTGTGAGGGGAAGGAAGCGGCTTCACAGGAGGAGAGAGCGCTACCCAAGGGGTGCAAGAGACCGAAACCTGAGACCCTGGCCAGGGGTGGTGTGTTCAGACTGCCCTGGTCAGCAGGTGAGTAAGAGAAATCTTTTTTGGCTCTGTTTATAGGTGAGGGCACTGAGGCTTGGAGAAAACAGCCTTGCCCCAGAGAAAAGACCATGGTGGACCCAGGCTCAGAACCCTGACCTCATCCTCTGTGGGCCCCCCACCCAAGTCCCCTCCATCGGTGGGTGTGGGCGTGGGCTGTTGCTGTGCCCTATCTTACAGACAAGAAAACCACCTAGTCCTTTGTCTCCTTTGCTGCACAATGGATACCTCCTCCAGGGCCTCAGTGTCACGTGCCTTCAGTGTTCACCTGGAATTGAGGCCCCTTGAAGCCAAATCCAAGAGACAGTAAGTAAATGAGCTCCCCCGCTCTGTGCAGGAGCTGAGTGTGGTGTCAGGGCAGAAAATACACCTTCAGCACCAGTAAGGTGAGTGTTGGAACACCTCCCTCGCTGGGCTGTCTTGAGGCTGAGGTCTCTGCCCTTCCTCAGAGTGCCTGGCACACGCCGAGTGTTCATTCAACTTCAGGATGTGGGGCCCACCTACAGAGATGCAGCTCAGCCGAAGGGTCTGAGTGAGCAAGTTGGGAAGGTGGGGGACCTGTGGGTGGAGGACAGTGGGACCCTAGGAGAGTGGTTTTGAGGAAGAGCAATTTGAATAGATGACAAGGTCCAGGATATGGGCATGGGAGGATAAAGTGAGTTAAAGGAATGAGAGACCAGATTGCAAGGGACATAAACCCAATTTCAACTAGCTTATGTGAAAAACAAGTATCAGCTCACAGAATAGCCAGGTCTATGTAGCTTCAGGCATGGCTGGATCCAGACGCTGCATTAATGTCCTTTGTTCTTGGCTCCACCTTTATGTCTTGGCTCTTTTTTCAGGTGGGTTTTCCCTATGTGTTGACAAAGATGGCCACTGGCAGCTCTGGCCCCAGTGTCCCTACCCTTAGTGATCCTGGGTGAGAGAGCACCTCTTTCTCACTAGTTCCAGGAAGTCTCAGGATTGACTCATTGAACTCACTGGGGTCAAGAACCAGTTTCTCCAATCATTGTGGCCAAGGAACAGACGAAACACCCAACAGCCAGGTCTTTGGTCACGCAACCATCCCTGGGACTGGTAGGGTCAGACCCCCCAGAGCCATGTGGCCTGAGAGTAGGGGAGCGGTTTGTCTCCAGAAGAAAATTAAAGTGCTTTTTATTATCAGAAGAATGAGCCATGCTACCTGGAGAACATAGGCCTTGGCATGGACAACAAGCCAGAGGCTAAGACTTCAAAGTATGGAGGGGGGCAGTGGTGACAAGGGTGTGGGGGTCAGCATCAGGGCCAGAGGCTGCTGGAAGAGCCAGGTGGTATGAGCAGTGAAGGGCGGATTTCAGTGGGAAATCTGGAAGGACAGTGTGGCATAAGGCCAACATGAAGGGCACTTTCGGGCCTTGGAGCTCACGGGATGTCTTCAAAGGATAGAGAGTCAGTAGGGGTGGAGCTTTGGTCAGGGAGGACTCTGGGAAGGGGAGGTGGCTCAGTGTGAAGGGTTGGGCAGGAAGGAGTAGTGTCCACGTGCCCAGGTCCCTGCAGCCCTTCCAACCCTCTCTGAACCTCAGGGCAACCTAGGAGAGTGTCAGAAACCCAAGCCCCAGGCCCCAGCCTCAGATGCTGACTTGGACAACTGGGGTGAGCCCAGGTGGCATCTGGGCTTGGGTTTCTGGTTTAGGGAAAGAGGGTGTGGAATGGGAAGGCTCCCGTTTAGCTGGCCAGGAGCGCCATCCCCCAGAACCCTGGGGAGGCTGCGGCCTCTCACTGCTGCTAGCTGCTGGTGGCCTATTGCTTGGCTCTGCAGGCAGCTTGGGACTGGCCAAGGCTGGCACGGTGGCCCTGCAGCAGGGCACTGGGCACACTGCCCCAAAATCAAAACTGCAAAGTAGATGAAGCTGTTACTGATCAGTAAGTGGCCAGGACGTGGGCTGACAAGGTGGGTGGAGTTCCCAAGAACTGAAAACAGCCTTTGCCCTAATGCCAGCCAGATCAGGACCCCATCTGGCTCTCAAGTCTCTCTCTCCGAGCTTCTGCCTCGAGGGCAATGATGTGGCACCCCTGTGACTTCTGTCTCCCCACTTCTCCCACACTGGAAGCGTGGGCAGGGCAGGCACCTGTGCTGGTTTGGCCCGCTGCTGTGTGCCCTGGGCCCAGGCCAGGGCAATAACACATTGGCAGTTGGCCCTGCAGTTCCCTGCGGCAGGAAGCAGTGGGGAGAACCTGCAGCAGGGTGGAGAGAGACTTGAAGTGGGACTGGCTGGCCACTTGCTCAACGTGGGAAGGGTCTGCCCTGCTACCCAGCCTGTGTGCCAGAGGAGGGTAGTGGCTGCCAGGCCATGGTCAGGGTCACTTGCCGGCCAGGGCCTCTTCTCTAGGCGAGATCCCCTGAAGCTCTCTCACCTACTTGCTCAGCCTGGTCTGTGCATATGCACTACCCTAGAATGCTGTCTGGCTTTCCACTGCTCCAGGGCTCTCCCTGTTTTGGAGGGTTGTCCCTTCATAGGAGCATCTGTCAGAATAGGCCTCAAGTCTAGTGCCCAACTAGAAGCACAACTATTCCATAAGATGGACACGAAGGGTGGGAGGGTGTCCCAGGGTTGAGGGTCATTCCTGCCAATTTGTCTGTAACCCTGGGTCCCGTGTGCACTCCAGAGTAACTTACAAGCTCCAGGAGGGTCAGAGCCTTGCTCAGACCACACCTGTTAGTGGTGAGTGAACCAAAACCTGGATCCACTGTCCCTGTCAGAGTAACACGAAGTCTCACTGAATTCGCAGGAAGCTCTGTGAAGACCCAGCGTGCGGTGACCTTGTGAGACGTGAAGGTCTCTAACCCGCAGACCCCGCAAAGCCCCCGCTCCCCCACCCCCCAGGCGGTGGACCCAACTGCCTATCTACCAAGGTAAACTCCGCACCTCCTTCGGGGACCAACCAGCCCCCTCTCATGCCGGGCTCCGGGCCTGCACCTCTAACGGATCCAGGATGCTGGGGACCCGCCCCCCATCCAGCCCAAGCCCCGAGGCGGCCACGCCCAACCCTACTCCACTCGGAAGAAAACAAGAGCGGTTCAAAGGTTTAAACAATTTATTGTGCCCAATTTATTGTGCTCCAAAAACGGCGACGAG
Source organism: Globicephala melas (assembly GCF_963455315.2). Classification (NCBI taxonomy): domain Eukaryota; kingdom Metazoa; phylum Chordata; class Mammalia; order Artiodactyla; family Delphinidae; genus Globicephala; species Globicephala melas. The sequence continues at coordinate 1,830,079 of NC_083324.2, read as the reverse complement.
AAAAAAGAGCGCCGCGCGGCCCCGCGCCCCGCGCGATTGCTCGGCGCGCGCCCGGAAACAGGCAGGGCGGGGGCGGGAAGGACTGAGCGGCCTCGCGTCCTCGCGCGCAGGCGCGGCGCGGCCTTCGGGGCCCGGTAACCAAGGCGACACCCGTTGCCAAGGGCGAGAGCCAATAGGAGCATCGCCAGGGCCGTTTCAAAAATCTAAAGCAAACAAAAAAACGCTCCCACGCGGGGGATGGGCAGGCCGGTGCGGGCCCGGGTCCCCTGAAGTTGGAGCGCGCACGGCGGCCCGGGCCGGTGCCCCGCGCAAAACCTACGTGCAGTCGGGGTGGAAAAGCGGGCGCCGGTACCCCGCGTTCACTTGCGGCCCTTGGGCACTTTGGGCACGCTGGGCTTGGCCGCCTTCTTCACCTTCTTGCCGCCCGCGGCTGCCGCCTTCTTGGCCTTGCTGCCTTTGTCCTTCTTGGAGGCGGCACCCTTCTTGTGCGAGCGCTTCTCGGGCTGCGGGCCCTTGGCGGGCTTCTTGTCCGCGCGCCGCGCAGGGGCCGCGCTCGGGGCCGCCTTCTTGGCCTTATGCGCAGCAGGCGCCGGGGCGGAGGCGGGCGCTGGGGCTCCGCGCCGCTCCCCGCCGCCCTCCAGCTTCTTGCGGTTGAGCTTGAAGGAACCGTTGGCGCCAGTGCCCTTCACCTGCAGCAGTGTATCGTTTTGCACCAGCGCCTTGATGGAATACTTGAGGTAGGTGCGCCCGTTTTGCTGGTCGAACCATGCCACCTTCTTGGCCTCCGCGTAGATCTTGGCCAGCGACGAGCCGTTGCGCTCGCCCAGTCGGCGGATGGTCTCCACCACCAGCTGGCTGTATTTTCCTGGTTGGTTCTTCTTCTTGCTATTCTTCCTTTTTTTGGACGGGGACAGCGAGGTCGAGCCACCGGCCTTGGCCGCCTTCTTGGCCGCCCCCTCGGCGGTCGTTAGCGGCAGGGCCTCCTCCAGCTCCACAGACATGGTGGCGAGCGGGTTGGTGGCGGGCGGGGCGCGGAAGCCCGGGGGCCGCGCCGGGAAAAGAAAGGCGAGGGGCCGCGGGGGCGCCGGGGGGCTGGGGGCGCGCGGCGGCTCCAGGCGGGAGCGGCCGCGGCCGTGCCTGGGGCCGGGCGGCAGGGCTGGGGTGGGGGCCGGGCCGGCCGGAGCGGGGGTCCCGAGCCGGGGCCGGCGCGGGGTCGGCCGGAGCGCAGGAGTCCGACGCGAAGTAGCCGAAGCGGGGATCGTCTCGGAGCGGGTTTAGTCGGCCTCGCGAGCGTCGCCGCCTCCACCAGAGCTCGTTGGGCGTGCGCGCTGGGCTCTGGTGAGGAGGGCGCCCCGCTCTGCTTTTATGGCTCTACGGCGGACCACGTTGAGAACAACAACAGCCTGGTCCGGGGCCAGCGCCAACTTGTGCTTCTTGGAGCCCCTTCCCCGGCCGCTGGCTTCCCAGACCGCGCCTCCCCGGCGCCGCCGCGCCCGCCGCCGTGCGCCCCGGACAGGGCCCGAGCCTGCGGCGTGGCGGAGAGGCGGCCCGCGCCCAGGGAGGGCTCGGCAGAGGGGAACGGAGGGGCGCACCCTAGGCTGCGGGAGCGCGAGAGGAGGGGGGCACCCCGTTTAGGGCCGAATAGCGCGGGCCCCCGGGGAGGCCCCGCGGCCCGGAGCTCGGCGGCAGTCAGCCAAGAGTGGTCCACGGGCCCCCAAGGCCAGACCGCGTCCGGGGGGGCCCTGGCCTGCCCGCTAGACGCGCTTTAATTTGTCCGAACTAACACAGGGCACGCCCTCACGCGGTCGGCTAGGGCAGTGTGGAGGGAGCCGGGACGGCTTCGAGGGGGGTCTCCGCCAGAGTGCAAGAGGAGAGCGGATGCTGGCGCCCTCCCCTGCGCGCCCGGGGTCTCCTTACGCCTCGGGGGCCTGGGCAGGACGCGGGAGGCGGCGGAGAAGACCGCAGGTGCTTCTCGGGGGACATTTCCTAGCCGCCGTCCCCCCCCCCGCCCCCGCCCCCGCCGCAGATGCTACAAGTGCCCCATTTTATGGTGTGTGAGCAGCCTCCATCATTCCCCCCCAAAGCCAAATGGCGGCTCCGGCTGGGAGAGAGGGGAAGGCCGCGGACTCCGGACGGTTTCCCGGAGAGGATGGGGGAGGGGAGTTGCTCCTCGTTCCGGGCCACACCCCTCCCCCTCCCGTGTGGGGAGCGCAGTTGAGAGCGGGGGCTCCCTCTCCGGGTACCACGCGGAGGCCTGTGCAAATCTGGTGGCCCTGCCGCTGGGTCCAGTATTGGGGGTGCGGAGGAGGCGCTGGACCATCTTTCTCGAAGCCAAAGGAGCCCCCACTTGGGGAGCTGAGGCCACGGGGAGACGCTCCGGGAGGAGGGCGGATCCCTTTGGAGTGAGTGATTTAGGCCCGGATCCTGCGGCCGCGGCCACGGCCACGGCAGGATAAACAGTTCCCTTAGGCCCGAGCATGGAGGAGAGGGGGTGGGACGGGGTGGGGGTTGGACTGGAGCTCCAGGGGTCAGAAGAGGTGCAGCCCGTGAAAGCCAAAAAAGCGGGGTGCGTTTCGGGCCTTCTGACCCAGCAGGCCCCCTGAGCGGTCTGTGCTTCCCCCTGTCACGGCGCTTGTCCGGCCCCCATTTGCTTTCCGACAAGCTGGGGAATAAGCCCCAGGGGAGAAGGAAATTGAGGCTGGTGGGGTGTTTGCGGGGATCAGGGGATTGAGCCACAAAAGGGGGCAGAGAGTACAGCCCGTAGGAGAGGGAAGATGGATCTCAGCCCGGGCTCCTGCAGAGAAGGCCAAGACCCTCTCCCAGGGAGGAGGGCCGCTTAGCGAGCCCAGCCCAGGTGACGAAAGACCATCCGAAGTTCCTAACGTGGGGGGGGGGGTGGGACACACGGGTCTGTGAGAGCTGAGCCTTGGGAGGAATAGGGAGCAGTGGCAAGGAGCTTGCAGATACTGCATGGCTTGAGCAAAGATCTTGGGTTCCGAAGATGCAGGGTGTGTGCAGGGTGAGAAGCAGCGAGATGTAGACCCCGTGCCCCCGAGGGGTCTGCCTGGGAGCAGAAGCCCTGGGAGTGAGCAGAGGGTGGGTGTGCTGGGGGTGGGCGTGGCGGCCCTCCCAGGAGGACCAGGGCGCACTGAGGTCGAGTGGGAGCAGGGGCGCCCACGAGAGAGCTGGCCCAGGGCCCCCGGGCGACTGGCACGAGGGGCTCCAGCTTGGGTCTCTGAAAGGTCAAAGGGAGAGCAGAGGGTGATAGCCCAGAAGGACCCCCGACTGAAACCTGCCCAGCCGTCGCCGTGGAGGGGGCCAGGTCGCTGGAAATGTGAATCGAGCTGGTTGCAGCAGCAGGCGGGGTGAGGGCTGTCTCCCCGGGTCATCGGAGGGGAAGGAAGGACGTGGGGCTGGATGGAGAGGGAGGCTGCCCAGAGAGGGAGGCTGCCCATTGGAGACAGAGAAAGAACGGTCAGAGGGGAAGGGACGGCCAGGCGTGGCTGGTGTCCTGGAAGCCGAGGAGGAGAGAGTTTCAAGAAAGAAGGGCCGGTCTGTCCAGTGCAGCTCCCTCAGGAAGCTGCTTGGTCCTCAGAGCCGGCTTCTGAGACCCTCTGCCTGGACCCTGCCTGTTTCGCCTGGTGTTTTACTAAGACCTGAATTACTTCCAGGATTTAAAAATCAGGCGATTTCAGTAGAAATGCAGTCCAGATTTCAGATTTCCCTTTTAAAAATCTGAAGATTTGACCGGGGTGGGTTGGGGGGAGTGGGCAGAGGGTGCAGGGCCTGAGTAACAGTTCAGTGAAGGGTGCCGGGAGGCTCCCTTGCCCTGGGGGAGGCCTGGCCGTAACTGGAGGAGAGAAAGAATCAAAGCAGGGAATGGACACATGCAGGCAGGGCAGTCCACAGGGAGGACACACCGGCCCTGCTGGGCTCCTTGGCCTGCCCGGAGGCGGGTTGCTGCCTGGGGCCCAGGGCTCAGGGAGACTAATTCTAGGCTTGGGGAGTGGGCAGGGAGGCGATTTCCTCCCAGTGACCTCATTATACAAGTGGGGACACGGAGGCCTGGGTGGCAGTTAGCAGCTTTACCCAGTTCTCCAGGACGCTAGGCCTTCAGGGATGCCTCTTGAACCGAACGCGCCTGGGTAGCCCCCTGCCATCCTTCTAAGGACGTCACAGGTGGGGAAGGCCTCACGTGGCCAATGGGAAAATGCCAAAATACGGGAAAAGGAGCACCTGGAATTGGCCAGGGCCTGGTGGAGAGGGCCACCCCTTCCCCGGGGCCGGGGGTACATATTCTCCCTAGGCAGGCTCCTCCAGTCCTGGGCTCCAAACACCATCCGTACACTGGTGACGCCCATTTCTGTCTCTCTCCGGAGTAACAGGCGCCGCGGACTGCCCACCGCTTCCCCTGGGATGTCTAAAAAGCATCTCTTCTGTGTCCTCGCTGAAACAAAAACTCCCCATTTTCTCTTGCAATCCTGCTTCTCCCCAAACGTGCAGAAAGCATGGGCCCCTCCTCATCTCTTCTTCCCTCTCCCCCCACCCATAGGTGCCTGTGTGCACTTCTCCCCCAGCCACCGCGCTTGCCGCCCTCCTTCTCCAGGCTTTTTGTTCCTCCCACACACCAGGGGCTCCCACCTTGGGGCCTTCGCACCTGCTGTGTGGCTAGCTCCTTTCACCCAGAACCCATTCAGTGCAGCCTCCAGGCCAGCCGGGCCAAGACGCCTCTCTGGGATTCCTGTCTCGTTACCCTGCTTTATTTTCTTCATAGCACTTAACGATCATCTGACCCTGTTTTGCCTATTTCTGGGGGGGCTCCGAGAGCGTAGCTGGGTCTGCCTTGCTCCTTGCCGGCCCCCGGCCCCGGGCACACCCTGCTTGGTGACGCAGCAGCAGGAAGGTGGACTCTGGGAGTCAGGAGCTCCCCTCCCCCAAACTCCCTGTGTGACCCACCTGCCTGGGCCCCGGGTGGTCTCAGTGTTGCCATCTGTATAAGGGGTGCACGCACAAAAGGGCAAACAGAGGCACCTCCACCTCGGAGTGTTTCTGACAGCCTGGGCAGGAGCCCCGGGTGGGGAGGCCCAGAGGGCTGTGGGGTCGCCAGCCTGCTGTGGGAAAGGCCCAGTCGGCTGTGGCTGGGCTGCTGGGGTAACAGTTAAGAGGCCAAAGGGTTTGTCTCCCCAGAAGCTGTTTTAAACCGAGAGGTTGGCTCCAGCCTTAGCCTGGGCTGGGCCCAGTTTGGGGTTTGAAATGTAAATAAGAAGCATTAAGTGCTTTTCAGTATTTAAGGGGAGAAAAAGGGGAATTCACCAGACGAGGCTGCGGGGAGGTTGCCTTTAAGATGCAAATGTGTATTGTGAAGCCCTGAATGGGGACGTGGTGAGGGCCTCTGGCCGCTCACCCCCAGGGCCGGCGGTGGGGCGGGGCGGGACCGCCAGGCGGGAGGCTGAGGTCAAAGGAGCGGACGAGTAGATGCTGACGCTTAGAGGAGGTGTAACGGGGGGCTGAGCTGCCACCGCGTCCTGTCCTGTCCCCGGGGCCCCGGCTGCCCACCACCTCTGCAGACACCCCCAAAGTGCTGCTGTCCTTAACGTGCAGGTTGTCAAGAAGGGACTTAGGTGCTTCTCAGTGTGGAAGGAGCCAGACCTCGGCAGGACCCGCCACCCCCTGGCGCTGTGTGTCAGGGTCAGAGTGAGGGAGGCCCCCACTCCGGGGGACTGAGGACCGTGGGTGCCGAGTAAGGACCCCATCCTAGAGACGGGCCTGCAGTGCTGATCAGAGGCGCGGCGTGGAGAGTGGAGCCCATACCCTGGGACGTGAACAGTGGCTCGGCTCCAGGAGGGGTCCTACCACCTCCCTCTTCCGCTTGTGCCCGAGCTGGGGATCTTCTCCAGGACTTTGACTTTTCTTTCCTTTCATTTCTTTAAGTGCTGGGTAGTTTTTTCTTGGTGAAGTTATTTGTGGTATAAAACCCAACGGGAGTAGAAGGATGTGAAGTGAAAACAAAGCCCCCGCCCTTGGCCCCAGCTCGCGAGCTGTGCGCGCACAGGGCTTCGTGTCGCTGACTCTGGACACCGGGGCCGCGTCCAGGTCGCCTGTCCTGACGGCTGCAGCGCCAGCCGTCTGGTCGTGTCCTCCTGCGGGGCAGGCGGGGCTGTTACTAAGGTGTTTCCGTGACTGTCCTTTGTTCACGAGCCCAGAAGTAGCCGCCAGATTCACTGTTACAAATCGGGTTAAGCCTTGCTGCCCCGCGACCGTGCAGCCCTCTGAGCGCCCCCTCCTCCCCGCACCCGCGTCCCCCATGAACGCCCATCCCGGCTTCTGTGACTCCACCCAGCCTGGCCTGTGTGTGTCCCCACCTCCCCGCCCCATTTCAGGCACCGCCATCCCCCCGCCCCCGTGACCTGGCCGCCTCCTCAGGGCTTCCTGACCCCTCATCTCTTCTGGGCCGCGGCCACCAGCCTTTGGGGGTGTGAAGGGACGTGGCATCCTGCCCCCCTCACAGCCTGGCCCTGCCGTCCCCACCTTCCCCTGCCCTTCCTTTCGGCCTCTGACCAGCCCAGCCTCCCCAGGGGCCTCCCCTGCGGGGGTCTCTGCCTGGCTGGGCCAGGTCTGGGGGGAGCAGTGGAGTTGGATGGCGTTTGGGCCCTTGTTTCAAGGACAGGGGAGCCGGCGACTCTCCTGGCCCAGGAGACGCGGGCTCCCGGCCCCCCTGACTGCGGGGCAGGGGTCTCCTGGGACCCAGGCTGCCTGCTCCAGTGCCCCCCGGCGAGGGAGCCGGCCCAGTGGGCGAGGCCAGACTTGTCTTCCAGCCTGGGGCTGTGGTAGAGCTTGACATCTCTTCTCCAGAAGGCCCGGGGTTTGAGGCCCGAGGAGCCCGGGCGGGTTTGCGATGGAGAGACCATTTGGGGAGGGGCCCCGGCGACCAGGACAAAACGCTACAAAGAGAGAAACCATCTTCCATCATCGCCCTGCGGGGCGGAGGCGCCGACAAGGGAATCTTGGCTTTATCTCCTTTCTTACAAGTAGCCTCAGCTGTGGAGACGCTCCCGTGGGGGCCTGGGCGGGGAGGGGGGGACGCGCAAAGCCCTACAGGGGGCGAGAGCAGCCTGGCCCCAGGCGCCGGGCATCCACCCATCCCGTGCGGCCGGGGCTGCGTTTCTGCCTGCGGTGGAAAACCGGGACCCAGGAGAGACTGGGTAAGGTCCCCGGTGACCCCTGGCCAGGAAGAGATGGCAGAGCATTTGCTGTTTACCTCATTTCAAGGCGGCCCCCCCACCCCACTTTTTAGCACGTGGTCTTACACCACCTCTCGCTTTCTCATGCCTGCCACCCCCAGGAGAGCAGGGACCCGATCAACCCATGCTGCACGAGGCCTGGCACGTAGTAGGTCCTCAATAAATATTCGTTGAATGAATGAGATGGGAGTCAAACTCTGGCGGGCTTCCCGTCCCAGTGCGAGTTTGCGCGGTTCCAGGGCCGAGCCGAGAGCCCGAGGGGCCTGCGAGGCTCGCAGATGCTCATGTCAGTGTGACTGGCGATCCCGACATTCTCTCCTGGTCAAGAACAACTCACAGCTGCCCTGAGAGGCTGGGACTCCACTCCCTAACTGCCGTTGTCCGGGGGGGCTGCCACCCCCCAGCCCGGGCCCCCGCCCTCCCCGCTCAGGACCCTCCAGGGCTCCCCGACCGTCCTGCAGCACTCGGGCCTGCTGACCTCTTCAGACTTTATGTCCTGGCGCCCCTGCCCTCCCCGCGGCCTCCCTCCCAGAGCCCACTTCCCACCCCTGGTTTGACTTCCATTGGCTCCTTCAGTCCTGTCATCCTCATTCCTTTTCTCATAAGTTTTCTGTAGCTAAAGTATCTTTTGTTTTAGCATCTGTCCCCCACCCCCAAGAGCTTGTCTGTCTTGTGTAGCATTGAATGATGAGTATCTAGAAAGGAATCTAACTCCAAACTCAGGAGTTAGGTCCGTTAGGACTCAGAATTATATTTGTGAAAGGGGGAAACAAGCCACCAAACCAACACCTAGTCTAGAGCTCGACATAAACGGCTCTCCAAAAATGAGTTCCCTTACTTTATTTCCCTCTAATCAGATATTAATTCCTGAGCGCTTTGGGACTGTCGATGGATCCAGTGGGAAGGACCCTTTGACCCTGTCTTGTGTCCTGTCTGCCCTGTCCCCACCTTACATGCAGAAGCTGAGGTCCAGAGAAGACGCAGGGCTCACACGGTGCCACTGGATTGCGCTCCGAGTCTGATTCCTAGTGCAGGGCTCTTGCCCTTCCTGACACTTCATCTGTCCAGTTAGCCAGGGCCGGGGGAGGGGCAGCAAGGCCAAGGCTAGGTCCCAGGATGAGGACAGGTGTTCGCCAAGCTCCAGCCTGGTTTGGGTGCAGAAGTCTTTCCATCCGGGCCAGGCCCCGGAGCCAGGGAACGGCGGAAGGGCAGCCGGAGGAGGGCCAAGCAGTCTTGAGGCATCTAAGCTCACTCTGGACCTGCCTGTTAGGCGCCATCTGCCCCAGAAGACTGAGAAAGCCTCAGAGTGGATCTCCCTGTTGCCACATCTTCACAGAGGCCAAGGTTTTCTCAAAGCCCCCATTGGACCCCATCAGATCCTGCCCACCCCTCAAACACGCCGGCAGCTTCCCATCACACTTAAGATAAAATACAGGCGTCTCCCCACGGCCTTATGCGGCTTGCCTTCCTGTCCCTGCCCTGGACAGCCGGCCCACCCCACGCGGTGTCTTTGTGCTGCTGTTCCCTCCTCCTTGGACTCTCAGGCCCTATTCCTTCTTGCCAGTCAGGTGAATAACACCTCAGGGAAGCCTTCCCTAAACACCCCGTCTGAAGTAGGGCCACCCACCCCCATCTTTCCCCATCACTTCGACAAGTTTTTCTTTATTTAAAGCGCTTATCACTACTTGAGCTTTTGCATTTATAGCCTAGTCTCTCCTCCCCACCTGGAGTCAGCTTGTCTGGTGTGTGGGTCACCGAATTCTCTGTACTTAGCATACAGTAGATGCTCAATAAACATTTGTTCGAATAAGTGACAGAGAAAGGGCCCTCACAGGGAGTAGTGAGATTCGGCCCGTTTTTTCTGCCCAAGGTATTAAACTGCGCGCCTGGAGAGCCTGGGGGTTAGGTCCAAGAAAGCACCTTCCCCTGCCCTCCCCCAGACCCTAGGCCTTCGACAAGTGAGCGGTTGGCTCCAGTGGAGGAACTAGCATTTCAAACGGGAGAGAGGTTGGGGCCTTGGGGCAGCTTTCTGTGTGGGGAGCGGGGACAGTTCTCGGGAAGGACAGTCTTCACCCTTAGGGTGAGTAACGACCACGGCCGGGGTCAATCGCTGTGGAGGGGACTGAGCGGAAAGGGTCCCCGGGATGCTCGGGAAGGATGCTCGTCTCTGCGTCAGGGGGAGCGGGAGCCGGCGCCCAGCTTCTGCGTTTTCGGCTGCCCAAGTCCCCTCCGGGTTTAAGGGGCGCGCCGCGTGGTCTCACCCGCGTCCCCGGCCCTTCCGCGCTCGCCTCCCTCCCGCCCCGCCCGTGCGGCTGGACTGCCCAGCGGGTAACTGCGCTCGGCCGGCCGGCGTTGGGCGCGCGCCCCGCCCCGTCTCCATGGAAACCGCTTGCCAGCCTCCCTCCCAACAGCCCACCGGCTGCGCGGCTCTGGGGACCAGACGCGCGGATCCTCAAGCCCGGAGACGCATGTCAGCACGGGGACCCCCAGACCCCCTTCTCGACAGGCCCAGGAAGGGGCGGGGGGGAGTCTCTCGTTTAACAAAGGGTCGATGCTGGGGCAGGTTTGGGAAAAGGAATTGACCCAAAGCCTGGAGAGCTTGGACCCCTGGGTACTGTTGCTGGTCCAGGACCTGCGCTGGAGCTTTCCTGCCACAGGTCCTCCTGAGGCCTTGCCAAGGTTTCCCTGGGGTGGCACCGAGGCCAGACCCCAGGACTTCGTCCCCTGGGCACAGATCCCTCTGGTCACTCCCCACGGGGCTGCACTGGACGAGGCTCTGAGATGAGGTTCTGTGAAGGACGCTGCAAGACTCCCCCCGACGCCGCCGGGCAGCCACCAGGGAAGGCGTCCCGCTGTGGGGACCGCTTGCCCCCATAGATCCCAGCCAGGCTATGGCAGAAGCTCTGCAAAGCTGACCTTGGTCTTTGACCTCTGCCTGGTAGGCTCAGAGAACAGCCTAGGCCACATCTACGCCCGCCAAGGAGACCAACTGCTGGTTTCCTCCCAAGACCCGCACCCTGCACAGATTTTTAGATGTCCACAGCCCCAGTAGAGGACTGGCTAACCTGAAAGCTGACTTCTCCCGGGATATGGCCAAGTGACCGCTGGTGCACACCTGACCTGCCACTGCACCAACCACTAGAGCTGGCTTCCAGAGTGACCTTTTAACTGGTCCTCACTGGCCACTCCCGATGCTGCCTTCAAGGCCTGTACAGTCGGCACCTGCTGGCCTTTGTATGTCAGGAATCCACGCCACCAGCCCCTGTGGTGACACCGGACACTGGGGACCAGAGCTTTGCAGATTTGCCTGATGGTAAACCACCAGAGATCTGTCCTCGTGTGGAACCACCACACTGCACACCTCTGTGCCTTTCTTGTCCACCTGTCTGGGATGCTTTTCTATTCCAATTTTGTCCCAGGAAACAAAAAAAAGTCCAAACCAAAACAGAAGACAAAAGCATTAATTTTCTCTGTCCCGGGGTTCACAGACTTACAGGCCTACCTGGCCAGGTAGAAAATATCAATGAATGAGATGGTTTGCGAGGGACTGGTGATCTGAGGGGCGCGGTGCGCCCATAAGGGGGGCAATGAGCCCAGCCCCCGCTGCTATGCCAGGTAGAAGGCAGGCCCCGGGCTGCAGAACACTCTGAAGACAAGTGGCAAAACGACATTTTTTAGTCTATAATCTCTTCTTCTCTCAACATTATTCAAAATTCAGATTAAAAGACTTACCTGGTGGCACAGTGGTTAAGAATCCGCCAGCCAGTGCAGGGGACACGGGTTCTAGCCCTGGTCCGGGACAATCCCACATGCCGTGGAACAGCTGAGCCCGTGCGCCACCACTATTGAGCCAGCGTTCTAGAGCCCGCGAGCCACAACTACTGAGCCCACGTGCTGCAACTACTGAAGCCCACACGCCTAGAGCCCGTGCTCTGCCATGAGAGGAGCCACCGCAATGAGAATCCCGCGCACCACAACGAAGAGTAGCCCCCGCTCGCCGCAACTCCAAGAAAGCCCGTGCGCAGCAACGAAGACCCAACACAGCCAAAAATAAATAAATAAAATTAAAAAAAAATTTAGATTAAAGAAAAAATTGTAAGAAGTAAGACAAGGCACGTCTGCAGCTCAGGGTTGGCCTGCCTGGCTTGCTAGCCTGGACTTCAGCGCAGATTCAGCCCTGTCTGCCCGTGATCTTATGAAAACTCCACTTAAGCCTGCTGTGTGCAGACCCCCTGGACACTGTTCTTTGCATGTGCCTGAGCCCCAGAGATCCCTCCGTGTTACTGGCCGGCTGGGGGCTCCTCAGGGTGGGACCCTGTGCCTGGCCCAGCTCCCTCACCTGCTTCTCCCTGAGGAGCAAGGGCTGCCCAAAGATTCTTTACCAAACTGATCTGCAACCAGTCTAGAAGGAGATGGAGAGGGAGGTGGGGGTCTCTGGGCCTCTCAGCACCAGGTGCCAGGCCAGCCGCCGGGCGCACTCTTCCCGCTTTGAGTTTGGCCCCAGACTTGTGAGCCGACTTTCTCAAAAGCCCCTCCCAGCCCCTGGACCTAGAGGTCAGCGTGGAAAGAGCAGCACAGCAGCTTGGCTTCCAAGGCAGCTTCTGGCCGCATCCGCGCAGCACTGAGATTCCCAAACTCAGCCCTGAGAATCTGCACCTCGTTCCTGGCCCCTTTCCGGATGGTTTATGTGCTACCCAGCGACGTGCACTTGTGCATAAGCCAGCGCCCTGCTCTGGGGCCCCAGTGGGCAGCTCAGGGGCCCTGTTGCTCCGGGGAGCCCTGGGCGCCTCCAGGTCCAGGTGTGACTTCCCAGGGGGACGGTTCCTGTGCACAGTGAGGGGCGTGTGACGGTAGTTCCTCGGGCTTCAGGCCTTGACTGAGAAGGGAAGGGGGTTTCTCTCTTCCCCTTTCCAGAAACGTACAAAACAGAAGTAGAAACCAACTGCTGTGCCCTCTAATACTTGTCTGCTGCCAACCCGCCATCTTGCAGGACCACGGACACTGGAACACGATGACCACGGTGACGCCAGCTCCTTTCCTAGTTCCCTAAGGAGGCTTGGGCCACGGCCTCTGCTGATTGGTCACAATCCAGAAGAGTGGTTCTCAACCTGGCTGCCCACTCAGATCACCTGGTGAGCTTTAAAAACTCCCAGCGCCTTCTCCCAGGACAGTGAAATCCACAGTGCCAAAGGTAGAGCCCAGGCATGAGGATTTTTTCTTCCAGTTTTATTGGGATATAATTGACGGGTACTAGGATTTCCGGGGGGGAGGGGGGCATTACCAGAGAAAGAATGCCTGCCTCGGGGCAGTGGAAACACTGCCCTGCCCCCAGCGGGAGGAGGTGAGCCCTGGGGCTCCCTGTGGTCCAGGGGGCAGGCTTCCCAGCTTCCGGGATGCCGGGTGGGTGAGAGCCACTCCAAGGGGGGGGGGATGGGCGGCAATCTGAGTCTGGGGCCTTTCTCGGGGGAGGGAGGGGTGCCTGAGGGGGTGTTCTTTGGCCCCCTCCGCTTCCACCTACTTCAGGTAGTGAGGCTGGCAGGCCTTGCCCACTGGCTCTTTTAGGGCTTGATGGCCAAAGAAATTAGTCCCACACCACTGCGGCCTCCCACACCTTGGAAGAAGCTCGTGTTCTCTATATACACGGGGGAGTGGCAGCAGAAGTCGAGCTGGCCGAACTGTCTCGTGTGCGGTGTGGCTTTGCCCACACAGGGCGCTTCTGCCGAAAGGGCACCCCGCGCAGGGACATCACAGAGGATGGAGGATGTTTGCGGGCAGAGGCAGGGGCCCCTGGGGTTCTGTGAGGCTGAGGCCTCTTTTCAGGTTTCGTGAGCTGCAGACACTGCCTTTGACTTCTTTAGCTCGGCAGTTTCCTTTTTCCCCTTTTTTAAAAACAAAAATGAAATGCACGTAACAAACTTTTTACCATTTTAACCGTTTTTAAGTATACAGTTCAGTGTCATGACATCTATTCACAATGTTGTGCAACCATCACCACTGTTTATTTCCAGAACTTTTCCGTCATTGCTAACAGAAACTCTGTACCAACTGAAGAGTAACTCTCCATTCCCCCACTGCCCACAACATCTATTCTATTTTCGGTTGATAGGATTTTTCCTATTCTAGCGCCTTCATCTAAGTGAAGTCATACAATATTTATTTTTCTATGTCAGGCTTATTTTACTTAGCAAAATGGCTTCAAGTTTCATCCATGTCGCAGCATTATTCAGAATTTGTTCCATTTTTGTGGCTGAATAGTATTCCGTTATACATATATAAACCACATTTTGTTTACTCATCATCTGTTGATGGACACTTGGGTTGTTTCCACCTTATAGCTATTGCAAATAATGCTGCTATGAACTTGCTATACGACCATCTCTCTGAGTCCCAGCTTTCAGTTCTTTTGGGTAAATACATAGGAGTGGAATTGCTGGCTCATATGGTAACTCTATGTTTAAATTTTTGAGGAATGACCAAACTATTTTCCACGCAGGCACACCATTTTACATTATTTCCATGTGCACAAAGGTTCCAATTTCTCCACATCCTTGGGAACACTCATTTTCTGTTTTTTTTGGGTGTTTGTTTCTTTTGTTTTGGTTGCGTTGGGTCTTCGTTGCTGCGCGCGGGCTTTCTCTAGTTGTGGCGAGCGGGGGCTACTCTTGGTTGCGGTGCGCGGGCTTCTCATTGCGGAGGCTTCTCTTGTTGCAGAGCACAAGCTCTAGGCGCGCGGGCTTCAGTTATTGTGGCTCGCGGGCTCTAGAGCACAGGCTCAGCAGTTGTGGCGCACGGGCTTAGTTGCTCCAGGGCATGTGGGATCTTCCTGGACCAGGACTTGAACCCGTGTCCCCTGCATTGGCAGGCGGATTCTTAACCACTGCACCACGAGGGAAGTCCCTTTTGTTTTGTTTTGAATAATAGGCATACTACTGGGTGTAAGGTGGCTTTGATTTGCATTTCCCAAATGCCTAGTGACATTGAGCATCTTTTCATGTTCTTATTGGCCACCTGTGTATCTTCTTTGGACAGATATCCAAGTCTTTTGACCATTTTTATTTATTTATTTATTTATTTTTGCGGTACCGCTGTGGCCTGTCGCGTTGCGGAGCACAGGCTCCGGATGCGCAGGCCCAGCGGCCATGGCTCACGGGCCCAGCCGCTCCGCGGCATGTGGGATCTTCCCGGACCGGGGCACGAACCCGCGTCCCCTGCATCGGCAGGCGGACTCTCAACCACTGCGCCACCAGGGAAGCCCTATTTTATTAATTTTGACGCTATCATAAATGGAATTATTTTTTTGGATTGTTTATTGTTAGCATATAGAAATGCAGCTGATTTGTGTGTTGATTTTTGTATTCTGCGATGTTGCTGAAGTAGTTTATCATCTCTAGTTATATCGTGGACTCTTCAGGGTTTTCTACATATAAGACTGTGCCATCTGTGAACAAAGATACTGTTACGTCTTCCTTTCCAATTTGGAGGCCTTTTATTTTTTTGCCCTAAGTGTTCTGGATAGAACTGCCGGTGCTCTGCGGAATGTGGTGATGGAAGGGGGCACCCTTGTCTTGTTCCTGACCTTAGGGAAAAGGCTTTCAGTCTTTAACCGCTGAGTATGATGTTGACTGTGGGGTTTTCATATGTGGGTTTTATTATGTTGAGGCAGTTTCCTTCTATTGCTAGTTGACTCAGTGTTTGTTTCACAAAAAGGGGTTAAAGTTTTAAACACTGGTAACTGACACCTACCATGACATTAGTTTCAGGTGTACCGCTATTTGTATATACTGTGATCACCACAGTAAGTGTAGTCAAATCCGTCACCATACATCGTTACAAATTTTCATTTTCTTCTGATGAGAACTTGTAAGGTCTAGTCTCTTAGTGAAACTGCAGGGACTGCTTAGTTAAATCCATTTCACCTGTAACCTGCCTTGACTCATCAAGGCGGTTTTAATTGTTGCTACAAAAAGACCTGCGTGTCCTCCACGCAGCCTAACAGTGTCCGGAAAGCCCAGAGTCAGCTGTACCCGGTTAGAGCTGAGCCGGTTGAAACCGGTTAGGACCGCCGGCCCTCCAACTGGGCCTGCGCAGCTGTCCCCGGGGCGGCCTTTTGAACCTGCAGAGGCCGGGGGCCTAGTTCCACCGGCTCACACCCTTCTTCCGTCACTTTTCTCCGCGCCCCCCATGCGCGGACCCCGCCCTGCTTCCTTATTCCTTATCCCGAAACCACCCGGGCCCCCTGCCTGCCGTGGCGTCTATTCTCGTGTCTCCTCGCTCGGCTTTCCGACTTCGGCATCTCAGCTTGTGGCTTGCCGCGCGTCAGGTAAGACAGCTTGTTTCGGCAGCTTTGAAATATGCAGTCGAATATGACTAACCCTGGTCGCCATCCAGGACGTTACATTCCCAGGACCAACGTTGTAACCGGAAGCCTGGCCCTCTTGACCCATTTCACCCCCCACCCCCGAGCCCCACCGCCCACCCCCCACCCCCGCCAGCTCTGGCAACCTCCAGTCTGTTCTCTGTGTCCGTGGGTTTGGCGTATTTACTTATTTTTAGATGCCACATATCAAGGAGATCATACAGTATTTGTCTTTCTCTTACTTCGCTTAGCCTGATGCCCTAAAGTCCATCCACGATGACATAAATGTCGGGATTTCCTTCGTTTCTTACGGCTAAGAGTCCATTGCATCCGTGGACCACATCTTTATCCGTTTATCTGTTGATGGACACTCGGGTTGTTTCCATGTCTTGACTGTTGTGAATAGTGCTGCGGTGAACATGAGGGTGCAGCCGTCTTTCGAGTTGTGTTTTCACTTCCTTCAGATAAATACTGAGCAGTGGAATTGCTGGATGGGTTGATAGTTCTATTTTTTTAATTTACTTGTTTGTTTTACTTTTTCACAAACCACTGTGTCGAGGGCCGATTTTCAGTAGATCGCGGCGAGGGAGCCGCTCTGCTGCGTTCGAGGCCCGACCCAGAAGCAGCTCGTCTGCAGACGGTTCAGCTCCAGGTTCCCCACAAACGTGCGGTGCATGATTCTGTTATTAATTTTTGAGGAACCTGCATACTCTCTTCCACTCCCACCAACAGTGCACAAGGGTTCCCTTTTCTCCACATCATCAGCAACATTGTTATTTCTTGTCTTTGATAAATAGCCATTCTGACAGGTGTGAGGTGGTATCTCATCGTGGTCTTGCCTCGTTTCCCCGATGTAGTGACATTGAGCATCTTTTCAGGTACCCGTTGGCCATCTGTGTGTGTCCTCTGGAAAAATGTCTCTTCAGATCCTTTGCCTGTTTTTATTTTTTTTTTTTTTGCGGTATGCGGGCCTCTCACTCTTGTGGCCTCTCCCGTTGCGGAGCACAGGCTCCAGACGCACAGGCTCAGTGGCCATGGCTCACGGGCCCAGCCGCACCGCGGCATGTGGGATCGTCCCGGACCGGGGCACAAACCCGTGTCCCCTGCATCGGCAGGCGGGCTCTCAACCACTGCGCCACCAGGGAAGCCCCTTTGACCATTTTTAAATTGGATTGTTTGTTCTTTTGCTTTTGAATTGTATGAGTTTTTAAATATATTTTGGATATTAAGCGCTTATCAGCTGTATGATTTGCAAATATTTTATCCCATTCAGTAGGCTGTCTTTTCATTGTGTTCATGGCTTCCTTTGCAGAAACTTTCTAGTTGAATTTTTTCAAATGCTTTTTCTGCATCAGTTGAGATCATGTTTTTTTGTCTTCATCCTGTAAATGTCGTGTATCGATAGACTTGAGTATGTTGAATCATCCTTGAATTCTAGGCATAAATTCCACTTGGACATAGTGTATAATCCTTTTCATATGCTTTAGCAGTTTCCGTTTTTACAGCGAGAATAGCCAGAGAATCAGTGACCTGACAAGATTCTCATGATCCCCAGGGTAACCTGAGTTGATCTCAGAGTTGGAGGATCCTATCCCAGCGCCAGAAATGGGGGATGGCAGGCAGTTTCCCTGTCCTTCCACAACCCCTGGACAAGACAGCCCCCAAACAGTCCTTTCCAGGCGTGGAGGGCTGACGGGAGAGAGAACCAGGGTCTTTTTTTTAAATTTTTTTTGATGTGGACCATTTTTTAAGTCTTTATTGAATCTGGTACAATACTGCTTCTGTTTCATGTTTTGGTTTTGTGGCTGTGTGGCATGTGGGATCTTAGCTCCCCCACCAGGGATCGAACCTACACCCCCTGCATTGGAAGAGGAAGTCTTAACCACTGGACTGCCAGGGAAGGCCCCAGTGTGCTTCTCTGAACTAACAGCCATGCTGGCTTCTCCAAGGAGAAGCAACAGATACAGATACACGTGCAGACCCCAGTTCAGCCAGTTGGCTTTCCTCCTCTAAAGCGAAGGGTTTATTACAGCCCTTACCCTTCCTCCCCTCTGGCCTAAAGTAGGGACTCAAGGTTCACCCATGAGCTAGACTAGACCCTAAGTGGTAATGTACTTCCAGCGCTGGCTCCTTTCCCTGGAGCTCCGGCAAAATGGCGAGTGCCCAGCGACAGGGGCGGTTCTAGCCCTGCAGTGCCAACTGAGGCAGGACTCCCGCCAGCGAGCTCGCTTCTCCCCAGACGTCAGGAAACTCGGGAGACTGAGCCCGCCTGGTGGAGCAGCGCCTCCATCGCCTCGTTTTGTCACACACCAGGGCTCCGGCAGCACCAGGTGGCAGTCACACGCTTCTTGGCCAGCACGTGCAAGTGACACTCACAGGGAGAAGGCAAGTGTGCAACGCGGTGGGTCCTCCAGGGCATGAGGGATCTTCCCAGACCGGGGCTCGAACCCATGTCCCCTGCATTGGCAGGCGGATTCTTAACCACTGAGCCACCAGTGAAGTCCCATCAGAGAATGTTTTGTGTATGATCTCTCCTAGGAGTTTTATGGTGTCATGTCTTAAGTCTTTAAGCCATTTTGAGTTTATTTTTGTGTGTAGTGTGAGGCAGTGGTCTAACTTAATTGATGTACATGCAGCTGTCCAACTTTCCCAACTCCACTTGCTGAAGAGACTGTCGTTTTTCCATTGTATATTCTTGTCTCCTTTGTCAGAGGTTAATTGAGCATAGGTGTGTGGGTTTATTTCTGGCCTCTCTTTTCTGTTCCATTGATCTGTATGTCTGTTTTTGTACCCATAAAACTTTTTTTTTTTTTTTTTTTGCGGTACGCGGGCCTCTCACTGTTGTGGCCTTTCCCGTTGGGGAGCACAGGCTCTGGACGCACAGGCTCAGCGGCCATGGCTCACGGGCCCAGCTGCTCCGCGGCATGTGGGATCTTCCCCGACCGGGGCACGAACCCGTGTCCCCTGCATCGGCAGGTGGACTCTCAACCACTGTGCCACCAGGGAAGCCCCACAACACTGTTTTGATTACTGTAGCTCTCTAGTATTGTTCGAAGTATAGGAGAGTTATGCCTCCTGCTTTGTTTTTTCCCTCAGGATTGGTTTGGCAATTCCGGGTCTTTTATGGTTTCATATAAAGTTTTGGATTATTTATTCTATTTCTGTGAAAAATATCTTGGGAATTTTGAGAGGGATGGCGTTAAATCTGTAGATTACTTGCGGTAGTATCGCCATCTTAGCAATATTTTTCCAATCTAAGCGCATGGGCTATCTTTCCATTTCTTTGAATCCTTTTTAATTTCCTTTATTAATGTTTCGTAGTTCTCAGGGTGTAAGCCCTTCACCTCCTTGGTCAGGTTTATTCCTAGGATTTTGGTTCTGTTTTAGAAGTTACTTGTTTTTTCCATTCCCTTTCTGATATTTCATTGTTAGTGTAAAGAAATGCAACCGATTTTTTTGTCTGGTTTTGTTTGGCCTCACCTCGTGGCATGCATAACTTCCCCAATCAGGGATGGAACCCATGGCCCCTGCAGTCGAAGGGCTGAGTCTTAACCACTGGACCACCAGGAAAGTCCCTGCAACTGATTTTGGAATATTAATCTTGTATCCTGCTACTTTGCTGAATTCATTTACTAGATCTAGTAATTTTTGTGTGGAGTCTTCAGGGTTTTCTATATATAGTATCATAGCATCTGTACATAATGAGCTTTACCTCTTCCCTTCCAGTTTGCATAACCTTTCTTTTCCTTGTCTGATTGCTGTGGCTAGGACTTCCAATACTATGTTGAATTGAAGTGGTGAGAGTGAGCATCCTTGTCTTGTTTCAGATTTTAGCGGGAAGGCTTTCAGGTTTTCACATTATATTGGCTGTGGGTTTGTCATAAATGGCTTTTATTATGTTGAGATGTGTTCCCTCTATTCTAATTTGGTAAGAGGTTTTATCATGAATGGATGCTGAATTTTGTTTTTGCTTTTTCTGCATCTATTGGGATGATCATTTGGTTTTTGGGTTTTCTTTTGTTAATGTGGTATGTATCACATTGATTTTGCAAATGTTGAGAACCCTCCTTGTGAACTTGGGTTAAATCCCACTTGGATTCAGACTTGGGATTGTGGTGTATGATGGTTTTTTATGTGTTATTGGATTCGGCTTGCTAATATTTTGTTTAGAATTTTTGCACCTATATTCAAAGGTCCTGGCCCGTAATGTTCTTTTTTATGGCTGAGTAGTATTCCAGTGTATTTATGTACCACGCCTTCTTTATCTATTTATCTGTCGACGGACATTTAGGTTGTTTCCATGTCTTGGCTATTGTAAACAGTGCTGCAGTGAACACTGGGGTGTGTGTGTCTTTTTGAATTAGAGTTTTCTCTGGACATACACCCATGAGTGGGACTTCCAGCTCATATGGTAGTTCGATTTTTAGATTTCTGAGGAACCTCCATACTGTTCTTCATAGTGGCTGCACCAACTTACATTCCCACGAACAGTGCAGGAGGGTCCCCTTTTCTCTGCACCCTCTCCAGCATTTGTTACCTGTAGACTTTTTTTGTGTGTGTGTTTGTGTGTGTTTTTTTTGCGGTACGCGGGCCTCTCACTGTTGTGGCCTGACCTGCCGCGGAGCACAGGCTCCGGACGCGCAGGCTCAGCGGCCATGGCTCACGGGCCCAGCCGCTCCGTGGCATGCGGGATCCTCACGGACCGGGGCACGAACTCGTGTCCCCCGCATTGGCAGGCGGACTCTCAACCACTGCGCCACCAGGGAGGGAAGCCCTAGACTTTTTTTTTTTTTAAGAACAGCTCTCTTTTTTTTTTTTGCCCCCACACATGCAGGATCTTAGTTCCCCGACCAGGGATTGAATCCCTGTTCCCCTTGCAGTTGAAGCATGCCTTCCTAACCACTGGACCACCAGGGAATTCCTGTGGACTTCTTAATGATGGCCATTCTGACTGGTATGAGTAGTTTTGATTTGCATTTCTCTAATAATTAGTGATATTGAGCATCTTTTCATGTGCTTGTAGGCTATCTGTATGTCTTCTTTGGAGAAATGTCTATTAAGGTCTTCTGCCCATTTTTCTACTGGGTTTTTTTGTTGTTGTTGAGTTGTACAGGGCCACTTTCAAATGTGAGGTCAAGTTCTTGCTTATGTGAACTTCAAGGAGGATTGAGGCCAGGTGATTTTCAGTGCACAGGGTCAAGGTGAAGTTCAGGATCAAGCTGAAGAGCGAGGCACAGAACCCTGGACCGAGGTCAGGTCCAGGTTAGTTTGAAGCTTACCCAAGGTTGCTTCACGGGGATTACGGTCAGGAGCATCCCGGTGTGAAGGACAAGACTGGAGTGGAGAAGTTCAAGGTAAAAGTCAGTTTCTCAGTGTGAGACACTGGCAGCATGATCTGGGCCAGGGGTGAGGGTCAGTTTCAAGGTCAACTTCAAGATGATCAAATTCAAGGACCAGTTCAGCACTGACTTCGGTTAACGTGCAGCATCAGGAGGGTCATTCCAAGGTTGTAACGTAAGTGTGACACAGGGTCAAGTTCAGGACAAGGTAAAAATCAGGGCAATTCACAAGGAACACATATCCATAGGGTGAGAGACTGGATCAGGGTCAGGCTCAGGGTCAGTTTCAAGGTAAACATCTGGTGTGAGGTGAAGCAGGAAGTCACCTAAAATTAGGACATCATGCGGCCAGGTCATTCGGAAGGCAAAGACGCGGCAACACCAGCGTGAGGTCCAGGAAGATCTTTGGGGTCGTGACAAGGCAAGAGGTTCAACCTGAGTGTGTCTGGCTGAGAAGCGGGGTCTGGGTCAGGATTAACGAAACAAGGTGAATACACTCAGCAGTATACTTTCACCCCAACAGCAAGCTCTTGCTGAGAGCCTGAGCCAATTAGGATGAGTGTAATTAGTGGTAATGGGGAGAATCCGTATTAGCGTAAGCAGCTTAGTCTCAACCACTGCAGGTCAGCGTAAACCGTGATGGACCTACGTTCAGCTCTAACCAGTGCTACTAGATACGTGCAGACAAGCTCGGCCTCAGGCATTCTTCTCAAAGATAAAACCTTATTGCTGGTTAGTGTTAACTAACATGAACGGAAGCAATGCAACACACCTTCATCTAAAGGCACTTTCTTACTGCGAGGTAGGAGGAATTAGGACCAATCTGAATAGAGGTTTTGATAAGAACTCCCATCAGTGCAACAACGTCAGTCCCAGACTCCTACAGCTTGTTGGAGTGAACTGAACGCAAGCGCAGCGATGCACAGTCACAGGGCGACTGGGTTTGCATCAAGCTGAGGAGTACTACTGAGATGAATTTGTATCCGTGCAACTAATCATTCCCATTCTTCTCAAAAGTAACTTCCTCTTGTTAGAACAAACTGAGATGAATGTAAACACAGCAGCACACATTCGTCTCGATTCACATTCTTACCGGGAGGCACAGCAAATTCAAACGAACTCAACTGTGTTACTGAAAAGAATTTGCATTAGTGCAAACACTCCAAATCCCATTCTCCTCAAAAGCAAATCTTACTGCTTGCTGGAGCTAACCTGCTTCTCTCAAAAGCACGTGCTGATGCTGACTCTTAGTAGGAATGTGGGAAAAGATGCTGTGTTAGTGCAGAGTTCAGTCTCAGCCTTACTTCTTACTGTGGAGAAACCCAATCTAGGTAAGTGTAGCTGTGCGTACGGAGTTTAGGTAGATAAGGTGAGACCAAGGTCAGCCAGCCATTGACGGGATGTGGTGTGGACTAGTCTCAGGCTGGAGAGGAAGGCTGTCATGGGAGGTAGGGTTCAGTGTTAACTTCAGTTTGAATATGACAGGGTCAGGAGGAGGGTCAGATTCAAGGTCATTTCAAGGGGGACCATGTTTACGATGATTGTCAGTGACAAGACGAAGCTGAGCACAGAGTCAAGGTCGGTTAAAAGTCAAATTTCGAATCAGCCAGCTACGGCTGCGATCAGGGCCACAAGGTTATGTTCGGGCTCATTTCAAAAATAAAGCAGGTCAGTGTAAGGATGGTCACCAGTTTTAGGGCATGGCTGAGGTCAGAGGTCAAAGTCCATTTCCACGTCATGTTCAGGGTTAGGGCGAGAGGGACCCGCTCTGAGAACAGCAGCCTGGTCCACACAGCACGGCCCAGCACGAGGCCGCCAGCTGGGAAGGACTCTGCTCCTCTTGAGGCCAAACAGCATACCCCCAAGCCCAGCCCAGGGTGCGGGGCCGCAGCAGGGGTAAGCCCCGCTGGCCGCGGCGGCGCTGTGGCTGTGAGCTCCTGAGGACGCTACTTTAACACGTGAAGTCCGGGCCAAGAGCAGCGGGGGAAAGACACGACTGAGGGGCTTGAGAAGTGGACCCAAGTAGAATCCAAAGGCTACGTCTGCAAAACCTACACTGTCCTGCTGCGGGAAACACGACTAGTTCGTACAGTTGGCTCTGGGCGGCATCTACTCAGTCCCGGCTGTTGCTTATCTATGTTGGAACATGGGGCTGGTGCTGCCAGGTCTTCCTGTCCTGATCCAGAACTATGTGACGGTTGACCATCACAGCATTAAAAACAAGGCAGCACAAAGACCGAGTGACACTCCCAGGCTGTGCGTGGTGGTCCATGGGTCCCCAGCAGCTCGTGGTTGCTCCTCTAAAGGGACAATGCTCTCTCCATGCAGGGTCCCCCCCCAATACTGTGATTAAAAATGCAAAAGACAAAAGCCAGGGGCAGGTATGCAGGGCTGGAGAGGAGAAGGCCTTTCTGCCTCAGAGTCCTGCGGGCCCAGAAAAAGCAACGGCAGTGATTAGCTAACAGGGTCTCTCCTGAGCCCGAGTCTGGAAGAGGGAAAAAAGACAGGGCGAAGACAGATGGTCTTTGTTCTTGTTACATTTTATTGGCATCACGTTCATCTCTTTACAGAAGAACTTGGCCCACACCCTAGAATGCAGGCCTCTGGAGAGAGGGAGGTGCTCTGAGAAGCAAGCTACAATGCGGGGCAGGTCCTGGGGCACAGCTGCCTGGCTCCACACCCAGGACACAGGGAAGGCATGGCGGGTTGTACTGGGAAGAAGGAGAGAAGGTCTGCTCACCTAAGGATGCCACAGCCCCGAAAGGAGCACCTTCCAGAACAAAGGTAAAGTCCCTAGGACAGGTCTGGTAGGATTTTCCTTTTCCTTTCTCTCTTGTACGTGGATGCTGATCTAATAAGGGAGTTTCAAAGTGTGGAGCAGAGAAAAAAAAGAAAAATGAGAGTTTTATATTTCTGAAACAGCCGTTTCTCCATTGCACACACCATGGTATTATGCAAATCAACCTCTTGGAAAAATTTAGATGCAGAAGGGAACTAGACAGCTTTCCCCCTGGAGAGATGAAAAGCTTTTTGGCTCCTAAGTCTTTGATTAAAAGGCGTACATGATTCTCGTGTCTACTGTACAGAATACTGCCTCCAGCTGGATTTCTGAAATCTGAGTGGCTAAACACTCTGAGATCCAGACAGGCTTCACCCTCCATCTCTACGCCTGCATCTCAGGACTTAAACACGTAATCCAAGAATTTCTTACACTAATTTATACATTTTTAATTGGTTGCATATATTAACATGTACTATAAGATTCTTTTCTAAGAAGCATTACATAATAAATGGATACTGTAAAAAGATCTGATTAGTTAAAAGTAACAAGCATTAACAGATACATACAAAACTCAGCCTGATCAGACTGGGTGTGAGCCTGTAATGCAGCGCAGGGCACCCGCCTTCCCAAGTGGTAGCCTTCACGGGGGTGGGGGGTAAAAAGACCACAAGACAAGTTAAAAAACCAGAACTAATTAGACACAGGTTGACTGTAAACAGTTCTCTCTCTCCAGTGGACAAAAAGAAGTCGTCTCCGAGGCCGACTCCAAACCGGAACGATTTCTACAGCCGGCCCGTCCTGCTGCCATCTGAGGGCTGACGCAGGGACCCCGATGGAGCCGGCACAGGCCTGGGCTGTGGAGTGAGTCTGTGTCGGGTGTGTGTGCAGGGGAGACTGTGTTGGGGGCTCTTCGGGCAGCTGGATGTGCGAGATGACCGACTGTGGAGAGGAGAGGGGCTCGTGGTGGAAGGCCTACTTGTGTGCTTGGTGCGCGAAGGGCTCTGCTCTGCTCGCTCTGCCGCCTCAGCAGCTACAGCTCTCTGCCGAGGCCTTGGCCCGGTCGTTCTTGTCCAGTTTGATGGGCTCGGGGAATTCATTGTACAGCTCCACCTCCGTTTCCTGGGCAGGGGGAGAGAGACAGGCTGGTTAGTCCAGGCTCGGGGAGACTCCCGAGCTCAGCCCGGGCAGATGGGGGCATGGGCACGGAGCAGGCCCAGCAGTGCAGTGAGGGCCCTGGCAGAAGGTGCTCGAAGCCAAGTGAGCAGAAGATGGGGCAAGGTGACACTGAGTAGGCGGGCAGGACAGGCCGACGCGCCCTCCGTGTGACGTCAGCCTGGGGGCCGCCGCCTGCTCCGAGGCTTCTACCAACGTCTGACAAGAAGGTAGACGCTCCCGTGGCCTGGATTTGGCCGCTCTGAGCCAGCATGTCCTCAAGGTTCCTGGGCGCTCTTCCTGGGTGCTCCTCCGGCCCCCTACCTGCTCTCATCTTTCTGGACTCAGGGTCTAGCTTCCTTTTTGTATCTCCAGATCTGCACACGCAGAGCCCAGCCGAGGACGGATCCCTTTGTCTGGTGGGGATACAGACTGGGGTCAGTTCAGTGGGCCTTGCGCTGATGAGCATGTCTCCAGGGAGGAGCAGCCTTCTACTTCCTGATGTAGAGAAGTAATTTGTCACTTAAACACTGAGCACCTGTGCAGCAGGAACTGTTCAAGGATTCGGGAAAGCAGGGACTGGTTCTATCCATCAGAAGTTCTCTAGGAAAAATCATTCCATTCACAATTGCTATAAAAGTAACAACCTCTAGGACTACATATTTTAAAAAAAGCTCTGCTGAACACAGCAGTGTGCGTGTGCCGTGTTGTTGGGTGTATTCAAAAGTTGCCAGCCGCCACCACGCCGTGATTCCAGGACACTTCTGTCATCCCCAAAAGAAAGTGTGCGCCATGGGCGGCCACCCCGGACCCTATCTGATGCCCTCAGCCCTTCCCACACACTTAGCTACTTCCTGTCGTAACAGAGTCCTCACTGGAGATCGGATCTGCTGGCACCCTGATTATGGGCTTCTGCCTCCAGAGCTGAGAGAAAATAAAAGTCTATTGCTTTAGCCACCCAGTCTGTGGTATTTGTTAAGGCACCCAGAGAGACTAATACAACGGCTGTAATGCAATTCCAATCAGAATCTCAATAAGGTCTTATTTGGAGGGAGGGTGAAGAAAGAAAAAATGAACCAAAAAGATAAAATTAGTGAGGGGAGGCCTGCCTGATCAGGGCTCAGACGCAGAGGCAGTGAAATCAAGATGGTCCAGGCAAGGAGCAGGCAGACGGCCAGGACAGACCCCAACGTATGTGAATACTGCATACTCAACTAAAAAATTTTCTATGGCCAAAGGAATTGAAAAAATCCACTGCAGTAACAGGTGAAGTGAGGTTCAATTCAAAAGCGCTCCTGAGCACTGCGGGGTCCCGCGGGAGGGCTGCCTACGGGCTCTGCCGTGGGGAGTGTCAGCGGAGCTCCAGGGGGAGGCCCACAGCGCGCTGGCAGGAACTGAAGGATTACTACTGTCCCTGGGAAGCCAGGTGGCGCTTGCCCGCAAAAATACACACACCTTGCAGTCTAACAATCTCACTCCCAAGATGCCAGCTCGCCACTGTAATGAGGCTCTAGGGACAGCAATATTCAGAGAGGAAAACTCCAACAGTGATGCCAGCCAACAGGGAACTGGTGAAAAACGACTCCCGTACAGCCCGCAGGCCAGGTGCCCCGACTGCTGAGAAGCACGCCTTCTGTAAACCCGCTCCCAGGAGCTGCAGAACCACCCTGCCCTCTGCAGCTGCCACGGGCCCTTTGCCTCCGACCGCACCCCTCACCTGCCCACTACAGACAACTGACAATGCTGGGACCTGCCTCAATGCACTGGCCCCAACAGAGCTGCTGAGTCACAAAGTCTTCAACTGGCCCTTGCCAACAAGAAGCCACTGTTATTTCGGGGGAACAACTGAATAAATAAAGAAAGAAAAAATGTAGGAAAACTTTATCCAAGGAACACAATTCCTAGAGCCCGCAATCTCTTACAGCTCAGATATGATTAAAAAAACCAAACAGGACTTCCCTGGGGGCGCAGTGGTTGGGAATCCACCTGCCAATGCAGCAGACACGGGTTCGAGCCTAGTCCGGGAAGATCCCACACACCGCGGTGCAGCTAAGTCCGTGTGCCACAACTACTGAGCCTGCACTCTAGAGCCCGCACTCCGCAACAGAAGCTACTGCAGTGAGGAGCTCACGCACCAGGGCAAAGAGTGGCCCCCACTTGCTGCAATTAGACAGGGCCCGAGCGCAGCAGCAGAGACCCAACACAACCATACATACATACATAAATAATTATACATTTAATTTGTTTAAAAAAACTGGATCCAATGATGGGTTTCAAATTCCCGTTTATCCCCTCCTCAAATAGAAGGACCAGTCTGACCAGGGCCATCTAGTGGCCTGGCCACCTGACAGCTGCAGAAGGAAAGAACAATGCAGCTGGTCAGACCAGGGAGACCTCGGCTGAGGTCTTTGCTGCCCCGCACGGTTGAGGTTATTCACAAGTGAGCGGAATTTCTGGAAGCCTTAGCAGACTGTGCCATTACCTTCCTGGATAAACACAGGGGTTTCTGGCTACATGGAAAAGAGTCAGCGAGGAAAGAAGGTTAAGGACAAGGCAGCCAGGCCGGGGCTGGCTCAGCGGCCCATCACCAGAGGTAGCCAGACCACCGCTGGACACCCACCTGCTTCAGCGCGTTCCGGGCAATCGTCTGGAAGGCCTGCTCCACGTTGATGGCCTCCTTGGCACTGGTCTCGAAGTAGGGAATGTTGTTTTTGCTGTAGCACCAGGCCTGTGCCCGCTTTGTGGCCACCTGGAAGAAGAGGCAGGGCATGTGTGTGCAGGGAACAGCGGGAATCCTACCAGGGAAGGACTGTCCCCCCCCCGCCGCCCCGGTCACCCCTACACACAGTAGAGCCAGGAGCCAAAGCACCCCGCCTACCACCCACACCTTCGGACCCTCAGCCGCACTAAGATTAGAAGCAGCTTCTGAAGGGAGTAAGACGCCAGCCCAGGAAGAAGTAACCGTCCCTCCTGGGACCTCAGAGGCAGCCCTCAGCACAGGACAGGCCTGGCAGCTTGGTCTTCAGCTCTG
The DNA here is from genome assembly GCF_963455315.2 of Globicephala melas. Classification (NCBI taxonomy): domain Eukaryota; kingdom Metazoa; phylum Chordata; class Mammalia; order Artiodactyla; family Delphinidae; genus Globicephala; species Globicephala melas. The sequence continues at coordinate 1,802,178 of NC_083324.2, read as the reverse complement.
CAGCCCCTTCTGTGACTGCTCACGGCACCTCACCTGACCACACACCTAGGCACCAGAGCCCCGAGGCCCTCACCCTGCCTCGCATGTCCTGACCTCTCCCCACCCTAGCCCATTTTCAGGCATGAGAAGGACCAGGCCACTCAGGAAAGGGAGAAAAAGAGATGAGTGGTCAGAAATACACCTAGCTACACTTAAGAGCCTACGTTCCCCAGACAAGTGCTATTTGAAAGGAACCTAGAGCAATTTTGCTCAAAGCCCAAAGCATCTCCTGTACACACGAGGATCAAGGGAGGCCCCTGAGGCGCTGAGAGAGCACTTGAGAAGGTCACACTCGAATCCCCTCCTTCCCAGCACAGAAAGGGAACGGGAATGAGGCTCAGAGGCAAAGGTAATAATGACCCAAAGTCACAGCTGCAGGGGCAGCATGGGGATGTGAACTGGCCTCCTGGGCCCTGGTCCCCAAAGGCAGCTGGCCAGGAGGTAGTGCACCCCCAGAGTCGGTCTGGCCTCAGCACAGAACCCTCCAAATTCACGCAGTACCCCAGAAGCAGGGGGCTCTCACAGGAGAGGAAAATGCTAGAAAGCTCCTCCTGGGCACCACAGCCCCAGACACACCGTCATCTGGCATCTGAGTGTCCTCGTCAGATGAACACAGCATCAGACTCAGGAAGCATCCCCGATCTAAGAGTGCATGAGCCAGACGAAGTGCAAGTCTGCCTTTGCGTCCCAAAGACCAAATATCACCCGGCCTCAAGGGAAATCCCATCACCGGGACCGAGAGAGCTGCCGGTGCAGGCAGCCCCACTCGGCGGGCTTCCTGCTTTGTTGCCGTAATTCCCAAGGGAATACCAACCTCTGCAGAGTTTCGCTGCCCGTCTGTCCACGGGGAGGCCAGGATGGTAGGTCTTTACAGGTTAGGGAGCAAGGCCCCATTCCAAGGGCTGGGCAGGTGGCTAGTTAGTTGTCTCCCACATCCACCCCCGCATGGGGCACACACAGCCAGAGACATGGGGTGTAGATCCCTGCGGCATATAGTTTCTTACCAGTCAAATCTAAAAACAGCACCTGTCATCCAAAACTTAGCTGCCCCTTTACAAGAAGGCCCTTCCTGTGACTCAGTAGCCCTTACCCAAGCGAGGGCAGGTTCTCAGGTTCTCAAGCCCCATAGTGATGACCCCCGGCATCGTTGGCACTTACTTGTCTGTTTTCGAGGTCAATCTTGTTTCCCAGAACAACGAAGGGGAAGTTCTCAGGATCCCGGGGACTGGCCTGGATGAGGAATTCGTCTCTCCAGCTGTCGAGGGTTTTGAACGTGTTGGGGGCAGTCACGTCAAACACCAGGACGCAGCAGTCTGCGCCTCTGTAGAAGGCCACACCCAGAGACTGGAACCTCTCCTGTCCGGCCGTGTCCCAGATCTGCGAGAGACAAAACGGTCGTTCCTTGGGGCGGAGTGCCAGGAGTGGGGTGTGTGGAGGACGCCAGGGGCCCCCCCAGAGACAATCACTTCAGGACTCATCAGGAACAGAATTCAGCACCCGAGTGTCCAGAGCACACCGACAGACAGCAGTGTAAGTGGACGTGTCCCATGCGTCTGGAGGACGCTAGAGAAACGTTAATCTTGATCGAGGTGGTGGCCACGTGGGTAGATATTTATGGAAAACCTGAATGTAAACATAAGATTTCTGTGCCCTGGGGACTTCCTGGGGGTGATGGAAAGCTAGGGAGGTGATTATTCATCGGACCGTACATTTATTTTTACTTTTGGCCGTGCCGCGCGGCTTGCGGGATCTCAGTTCCTCAACCAGGGACTGAACCCGGGCCACGGCAGTGTGAAAGCACTGAGTCCTAACCACGGCACCACCAGGGAACTCCCAAACTGTACATTTAAATGTATGCATTTTACTGTATATATAAAGTTGACCTAAAAAAACCCCAGTATGTTTCAGTTATATTATACCTTAATTAAGAGACAAAGGAAACAAAAGTACCAGAAAAGGGGGAGGGGTGGGAAGGAGACAGGGGGAGAGGAATAAAGGGACAAGCAATGTGAGAATACACCAAGGAAGACAGATCGAAGTCGCTTCTCATCAATGGACCACCAGGCGCTCAGCTCAAAGAACTTCCCACCATTCACTGCCACACCAGGTCCAAGAGCAAGGATGCAGTTCCTCAACGCCCCAGATCCCAACAGGGCCCCCGGTTTGCCTGGAGAGGACTAGTGTTCCCCAGAATGGCCGCACACCCGCGGCGAGCCACGGTGCCGGGGTCCAAAGCGGTTCGCAGTTACTTCCAGCTGACAGGAGTCTTCACCTCTTGGCTCCACTGTCTGCAGGAAACCACTTAGCTTCAGAGCAACATGAGAATCTGGAAAATCCTCATAACCCCCAAAAATTTCAACCTTATGTCCAAACCACCAGCCAGTGAACCGAAGGCCTGCGACTTAGACCAACACGGAGTGTGGACTGAGCCACGACAGTTTCATCTCCAGAAGCGGCTTCTGCAAAGCAGGGCTGAGCTCCTCCCCGAAGCTCCTCCCAGGCAGCCCACAGCACTAGGGGACACGCCAACTCCAGCGCGGCCACAGACAGCTTCCAGTTCAGGTAGGAAGAGCCTCACTGCACAGGAAGCGCACAGGATGCTTGCGCAGTGAGTGAATACACAGAAGGATGACGCAGCAGAACAGGGCAGCATCATGGGATTTGCATTTCTTTAATACTACCCAACTCATGATGTTCTAAACCCCACAGAACCGCCGAGAATGTTCTCCAAAAGGAGCCCTGAAACGTAACATGCAAATGCTGAAGGCTGGTTTTCCCTTGGGGACGGCTCAAACAACATCATGGCAGACAGGAGCAGGGCCAGGACTTAAATATTGTCTGGAAATATCTAAAGCTGGAAACGGCAGCATTAGAACCCCTTAAAGAAGTTCCCATAAAGCAGTGCAACTACACAGGCTAAACTCTGGCTCACAGACAGGCCAAGGACAGTGCACGCGGAAGGGGGCTGTTGTGGTCGCCCATCAGTGCGGGGCAAAGAGTGCCCACCCCAGCCCAGAGGTTACCCTCCAAGGAAGGCAGCTCTGCAGGGCCCACGCAGCCCTCTCTTCCGACGTATGGGGCCCTCCACAACCAGCACACAGACTCCGGGTCACAGCTCTGGCCACAAGGGGCCCGACCACGGCAGCCTACCCCTGCCCACCCCCCACCCCCCGGGAACCTCGAGCCCACGCGTGCTCCAAGCACTCTGGGAAGAACCTTCCTGAAAAGGACACGTCCTAGTGGCCACGGGGGTTCAGCGTGCCTGCAGGCGTGGAGTCAGGAGGCTGTGGTAATGTCCACGCGGGGCCTAGCAGTGCTCACACTACGTGGAAGGAAGCAGCCACTGGGAACCAGAAGAAGTGATGGTAAGGCTGAAGGGCAATGAAAGAAACAAAGCCGAAGACTGTGGCTGCTCTCAGTGGGCAGGGAAGGGCACCACCCCACCCCACGTGAGCAGCAGAGCACACGTGCGGACAAACGGTCTCTGTGGACAGCGCGGCAAGCCGGACCCTGTGAGGGTCACCTCTGTGCTCTCCTGCTGTCCGACGTCCTACCCTGAATGCGTGTCCCTGAGTGGAGAAAAGAGCCTTTTCCCATAAAAGAAGACCAAGGTGGAGGGAGAATCGAGAACTCTGTCACAGCAGGTAAAAACTGACAACTACTTCTATAAAGAGAAACACAGGAAAAAAAAATTATAAACAAATATAGGCTTGGACAACAACAACAAAATTCCCATTAGAGAAATAACATTGTCACTATGTAAACATCTGGATAAGTAAAGCAAAAGCCAAAAAATGCCCCGAAACTCTTGGTGTCCTCCCACCCAGAGGTCTTCACGAGCACACATCTTTCTCTAGGTGCCCGCGTTGCAGGGTCACTCACGCAGCTGGAATCTCAGTGCACAGGCCACTCCTCTCCGCCCCACAAAACACACAGCACCCTCCCCGGCGAGAGCGCACATCCTTACTCTGCCCAACAGACTCAGCAAACCACTTCACTCATTTTAAAAAAATATTGCTGCCAATTTCCCATAATTATAAGTAACTCAGTAATTAATGAGCTTTAACACAGAGAGTCTTTCCTGTGTTTCAGATTGCTTCTTTAGGACAGGATCCCAAGAGCAGAATTACACAGGAACTTTATGACTCTTGGTGGAACCAAATGGGTATTTGGAACTCAGATACTGAGAAGGCAAAGTAAGGAATTAAAAAGAAAAGTTGAAAAACTGGGGGTTATTCTCAGCAAGTTTCCAAAATTAATTTAACTTAACACTTACAAAAGTACAGTCTTGTGGCTACGATCTTTCAAAATTTGTAATATTTAACTGAAATACTTTATTTTCTACCTTCAAAATACACCCAATATATCTATCTACCCAGAACTCCAAGGTGACAACTATTAACACTGCTGTTTCTACAACAGTTCTTCAGGAAGAGAGTCAGCCCTTCCTCACAGCCTTCCTTCCATTCCCTTCCCCCCTTAGAAGTAAGCGGCCCGAGACCTGTGTCACACAGTGTCCGTAACATAATTCCATATATCATGTACAAGATCCTCTGCATCTTTTGTTTTTTCCTCCAGATGTTAACAGCTGTACAGTATCCCGGTGCCTTAAAACACCACCACTGACTCCCTGGTCCTCTACATTATCCGTAGCTTTTCGTGACTGCACAGAGGCTGCAGTGAGCATTCTTCCTCACTTGTCGTCGGGCCCACAGTTTCCTAGGCTCTGAACCCAGATGCAGACTGGCTGCTTGTCAGGGATGTGTGTGTGTGACGTTGGAGAGCCAACAAAAGTCTCCATTTGAAAGGCTGCACGGATATGTTCCCACCATCGGTTTGAGAATATTGTATCTACTTGTAGCCAAAACTCGATTTTGTCAGCCTTTTAAATTTGCAATTCCCTGACGTCAGGCCACAGGACGTGGTTTCTCCTGAGAGTTGCCTGTTACCCACTAGGTCATTCTGCCGAATGGATACTATTAGGCATTATTAACAGTTTCTCCCAGTCTGTAGTTTGTTACTTAGAATCTTGTTATTCAGATGTTTACTGTGGTCTACTATCAATCTTTAACCTTTTATGATTTGTGCTTTCTCTATTTTAAATGCCTAAAGTTAAGAAAACCCAAAAGAACCTGTATTTTCATTTTACAGGTTTTCATTTCGTGCTTTTTCCATTCAGGTCTTGAACACTCTGGCTACGCCTCAGCAAATGGAAAGCCGCCGGCCCAGAGGCCTGTTTACAGTACGACTTGTCCTCTGACTTGTCCTTTCCCCATTCTGCAAAGCCTCCTCTGCCTACCCAGTGTCAGCTAGGTGTGCCTGTTTCTGTGCCCTCCGTCCCCTTGATCTGTGGATCTCTGTGACAATGTCATACTGTTTACATTACTATGGCTTCATAAGTTACCTTTAGGTTTTTCACGCACACTTGACTCCATCTAATGTTTAATACCGATTGATTTCTAGCTTCTTCCTGAACAACGTAAGAAATTTTAAAAATGCACACGGTCACTCATCTTTCCCCACACATTAAATTACACAGTTCCAATCCCGGTTTCCTTGTACTGGTTTGAAGCTACACACTCTTACTATTAGGGTCATAATTCTAAAAACAGATGCATGCATACAATTAAGTTTATCTTATCTCAGACCTTTCCACTTCCGCCTGAAGTGCGTCTCTTAGGATTTCTGCCCGAGCCTAAGGAGGCGCTCGCTTTCCTTCTTGGAGGCGGGCATTTCCAGGGCTCAGAACGCCCTGCTGACAGCCCCGGCTCACATGCCACAGCCTGCCAGTCCCACTGGCAGCCTCACTGCTCCTCCAGGTCGTTCCGTTTCCTCTGGCTGCCTTCAAGTTCGTCTTAAAGGAATTTTTTCCATATGGTTCCTCTAGACTTCTGTGTTCCTCCTGAATCTGTGGATCTGGTGCCACATCAGTTCTGAGAAATCCTCAGCAAATAACTTTCACCTATTCGCTCGGCTGAGACTAATTAAAATTAAGTGCGAGCGACCTACTCACTGAATCCTGTTTTTACCTCTTTTCCCCATTTCCCACCATTTTTCTTCCTTTCAGCCCTCTTGTGGTGTATCCTATCTGTTGCTAAAAACACTCTCTATATTTCCAAACTGTGGTTATTGCATTTCATTTTTAGAAGTTCTACTCACCTACACCACCTGCTTAGTTTCTTCTCCACAGATACACAAGATTGCCTGGTTTCTTTAAATACAAAGACCACTCTGAATGGCCAGGGGGGTTTCCACTGGTTCTTGCCTTGCTGTCTTAATCTGAATTATCTATTTTTGCAAGTGCTGAAGGCCCGTGAAAAACAGGGGAGGATTCCTCAAGATCCAACATGATGACGCCTTTGTCCGGAGACGACAGTTTTCATTTAATTCTAGTCTTTTAAACTGGCTGCAGGAGCACAAGGGCCAGCCTTTTGTTTCAACCTGAGGACCATGTTCTTTCCTCCCACCCTTTCCAGACTCTGCTTTGGTGCCCTGGGTTCTCCAGATGGGGTCGACTCCGGGAAACTCCAAGATCTGAGCTCGTGGTACCTGTGGGGCTCTATCAGAATGGCCCCTGAGCCAGGAGGGACAGAGTCTCGCTTCTCATCAGCCCACCCGGCTGTCAGAACCACAGCGTGGCTCTCCATCTGCTTCTCCTGCTACGCGACACGGGAAATCTTCAGGTGGCGTTTGACCCGGCACCCTGAAGACATCCCATTTCCCTTCTGCTTTCTGTTGCAGCCGAGAACTTATCTAACTGCTGTTCCTTTATCTGTAAGCTGTCTTCTCTCTCCAGTTGCTTTTAGGATTCTGATTTTTGGCACTCCAGTTCCGAGTTTACTCTTGAGGTAATTTGCTCAGCTTAATCTTGAAGTTTACTGTTTTCTTCAGCTATGTTTAATCTGAGGTTTAACTGCTCAGTTGATTTCAGGGACTGTTTTTTCACTTCTTGAAGTTCTAAGCTTCCCATATCCTCGTTTTTTATAGTGCCCCTTTTCATTTATGGTTTCCATTCCAAGAAATCTCTAGTCACTGTGAGCATTTTCTGCAGGCCATTATTCCCCCGTGAGCTCATCCTCTGTCCCTATAGGGTGGTCTTATCTTTGTATTTGCCAGGAGTGACAGAGGGTTAATGTCAGATCCTCCAGACTAAACTCTCTGTGCCTGGCAGAGCAGAAACCGAGAATCCACACACGGGCGCAGTGGGACTGGGAGTCTGCAACCAGGAAGCAAGCAGCGAAGCCCCAGCCTGCGCCGCACATGCCAGCTTTGCCACTTGCGTGAGCTGAGGTTTTGGGTCCTGTTTTCCCATCTTTCCAAGGTCCTGATGAGTGTGTGTCTATGTGTGCAGGGGGGTTCTGGGCCCGCATCTTGTGCAGTTCACGCCTCTTGTCCTTGGTGACAGACAGAACTCAAGTCCCCGTTATAAATTCACAGATCACCATGGCAGGAGCCCCTGAGCTTATGATGAGCTTTCAGTTCTCTCTTCTTTCCTGTTATCTGGTAATTTCCTTTTCTCTCAAGCTTGGCCTATTCAAACTTTAGTTTTATACACACACACACTTACTGTTAAAGTATAACTGATGTACAGTATTAGATTAGTTTCAGGTGTACGGACACTGTGATTTTTTTTTTTTTTTGTAAGTTACAAAAGGACCACCACGATGTCTAGCCACCATCTGTCATCACACAGAGTTATTACGATCCTGCCGACGACACATTACCTCCCCAGGACTTATTAATTGGATGACTGGATGTTTGTACCTCTTAATCCCCTTGACCTATTTCGCCCACCTCCAGCGGTACACTGAGCACCTCTGTGTGTATGCCTGCGCTACGGGGGAGCCCCATTAGCCCCATCCTGGAGGTCTGAGTTCCCCTGGGAGCATGTGGCAGCTTGAGGTCAACACATGTAAAAACCATCTGCAACCTGTACCATCCAAACATTTCAGCGAGCCCGGTGCTCGCTAGGACCCCCATGTCTCAGTCTCCCCAGGACATCATTTAGCAGAGAAAGTAAGGAACAACTGGTGTGGAGGTGGGAGCTTCCAAAGACAACATCTGGGCTGAAAGTTGGCGACTTCAGGATGGGTGCAGCTGAGACCAAAGGGCCTAGCAAGCAGAGACACGTTCAACCACAGCTTTGTAAGAGGAGCACATGATTCGGAAGGACTGGCAGGAGATGAAAAAGTGAAGAATAGTTTGTAGCCAGAATGTGAAGGCTTTTAAAGAGCCATGTGAAGGAATCTGTTTTTTATCCTAACTGTTGAAAGGGAAGCCCTTGAAATCAGATTAAGCTGATACGTGAAAAACCAGATTGGCTTACTAGAAACACAACTTTAAGGGCTACAGATAGGACAGATTATAAGAAGCCAGAAAAACAGGAAAACTAATTTAACAGCTGCTGTAAGAACCTAGGAGAGACACGACGATTTTTTTGGCCTGAAGAACTAGGCGAGGGTATTAGGAAAGAGACAAGTTACACATTTTGGAGACATAAGACAAGAACCTGTAGGTTACCAAATTTACAGCAAAAAGACAATGAAAACCAGGAAGTCCAGTTAAATTTGAACTCTGGAAAAAAATGAAAAATTTTTAGTACGTCTCAGTACTTGGGACATACTTGATGTCTTGCATTTTATATGACAATCCTATCTATAAGCCAATTATCCATGAATATAATAGTGAGATCTAAAGAACAGGGAGGGGAAGATGCCTGGGCATGAAAGACGGGTGAAGACGGAATGACCAAGGCTTGGCTGGCCAAGGTGAGGCGTGCGCTTACCTGCATCGTAACTAGTCTGTCATCCACCATCACCTCCTTTGTCAGGAAGTCTGCTCCTATTGTGGCTTTGTACTGATTACTGAATTTCTTGTTCACATACTGGTTCATGAGTGATGTCTTACCGACTCTGAAATTGGAGAAAAACCACAAGTGTAAGTCAACTAGGAAGGCACTGAAAACTGACTCTGACACCTGCAGCTTGGAAGGAACCTGCCCACCCCCATCAGAGGAGGAAAACTTCCCAGTTCACTCGCCTGACGACATGCTTTCTCCTGGGACAAAAACACAGGGTACAGATGCAGGTCAGATCTGGAAAAGCTGCTTCTAGGTTCTGGTGTAGTTGGTAGAGCCTAGTGTTATTTCTCTCCTTCTAAAAGAAGCCCCAGCAATAAGATCGCTCCACTAGTCCAAAAATATCTCTGCCGCCTTGGGTGTGTCTCCATTTAGTGGTTGCTGTTCAGTCCAAGCAAATAGCCAGAGGAAGCCACTGGCTCCGAGCAGACATTTACGCCAGTTAACCAATCTGCCGCTTCCAAGTTTAAAATCTGAAGCGGAAAAAAGCACCAGTATTCCACCAAACCAGAATCCACCTCAAAGTATGCTCCTCCAGAGGTATTTTCCAGTAAGAAAACTCAGCAAGAGACAATGTGTGATTTTTTTTTGGTGATGAGGTAGTTAGGACAGGCCAAAGACAACGCAAGCCTTCCTCACAGCCAGTAATACCTTCCTTTTCACAAAGGAACACATGCATTTCACATGCAGAGGGGACCTGGAAATACAAACAGCCCAAGGCAGTGTTCACCTGGTCACGTGCACCAGAATTTCCAGGGGGAAAAGACAGGAAATGTGTAATCAGGCAAGTTTGGGTAACACAGGCTAAAAGCAGTACTTTCAATCCTGACAGCATACCAGAGGCACCAGGAGAATGTATGTGAGCGGAAGCGGGGACAGGGAGAGAGGAGGGGGGACAGGTGAGTGCGCGTGTATTTAAGCACTGCCAACCAGGTCCTACCCACTGGTCTGGGCAAATGCTAATTGTTAAAAGGCTCCTCGGGTGATTAAAAAAGCCAGCCACGGTAGAAAAATCACTGCCTTTTGAAAAGAACTTTGGAGGAAGGACGTGCACCTGCAATTTATTATCATATTGTTTTTAAAAATATGTAGCCTCTGGTCTAAGTTTTCATGGGTCACTTCAGATGCCAAGTCTGAAAAGCTCCCCCCGTAACCCCCTGAATCTTCACAGTGATGAAAGAACTAGCTAGTTACGCAGTAGCGGCAGATCTAAGACCCGAACACAGTTCTCCAGTCCCAGGCTCTACTGACTCAGGCACAGCAGGAGGAGGATGCAGGCATACCCCACTTGAATGTGCTCTGTGCAAACTACGCTTCTCACAGACTGAAGGTCTGTGGCAGCCCTGTGTCAAGCTAGTCTATCAGTGCCATTTTTCCAATGGCATTTGCTCACTTCATGTCTGTGTCACATTTTGTTAGTTCTCGCAATAGTTCAAACTTCTTCATTAGTATATTTGTTATGACGATCAGTGATTTTGATGTTACTACTGCAAAAATATTACGACTCCCTGAAGGCTAAGATGATGGTTGGCATTTTCTAGCCATAAAAGCATTTAAATTGAGGTTTGTACACTGTTTTTAGACATAAGGCTATTGTACACTTAATTGTACAGTATAGTTCAAACATTAACTTTTAGATGCCCTGAGAAACCAAAAAGTTCACGTGACTCCCTTCACTTCGATATGCACTTTGTCGCGGCAGTCCAGAACCAAGCCCGCAGTGTCTCGGGGGTCTGCGTGTGCTGCACAGTGCACCCCAAACCTCCATCTCGTGGACACGGCGCCAACGGCAACAAGCCTACATAAACATCGCTCCCTAGTCTAACCAGCTTGGGAAAGGGATTCCATGAATTTTTTTAAAATATATTTTCTTTCTTTGTTTTTGGCTGTGTTGGGTCTTCTTTGCTGCACGCAGGCTTTCTCTAGTTGCGGTGAGCAGAGGCTACTCTTCGTTGCAGCGCGCGGGCTTCTCATTGCAGTGGCTTCTCTTGCTGTGGAGCATGGGCTCTAGGCACATGGGCTTCAGTAGTTGTGGCTCGCGGGCTCTAGAACGCAGGCTCAGTAGTTGTGACACATGGGCTTAGTTGCTCCGCGGCATGTGGGATCTTCCCGGAGCCACAGGGAGGGCTCGAACCCGTGTCCCCTACACTGGCAGGCGGGCTCTTAACCACTGCGCCACCAGGGAAGCCCCCATGAAACTATCATTAATTGAGTTCAAACAGCCACCCTTTTCCCTAAATCATGCCCCAAATTGGGGAACAAAGGACTACCTGACTAGGGGTCATTCCGATTTTTGCTGTGCTCCCAAGAGCACGGAAACGTAGGGCCCTAATGCCACGGCTATTAGAGACGGAAGCAGCAAATGTCAGCACAGAGGGCATGAGCTCCAAGCGGGTGAAATTTAAACCCAGGTCAGTGTGCTGGCTCAAATTTAGGAGGGACACTTACCCAGAATCTCCCAGGATGATAACCTTCAGTAGCACTTTCTTCCTCGAGGTCATCCTTCAAGCTGGAAGAGAGGAGAACGCACGTTAAGTAGGATGGGAACACCCAGGGGGACCACCTCCCTGGGCACAAAACTCCTCGGCAGCCCCAAGAGCACTGCGCCTGAGCCCTTCTGCAAGTGGCTCCCCGCCGTCCAGGGCCTTCGACGGAACACAGTATCAGTACTGGAACTCTGGACCCAAGAGCTCGGCCACATGGTGTGTCAGGGCCATCCCGCCCCTGGGAGGAGTCTGAAGGAATGATTCTCCCACTTGGATGCTGGATCAATGCTCCATTTACTCAACAGCTGGGTCCTGCTTCAGGCAGGTCTCTGCTCAAACATCACTCCTCGGAGGCGACCACTTGATCTGAAGGAAAGCGGAACACCCTCTCCCCGTTTGCCGTCTATCCTTTACTCTGCCTTATTTTTCCTTCAGAGTACTTACCACTACAGTTGACTCTTGAACATCTCAAGGGTTAGGGGCACTGACCCTCCACTCAGTTGGAAATCGCTTATAACTTAACAGTCGGCCCTCCGCATCCGCGGCGCCACATCCGCGGTCCTGCAGCCACAGTATCAACCGAGCAGGGTCGCGTCATTCATGCTGTTCGAGGATAAACTGTACTTGACATTTTAATGTATTATATTCATTTCTCTTCTCCCTTTCCTAATAATTTCTGTGAAAACAGTTTTATTCCCCACGGTTTTATTCTCCAGTGCCAAGTAGAGAATTATCAAATATCGGGTTAGTGCACAAATTAATATTTGACTTCGCAGCTCTTGAGACCACCTTTCCCCAGAAAGCCTTTCGGGTAGCCTTCCACAGCCTCGACCAGACAATACGATCTGTGCTCAACTCTCTGCCACCATGTGACCGCGTGGTCAATTTACTTATTGAGACCGACCTCCTGTCTTAATTGCCCCTCAGTCCTCAGGGCCTGACCCAGTAACTTTCAGAAGATGAACAACTTTCAAGAAAGCAGGAGTCCTAAATTCTGGCCCCCGATGTCCGTGACTTAACTGAAACTACCAGAGGAGCACTCCTCAGGCAGCTGATCCCCAGGAGAGCTGCAACCGCCTCTAGAATCAGGAATTTATGATTGCACGTGAGCCTCAGAAATGACACCCATGCCTTCTGAGAACCTCTAGCCTTGGCCATTGTCCTCGGGAGACGCTGAAACAGCCAGGGCAGGAGACTACCACTAACAGTCACGGGGCAATGTCCGACTCCTGCCTTCACTGGAGCTGGGGGAGATTAAGTGTTTATACTTCAGCAACGTAGGTAAGGATGTGGGTTAAATAAAGCCTGTTATTTTTCCATAGTTTGGGAAGACAAGACAGTCAAGACTGGGTCTGAAAAAAGCTACCTTTAGTTTCACCTTTATCCACCTGGCTTCCTGAAGGTGAGGATGACCGCACTGCCTACCTACGGTGGGGGTGACTTAAGCATGCAAATCCCGATCCCATGCTCCTCTGGCGTTGCCACTTTCCAGCTGTGTAACCCGGGGCAAGTCATTTAACCTGTTGGCATACATCCCATGGGTGATGTGAGGCCTGGATGAGAAAAATGCTCAGGACACTGACTAGGATATAGTAAGTGGTTAGTAAATGTTGGTGCTATGATTTTCATGTGTGCCAAATACCGAGATGAATAAACAGCAGAACAGAGTCCAGAAGGCAGCAAGAGAAGCAGTAAGTCGCAGGCCCAGGCGAGAGAAGCAGTAAGTCGCAGAGCCCAGGCGGTAACTCAGCTCCACGCCTCGGCTTCCAGATGCCTGGCTGTCAACTGTTCCCTTTCAGCTGGTGGCATCACAAGGAAACTGAAGGAAAGTATCAGAACGAGCTAGTGCCCACAGGGCAGGATTAGGTGGCGAGCCCTACGCGCCTGAAAGTGGTGTCTTCCACAGCTTCAGAAATGGTGTGGGGACGGGAGACAAAGCAGAGGCAGTTAGCAGGCACCACGACCTAGCCTGGGGCAAGCTGTCTCAGCCCAAAGCCTCGTGTCTGTGCAGTCTCTGGAGACACAGACATAGCTTCTGTCTATGAGGCGCCCACCAGTGCTAGCTGGGGGCGGCATAAGACAAGCCCGAGTTCTGCCTGTTTCCTGTAGTCATCCATCAGATCTAGGGTTGGTGTTGGGTTTTTCTCTCTGCAGTTAGAGGTACACACCCCCAATCACCCATGATCACCCACGAGACCCACAGCCCTACCTTCCTCCCTAGGGACTACCTTGACCAAAGTTTAACCTAAGAGTCTCACCCCAAGGTCTGGTACCATATTTTGGGCTAGAGATCAGATTATGACAGTTGGGACAAGTATCAAATCCAAAGGGCAAATTAAGGAAAGGTATGAAAAGAAGGTGAGCTTTGCAAAGAAATTCTTAAAGAATGTTTAAGTCACTGATTTTGAGAATGGGAAAAGGGATTTCCACGACCTGGTTTAGTAAGGCTCACGGTGCATCCAGTATTATTTCATAATATTAGAAGGAAGTAAGAAACACACTTCACCCATCCTGTTCCCACACGGCAGACCTCACGTTTGTGTCCTCTCAGGCTTCTGCTCACAGCGGTGGCAGGTGGGCGCGTGCGGCCACCCTGACCCTCCTGGGCAGCAGAGCACGACGCCTGAGCGCCTTTCCTCACCTGCACACCCAGTCACAGAGCCCCCAGGACACAGCGGAGGGCACAGCCAGGAAGGCCCAAGTCCCCATCAGAGCTCACCCAGCCCCGCACACAGCCCGGTATTCTGTCTCTCCCATGTTACCATTTAGCCTTGTTTTCCAGCACTTGCTTCCGTGAGTCTCAGGGTCTAATATTTCTTTGAGTGAATTAAGCATTTAAAAAGCCATTCCTACCTTTTGTTTAATATATCAAAAATCTGGGAAAAACAACGCCATAAGAAACAGCTCTGAACTTCCATTTGTGGGGTCATTTTCCTGGGCCGCAGCAATGCCCCTGGGGAGGTCTCTTAGGCTCAAACTCACGTGACTATCACAGGCCACGCCGGCCCTGAGGAACACGGATCGCTGGCTGTCCTCGCGACAGCCCACACCGCAGACAGCTCAGGCATAGGGAGGCGGCCTGGACTCACCACCCTGACTCTGAGCCCTCATTCCTGGGGGGCTCCCCACGAGGGACACGTCCAGCGCGAGAGCCACTGTGCTCCAGTGGGCCCGGGGCCCATCAGGTACTCACAGCCACTCCCCATCTGTCAGATGCAATCACCAACCAGGAGACATTTTATCACAAACCGCGCTGCCTTTAGTGGGGTTCCCAGGGAAACAGCTAGAAAGTTAAACAAAGGGCAAATTCTCACTCACGGGAAAGGGTTTTGTCCACCTTAACCCACGGGTACTGTTTAGGAATGGGGTAACTGAGTCAAAAGTATAAACACTTCCATAACTTTTGCTAATTCACTTTCCTGAAGGATTTTCCAAATTTACACTGCAACCACTGTTGCAGTGACTAACAGCATATAGCATCTAAATGAGAAAAATGACAATTTTACTGAGACAAAGAAAATCTGAATAAATGAAGAGATACCTCCAATAGGAAGCCTTAATGTAAAGATACGAATTCTTCCCTATTTAAACAATTCCAAGGGGTTTTTTTTGGAATTTGATGAAGTAATTATAACTTTATTCATAAAAATAAATGCACAAGAGTCCCTCCCATTCCTCTCAAAAAAAGAGTAATGACAGGGATTTGCCTAACAGTCTTGGAAAGTATGTTACAAAAATACAGTATGAACACCATGGGCTGGAATAAACGGAAGAGGGTCCAGAAAGGAACAATTTCGGCAGGTCCAGCGTCACAAAATTTAGCAGCAAAAGGATGAACAATTTACCAAGTGGTGAGAGCCAGAATTAACATCCTTAAACCTCATCTTCCACAACAGATTCCCACAGGAGTAAAGATGTAAGTGTAAGAATGGCTACGTATGAAGCTGAAAGGAATACATACAAGATTGGCAGGTTTTTCCTGGGTGGTGGGATTCCAAATGATTTCGTTTTCTTTATATTCATGTGAAGAGCGCATTTCTTTTAAACTCAAAAAGCTATTTCCATTTTGGAGGACAATGTTCACCTGTTGATTTTTCAGGTAAATTTTCTGCTTGCAAGAATATTCCTGTTCGCCATGAGGTGCACCTAAAGGCAGACTTTCCTCTTCGCCCGGTGCCTGTGAACAGTCGGGCTTTTGCAAACAGGGCGCCAGCCCGGAGGAAACCCCCGGCTGGCTTCACCAGGACGCTGACGGCTTCAAACTGGCAGAAGCTAAGAGCTCTGTTTTTGTACTTAATGTTCTCCAGGACCAAGAATGGGGCACTTGTTTCTAGAAAAGAGCTAAGAAAAAAATAAAACCAAACGAAACCTTGAACACAACTTTTGCCACAAGAAGCAGTGGCTTTAGAACCTTCACTGGCAGTCTCTGCTTTCTGTTATCCATTTCCACCACCATCTTCATGAATTTTTGAAGACTGAAATTACTTTTAAAAATCCTACCAAGTTAGAAATTTCTAAGTGGAAAACCATTCTTCAACGCACAGACCACTTCCCTTTTACACTTTTACAGGAGAGAGGGAAGCAGGCAGAGAGAACAGAAGGAGCTATATGAGGTCCCTAACCCCTGTTGCCTGGAAATGAACATTTTAGATAGCATCCATTAATCCAGGAAGCTCTCTAAAAGCCTTTCTAGAATAAGATATATTCCGAACACACTTCCTTCCTTCTGCTATCAAACCAAACTTGATCAGTGTGCTCTGGGGTGCATTCTTCCTTGGAAGAACAAGCATTTTTTTAGAACACTAACTATTCCATACACTGAATCGATTCTTTCCCTCACGTACAGTGTTTCCCGTGTAATGAATCAAAAGCCAGAACTTCCCCCCATCAGCTGGAGCTGCCGCCTTCCTCACTGCTGAAGCACAGCAGCCAGCTGGCCATAAAGGCAGACAAAACAAGGAAGCCCCAAGCAGGTAAAAACATCAGGAAAATACCGTCCCCAGCTCTGGGCTAGGCAGGGTCAGTGAGGACAGAAAGGGACTGACGGAGAGGGGTCAGCGGAGGGCAACGAGGATAAAGGGCTGGAGAGGGGAAGAGAGGAAGCTGGGGGTCAGCAGGCCACCACAAAGTCTGAGTTCGTGGAGGTGGAACGACTTTGCCTGGTGATCAGAAACACGCTGACTATGCTCGAGTGGAGGTGAGGCTCTGTAGGGAGATGCAGGGCCAAGGAGGTGAGAGCAAAGTGTCTGCAAAGCCGTCAAGACAACAGTGTAAAACGCAGGGGATGAAACTGAACGAGGTGTCATCAAGTCCAAGGTCACACAGCAATCAAGTGGCAGAGCTGGAGTTAACAGGTGTGTAAGCCCAGACCCAACACCTGACTGCCCTGCCACTCAGCAATACCAGCTTTCCCCTGGTTCTCCAGGAAGTAGGCATTTAAAAAAGCTCCCTCTGGGGACTGAGGCGCACACACAAGGTTTGGAAAACCAGTGACGTGAGGTCAAAAACTGCTGTTCTGGTTTGCATGTGTGTCTGATACAAAACTAACGATGGCACGAAATATCTGAACAAGTGCTAAAGGTTCAACAAAGCTGGGACAGTTAAACCAATTGATTTTCTATAGTCCATTAACATTTTTACTTGGTGTGTGTTTCCAAGCTGCCTGCCTTTAACAGCTACAGCCTAACCAGACAGTTGACTTTTCTGCCCCCATTAAAGTACTGAACTGTACAACATTCAGAAAAGTACAAAAGAATGAAGCAAAGACAAAGGCCAAACACAGTTCCATCTCTTAGAAGCAATCACTATTAGCATCAGGGTATATAAGTCTTGCCAGTTTTCCTTCGAACGGCTGAGATCATGCTGTTCATAACTTTGCATCCCATTTTGTTCTACATTAAATATCTTCCCACGTTATTAAGGCTGGTAATACATCAGCATATGGATAATCCCACTCCTTTGTTATTAATTGGTTGCTTTTAGTTATAATGAGATGAACCCATGTATACAATCTGATCAGACTCACAAATGAGTTATTACTCAGCTAAATAGTATAAGTATTTGAAAGGCCCTTGAAATACGCTGACAAATTAGTTTCCAGAATAACTATTTCCACCCGTGCCAGCAATGAACTAGTATTTCAATTTCACCACTCCCAGCTATCATTGGCACAAATCACTGTTAATCAGATAGACAGCCACAAATGAGGGTCAGCGGGTTCTATTTGTACTCCTTACATTAGGAGAGTCAAACATTGCCACCATGTACTTCTCAGTTGTCTGATGGTCTCTGCCTATTTTACCTACTAGAATGTGATTTACTGCACACATGGTCTAAATATAACATCGCGAAGGAAGCAACACTGGGACACAGACTTCGCAAGCTGTAGGCTTCTGAGCAGAAAAGAAGTACCATTCTAAACTTTACCCAGCATCCCACTGCCTCCGAGAGTCTGGGCTCTGTTCCTGACCATTAGAGAAACCCAGCCGTCTTCTCGCTCTCCAAACTGATGGACTTCAAGGCTCGAGAGAGGGAGGCAAGCGATGTCTGCTGATGAAGTTTTGAAGAAGGTTACGTGGAGAGACAGGGAAGGCATCTGAACTCACATAATATTACCGTGTTTGGTCGTCAAGCTGAACAGTAGCGTCTGTTGTAGGCAGACTCTTTTTTTTAACTTTCCAAACTAAGGAAGCAGACTAGGACCTAAAGAGTGGAAGGGCACAGCTCATGGAACAGCAAGAAGCAAATTCCAGCTAGTGAACTGCACCCCAGGCCTCCGTGAGGTCGTCTACTTAATCCTCAGGACAAGCCCATAGGGTTGAATTCCCAGTTAACAGATGAGGACACAGAAGCTCATAAGTGATCACTGCATTTCTAAAAATATCCAGACATAAGATTGGAGCCCAGGACTGATTACAAAGGCCTTCATCTCAGCCACTACACTGGGTTGATCACCAAGATCGTAACGGCATTTCATGCTTCAAATAACCTACAGGGTGAGACCACGTGCACAGCCAAAGACGGGGTGAGATGGTAACTGAGGCTGAGTCACTGGTGGGAGGCAGGGAGGTTCATAACACCTGAGATTTCCTGTAGTAAAAACTGTAAATGCAATTCACACTTTTAATACACAAGGAATATCTGGAAGAGATATCAAGACTTTATACATTCGTTTTCATTAACAAAAGCATTTGACAAACTTTTCTGGCAGATGTATCCCAGATTAAGGCTTGGTAATCCTCTCTGGCCATCTGTGATCATCAGCCTCTGGCTGCGGGGAAAGCAGGAGTGTTACTTTTGCCACCGCAGACGTCTGAGGTTAGAAATGTCTAGCAAAAAATTATGTTAGGGTTTTGGTAAGAACAGGTAACTTTTTTTTTAAGATTTATTATTTATTTATTTTATTCATTTTTGGCTGCACTGGGTCTTAGTGGTGGCACACAGGATCTTCTGCTGTGGCACGTGGGCTCTTCGTTGTGGTGTGCGGCCTTCTCTCTAGTTGTGTCATGCGGGTTTTCTCTTCTCTCGTTGTGGTGCGCGGGTTTTCTTTCTCTCGTTGTGGGGCGATGGTTTTCTCTTCTCTCGTGGTGCGCGGGTTTTCTCTTCTCTTGTGGTGCACGGGCTCTGTAGTTTGCAGCACGCGGGCTCTAGTTAGGCACAGGAGCTCAGTAGTTGTGGTGCGCAGGCTTAGCTGCCCCAGGGCATGTGGGATCTTATTTCCCTGACCAGGGATCGAATCTGTGTCCCCTGCATCGTAAGGCGGATTCTTTACCACTGGGCCACCAGGGAAGTCCCACAGGTAACTTCTTTTAATATCAGTTTGAGAGAGAAAAAGGTGACACAAATATGAATTTGGATTCCGATCCCAGAGGAGCTTAAGAAGGAAAGAGAAAAGTCAGAACGAGATCAGAATTTTCAGCCAATAATACCACCAAGACAACTTCATTCCAGTGGCTAAAAGGCACTGTGCAAGGGTTCTGAAGTATCAGGAAACAGCCATAAAATGTTTGTAAGGTGAATAAAAAATGTTTCTCGTGAAGAACCTAGGGGTAAGACAGGAATAAACACACAGACCTACTGGAGAATGGACTTGAGGCTATGGGGAGGGGGAAGGGTGAGCTGTGACAAAGCGAGAGAGAGGCATGGACATATATACACTACAAAACGTAAGGTAGATAGCTAGTGGGAAGCAGCCGCACAGCACAGGGATATCAGCTCAGTGCTTTGTGACCACCTGGAGGGGTGGGATAGGGAGGGTGGGAGGGAGGAAGATACAAGAGGGAAGAGATATGGGAACATATGTACATGTATAACTGATTCACTTTGTTATAAAGCAGAAACTAACACACCATTGTAAAGCAATTATACCCCAATAAAGACGTTAAAATAAATAAATAAAAATTTAAAAAAAAAACGTCTCTCAACAGCACCTCCCAGCCAGGAGGTGGAACGAAGGAAGGAAGTCATGCTGGGTACAGAAGGGAGGTCTGCCTGACGGGCCTGGGGAACACAGGTCACGAATGCGTGAAGGAGGACTAGTTACCCAGAGGCCTGAGCTCAGACCATTTTGATGTATGTAGCAAGCTCTCATCACCAACTGCTTCCCTTGCAAGCTCACTACTGACTGTCTCCAGGCTAATAAGCATTTTAACCGCTCATCTCACCTGGGGAAGCAGGAAGGTTGAGACAACTTAGTGTTGTTAAGGGTGGCCAGCGTGTCCTTGGGGATGGGAGTTGAAGCGTGGCCACTTTAACGACCCAAGGGTTATTAGCAAATCTAGGAAATATTCTACTACAAGAAAGAGGAAAAAGGACGGGGTGTGACAGACTGGCTTGGGTTAAAAATGAAAATGGCTTCCAAGTTCTAAGCCCAGGGGAGAGGCAAAAGAAAGCATCACTGAGTAACGTTTTAAAAGCTACAGAACTAAAACTGAAGTCGTAACTTCAAACAGTAGCAAAAATGTCCCACCAACAAAGAAAGATGGAAACTGGAGATGTTTTGAAACTCCACGATCAGGTGGTACAGGGACCAAAAGCAGGTACAAGGAAGTGAAGGAGAGAAAAATGTAGGAGGCCAAAAGCCATTTCTGTGGAATCATCCAGTCATTTCCAGGGCACTCAGGACAGTGCTGGTGTTCTAGCAATGCAGACGTGATTAGACTGGAACACAGAACTTAGCAACTGGGCACGACAATCAGTGCCTCTGAATGTACAACAGGCACCTAGGCAGTTAGGCCTCCTTTCGACTTGTGACCGGCCTTTGCCTTGTTTGCACTATTCTCCTCTCCCCTGAGTCATCAGCCTGGCCTAGCACACCTTCTGTGCCCTTCCACTGTCCAGTTCCCAATTTCCCTTCATTCAACACAACTGTTTCAGAATAACCTTAAACCCTTAAATCTTGGTTATGAACTCCGAGGGCACCAGGTTTTGTCTGTGGTGAGCTGCTCCTCACTCCCTTAAGGTCAAATGCCACCTTCACTGAGAAGCTCCCTCTGACCTCCCCAGAGCCCAGGACCGACTCACGCCTCCCTCCACTGTGTCCGCTACACTCTCCCGCACTGCCAGGGGAGGATGGGGCTCTACAGGGCCCTCTGGGTGGAAGAGGTCAACCTTCAGGGCATGGCTCTCTGACCATGTGGAAGCCTGCGGGCGGTGCAGGACACGACGACAGTCACCTGCAAGACCATCTTCACCTCTGCCGCCGTCCTCGAAAGGCTCTCCGCCCTGGACTGCGGTCCTCTAACCGAGCGCCGCTGCCATCCATGCAGGGGTGCCGTTTGTTGTGAGATACTGGGGTTATACAGCTTGAAATACGTGGCCTGCAGATAATGCATAACCTGTACGCTCCAAGTAAGACTTACTACTGTAATGGTACTAGCAGATAGGCTGCTGGTCTGATGTTCCATTTAGAACCACCGCCTCCACGTGGGAACTCAGCAGGAAGATGCTACTAGAAGCCTCCAAAAGGACAGTCTGAGGGCCCAAGGGTAGGGACGGACACTCTCTCATTGCGTAGCACATTAAGGAGGTGCCCAACCACTTTAAAAGACTACCGCGATCGAGACATATTACATTAATTTTAAGGGTAATTACCTCAGCTGGGAGAGTCAGGGAAGGATTCCTCCAGGAAGATCTGACTGAATCTGGATCTGAAGGTGGAAAAGCACGCCAAAATTTCCCTGGCAGGAAAACCAGCGCATGCAGCATGCAAACGCCTTGTTGCAGGGAGAAACGAACACCTGGGGGTTGACGGCCAGACCACAGGGGACCTAGCAGGCCACGGCGGGGCCCTCAAACCAGAGCACTGAGAAGCCCACCGTTTGCGATTCTTACACAGTAGTGTTCATACTGTGAAGCCATCAACCTGCCTGCCGCGGGGGGAGGGGGAAGTGTTCAGCAGCAGGAGAGCCTACAGCAGACGTGAAGAGGCTGCTGTAACCTCCAGGCAAGGGGACTGCACCAGAGCCACGGTGAGACTGAGGGGAACGGAGGTGCTCCCAGGGCCAAGAAAAGCGGGGCAGCACCAAGCAGTGAACTGGACTCAGAAGAGGCAGGACACGAGGGGCGTGCCACGAAGCGCCCAGGTTCATACGCAATGCAACCAAAAGCATCCTCGGACAGGGAACCCTGAAAAAGAGCCAGGTGTTTTCTGGAAGGGAATTATGTTTGATTTAGACATGCTAAGTTTGAAGTGACCCTGACATAAAGAAGAGAAGGGGGCTTCCCTGGTGGCGCAGTGGTTGAGAGTCCGCCTGCTAATGCAGGGGACACGGGTTCATGCCCCGGTCGGGGAAGATCCCACATGCCGCGGAGCGGCTGGTCCCGTGAGCCATGGCCGCTGAGCCTGCGCGTCCGGAGCCTGTGCTCCGCAACGGGAGAGGCCACAACAGTGAGAGGCCCGCGTACTGCAAAAAAAAAAAAAAAAAAAAAAAGTCTTCACTCAATTAAGCATATGGTTTGCTTGGTTAATGCTCAAAATATCTTTAAGTGGCAAATATATTAACTGAGTGGAGGACAGACATGGATCAAAATACAGATGTGATAAAGAATCTGAATAATAGTTACCTTTCACTGTAGGAAAACCCCACTAAAAGCAGAGATACTGCCAGTATCTCTGACCAACCCAGAATGGAATATGCCCGAAGAGGGTGCCCACACAAGGGTCGTAAATGGCTGTGGGCAGTGCGCAGGACGTGTGGAATTTCCTGCCTTGCTGAATCAGTTTGTACTCTGCAAAGTTCAAGAGCCACTGCTTTAACTGACTCAAGGATCTGGTAAGGAACAGGTATGCTGAGATTCACATTCACCTACTTCCGTGTTATAGTTCACAGAGATTTCCAAGACTATGAAAAACATGAACTCAGTTGAATTTTATCATATTCCCCTCTCCTCCAATACTAGAGGGCCTGGGGTAATCTTGCAATCAAATCTATTTTTAAAAGATATGGTTGTACTTAGTTACATCTTAAGTTTCAGTGTTAACTGTGCTGGATTTATGACTTCAGTCTGCACCGCTGTGCGAACACGGGAACAGCAACACTCCCTGGACGAGAGTGCGAAGGACGATGCTGGTGGGCCTTGCCTCCTAGAGGCTGCTGCCTGGTGGCAAGAAGACAAACAATACGCAGGGCAGGACAAATATGGACTTCTCGACAAGAGTGGTGTAGAAGAGAGAACCCAACCGGCAGAAACACCGAACATTTTCCAAAGCAAGGCTAAACAGCTACACAGCGAGGCCTCAGAAGGAGCGTTCAGCGTGTCCAAACTGTCAGGACGCTGCAGTGTTGTCAACTCCTCATAAGCTTCAGAGACAGTCCCAGGAAGCCCAGGGGAAAGTGCTAGAGGACTGAGATGAGAAAGCAGGACCGCGGAGCGTCAGGCCTGGGGGGCCAAGACAGGCGGGACACAGGAGTACAACGTCACCAAGGTGGGAGGCCTGAGCTGCACACAAAGCCCAAGACAGCCACCTCGCTGCTCCAGGCAACCTTTCGAGGGAGCCGCCTCGTCTCATCTGGCAACACTGCTCCCAACAGGCCTCATCTCCCCGCAAATGCTCCGTCTCAGGTGCACCTGCCACTCCCCACGGGGCCCCGCACGTGAGGGCTTGGGGACAACTCCCACGGGGCCCCACACGGGCCTGGAGAGCACAGCCTTCCCTGGTGGAGACACGGGTCCAGGGGCTGCCCCCGCGACCGCCTTCTGCTAGGTTCGGCCCACACGGATGATGCCAAGCTTCCGAGCACAAGGCTAGCGCTTATTCACATGAAGACTTTAAGCCTCCTGCCCATCACTCAGCAGGAAAAGCCTGGCTGACCATTCTCACCAGGGCACATTCTCTGGATCCGCCACAGTATTAACTGTCATCTGTGCTCTCGCTTAAAAGGTGGAGACATTACTTTCTTGTGTGCAGTGATCTGTGATCCTTCAGCAGTAAAGGTTTAAGGGAGTAGGCAAAAATCTAGACGGATTACACAAGACATAAAGAAATGCCTTGGCAGCTCCATTTCCTCCCCAGGCCTGGATCATTTTCTTTTAAAAAATATTTTTTATGGCTACACCAGCTCTTAGTTGCAGAATGCTCAATCTTCGTTGTGGCATGCGGGATGTTTTTTTTTTTTTTTTTTTTTTTTTTTTTAGTTGCAGCATGCAGACTCTTAGTTGCGGCATGCGGGCTTCTTAGCTGCGGCACACAGGATCTACCTCCACGACCAGGGATCGAACCTGGGCCCCCTGCACTGGAAACGCTGAGTCTTACCTCCTGGACCACCAGGCAAGTCCCAGGCCTGGATCATTTTCGCGGCTAGCCCCGCCTCTCACTAAGGTCTGCCTGGGCCAAGAGGGGACTCGGTGGCCACTCGCGCACAGCGCTGCTCCGTTAGAGGCCTCCGCAGCCTTCGGTGCTGCTCCTCAGCTCTAACCCAGGTAGATTATGTCCAACCATCAGGCAGGTAAAAGGA
This sequence comes from Globicephala melas, assembly GCF_963455315.2. NCBI lineage: Eukaryota > Metazoa > Chordata > Mammalia > Artiodactyla > Delphinidae > Globicephala > Globicephala melas. Next base: position 1,777,840 of record NC_083324.2, on the reverse strand, counting down.
GGAGGCACACAGCAAGCGTCCCCACCCCTTGGGCACCAGCCTCTGCCACAGGGAGAACTGTCCTGGCATTTGCAATGTTTTTCCATTCAGCTTGGGCTCAAATGGCAGCCTCTCCCTAGAACTCAAAACGTACACACACAGAAAAGTAAGGTAACTTGTCCAAGGCCACACAGCTAGTCATCTTGGAGCCAGGATTTTTTTTTTATATTTATTTATCTATGTTAAATAACATAGTTGTGGCACGCAGGATCTTCGTTGCGGCATGAGGGATCTTTCGTTGTGGTGCACAGGCTCTAGAGCACAAGAGCTCAGCAGTTGCGGTGCATGGGCTTAGTTGCTCCGCGGCATGCGGGATCTCAGTTCCCCGACCAGGGATCAAACCCACGTCCCCTGCATTGGAAGGCGGATTCTTAACCACTGGACCACTAGGGAAAGTCCCTGGAGCCAGGATTTGAAATGAGGCAGTCCAGCTCCAGAGTTCTTCCAACAAGAATCACTGGCTTCTCCAACATTGAAATTTTCACGGGGTATTTAAGTGCAAGGCACCAGGCCAGGTTCTATTTTATAGTTCTGCTCTGACTGTCCCATTCCAGTTTGCTTAAGGAACCTGCGATCACAGACCCACTGAATGATAGTCAGAAGCGGGCGCTCCCAAACTCTCAGGGAGACAGATAAATGGTTGAACTGAACACCAGGGAGAGAAGGACGGCTAGAAACTGACCAAGCAAGGCAATTTAAAGGCCACCCCTCCACAGGGGAGGTGCAATGGCCATGCAAAGACTATGGGCTTTGGATCACAACCATGGGATGAAATCCCATCTCGCACATCCAGCTGTGTGAACTTAAATGTGCTTTCATGTGAAAAACGAGCATCCCCTACAAGTGAGATAATGCAGAGAAAGCTCTATCTGGCTCATTAAATCTACTCAATAAGTGGCTATTATGACATGAGGGCTTTTCTAACAGTGAATAAAAACGTGTACCTAGTCAACTAGCATTACTTCACTTTCCAAATCTCATCACTACAGCCTCTCATACTACCTGTTTGACTTTTGCTATATTTGCATGTTAACCCACATAAATGTGTCTGAGGTCCTAGTTATTCATCTAAGACAAATCGCACCTTCACTTACGTGCTTCCTAAAACCACACTGTACACCAGCACTGAGGCCCTGTGCCGTACAGCAGCAAACACTGCAGTGGAGTCATATCTGGCATGAGACCTGTCACTGGAGGAAGATCCATGGCCAATGCCATGGAAGAAAAAGCAGAACTGAGAAATGGGCACTGGGTCACTAAGCGACTTACAGTTTGAATTCCTGCCTCTGTTCTACTGTTGTGCATTCACTGTATAGGCATGTGCGCCCTAGGAGGGTGGCTCCCAAGATCCTGACCCACGTCGATCAGACGACCTCAGACTAAAACATCCCATGTCCTGCGATCCGTCCTCCATGCTTCAGACTTAAACATGTCCAATCATGTATCCCCATTTTTTTCAGTAACAGTGGTCACTAACCATGACCTAGGGGTAAGAACACATAGTTCAGTTCAAACACCTGCTGAGGGTCCAGTAGGTGTCAGTTACTGGGTTGGAGGCTGGGGTTTACCTACAGAAAACTACAAACACTTCTTATTTCAAAAGGAGGCCATCATAATTCTCTGTAAGCTGAACAAAGCATTCTGTTTTGTAGCTTTCAAGTGTTAAACTGGAAACTTCAGTGGCCACATTCAGCTGGCTATTTCACAACTCCCTGCTGGACAAGGGGTTCTGTGTGATTCTAAAAACAGTGAGGGGGCTTCCCTGGTGGCGCAGTGGTTAAGAATCCACCTGCCAATGCATGAGACACGGGTTCGAGCCCTGGTCCGGGAAGATCCCACATGCCGCAGAGCAACTGAGCCCGTGTGCCACAACTACTGAAGCCTGCATGCCTAGAGCCCGCAAGCCACAACTACTAAAGCCTGCGCCTAGAGCCCATGCTCCACAACAAGAGAAGCCACTGCAATGAGAAGCCCGTGCACTGCAATGAAGAGGAGCCCCTGCTCGCCGCAACTAGAGAAAGCCCCCACGCAGCAACGAAGACCCAACACAGCCATAAATAAATAAATAGATAGGGAAAAAAAAAACAGTGAGGCCAAGGGTAGAACAAAGCCAAATCACCTTAAACTCAGCCATAATGGGTCCTTAGAAGTCATTTTATCCTGAGCTTTTATTAGCAGAGACACTTCTTCCGTGGCACCGACACCTTGCCCAGTTCCTGCCTGCACACTCACAGTGACCATGAAGTACCTCCTGTGCAGTGTTCCCTCCTGTGCAGTGTTCCACTGCCAAAGGCTGCAGAGGGATTTAGAGACACTCAGACACTCCATCACCAGGGCCAACATCTTTCCTCAACTCCTGTCCACGCAACGTGGCTTCCAGATCACTCAACTTCCTGGTTGCTTACCCTGACTAGATCAGATTCACTGTACTTCTTAAAATGCCTGCCTCTTTGTAAAAGTACCGTCCATCACTAACACATGGTGATGCCATAAGGATGTGGAGAATTTTACAAACCTCTAAAAACTCACTCAGCTTTGATGTTCTTAATTGCACTCACAGGTACCACCAGCCTTAGCAGTCATTCTAACTGTTCAGGAAGCGTACTGCCATCGGGCTAAGCTTCTCGACAATGCCAACCCTTGCTTAGTCCAGGCCATGCATTCCCAGCAGGGATGTTATTAACAATGGTTTGTGGCCCTCTAGAAGCTGCAATATAAAAACAGATAGACACAGTACATGCATGGTATTAAAACTTTACTGGGGTAGGGGAGACAATTAGGGGAAAAAAATCTAAAAAGCCCTGCGGAGCAGAAGGGAGGTGCAATAATCAAAAATGGTTGACAGGGCTTCCCTGGTGGCGCAGTGGTTGAGAGTCTGTCTGCCGATGCAGGGGACGCGGGTTCATGCCCCGGTCTGGGAGGGTCCCACATGCCGCGGAGCGGCTGTGCCCGTGGGCCACGGCCGCTGGGCTTGCGCGTCCAGAGCCTGTGCTCTGCAACGGAGGAGGCCACAACGGTGAGAGGCCCGCGTACCGCAAAAAAAAAAAAGAAGGTTGAGAAAGGCTGGTCTAGGCCTGTGCTGTCCTACACAGCAGTCACTAGCCATTTAAATGAAATCAAATACAGCTCCTCAGCCACGCCAGCCACACTAAGTGCTCACAAGCCACACAGCTAGCACCTACCGCACTGGCCAGCACAGACAACATTTCCATCATCACCGGAAGTTTTATGGTATGGTGTTGGTCTAAACAACCCTGGAGGATTTTACTAGCATTAGTAGACAGTCCTCAAACATCTCATATCTCGATTTATGGCCATTAATTACCGATTATCTAGCTCATCTTCTTTCACTCTTGAAAACACAGTAAAGATACTAGCTCCTCAAGAGCAAACTTTAGAAAGTATTAGTTAACATGCGAGTTTTTCGTTAGAATATTACAGCAAGATATTGGCTGCATCATAACCACTTCAAAATATTTGGAGCCACTGGTCCTAGCAGCCTAGGAGTGTCCAAACACTACCCTAGGTCCTTTGTAACCCACTGAGACTGAGGTCCAGTTAACTGTTTGAAAGCAAACCATACTGTGAACCACACAAGGAGCATCAAGGACCAGACACAGGCCACGCTGACCAATCTGCCTGCGTAAGGTCAAAGTACGAAAACGTCAACCAAATCTTGAAATCCTCCTTTGATTAGGTGTGAAAGTCTTCTCCTGACAGTGTAGAGAGTTTCATTACATCCTCTTAGGAGCTGGATGCGATTGCAGAAGGTGGTCACACGTATTTTGTTCTCAAGAACCCTTGGAAGAACCATGGTGACTGAGGTGTCTCACACAGCTAGACTTACATTTCAAAACAATTTCTTCCTGGCCACTTCCTAATCAAGAAGCCAAAATAAAACACAAAAATCCAGTCAGGTAAGTGATAATCTGTCTCCACAGCTCCAAAACAAGTACAGCAAACATTGCAGAATGTAATACGCCTGGTCATGTTAGGCGCCAACAAGTTAACGCCACTGCTCACGGGTCCATGTTCTAGAATCTCAGGCAGGGAAGCCCAGGTCACGTGACACAACATGCCACCAAGACAGAGGGAAAGAAGTCAGAGAGGCAGGCTGAGCTCTATCAGATGAGAAGCAAATGTGTCCTTTACCCTCCTGAGAGGAAAGGTGGAAACCAATGGAAGACAGATTCAAGCAGAATCCCCAGAAGGGCAAGGTGGAGAGCATCATTAAACCAGCAGCCTTCCTCCCCAAGTCAACACAAGCTGTGGCCAAAGGCCAGGCTACAAATGTGAAGGTTGCATCAGTGCTGCCTCTCCTCCCCCGCGCTCCTGCTATTCTCCAGTCAACAGACCCCCAAAGAGGACTCTCCCTGCAGGGCAGCCCACCCTCCTCACGTTTAACTGAAGACATAAGGACTCTCAATGGCCGCTGGCTGTCCAGGGATGCAAGAGCCCTTTAGTTCCAAAGACTGGTTTGCTTCTTCCAAACGGTGAACTTCAATTTCAACTTCTGCACTGTCACACCACGCAAACCCCTCCACCTCTCCAAAGACTAAGGTCAAAGGAATACAGAACCGTGGCTACACAGCATTCACCTCTCCGCCACTGAAGCGCACACGTGGAGTTACCCCCGGGGGAAATGCTAGTTACAGCAGCAAACTCTTGCCCAAAGTTTAAGGGTCTACAGGCTCGAAACCTTGGGTATTGCTTCCAAGTCAGATACTAGGAATACAGGAGTACCAGGAGTCCCATACCTTGTCACAAGGGTCATCATTCTCAGAACAGATACTTGAAGAAGAAAATGTTCCCAAATACATCAGCTTTAAAATAAAGACCATATTTCATATCATGTCATCAAAGTACATTAAACCTAATATGTAACCACTGGGGCTTCAATTCACAAAGCCTCCCCAACAAAAACATTTTTAAAACAAGTGTTTAAAAATTTTTAGTATGAAAGGAAAGAAGTAGAGAGAGTAGCATTATCAACTCATATGCTGTAAGGAAACTTGCAATTAAAAAGAGTATAGGGGACTTCCCTGGTGGTCCAGTGGTTAAGACTCTGCGCTCCCAATGCAGGGGGCCCAGGTTCAATCCCTGGTCAGGGAACTAGATCCCGCATGCCGCAACTAAAGATCCTGCATGCTGCAACTAAGACCCAGCACAGCCAAAAAAAAAAAAAAAAGTATGGGATGCCTCCAATGGGAAATGATGCACTACTTAGACTCTGGGGTCTCACTGCCCTTACCAACTGTAGGTTGTAGTAATGATGGTAGAACAAATGGCTCTTGTCTACACAAATGAATTCTATCTGGACAAATTTCCACCATGGAAAAGACAGTTTTGTGTCCAACTGCAGGTTCCCTGCAACATTACCAACTTCCATGTATGTCTGTTCTTTGTTCATTTCATATTTAAATGACAGTCATGATCTTACATTTTCTTGAAAATTATCTTTTAACAGTACCCATTACCTAGGGGCTTCCATGGTGGTCCAGTGTTTAAGACTCCGTGCTTCCACTGCAGCGGGCGCAGGTTTGATCCCTGGTTGGGAAACTAATATCCTGCATTCCGCTCGCCCCCCCCCCCGCCCCCCCAAACCAAAAACAACAACCAAAAACCCAACAACTAGACTTAAACAGCCAACATTTCCAAAAAAGTTTTAAGCATTTTGGTTCATCTTCAGAGGCAAAAACGCAATACTCTGAAGAGAACACGAAGAGCGACAAGATTCCTACTGGTCTACAGCTGGTCACACAAGGCTGGTCAGCAGGCTATGGCTCCAGGGGCATTCCCAATTCCTTTCCCCCAGAGGGGCTCAGATCTGCTCCTCACTCACATGCAAGAGGAACTTGGGGGATGAGAGACCAACCAAGGGCTTGGGACCTGAAGGCTCTGGTTCAAATCTGGGCTCTGAAACTTACGAGCTGTGCAAGTTGAGGTAAGTAATTTCCTCTCCTTGGGCCTTCACTGAATTCCTAACTCTGTAAAAGGTGGGTGTGTTCCTGAGAAGATATGAGAATGAAGAGGCAGAGGAGCCAGAGACCAACATGTCTCTACTTCTCACTTCTCAAATTCCTGGAGCTACAACCGGGTCCTGGTGACATTAATCCAGTACAACGGTCTCCAACTCAGTGCGCTGTGGGGCTCCTTGTCCTGTGACAGCTCAATTACAGAACCTATTTTAGTCTCCACCCTTCTTCCTGAGATGAGCCCCATGACTGAGGGAATCTTCCACCAAATACAAAACTTAAAATTAAGATATATTCTTTCTTAACATTTAAAGATACAAGGAACAGCAGCAAGAGTCTAATCAAGAACTAAGCACCTGCTACAAACACACACAGCCCTCAGGGACACCAGTGAGCCCCAGCCAGTCCACCTGTGCTGAAGTACAACTCCAGAACACACATCCCAACGGGCATCAACCAATGAACACAGAACAAACTACACGTAAGCAAAATAATCTGGGCCCCCAGGACTAAAAAGTCAAAAACGGAGAAGAGAGGTGAAATCACGAGATGTCTCACCATCACCACGCTGGGCGGGACGTGGATTCCCAGGTTCTCCTGGGAGGGTGCCAGGAACCTTCCACCCAGTCCACGGCAACCAGGAGCAGTGCAGTGATGGCCCTGACCACACACCAGGCTCCTGCCCACAGCTTCCCACTTCTCCAGATCCAGTCCCTTTCCAGCGCCCTCAACTCATGTACCTCGGACTCTGCCGTGACATGTTTTTAACTGGAATGACCTTCCTGCCCCTCCTCACCGTCACTGCTTCTCACACCTACTCACCTATCCTGCCTAACCCAACCCAAATAACACCGGAACACCTTCTAATGTGAAGAAATCTCTAGGTTCTCAGCTGGCCCCTCTACCTATACAGACACAAACGCAAAAACATCACATGAACTCTGATGTGCTCCACTGAAAAAAGGCACTCAAACAGTGGCAGTCTCAATACACAAGAAACGTGTGCCCAACTGCATTACTTCAGAGGACAGGATCCGGACCAGTGGTTTAACAAATGAGTTTTGAATCAGGGAAACGGAATAACCACCAGTTGCTGAATAAAGCAGGATATACCAAGAAGCACTGGGAAAACACTGTCATGGTAAGCAGAAGACAGGACACTCATCAGGAGAGCAAGTGTAAGACTGAGCTAAATGTACCATATGATTCCTTTCTGCAGTCATGACTTTATAATCAGCTACCAAAAATGTTACAAAGTGTAAATTCTGATGAAGATTATTTCATATAATAATTCCTCACTCTGAAAGCCCATGATTAGAGAAAAACAATTAGTGTATCCTGCCTTTTCAATAGGAATTGTGGGACTTCCCTGGTGGCACAGTGGTTAAGAATCCGCCTGCCAATGCAGGGGACACGGGTTTGGGCCCTGGTCCAGGAAGATCCCACATGCTGTGGAGCAACTAAGCCCGTGCGTCACAACTACTGAGCCTGCACTCTAGCGCCTGACAGCCACAAATACTGAGCTCACGCACCTAGAGCCCGTGCTCCACAAAGAGAAGCCACCGCAACGAGAAGCCTGTGCACCACAATGAAGAGCAGCCCCCGATCGCCACCAACTAGAGACAGCCCACGCACGGCAACGAAGACCCAACGCAGACAAAAATAAATAAATAAAATAAATAAATTTATGGGGGGAAAAAAAGGAACTGTACAAGTGGAGAAAAATTTGCCAGTTGACAAGTGGGAAAAAATTTTTAACACATGAATGCCAGTAGAAGGAATACATGATAAAAAAATAAGGACCTACTGTATAGTACAGGGAACTATATTCAGTATCTTGTAATAACCTATAATGGAAAAGAATCTGAAATAGAATAGATATATATCTATCATTTTGCTGTACACGTGAAACTAATACAACATTGTAAATCAACTACTTTAATTTAAAAAAGAGAGTAGAAGGAATACAGAAGGAATGACTGAAATAGAATTTTAAAAAATCATTTTGGGGCTTCCGTGGTGGCGCAGTGGTTAAGAATCCACCTGCCAATGCAGGGGACACGTGTTCGAGCCCCGGTCCGGGAAGATCCCACATGCCGCAGAGAGGCTGGGCCCGTGAACCACGGCCGCTGAGCCTGCGCGTCCGGAGCCTGTGCTCCGCAACGGGAGAGGCCACAACAGTGAGAGGCCCGTGTACGGCAAAAAAAAAAAAAGCCTGTTGGCTTGGCGACTGCAATGACCTTTTTGCCAGTCAGAGTACATCTGGCCATTCTCAAATCAGACTAGTTCCCTGAATTGTAAGAAGTACTTGTGAAGCAGAGGTATGGAAAAGATCAGCATAAAGATGCTCTGGGGCCTGTCTCTAGGAAGAGTAACTCTATTAACGCCAGATGTACTAGTTAGGGTTCTCCAGAGAAACAGAACCATTAGGATGAAGGAACAGAGCCTAATGGTTCTGTTGACACCATATATAAGCCCACGTTTTACCAGTTACGTTTAAGTGATATTTAAAATCTGTTGTTAAAAATAAACTTCATTAAGTCAGGAAAAGATAAACAAATACCGTATGCTAACACATATATGTGGAAACTTAAAAAAAAAAAAGGTTCTGAAGAACGTAAAGGCAGGACAGGAATAAAGACACAGACATAGAGAATGGACTTGAGGACACGGGGAGGGGGAAGGGTAAGCTGGGACGAAGTGAGAGAGTGGCACTGACATATATATACTACCAAATGTAAAATAGATAGCTAGTGGGAAGCAGCTGCATAGCACAGGGAGATCAGCTCGGTGCTTTGTGCCCACCTAGAGGGGTGGGATAGGGAGGGTAGGAGGGAGACACAAGAGGGAGGGGATGTGGGGATACATGTGTACGTATAGCTGATTCACTTTGTTATACAGCAGAAACTAACAACACTGTAAAGCAATTATACTCCAAGAGAGATGTTAAAAAAAAAGAAAAAGAATGTATACATAAATGTACCACTGTCACTTTGCTGTACAGCAGAAATTTACACAAAATTCAACTACAATAAAATTTTTTTGTTTGTAAAAAAAACAAAATAAACTTCATATATATGAGATTTCTGTTTATGTAACACTGTATGAGATTATATAATACATACATAAGATTTAGTACTTAGATTTAGTAAGGAAGTTCTCACGTGATTATGGAGGCCGAGATGTCCCACGATCTGCAGTTTGAAGGCCTGAGAACCAGGTGAGCTGGTGGTGTCAGATCCAGTCTGAGATGGAAGACAGGAGAAAACCTGCAGACAAAGTGAATTCTCTTCCTCAGCCTTTCTTTCTAGTTGGGCCTCCCAGGATTGGATGAGGGCAGTCTGCTTTGCTCAGTCCACACATTCAACTGTGAATCTCATCCAGAAACACGGCAAAGACACCCCCAGAATGATGCTTCAGGCAAATACCTGGGCATCCCTTGCCCGGTCAGGTTGACACACAAAATTAACCATCACACCAAACCCGGCAGACTGCAGGGCTCAGGCAAAAGTCCAGCTCCTTAGGCTGAGGAGGAAGTGCTAAAGAACAGGATGTCAGAAGTTTCCAAACACTCTGCTTCCATTTCAAAGGTTACTATCCACAGGTTATTACTGAAGTATAGGTTTAAAGGGACTCAAACTGTGCTGGCAAGATTCTGGCAAAATAAAGATCCACATGCCTCAGAAGATCACCAATGCACAGCTTGCCTCGGATAACATTTAGGAATATCACTGCCAAACACTAACTCAAGGTGGAAACACACCAGTACCACGCTGCAAAGGCAAAGGGCCGAACAGTCTGTAACTAGGTCAGGTTTGCGTGCTCTTGCACAGGTCCACGCAGCACTGCTGAGCACACTGCAAGGTGGTGATGCGTGGTCGACTTAGGACAGCAGCTTTAGAATAGAGGTTCTCAGTTTCCCTACTGCTCTTTACCAACCTTGATGTAACTACAAAATCACATTTCAAGGTCAGAGATCTGTCAGTTAAGATGCTGTTTGGCTTTTATTTGGGAGAAAGAACTTGTTTGAAGAGAAGATACTGATCTTAATTTCTGCGTGTGTTAAGAACATCACCCTGTGGTGCAACCATCACAACTACCTATTTCCAGAACTTTTTCATCAGGGCAAACAGAAACTCTATGCAGATTAAGCAATAACCCCATTTCCTGCTCCCCCTGCAGGGGAGAGGTAATCTCTGTTCTACCTTCTGTCTCTGAATTGGCCTTATCTAAATAGCTTTTGTAAGCGGGATCATACAATATTTCTCCTTTCCTGTAATGGCTTATCTCACTTGGCATGCTTTCATTTCAAGATTCGTCCACATTGCAGCCCACACCAGAACTTCATTCCTTTATATGGTGAATAATACACCGCTGTATCTAGATACCATATTTGACTTATCCATTTACCACTTGATGAGCACACAGGTACTCTCTACCTGTTGACTGTTGTGAATAATTCTGCTGTGAACAACGGTGTACGAGTATCTGTTTGAGATCCTGATTTCAAATCTTGTGGGTATATACACCTAAGTGCCAGGACATACAGTACTTTTGTTTAATCTTCTAAGGAACCACCACACTGCTTTCCACAACTCCAGCACCATATTACATTCCTACCAGCAATACACGAGGGTCCCCATTTCTCTACATCCTCACCAACACAAATTTTTTGCATTTTTAAAAACAAGAGCCATCATAATCCGTGTGAAGTAGTATATCACTGTTTTGAATTTCCTATCGACTAGTGATGCTGTGTATTTTTTGTGTGTGGATCAGCCATTTCTATATCTTCTTTGGAGAAATGTCTATTTGGGTCCTGAACCCATTTTTAATCAAACTGCTTGTTTGTTGTTGACTTGCAGGAGCTTTAAATATGTATTCTGAATATTAAGCCTCATCAGGTGTATGATTTATAAACATCTTCTCCCATTCTGTAGGCTGACTTTTTACTCTCCTAATGCTGTCCTTGGAAACACAAAAGTTTTTAATTGTGATAAAGTCTAATTTACCTTTTTTTTCTATTGTTGCCTGTGCCTTTGGTATCATATCTACAAAATCACTGCTGAATCCATCTCTTGAAATATCCCCGATTTCAACTTTTTTTTTTTTTGGCTGCACCACGTGGCATGTGGGATCTTAGTTCCCCAACCAGGCATCAAACCCACGCCCCATGCAGTGGAAGTACGGAGTCTTAACACCACTGGACCACCACAGAAGTCCCTCAAAGTTTTAACTCTTTAGATTTAGGTCACAAGACGTGACACCATAAAACTCCTAAAAGAGAACACAGGCAAAACATTCTCTGATGTAAATCATACCAATGTTTTCTTAAGTCAGTGTCCCAAAGCAGCAGAAATAAACCCAAAAATAAACAGATGGGACCTAATCAAACTTACAAGCTTTTGTACAGCAAAGGAAACCATAAACAAAACGAAAAGACAACCTATGGACTGGGAGAAAATATTTGCAAACAATGCAACTGACAAAGGTTTAATTGCCAAAATATACAAACAGCTCACACTACTCAATAACAAAAAAACCACCCAATCAAAAAATGTACAAAAGACCTAAACAGACATTCCCCCCAAGAAATACAGGTGGCCAACGGGCACATAAAAAGAGGCTCAACATAGCTAATTATTAGAGAAATGCAAATCAAAATTACAAGGAGGGGGATTTCCCTGGTGGTCCAGTGGCTAAGACTCTGCACTCTCAATGCAGGAGGCCTGGGTCTGATCCTGGTCAGGGAACTAGATGCTACATGCTGCAACTAAAGGATCCTGCATGCCGCAACTAAAGATCCCACATGCTGCAACTAAAGATCTCACGTGCCACAACTAACACCTGGTGCAGCCAAATTAAAAAATAAAATAAAATACAATGAGGTACCACCTCACACAGGTCAGAATGGCCATCATTAAAAAGTCTACAAGGTGGGGGGGGCTTCCCTGGTGGCGCAGTGGTTGAGAGTTCACCTGCCAATGCAGGGGACACGGGTTCGTGCCCTAGACTGGGAAGATCCCACAGGCGGTGGAGCAGCTGGGCCCGTGAGCCATGGCCGCTGAGCCTGCGCGTCCGGAGTTGTGCTCCGCAACGGGAGAGGCCACAACAGTGAGAGGCCCGCGTACCGCAAAAAAAAAGAAAAAAGAAAAGTCTACAAGGGGAGGGAGCCTGTGCTCTAGAGCCTGTGAGCCACAACTACTGAGCCCATGCGCCACAACTACTGAAGCCCATATGCTCTAGGGCCCACGTGCCGCCAACTCCTGAGCCCGTGGTGCTGCAACTACTGAAGCCCGCGTGCTTACAGCCTGTGCTCTGCAACAAGAGAAGCCTGCACACACCTCAACGAAGACCCAGTGCAGCCACAAAAAAAAAAAAAAAAAAAATGGCTACAAGGGACTCCCTGGTGATCCAGTGGTTAAGAATCCGCCTTCCAATGCAGGGGATGTAGGGTCAATCCCCAGTCGGGAAACTAAGATCCCATGTGCCGTGGGGCAACTAAGCCCACATGCCACAACTACTGAGCCTGAGCACTCTGGAGCACACATGCCACAACTAAGATCCTACATGCCACAACTAAGACCCGACGCATCCATATAAGTTTTTTAAAGTGTACAAATAATAAATATTGGAGAGGGTGTGGAGAAAAGGGAACCCTCCTAAACTGTTGGTGGGAATGTAAACTGGTGCAACCATTATGGAAAACAGTATGGAGGTTCCTCAGAAAACTAAAAATAGAATTACCATATGATCCAGCAATCCCACTGCTGGGCACATAGCCAGACAGAACTTTAATTCAAAAAGATACATTCCCCTATGTTCATTGCAGCATTATTTACAATAGCCAAGATATGGAAACAACCTAAATGTCCATTGACAGATGAATGGATAAAGAAGGTGTGGGGTGTGTGTATGTATATGCATGTATATGTGTGTACACACACACACACACACACACACACGCTCTGTAATATTACTCAGCCATAAAAAGGAAAGAAATAATGCCATTTGCAGCAACACAGATGGACCTAGAGATTACCATACTAAGCAAAGTCAGTCAGAAAGATAAATACCATATGATATCACTTACATGTGGAATCTAAAATACAACACAAATGAACAAATCTATGAAACAGAAACAGACTCACACACATAGAGAACAGATGTGTGGTTGCCAGGGGTGGGGTAGGGATGGATTGGGAGTTTGGGATTAGCAGATGCAAACTAGTATATATAGAATGGATAAACAAGGTCTTACTGTACAGCACAAGGAACTATATTCAATATTCTGTGATATGCCATAATGGAAAAGAATATGAAAAAGAATATGCATAACGAAGTCACTTTGCTGTATGGCAGAAATTAACACAACACAGTAAATCAACTATACTTCAATAAAATTTTTTAAAAAAAGATTTAGGTCTGGGCTTCCCTGGTGGCACAGTGGTTAAGAATCCGCCTGCCAATGCAGGGGACACGGGTTCAAGCCCTGGTCCAGGAAGATCCCACATGCCACGGAGCAACTAAGCCCGTGCTCCACAACTACTGAGCCTGCGCTCTAGAGCCCATGTGCCACAACTACTGGGCCTGTGCGCTACAACTACTGAAGCCCGCACACCTAGAGCCCGTGCTCCACAACAAGAGAAGCCACCGCAATGAGAAGCCTGCGCACTACAACAAAGAGTAGTCCCCACTCACCGCAACTAGAGAAAGTCCGCGTGCAGCAACAAAGACCCAACACAACCAAAAATTAATAAAATAAATTTTAAAAAGAAAAAAATATTTAGGTCTTTGATTGGTTTTATTTTTTTATTTTATTTTTTTTGCAGTACGTGGGCCTCTCACTGTTGTAGCCTCTCCCATTGCGGAGCACAGGCTCCGGACGCGCAGGCTCAGCGGCCATGGCTCAGGGGCCTAGCCGCTCCGCGGCATGTGGGATCTTCCCGGACTGGGGCACAAACCCGTGTCCCCTGCATCAGCAGGCGGACTCTCAACCACTGCGCCATGAGGGAAGCCCGGTTTTAATTTTTTTATATGATGATAGGTCCGGGTCCAAATCATTCTGCAGGCAGATGTTTTCTCAGCACCATTATGATTTGTTGAAGGCACTGTGCTTTCACCGCTGAATGGACTTGGAACCTTTGTCAAAATTCAATCCACCATGAATGTGAAGATTAATTTCTGGGATTTCTATTCTGTTCCACTGGTTTACATGTGTATCCTTATCCCGGTACCACACTGTTTTGATTACTATAGTTTATTTATTTATTTAGCTGTGCTGGGTCTTAGTTGTGGCACGCAGGATCTCCGTTGCTGCGTGCGGGATCTTCGTTGTGGCATGCGGAGTCTTTTAGTTGAGGCATGAGAAACCTTTTAGTTGCAGCATGTGGAGTCTTTAGTTGAGGCGTGCAGGGTCTTTAGTTGTGGCATGTGGAATCTAGTTCCTTGACTAGGGATCGAACGTGGGCCCCCTGCATTGGGAGCGTGGAGTATTAGCCACTGGACCACCAGGGAAGTCCCCTGTAGTAAGTTTTAAAATCAGGAAGTGAGAGACCTCCAACTTTGAGCTTTCAAACTTGTTTGACTATTGAGGGTCCCATGATTTTCTACATGAATTTTAGGATAAGTTTTTCTATTTCTGCAAAAAACGTCACTGGGATTTTGATAAGGATTGCGTTGAATCTGTAGATGGTTTCCCAAGAATATTAATTTTTCTAATCCATGAATGTGAGATGTCTTTCCACTTATTTACATCTTTAACTCCTCTCAGCAATGTTTATAGTTTTTACTTTACAAGTCTTTCTCACCTACCGAGTTAAATTTATTTGCAGGTATTTTATTCTCTTTGATACTCCTGTACGTGGAATTGTTTCCTTCATTTCCTCTTTGGATTGTTCATTTTTAGTCTATAGAAATGCAGTTGATGGGAACTCCCCTGGTGGTGCAGTGGTTAAGAATCCTCCTGCCGTGCTCGCTTCGGCAGCACATATACTAAAATTGGAACAATACAGAGAAGATAAGCATGGCCCTTGCGCAAGGATGACACGCAAATTCGCAAAGCGTTCCATGTTTTTATTAATAAGGCAATTATATTAAAATATCTCACTAAAAAAAAAAAAAAGAATCCGCCTGCCAATGCAGGGGACACAGGTTTGAGCCCTGGTCCGGGAAGATCCCACATGCCATGGAGCAACTAAGCCTGTGCGCCACAACTACTGAGCCTGCACTCTAGAGCCCACAAGCCACAACTACAGAAGCCCGTGCACCCAGAGCCCGTGCTCTGCAGCAAGAGAAGCCAGAGCAATGAGAAGCCCATGCACCGGGACGAAGAGTAGACCCTGCTCGCCATAACTAGAGAAAGCCTGCACACAGCAACGAAGACCCAATGCAGCCCAAAATAAATAAATTATAAAAGGAAAAAAAAGAAAAAGAAATGCAGCTGATTTTTGTGTGTTCACTTTGTATCCTGAAACTTTGTTGAACTAGTTTATTAGCTCTTAGCAGGTTTTAGTTTTTTAATTTTTTGGTATGAAATCTTTAAGGTACTCCACGTATAAGACCATGTATCTCTTTGCTTTCCAATTTGGATGTTTTATTTCTTTTTCTTGCCAAACTGCTCTGGCTAGAACTTCCAGTAGTGTTTGGAATAGAAGGGGTAAAAGTGGGCATCCTTGCCTCGTTCCTGATTTTAGAAGACAAAGTATTAGTCTTTCACCACTGAGTATAACGTTCACTGTGGGTTTTTCATACATGGCTTTTATTATGTTGAAATAATTTCCTTCTATTCCCAGTGTTTCGTTTTCATTGTGAAATGGTGTTGAATTTGTCAAAGGCCTTTTCTGCATCAACTGAGATGACATGGTTTTTTTCCCTTTCATTCTGTTAATGGGGTGTATTCATGATCGCTGTTTGGTTGTGGAACCATCCTAGCATTCCAGGAATAAATCCCACTTGGTCACAGTATATAATCCTTTTAATATGCTGCTGAATTTGATTTGCTGGTATTTTGTTAAGGGCTTTTGCATCACTGTTCATAAGAGATACTACTCTGTGGTTTTCTTTTTTTTGTAGTGTTTGTCTGGCTTTCATATCAGAGCAATGCTGGTCTCACAGAATGAGCTAAGAAATCTTCCCCCCTCTTCAATGTTCGGGAAGAATCTGAGAAGAACTGGTGCTGTCTTTAAATGTCTGTTAGAATTCACCAGTGGAGCCATTAGACCCAGGGCTTTTCCCTGTCAGGAGGTTTATGATAGCGGATTCAGTCTCCCAGCTTGACCCAGGGCTTTTCCCTGTCAGAAGGTCTATGATAACGGACTCAATCTCCGAGCTTGACCCAGGGCTTTTCCCTGTCAGAAGGTCTATGATAACGGACTCAATCTCCCAGCTTGACCCAGGGCTTTTCCCTGTCAGGAGGTCTATGATAACGGACTCAATCTCCCAGCTTGACCCAGGGCTTTTCCCTGTCAGAAGGTCTATGATAACGGACTCAATCTCGCGGCTTGACCCAGGGCTTTTCCCTGTCAGGAGGTCTATGATAGCGGACTCAATCTCCCAGCTTGACCCAGCGGCACTGTCCCAGAAACAAAGAATGGAACAGAAGCATTCACAAAAGACACATGTAGATGGGAAATCAGTGTGTGTGATAAAAAAAAATTTCTAGTCAGTGAGGAAAAGATGACAATACAATGAAATACTGAGGCAACTATGCATTTGGAAAAAAAGAGTCTGACATCACATCATACAGAAGAATTCCAAACGTGCTAAGTACTAGGAAAAAAATAACCATTGTTTTTATTGTCCTAGGAAAGGAGAAGGCCTAAGTATAATATGAAACCCAGAAAACAAAACAAATTGACAGACATGACTACAGAAAAGTTTTTATACTACAAAAACACAGCATCAACCAAACCAAGCCAAAAGAAACAAGCCAGGAACACTGCGACATGAAAAAGCGTTGATATTCTTCCTATATAAAAAATATTCTTACTATATAAGAAATAGTCTTGATACATATATATGTTTTTCGGGGATTTTTTTGCGGTATGTGGGCCTCTCACTGTTGTGGCCTCTCTCGTTGCGGAGCACAGGCTCCGGACGCGCAGGCTCAGCGGCCACGGCTCACGGGCCCAGCCGTTCCGCGGCATGTGGGATCTTCCCGGACCGGGGCACGAACCCGTGTCCCCTGTATCGGCAGGCGGACTCTCAACCACTGCGCCACCAGGGAAGCCCAGTATAATCTTTTTAATATGCTGCTGATAACAGTTTGCTCTGAGGAAAAAAGACGCATTACCTTCAAAGCAACAGCCGTCAGACTGACAGTTAACTTCTTTTTTTTTTTTTTTGCAGTACGCGGGCCTCTCACTGTTGTGGCCTCTCCTGTTGCAGAGCACAGGCTCCGGATGCGCAGGCTCAGCGGCCACAGCTCACGGGCCCAGCCGCTCCGCGGCACGTGGGATCCTCCCGGACCGGGGCACGAACCCGTGTCCCCCGCATCGGCAGGCGGACTCTCAACCACTGCGCCACCAGGGAAGCCCCGCTATACAGTTTTTTAAAAACCCTCACCTGAGCTTTCAAGAACAAAAGCCAATTCACAAAAGAAAAATAAATGGCTAATCTTTTTTTTAAAGTTTAATCCACTTATCAAAGAAATGGAAATGTTAAACAATGAGGCACCATTTAAATTTTCCCCACTAGTTAAACTGGCAAACACTAAGAAAATTGACAATTGGCAACTATATAAATAGAATTCTCCAACTACAAATATTAAGTACACAACCTTCCTGGGGGTACTATAGTAATGAGTAGCAAATTTTACGTAGGTATGACCACTATATCTCAGGGAAACTACCAGGTAAGTGGACAAAGATAAACAGTAAATGATTTTGTGACAGAGAAAAGGTAGAAGTCCCTGAAGTGTTCATTGAGAGGACCGTTAGCCTACGCCAGCAGCAGCAGCGCACAGCCACGAGCGACAGCAGGCACTGACACGGACGGGTGCTGAGTGAAGTCTTTAACAAGCAAGAGACACAGAGTGTGCACTGTATGACCCCCTTTAAACAGAAAAATGTAAGTCTGGAAGTACGGTCACCAACTATCGGAAGGATGACAGAGAACCATTCACTTTAAGACTTCTACACTGCTTCTGTAATTTAGAAACAAGTCATTCTAGGAAAAATCTAGCCACCTAGCAGTGAGGTCCCCCCTGCTCCTCTAAAGAAGTGAATGAGCAGGGCTCCACATAGGTGACAGCTTCTCCGTGGCTGAAAGGGTCCTTTACGTTTCCATGACGTCATCTTGCCAATTAGGATACTGCAAACGCCACTGCAGTATGAGCAAGAGCCAAAGAAAATTAGAATAGGCAGGATCCTGTGGGCACTTAGTCCCCCCTGATCCATGGGAGATACGGGCAAACCCCAGTGGATGCCTGAAACCACACACAGCACCCAACCCTGTTCACTGTGTTCTTCCTATACATACACACCTGTGATAAAGTTTAACTTTCAGTCAGGCAAGCAAAGAGATTTACAGCAATAACTAATAACAAAACAGAACAATTACAACAATATACTGTAATAAAATATGAATGTGGTTTCTCTCAAAATATCTTCCTGTACTGTACTCACCCCACCTCTTCTTGTGACGTGAGAGGATAAAATGGCGTTGTGCCACTGCTGGCCTTCTGACTACACATCTAAAGGCGGACCATCGCTTGGAGCGATCCCAGATGGTGGGGCCATGGCAGTGTCAAGGCCTGGACGTCTGGAGCGGAGAATGTGGACAGTTGGGGATTCCAGGTGGGAAGGAGGGAGATTTCATCATGCTACTCAGAACAGCACGCAATTGAAAATTACGAATTGTTTACTTCTGGAATTCTCCATTTAATATTTTTGGACCACGGTTGACCGCAGGTAACCGAAACTGCAGAAAGCGAAACTGGGGATAAGGGGGGACCAGTGTACTCTCATTTTCCAGCAGTGGAAACTGAAGCTTAGCAACTCCATTGAGATCCATCCCATGGTCCTGCTTAAGGAAGCCTCTACAATCCTCCAGCTTCTGGTCCACCAATTTCAAACAAGGTGAGGAATTTTCAGCAGGGAGCACAACAGATGTGTGTGTGTATGTATCTATCAAAAGCCGCTCGGGGAACGTATTTTTAGTTCTTTCTTTCATACGGTTACCTTTGGAGGGAAAACATAAATTAGTCTAGGATCTGGGAGTTCCCTGGTTGCCTCGTGGTTAGGATTCAGGGCTTTCACTGCCGTGGCCCAGGTTCAATCCCTGGTCCGGGAACTGAGATCCTGCAAGCTGCACAGTGCCCGCCCACCGCAAAAGGCTTATTGGTTTAAATAAATAAGTCTGGGTTTTACCCTAAGAACCTCTCCTAGAGCAGGTAGAACATCTATAACACGTGTTTAAGACACACATATACAGGTCCCAGGGATTCAGTGAAAGGTGGGAATATGATGGGAATAACTTAGGAAATGAAGCTGGTGGTGCCTGAGCAAGGCAGGACGCCAACAGACAGAACACAGAGATGAAGGGGAGTGGTAGGAACCGAACTGTAGGAAGCAGGGAACGAAGTGTGGTCAGGAAAAGGTTAAATACAGCAAGTCAGGGCAACACAGGGTCTGCATCAAAAGGACAAAGCCAGGAAGACAAGCTGGAGACAGTTTGTGTAGAAAAACATAGGGTTCTGCACCAGGGAAGGAATGGGACCTAAGGACCACTTCAAGACTATCCAGTAGCACTTCACAAGAAGGATGCGGGGGGCGGGGGGAGCTGGGCGAGGGTACTGAAAATGTAGAAGGCAAGGGAGGGCTCACACTCAAACGTTCCTTTCACGCCTACTTCGGGCAAATCGAATTGAGATTATCCCACTTATCATTTAAAAGAAATAAATTTCTTACGATAGGAAGCTGATTTGTGAGAGAAGATTTATGGGCAACTTGGCATTCTTTTTTGCATTTAAATTACTACCTAATGGAACAAGAATCTACAAATGAGGCACCTTCCCCCAACAGCTATTACCCACGGAAGCCAGCCACTGTAAAGCTAGCACCATTTCTCCAATATTTCCAACTCTGTGCTTTCCAAGTCAAGCGCCTCTTGATCCCTTGTGCAGTGTGACTCACTCTAACCAGTGAGCTGTGAGCAGAAGTGACGTGTCATCTCTGGGCTGGAACACTTAATCACGGGAGCAAGACCCTCCAACAGTTCTCCTTTACTTTGCCAAGACAGCCAACAGCGTCCCACACTGTTGTGGCTGCTTCTTCAGCTGGAGTAAGGATGACACAGAGCCCCTGGAAAATCCATACTGGACACGCTGGCCTTTTTTTTTTTTTTTTTTTTTTTTGCTGTACGCGGGCCTCTCACCTCTCACTGCCGTGGCCTCTCCCGTTGCGGAGCACAGGCTCCGGACGTGCAGGCTCAGCGGCCATGCCTCATGGGCCCAGTCGCTCCGTGGCATGTGGGATCTTCCCGAACCAGGGCACGAACCCGCGTCCCCTGTATCAGCAGACAGACTCTCAACCACTGCGCCACCAGGGAAGCCCCCACGCTGGCCATTTTGAGATTATTTGTTACTACAGAAAAACCCAGCCAATTCAGTCAGATGCTGCTGGAAAACTCACTACCTGGAAATTTACATTTCAAAAGAAACAGAATAGTCAAAGCATCCCTCTTTTCAAAAACACTTTAAAAGAACACTTAAAAAAGATCACTAAAGTTTACAAAGGCTATTCTCTTCCGTAAGGTGCTATTCTGGGCTTCCCTGGTGGCGCAGGGGTTAAGAACCTGCCTGCCAATGCAGGGGACACGAGTTCGAGCCCTGGTCCGGGAAGATCCCACAGGCCGCGGAGCAACTAAGCCCGTGTGCCACTACTACTGAGCCTGCGCTCTAGAGCCCGTGAGCCACAACTACTGAAGCTCGTGCGCCTAGAGCCCGTGCTCCGCAGGAGAAGCCCCGGCAATGAGAAGCCCGCACACGGCGACGAAGAGTAGTCCCCGCTCACCGCAACTAGAGAAAGCCGGCGCACAGCACCAAAGACCCAACACAGCTAAAAATAAATTAATTTTAAAAAAAAAGTACTTATCTTTAAAAAAAAAAAAAAAAAAAGAGGGCTTCCCTGGTGGCGCAGTGGTTGAGAGTCCGCCTGCCGATAACAGGGGACACGGGTTCGTGCCCTGGTCCGGGAGGATCCCACATACCGCGGAGCGGCTGGGCCCGTGAGCCATGGCCGCTGAGCCTGCACGTCCAGAGCCTGTGCTCCAAAACGGGAGAGGCCACAACAGTGAGAGGTGAGAGGCCCGTGTACCGCAAAAAAAAAAAAAAGGAAAAGAAAAGAAAAAAGAAAATAAGAAGGTGCTATTCTTCTCAGCATTCTTGGGGTTAAAGACACATCTGCCTGGATCCACTAACCTGGAATATGGAGCGCTAGTCGGGATACTGAGCATGTTCTTTCAGGCTGCTCTTGCTTCGGAAAAAAGATTCTGACAAGGCAAATGCTGCTGCTTAGTTTGAACTTGGAAGTGAAGCATCAAACAAGGTAACCATTAAGCTCTACAAAAAGTAAAGAGATTATTTGTCTGTGTGTATATATATACTCTGTTCAAGGTATCAGATTCATGTGTGGGGAGGGGGAAAACTAAGCCCACCTTCTCAAAGAATCAAGTTCCTTGGAAAGCAATTCTTGTTACGAGGACTTTGCAGCCCCTGGATCAACAGATTCTTGACTATGATGCTCCCACTGTTCTAAATGCAGGTGCCAAACCAAGAGCTAAGAGTCTGTATCAACAGACCACGACGACAGTGCCTTTTTTTTTATTTGTTGGTAAGACAAAATGGAAAACGAGAGTTACACACAACTATTTTTCAATAGTTTGAACGTTTGATATGAACCCTAGATTATCTCAGGCATTTAGCCAATAAAACATTGCCCATAAACTGGTAAGAAGTGTCCACATGGGCTGACCGGCTCAAGAAGAAAACCAAGCTAACTGCTCTCTTTCTCCAGCCCATCCCCCCCAAACCAGCTCTTACTTTTAACCTGTGTTAAACGCATTTCTGAGCAAGTACCTCTCTGAAGGTTTAAGCATGCCACCTGTATTTCAGTCCTAGCCCCACTCATCCCTTAATGTGTGTTTCTTTAGGTTAACTATAAATCCATAACTGGGACAGCATCAGTCTTACCCAATAGGATTGTGACATCAAGTGAAAGGATTACGCCCTATCCTAGCACCACCCAGTGAAGTACCACTTTGTTAAACATAAATCCTTCAACATGGCACTGGAGTTCGTCCCCTCCCCACCCCCGTCTGGCCCCCATACATACTGCCATTCCCCAATTTGAGGTACCATAGTCCCTCCATCTGCCCTACGTTCCCCCACCTCCATTCGTTTGCTATGCCATTCCCTCCAACTACAATGGCTTTCCCGAGTCTCCCCTCCATATCAATTCATCCAAAATCTACTCAGCACCACCTAACCCAGTCACTGAACACTTCCAGCATTTTTGTGACTCTCACCTGTCTTGTTTTTACAATTATTCCTAAACCTCCAGTGTTTTTTATTTGATACTCCCCACAGCTGTCAGCAGTATTTTCTTACAGTAGACAATAAAACTGTGTCAAATGAACACAGAACACATAATTTATCATTCAGGAAGGCTATCCATATTAATCAGTGTCCCAGAAGCAAAACTTACATGCTACAGATAGTAAAACAGTGTCCAAAGTGAGAACTGGAAAAATATTTTTAAGTTTACTGAGTAATATTTCAAGATCCATGCTAGAATAATGATTCATCCCTGCCCTCAAGGAGATTCGAGTGGGGGAAGGGCAAGGGCATGTACTATTATTCCAATCAAACCGAGGCCTACAGTGGATGCACAAAGCTCAAGATCACGCAGCCAGAAGGCGGCTGGTCAAACACCAACTAATACCTAAATGGTCAGTCAGAACATGCAAAACAGACCTAGTCCTAGCACGTGTATGAGGGAATCCAAGTGTCAGACGGAAAAAGAACTTCAGTGAAAGCACTCTCTACCATGGCTAGATTTATACCCTGCAGGTGACACTTTGAAGCCAATTCCATCCCCAGGAATCAGTCCAGATTATAAATGCAAAAACTAACCCATAAGGGCAACTAAGGGGGGCTAACTGCTCACTAGACTGAAGTCATTCTGCTTTTCTATCCCCAACGGATTTAAAAAGCATTTACAAGAGGCAGTCTCAAGTTATGACACATACGGCTCCAGAAACAACCTCCCCACCCCCTCAAGGATTCCCCATGCTGGTACTGGAGGGAGATACGATGCTAGCACCACAGGGCAAAATGAAAATAAGCGTCAGCAAAGATGTGGAATATCTGGAACTCTCACGTACCGCTGATGGGAGTGTAAAGCAGGATACAGCCTTGGAAAGCTGGCAGTGTCTACCGAGGTGCAGCACATACCGTTACGGACTGAATTTTGTCCCCCACCCCACCCCCCCAAGAATTTATGAAGTCCTACCCTCTGGTACCTCAAAATGTCAAAATATGACTGTATTTGGAGACGGAGCTCTCAAAGGGGTGATTAAAGTTAAACGAGGTCATGAGGGTGGGCCCTCATCAGACTGGTGTCCTTGTAAGAGGAGGTTAGGACACGGACCCCTATAGAGAAAAGACCATATGCGGTCACAAGGAGAAGATGCTCACCTACAAGCCAAGGAAAGAGGCCTCTGAAGAAACCAACCCGGCCAACACCTCGATCTCGGACTTCTAGGCTCCAGAATCATGAGAAGGTAAATTTCTGTTGTTTAAGCCACCCAGTCTGTGGTATTTGTTATAGCAGCCCTAGCAATATACAGATACACACGCTAAAACTTTCCACTCCTCAGCATTAACTTATGGAAATGTGTGCATACAGTCATCAAAAGACAAACCAAGAATATTCATACAGCATTTTTTTTTTTTTGGCCGCACCGCGTGGCATGTGGGACTTCCCTGACCAGGGGTTGAACCCGTGCCCCCTGCAGTGGAATCGTGGAATCTTAACCACTGAACCACCAGGGAAGTCCCGATACAGCATTATTTTTACCAGCCACAAACTACAAGCTACCCAAATGCCCATCAATAAGTTAATAAAAACACTACGGTGTATCATATAATCAAATACTACTGAGCAATGAAAATGGAGTTACCACTGCACCCAACAGAAAATCTCACAGGCAACAATGACTCAAAGAAAGGGATACAAAAGGATACACAGTGTATGATTTACACAAAGTCGAGTCAGACAAAATTAAACTACAGTGTTAAAAATCAGCAGGAGGAGGGACTTCCCTGGTGGTACAGTGGGTAAGACTCCAAGTTCCCGATGCAGGGATCCAGGGGTCGATCCCTGGTTGGGGAACTAGATCCTGCATGCATGCCATGACTAAGAGCCCGCATGCCACAACTAAGACTGAGTGCAGCCTAAATAAATAAATGAATATTAAAAAAAAAAGGTAAATGGAAAACTAGAACATTTTTTTAAAAAGCAGCAGGAGGGGATGACAATGACCTGAAGGAGGCACAAGGGGGCTTATTTCTGAGTTTATGAAAACTCTCGAAGTTGTTCATTTATCTGTACGCTTTTCATATGCCCTACTGCAAATTCACAGTTCACTAAAATGTAGAAATGACAAGTTGCAACAACTTACTGATCCATTGTCACCACAGCAAAAAAACCTCATTATGGTACTGAATGCATCAGGTTCTTCACCTGTTGCCACTAAACATTTGAAAAATACAGCTAGTCTCCGGATCCCAGCTTCCCACCACTGAGTGTTTATCTAGAGGGGTCCCACAAGTCAAAGGATCCAAAGAATATCCAGGGCCCTCCAAAGTTAATCTCTCATACCATACTTTAAAAATTGAATCTCATTAAAGTATACATTCATAAGAATTAAATAACCAGTTAACACTCCAGTCTGCCTCAGAGTAGTGAATTGAATTTTTCTTCTTTTTACTTCTGAATTTTCCTACCTTTTTCTTTAAAAGAAATGACTTATTTAATAATCAGCAAAAGAGAAATGTCATTTTAAATAAAAAACAGTGGAAGAAAGATACGTTTTCATAAGGAGTCAAATGCTGAGTGCTTTACAGCAATCATGAATAATCAAACAGCCAGGCTGGTGCATCAGAAAGAGCCTCAGCTGTGTTTCAGGAGACCCAGACTAGCATTAGAGTAGCCGGGCCACCTGAGCACCCAGGCTCGGCCACCCTCTTAAGCCTGCAGGGCTGCTGTGAACACCAGGTGAAATCCTATGTGAACTGTTAAGCACTAGGCAAACATTAAAAAACACTGAAAGACAAATACCATGTAGGAAAAGTTTCTACAAAACATGAATGCAGACTTCCCTGGTGGCGCAGTGGTTAAGACTCCACCTGCCAATGCAGGGGACACGGGTTCGAGCCCTGGTCCGGGAAGATCCCACATGCCGTGGAGCAACTAAGCCCATGCGCCACAACTACTGAAGCCTGCATGCTTAGAGCCCATGCTCCGCAACAAGAGAAGCCACCGCAATGAGAAGCCCGTGCACTGCAACAAAGAGTAGCCCGAGCTCACCACAACTAGAGAAAGCCCGCACACAGCAATGAAGAACCAATGCAGCCTAAAATAAATAAATAATTAATTTTTTTAAAAAAAGAACGTTCTTTAACAACCATCAACTGAACAGGACAGGCTGGAGGACTTTAACGTGGCTCAACCTGTGGGCTGCCCAAACGACCCAGATTTATTTCTGGGTCCCCTGGCCTGTAAGTACACAGAGAACTGCCGGTAGCCTGACTGAATAGCACATGTAAGAAGGCATTATTTTTCATAAAGTCTGTGCTATTACAATCAGGTTTTTTAAAGGTTAATTCATAGTAGCTTTGTTGTGTACTCTCAAAACAACTCAAATGGTAATAAATTTTTAAAATTAAAACTGCATACCAAGATTGGAAACCAATGATGTAACTTTTTACTTCACAATGGAAATTTTAAAGTATTCCCTAACTGAGCTGAGCTTAAGTCCAGGAAAGGCAGTAGTAAGAGCAAGCCCTCTGGCTGTGAGAGGGTGGGGAGACCAGAGAAGGCACTTCCCTGCACCTGGGGACGGGCACGCACGCAAGGCCACTTGAGAGCCAAGCAAGGTCCCTGCCTCCCTTGATGGGCTTCCTCAAACGTGCTCTGTGCGGACAGCAAGCAGTCCTAGACAACCAGGATATGGACAACAGAATCAGTGAGACTGATCTCCGCGGCAGTGACGACATCACCAAAACAGAGAGCCCCGGGCAAGGCCTGAGATCCCCTGCATTAAGCCCTGCATCTTCACGGAGATGAACAAGGCCAATACTGCATGTCACCACTGGAACCAACTCCCAAGCTCTCTTCCTCCCCCATGGAGACATTCTGCAAGTAGCTATTCTTAAATTGTTTCTGAAATCACAGCCTGGAGTACTAAAATTGAAACTAGTCGGAGACAGTGCTAAAAAGCCTGTTCTGATTTCCCGCACCGCATCACTTTTACTTTTGATTCACAAATCACACTAACCACAGCCGCCATTAACAAGTTTTAAAATATAAGTGCAAACTATTTTTCTGTGTTTAATGCCATATGCGGGAAGGAAAAAGCAGAAAATACAAGGAAGGTGCGAGAGCAAATAACTGAAGAGATCAACACATCGCAGCAAACTGCAGACAGAAGCACACAGCTCTAGCAGACGGCAGTCACAGACGCAGGTGTGATCACGCAGAGGAACAAATGCCGGGAATACAACCGCCACCTTACAGGGGAGACAGGAAGCAGCAGAAAGCCAGGAGCAGCGAAGTGGGGGGAGCTAACTTCCCCAGCTCCAGCCTCCTTCAGGCATGACATCAGTGCCAGGTGAACCACCGTCTGGGCCTCATGCAGGAGGACTCCTCCAGACTTCCCCGGAACACCCGGACTCTAACTCCCAGACCAACAGCCTGGTGAGTTCTCCTTAGCCATATGTGAATTACGTAGATGGAGAGCCAGACAACTCATGACAGTAATAATGGTAAATATCTACGTCAAATCTCAGAGAGAAATAGTGCATAAAAGGGCTCTCCCACGTGTGTGGTCTGGGTTTGCTACACCTTTGCATAGAAAGACTAACGCCAAACCGAAGGGCAAGGATGTTCTCAGGGCAGGTCCCTTTGGAAATTTATTATAAGCTAATCAAACAACCAAAACGTTCTGCTTCGCTTGATGGTGGGGTCAGGAAGTGGATTCAAAGCCACACTGTACTATAAAGCAATGCTCTTTGTTTATGGGGTTTGGGGCAGGGGTTAGGCCTGGTTGGCACCAAGAAATATTTTTGCTCCATGAGGTTGCTAACAATTACCTGAAAAAATGTCCAAATAAAGCTGTTTTAGAGTATCTTCTATATTCCACTCCCCCTTCTGTTTGTCTACTCCTGAAATTCTACCACAAATGCAAAACTCACGTCCCCTGTTAAAGAAGGGGAACCAGAGGACTTGTGGGACGTGGGGTGGCGGAGGGTTTTATCTAGGATGATACTGGTACTGAGACTGGGAGGTGGCACATGAAACTTTCACTGTCGGCTAAAGCAGCAGCCCCAGCCTGCCAAGTGCACCTCTGCTCAGACAGCCCCCGAAGCTGACATTCGCACTGTAAGATGACAGTGACACCAACCCCCTCTTCAGTGAACAACAAAAAATGCTGGAGAGCAAAAGGTAAAACAAGTTTAGAGATGAAAATTACCCTTCAAAAAACACGACCAATTTAGAAACTGTGGTATTATCTTCTACGAACTCTCTTCAAAAGCAAACCAAATCAAATGCTGTTGTTAAAATGAACAAGGCTTTCAAGTTACCCAGAACACCGTGCTGCCTGGATTACTCTGAATGCACTTGCTGAGATGAAAAATAACTCCTTTTACAAAAAAATCTCAAATTCTACCGCCAAGCCATTCCACAAGAGAATTCCTGGCCGTGATCACTCACCATCTTTAAAGTCCTTGAGGATAGGAACCAGGTCTATCTCCCTGAGTCAACAGGCAATGCCTGATACATGGTAGATACTCAAAACAGCTGATGAATGGATGAAACGCTACTCATCGTTACACTCCTCTAAATGCAAACAATACTTAAGGCTACCACACTTAATACCCACTTAAGTATATCAGGCTGGGTAACAAAGTTTAAAAACAAAAGAAAAGAAATCAGACTACAACAGGGCTTGGACAGGATCTTCAGAAGTACTCACAACTCACTTTCCAGTTCTTAGACTCAAATCTGAACAAACTCTCCTAAGTCTGGAGAGAGAAGCACACCAAAAGAAGACTTTATCAATCCATGGATGAGAAGTCATGCGGGTAATCAGCTGCTTCAGTCACAAGGAAGAGACAAGAGCCTGTTCTTTTGGAATCCAAAGAGAAGATACAGTATTTTCAACAGGAAAGAACCACATGGCAGGACTGCCAGCCCAACTCATTTGACAGAAGACGTAGGTAACAAAAACTTTCAAACCTCAATTGAGTACTCTGCTATGATGCTAGAGCTCCCAGTTTACTGGCACTACACTACTTGAAAACAAAAAACTGTGTTAAAACTCACAACTGCAAATGGAATATGTTATGGTTTTAAGGCAGAACTAATGGCACCAGAAAAGGCTTCCAAAATGACATCACTAGAAAGAAAGGAGGCGGAGAGAGACAGATACCAGGTGGCAAAAGATACTTCACAAGCTTCAGGGGCATCAGAAAGCAGTACAATCCGGAGGCCGAGCACAGTGCTCTGGAGTCTGGGCGCCTGGACTCAAATCTCCGCTCCATAACTTATTACTTCTGCGACCTTGGGCAAATGACTTAACCTCTCCGATCTTCCATTTCCCTATCTATAAGTGGGCACAGTAATGGTACTTGAGAAGTCTATTCTGAGAATTAAATACAATAATCGGTGCAGAAATATCGCCACGCTGCCTAACATGCAGTAACCGCTCCAATGTTTGCTACTGTTACTTTCAATTTTCCCAGTTTTGCGAACCATTCCTTTCGGGGAAGCCCGAACTGAACGCCCTAAGCGGGCCCCGCCGCGGTCCGAACCAAACACAGCTCTGCACCCAGCCACCGTCTCTCCCCCAGCAAGTTTGGAAACTTCTTCCACGCCTCACCGTAACGTCTTTGTGATAAAAAGCTCCCAGTCGCGGGAGCCCGAGGCGCCCGAGGGAGCCCGGGACACGTGACCCGGGTCTCCGTGGACTCGCGGCGTCGGGGACCCTCATCCGCATCGGTAGGACCGGACGGCGGGCACGCGGCTCTGCCTGGCACCGGAGCATGGTGGGCGGCGCCCCCGCCGCTGGTCGGCCGGCCCCCGCCTTCGGCCGCCGCCCCAGTGCCGGGCCGCCCAGGCTAGGTCGCCCTGGCAGTCTCGGGCCGGACGCCCCGGGAAACAGGCGTGCGCGCCGCCAGCTGGGGTCACACCCGGCGACCTCTGACACCCCCGCGGACGCTCGGCCGGCCTGACGCCGGGCCCGAAGACACGGAGCTCCCCAAGAGGCCGGGCCGGGCCTGCCCAAGACGCGGACGGCGCGCACCGGCGACCTAGGGCCGGGAGGGGGATGGGGCCGGGCCGCCACTTACCGCGGCCGCTCCGCTGGGCTCCGGGCCGGGCGCGTCGCGAGGGCTCCGCCGAGGAGGAGACGAGGGGTCGACAGGAGCGAAGGAAAGTCCAAGCTCCGATTCCTGCGGGCTCCTCGGCCTGTCCAAGCTTCCAACGCCGCCGCCGCCGCCGCCGCCTCGGGCTTTATGGCCAAGACTCCGGCTCCGCTCCCACTTCCGCCACCGCCGCCGCCCCGAGCGGAAGTACCTGTCACGAGACGCTCGACGCCAGGGCTGCGGGGGAGGAGCCCCGCCTCTACCGTGCGTCAAGTTCAGCCGCCTCGGGCCTGGGCCTGGGTCACGTGGCCAAAACATGTCTGCCCCCAGTGGCTGCGGCCATCTTTGAGGCCCGGCCGGGAGCAGGGTGGCGCCATGCTGGACCCACCCACCGATGCCTCAGCCCCTGAACTTAGCACCAAAAGAGAAGCAAAGAAATTGAACCCACTAGAGCTCTGCGAAGGACGGGGCACCCTACCCAGCTCCAGCTCCACCTGCACACATTAGAATCTACTCAGAACTTTGGCTCCATCTTCAAAAACATGCTCCTCTCATAGCCTTTTCTTACTGGTTCATGCAAACTTCATTCTTTTGGTTGCTGGGTACAAAAACTTTGGAATCATTCTTGATCCCCGTAGTGGGTTGAATAGTGACCCCTCCTACACATCCTGGAACCCGTGGGTGTGACCTGATTTGGAAAAAGGGTATTTGAAGGTGTAATTAAGGATCTGGAGAGAGACCATCCTGGATTACCATGGGGGGGCCCTAAATCCAATGACAAGTGTCCTTATAAGAGACACAGAGAAGAGAAGGCCACGTGGAGATGGAGTCAGCGGCTGGAGTGAGTAGCCACAACCCAAAGAATGCCAGCAGCAAGAGCGGGGAGAAACGGTGTTGAGTTTAGACTTTTGTATTTGAGAGAACGTATTTGTTTTTTTTGGTTTTTGCGTTTTTTTGCGGTACGCGGGCCTCTCACTGTTGTGGCCTCTCCCGTTGCGGAGCACAGGCTCCGGACGCGCAGGCTCCGGACGCGCAGGCTCGGTGGCCATGGCTCACGGGCCCAGCCGCTCCGCGGCATGTGGGATCTTCCCGGACCGGGGCACGAATCCGCGTCCCCTGCATCGGCAGGAGGACTCTCAACCACTGCGCCACCAGGGAAGCCCATTTCTGTTGTTTTAACTACCAAACTTGTGATGATTTGTGACAGCAGTTCTAGGAAACTAACTCAACTCCCCTTCTCTCGGACCCCTCATCCACAAGCTTCAAAAGATATCCGGAATGTGACTCCCCCTTTTCTGAACCGCCATCATTTCTCACCTGGATTATGGCAACAACCTTGGTTTCCTGCTCCCACCTCATTCCCTATCCAGTCTTAACACAGTAGCCAGAGTAATTCTATAAAAATGTCAAACCATGTCATTCTCCTGCTCAAACTATTCCCATAGGTCAGAATAAAAACTAAAGGCTTTACAAACAAAAGGTCCTATCCTGGGAATTCTCTGGCAGTCCAGTGGTTAGGACTCTGCGCTTTCATTGCCAAGGGCCCATGTTGGATCCCTGGTTGGGGAATTAAGATCCTGCAAAACGCCAAAAAAAAAAAAAAAAAGTCCTGACCCCTTAGATACTTCTCGGACCTCATCTCCTTCTAACATCCCCTCTGATCAGTCTGCTCAGACTACACTAGTTTAAGAAAAGAGAAGGCACACGTGTAACTAAAGCCTTTGCCGTTGTATTTCTTTCGATCCGGACAGTTCTTCCCTCAGATATCTGTATGGCCACTCCGTCACTTTCTTCATGTTTTGACTTAAATGTCATCTTCTCAGTGAGAATGGCCTTCCCTAAATAAAACTGAAGTTCCTCTTCCTATCACACTAGACATAAAACATCCACTTGCTATCTCCCTTCCTGCTTTCTTGTTTCTTCATATTGCTTTCTTGTTTGCTTACTGTCCCTCTCCCCCACTAGAATGGCAGTTCCGTAAGGGTAGGGATTTTGTCTGTTTCATTCATTGCCATATCCTTGATTAGAACAGTGCTGGGGCACAGTAGATGCTCAGTGAGTACCATTTATAGAGTATTCAGGGCAATGCAAGTTGGAAATGGACTCCGAAGCCAAGAATTATGGTAATTCCACCCCACTCTGCAGCCATTCAACATGCTAGGCTTAAAGAAACAACTAGAGAACACAGAAAAAGGCAGAGCACAAAAATAAAGAGACCTGTGAACCCCCAGCTTTCTAAGAAGCAGACCAAGATGGCCATTCAAATGCAAACATGGCTATTTCTCATGAAAAAGAAAGGACTACTCCGAAGAAACCCATCAGCCAAGAAGGTGGAGTCGGGAGCTGCAGAGAATTATTCCCAAGGAGCGGGATTGGACCCTTATCAGAAAACTGACAACATGTGCCTAACTGGATTTCAAAATTGCTGTGACCCAGTCGTAGCTATGTCACTCCTGTTTTTCCCCTTTTGAAAAGAAGGGTCTGCTCCGGTTGTCATATGCTTGTCAACTCTGTTTGTTGGCTCTGTGCTGTGGAGAGTAGAAAACATGCCCGTAGCTCACAGGTCTTCAGATCAAGAGAAACATATTCAAGAAACTGTTCTTGAGGAATCACAGGAACTTCATCTTCTGAGGAGCCTCATTTGCACCAGGACCTGATTTACACAAGATCCACTATGAGCCAGTGATGTACTGGGATGAGATTTTTAGGGCCTCTGGGAGGAGGTGAGCATATCTGGCACACAGGAGAACTAGACAAAATCTGTATCCTGAAGGTAGACCACGATAGATTTAAAAAAGTGGTAAATTCTTTGTTCCTCCTTCCTTTGAGTTGTGGAATCTACTTCCCTTCCTTTTGCATTTGGGTTGGCCTTACTTTTTTTTCCCTAATAAATTTATTTTTGGCTGCGTTGGGTCTTCGTTGCTTTGCGCAGGCTTTCTCTAGTTGTGGTGAGCGGGAGCTACTCTTCGTTGCGGTGTGCAGGCTTCTCATTGTGGTGGCTTCTCTTGTTGCGGAGCACGGGCTCTAGAGCGCAGGCTCAGTAGTTGTGGCTCACGGGCTTACTTGCTCCACAGCATGTGGGATCTTCCCGGACCAGGGCTCGAACCCATATCCCCTGCATTGGCAGGCGGATTCTTAACCACTGCGCCACCAGGGAAGTCCCTATATTATCTTTAAGTTTTAACTATGGGACTGTATTAACTACCAAATATTTAAATTAGGGACTTCCCTGGTGGTCCAGTGGTTAAGACTCTGCGCTCCCAATGCAGGGAGCCCACATTCGATCGATCCCTGGTCAGGGGACTAGATCCCCGCACGCCGCAACTGAAGATCCTGCACACGGCAACGAAGATGCCGCGTGCCGCAACTAAGACCCGGTGCAGCCAAATAAATAAATAAATTTTTTCTAATTAAAAAATATTTAGATTAAAAAAAGAAATCCACAGAGTGATAAATGGGATGCAGGCGATAAGATGGGCTTCTCGGACAGTGAGGGAAGTTGGAGGAGAGGTGACATTCGACACAGGTGGTGAGAAAGGCTCCCTAAGGAGGTGACATTTGAGCAGAGAGACCTGTTGACAAGATGGAGCGACCCTGCTGAGATTACCTGAGCAGAAGGTGTTACGGGACAAGGGAACAGCAGAGGCAATAGCTTTGTGCAGGGACAAGGTGTCCTGTTCAAGTGTGGTTGGGCAGAATGAGGAAGGGAGAGAGGGAAGAGAGGGGGTGGGGAGACGGGCAGAGCTGGCTCACGCAGAATCTCATGGGTGGTGGGAAGGCCTTTGACATGTGTGTTGCGTGTGAGGAGAAGTCCGGGGAGGGTCTGAAGCAGAGCGTGTGCGTGTCTATGTGTGAGGTGTGTCTCCCTTCACAGGCTGCTTCACTGCGGCCCTTCCCCTGTTCCCACGGCAACCCATGGCCCGTCCAGGCCCGCCGCAGCCCCAGGATACTGCTTGCTTGATGTCTGCTGATTCACTCCCTCCTCGTGCAGCCTGGGGACCAGCACCTGCCCTGGCCTGCCTCAATGGCCCAGCACCCGCTGGGTACATGTCTGACCAATTCAACGCAGGGTCAAATGTTGAATTTTTCTGTGTGGTGCAGCTTTGCATGACTGATAAAGTTCTCTGAGATTTTCTATTCAAACACAGATGGTTTGGCTCAAGGGTTCCACCCCTGGCAGTTTTCACTAGCCCAGGAGTTAGGCTGGGTGGTCCTCCACCCTGAGCCCAGCACTCAGCCGGAGCCCTGTGCCTTTGAGGTACTCTTCTGAGCTCCCTGGGCCCCAGTGTCCTCGTTCTGAAATGGTGTTGATGAGCCCGCCTCTCTGGGTCACTGCGGACTCACACGTGAATGTGACTTCCAAGGTGCTCCATCACATGTGGGGGAGACCAGAGTTACATGTCGGTTTCTGGGTGGTGGCTTCAGGCACTTTTCTTTAAGATGTGATCACTCATCCATTCATTCAAAAGTAAGTAGGGACTGCCACAACTACTGAGCCTGTGCTCTAGAGCCCGAGAGCCACAACTACTGAAGCCCGCGTGCCTAGAGCCCGTGCTCCACAACAAGAGAAGCCACTGCAATGAGAAGCCCGTGCACCACAATGAAGAGTAGCCCCCGCTCCCTGCAACTAGAGAAAGCCCATGCGCAGCAACGAAGACCCAACACAGCCAAAAATAAATATATTTTTAAAAAAAAATGTAATTAGGGACTTCCCTGGAGGTCCAGTGATTAGGACTCTGCACTTCCACTGCAGAGGGTGTGGGTTCGATCCCTGGTCACGGTACTAAGATCCCACATGCCGCACAGCACAGCTTCCAGGTTGACCACAGGGACACAGAGATGAACCAGCCCAAGTCCCTGAGCTCCAGGAGGTGCCAGTGGGCTGTGTGTGTGTGTGTGTGGAACGCCCACAAAAAGACAACCACACATCACCCTAGACCCTGCTCCTCCGACAACTAGCCACAGGCTGCTTTCCAGAGCCTTCCTGCCCACAAGGCTGCACTGCAGCCCTCTGCCCACAGTGACCCTTTCACGGACGGGCACTCGAGCAGCTCCAGAGCATCACAGTCTTTTTTGGGGGGTGGAGGGAGCAGACCTGTTGGGAGAAAGACGACTTTTTCCCAGGAGAAAGAGTCAGCCATGCCTAGACTTGCTGGGGGCTTCCTGTCACCTGGAGAGCAGAGCCCGCGTGCGGCAGAGCTAAAGTGGGGCGGCAGGGACGCGTCAGAGGGTCACAGCCAGGGACACTTCATCCAGAGATGCCCGAGTCTTCCCTGCCCCCCAGCCTCTGCCACGTGCTTACTGGGGAGCCCCAGCCGCTCTGGGGCTGGTCTCCATGGAGCCGAGCAGCTGCAGGGCCCAGGTCCTACCTGCCTGGAAGCTCAGAGGCCTCGGCTCCCCTAGTAACCGCAGCCCAGAAACGTAGGTCGTGGACATCCCCACCGGGAAACTGGCCAACAGGACGGATGCCGGAAGTGGGGAGCTGAGAGGAGAGTCTGCTGTCACCTTCCCACCTTCCCCAGTGGCTGTTCCTAACGGCCTTCCTGGGGACGGCGTGTGCGAATAAGTTTGTCAGAATTAGCAAATAAAAATACTGGTACTAAAACATCGTTCGTGTTCATCGGAATTCCCACGTGGCGGCGTCCTGTGTCAACCTGGCGGCGGTCCTTGCTGAGCATCACGCCAGCATAACATTCACCTCGCACTTCCCTCCCGCTCCCCGCCTGGTTTGCCAGGTCCTGAACCCGGCATAAAGCAGCAGCACGTGAAGCCGGGCCTCAGGCTCTG
The DNA here is from genome assembly GCF_963455315.2 of Globicephala melas. NCBI lineage: Eukaryota > Metazoa > Chordata > Mammalia > Artiodactyla > Delphinidae > Globicephala > Globicephala melas. The sequence goes on along the minus strand of NC_083324.2, from coordinate 1,742,389 downwards.
TTTTCCGGGGAGCTGAGGTAAGACGAGGCAGTTCAAGTAGATGTTTGTCACTTGCATCCAAAAGAGCCCTGGTGACAACTCAGCCTCAGTTTCCTCTTCTGTGGCACGAGGATGACAACTTCCGCCCCACTCACGGCCCAGGATGGACGAGCACGTCAACGACCTTAGGAGGGGCGAGGTGGCCAGGCCAGAGGCAAGGGGTCAGTGCAGCCACTGCTGGAGAGCTGCCCCACTACCCCAAGTCAACGGGCTGGGAGGCAGGCGCTGCGCCCTCAGCAGCTGTGGCCCTCCCACGTTCTCTCCCATGGGCCGCGTCTCTGCGGGTGCCCCTTCTCGGGGTCACTGCGCCTGACTCTTTCAGACTCTGTGCTTCAGATTAACAAGCACTGTGGGGACGGGGGGCGCCCGCCTCCACCCGTCGTTCTTCCTATGCTGTGCACTGAAGCCCTCCTGCGGCTCCATCCTGACAAGCTGTGGGTGTCTCGTCCTGCCTTCACCTGACCAACACGGGCCCCCCGTGTGCACCTTCCATCCCCCCGGAACGGCCTTCAAGGCCCTACATCATCTGGCCTTTGTATCTTTCATCTATTTATTCATTCAACAAACGTAGCTTGAGCACTTACTGCATGGCGGGCACTGGAGAGACAGCAGAGAACAAAACAGACAAAAATCCCTGCCTTCATGTAACCTATATTCTAGTGGCAGACACAGAATTTCACCATGTAAATAAGCGAAATATATAGTATATTAGGCACTTCCCTGGTGGTCCAGTGGCTAAGACTCTGTGCTCCCAATGCAGGGGGCCCAAGTTCGATCCCTGGTCAGGGAACTAGATCCCACATGCATGGCACAACTAAGAGTTCGCATGCCACAACTAAGGAGCCCGCTGGCCGCAACTAAGAACCGGCTCAACCAAATAAAGAAATAAAATATTATGGTATATTACATGGTAATAAGTGTGGGGAACAGAAACAAAGCAGGGCAGTGGGTGGCGAGTGACCCCGGCCCCCGGCCTCCCTGTCTCCTGGCATCAGGCCGCTCCTGCCGCACCAGCTTCTTCCGGCTCCCAGATACACTGAGCTTGCCCCTGCCACTGCCCATCCAGCTCCCCTGGCCCAGACAGTCCCCCTGCCCCCGTTTCCAAGATCTTCTCCGGGTTGGATCCTTCTTACCACTGAACTCAAATGACACTACAGGGAGGCCCTCACGGGCCAATATAACCTTGTTACGTTGTTACATTGTCTCCAAAGCACCTCAATGAGCAAGGATCCCCTGTAATTATTCGTTTCCTTGTTTTATGGGGAAATTCTCCCTCCTCCTAGAATTCCCCCTTCCTGAGAGCAGGGACCTTGTCTACCTGGTTTGATGCTGTGATTTCAACGCCTGGAACAGTGCCTGGGACATGACAGATACTCAGCGAATATTCACTGAACGACTGACAAATTCATTGCTCTCCCATCCCCCTACTCCTCTCCTTTCACATAAAGAATTCCCCCCTTTCCTTTAAGGCTAGTTCATCAAGAATATATTAGTAGGGACTTCCCTGGTGGTGCAGTGGTTAAGAATCTGCCTGCCAACGCAGGGCACACGGGTTTGAGCCCCGGTCCGGGAAGATCCCACACGCCGTGGAGCAACTAAGCCCATGCACCACAACTACTGAGCCTGCACTCTAGAGCCCACGAGCCACAACTGCTGAGCCTGCGTGTCACAACTACTGAAGTCCACGCGCCTAGAGCCCGTGCTCCGCAACAAGAGAAGCCACTGCAATGAGAAGCCCTCGTACTGCAACAAAGAGTAGCCCTGGCTCTCTGCAACTAGAGAAAGCCCGCACGCAGCAATGAAGACCCAACGCAGCCAAAGATAAATAAATAAATAAGATTTTTTAAAAAAAGAATATATTGGTAAACACACCGTCACGGTACTGTGTTACAGAAGGCAACCCTACCTGCTATAACAAATAGGCCTCCAAATGAGTCAGATCTCAAACAAAACAGAAGCAGGTGGCTTTCCTACACACACTGACGTGGGGACTGGGCTCATTCTCCCTTGTGGCCACACCATTCCCAAGGGGCTTGCCATCGTCTAGATAGAGCTGGTAGCAGGGGTAGAACTTCGTGGAGATGGTACATCTTCTTCTTGATGCCTGGGTGTGCAAGGGACACATGCCACCTCTGCTCGTGTTACTTTGGTAAGAGCTAGTCATGCTGCACACCTGGATGCATGAGGACCTACGAAACAGGGGCGCAGGTGAGGCAACAGCTGTGCACTCCAGAAGAGGGAGAGCAAACCTCGCTGGGGAGCTGTCTGCCTCTGCCACTGATACAGCGTGGTGATCGCTGGGTACAGGAAGTGAAGGAGCGAGGGCGGCCCAGGAGAAACACCTGAGGTAGCCTGGGAGACAGAGTAGTCAAGGAGGGCTTCCCAGAGCCGGAGGTGCTGCGGTGACTCATGAAGGATGATTAAGAACCTGCTGGGCCAAGAGGAAGGCGACTGCTTGGGAGGGACAGCTGGGTGCGAACGTTTAGAGAAAAGAGAGCACATGACATAACTCATTCCAGAAATTGCTGACGGCTTAGTGTTCCTGGAGAACAGCGTTCAAGGGAAGGAAGCAGGAGCAGTAAGGAAACTCACGCACAAAGACTGGGTCGTGGTGGGTCGTGAATGCCTTTGATCCAGATGTCAACAGGGCCTTTTCCTGTTTTCCTCGTATTGACAGCCAAGATCCAAAATTGAGGGCAAAGAGCATGGAGGATCTGACACTTCGGATGACTAGGACATCGGCTGAGACGGGGGCGCACAGGCACAGAGAAGCGGCAGGACTGGCCCCGCCACGACGGCTCCCCTCCTCCCCTACCCACACAAGCAGCAGCAGCAGAATCGTGGGCAGAGGGGACAGAGGGAATTCTTGCAGTCACAGGGCTGCTGAGCCCAGAGTACTGGGCTTCCCTCCCCCGCCGTTGCCAAGGTGAGGTGTAAAGCTGGGGTGGGGGAAGCAGGACGGACTGGCATCTCATTCCCCAAGGGAACCTCTGCGTCGTGGGCAGCAGGTGTGTGGATCCTGTCCTCTGCCTTCCCGGCAGGGACAGGAGAGGGGCTCAAAGAGGAGGCTGCAGGGCGGCTGCCTGCAAACCTGCGTGGGTAAAGCCACTAGGCAGGCCTTTCCGAGTCAAGGGGTTGGTCCGAAGGGCAGCAGGCTTGAGCCTCTGTATCAGCAATCTACTACGACAAAACTAAACACTCCCGAACCTGAGGGCCATAAACTTGGGGTCATTTCTTATCTCATGATCCCTGTGGGCCAGGAGGTCAGACTGAAGGTCACGTGCATGACTTATCTCTACTCCGTGCTGTCTGGGGCCTCAGCTGAGAGCCGTGAAGGATGATCTGAAGGCCTGCCTGGGGCTCGCTCACACGCTGGCCGACCGGTGCTGACCAATCAGCTTATTTCCATAGGGCTGTTTGTGTCCACACAACACGGCAGCTGGCTTCCCCCTGAGAAAACGATCTGAAGAACTGAGGTAGACGCTGGAACGTCGGATAGGACCGAGCCTCTGAAGTCCTGTGTCATCACCTCCACAGAACTCAGCTGGTCACACAGGTCAGCTCCCATTCGGTGGGAGAGGGGACCACGGAAGGACATGAACCCCGGCGGGAAGAATCACGGGGGCCAACGTGGAGGCCGGAGACCACAGCTCCCTCACTGGCTCCGCAGCCAGGAGGGCTGGCCAGGGACGGGGCACCTGAAGAGGATGAGCCAGAGGGGCAGGAAGAGTTCAAACCTGAGTCAGCCCTCCCTCATCACGGACCTGAGCTGTGGGACGGCCCCAAAGGGCTCTGCGGAAAACTCACACACGGCCTGTGCGGGATGCAGGCCCAACAGAGATGGCAGTGCTCACGGAGCAGCTGGGACCTGAAAGATCTGTTCACAAGATGGCCCATTCCCCACTGCTCTCCAGTGTCACCTTTGCCATAAATCAGATGACTGGGTATTTACGGGTCTATTTCTAGACTGTCCTGTTCCATGATCTGTTTACCCATCTTTATGCCAGTACCACACTAATCACTATACTTACATTATAGATCCTGATATCTGGCAGTGAGAGCCCTCCAACTTCCTTCCTCCTCTCCTGGATGGCCTTGGCTATTGTTGGCCTTTTGCATTTCCATGTAAACTTTAGAATCAACTTGTCAATTTCCACCCCAAAAAATTCTGCTAGAATATAGACTGGAATTGCATGGCATTTATACTCCACTTGGGGAGAATTTTACTGAGTTATACACTTACTTATTATTTGAATGCTTTTTCCTATGTATGTTACACTTCAAATTTTTTAATGTCATTAAGAAATCTGCTACCCAGAGCACATTTCATATTTATATTATAAGACATTGAGATTCTTCAACCAATTAACGCTAATTTTTTTTTTTAATTTTACATTTTTTTCCCAGGGGGTCTGTGTTCCCTCAAATTCCATTGTTTGCAAACCATCTTCCCATGCCATCAACACTGCTATTTATGGAAAGGGAGTTGACTTAGAAATTTTTTTAACTTTTTTTAAGAAAAACTTTATATCACTATCATAAGGGGATAACGAGTCTCTCTTGATATATATAGAAGATAACTGGCAGAAGAAGCATAATGAAAATAAGCGTTATTGAATTATGACTAGATATTGTCTGCTGAAGGAAGCCTGCTCTTTCTTTGTTCAAAATGTGCATTTGCAAGTGTCAGAGAAATGCAACATACGCACTGCTATCATACTTAGAATTTCTCCTTGAGGTATTCAGAAAGATTGGAAAATAACCGGAAAAGGAATAATTTTGTCACTTTTCTCTTTTGGAGCTAATTGTGGATCCACATGGAGGTGTAAGAAATAATGCAGAGAGATGGCTTGAGCACTTTACTGAATGTCCCCCAAGGGTGACATTTTTGCAAAGCTATAGCTCTTCAGCAGAGGACACGGACATTGGTCGTACTCAGAGCTCCTCAGTCTTGTACTCCTTTCTGCACGTGTGTGTGTGTGCGCGCACGCCCATGCGCGTGCATGCTGTGTGCTACGTAACTGACTCCCCTGTGTAGGTCTGTGTATCCACCACCAGACTGTTTTTTAATTTCGTCCTCACTCAGGAACCCGGGCCGATGGCGCCAGCCTCCACCACTGCAGACCAGCCGCTGCTGTGTTTGTTCCAGCGCGCAAATGTGGAAACTCCTGCTCTGCCTCTTCAAGGCCCCTGCACACATGTAAAACATGATGCCTCCATTCATGTTTCCTTAGACAAAGCCTGTCACCTGGTCACGACAACTTCCATGAGGCAGGGAAGCATGATCTTACTATGACCCTGAAAGGAGGATAATCTGAGTATTAATGAACAGCATTGAATATCTGGACAGTATTTGAATATTAATGACCACTATCACACTGTTTAGACATTCCTCTCCCACTGACTGCACTAGTGAGCAACTTAAAAGGCCAGGACCGTATTCCATTCTTGGAAGAAACAAGGCACACAGAACACAAACTGTTACGTCAAGCTTTCAAAATAACCTAACGCAGGTATTCCCCACTTTTTGGAAGTTCGCTTTATGTCACTTCGCTTTCACGAAAGACCTACGTTACTACCTGTTTTCACTAACCAAAAGCTCTCTAAAGAGGATTTTCACTTTTACGATCAAAGGCGAAAAGCAGAAGTAGTGTTCATCGTGTGTTCTGCCGCAAGCTGTCACAGAGGCAGCGCACGCGCTCAGCAGCAGGAGCGGCCCCGCCAAGCCCCTTCCCCCAGGAGCCACACTCAGCAGCTCAGCGTCAAGCCACAAGCTTTAAACTGTGTCTGCAAGCATCTTATCCAGATTTATTCTGTGCATCTGTGAGCAAGATGTGTCCTAAGGTAACTGCTCCTTCGCTTTACGCCATTTGGCTCATGAAAGGTTTCTTAGGAACGCTTTACTTTCGGATAGTGGGGGAAGGCTGTTATTAATAATGCTGAGAGAGTAACCTCATTTCCCTTCTCCGTGCTCTCTGGAGGTATCTCAAGTGTGGGACAGTTATCTGGATCATCTCTCTCTCTGCCCTTTCATTAAACCAGGCACCAGGATCCACCCATCTGGTGTCCTATTCCTCTCCTGGGTTCATCCTTTGTTCCATCCCAACGCCTGACCTTGCATCCCATACAGCACGCACCACGATTCCACCCTCCTACTGGGGCCTGGCCTCCACTCTGCCTCAGGGATCTTTCTTTACTTTCAATGTTTCCGCTGAATGGAACTCAATAATTAAACATCGTGATAACAATTAATTTGATACTCAAAACAGAGACTCCAAAGAACTAACTGTTTTGAGTTTTCTTTTCCAGGCTTTGTCCAGATGCAGATGGAATTTTTATGCAATAATATCAGTATACAGACTTTTTTTTTTTTTGGCTGCACCGCATCTTCTGAGATTTTAGTTCCCCGACCAGGGATGGAACCCAGGCCGTTGGCAATGAGAGCACGGAGTTCTAACCACTGGACCGCCAGGAAATTCCCTATGGACCATTTTTATACTGCCTATTCTACCTAATGTTATACCAAAGGCACTTATGTCACCAAATGCTTCCTAAGCATCCTGAAATCAGCTATCCCTTTCACTTTCTCTCTGATTATGTAAACAACATATGTTCATTAATGAACATTTTAGAAAAATCAGGCATCTGTGAATAGGAAAATGAGGCACCAACAATCATCCCACCTAGAGACAACTGGTAAAACAATATGCGGTATACGTCATTTGTGTCTTTTGTCTATGTTTGATACAACACACTGCAGTAGTTACCTTCAGAAAATATCCAAATCACCTTAAAACTTAGCAGCTGAAAACGACAAGCCTTTATTATCTCATGGTTTCGAGGGTCGGGAATCCAGGGGTAACGTGGCTGCAGTTGACGTGCTGGCTGAAGTCACCTCGAGGCTTGACGGGGGAAGGACCCACCTGGATGCTGACTCTTGCGGCTGTTGGCAGGCGTAGGTCTGCAATGTCTTGTCTGAGACAGCAGTTCCTCCCCACCCGGGAGCTCCACAGAGCTGCTCGGGGCCTGGAGCCACTTCCCCAGAGCGAGGGATGCGTGTGAGAGGAAGGGTGATGGACAGGCTCCATCTTTTTAGAACTTTTTAGAATGTCAAAAGCAACATTCCACCACTTCTGCTGTGTTGTTTGCTATGAGTCCCTAAATCTGGCCCGCACCAAAGACCAAGGGAGACACAAGGGGATGAAAATCACTGGGGGCCTTCCTACCACTTAGATGAAACATTATTTTGTAACCTACTTGTTGTTTATTTGAGATATAGTTCATATTCCACAAACCTTACCATTCACCAATTTTAAAGTGTACAACTCAGTGGGTTTTAGTATATCCACAGGGTGTGGAAATAGCACCACTTACTCCAGGGCATTTTCACCCCGTAAAGAAACTCCATGCCATTCGTAGCCACTCCCCATTCCCTCCTTCCCAGCCCCGGAGGCCAGTGACCTACAGTCTGTCTCTATGGATTTGCCTATTCTGAACACTGCACATAAATGCATATATGCAGTATTTGGATATTACATATACGGATACATATGAGTTGCATATATATGCGATCTTGTGTTTTGGCTTCTGAGCACTAACGTTTTCAAGGTTCTTCCGTGTTGTAGTGTGTCGTCAGTGCTCATTCCTCTCTATGGCCAAGAAAGATTCCACTGTATGGAGAGACACATTTTGTTTATCCACTCATCAGCTGATGGACATTTGTTCTCTTTTTTGGCTACTAGGAATCATGCTGCTATTAATACTCACGTACACATTTTTGTGAACCTATGTTTTCAACTCTCTTGGGTATAAATCTGGCTGGTCATATGGTAACTCTACGTATCACTTTTTGAGGAACTGCCAAAGTACTTTCCAATCATTTTACATTCCCACCGGCAGTGGGTGAGAGTTCTGATTTCCTGATATCCTGGACAATGCTTGTCATTGCCCATTTTTCTCTTCCTGTACTCATCCTAGTGGGTGTGAAGTGGTTTCTCATTGTGGATTCGATTTGCGTTTTCCTACTGACTAATGAAGTTTGTATATTTTCATGTGCTTGTTGAACTTTTGTATACCTTCTCTGGAGAAACGTCCATTCAAATCCTTTGTCCATTTTTCAATTGGGTTGTCTTATTATTGTGTTTTTTATATATTCTGGGTAATACATCCTCAGCAGATATATGATTTGCAAATATTTTCTTCCATTCTGTGGATTTTTTCACTTTCTTGACAGTGTTCTTTGACACATGAAAGTTTTAAAATTTGAAGTCCCATTAATTTTTTTCCTTGGTTGCTTGCAGTTTAGATGTCATAGCTAAGAAACCATTGTGTGCTCTAAGGTCGTAAATATTTACATCTACGTTTTCTTGGCCACGAAGCTTGCAGGATCCCAGCCACCCGACCAGGGACTGAACCTGGGCCCTCAGCAGTGAAAGCGTGGAGTCCCAACCACTGGAATGCCAGGGAATTCCCACATTTTCTTCTAAAAGTTTTACAGTTTTAGCGTTACATTTGGGCCTTTGATCAATTTGAATTAACTTCTGTATATGGTATCGTTAGGGATCCAACTTCATTCTCTTGCAGTGGTCCCAGTACCATTTGTTGAAAAGAATATTCTGATCCCATTAAATGAGCTTGTCACCCTAGCTGGAATCAATTGCCTGTAGATGTATGGGTGTATTTCTGGACTCTCTAATCGGTTCCGTTAATCCACATGTCTATCCTGATGCCAGTACCACGTTGTCTGGATTACTGTTACTATGCAGTCGTTCTGAAATTGGGGAGTGTGAGGTCCTCCAACTTTGTCCTTATTTTCCAAGGTTGTTTTGACTTTTCTGGGTCCCTTGCATTTCCAAGAGATTAGGATCAGATTGTCAGTGTCTGCCAAAAAAAAAAAAAAAAAAAAAAGGCAGTTGAGTTTTGATACAAATTGCATTGTATCTATACATCAGTTTGGAGTGGATTATCATCTTAACAATATTATGTCTTCCAATCTATGAATGCAAGGTGTGTTTCCATTTATTTAGATCTTTATTTCTTTCAACAATGTCTTGAACTTTTCAGTGTATAAATCTTGCATTTTTGTTAAATTTATTCCTAAGTATTTTATCCTTTTCAATCTATTACAAATGGAATTTTAATTTCATTTTCTTCATTGCTAGTGCACAGATATAGAACTTTTTTGTATATTTATCTTGTATCTAGTAACCTTGCTAAGCTTGTTTATTAGCACTGTGTGTTGTGTACTTATTCCTTAAGAGTTTCTATATGTAAGATCATGTCATCTTTCGTTCCAATCTGAATGCCTTTTATGTCATTTTCTTGCCTAAATGCCCTGGCAAGAACTTCCAGAACAATGCTGAAAGGAAGTAATGAAAGCAGACATCCTTGTCTTATTCCTAATATCAGGGAAAACTTCTTATTCTTTCACCATTAAATATGATGGTAGCCATGGATTTTTCTTAGATGCCCTTTATCCATTTGAGGAAGTTCTCTTCTGTTCTTATTTAGTTAAGTGGTTTTTAAAAATCATATAGAGTATTGGATTTTGTCAAATGCTTTTTCTACATCTACTGAGATGCTCATGTGTTTTTTTTTCCATTTTGTTCAATTAATATGGTATATTACATTAATTGATTTTCATATGTTCAGCCAGCTTTGCATCCTGAGATAAATCCCAGCTGGTCATGGTGCATCCTTTTTAGATGCTACTGGATTCAGTTTGCTAGTATTTTGTTCAGGACTTCTGTATCTACGATCACAAAACATACTGGCCGGTAGTTTTCTTTTCTTGTGATGTCTTTGTGTGGTTTTGGTGTCAGGGTAATTCTGACTTCAGAAAATGAGTTGGGAAGTGTTCTCATAATTTTTGGTAAAAACTGGACATTTTAAATAACTGAATGTACAGCTCTAGAAATATGATTTTCTCCGTCCCCAAGGTCTGTTGTCATTACTGCTTGTCGTAGTAGTTAAGTAACTACCCTGAGCTAATTCTATAGTGTCTGTATTCTTTGTCACATAAGGTCACTGAAGTTTCTATTCAGTTAATGGTCAGCTAATGATAGGACAGAGATTTCTTTAAATGCCTGGAACAAATAAATCTCCCATTCTTTGCCAAGGGGCTGTAAGTGTGGCTAGGACAGGCTTTCAGGGTGCAGACAGGCAGTTTACAACTCCACCTTAGACTTCATTTCCTGCGTGGGCAATGCTTCAAGGTCAACAAAGGTGAGAGCTTAGGGTTTTCTCAGTTCTTTTCTGAGCAAGTGCACATCCCTGGGCACACAGACCCACATGTGTGCACGACCATCCAGACTTCCCGGAATGCATCAAAGCTTCCAAAGCCCTTATGGAACTCTATTCCCTAAACTTTAAAGTTTTTTTTTTTCAGGTCTACTGTTTGACCCAACTCTTATCTGTTGCCTCTAACAATCACATAGTTAAAAAACTTGCCTGTAATTGTTCTTTTAAAAATGTCCTCTAGAGAGAAGACTTTTCACACTGAGTGAGCTCCAAGGTAGCCTTGCAACTGAGGGCTTCCAGGGAACCACCAGACTAATCAAATAATGGCATCCATTTTAGAACGTGTCTTTAATGAGTTCTAGCTCCACTCCTCTTCCTCTGGTAGCTGCCATGCGGCACCAGAAATGCAGGCTGTTATTTCTAAAGGCTACTGTGGACCTGGAGAACAGAGGATGACTCTAGGGCCAGTTAAAATGTCATAACACTCACTGCTCACCCTTTTTTTTTTTTTTTGAATTTTATTTATTTTTTCATACAGCAGGTTCTTATTAGTTACCCATTTTATACATATCAGTGTAAACATGTCAATCCCAATCTCCCAATTCATCCCACCACCACCTGCCCGCCACTTTCCCCCTGGGTGTCCATACGTTTGTTCTCTACATCTGTGCCTCTATTTCTGTCCTGCAAACCAGTTCATCTATATCATTTTTCTAGGTTCCACATATAAGCGTTAATATATGATATTTCTTTTTCTCTTTCTGACTTACTTCACTCTGTATGACAGATCTAGATCCATCCAAGTCTCTAAAAATGACCCAATTTTGTTCTTTTTTATGGCTGCATATATGTACCACATCTTCTTTAACCATTCGTCTGTCGATGGGCATTTAGGTTGCTTCCGTGACCTGGCTATTTATTGTAAATAGTGCTGCAATGAACATTGGGGTGCATGTGTCTTTTTTTTTTAAATTTCAGTATGTTGTATTTTTTTCTTAATTTTTATTTATTTTTGGCTGTGTCGAGTCTTCGTTTCTGTGCAAGGGCTTTCTCCAGTTGCGGCGAGCAGGGGCCACTCTTCATCGCGGTGTGCGGGCCTCTCACTGTCATGTCCTCTCGTTGCGGAGCACAAGCTCCAGATGCGCAGGCTCAGTAGTTGTGGCACACGGGCTTAGTTGCTCCACGGCATGTGGGATCTTCCCAGACCAGGGCTCGAACCCGTGTCCCCTGCATTGGCAGGCAGATTCTCAACCACTGCGCCAACAGGGAAGCCCCATGTGTCTTTTTTTTCTTTTTTTTTTGCGTTATGCGGGCCTCTCACTGTTGGGGTCTCTCCCGTTGCGGAGCACAGGCTCTGGACCCGCAGGCTCAGCGGCCATGGCTCACGGGCCCAGCCGCTCCGTGGCATGTGGGATCCTCCCAGACCAGGGCACGAACCCGTGTCCCCTGCATCGGCAGGCGGACTCTCAACCACTGCGCCACCAGGGAAGCCCTCATGTGTCTTTTTGAATTATGGTTTTCTCTGGGTATATGCCCAGTAGTGGGATTGCTGGGTCATATGGTAATTCTATTTTTAGTTTTTTAAGGAACCTACATACGGTTCTCCATAGTGGCTGTATCAATTTACATTGCCACCAACAGTGCAAGAGGGTTCCCTTTTCTCCACACCCTCTCCAGCATTTGTTGTTTGTAGATTTTCTGATGATGCCCATTGTAACAGGTGTGAGGTGATAGCTCATTGTAGTTTTGATTTGCATTTCTCTAATAATTAGTGATGTTGAGCAGCTTTTCATGTGCTTCTTGGCCATCTGTATGTCTTCTTTGGAGAAATGTCTACTCAGGTCTTCTGCCCATTTTTTGTTTCGGTTATTTTTTTTTTTTAAGATTGAGCTGCATGAGCTGTTTATATATTTTGGAGATTAATCCTTTGTCCGTTGATTCGTTTGCAAATATTTTCTCCCATTCTGAGGGTTGTCTTGTTTGTAGTTTCCTTTGCTGTGCAAAAGCTTTTAAGTTTCATTAGGTCTCATTTTTGTTATTTCCGTTAATCTAGGAGGTGGATCAAAAAAGATCTTGCTGTCATTTATGTCATAGAGTGTTTTTCCTATGTTTTCCTCTAAGAGTTTTATGGTGTCCAGTCTTACATTTAGGTCTCTAAGCACTATGAGTTTATTTTTGTATATGGTGTTAGGGAGTGTTCTAATTTCATTCTTTTACGTGTAGCTGTCCAGTTTTCCCAGCACCACTTATTGAAGAGACTGTCTTTTCTCAATTGTATACCCTTGCCTCCTTTGTCATAGATTAGTTGACCATAGGTGCGTGGGTTTATCTCTGAGCTTTCTATCCTGTTCCACTGATCTATATTTCTGTTTTTGAGGCAGGACCATATTGTCTTGATTACTGTAGCTTTGTAGTATAGTCTGAAGTCAGGGAGTCTGACTCTTCCAGCACCGTTTTTTTCCCTCAAGACTGCTTTGGCTATTCGGGGTCTTTTGTGTCTCCATACAAATTTTAAGATTTTTTCTTCTAGTTCTGTAAAAAATGCCATTGGTAATTTGAAAGGCATTGCACTGAATCTGTAGTGTTCACCCTTATTCTTGAATAAGTGCTCTCCAGCTTGTTTCAAGAGCTTGGCTAGTTTCCACACTTCTCAGAAAGTTGATTCTGACAATTTTTGCCAACCTTCTGGTTGACTTTATGGAGGAAGCAATTTTTGTAATCCTCACACTGCCATTTTCACTCACACTGTCATTTTCACTCACAGCTGCTTGTGTTGAAACTTGAAACTAAACCTTGACATTTTTCAAATATGACTAATTATTCCAAAGTATGATCTTCTCATGACTGATTAGTATTCCATTCTATGAATATGTTATTGTTTATTTAACAGCCATCTCCTGACTGGTAGACATTAGGTGGTGGAAGGCTCCAGGGACATGCAGGAACCAGCTTGTGCTGACTCTGAAGAGCCACTTGTGTACATCTCTTCCCAATTCCCTCCTTCAGTAAAGTTCCATTGGTAGCTTGAAATCAGCCATGGTGGAAACGCTTACACCACAGAAACTGGCAAAATTACAAAATATTTTCCCCTACCCACAAATGACAGGCAGCTTTTAAGCATTTAACTGCACATCACTGGGTGCAGGTATCATAACACAGAGCCATAATAGGACCATATGTTTTTTTTGTTTTGGCTGCGTGGCATGTGGGATCTTAGTTCCCTGATCAGGGACTGAACTTGTGCCCTGCAGTGGAAGTGCAGAGTCTTAACCACTGGACCACTAAGGAAGCCTAGGACCATGTTTTATTAATTTGTGTATCCTTAAGACTCAGCAGGAGGCCTAGCACACAGTAGGTGATCAGGACTTTTTTGTTCTTTTTGTGTACACACTTCCTGACACAGGTGGATTCCCAGTTTGAACCTTATTTTATAATCTTCTTTGATTCAGCATAACTTCAAAGCATATTATACTTGACACATAATTGTCATTATTTTAATGCCTGCAATTTTCCTTTGACTAAATGAATATTTCTTTAATCCCTCCCATGTCGATTTATTATTACTTCATTTCCAGTATTTCACAGTGATGAACATCTCCATGAAATGAGCTTTCTATATCTTGCTGAAACTCCTTTAAAGCTGGGAACAGGCTACCTTGCCAAAAGAACACCTGAGACAGAGTAAAAAACACATACGACCTCCTAGATCATTAACTGTTTTACACAGTAAATGTCTTTTCTGGGCCCAACTCCCTATTGCAGGGACTCAGGAAGAACACACCTGCACCACACATTCACAAACAGGTACTACATTTAGGATTTTAATGCTGTGTACACTGTGTACAGATTAAGTCATATCTGCAAGACAGCGGTGCTCATCATATAACCGCATAGTTGCAAACCAGGAATAATCAGGATGTACTTTCAGCTGCTCAAATAGAACCAGAACGCTTGTGTACTTGACAGGTTTCTTTCTCATCTATTAATAGCCCAGCTTTGCAGTATCAAGGAGCCAGGCTTCAAATATACATACTGTTGCTCAACTGTCCCTGGGGTGCCCAGGTCTGCATGGCCCAATGTGGCTGACTGCCTATTGGAAAAGGCCTCTTCCCTTTCAGGGGACCTGAAGTGCACAGAGCACTTGGTCCCACACCCCATAGCCCAGGCTTAATCATATGGCTCACATAGCTGCAAGGGAATCTGGGAAATGTAGCATTTGATCTGGCTGACCATATATCCAGCTAAAAATTGAGGGTCATGATAACATGAAAAGTAGAGAACTGATTTGGGGCAAAATTAGCATTCTCTCCTACAGTTTCCAATACCTTTTAAAAATGAATTAATACTTTTTATGTTCTACAGATTTATCTATTTAATTTTTTTCTGTACTTTTTTTTTTTTTTTTTTTTTGCAGTACGCGGGCCTCTCACTGTTGTGGCCTCTCCCGTTGCGGAGCACAGGCTCCGGACGCGCAGGCTCAGCGGCCACGGCTCACGGGCCCAGCCACTCCGTGGCATGTGGGATCTTCCTGGACCAGGGCATGAACCCGTGTCCCCTGCATTGGCAGGCGGACTCTCAACCACTGCGCCACCTGGGAAGCCCTTTTCTGTACTTATTTTAAAAATGCCCCAGTTATACTGCATCATCATTTTTATGTTAAAAGCATTAGGTTGGTAAACTGAAACCTTCACACTGTACCAGAAAACATACTACCCTGTTTCAGTCTTCTTCTTTTTATATGCCAGGAGCTAAAAGGAATTGGCCCAGACCTTGCTCAGCTGTTTTAACAAAGACAGGTGAGACCTAGTCTCTGCCTACCAGGTCTGGTGCGGGAGACAAACATGTAAATAAATCATTACAGAAGGAAAACACAAAATGCTATAGAAGCCGAGAATCAAACTTCTCCCAGGAGGAAAGAGAAAGCTTCTAAGAAGAGGAAATCCAAATTCATCCAGAAAAAAACAAGAAAGAGCCTTCCTGACAATGGGAAAATCTTGAGCAAAGGCACTGAACGTTGGAGGCACCCCAGCAACTCAACTGAACACAGGGTGGATGGTGGCTAGAGATGATGCTGGGCCCAGGTCTTGGAGGGGAAGGCGCATCACTTGTCCAACTGTGGTGGTATGTGAACTGGCTCTCATCATCCATTTCAACTTCCTCGCGTGCCTTCACAGGCTGAGGCCAAAAACCTGAAAACTACATTTCCCCGTCTTCCTTGCAGCTAGAATTCTGGATGAGTTAGCTCCACCAGTTAAGTGCACTGACGCAGCTAGGAGTGAGGTCATGGCTATCTTTTCGCTTCTCCGGTTGCTACTGCTGGCTAGCACAGCCAGGGAAACACTGTGTTTCAGCAGCAATTCAGCTTTTTAAAAAAAATAAATTTATTTTATTCATTTTATTTTTAGCTGTGTTGGGTCTTTGTTGCTGCATGTGGGCTTCCTCTAGTTGTGGTGAGCGGGGGCTACTCTTCATTGCAGTGCGTGGGCTTCTCATTGCAGTGGCTTCTCATGTTGCAGAGCATGGGCTCTAGGCACGCAGGCTTCAGTAGTTGTGGCACACAGGCTCAGTAGTTGTGGCTGGCGGGCTCTAGAGCACAGGCTCAGTAGTTGTGGCGCATGGGCTTCGTTGCTCTGTGGCATGTGGGATCTTCCCAGACCAGGGCTCGAACCTGTGTCCCCTGCACTGGCAGGTGGGTTCTTAGCCACTGCACCACCAGGGAAGCCCAGCAATTCAGCTTTGTGTGAACTAAGAGACTGAGAGAGCTGCAGCCATGGCAGAGGCTCCCTTATATCTGGAACATAGCTCCAGTGATGCCCCCTTTTCCTGATTGTGGGAGAGGCTGCAGCTCCCCTGGTAGGCCAGTTCTGCTGTGTTGTTCTGGCTGCATTCTTGAAGGCCCACTCAGAGACATTCCTTGAGGCCCTCCAATGACTTTGTAAGCATCTAACGCCCTCGATTAAATCCCTTTCTGATTAAAATTGGTAGAATGGCTTGTTTCCTCTAACTGAACTCTGATCAATGCAGAGGCTTGCCGTTAAAACTGACTATTCGGGCTTCCCTAGTGGTGCAGTGGCTGAAAGTCTGCCTGCCGATGCAGGGGATACAGGTTTGTGCCCCGGTCCGGGAAGATCCCACATGCCGCGGAGCGGCTAGGCCCGTGAGCCATGGCCGCTGAGCCTGCGCGTCCAGAGCCTGTGCTCTGCAACGGGAGAGGCCACAACAGTGAGAGGCCCGCGTACTGCAAAACAAAAACAAAAACAAAAACAAACAAACAAAAAAAACCTGACTATTCAACCACATTCCACCTAAAATGTGGCTCAAGTCCAGGCTCTGGCTTACATTCTGGAGAGCCTATTGTTGTTATGCCCAAAAAGCAGCATGGACACCACCACCACCACCAAAAAGTTCCCCTGCCCTGGCCTGCCTCAGTGGAGAACAGACCACTTCTGAGAGCAGCTGAGGGCAAGCACAGACACAGCCTTCGCTGCAGGGATCCTGCTTCTGACAGATCTGTCCTCCTTCCACACCCAAAGGTAAGGGCTGTACAACCCTAGCCACTGCTCAGGCCAACTGAGTGTCTGCAACAACACAGGGAAGGAGTTAAAATACCTATGGTCACAGAGATTTGGGTTCTCCTTCACTTCCCTACAAACAAAGCCATGAAGTTAAATGGGAGACTCTGGGGAGAGGGTGGGGGAGGGGGACTGCTGGTGGTTCATTAGCAGAGAGCAGGGCCATCGCTCTGCATCCATTACCCGGCTGTGGTACACACAGGAACGTTATAAATTTTAATCATTGTCTGCTTATTTTAAGGTAGAGTAGGAAAATATAACATGTGAAACAAACCCAATTTCATGAGCAGTATCTCTTCAGGACATGTTTAAAAGGCAAACCAATTGGGGGGATAATTAGGTAAGTAATAGTAAAACTGGCATGAAGATATGGCCAAAATCATGCAGGTGGCACGCCAATTCTAAGATTTGGAAACCCCACTGCAAGATGACATTTGGTCCCTGTGACAACAGTAGGAGTTGCTTAATTTTTGCCTCCACTTTAGAATGGAGAGTGAGGATCAGAACACTGAAATGACCTGTCAGTGTCACATGGCTACTAGTGGTCAGTAACAAAGTTGGGATTCATTCCTGGCTGGTATGGTCTTCACCCCACTCCCACCCCCACCTTATACAGACTCCGAAAGCCACCAGTAAGCATAACTTTGGAGAAGTGAAGAACTCTTCCAGTCCACTTCCTCCTGGCGGCTGTGGTCATCCACCACGTTCCCAGCTCCCCTCTGACGGGGCTGGTGTGCTGCAGGGAGAGCTCAGGAGGTGTGGCCTGGACATCCGAGCAGGCTGCCTCCTCCAGGGTGCAGGCTGGAAGGAAGCAGCTGCCTTCAGGTTCAGGGCAGAGGGGAGGGGGGGCCCTCGCTGGGTCTCTCATGCTTCTTCTTGGCCTCCTCTCTGGGTTACAGTCGATATCCCAGGAAAACAAACGAGAAAGTACAGCTGGCATGGTGTGGGGGGTTGGGATGCTGCCTGGGCACAGGCTGAGAGTCCCTTCTCAAAAGCCGATGACTCGTGTGGCCCAGGTCTCAGGGTCAGAGCTGTTCTAGCCAGCCCTCCTGAGGGGCCAGTGGCCGTCGGTGTGCCTCCTGTGCCCGAGGCTCCAACGCTGTCCCAGGGCGCCAGCTGAGGGCCTCAGAAGCCAACCAGCAAGGAAGGCGAAGGTCTTCTGGGCACGGCTGCAGCTCACTGCTCTTCTGTAACCCAAACAACTTCCATTTCATCTGTTTTACATTCTAAAAACAGTTTGAGGGGGAATTCCCTGGTGGTCCAGTGGTTAGGACTCTGTGCTTCCACTGCAGGGGGCCCGGCTTCGATCCCTAGTGGGGGAACTAAGATCCTGCAAGCCGCATGCTGTGGCCTAAAAACAAAAGACAACAGTTTGAGAACCACTGCCTTAGCATCTCCTAGGCCTCAGGTTTGAAGAACTGTGCACAGGGCCCGCACTGCCTCTGAAGATATCCAGGGCAGAAATGGATGGGATAGAGGAGTGATGGCAAGTGATGACCGAGGGGCCTGGGGAACCAGATGAGCAGGAAGGACAGCGGGTTCCAGACGCTGGCCTTTACCAAACCCTCTTCTAAAGTGCTTCCTTGTCATTTCTGCCTAGCTTAAAAATACACGTTGGGAGAATGCCTGGGTAGCTCAGTCGGTAGAGCATCAGACTTTTTTTTTAATTGGCCAGCCATGTGGCTTGTGCGATCTTAGTTCCCCCACCAGGGACTTAATCTGGGGCCATGGCGGTGAAAGCACCGAGTCCTAACCACTGGACCACCAGGGAACTCCCCTAGAGCATCAGACTTTTTTTTTTTTTGAATATTTATTTGCTTGGATGCACTGGGTCTTAGTTGCAGCACGTGGGATCTTTGTTGCTACGTGTGGGATCTTCTTTTTTAGTTGTGGCATGTGAACTCTTAGTTTCAGTATGTGGGATCTAGTTCCCTGAAAAGGGATTGAACCCGGGCCCCCTGCGTCGGGAGCATGAAGTCTTAGCCACTGGACCACCAGGGAAGTCTCCTAGAGCATCAGACTTTTAATCTGAGGGCCCAGTGTTCAAGTCCCTGTCCAGGTGCAAAAAAATAAAATAAATAAAATTTTAAAAATAAATAACCAATTAAAAAAATAAAATTTATAAACAACCTAAATCCCCAATGACAGATGAATGAATAAAGATGTGGTCGGGACTTCCCTGGCAGTCCAGTGGTTAAGACTCTGCACTTCCACTGCAGGGGGCACGGGTTCAATCCCTGGTGGGGGAACTAAGATCTCACATGCCACGCAGCACAGCCAAATAAATAAATAAATGATGTGGTACATACAGACAATGGAATACTACTCAGCCATCAAAAAGAACAGAATAATGCCATTTGTAGCAACATGGATGCAACTAGAGATTATCATACTAGGTGAAGTAAGTCAGAAAGAGAAAGACTGGTGGACTGCCACTGTAACCAAATGATCTCACTTAACATTGGCAACATGGGCATAAAGCAACACCATGGACCTCTTGACAAGATGAACAGAGATGGACCCAACATCACATATAGTATTTTCTGTCAAAAATGCAAAGCCTGGATGTAATAAGAAGGAAACATCAGGCAGACCCAAACTGAGGGACAGTCTACAAAATAACTGGCCTCTGCTCTTAAAAAACCTCAAGGTCGAAAAAGACAAAGAAAGGCTAAGAAACTGTTCCAGTTCAAGAGACTTAAGGAACATGAAAACAAAATGCAATGCCTGGAATGGATCTTAGACCAGGAAAACACCACCACCTCCACCACCATAAAGAGGACATTATTGGCCGCCTGCTGATGCAGGGGACGCGGGTTCGTGCCCCGGTCCGGGAGGATCCCACATGCCGCGGAGCAGCTGGGCCCGTGAGCCATGGCCGCTGAGCCTGCGCATCCGGAGCCTGTGCTCCGCAACGGGAGAGGCCCCAACAGTGAGAGGCCCGCGTACCGCAAAAAAAAAAAAAAAAGAGAGAACATTATTGGGACAATGGAAGAACCTGAATATGGGCTGTAAATTAGATAACAGGATTGTATCAATGCTGAATTTCCAGATTTTGATAGTTGCACTCTGGTTTTGTACCAGAATGCCTCTGAATTTAGGAAGTAATCCCTGAAGTTCGAGGTTAAACACAAAGATGTTTTCAATTCACTCTCAAGTGGTTTAGAGAGCGAGAGAATGATAAAGGCAAAACATTTACCTAAATAATCCATGGTCAAGTCAGACAACAGATCATGGAGGACAGGTGAAGGTTTCTCCCACACCCTTTGCTGCCACCTCCCAGACACAAGCACGATCCTTCACATATTTCTCTGGGCTCAGATAATCATCTATACACAGATGCATGGTTTGCTGGGGTTTAGTTTCTTTTTAAAAACAGGGTCATAGATTACATGTTACCCTACAATTTGATTTTTAAAATAGTTTTTAAGGTTTTTTTTTTAATCAAAGCAATATATGCATATGGTTAAACATTACTAGTACTGAAGGGCTTAAATAAAAGCCAACTGCTCCACCCCTTCCGGACCCCAAGGCTGCCCCTCAGAGCAGTCACTCTCAACTGTTTGTTTTGCTGGTGCTTACCCCTATAGCTCTAAATAACACGCTGATCCTATTTCTGGGTATATGAATGGTACGCTGACTTCCTGCTTTGTGTGAGGATTTAATTCACTTACACCCTCCTCCACTGTTTCCAAGGGTTTTCATTACTATCTGTGGTTCTTCTTTAATTTCCACTCCGGCCGTATCTGAGCTCCAGCTCTGTACCTTTTCCTTCCCTCACCCTGCCACCTGTCTACTTCCGTTAACTATAACTTTACACTGCCAAACTGATAATGTGTTATGTTGTTCTGAAACCATAATTGTCTTGCTTGCTGAGTTGACAGGTGGACTCTCTCAATAAATACTGCTCATATGATTAGCACGATAGAAATATTATTACCTGCACAACCAAGCAGTGTACTACGGTTACATCTCCTTTCTTGGGCAGCCTTTGATTTTCCTTGCATTCAACTTCTTTTACTTAACAGCATGTCAAAGTTCTTCCATTTTTTTAAATAACCATATGGTAATTTGAGTAAGTAGATTTAAATTTTAAAAATTAAACTAAATTTTTATAGTGGTAAAATATACATAAAAAGGCCATCTTAACCATTTCTAAGTGCACAGGTCAGTGATATTAAGTACGTTCTCACTGTCGTGCGACCACTGCCACTATCCGTTGCGTAACTTCTTCATCATCCTGCACTGAAACTGTCCCCATTAAACAGAAACTCCTCAATCCCCGCCCCCACCCCCAGCCCCCGGGGCCACTGCTCTACTTCCATCTCTAAGGCTACTCTATAGAGATCTCATAAAAAATGGCGTCACACAATATTTGTCTTTTGTCCTTTTGGCTTACTTCACTTAACGTAATTTCCTCAAAGTTCACCTATGCTGTAGAGTATGTCAGGATTTCCTTGCTTTTTACAGATGAATAATATTCAATTGTATGTATGGAGAGGCAGCATTTTGTTTTCTATTCATTGTCCACTGAAGGATATTTGCGGTGTTTCCACCTTTTGGCTACTGTGAATAATACTGCTGTGTGGGGCTTCCCTGGTGGAGCAGTGGTTAGAACCCTCCTGCCAACACAGGGCACATGGGTTCGAGCCCTGGTCCGGGAAGATCCCACATGCCGCGGAGCAACTGAGCCCGTGCGCCACAACTACTGAGCCTGCGCTCTAGAGCCCACAAGCCACAACTACTGAGCCTGCGCTCTAAAGCCCACGAGCCACAACTACTGAAGCCTGTGCTCCACAACAAGAGAAGCCACCGCAATGAGAAGCCCGCGCACCGCAACAAAGAGTAGCCCCCGCTCGCCGCCACTAGAGAAAGCCCGCGCGCAGCGACGAAGACCCAACACAACCAAAAAGAAAATAAATTTATATTAAAAAAAAAATACCGTTGTGAACATTGTTGTACAAATACCTCTTTGAGTACCTGCTTCCAGTTCTTTTGGGAATATGCCCAGAAATGGAATTGCGGGATCATATGGACATTCTGTTTTTTTTTTTTTAAAGGAACCTCCATACTGTTTTCCACAGCAGCCACACCATTTTACATTCCCACTAGAACTGTATAAGGGTTCCAATTTCTGCTTTTTTGATGATTCCTAATGGGTGTGAAGCGTTATCTTATTGTGGTTTTGATTTCTATTCCTTAATAATCAGTGATGTTGAGCATCTTTTCATGTGTTTATTGGCCATTTGGATAACTCCTCTGGTGAAATATCTTTTCAAGTCCTTTGGGCATTCTATTTAAAATTCATTTTTTAAATTGTGGTAAAATATTCATAACAAAATTAACTATTTTTCAGTGTACCAGTGGCATTAAATACATTCATATTTTTGTGCAACTCTTACCCAGTTTTGAATTGGGTTGTTTGGTACTGCTGAATTTTAGTAGTGCTTTATATATTCTGGGTATTAATTCCTTACCACATATGTGATTTGCAAATATTTTTTCCCACTCTATACATTGCCTTTTTACTCTGTTGATTGCATTCTTTGATGCACAAACATCTTAAATTTTGATGAAGTCCGATTTATTTTTTCTGTCATTGCCTGTGTCTTTGGTGTCACATCCACAGAATCACTGCCAAGCCCCATGTCATGAAGCTTTTGCCCTATAATTTGTTCTAAGAGTTTTACAGTTTTAGCTCTTACGTTTAGGTCTTTGATCCACACAGAGTTCGTAACTTGTTAAATCAAAGCAATCTTTAAAATGTAAATGCCATCGTGCCTGCTCACACATCTGCAGAGGTTTTCATCTCACTCAAATTAAGAATGATTACCTTATCCTAGCCTACGGGGCTCCACCTGACGTGATTTACACTCCTCTGATTTCACACGACTCTAGGTGCATGGCCACACCGTGCTGCCCCTCCCACGTGCGGAGCACATTACCACTGCAGGGCATCTGTGCTTGCTGGTCCCTCTTCCGGGAGATCCCTGATCGCACGACTCCTCCTCAGTGAGGTTGTTCCCTACCACCTTCATCTCTACCCCAACCCCGAGTTTGTTTTCTTATTAGCACGTATCACTGCTATCATTGTTCCTTGTGTTCCCCAGGAGACTATAAACTCTAGGAAGGCAAAGGTCAAGAACACATGGATGCGCAGAGTAAAGCTTTAAGTGGTGGTCAGTGGATGAGAGCTTTCTACATAAGATCCTTAAAATCAGGGTGCACCCCCTTTATCCCTCCCTCCTTCCACCGGCTGGAACCAAACGTGTGGCAACAAGTTTTAGACTATTTAGATGATGGCAACTCCTTAGAGATGACCAAGCAACAAGACAGGTGGCACTTGGGTGCCTGGTGATTTTGGGAAACGGTGCTGTTGAGAAAGCTTGGACTTCTTTTTTCCTTTTGAGGAAGAGCACACTTCATTGGAAAGAGAGCACTGAATGTGACCAACAGATGAAGGCAGCTCGATAGGCATCCTGACCACCATGCTCGAGAAGACACACAGGGTGCTTTGCTGAAAAAGATCAGTGGGAACGTGGACTCCTCTGGGCAACCTCCCCAACCTTTTCCCTCCCAGGAGGACTCCCAGCCATTTCCTCGAAGGCAACCATGGTTCACTAGAGAGAGAGCCCTCAGGGGTGCCTTCTTGTTTATGTTATTTTATTTTTTTTAAGTTTTTTTTTTTAATGTGGACAATTTTTTAAAAAGCCTTTATTGAATTTGTTACAATTTTTGTTTTATGTTTTGGTTTTTTGGCCATGAGGCATGTGGGATCTTAGCTCCCCAACCAGGGATCGAACCTGCACCCCCTGCACTGCAAGGCGAAGTCTTAACCACTGGTCTGCCAGGGACGTCCCAGCCTTATCTATCTATCTATCTATCTACCTACCTATCTATCTATTTATGTTTGGCCGAGTTGGGTCTTCGTTGCTGTGCACGGGCTTTCTCTAGTTGCAGTGAGCAAGGGCTACTCTTCATTGCAGTACGTGGGCTTCTCATTGTCGTGGCTTCTCTTGTTGCGGAGCACGGGCTCTAGGCACGCAGGCTTCAGTAGTTGTGGCTCGTGGGCTCTAGAGTGCAGGCTCAGTAGTTGTGGCACACAGTCTTAGTTGCTCCGCAGCATGTGGGATCTTCCCAGGCCAGGGCTCAAACCCGTGTTCCTTGCATTGGCAGGCAGATTCTTAACCACCGTGCCACCAGGGAGGTCCCAAGGAAGCTTTATTGTGACAGACACCACTGCTCACATGTCCAGTCTCCCCTTGGTTCCTAGAATGTAAGCCTGATTTGTTCAGGGCAACAATGGGCCCAGCTAAAGAACTCTGTTTCTCAGCAGACCCTACAGCTAGAGGTGGCCAGGTGACAGGACTCCAGGCAACGAGGGGGAAGCTGCTGGGTGGGGCTTCCTGAGCAGCTCAGAACAAGAAAGCTGACTGAGCCGGGCAAACCTGCCGTCTTCCCTTTCCCTTCATCCTGCCTGCAGTCATCTTGTGACCCTGAGGTGACAAGCATGAGGATGAAAACCACAGGGTAAGGATGAGTGAGCAAAAGGACAAAAGTAGCTTCGGCCTCTGATGGCTTCATGGGTCGACAGTACTTCTCAGAACTTCTTGCTCCGTGAGAAAAGGGAAATCTATGTTCAGCTAAGGCACTATGGGTTGGGTTTTCCATCAAAAGATAGGAGTCTGGGTCCTTGATGGTCCCATGGGGCAGCCACTCTAGCAGAAATCTAAACTTCTTTTACAAAAGAGAAAAATGAAGCCCTAATTTGTTCATCACTTGTAGCAGAGACAAGTAACATGCATTACTCTTGCGTCCTGGGTGAGAAAGGAGAGAATAGTCACGCTTTGGAGATGTTGAGTATGAGGTGCCGGTGGGATAGACAAACACAGAGAACCAGGAGAGAGCAGGAGGTGTGGGTCTGGAGCTTGGGGAAAAGAGCTGGGTTAGAAAAGGACAGGTCAGGGACTTCCCTGGTGGCGCAGTGGTTGAGAATCCGCCTGTCAATGCAGGCGACACAGGTTCGAGCCCTGGCTTGAGAAGATCCCACATGCCACAGAGCAACTAAGTCCGTGCATCACAACTACTGAGCCCGCACTCTAGAGCCTGTGCTCCACAACAAGAGAAGCCACCGCAATGAGAAGCCTGCACACCTCCACGAAGAGTAGCCCCTGCTCGCCACAACTAGAGAAAGCCCAAGCACAGCAACGAAGACCCAACACAGCCAAAAGTAAATAAATAAATGATAAATAAACTTTAAAGAAAAAAGAAAAGACAGGTCATAAGACTTCAGGGTGGACACTTCAGAGTCCCTCACTGCTGGTCTTGGGTGGGGCACAAACACATCCTGACCATCTCTGAGGAACAGAGCAGGAGTCAGATTTGGACTACAAATAAGGAAGACTGTCACAGTCAGAGCTGTCCAAGAAAGGAACAGGCCCCCTAGTCAGGGAGCACTCTGCTCCTTGAGCAGTGCAAGCAGAGACTGGGTGCTGGAGAAGCGGGAGAGAGGTCCAGAGCAGCGGGAAGTGGAGTCCATGACTGTGAAGGATCTTTCAGGCCTTGAGCTGCTGACATTCTACGCTGACATTCTAAGCATTGGGTCCTGAAGTATGGTGTTATCAACCTTGGAAAAAGGACCCACCCAACAGTGAGACCAGAGGTCGCAGGGCCCCCATCCTTGCCCTGATGCTATGGTCTTTCACAGAAGCCAGGGGCCATCTGCATGGTACTCAATTGCATGCAAGGTCTCAGACGTTTCTACTGACAAGTATTAGATAACTACTAGACCCCAGAGTTTTATTTAACTACGTACTAATGGTTTTTTCTCCATAGTTATTAAACTGATACACGCACAAAACAACAGTAACAGTGACAACAACAAAAAAACCTTGTAAATTCAAGAAAACACCAAAGGAGGGGGAAATATGTAATTCTACCACCCAGAGATAACCACGATTAGCAATTTTAACATTAAAGTATCATGTCTTTTTTGCGCACATAAAGTTTTCCTCAAAGTTGTGTTTTACTTTACATGCTATTGTGATGCCTTCGTTTTTTTCAACTTATTTTGATATAAACTTACAAAAAAGTTGCAAGGATAGTAAAAAGAACCCCTGTGAATCCCTGTGTACCCTTCACCCAGATATACTGCTTCCTTTTAATGGCCAGGTGAGCCCTTCATCCACGTGACTCTACTGTCCCCAAAACATCCCGAGATGAATACTTACCCACACCTCACACATGAATACATTAGGCCTTAGTCAGGGGCTTCGGATATTTCACTTCACAATCCTTAAAGGTCTTTGATTCCTATCTTTGTGCACCTATTCCTTAGGGTTTCGAGGCCATCTCTAAATAAGATTATCCACAAAATCCCCCAAACCCACTGGCAGGGCAGAAGGGAATCCACGATCATCACAGTACCTTACACCTGTGTCCCATCACCAGGCCACGTCATGGCCCATGATGCACAGTGACTAACTACATCTTTTAATCTTCTAATGACCTTGTAAACAGCTTAATAGTGCATTTTTTATGATTCAGAATTACTTCGTCAAGTGCAACTATATAAAACACACTCTACTCTCTATAATCCTATTAGATATTACTTCATGTTAAAATACGTACGCACCCGTGTTCATAGCAGCATTATTCACGACAGCCAAAAGGTGGACACAACCCAGGTGTCCACTGACAGATGAAGAAACAAAATGTGGTGTCAGGGTGGAAAAATTTTCTTTCCACCCTTCTAGGTTCTTTGGCTGGTCTAATGGTTAAGCTGACATCAGACAGATTAACAGGAGAAAAACAGATCTAATTTCATATGTATGGGAGTCCCATAAAAATGAGACCCAAAGGCAGTCAGGCAATTGAGACTTACCTGCATCCCTGAACTAGGAAAGGGATAGAAGCTGGGGCTGCAGAGGGGAGGAGGGCCATTCACAGCAGCTGAGAAGAGCGGACGCCTGCCCTGCCATGCAGGTTAAGTCTTTAACATAAATAAGTCATCTCTGCTAATTGCTTTCTTTAGGGGCTGGCCCCCTATTGCAATTCTTTTAGGCTGATAAAGAAGAGGTAAAAATTTTTCCTGAAACTGCTGGGTCTTGACAGCCTTTAGCTCAAAATAATTCACATGAACAAGGTGGCACATTTGGGGTGGCATATTCTGCTCCCCTTCAGTGCTATACACACACAAGAGAATATTAATCTGCCTTTAAAGGGAAGGAAATCCTGACACACGCTACAGTGGGTGAACCTTGAGGACATTATGCTCAGTGAAATAAGCCACTCACAAAATATACTCTATGACTCCTCTTATATGAGGTCCCTGGAGCAGTCAACTTCACAGAGACAGAAAGTAGAATGGTGGCTGCCAGGGACCCAGGGGAGGGGAAAATGGAGAGGTATTGTTTAATGGGTACAGAGTTCCATCTTTTTGTAAAACGAAGACTTCCGGAGATTGCTTACACAACAGTGTGAACGTACTTAATGCCACTGAAATATTAACGCCACTTAAAAATATTAAGATGCTTAGTTCTACATTACCATTATTAAACTAAAAGAAAAATTTTACACATACGTGGTACGTGTTTCATATTAAATGAGCAATGAAATATGAGCAATGAGCCGCAGAAAGGGAGGCTGATGCCTCTGAAAGGCCCTGGAAGACGCTCCGAAGAGGTGCCTGTGAGCTGAACAGTGCAGGTGGCTGTGAGCAAGGAGGCATCTCCGCAAACGGCCTGCAGACCATATCCGCATTCTCCCACTGGAGACGGGAAGCCGGGGGCCCTGAAGCCGGCAGACCTGCTGGCCCCCACTTCTCCTTGCAGGCTTCCTGTGTTAACTGTCACCCTGTGGCCACCTGCTCCTTACCCTCCGGAGAAATTCTGCCTCTGAGTGCGGTATTAGTTCCTTAACCCTGAGGTTGCAATACTGCAGAACTAGAGACCACTACTGAACGCCTGCTGTGTGCCCTGCACAAGGTGCTTTACATACATTGTCTCTAATCATTTCCACGGCGACCCTATGAAAGAGGTTTTGTGATTCTCGTCTTACTCATGAGAAGATTGAAGTCTGCGAAGGTTAGGTAACTTACTCAACGATACACAATAAGGAGCTAAATTCTTTGCATTATATGGCCTCTAAGATGATAAAAATAAAAGTAAGATCCATAGGGCAACTAGCATATTTTTAAAGCCCCTATAAGGTCCCAGAGGCAAAAATGTATCAAGCAACTCAGGGTTGCCCCCAAATAGTAAATGCTCTTTCCTGAGCACTTAGCACAGCTTAGGAACTTGGCTAACTCTATCTAGTTCCATCACCAGAGCTACGGCATTATGTGTATACCACAGGCCCGAGTGGTACGTGCAAGGGTGTCCACTTGTGGTCAGTTGCTTCAGGAAGGAGGACGTTGCTCTCACGTTCAAATATGTGATTCCCAAAACCAATACCACTTCTGAAATTGCTACTATTTTATTTTTTAAACATTAAGAAGACATTTCAGGATTTTAAGGCAGAACTTGCTTCAGTTTCTAAGTCAATGCTGCCATTGTGTTCCATGGTACTAACCCTAAAAACACAGAAGATATACCAGCGACTGAACCTACTGAAAATATGTGTGCTTGTAGCAAAAAGGCATTTATTCATTCATTCATTCAACAAACCGGTCTTGAGCGCCTTCTGTTTGCCCGGCTCCTCCTCCCCCCCCGCAAAAACAAAAGCAAAAAGAACAAAAATCTCGCTTTCAAGACTCAGGTCGTCTCATCGGTTCGAAACCTTTGCGGCAAGTATTGATACTACAGTACTGACCTCTAAAATTTTATCCTCACAAATTCAATCTCATGAATCTATTAACCACCGTGGCTCCAGCTGAAAAAACCTACTTTTTTTAAACGTTGCCTTCTCGCTTTATGATGTGATAACCTAATAAAAAGACCTGGTGTATTTAGATCACACACTCAAATATCCCCAAACTTATTTCCCCCGCCCCTGTCCCCGTCCTCCCATCTCTGCTGCCTTCCTCACCGCCCGTTTCGGCCCTTCGGCTGGGACTCTGCCTGTGCGAGCTCGTGGGCATCTCTATCCTCGTGGGTCTTTTTAAAAAACACCCAAAACCCGCCAACAATGCACATCCTCACACGTTTTTCCGCGCTTTGCTTTTTTCACTTAGTGTCTGCTGGGGTTGGGTCCACATTACTGTAGGCACCGTCTTGCGGTTTCTAGCGACAGCAGGTCACTCCTCTGAAAGGACAGACTAGCTCATGTCACCTGGTTAATCCTGGTTTCGTGGTCAAGACATGAAGGTCAGCCTTCGTGTCCACGCGAGGCAGCTGAGGGCACCGGCGCCCCTCCCTAAATGGCCGAGAGGGAACCCCTAACGTGGCCGCGGGGCACTGACGGCCCAAAGCCGAGCCCGGGAAGGGCCGGGAGCCCCAAAGGCCGCCCCACCGCGGCAGAGCACGAGCGTCCTGCGCCAGCGGCCGGACCACGGGCCACGCCGCACACTCGCCTCCACTTCCGGCCACGCAGAGTGGGGGCCGCCATCTCTTACTTTCGGCCACCTACCCAACGACAAAGACACCGGGAAACTCCGCGGGAGCCGTCTTTCGCGAGGAGCCTGCTACAATCCCCGCGTGTCCCAGAAACAGGCCAGCCTCTCAGCGTGCCGTACCGCCACACAGGAAGCCGCCATGTTGTACATCTTGTACGGCAAAGCCCTCCATTTCCGGGACCGGCCGCTGACTTGACCCGTGAGGCGCGAGCCAACAAAGGTGGCGTGAGCGCCCTCTGGCGGCGGCGCCGGAGTAGCGCCGCCAGCTTTGACCTGCGGGGAATTCTGCTTCCGGGTCTCCTGGGGGTGGGGCATTGACGTGAGCTCAGAGCTGGGTCGCGGGTAGGGTGGCACCCGAGCGTGCGCAACGGCGATGGCGCGGGGCTGCGGGCTGGGATCGCGTGGGTTGAGGGTCTGCGTGGTCTGTTACCTCGCCCCCTCCTGGGAGGCCCGTGCTGTTATTACCATTTACGGGTGAGAACACGCGCCCTCCTTGCCCACTCTGCTAAACCCTGGTGAAGATGACCTGGAGATCCGTCCCCCCTTTATTTTTGTAAAGTGGGTAACATTACTTAATCGGGGGGTTATTGCGAAGATTGAGTTTTCGGATGACAGTACCTGGTTCTTAACGTCCGTTTCTTCTCCATCGGTCGTAGTGATAACAACCCCGTGCGGATGGCCCCTGGGCTGCCCTGGGTCTGCACAGGTCCCCTGGAGGATCCTCCTGGGCAGGGAGCGTTGAAGTGGTAAAGGACAGTGGGGGCAGCGTGGTTCATGGGGTGGGGACATTAATGACGGGAGCTGAGGAAGCTTCTGCAGAGGGCCTCCCGCGGAGCAGACGAGGCATGAACATACCTGCTTATTTGAACGAGGCCAGCGACACGTTAGAGTGTGTCCAGGGGGTCCGTGAAGCAGACGGCAGTGGTTATGGAGACGGCCCAGGGAAGCACCATCCCCAGGCCCACCCAGAAGTTGTCCCTTATCTGTGGCTGGTGATGGGTCCCCACGGGCTGGTGTTCTGGTAGACCTGGCTATCAGCTCTCTCAGCCCTCAGGGACCTGACTGGTTGGGCAGTGCCCCGGAGGCAGCCCTGGCTCTGTCCTGGCAGCCTGGCCTCCCTTGTAGGGCTCCTGCTTGTCCTCCTTCATAGACGTCTTTGGGATTCACACTTCCAAGATGCGTAGCACTTATATTCTATGTCATAAGTGCAAATACAGTGATTTGAGGACTTTTTAGATAACTACCTGCTCTACCTGCTTCAATCCACCAATCAGACCACCTCCCATTCCATCAGGGTAGCTTCCTGTTTGGATGCATTCCAGAGCTTCAGGAGACCTCTCTTTAAAGTGCAAAAATAACCTTTGTATCTGGTATCAGTTCCCACATAGGTGATGAGTTAGCACCTTAATGGCAGCACGTGTAGTTAAGGGCAAGTCTGAGAGTTTTCATCCTGATCGTCATCACACTCCTGGGCGAGAGCCCAGGACCCAGGGAAGATGCCGTTTCTGTCCTTGGGAAATAGACAAGATTTGTGAAGCCAGGTGCGCAAATGCACAGGTATTATTGCCTTGTCGTGGAAGAAATGAAGGAAGGAAACCTCATCGTATTTTTCTGTTGAACACTGAAATTGTCAAATATCGTCCTTAATGAGTGACATTCATGCTGGACAACACAAACCAAAGCGAACAGGAACATCAGGCCTTTGCACTTGTATCTACATAATGTGTATAATTAATGATTTATGTAGTCTTTTTTTTTTTTTTTTTTTTGGCTGTGCCCCTCGGCTTGTGGGATCCTAGTTTCCTAACCAGGGATCAAACCTGGGCCCCGCAGTGAAAGCACTGAGTCCTAACCACTGGACCGCCAGGGAATTCCCTATGCAGTTGTCTTTTAAATCAGAATTTAAAAGAAAGAAAGAAAGAAAGAAAAAAAAGCCTACAAACAAAAAGTACTTTATATTGTCTTTTATATTTACCGATGTAGTTACCTTGATTGGTACTCTCCCCCCCCCCCCCCGCCCCCGCCGTTTGGAATTGAGTTACTGTCTAGTGTCATTTCATTTTAGCCTGAAAGATTCCCTTTATTATTTCTTGGAATGCAGGTCTGCTAGCAACAAATTCTCTCAATTTTTGTTTATCTGGGAATCTTCATTTCTCTTTCATTTTTATTTTATTATTATAGTGTATTACTTTAATTGACTTTTGGATGTTAAACCAAGCTCCTATTCTTGGGAAAGCCCACTTGATCATGGTATATAATTCTTTTTATATGTTGCTGGATTTGGTTTGCTAATATGTTGTTGAGAATATTTGCACATATATTCGTAAAAGACATTGGTCTGGGGGCTTCCCTGGTGGCACAGTGGTTAAGAATCCGCCTACCAATGCAGGGGACACGGGTTCGAGCCCTGGTCTGGGAAGATCCCTGCATGCCGCAAAGCAACTAAGCCCGTGTGCCAGAACTACAGAGCCTGCGCTCTAGAGCCCGTGAGCCACAACTACTGAGCGCGCGTGCCACAACTACTGAAGCCCGCGTGCCTACAGCCCATGCTCAGCAACAAAAGAAGCCACCGCAATGAGAAGCCCGCGCACCACAACAAACAGTAGCCCCCGCTCGCCGCAACTAGAGAAAGCCCGCGTGCAGCAACGAAGACCCAACGCAGCCAAAAATAAATAAAATCAATTTATCGAAAAAAACAAAAAAACCCACATTGGTCTGTAGTTTATTTTCACTGGTGATGTCTTTGGTTTTGAAATCAGGGTAATGATGGCCTCGTGGAATGAGTTCCTTCCTCCTTTTTTTTTTTTTTTTTTGCGGTACGCAGGCCTCTCACTGTTGTGGCCTCTCCCGCTGCGGAGCACAGGCTCCAGACACAGAGGCTCAGCGGCCATGGCTCACGGGCCCAGCTGCCCCGCGGCATGTGGGATCTTCCCGGACTGGGGCACGAACCCGTGTCCCCTGCATCGGCAGGCGGACTCTCAACCACTGCGCCACCAGGGAAGCCCCCTCCTCTATTTTTGAGAAGAGCCTGTGCTTCCAGAGTGGGAGGCGTTGAAGAAGCAGACACGGAGAAGCTGGGGATCAGAGCGGGACCCTGGCCAGCTCTGCAGGCCGCCCAGCGCACATGAATCAGTTCTGCAGTTTTCAGGTGTAGTTGCTGCCTTCAGATTCCAGCTTCTGGGAGAGCGAGTAGTCTGGCCTAGATTGGGTCTCGTTCCCCCAGACGGAACTAATGCAAGTTCCTCAAAAGGATTGTGGAGTTCTGTGGCCCAGACTGCTCACCGTCTACAAGACATCTTCCCTCTCATTCTTCCACATCAAAAGTATGTTCCCTGTTAAAAGGATGTCTTACTGCCTCTCTTTCGGATGGGTATGCAACTTAAAGCTCAATAAATGTTTCTTGAGGGAGTGAAAGGATGAATTAATAAAGAGAATGAAAATGGCTTCATGTTTAACGGAGAATTTGGGGGCAGTACTTTTTAAGCTAAAAAGTAACATACCGTTCACTCATCATCAGCACTTCTTGTGGACAGACGCAGTCTGTGCTCCTCCTTTATCTTTGTCAGTGTTACCTCTGTGGGAGAGCGGTGGGGAGACCAGGGCGCCTTCCAGGGACCTGAGACCGGCCAGTGCACGCAAGCAGGCGCCCGGCGGGCCGCCCGTTACCATGGAGACGGGGTCCTCGCCCCTGGGCGCCGCCATCTTGGGGCGCCAGCGGGCCCAATGGGCGGCTGCGCCGTGGCGGACACGGGGTAAGCGCGCAGATGGGCCACCCGCGGCCTAGCTCAGTCACGGCCATGGAGGCGCCCGCAGCTCGCCTGCTGCCGCTGCTGCTGCTGATCTGGGCCTGGGCTCCGGCGCCGGGCCGCGCCTCCGCGGAGGCGCCGCCGCTGATCAACGAGGACGTGAAGCGCACTGTGGACCTGAGCAGCCACTTGGCCAAGGTGACGGCCGAGGTGGTCCTGGCGCACGCGGGCGGTAGCTCCTCGCCCCGCGTCGCCTCCTTCCTACTGGCTCTGGAGCCCGAGCTGGAGGCGCGGCTGGCGTACCTCGGCGTGCAGGTGAGCTGGGCCCGGGGACACGGGCCGGCCGGGAGGACCGGCGCCCGTCCCCGCCCCGGACACGTCAGCCCCGGCCGGCGGCGCAGGCGGCTGGGCCCGTGGCCTGCGGGGGCGCCGCGCGGTGGTGCGGCCGGAGCGCGGGTTCGCCAGGGAGCTGGGCTCCGTCCAGTGCGATCGCAAATGGAGCAGCTCCCCTGCTTCCAAGTTTGGAATCGTTTGAAACCGTTGTTAATATAACGCACTTCTTACGGTTGCGAACGGCGGCTTCAAAAAATTTCCTTTTCCTTAAAGTTAGTTTAAAAACTCGTGCAAGTAATACAGTACAGAAAGGGAAAGTCCAGTTCTCTCCCTCGCCCCGACCGGTTCTCATTCTTACAGTAACGCAGTAAATGCCTCCCAACTTTGCTTCTGTTCTTCCATGCATTTCAGTGGTCATTTTTATGCCTCTCAAGGAAGCAGTGTTGGCTTTGGGAATAGAGGGAATATACGTATACAGAGGTTTGCCTTCTATTACTGTTTTCCTTAAACAGCATCCATTAAGTGATTACCCAGTTATTGGTTTGGAGAATAGTCATTCCAGTGTCGTATTTCTTCTTGGCGTACCTGACTGCTGAATTTGGAGCTATAAAGTTACCTTTATGGAGATCATGCTTCCGAAATGACTCCTGTTCCCTTATCATGCTTTGTCCATGATGAAACACGCAGTTTTACTTAAAGGTTTGTGGAAGGATGGATTAAAACTTCATTTGAATGTTCTGAATGTTAAATCCCATTCTTTTATAAAAGCAAGTTGTCATTTAGTGAGGTTGCCACAGTATAACAAGACGACAGCAGAAGCTATCTGGCCATCATGCCGGAGAGCGCTTAACTGGTGTCCTAACTGAGAATTTACCTTGTGTCGGGTATTGTGGTAGGTATTTTAAGTACATTCTCATTTAACTCTCATAAGAGCCCTTCGAGGTGTACTGTTACTGCTGGTGAGGACTGCAGTCTGGGAGGTTAAGTTGTTTAACCTACATGATGTCTTAGAATAAAGAGTCAGGTTAGTTTCTTTCACGCTTTGTGTGTGTGTGTGTGTTCTTCAGTGTACGACATTGCCTCTTGTGGCCTAGATGGTGTGAGGTAGGGTTCTGTTGGGGTATAAAACCTGTAGTCCCATCACCAGGTTTATTCAGAACCATTTTGTGATTTGTGGTCCAAGAGCGAGATGAGTCAAACGGGTGTATGTGCTCCCTTGTACCCCTATCCCAATGGAAAACGTAACTGGATGATAAACTTAACCAAGAGATGTGTA
This sequence comes from Globicephala melas, assembly GCF_963455315.2. Lineage (NCBI taxonomy): Eukaryota > Metazoa > Chordata > Mammalia > Artiodactyla > Delphinidae > Globicephala > Globicephala melas. The sequence goes on along the minus strand of NC_083324.2, from coordinate 1,707,631 downwards.
TTTTCCAACAACTGACTGGGAGGCTTTGGTGAGGTTGCTAGAAACTGTTTCAGTGAATTATCTTCAACACTACATGTAGAAGTTTAGGAACTGGTAGAGGAGGCCGGGATGATTATCGACTAGGAGCCAGTGGTTCCTTGTCTTTTTACTACCAAAGACTTATCTTACTATTTTTGCTTTCATTTGGATCCTATATTTGAAATATTTTGTTTCTCTAACCTTTTATTAGATTACACATTGAATCTAGTAAATATTTAGAAGTGATAATAAATATTTCTTAAGACAAATCAACATATAACTGAACAATGAGAGTTCCTGATAAGCACAAGTATACTAGAATGTTCCCACTGTGATAGGATTCTAGTAAAAGTAGTGAAATTTGTTGTTTTTATTAGGCTGTACACCTTTGTTGAGGATGATTGTATGATAACTTTTAGGCTTTTTGAAATATGACAAATAGCTTTCTCATTATAGCTTTGTATACCCGATTGGGAATCACTGGTCCAGTCTTAAAAGGTGGTCTTAAATTTTTTTTCTTTTGGTGGAGGTTGGGTTGGCAAAGAGATCAGTGCTGTGTGTGTAAGTTTTTCCCTTAGAATCTGTTCCACAGTCTCATTCAAGATGCCTGCTCTTTCTCAGAAAGACCCTGCAGCCTGCCGGAGTTGGCATCCTTTTCCTGGTTGCACAGCTGGTTGCAACGAAGGATAAGAATAAAAGAGTGTGCCACACAGTAGCCATTGCTTTTGCCGCTGTTAACTTCTTTTGCGCAACTAAAATCAGTTTTGGTTATGCATGAGACTTTTCTTCTACAACAGTAAATAGGGACTTCCCTGGTAGTGCAGTGGTTAAGAATCCACCTGCCAGTGCAGGGGACACGGGTTCAAGCCCTGGTCCAGGAATATCCCACATGTTGCGGAGCAACTAAGCTCGTGTGCCACAACTACTGAGCCTGCGCTCTACAGTCCTTGAGCCACAACTACTGAGCCCATGCGCCGCAACTACTGAAGCCCGCACCGCACACTCTGGGGCCTGTGTGCCGCAGCAAGAGAAGCCACTGCAATGAGAAGCCCGCACGCTGCAACGAAGAGTAGCCCCTGCTCGCCACAACTAGAGAAAGCCCTTGCGCAGCAACGAAGAGCCAACGCAGCCAAAATAAAAAATGAAAAAATAAAAGTAATAAACAATACTGGGACTTTTTCTATGCATAGCCATATTGGAATGTAAATGAAAAAGAAAACGTCCAGAAAGAAACCTTTCTGGCCTTTCTATTTGGAAGTGTAAACTGTGTTTGGAAGCGTAATTTTAATTTGTATGTGTGTATTTGATCATTCAGGAAAATATGATTTTCTAGAGCATATCATACAGCTTATTCAGTGCAAAAGTAGGTCTTTTGACAGTTCTTGTATTTCACTTGAAAAATTGTTACTGAAACCAGCAAAGTTCTGGTGGTTTGAATGTTTTAATGTGGACTCCTGCGGCAGTTAGTTAATTGTTGACTCAAAATTCAGAGACTAAAAGACAAAAAAGAATAACTTCCTTTGTCCTTTTACAGGTGAAGGGAGAGGATGAGGAAGAGAACAATCTGGAAGTACGAGAAACCAAAATTAAGGGTAAAAGGTAAGGTAACGGTCAGCATATCTGTGTCTGTCTTGCCTTGTCTGGTTGTAGGTTATCACATCAGGGCTGGAATCATAACTAGGAGAGTCGCTTAGAATGGGCCCAGCATGTTAGAGGCTGTCTCAGTTAGTAGAGTGTGTGGTAGCAGGCGACAGGCTCCCTGCATTCTGGACCCGTTTATGATGTCTTTTCTGACTCCTCGTGCTGAAACTGGACTCCCCTGAGAGTGGCAGTGTGTTTCACAACAGGAAAGTAGTTACTTCCATGCCACATCAGGTCTCTAATCTATGGGGGTAGGGATCCCCAGCCAACAGATGGGAAACCGGTGGGTGGGACCTGCGGGCTGTTTGCCTCAGCAGACACCTTCCCATCGCTGCTTGGCTACCGTCCTGTTTCCAAGGGGTAGACAGCCTTACCACACCTCCTCGCCAGCCTTCACGGCACTGAAAGTGATGCCTTTTATTTTATTTTATTATTATTTTTTTATTTTTAAAAAATTTTGGCTGCGTTGGGTCTTTGTTGCTGCGCGGGCTTTCTCTAGTTGCGGTAAGCGGGGGCTGCTCTTCGTCGTGGTGCGCGGGCTTCTCATTGCGGTGGCTTCCCTTGTTGCGGAGCGCAGGCTCTAGGGTGCACGGGCTTCAGTAGTTGTGGCACGCGGGCTCTAGAGCGCAGGCTGAGTAGTTGTGGCACACAGGCTTAGTTACTCCGCGGCATGTGGGATCTTCCCGGACCAGGGCTCGAACCCGTGTCTCTTGTGTTGGCAGGCGGACTCTCAACCACTGTGCCACCAGGGAAACCCAACAGTGATGCTTTTTCACAGGAGGTAGACTGAGCTCTTTGAACATGAAGCCTGGGTTTGAACTTGCCGCCTTCTCTGCTCTAACCTCAGTACCTAGCAGGGGGCCTGGCACTTGTTTTTTATTTTAAAACACTTTACTAAGGATAGTTTTCAAACACACGTTAAAAAGCAGGAAGGGACTTCCCTGGTGGCGCAGCAGTTAAGAATCCGCCTGCCAATGCAGGGGACACAAGGGTTCAAGCCCTGGTCCGGGAAGATACCACATGCTGTGGAGCAACTAAGCCCGTGCGCCACAACTACTGAGCCCGCAAGCCACAACTACTGAGCCCGTGCACCACAACTACTGAAGCCCGCGCGCCTAGAGCCCGTGCTCCGCAACAAGAGAAGCCACCGCAATGAGAAGCCTGCACACCGCAACGAAGAGTAGCCCCCGCTCGCTGCAACTAGAGAAAGCCCGCGTGCAGCAACAAAGACCCAACCCAGCCAAACATAAAATAAATAAAATAAATAAATAAACGCCAAATAAATAAATTTTTAAAAAGGCTTAAATTAATAGGTTGAAGGTGATCTCTTAGAAGTAACTGCTTTTATCTTGGTACAAAATTTTGCTGTGATTTTAAGCTGCTGTACTCTTTTCAGTTTCTTGGTCTCTCTTAATTGTTTCTCCTCATCCCTGCTCCAGCGGGAGATTCTTCACCGTCAAGCTCCCAGTCGCTCTTGATCCCGGGGCCAAGGTTTCAGTCATTGTGGAAGCCGTTTATACCCATGTGCTTCAGCCATATCCAACCCAGATCACCCAGTCGGAGAAACAGTTTGTGGTGTTTGAGGGGAACCATTATTTCTACTCTCCCTACCCGACCAAGACACAAACCATGCGTGTGAAACTCGCCTCCCGAAACGTGGAGAGCTACACCAAGTTGGGGAACCCCACGCGCTCCGAGGACCTCCTGGATTACGGACCTTTCCGCGATGTCCCTGCCTATAGTCAGGTGGGCCCTTGTGGAGTCCAGGCCACCCCTGTCTGCTTCAGGGACATATCTCCTGCGGGGGTGACTACGCGTTGAGGGGCTTGGGTGGGAATCCAAAGCACCATGTCAGATCATCCCCAGAGTTTTAACCTGCCGAGAAGTGACTCCATGGGGCTCACTGTCCTCATTCTGGGAGTTCAGATAGAGGCTGGGGCTTGAGGAGGGCTTTCTAAAGGAGGTGGGAGTTGGGGGAGCAGGAAACCAGGCATTCTGGGCAGAGGCGATGGGGGGACAAAGGCGCGGGGATGGGAAAACCTGAGCTGTGCTGGCCCTGGTGGCTGGCGTTAGCTGCTGGTGGTGTTGCTGAGCCTAGGGCGTGAGCCTTAAAGGCAGAGGGAGTGATGAAGGCGTAAAAAAGATGTTGTTATTATGGGACGTTTCAAACACACGGAAGTATAGAGTATCGTAAACGGACAGCCATCTGTCGCTGAGATTCAGTGGTTGTCAGGCTATTGCTACAATGCTTCAGCCGTCCTTTCTCTATCTTTTCTTTGCTCTGTACTCTCAGGATAGAGTTTTTGAAGTACAAGTTTTCAAATCAAAGCATATAAACATTTAAAAATCTCTTGCTGTACTGCCAAATGCTTTTTCAGAAAATTTAGCCAGTGTATTACGGCACCAGCACTATAGAACTGCCAGTTTCCCCATAGCCGTGCCGGTATTGGCATTAAATGCTGTTAACTACAATTATAATAAAATAGCAAAACAAAATAACCTTATCTTGTCTACTTCTTGGACTTTTGGGAAAGAAAGGTGTTTTTCTGGTTCTTTTGGCCTTTAATTTTTTCTTTTTCTTCCATTTTTAAGGAGATTAAATTGACATACAGCCCTGAGTAAGTTCAAGGTGTACAGCGTCGTGATTTGACTTATATCATGAAGTGATGATCGCAGGAGCTAGTGCACGTGCATCATCTCATACAGATACAAAATTAAAGAAATAGACACTGTTCAGGCCTCGGCTCCAGTTTTGGGTGCTTCATATATAAATTATATGGAACGAGGGGCCGTGAAATTAAAATAAAAAAAAGTTAAGGAAATAGAAAAAAAATTTTTCCTGTGATAAGAACTCTTAGGATTTACTCTCTTAGCTTTCATATGGAATGTACAGCAGTGCTAATTATATTTATCACGTTGTATGTCACTTCCCTAGTGCTTATTTATGTTACAGCTGGAAGTTTGGACCTTTTGACCACCTTCCTCCAATTCTCCCTCCGTCCTGCCTCTGCCTCTCGGGGCCACAAATCTGATCTCTTTCTCTATGAGTTTGTTTGTTTGGTTTTTGGTTTTCGAAGTGTAATTGACCTACAACACTATGTTAGTTCCTGTTATACAATATATTGATTCAGTATTTCTGTACATTTCAAAACGATCGCCACCGTAAGTGCAGTTAGGATATGTCACCATACAAAGATATTACGTAGTTATTGACTTCGCCACGCTGTACATTTCATACTTGTCTCATTTATTTTGCAACTGGAAGGTTGTACCTCTTAATGTGCCTCACCTATTTCTCTCCCTCCCTGACCCCCCTCTCCCCTCTGGCAACCACCTGTTTGTTCTCTATATCTGTAACTCTGTTTCTATTTTGTTCATTTGTTTTCTAGATTCCACATATAAGTGAAATCATACAGTATTTGTCTTTTTCTGATTTACTTCATTTAGCATAGTACCCTCTAGATCCATCCATGTTGTCACAAATGGCAAGATTCCATTCTTTTTTATGACTGAGTAGTGTTCCACTGTGTGTGTGTGTGTGTGTGTGTGTGTGTGTGTGTATCTCACATCTTCTTTATCCATTCATCTATTGATGGGCACTTAGGTTGCTTCTGTATCTTGGCTGTTGTAAATGATGCTGCTATGAACTTTGAGGTGCATATAACTTTTCTAATGAGTGTTTTTCATTTTGTTTGGATAAATACCCAGGAGTAGAATTGCTGGGTCATATGGTAGTTGTTTTTTTAATTTTTTAAGGAATCTCCATACTGTTTTCTGTTGTGGCTGCCCCAGTTTACATTCCCAGCAACAGTGCATGAGGTTTCCTTTTTCTCTACATCCTCACTAACACTTGTTATTTATTATCTTTTGATGATAGCCGTTCTGACAGACGTGAAGTGATAGTACCTCATTGTGGTTTTGATTTGCCTTTGCCTGATGATGCGTGATGTTGAGCATCTTCTCATTTGTCTGTTGGCTCTCTGAATATCTTCCTTGGAAAAATGTCTGTTCAGATCCTCTGCCCATTTGTAAATTGGGTCCTTTGTTTTTTGATGTCAGGTTGTAGGAGTTCTTTGTACAGTTTGGATGTTAATCCCCTATTGGCTGTATCATTTGCAAATATCTTCTTCCATTCAGTAGGCAACCTTTTCGTTTTGTTGGTAGTTTCCTTAGCTGTACAAAAGCTTTTTAATTTGATGTTTTTCTGGTCTTTTTGTAATTTTACTTTTAAAAAATTTTGTTATTCAGTTTATTTAAATTAAAAAGAAACAAAACAGTTCACCCATTTCTCCCACCCATGCCTCTGGCAACCACCAATCTGTATCTGTGACCAGAAAGATTTCTTAATACTAACTGCTGGGCCTCTGGGTTTTTTATTTGTAAAATTGGGGATAAGTAGTAATTACTTCGTTGTGATGTTTTGAGGATTAAATGAAATTATGTGCTTATTCAGAGCTCATAAAGAGTGCCTGATACATACATACATGTCAACTCCATAAACGTTATCTTAAAAAGTCTCTTCTGTGAACTTTTCTAGATGACTTTTCTTCAGGTTAGAACAATCCAGTAATGCTACGTGTCTCCCTCAGTTATGAGTTATTTGTTAGCTCACTGGTGAGAGGTTATGTCTTCTCTGTTAGATCTTATATTTATTTCCTAGTTACAGTTTTTCTTTATTTACAGCTTAAGATTTTATTTTATTTTAAAACTGTAAAAATTGCTTTAAAAAATCAATTTAAAAAGCTCATTTGCAGAAATTTGGAAAATAAAAACTACAAGGAGAAAGTAGAAATAATCTGTAATTCTGTTTCCTATCTGTGTTGAGATTCTCATGTATCTCAGTTCAGGTTCTGTTCTCTTTTTCTCACATAGTCGCTATAAAATAATAAGTATAGACAATTTTGTTTGTAAAACAAATGATGTTTATGTTGGAACCTAAAACAGCTTTGTGTATTCTGTCTTTCCAATTAATAATATATCGTGAATATTTCCATGTCGTTACGTTAGAGACAGCACAATTTAACCATTCTGTTGCATACATTAGATGTGTCACAGTTTAACCGTCCTGGTACTAATTGTTTCCAATCAATTTGCTTTAAGTTAGTGTTGATTCCTCTGTCACCAAACTTTGAGCTGCTTGTTTCCTTCCTCTCCAGGACACTTTTAAAGTACATTCTGAGAACAACAGCCCTTTCCTGACCATCACCAGCATGACCCGAGTCATCGAGGTCTCCCACTGGGGTAACATTGCTGTGGAGGAAAACGTGGACCTGAAGCACACAGGGGCTGTGCTGAAGGGGCCTTTTTCGCGCTATGATTACCAGAGACAGCCAGATAGTGGAGTCTCCTCCATCCGTTCTTTTAAGGTATGGACTGTTGGACTTGGACATTGGGGAAAGTATGACTATCACATCTGTCCTTTCTTTTGCTTTTTGAAAGTAGCTAATTATGGACAGTCGTTGGGATTGACTGGTGTTCAGGTAGTTGAGTGACGGTGTTAGAACCAACAGAATGTTAAAAAAAAAAAATTGCCTCCAGGAGTTCCCTGTCGGCCCAGTGGTTAGAACTTGGCATTTTCACTGCTGTGGCCCAGGTTCAATCCCTGGTTGGGGAACTAGCATCAAGGCCAAAAAAAAAAGCCCCCATTTATATAAGTAGGTCATGTTTTTTAAAGAAAATTTGAATAATGGAAAAAGGAAAAACAAACCCAGGCACTAGGCTTTCTGACACACTTTTATATATTTCCTTTTTCTTTTATAATGCTGTGTTTAAAAAACATTTGATCATATTGCATATACAGTTTGCATATACAGTTTTGTATCTTTTTCTGTCTTATAAATGAAATCCTAGAAGCATTTTCACGTACTTAAGTATTACAGAAGCGCTCACTGTGCAAACAGAGGCATTACATTTTCCTCTCAATTATCAAAATTTGCTTACAGATTTGGAAATAAATAATTAAAAATAAGTAAAGATTTTAAAAAATTAGTTAAAAATATTAGGTGGAGAAACCCCTTTCATAAGTAAACCATAAACCACCTAGCGATTTCATGTGATTTCCTCCGTCTTTAGTTTGCTCGCCTGCAAAATAACTTAGATTATTTTTACCTTTGTATTAAGTCTTTAGCATCTGCAAAGGTATTTATGAGTCTGTTACTTACTGTTTAGAAGAGTTTGGCTATTTACTGACGCTGATTGAGAAGCAGATGAGGTATCTAGATATTCTGGAGCCTTTGGGGGGAAGTTAGACTTTGCTCAGGTTGTTCACAGTTTGGAGACTATTAAGCAGTGATGTGGTGAAGAGCTTGGTGCAGGAAGTCTCTTCTGGACTTAGGATCACTTCCTCTGCGTCGGTTTCTGGAGTCTTCAGAAGGCATGCTCACTCTCTTGCAGACCATCCTTCCTGCTGCTGCACAGGATGTTTATTATCGGGATGAGATTGGCAATGTTTCCACCAGCCACCTTCTTATTTTGGATGACTCCGTAGAGATGGAAATCCGGCCTCGCTTTCCTCTTTTCGGCGGGTGGAAGACCCATTACATCGTCGGCTACAACCTCCCAAGCTATGAGTACCTCTATAATTTGGGTCAGTTTTCAATTGTTGGGGAGTTGAAAAGGGGAAGACTGTCTTTTTCTTTAATTTCCTGTGGGTTTGTTTTGTGTTGTGTCGTGTGTGTGTGTGTGTGTGTGTGTGTGTGTGTGTGTGTGTGAGATAATTGCCAGTCCTTTTAGATGGGGAGAGGGTATTCTCTTGTCATTCTTAGGAAGGCTGGGATATCAGCAACAACTTTTCATGGGTGAGTAAAAATTACTGTTGTAAAAATGATACCTGCGTATGGTAATCAATTCACATAGGACAGTAAAAAGCTGCTTCTTACCCCCAGTTCTAGCATAAGAAGGAACTGCTTAAATTCTTTAAATTTGAAATATTTAAAAAATAAAAAATTCAGAGAATAATAAACATTTTTACACAAGCACCCAGAACTATTGATTATAAACATTTTGTCATATTTCCAAGTCTTTCTTTTTAAAACCTTTTTAATGCAAAATAAAATCTAGTAAATCATACAAATGTAAAGTTCGGTAAATTATAAGAGGAGCACCTTGTAACCATCACTCAGGTCAAGGAAGTGGAATTGGCCAGCCGCTCAGAAGGCCCTCACGTACCTCCTCTTTTCCCCACAACAGCGATCACCGTCCTGGCTTTTGGGAGACACTCTCTTGAATTTCTTCATCGTTCTATCACCCACTTGTATGTCTCTAGATACTCCAGTTCTGCGTTTTTCAAAAAAGTTGATTTGTCTTGTCAGCCTCTAGTAATCCACAGTTTCCTCCTCCATCTGTTTTCCTCATGGTTTAGCTGTTGAAGAAGTTGACCTTATTTGTAGTGTAGCCCATGGTCTGGATTTTGCTGATTGCGGGTCAGAGTGCAGGGCAGCACATTCCTCTGTCTTCCGTATTTCTAGCCCAGCTGTCTAGCACAGCTGTCTCTGGAGCCTGATCAGACTCAGGTCGATCCTTTCAGCAAGACTCAGCTGATGTGTTCTTTCATTGAAGGCACACAGTCGGTGGTGGCTGGTGTCTCCTTTTGTGACGTTCAGGGCCTAGATTCTAGTACTTTACTTAGGAGAAAGACACGCACAAAACCAGTCACAGCTATGTCTGCTTGACCCTCCAGGAGACCAGTATGCATTGAAGATGAGGCTTGTGGACCACGTGTTTGATGAACAAGTGATAGACTCTCTGACTGTGAAAATCATCCTGCCAGAAGGGGCCAAGTGAGTCTGACCTCCCTTCCTGTCTCCCTTCCTGGTGGTGCCCTCTTGGCACCTCAGTGGGACGTTGGGTTCTAGGGCGCAGAGGAGGGGCTTCTGGTGGAGTTTAAACTGAGACATTTGACTCAGTGAGGGCACAAGATGCACTTATGAGCTATCCCAACACAGCCCTTTCTGTGACAGGGGCGGGATTCATAGCAGGCCAGAGTGATGGCCTGAGTCCGATGAGGTGACTGGCAAAAGGAAAGAACTGCAAAGTTGAGGCAGCTGGGTGGCCTTGGGCTGTGCTCCTAGGAAGGGGAGGGATAGTGGAGAGGGCTTTGTCTTGTCCTGGGCGTGTCACACCAGGTTCAGAAGGTGGGGGGGAGGGTGGTCTCAGATGGTATATCAGGTTCCATGGTTATAAACAGAGGGAGCTGTCTTTGGCCAGTTTAAGCAGAAAGGAAGGAATCTGGAAGGGTAAGGGATCTCATCAAATGTTGGCCTAAGGTGAAGAACCAGGCTTGGGAAAGGACAGAGCCACAGCGTCTCTAGGGTCCACTTGGCAGAAACCAGCTGACACTCACAGGGCCCCCTGCCCTTGGCATGGGCGACAAAACATTCTCATGCTCAGGGCTTTCTGACAGTGGGTCCGCGGTCTCAGGGGGTTGGGTGTTCCCTGTGATGGGAGGGGAGGAGAGTGGAGTAGAACTCGTGACCCTGGAAGACCCCTTGGGCCTTGGATCCTCACTGGGAACCTAGTTGGTCAGTGCAGTTTGTGTGAGGCTCAGTTTCCTCCCATTGGCATCTAGAAACATCCAAGTGGACAGTCCCTATGAGATCAGCCGAGCCCCTGATGAGCTGCACTACACCTACCTGGACACGTTTGGCCGCCCCGTGATCGTGGCCCACAAGAAAAACCTGGTGGAGCAGCACATTCAGGACATGGTGGTATGCGCTCCACAGCCCTGCCTCCCAGGCCTCCTCCCTGGACAGTGGCTGCAGGGTCAGGGACTTGCCATCCTCTCCTCCTTGCCTGGAGTGGTTTGGGCACAGCCGCCTCTGGGGGCGGGGGTGGGGCACATGGCGGGGGCAGCCCGGACAGTTGTAGGCCTGGCGAGGCCCCTTCGCCCCCAGGTTTCTGAGTCCGGGTGGACCCGTGTGTCAGCATGTGTTCCTGGCTCCCCCCAGGTACACTACACCTTCAACAAGGTGCTCATGCTGCAGGAGCCCCTGCTGGTGGTGGCTGCCTTCTACGTCCTGTTCTTCACCGTCATCGTCTACGTCAGGCTGGACTTCTCCATCACAAAGGTACCCAACTCGGCCGTCTGCAGTGCGTGCTTGACTCGCTTTCCCAGCGCCCGGCCGCGCGACATACACCTCTGCCTGCTCGTGGCCTCAGCTGACCGTTACCCTAGAGACCCCTCCTTTTGTTGCTGTGGTCACGGACATGCACTGTTGAAGGAGACAGGTTGCTGCTGGCGGCCAGTTCCGTGGGGAGAGGCAGTGGGCAGAGCGTGTGCCCAGAAAGGCTCGCGGGGAAGTGACTGGCAGAAGAGGTGGGGCGGGGCCTTTGCCTCAGGGAGCAGCTTGTGGGACAGCATGGCAGGCTTTTGCTGGGGCCTGTGGGTGGCAGTTGGTACGAATGAGCAAGGACGTTGGTCTGGCTGGTTCCGTAGACCAGCGAGGCTGCCCTGGGGTAGGGGTGCCACCAGGGCAGCTGCTCACCTTGTCACGCAGAAGGGCTGAGTCTAGGTTTTACTGTGACATATCCCCATTTCCTAAGCTATATTAATTTTAAAAATCCCGAGTTTTAAAATATTTCTGCATTTAGACATTTTACAAGAATAGTAAAACGAACTCTTGTGCACTCTTCACCTGGACGGAGTGGTTAACATTTGGCCTGTCGTATGTACTCTTCCTGAGCCGTTTAAGTTGCCCGCCTCCCTTGAATACTTAGGCGTGTGCACAGCCTGACCCCAAGGGCCCCGTTTCATAGAGCCAGAGCACGATGCTCAAAGTCCGGAATGTGACGTTGCTCTAATAACAACCAGCACCCAGTCCAGGCTCAAATTTTGCTGATCGCCCCAAGGGTAACTTCTATAGCCATTCTTTTTCATACTTCAGAATTCAGTTGATGATGCATTGCATTTAGTTGTCATATTTCCTTAGTCTGCTTTAATCTGGGACATTCCTCGGCCTTGTGTGTACGTTAGGTTTCTTATGTTTCTCCTTGAAAATGCAGATTATGCATTTTTGGCAAGAACATTATGAAGTGGTGCTGTGTCTGCAGTGCATCACGTCGGGAGGTACCTGATGTCATTTGGTCCGGGGTTGGTGATACTGACTCTCCTTGGTTGAGTTGGTGCCTTTCTTGGTTTATTCACTGTAATGTTACTATTTTTCTTTGCAATTAATACATAATCTGTTTGAGGCTACATAAATATCATATATATTCACCCATTAGTTACAGTATTTATTACTAATTCTTATCTGAATCTGATAGTTGTGGTGGCTGAAAAACTATGGTGCCTTTTACCTTACTAGGTGGTTTTCTACTATAAGGAAAAGCTTTTCTTGTTGGTTGGTTGGTTCATTATTCGTTTGGATTCATGTGTTATTTTACTGGATTACTGTCCACTGTGCCGTTCCTTTTGATGCTCAAGTGTCCCAGGTTTGACTGTCTTTCCGTCTACATCGTATTTTTGTGCACTTCCTTATTGTAGCGTGCAGCAGTACGTTTCCGGCATATCTTGTACTTTCTCCGAGGAGCTCCGGTTCCTTGCAGTGCAGAATGGTACCTGGAGACCATGATCTGGGAGCTGGTTGTGATCACTGCTCTTGGAGCATCTCTGCTCCTCAGCCCTTTCAGCAGACAGAGCCGGGAGATAAATACATGTGGTATTTGAAATATGAGTTATTCCAGTCTAACCCCACAGGGTTCTTTGCCTGGATCCCAACATCAGTGTGTTTGTTTATTTGCTGAAGTCTATAAACAAAACAAAACAGTTCCACAGTTGCTGCACTCATACCACTACAAACACCAAACCTGCCAGTAGAGCGCCAGGTTTCTTGGCAGTTCTTTTTGTCTTTATTTTTTAAAATAAATTTATTTATTTATTTATTTTTGGCTGCATTGGGTCTTCGTTGCTGCGTCCAGGCTTTCTCTAGTTGCGGCGAGCGGGGGCTACTCTTCGTTGCGGTGCGTGGGCTTCTCGTTGCGGTGGTTTCTCTTGTTGTGGAGCACGGGCTCGAGGCTCCTGGGCTTCAGTAGTTGTGGCACACGGGATCAGTCGTTGTGGCTCGCAGGCTCTAGAGTGTGGGCTCAGTAGTTGTGGTGCACGGGCTTAGTTGCTCCGTGGCATGCGGGATCTTCCGGTATCGGGGATCGAACCCATGTCCCCTGCATTGGCAGGCGGATTCTCAACCACTGTGCCACTAGGGAAGCCCTCTTTTTGTCTTTAGATTGAGACCATAGTGTCAGAGTCTGTGATCCCAAGGTAGTTGCTCTGTTCTTCTTTCCCTGGTTACTCATTTGAAAGGTATTAGGTTCATTGATGCTTGAATTTTATTCTGGTTTCTTCCTCCATCATTGGTAATATTTAATGTTGGCTGTGATACCGTAAAACACTAACAAAGTTCTAAATTGAGAACTTGAAAATGGTGTGGTTTCCTCCACCCTGTCCCACCCTGCCTTGTAGGGAACAATTTCATCAGTCCCCTAGGTAGCCTTTCTGATTTGTTTATTTTGCAAAAATAGGCAGATATTTAATTCTTATTTTCTTCTTTTGTACACAAAAGGTAGCAACAGCATACCTATTTTTCACTGCTTTTCTCACTTAACTAACGTATCCTGAAAATCACTCATATCAGTTCATAGAGAGCTTTCTTCCTTGTTATTTTTTTATAGCTGCAGAGGACTCTCTTGTATGGATAAGTCATAGTTTATTCAACTGATTTCCTGTGTATACATCTCTATTTTAAAGCTTTGATAATTTACTGAGGAAAAAAAAACTAATTGTGGGCCAAATCGACCTTCTGCAGGCCAGAGTCAGCCTTTGAGCATGCCCGGTTAGGGCTTCTGCAGTAGCCCACTGGTTAGGGATTCTGGGGAGTACATGGGGCTGCGTCTGAAGGGCCTTGGCTGGCTAAGGAGCTTGGGCTTCATCCTTTAGGTCCTGGAAACACGTCCTGGAAGTCTTCCCCGGCCTGAGATGGAATTTCTCCTCCCTCAGCACCTCATACCCCTCTCACGGTGCACCCTGGCATTAGCATCCCTTTTATACCAGTGTGTCTGTCCTGCTGGACTTGGATGTGAACGTCTGCTTCATCTTCCTGTCCCCTGTCCTGCCCATTGCTGAACCGTTCCAGGGTCAGTGTCGGCAAGAGTGTGATTCTCTGACTTTCCAAGATGGTGGCTTTTCTCGTTTGTGTGCTAGTGGTGGGTGCTCCTTGGGAGGAGAAGGTCGCAGTGGGCTCAGGGCTGGATGTCATCACACACGGTGTCTCTCCCCCAGGATCCGGCTGCAGAAGCCAGGATGAAGGTGGCCTGCATCACAGAGCAGGTCTTGACCCTGGTCAACAAGAGACTAGGTCTCTACCGTCACTTTGATGAGACAGTCAATAGGTACAAACAGTCCCGGGACGTGTCCACCCTCAACAGTGGCAAGAAGAGCCTGGAAACGGAGCACAAGGCCTTGGCCTCTGAGGTGGCGCTGCTGCAGTCCAGGCTGAAGACGGAGGGCTCCGACCTGTGCGACAGAGTAAGTGCCTGCCGTCGCCGTGTCACCCGGCTCCTTCCTGCCTCGCCCAGCGTGGCCTTGCTCGCCGCTGGCCTGTGGGGTGGGTGCGCCCAGTTATGGCCGCGTCGCGTGGTGCCGACCCTTGGGGTGGAACGAGATTTGGGCTCTTGGTTGTGAGCTGGATTTGGAGGAAGTGCTGCTGGCCTCCACAGCACTGGTGTTGAGAGCAGCTGCTTCCTCTCCTGGAGGCCAGACTGGACAAGGCTCCAGATTGCTCGGGCTGCAGGGAGAAGCACCCAGACTTAGAATTGTGGGTTTGACTCCAGGCTCTGATTCAGACTTTCTGAACCTGAGCAGGTTACCTAACTTGTGTGCCTCAGTTTCCTCATCTCTAAAATGGGGGAGCTGTTAATCCTTACTGAGCTCACAGCGGTCATGTGAAATGAGTTAGTGCATGTGAAGCGCTGGGAACCCTGCCTAGGATGTGCTGCATGAGTTCTTGGTGCCTGTAAATGAGGCTGAAAGCCCCCGGGGTGCCCCTCTCCACACGCCCCCACCCACTCCTGCTCCGTCTCTGCACCCCTCTGTGAAACCACGTATCCGTGTGCTTAAGTATTTATCGTGCGTCAGCTCCTGAGGGTGCGATGCCTCATCTGTCGTCACTGCTGTTTTCCAGTGTAGCGTCGTGCCTGGCTTCATGGCTCCCAAGTGTTTGTTGAGTGTTGAATCAATGTGGCTATAAAAGGCCTCAGCCTGACACCCAGTTGGTGATAACAGGAGTCGCCCGCCCGCGGCCGTTGGCCCTCTGCCCGACCAAATCCCTGGCCAAGTTTGGCCGTGGGAGGGAAGAGAACGAACGTTCACTGAGTGCCTGCACGTGTCCGGCACTGTGCCGGGGGGTGTCGGTGTTTCCACACTTGGTCCGTACAGTCTCTCCGCATCTGGGGCCGGGGGTGGTGAAGGGACTGGCTCACAGGGGCCAGAGCTTGTGGGAACAGGCCTTACAGGGGGTGAAGCTGGCCTCTCCCTCCACAGCAGCCCTTCTGCCCTGGGCGGCGGGGGGTGGGGGGGGTGTCTGTGGGGCGGGGCCGCGGAGGACACTCGAGCCCTGCCCTGCTCTTGCCTCGGCCAGGTGAGCGAAATGCAGAAACTGGACGCGCAGGTCAAGGAGCTGGTACTGAAGTCGGCAGTGGAGGCCGAGCGGCTGGTGGCTGGCAAGCTCAAGAAAGACACGTACATCGAGAACGAGAAGCTCATCTCGGGAAAGCGACAGGAGCTGGTCACCAAGATCGACCACATCCTGGATGCCCTGTAGCCCTGCACTTCCAGAGGGCAGGGTGGGAGTGGTGAACATCAAGGCCAGCAAATGCTGGCTTCTGTATTTTGCAAAAGGCCTTCAAGGAAGAAAGAAGCCAGGCTCTGCCTCAGGCAATACAAGAAGTTTTTGTCCCTAAAATGTTCTTTAAAAAAAAAAAACAAAAAAACTTAAATGTTTTTAAAAACAAAATATTTTTGTGTTTTGAACAAAGAAATTTTTGAGTTGGTTTTGTTTGTTCTGAAGCCTAGGATATTCTTTCCACCTGTAAGCCCCTTGTTTTATGCCCTTCTAATTCCTGATGTTTGGGTATTTTACAGGCGTGTGTGTATGTTTTTTAAAGCATGTGTGACCAAATGAAAATAAAGCTGGAACGGTGAACATCTGTTCTGTTCTGTTGAACGCCTCTCATAACTTATTTCTTAACTTTGGGGATAGTACTTTTATCAAGTGCTTTTTATCCATTAAATAATGGATTCGCTCCTGAGAGCAAGTCTGCATGGCAAGTACTGGTTACATTTTACATGTTAGAACACTGACGCCACAAAGGTAAAGTGGCCTAGGTAAGGTCCCAGAACAGAGTGGTGCGGTGTCACAGTGCTTGTGTCACGGGCTCTTCTGGGCACTAAGGAAACAATGAGCAGGGCAGAGATGGCTCTTGTGGAGAACAGTCACGTGATCAACACAGACTCATAGTCACAAACTGATAGAACCCTGTAAGGAAGAGGGACAGGGTCCTCTGATGGTAAATACAGGAGAGCACTGGATGGGGAAAGTTTCCCTGAGAAAGTGGCATAGCATGTGCCAAGGCCCTGGGGCTTGAGGACCTGAAGGGAGTCCAGAGAGTGGGGTACAAAGTGTATGACACAGGGCTGCAGAGCTGGAAGAGCCCAGACAAGACAGGGCTTTACAGGTCGGCCCAGGCTTTTGGCTTGACCCTAAAGTCAAGGGAAGACCGAGCCGTGTATGAGAGACACGCTTAGCTTTGATTTTGGCTGAAAACGAACTGAAGGCTATAAGTAGATGTGGGAGAAGGCCTGCCAGCCTGCTGTAACCCAGGCAGAAGATGAAGGCGTGGGCCAGGGTGGTGATGTAGGGACACGGATGGACTGGAGAGACTTATGTGGGGGAATCGGCTGCTGAGTGATCAACTCCCTCCACTCCACTCTCCTCCCCGCCTAGGGTGGACGCCTTAGCCTCACCTAGTGAAGTCCTGCTCGTTCTTCAGGAAACAGCTTAGGTACTGCCCCCGGGAAGCCTTCCACGCCCTCTGGGACCCATCCTGTCGTGCTCTCTTGTGGTACCCTGTAGCCGTCCTCCACATCTTCCAGCGCTGTCGGAACGCGCGTGATCACTGGACCAGCCCTGATGAGGCAGAGGTCTCTCCTGATACGCTCACCCTCGTGTTATCAGCTAGATGTTCAAATCAGCGTGTGATACCCAGTTGGTGCCTTCCATCTTGGTGGGGAGGGTGGCAGGATGGCTGTGCCATTCACCTAATGTGGGGAAGTCTGCACGAGGCCAGTTTTGAGGAAGACGATGATGAATTCTGTTTCAGACCTGGTGAGGGGGTGTGTGTGCCTGAGCCGCCCGGTGGGACCGTCCGTGGGAGCTGGATATTCGGCGTGGAGACGGCTGCGGAAACGGCGAGCTGGAGGCTGCGGGTCCACTGCCGGGGAAGGGTGTGGGGTGGTGGAGACGCAGGACTGAGTATTAGGGCCCCAGGGTGCCGCGGCCGCCTGGAGCACGACGCTGCGCGGGTGCGGCAAGGGAGCGCAGGACCGCGTGGACTCGGGCAGTGTGTGTCTCGAGTCTACCAAGAGGAGGCTGTGGGGTTTCGGAGCGGGTCGTTGAGGTGGTGACTGCAGAACTGCGTGGCTGGGCGGTGGGGACGGGCGCGGGACCGCGGGGAGGCTTCCCGGTGCAACTGACAGGTTGAGGATGGACGGGTTCAGGTGTGTTAACTGCCGTCGCGGAGTGTCCGGTGGGAGTGGGAGGCTGAAGAGGAAATGATGGAGGACAGTGTAAGGGCTTGAGGCGGGGGGCGGGGAGGGTACGGAAGACGCTCGCTCCAGAGCGGGGCTGCACGACTCGCGGTCCCACCGGCACTGTGGTCTCGGGGAGCCTGGGAGACCGACGGGCGGTGTTCGGTTAGCCCTCGGGAGGGAACAGGTGACGGTACCTCGCGGCCGCTCCCTCGGCCTTAATGCTGGCTCCTCCGAAGAGCTTCTGGCCGCGCCGGGTCCTCGGGTTCCGCTCTCGAGGCCGCAGGCGGGGCTGCGCTCGGCCGCGGCCCCGGGCTGCAGGGCGGGCTCCCCTGGGGCGGGGGCCGCCTCGGCCGGCTGTTAGGCAGCTTCTCCTCCAGCCTCCCCGCCCGCCTAGTTCGGGTAAATCCCTCACTTCGGAGCAGGGAAGGGAAGAACCGCGGTTAGAAACCGAGGGTCGTGCCGGCGGGCGCCCTCTGCTGGGCCGGCGGGCCGCGCGCAAGCCGGGGAGCAAGCTGCGTGGCGCCCTCGCGACTCCCGGAAACCCGCCGACACTACACGGGCTGCGCCGGGTGCGCAGGCGCGGAGGGCCCGCCGGGAAGACGCGGCTAGGGGAGCCGCGCATGCGCAAGGCCGCACCCCTGGTGAAGCCGAGGGCTCTAGCGGTGGTGCCACCTAGGGGCGGGAGCCGGGAGTCGCTGCCCGGCCTGGACCAGACTTGCGCTGGGCCGGCAGGAGCCCGGGCCTCGTCCATCACCCCAGCGGGACCCGGGCTAGGCCTGCGCGCCCGCTGCCCCAGCTCCGCGCATCCCCAGCTCTGGGGCGCGGGCCCCCCTGTTCCTACCTGGTCCTGGATTCCCTAGTGGCCAGCGGGGCCTGGTTCCCCCTCCTAAGCCCGGGGCGAGGGTGGACTGGCCTGGCCCGTGGTGCACGGCGAGGTGCCCCAGACACAGACACGTTCACTGGTCGAGGACCAGCCTCCTCCCTGGGCCCACAGTGGGGAGTGGGCGCTCCTGGGCCACGTGCGGTCTAGGCACCCAGGCCAGCCTGCTATCCAGCCCATCACCCGACCCCACCGTCCAGCCCATCACCCGACCCCGCCGTCCAGCCCATCATCCGACCCCGCTGTCCACCTCGTTTTCCAGCCCCGCTGTCCAGCCCCATCGTCCAGCCTGCCTCCTCCACGGATGGGCCTCGAGCTGCCCACGGCCGCGGGGGGTCAGAGGGAGGAAAAGGTGGCTGAAGAAGAGGGCCGTGTGTCAGTCTCCCTCTCCATTTGTCTTGGAGGCTGACATGGAGAAACCCCAGAGGGCCAAGTGCGCCCTCACAGTTTCACCACAAGTATCCTGGCCGGGCGTCTGGCGCCGAGCTGATAGTGCAGCCCGGCCGCAGCCCCGCCGGAAGCGCTGCCAGCGGTTGGGGCCGCGGCCCAGACAGGAAAGGCCCCCGCGCCCGGCCCGCGGCCTCACTACGCCGGCTGCTTCCCCGACGGCGGGGCCAGACCGGAGCCCAGTGGCCGGGGACCGGGACCCGGACCTGGGGACCCACCTGTCACCTGCCTGGAGGTGACACGGAGGGAAGATGGAGCCTGCAGCCTGGGCCTGACCTAAGCCAGTGGAAGGGCGTCCTCTCCCTCCCATGGCCGAGCCCTCGTGGTGCCCCCCACCCAGCTGTTTACATTCCCATCGTCCCTGCCGTCGCTGGTTCCATGGTCACTGTGACAGGCCCAGAACCAACTGCAGGGAAACAGAAGTGAACAGAAGGCCACGGTATTGGCCGTGGGGAAGAGCAGGCCGAATGGGACACAGTTAAGAGGAGTGGTCAGA
This sequence comes from Globicephala melas, assembly GCF_963455315.2. NCBI lineage: Eukaryota > Metazoa > Chordata > Mammalia > Artiodactyla > Delphinidae > Globicephala > Globicephala melas. Next base: position 1,688,350 of record NC_083324.2, on the reverse strand, counting down.
GGGCCTGGAGGAGTTGCAGGTGGGGATGGTGGGGAGGGAGGAGCCCAGACTCCAGCCCCCTTTTTGCCTTTCCTTCAGGAGGTGAAATCCAGAAAGGTATGTTTTAAGATGAGAAAGACAGGAGCCCCTTTCAATGCTGGAGGGAAGGAAGGAGGTCATGGGGAGGGAAAGGTCGCAGATCCAGGAGAGAAGGCGCTGGTCAAGAGAAGGAGTCCCGGACAGCAGGACTGGATGGGATTGAGGGCTGAACGGGGATTTCAAGGGAGATCTCTGAGCAGTTGGCCGTGCCTCCCCCCAGCTCCGTGGAGGAAAGCGGCGGAGACCCCGTCCAGCTTTGCCTCCCAGGTGACCTTCCCGACTCCCCAGGTGGCTGGGAGGCCCCTACCTTACACCAACCGGCACTGCTCTCTGAGGTGCAGCGACTGCTTCCTGCCCCAGCCCAGGAGCTCGCTCTCTGCGGGGCCGAAGAGGCAGCATGTCGAGGCTGCAAATGATGCATTTCACAAATATCTTTACTCTGTCTCAGGCACAGTTCTAGACACTGGGGATACAGCAAGGAGGCAAAGTGCTGTGCGACTTTCAGGAGGACGAGAAACTAGAAAATAAATCACTGCGGGCAGTGCTATTGAGGAAATAAAATAGGGTGATGTGATCAGTGGGGTTAGCCTGCAGGCTTGGGGAGGCTCGCTGGGAGAAGGAAGCAGGCATGGAGAAGGCGGCGGCAGGGTTGACGCTAGGGCTCAGCGAGCTTCCCGAGTCCTGCTGCGTTCTGCAGGCGTCTGCTGTGCTCCACCCAGCCAGGCCCTGGTGGCGGCAGAACCTCCTGCCTCCAAGTCTTCTCTCGGGGTGCCCCCCGCTGCCTCTCCTTGGGCAAGCGCCTTCCCCTCCCCGGCCTGAAGTCTTCCCGCACAAGCCCCTGTCTGAGGGTCCTTCTGCCCTGACTCTGGGATGGATGCTGGCCCAGCCTCTGTTGAGGAGGGAGGAGACATGGGGCTTTGTTTGTTTTGCCAAATTGTGGGCAGCAGCGGGGCCAGTTGGAAGGGGGAGCCTCAGACCTGCCTGGGCTTGAGTCTTGGTTCTGCAAGTCACTTGGGTCCTTTGCACACACTTCCTGACTCAGGCTACAGACCACATAATACCTGCGTTACGAGGGTGAAAAGTGTGCAAGCAGGCGTCTTGACAGGGCAGTTGTGACTTATTTGTGTGTGTGTGTGTGTCGGGGGAGGGTGTCGGGGCCCTTTCCAGGCTTGTGACTTGCAGGTCCTGGCAGAGCTGGTCTCGAAGGCCCGTCCCAGGGTGGCCGTCCTTTGGTTCTAGGTGCGCAGCCCACCTGTTACTCAGGTCTCAGAGCCACCGCCTGTGGACCTGGCACAGACAGCAGCCCTGCCGCAGGGCTCTGATCTGACAGACGTGGACACAGGTACCCGGAGACATGGCCTTACCCAGGGCCCACGGTGCAGGCGCGCGTGCACCCTGGTGAGGTATGTGGCGTGTCTCCGCGCGTGTGTGTCCACTTGGCTCTAGAGCTCACTGTGTTTCTTGCTGGTCTCATTTGTGTCAGGTTTTTGGGTCGATTCACGTTGCCGTGTGTACATCTGGGATGTCCTGTCCCGGAGTATCTTGCTGTGTGTCCTCTGCCTCTTGACTACCCAGCCTGCAGTGATGTGCCGCCGCTCTGCAGGCTGGGTCCATCTTCCGTCTGCCCACAGGAGGCTGCAGGGGGACGGGGAGCTCACAGGCTCTGCCAGCATGGCCACGGTGTGCCCCCTTCTCAGCCGTGTCCCCCCTGCTCTGTGCAGTTTGTATCTGCTGAGTCCCTACAACAGACCTGGGGGGGGGTGTAACTCATTTGCATTTCCGGTGAGAACAGGACCCCAGGGAGGAGAGGTGGATCTTCTGGGGTCACACGACCATCAGGCAGGTCAGGCGCCAGGCTGGCAGCAGGGACTTGCAAGATGACCGGTACGTGCTGCCGCCCGCCCAGCGCTGGGAGCTGCGCCTTGCCTGACCCAAGACGGGGGCGCTGCTGCCAAGTTCCTGGCTGCTCTGAGGTATCGGGGTCCCCAGAGAGCAGCCATGCCTGCTGTTGGAAACGAGAGTCTGGTGGTGCAGCACCTGAGTGACATGAAGAAACCCTGGGGCAGTGTGAGTCTCACACCTGGCAACACAGTATCTCTTTACAGTGACTTTTTATTTAGGCAAGTGAAACTGGCTTTCCGCTACGGTAGGGATGCAAACTTTCATTTGAAACCGAATTAGGCTAGAGACCCAGCAGAGTAAGGAGGGTGCGATAGGCAGAGAGCTCCAGGCGGGCTGCTGGGGTGGATTGCTGGCTTTGCCACCACTTAGCTGCGTGACCAAGGACAAGGAGCTCAACTGCCCTGTGCCTCGATTTCCCCATCCGTAAAACGGGGTCATATTCATTCCTAACTCTGAGACTCATTGTCGCTATGAGGCTCACAGGAGTTGACAGGCTGGGCGGTGGCCAATAGTAAGTGCCGGGTGGGGTCTGTTGTTTATGGGAACGTTTAGACTGGGGGGTGGGAGCATCTGGCACCGCTGTGAAGGGGGAGTTGACTGCTGACCAAATACCCTCTAACTTAGCTGCCATTGCGGAGGGGAACTGAGTCCCTTTTGTCGTGTGCCACACTCCCCTGCACCCCGGGGACACAGGAGCAGCTGAGAGGCGGTCCTCTGGGAGCCTGGCCTCGGAGCCTTGGGTCTCAAACATAGGATGGGATACTCCCAGGATTGCTGTGGGTGCGACAGGGACCCTCTCCTTGACCAGATTCCAGTCGGGGTCCTCGGAACCCTCTTCTCACCTAGGCCCCGACTTTCGGGCTTCTGTGTCCCTCTCTGCACTGTCCCATTTTAGCAAGAATCCTGCTAGGTCAGTTTAGCTGGAATTCCCCCACCCTGGATATCTGATCGGTTCCTCACCCCTCACCTGGTGTCTGATCACCTGGCCCACCTTCAGCGAGAATCCTGTGAGGTTGGTTTAGCCGGAAACCCGGTCCCCCGGTGTTTCCTCTTGGTCATTTTCTATCCACTGCCCCCACCTGCTCCTTGGCGGTAAATTCCCTTTTCCTTGTTGTGTTCAGGGTTAGGCCCCATCACTCTCCCACTGCAAGACCCCATTGTAGGGCCCTGTTGATAACAGTCTTCCTTACTGTCTTTAACAAGGGCCTTGAATAATCTTTTCCTTGGTAGGGGTAATGGGAGACCATAGTTGTAGAGCATACAGTGGGCTCTCAATAAATGCTGGAGTCTCACTTCACCCCCCAGGCCGGCCGCTGGACACCCGTCTGGCTTCCTGTCGTCCTTCCAGGGGCGTGTTCTGTGGCTCTGGACAGAGTTACTGCTCGGTGTTCAGGGCCTGGGTTTCCCCTTTGCAAAGTGGGGCAGCTGGACCCCGACCCCTGAGTGGTGAGCGAGGTTCAGGTAAGGGCTGGACTCGCCTCTCTTTGCTCCAAAGACCCTCCGAGGCTGGCGGGGACTGTGACCTCATTGCCTCCAGAGGGCGCCCCTGCCCAGGAAATCCACGCTTGTGCCCACAGGAGGGCCGAGCAGCCCAGGGCACAGGGGCCACACGTTTTGTGCCGCCTGCGGGGGCTGTGCCCCGAGGAGCGCTGTTGGGGGCGCCGGATTCTACTTTGGAGGGTGAAGCAGCATGGTGCCTGCCGACGGGTGAGGCGGCGACCACCGGGTCCTCTCGCACACTCACCAGCTGTGTGCAGCCCTCTCTGCCTCGGTTCCCCACCTGTCACCTAGGGTTGTCACTGGAGCTGCCTCACAGGCCTCTGTGCAGATGGAACGAGCCGATGGTGGTGGAGCTCTTAGAGGGGTGGGCTCTGGGTACGTATCAGCAGTTATTACTGGGCGCCTGTTCCAGGCGAGGTCCTGCGGTGGGAACTCGGATCCTCATACCCCTGGGTCCTCACGGCTGCCCCACGGGTGGAGGGTCCTACCTGGCATCTGGAGGTTAGGGAGAGTCAGCTCAGGGTCCCGCCTGGTGAGTATGGGTCCCATTGGGATTCGGGCCCAGTGACCGGCTCCCAGTTGGGGGCTGGTCATGCCACATTGCTCAGGCCTTTGCAACAACCAATGCTGCCGACCCAGGCTCCCCTGAGAGCCCGGGACACGCCTGTGGGCAGAGTGCCCGAGGCGGCCTCCTGGACTCTGGGTGGCAGCTCTGGGCCAGGTCCTGTGGGGACCTGGGGACGTCCTCAGGCTGTGTTCCCTGCTCTGGAACTGCCCTGTGGTAGCTTGGAGGCTATGGCTCGGTGCTGGAATAGGTGGTCTGGGAGATGGCCTTCCTGGAGCCCAGCTAGAGCCCACAGCCCCTGACATGTGCCAGGCTCGTTCCTCCCTCTGTGTCCATGCTTGATCTGTGCCCACCACGTTGACCCCTCTCATTCAAATCCTCCGTATCCGTCAAGATCCCACCGAAGCACCCCCCTCCATAAACTCCATGAACCTTATCTGGTGGCTGATAGCCACTGATTTCCTTGGCCTGCAAGGAAGCTTCCCTCCTTGTCTGCCTGGAAAAACTCCTATTCATTCTCTAAAACCCAGCGGCCAGCATTGCCCCTGGGAAGGCTTAATGCCACTCTCCTCCCCTCTTCTATATGGAGACAGTTACTGCCGCGCTGGGCTTTCTGTACATTTGAGTTACAGTGTCATAACAGTATCGCTGCGTTGGTTTGCATTCAGATTCATCAAAAAACGTATACTGTATTTTAAAAATTGTAAAAGTAATACCTGCTCGTGGTAAACATTTAAGCAGATCAGGAGTGTCGAAAGGAAAAGTGAAAGCTCCCACCTTCTTACCAGCCCCCAGGGGCCAACCTCCCTTCCAGGGGAAAACTTTGTTAGCAATTCCTTGTAAATTCCCCAGGAAACTCTGCACGTCTGCAAAAGAATGTGCGTGCTGTTTCACTGCTCTTTAATGATCTGTCTCTGTCCACCATTCCATGCCTACCTCCCGAGGCCTGGGATGGGGGCTGCCTTACGTGGGTGCCCAGGGCTGCTCAGAAGATGCTCAGAAGATGTTGCTAGGGCTGGTTTTGCGTCCTCATGACACCGATTGGCTGCGTGTAGCCTGGGATCTGGTGAATCACCTTGTTGCTGGACGCAGATGTGCTTTTCTTGCAGAATGTTATTATCACTATGGGAAGCTGAGTTCGTCATCCACATTTAAAAGTCAGGAGATATTCCCTAAAAGTTTGAGGTGGGGCCTGGGCTCAGAGCTTCCAAAACAAAGCTGGAAATATAACTTCAGAGTGGACTCAGAGATTTAAAGACGGAAACCCAGTTACCCACAGAGCAAACTAAACATACCAGTGGGCCTTCGGTTTGCCGTGTCTGATGGCTAGCACCATCTTTTCTTCTGAGAAAAGGTTTTATTCTCTTTTTTCCCTAAAGAGAGGGATACTCCTAATCTCAGAGGACAGGGAGACCCGTTGCATGAATGTGTTTTGCTTTACGGAAAACCCACTGGGCTGCCCTCAGGCTTCTGGTTTTCCGGAGAGGAGAGGCGGTGTCATCGGCCCGAACCCGTCGACCGCTGTGAAGGGGAGCCCTGACCATGGTGACCCCGGAGCCACTCCGGGCCTGCCCTGCTCCTGTCAAGTCCGGGCCTGGGGTCGCTGCCCAGCCGCTGAGGTAGAGGGCTGCTCTGCAGCACTGGCAGGGGGACCCAGCCAAGCAGACGCCCCCATCCCCTCCCCTTCCAGCACATTGGCCAAGGAGCTGGCAGGGCCTGGTGGAGCCCCGGTCGGCCTGAGGCCCCCGTGCTGGGCACGGAGGCTCAGGCGTCAACCCAGCCGTGGGAAGCTTCCAGGCCGAGGGGGTGTCTGCCGGCTCCCACCCCTCCCCATGCGCAGCGAGGGCCAGCTGGGCAGCGAACCGGGGCTGCCGTGCTGCTCGCCCGGCCCCGCACCTTGGCCTCGTCCCACTCGGGGTGCCAGGGCTGCTGCTGCAGGCCGGGTAGCCAGGCCGAGGCTGAGGCGTGGTGCAGGCTGGGCCGCCCTCCTGCCTGCTCTGGCCGAGGCCCCGTCTGGCTTTCCTCTCCCGGCGTGCCCCCCACCTGCCCCTGCTCCCCTGTGGGGGCAGCGGGAGGCTGTTGGCAATTTGAGCATTAATCTCTCTGCCTGGGGCCTCCTGGTCAGGTGGTGCTTATCAGGGCTCTGCTCCTGTCAGATGGGCCTTCCGGAGCCCGTGGGCGAAGGGGGGCGGCGGGAGCCCCTACTGCAGGGCCTGGAGGCTGCCTCGCCATCCTTGGCCTTCACATCCCCTCCCCCCCGCCGCGGGCCGCCTTCTTTACCACATCAGGATACAGAACATTGCATGAATTCCGGTCTCAATGGAATTATTTCAGAATTCTGGTCAACCGCAAACTCGGGGTATTTCACAAACTATCTATCACTGCTGTGTGGTGGGCAGAGCCTGGGCCCGGGGGCCGTAACGGATGCAGGGAGGCCCGGTCCACTGCCTGCAGGGGCGGCGAGTCCCCGCCCATCTTGCTGTTCCCCCGCCCAGTGGCGCCCGAGGTCCTGCGGGCAGATGTCCCCCGTGTCTGCAGGGGGCTCAGGCCCAGGGCAGGGGCTCAGGAGAGGCAGCCGGGGCCAGGCCCTGGGATGGGAAGGGTGGACGGGGGAGAGGCGGTGGGGGAAGCAGCCAGGTTTGGGGTCCACTCTGCGATCCACCCCCTGCTGCAGTGGGACCCCGGCACGTGCTCTGTGAGTCTCCGTTGCCGCAGCTGGAAGTGGCTTTATGATGCTCACTCCTCAGTTCGATGGCCCCTCGGAGACAGTAAGACTCCAGCCCTCGTTGATTCCCTTAACACTTGTAGGACTGTTACGGGGACGCACCTGTAAAGCGCCTGCCTCGGAGTACTGCTCAGCGAGCTATAGTGACAGCTATAGTGCGAGTGATGATAGTAGCAGTAACGATACTCGCCATAGTGACAGGAGTCACCGTAGCAGTAATTCTGCTAAAGTCCCCCCCCCCGCCCCGCCGACTTGAGGTCATGCTTACGACTTGGGGAAATGGAGAGACCCCGCTCTGGGGATGGAAATGCATGGTCTGTACATTCCCAGTTTCCCATTCCATGTCGTGCAGACGGGGCCCACAGATCAGCCCCGCACGCTTTCCTTCAAGCCCGGACGGTGCCTCAGCGCCCTCCTCTCAGTGCCCCGCCAGCACTGTCAACCCACCAGTCTGCGCCCTTGAGAAGAAGCTTCTTTGTTATTCTGGCCCCAACTGATGGGAGTGAAGAGTGGCTGGGCAAGGGGTCCCCATTCTGCTTCCTGCTCCCCCGAATCCTCCGATAGGTCTTGGCCCCTCTGCCAGTAGGGGGTCCTGAACAGGGCAGGGATTGGAGGGCCAGTCACATCTCCTCTGCAGGCTTCCCGCCAACCACGAGTGAAGAGGCCTGGTCTGGGTGGGATGCGATAGAGAGGCCCAGGCTTGGCTGGCACAGGACGTGCTCCCCACAGCGTCCAGGATTCGGGGCCATTTGCTCAGCAAGGCGCTCCCAGGCAGCACCGCCCAGGCTGGGCTGGAGCACCGGGGGTGATGCAAAGGTCCAGTGCCAGGCCCAGGGCCAGCGCTTCCCTCCTGCGTGGGCCCGAGGGGAGGACAGGGCCTGCGGGGGCCACGTGGCCGCATGCCCAAGCTGTGGCAACGCAGTTGGCAAGGCCCGGCTTGGGGTCCCAGCCGGCCACGTCGGGGGCACTGGCAAGAGTGACAGAGGCAGCGTTTGAAGTCAGGAGGGTCCCAGCAGACCCAGGTCCCGTCCTTGTGGCAAGTCCCCAGGGCTCACTAGGCCGGGGCCCACCCCCTTTTCTATTTTCTTGCTGGGATGACCGCCCCACGCCCACTGCTGTCCTCTGAGTGCTTGCCTGGCTGGTCCGCACATCTTGGGCGCAGATCCATGGCTGTGGGTCTTCCCCCAAATAACAGAGTGTGTGCACCACACAGCCGGCAGCGTCTGACTCCTTCCCTCTGTTTTGGAGAAAATGGGAATGTCAGTTATATATATGTATTTTTTCCAAAACAAACAGCTTTTTCTTGAAGTATAGTTGTTTTACAATGTTGTATTAGTTTCAGGTATACAGCGAAGTGATTCAGTTATATATATTCTTCTTCAGATTCTTTTCCATTACAGGTTATCATAAGGTACTGAATATAGTTCCCTGTGCTATACAGTAGGTCCTTGTTGCTTATCTATTTTGTATATAGTGGTGTGTATCTGTTAATCCCAAACTCCTAACTTATCCCTTCCCTGCTTTCTCCTTTGGTAACTATAAGTTTGTTTTCTATGTCTGTGAGTCTGTTTCTGTTTTGCAAGTAAGTTCATTCGTATCATATTCTAGATTCCACATATAAGTGGTATCATATGGTATTTGTCTTTCTCTGTGTGACTTACTTCCCTTAGTATGACAACCTCTAGGTCCATGGACATTTAGGTTGCTTCCATGTCTTGGTTATTGTGAATAGTGCTGCTGTGAACATAGGTCATGAGGTTGGGGACAGGCTGAGGAAGAGGACGCTCGGAACGGGGTGGGGGCGCTGGTCGAAGGCAGGGCGTGGGGAGGTGAGGCGGTGGTGCAGGGAGTGGGGAGAGGGCAAAGGGCCCTGCAGGGGGCGACAGGGGGTGCAGGGCGGCCCTGTGGCACCGGGTCTTCCCTCCTGGGCGGTCACCTGGAGCTGGAGGCCAGTGCTTCGGGCGTTCCGTGGGAGAGTTGTGTTTGGGCCACCCTGGGGCTGGAGGATGCCCAGGCTGGCGCTGGGGAGTGATGGGGTTTGGGCAGAGCCGGTGGGTTGGGAACGATGGCATTGTTATAGCTCCCATTGTTATCACCGCTAATAGCAACTGAGAAGGACTTATTTAGCGCTGGTGCCTTCACCTTTATTAACGCACTGGCTGCTAGCAGCAACCTTACAAGGTAGGTACTGTTATTGTCCCCATTTGAAAATGAGGAAACCGAGCCAAAGAGATGTCAGAGACCTTCTGGAGACACTCGGCCCGGGAGCGGAGGAGCCGCCAGGGGCCTAGCCCGTCCAGCTCCGGAGTCCTGCCCTTGGGGACCGTGGGGAGCCTGGAGTCCTTAAGACACATCAGGTTCTAGGGTTGCATCAATTTAGTCTGAATTATCAAACTAACATACCACTGCAGAACGTTTGCAAAGTAACAGGAACAAAATGAATAAGCAAAACCTTTGCCCTCACAACTACGTGCCCTCCATGACCATTGGACGTGTTTTTGCCCAACGGACGTTTTCATGAATGTAACTTTCCCTCCCTCCCTCTCTCCTCTTTTTCTTTCTTTTTATGCCTTTCTGAGGCTAGATTTCCAGACATAGGTGAACAAGGCAAGGGGGATAAGTTAAAAAAGTTTTCCAAATGGTTCCCGGCAGCTCTCATGCGAAGCCCAGCCTTAAACAAGGGAATTCCCGTTTGTGGAGACTGCATGTGGGGTGTCACAGATCAGAAGCTTATCTTAGATCACTTTTCAGAAGTTGATGGGAAATGCCGAGGTCCCAGGCGTCATTATCGCTATGGTCATCTGCACTGCGTTATCTGAGGCCATTGCAGGAAGCGCGAGGGCCCAGTAGAGACCGACATGGCCAGACTCAGCCTTGCCTTGGGACTTCTCTTGAGACAGATGCACACCACGGAGGGCGAGTGTAGACCGCACAGAGGGACAGTCCTAAGCACATGACTGGGGACAGGGGCTGGGGCCTGGACCTCTGCCGTGTCAGCTGTGCAGGTGGTGGGCTCCAGGAGCTGCCCTCTGGGCACACTGTACTGGACGGGGCCCTGGAATGAGCAGTGCACAACCTTGACAACCTGATGAGGCAGCTCTGGCCGAGCGGGTAACGCACGTGGTGAGCAGGAACAGGACGGTGTGTGCAGGTTGACTCCACGTGCATCTTCTTCGTGTCCGTAAAGTAACACCCATGGTACTTTCTATTTTCCAATTTTTGATGGAGCTGTGGTACCACGAACCATGTCTCCACCATAGGAAGAGCAACTGTGTAAAGGCCTTTAGAGACGAAAGCAGTATCTCAGCTTCAGTGTCAGGGTGCGACAGGGAGTGGTGGGGACTGTGGCATTGGTGAGCACAGGTGCACATGGAGGGTGTGTGGGCCAGGAAGTGTTCTTTAGGGTTAGGAACTGCGGCCCCAGTGAGGCCTCTCCTGTAAAGGGACATGCTGGTGATGTTCTTAGGTGAACAGTTTTGTCTTTCTGGGTGTTTCCTCCTTAAAGGGAAGGGGCTCTAGGAAACGGTGGGAGGGACGCCCTCAAAGACTACAGAATCCTGCTCCATCAATCTGATTTTCCGAAAGGAAGGAAAATCTGTGAATATTCTTTTTTTTTTTTTTTTTAAACACAGGTTGTTGCACCCTGGACACCCTGTTAACAGCTTTCATTTAATCATTAATCTGTATCACTCTCAACGTCTTTCCATGGAGCTCTTTTCCATTCCCTTCCTTTTAAAATCCAAATATGTTTTAAAGGGTGACACATTCATGTGATCTAAGATCCAAAAGGTACAAAAGCCCCCTCCCCCCACTGTCCCCAGTTACAGTCCGTAGAGACAGCCAGCATCACTGGCCCCTGGTGAGTTCCAGAGACAGCTCTCCTAGCTAGGAACAAGCGTATGTGTCTATAGATACTCTTTTTATTTTTTTAATAAATTTGTTTGTTTATTTATTTTTGGCTGCATTGGGTCTTCATTGCTGTGCACGGGCTTTCTCTAGTTGCAGCAAGCAGGCACTACTCTTCCTTGCGGTGTACGGGCTTCTCTTGTTGCGGAGCACGGGCTCTAGGCACGTGGGCTTTGGTAGTTGTGGCACACGGGCTCAGTAGTTGTGGCTCACGGGCTCTAGAGCGCAGGCTCAGCAGTTGTGATGCACGGGCTTAGCTGCTCTGTAGCATGTGGGATCTTCCTGGAGCAGGGCTCGAACCCGTATCCCCTACATTGGCAGGTGGATTCTTAACCACAGCGCCACCAGGGAAGTCCCCTAGATCATCTCTTTAAATTGAGATGTAATTGACATGCAACATTATATTCATTTCAGGTGTGCAACATAATGATTCAATATATGTATACCTTACGAAATGATCGCTGCAGTAAGGCTAGTTGACACCTATCCCCACACATAGTTACAGATTTTTTTTCTTGGGATCTTTCTTTAAGTTCTACTCTCATAGCAGCTTTCAAATATGCAGCCCAGTATTACTAACTATAGTCACCATGTTCCACATTACATCCCTAGGACTTATTTATCTTATAACTGGGAGTTTGTCCCTTTTGACCCCCTTCACCCATTTTGCCCACCCTCCCATCCCTCACCTCTGGCAACCACCAATCTCTGTTGCTAGGAGTTCAGGTTTTCTGTTTGTTTGTTTGTTTGTTTTGAACATTTTACATATACGTGAGATCATACAGTCTTTGTCTTTCTCTGGCTTATCTCACTTATCATAACGCCCTCGAGGTCCATCCGTGTTGTTGCAAATGGCAGGGTTTCCTTCTTTTTTACGGCTGAAGAGTACTTCTGTCTCCCCGCTTCTTACACCAGGCTTCTGCACCTTGATTTTTTTCCCTGAACGACGTCTCTTGGAAACCCACCAGTAATGAGTTTTTCCCTCTCTTTTACAGCTGTGTCACGTTCCGTTGTGATGTAGGCATCGTCACTTGTTTGAGCCATCTCTTATTTGTGTCTGTGTAGGCGGACTCCTGTGTCTCTGGGTGCGTCCCAGAGAAGATCAGAGCCTTCAGTGGTGGGATGCTGGGCACAGGACAGGCACCGAGAAAGCACTGGGGGCGGGGCTCCGGGTGCTGCTGGGGGCACACGTCCCCACAGAGGTCAGGTGCCCGGAGGTCCAGGGGTCTCTGCCCAGTTGTCCGGGGGCGGGGGGGGGGCGGGTATCAGCGTGCTTCCTGCCCGTGACATCTGCAGGTTGGTGACTCAGATGCTCTTCAGTGTTTATCTTACTTCCTTTTTGCGCTTCACTTTTTCCAGCTTCTCCTTCTTACATCCTCCCACCCGGTGATCAGGACCAAACCTGAGGCCCTGTGAGCACCTCCAGGGGCTAATGATTAGAAAAAGTCGTCCTGAACCAGGACTGTCAGAATCGAGGTTCCTTATTGGGCTTATTTCTCGGGACCTGGGAGCTGAGGAAATTTGGCTAAGCTTTCCGATTTGCGATCTTATGATCAGGGCCTGGTGACGACTTCTGCGCTTCCTGGGGAGGTGGAGATAGAGCCACAGTTCTGCTTTGACAGTTGATGAATTCGTGTGAAATTGGCAACGGCTCAGGCCTGCAGAGGCCAGCTGGGCTCCAGCCTGGCGTTACGTTTACCTCTTTGATTATTTTTGGTGATACGGGTTTTGAGAAGGGAAATCAAATGCCAGTAGTTTCGTGGACATCCTTAAAGCGGCCTGTGTTGTCGAGTCAGGGAATATTTCTGTGAAGCTGGAGTGCTACCCTCCAGCTCAGGCCCCGGGAATGGTTTGAATTTGGATTCTGGTTTATGCCCAGCATGCGTGGCAGGGGTGAACATAGCAAAATCTGACCCTTGCGTTTGGTTATGGGCCCTTTTAGGGTCTGACCTTTGAAAGTACCAGGGATGGCCTCTCCACTCGGTCTCAGCTGACAAGGGCACCTCGACAAGGTTTCAGAGCAGCTCACTAGGGCCCCCTAGTGACAGCATAGGACCCTGGCTCCAGGGTCCTCCCGGCCTGGCAGAGGAAAGTCCGTGTGGATCTGTCTCCAGGACTCCAGCCTCCGGGACAGAAGCCTCAGGTGGACTCTGCTTCCCACCCGGCCTCCCTGCCCATCCCAAGCGTCCCCTCATCCCGCCCCCCCTTCCTTCCCCTTCCTCACACTTAGCTTTTCCTCCAGGCCCAACTCTCCCCCACAAGGGAGGAATCTCTGTGCCTCCCTGTGAGGACTAATCTTTCCTCACAGGCCCCTCCCCTCCCCTCAGGGACCACGGGGGCATGAGGAGGGCGGGGATCCCACTGATACTGCATGCGGGTGGGTCTCAAACGCAGACTTTCAACATTTTCCCTGAAAGAGGTCAAATACCAAGAGGGTGAGAAGACGGGCCACGGACTGAGGAAACCTTTGCAAAAGGTTTACATCTGGTAAAGGGCTGTTGTCCAACATACACAGAGGGCTCAGTAAGAGCCGTCTTCTTCTCACTAAGAAGGCAAACAAGCCAATTTAAAAACGGGCAAGAGGCCTGAACAGGCACCTCACCAAACAAGACCTGCGGATGGCAGGTAAGCACGTGGAAAGATGCTGCACCTGATGTGTCATCGGGGAAAGGCAAATTAAAGCAACAATGAGGCACCACTGCACACCTGTCAGGATGGTCCAGATCCAGAGCACTGACATCGCCAAGTGCTGGCGAGGACGTGGAGCAACAGGAACTCTCCTTCGTTGCTGGTGGGGAGGCAGGAGGGTGCAGCCACTCTGGAGAACGGTTTGCAGGTTCTCACAAAACTATACATACTCTTGCCACACTATCCAGCAACCATGCTCCCTGGTATTTACCCGAAGGAGTTGAAAATTTATGTCCACAAAAACCCTGCATGTGTATGTTTATAGCAGCTGTATTTATAATTATAGAGGCCACCAAGATGTCCTTCGGCAGGTGAATGAATATATAAACTGTGGTCCATTTCACTACAACAGAGTGGACTGTTTGTTATAATCAGTGAACCTACACCTCTTTAGTGAAACAAGCCAATCAGAAAAGACTGCAGACTGTGTGATGTCAACTATACCTCATTCTGGAAAATGCAAAACTGTAGAGGCAGTGAAAAGATCAGGAGCCGCCAGCGGTTGCAGGGAGGGAAGGATGAACAGGTGGGGCCCAGAGGAATTTAGGGCAATGAAACTATTCCGTATGATACTGTCATGGGGAATATGTGTCCTTATACATGTATCAAAACCCAGAGGATGTACGTCACCAAGAATGAACCTGCGTGTACGCTGTGGACCCTGGGTGCTTATGATGTGTTAATGTGGGTTCATCAATTGTAACACATGTACCACGTTACAATTCTGTACTTTCCACTCAATTTTGCTATGCCTCTAAAACGGCTCAGAAAATAAAGCCGTTTAAAAATTAAAAGCAAACAAAAACAAAAACGAGGTTGAACACAATTGCAGAAACGCACTGACAGGGCTGAAAGAAGACGCTGTTCCTCACTCAGCGTTTCCACTGATTCGTGTTCCACAGTTGCACTCACTCCTTAGAGCGACTCCAGGTTAATATACACGTACTTCAGGACTTCCCTGGTGGCGCAGTGGTTAAGAATCCGCCTGCCAATGCAGGGGACACGGGTTCGAGCCCTGGTCAGGGAAGATCCCACATGCCGCGGAGCAACGAAGCCCGTGCGCCACAACTACTGAGCCTGCGCTCTAGAGCCCGCGAGCCACAACTACTGAAGCCCGTGTGCCTAGAGCCCGTGCTCCTCAACAAGAGAAGCCTCCGCAATGAGAAGCCCGCGCGCTGCAACGAAGACCCAACCCAGCCAAAAATAAATAAACTAAAAATTTAAAAAATATGTATATGTATACACGTATTTCTGTAAATCTTCTCATCACCTTGTGTGAGCGTAATCACGGGGTGGCATATTTTAATTTTTGCCATAACAGCTGTAGTGAGGTGAAGGGGCCCTGCTCAGTCCCTTTCACAGCCCAGTGTGTCCGGCCCTCGGGCCCTTCTTCCCCTGTCTCCCGTCGGCCAGCTTCCCCTGCCCCGGAAATGCCTGGCCGCCCGTGTTTGTCCTCTTGGGGGCAGCCACCGCTCAGGGAAGGGACGGCCCAGCCCCGGTGCAGCTGCTGGCGCCCTGGGCCCCATCTTCTACATCCAGGGCCGGCCTGGTGGCCTTTGAAGGGACAGTGGCTTGGGGATGAGCCTCCCCCCAAAAGCAGAATTCGGTATAACTACACGGGCTCGTGGCTCTCCCGGCTCTCTGGGGGGTTGTCTGGTGGCTCCGGGCCTGGCCTCAGGGACACAGCATTAAGTCCCGACGGTCCCCTGTGTACAAGCAGCAAGCGTCCTCTGGGAACCCTGGGAGCTGTGTCCCAAGGCCGCTCCCTCCAGGAGCGAGGGACCTTCTAGAACACTAACAGTGAAGACAAGACAGAGCAGCGTGTGACGAATTGTGTAAATAACAAAGATTAACGCCCCAGCAAAATGCTTCTGTAGGTGGAACCTAATTTGGAGGTAATATAAAAGAAGTCTAAACTCGAGGTCCTTTGTGAAAGCAAGGCTTCGATAAAAAGGACCCCTGACCTCACGGCCCTGCCCGCTGGGTTCCCACAAGAGCTCTTGTCAGGGGCTCGCGCTGGACGCTGGACACTGGACATCCTGCAGGCCTCCCCCCAGGTCCTTCCCTGTACCTGGGATCCCGCAGGGCTGGAGTGGGAGGGAGGAAACCAAGGAAGAAGGATGGCTTCTTGGAGCCTCCTGAGGACGAGGGTCTTGGCCTCCCAGCCTCTCCGCCAGGCATCACGGCTGGAGGACGATGGACACAAAGCCACCATCTTCAGACGCCTCTTTCTTCCGCCAGCAAGGAGTGCCTTGGAACCCGGCTTGGCAAAGGGTTTAGCTCTTGCTAAGCCACAGGGATTGAGAATATATACTTTTAGTTACAAAAGTAATACACACTCAATGTAAAAAATCAAAATATACCCAAGTGCCTATGATAAAAAGTGCAAGTCCCTCAGCCCCCTTCTCCCACTAAATCCTGACTCGGCAGAGGTAGCCCCAGGCCACGGTTCGGGGAGAAGCCCCCCACATGCCTTCCATCCACGTGGACACACACAGGTCTGCCTCAGTCTTGAGGGTCCCCAGGGGGGGTCCCCTGTTGGGCTCTAGTTCCTCTATGAATGGACCCTGAGAGGGTCAGTTTTTCACTCCAGTATTGTTTGTAGCCTCATTGCCGCCTTCTCCCAAGAAAAAAGAAACCACTGTCATTGTCCCCATCGGTGGACATTTAGTGGTGGCTACTGTGTGCAGGACCTTGTGCTTTGAACGGGGACATGAAGCAGGATGCAACAGGACCCTTGCTGTGAGGGCTCGGCTGGGTGGACGGGGTCACACCTGAGCCCCACCTGGTGCTGTCCGGGGAGGAGGGAGCGAGGAGGTGGGGTGGTTGACCGCGGTGGTCCTTGGGAAGCAGGAGGGGAGGGGTCACCGGGGCTGGTCGGCAAGTTTGGGCCGGGGGTGGGGAGGGCGCCAGGGTGGGCGGGCCTAACCCTGACCGCGACAGTCCCAGCAGGGGCAGAACGGAGGTGGCGCGCTTGTTATCTGGCCTTCCGCAGGGCTGCAGGCTCATCCCTGCATCGTGGTGGTATTTTTCGTTCTTTCTCTCTGGCGCTCTTTTTTTTTTTTTTTTTTTTTTTTTTAATAAAAATAACTATGGAGGGCTCAAGACGCCTTTCTTTCACGACATCCCAGCACTTAGGTCCCAGCAGCGCCTCGGTGGGAAAGAATGTCCCCTGTCACCGCGGCTGCTTGCCTTTATTTGAAGTGTCTGGCTGAGCTATCTCCCCGTGACATGCTTCTTTCAGAGCGAATTATTCATGCGCCCCGGCCCCCCTCCCGCGCCCCCAGCCGGCTCCATCCTCCCGCAGGTGTGAAGACAGGCCTGGCCTTTGTGCTGAGGGGTGCGCCCCCCTCGCGCTCCCTCCTGGATCCCCTCCAGGCCTGTCAAGGCTCCCTCGCTCCGGGCTGCGTGGCGTGTAGGGCTGACGGCCCCTGTCATCCGGGAGGGCTGCGCGGCCCCCTCACCCGCCCCTAATCTCCCCCTCCACAAAGGGCAGCCCGTCACTCAGGGGAGCGGGCGGGCCTGGGGCCGGGCCCGCCGTGGTGCACCCACCCTGCCTCGGGCTGGGGGAGGCCAGGCCAGGGGCAGGGGCCCTGGGCACAGAGCAGGAGCCTGGGGCCATCTCGGGCCACTGGAGTCAGGGAGCTGAGCTTCTGCTGGGCCAGTCCTGGTGGTCCCAGCCGGCAGTCAGGGTGCGCTCTGGGTGCTGGTCTCAGGGCCAGTCCCAGGAACAGGAAAATGACCTACGGAGACAGGTCGGCGTCCCCATCCTCCGCCGGACCCCTAAACTCTTCCCGCGTTTCTAGATGGACGTGATGTCAGTATGATCAGGCAGGAATGCAGTAAGCAAACCGGGACTGGCCGGGTGCCCGCGGTCAGCTGGTTTGCCTCTTTGGCCTCGGTCTCCTTGTCTGTCCGATAGGGAACCAGCTGCAGGGGGGCATGGAGAGACCCAGGGACCACTGTGCCTACGGTAGGTGCACGCTGCTGTCACTGGTACGGCGCACAGGCTTACTCTGACCTACCCAGGGTTTAGTGCCCGTTACTAACGTGGGAACGTGGAGATTCCACATAGAAATCTGGCCACACAGGCTTACCTTGCTTCAGGGTCGCAGCAGGCTCTCCTCACCCACTGCCCCGTACTTGCCTGCGGCCAGCATCTCCCCGTGGGGTGCTTTGCCTGGACCCTGGAGGCATCTGAGTTTGCAAGAGAACCCAGGGCCCCGGACAGACTTGCGCTCGAACCCCAGCACTTCCGTTTACGACCTGGGTAGTGGCCTCTCTGAGCCTCAGTTTCTTCGTCTGTAAAATGGGACCCACAATCCCCATCAAAAGGGGAGGAGCGTGTGTGCGTCACCTAGCCGCTCCAGGCACGGGAGTGGGTCCTCCACAGAAGGGAGGACATGGTCTGTGAAGGTTGGTGGTCCTTGTTCATTACTGGGCCAGTGTGGCATGTACCCCAGGCGGCTGAACTGCCCCCCGTGGACGGGGGCTCAACGGCAGCCTGAGCCGCAGCCCACAGGCCAGCGTGGCAGAGAGGGCAGCCGGGGGCGTCTGGGGAGGCTGTATCTGTGCAGAGGGGGCCCCCTCCTGAAGGCCCCCGGGTCCGGAAGTGGGCCTCTCGGTGGGAAAGCAGGTGCTGGCACGCTGACCCCGAGCTCCCACTGTAAATTACCCACCCGAGCAATCGGGAACGGAAAGTGCTTCCTGTCCCAGCCACGACAGTGGACAATAAAGGCAGCCAGCCCGCTGGGCCCTGGCCCCTGACCTCAGAGGCTTCAGGAAGGAGTTTCCAGCACACACACACCTGCGCCGTGTTGAGCGCTCGGCACTGTTCTAAGCCCGAAGCTGAGCTGGGCCCCTTTCTCTCAGGAGCCTCCAGCTCGATCTGGAGCGGAGCCCAAGGAGCCTTCCCTCCACCCGACATGCCATTTCCCGGGGAAGGAGAGCCTGGATGGCACGTGTTGAATAAGCTCCCTCTGGCTCAGGTTCACCTGATGTGCGCTCAGAAAGCCCCTACTGTGCGCAGGGCCTGGACCCGTGCCAGCAGATCACCAGGGGTTTCTCCTACGCGCTGTTGCCGGTGCAGAGCAGAGCTCGGCGTGCGCGCGCCCCTCCCCGGGCACCTAGGTGTAGGCAGGCCCCCAGGTGATACGGCCACGGGCAGGTTCCAACATTCTCACCTCGCTGGGAAGCTTAAAGGTGGGTACAGTCTAACATCACCAGCGAGGAAGGGCAAGTCATTCATTGCAGGAGTTTCTGAGCCCAGAGAGACTCATTTCGTAAGCAAGACTCTGGCCTGCATCGTTTCCTTGGGCCACGCCAGCCCCGGAGGAGGCCGGCTCCTTGAAGTGAAGTGAAGGCTGAGGTTCCCGTAGGCTCGAGCCGTGCCAGGCACCCCTGTCACTTCCCAGGCTGTTACCCAGGCCTGTAGTTTGACTTTAATAGACAGTTAACTTTGGGAGCACAGGTCTGAGTGCAGCCACGAAGCTAAACGCCATTCTGCCCTGCTGGGCAGGCACACACTTGGTCTTTTCCGGAAAAATGGCCCGGTGCCATCTTAGAGAAGGGGGGGAAGACGGCCCGCATCCAGCCAGAGGGAGCTGGGAGGTCGGTTCCGAAAGGTTTGGGCAGGAATCGGGCCTGAGGAACTCTCCTGTTTTTCCTGCAGAAAATCTGAGCTGCGGGTGAGGCCCTGGGGGCTGCCCCGAGCCCCAGGACGAGGCAGTGGGTGGACTGGCCTCCTGGCCCCGGGTCAGCCCTGCGGCCGTCCAGCTCCAGGGTGAGCGGTGCTCTGAGACGAGTATGTCCTGGAAGTTCCTCCTTAAACAAGGAGCCCGTAGCTGCTGTGGCGCGCAGGTGGGGGCCAGTGAAGCCGGGGGCTCCGTTCCTCTCTCCAGGTGGCGGTCTCACAGCTGGGCTTCTTCCGCTGTCGGCCCTCGGGGGTCCCGCGTGAAAGACCGTCCTTCCTGTCCTCCCCGTGACCACTGATGAACCACTCTCTCTCTCTCTTTCCTTTCACCGATTGGCCGTTGGAATCAAAGAGCCCTCTGGTGACTCAGGCGTTTCCCATTGCCCTATTCGAGCATCCTCTACTCTTAGCACTGAGAGTTTTTCACGTCCTATTTGGAACTGATAGGAAACCCTTTCATTGTTTCACTACATGGATATTAGCGCTGATGAAGGAAGCGTTCCATCAGATAATCGGCCACTGCAGGGAGCTGGTTTCCAGCGTGAGTCCCCCTGCATCAGTGCGTCCCCGCCACCCGGTGACCCCGACTCACAGCCCCCAGGGCACCCTCGGCCAGCTGAGAGACACAGGGCTCCGGGGCTGAGTCTGCGCTGGCACCCAGCACCCCTGCCCCCACTACCATCTGAAGTGCTGCCCTCTTCTCCCCTAGAGAGAGAGCGATGACAACGCTGGTCCCCGAGTGCCGCCCGGGCCAGGACCCCTCGGCCACCTGCAGACACTTCCTCCCCTCCCCCCCAGCACAGTTGCCAGCCGTGCTCCTCGAAGCCCTGGGGTCCTGGACATACCCGCCCCCGGAGCCCTCCAAGCTGCTTTCCTCTGATCTATTTTCCATGCCCACTTTCTGTGTAAGACCTTATTTGAACAAAGGGTTCTGCTGCTAAAACGTTGTTGGAAGAACCTTTGCCTAACCACAACTTTCGAAGCTAGGTATTTGGTTTTGAAATTAGATGTTTGCAGATGGTTTGACTAAAGCCTGGCTCTTCCACTGGACGGTCCACCGTGAGGATGAGGCTGTGTCTACCGTGTTCACTGTGGTCTCACCCCCTCCGACCTCCGGTGCCGCCTCCGCCGCACCCTGGTGGTTGCTCAGTAAAAATCCCCTGAATGAATGAATGGTTGTCACCTTCCTCCCCGTAGTAAGAGATGAGGATCTCAGACTCAGAGAGGGTGAGTGATTTGCTCAAAACACACAGCAGGCTCTGAACCCCTGCTGGTGAGCACCCTTGTCTTCCTGGGAGAGGGTGCATCAGGGGTGAGCTTCAGGCAGAGCCAGGTGGCGGGGGGTTTTCCCCAGCTCTAGTCTCATCGCTGGTAAGAAGGGATTTCCCCTTGACAACCTCCGTCCCATTTTTCAGAGCTAAAGTGACAAGCCATGTCCAGTCCCTGCTGAAAGGTGCACCCCCCCCCCCAGGAAGCACCTGTGCGCTTCGGTGGAGCCGTCTGGGAAGGAGCTGCACCAGCAAAACGGCTGCCCTCTCGGCCGCTCTCGGCTGTCCGTCCGTTTCGTGCCGGCCGGGGCGGGCTCTCCCAGCTCCCGACTCCACACCCCAAGTACCAGTGACTGAGCGTGTGTGTGCCCGGCCCCGTGCCGGCACCTTACAGACATTATTGCCCATCCTCAGGATTAGACCTACACACACAAGCATGTCTGTGCCCAGCGCAGAGATGGGAAACTGAGGCCCAGGGAGGCTGGGTGACCCGCTGGCGTCACGCAGACCTGCTGACTGCAAACCTGGGTTCTCCCAGCCGCCCAGCCGCCAGACACCCCCGCAGGCCAGGTGTCAGAAGGGCTTGGGGAGCAAGTGAGAACTGCCCCCAGGAAGGTGTGTGGTGACCCCACTTTCCACGCAGGACCCTCGAGATGGCAGGAAGTTTGCCCAGGGCCACACGTGCAGGAGGTGGCAATGCCCGTCCGGCCGACTCTTCTGAGACCCCACACCATGCCCACCACCAGGGGCCAGCCTTTGGGTCCAGTTCCCAGCATGGCTGTCCGGGCCTCTCACTGGTGGCTCTGGGGCTGGTTCCCGGTGTGGAAAGTCGGCCGTGCTTCCAGGCCGGCGCTTCGTCAAGCAGCCGCGTTGAAGACGAACAAACGTCTTCCCCCGCCCCCACCCCCGCCACGACGTCCGCTTTCCCTGCATTGTTTAATGGCTGCGACCGTAACCGGCGGGGTCTGTTCTGCCACCGCAGATGCCTGGTGGTCCATCGGGCGGGGTGGGTCAGCCAGGCTTCGGGGGCCTCCTTGGGCGCCCACAGCCATTTAGAACTTGTTTATGTGGGAAAGCGGTTCTGCCATCCAAACAAC
This sequence comes from Globicephala melas, assembly GCF_963455315.2. NCBI lineage: Eukaryota > Metazoa > Chordata > Mammalia > Artiodactyla > Delphinidae > Globicephala > Globicephala melas. Next base: position 1,666,929 of record NC_083324.2, on the reverse strand, counting down.
AGCCATAGGAAAGAATTTTAGGAACACAATTAGTGCATAAATTGGGAACTTCCTGTCTTTGTTGGGGTGGGGGGTTGGGCACAATCGCTGGTTTTCAGCACTGAAGTGAGATAATGCGTTCAGAGGCCTGGAGACGGTGCTTAGCGCACCGCACCGACTCAAAAAGTTGTCGCCCTCATATTATTGCTATTACTGTTATCGTTGTTTCGCATGGAGGCAAAGGGTGTGTGGCTCAGGATGGCAGAGCCGGGATCGGGGAGCTGTAGGTGGTACATTTCTCCTGACGAAAACGCTTCCTTATCCATCAAGGCTTCAAAACTGGAACGCCCGGCAGTGAGCTCCCCGTCACCGAGGGTGTTCAAGCAGAGGCTGTTGAAGGAGGGGACGCACAGCAGCCACTGAGAGAAATACCTGTCCCGGGGTAGGCCCCTGACCCGTGCTGATTCCGGGTGTGACCAAATCCCTCCCACGTGGCGTTACACCTCCCTCGACTTTCCTCTTCTGCCAGCACAGCTACCATGCCCTGAGCACTCACTGTGAGCCAGGCACGGCTTCAAGCGATTGACACACAATAACCCGTGGACGGGTGTTGTCACCATGTCCACGGCACAGAGGGCGAAGGAAGGATCGGAGGGGTGAAGCCACCCACCCAGAGTCGCACAGCGAGTTAAATGCGGAACGAGGCTGCTGTTTGCCCGGAAGGGTCTTGCTCAGGAGGGAGTCAGTCCGTAGACTCGCACGTTGCTTGGCTGCCGGGTGCCTGAAGTCCAGCTGCGTCCCCTCCGTGGCGCTGGCGGGTGGCAAGGGAGGCCAGGCTGAGGGCTGGCGGGAGCGTAAGGCCCTCACCAGTTCCGGGGTGGGGGGGGTCTCCTTTGCTCTCACCACACCGTCTTCTGTCTCAGCAGACCCTACTGAAATAGCCCTGGGAAGTCAGTTCCCCAGCCCGGCGCCCACCGGCCCGGTCCCCGAGCCTTGGGCTGGTGGGAAGTGTTGTGACTGAGGCCACATGAACAGCGACGGGAGGCCAGGCAGCAGCTCCCCTGGCCCTGCCTCAGTGGCTGTGACTTTGGGCAGGTCGGTCAGGCTTTCTGAATTTCCCCTTCCTCCTTTCTTTTTTTTTTTTTTTTTGTTTGCGGTACGCGGGCCTCTCACCGTTGTGGCCTCTCCCGTCGCGGAGCACAGGCTCCGGACGCGCAGGCTCAGCGGCCATGGCTCACGGGCCCAGCCGCTCCGCGGCATGTGGGATCTTCCCGGACCGGGGCACGAACCCGCGTCCCCTGCATCGGCAGGCGGACTCCCAACCACTGCGCCACAAGAGAAGCCCCTTTCCTCCTTTCTTAACATGAAGGGTCACTAGAGATTTCCCAGTAGCAGTTCCAACACCAAGTTTCTCTGGCTGTTAGGACAAGAACTAGAAGTGGTATTTTTATCAGTGGGAAAGTGGTTAGGACAGTGCCGTCATGAAGAGAGATCTTGAATGAGGCTGAATGTACGGAAGAGGCTAAGGTAGCCACCAAGATTTCTCCTGAGATCCTAGAGCTTCAGGTGTGAATACAGCCCTCCCTTTGGTGAGAGCTAAGGGGTGAGGACTGTGTGGGGCTGAGCTGGCTGCGGGGGAGGGGAGGTGCTGGCCCGGGCCGTGCTGAGTCTCTCTTCTCCAGGATCTGTCTTCTGCATCATCCCTTCCCTGTCATGTTTTGAGGCAGGGGCTTGGCTGTCAAACCTCCTGTAGTGATGTTGTCTTAACCTGTGATTTGATTTTGGACCTTTGGTTCCCATTTAAGTATATTTCCTGTAGTTAGGACATGCTGTCACCAAGTGGCTGTGCTATTTCCATCTTGCCTAATTGCTCCGGGGTTTAATGGTAGCTGAGGTTTGCAGAAATTGAAGAAATTAGCTTAACAATTTGTGTGTGGAAACAGAATTCTGCATTTAGCATTTTGGCTGGTAGTTACCAATTGTGCTCTTAATACTGTCTGCCTTTAAGAGTCCTTACTAGCAAACCTCTTCCCTCCAATTTTCATCAGTGGAGATACTCATCATGGAAGAGAACCCTTTGGGAATGAAAATAAGGTACTCCTTCTGGGGGATAGGAAGCCATGACTCTTTCCTTTGAAAAATGAGGCAAGAGTTTTGCTTCTTTTGTAAAGATGACTGAGTGATTGGTACCAACCTTTCCACTGAAGGCGATTAGAAAAACCAGGCAAAGGAAAACGAAACAAAACAAAGCAAAATGCCTGCTTGAAGGCACTGGAGAGCTAACAACATCGTGAGGAATTACTGGGCCAAGAACCTAGTATAAAGTAAAAATTCCGAAAAAGTGAGTTCAGCATTTGGGATCACCTTCTCCTTGAGGCTGTTTGCTGATTTCGGCAGAGGGTGCAGGAGCTGAGCAGTGCTTTTGTCAGTGGGGGAATGAGGAAGGGAAGAGCTAGTGAGGCTGGTTCAGAGCCTTGAAGCAGCACCTCCGGGACCGAGGGCGACCTGCAGGCAGACCTCCACCAGCCCTGCAGGAGCTGCTGCTCAGTCTCACATAATCTCAAACCCCAAGAGTAGATTCAGAGTTTAGGGTCTAAGGCGCTAGAAAAACCTTTCTGGAGGTATTTAATACCTTTACACACCTCTCTGAAGGAAGATAACAGCATTTGAGGCCTCAAATAATTTCTCCCAGCAATGTTTAAAATTTTAACATCAAGCACACGACGAAAGTAACCAGGCCAGACAGAGAAAAGACCACACGAACGAAACTAGGAGGAACAACAGACAACAGAAAACAGACGAGGAGAAATGGCTAAAGCCAGAGCTACAGTGGGAGGTATTAATACACCTCTTACCTCTCTCAGTAATGTGTTGAACAAGCAGAAAAAACTCAGTAAGGATATAAAAGATTCAAATAACAGGATCAGTGAACTTGACCTGTTGGACCTGTGTAGTACATTGGACACACAACTACTGTAGAAAACACTCTTTTCAAGCACACGTTGGAAGTTTACCAAAAATGTACTCATACCGGGAGGCAAGTCTCAAAAAGTTTCAAGGAATTGGAATATTACAGGATGTGTTCTCTGAGCACAATAAAATTAAGTTAGAAATAATGATTTAAAAGAAAACTAAAAAAATCCTTTTTTTAAGAAAAATGAAATGTTACCCATTACACAGACAGTCGTTTAATTGAAATGTTATTAATGCTTACAGTAGAAAAGTTCAAAGTTTTTGCAGTAATAAAACAGTACGTCCTAAAACAATCTAAAGATTATGGAGAAGTATTTGAGTGTGTCTCTTTATTTTTTATTATTTTAATAAATTTATTTATTTATCTATTTTTGGCTGCATTGGGTCTTCGTTGCTGTGCATAGTCTTTCTGTAGTTGCGGAGACGGGGGCTACTCTTCGTTACGGTGCACGGGCTTCTCATTGCAGTGGCTTCTCTGGTTGCGGAGCACGGGCTCTAGGCATGCGGGCTTCAGTAGTTGTGGCTCACGGGCTCAGCAGTTGTGGCTCACGGGCTTCAGTAGCTGTGGCTCATGGGCTCTAGAGCGCAGGTTCAGTAGTTGTGGTGCACGGGCTTAGTTGCTTCGTGGCGTGTGGGATCTTCCCAGACCAGGGCTCGAACCCACGTCCCCTGCATTGGCAGGTGGATTCTTAACCACTGCACCGCCAGGGAAGTCCCGAGTGTGTCACTTTAAATCTGACTAAAATTTCCAGATGTTAACTAAGCACAAGATATGAGGAGTAATTCCATCAAAAAGAAAGAAACTGAAGAAAAAAGTGGACCCAGGTAAAAATGAATCAGCCTGGGGTCAAACCATTGTTTCTTTGAATACTTCCTCTTCCTGTCTCTGAATTTAAGAATATTAAGTGATTTTTGCTTAAAAAATTAAGCAAAACAACAACAAAAACCAAACCCCAAACCATAAAAGCCAAAGAAAAAACACTATGGCAATAAAAAATATATCCTGAGAGAATGATATATAAAATACCAAACATAAAAATGTGTGGAATGCAGTTAAAGCCATGCTTAGAGGGAAAATTATAGCCTTAATACATACATTAGAAAAAAGGGGAAAGGTTGGAAATAAATGAGCTAAGTGGTTATTTCTCTTCCTTTCTGTTTTTTTTTTTTTTTTTCTGTACGCAGGCCTCTCACTATTGTGGCCTCTCCCGTTGTGGAGCACAGGCTCCAGACGCACAGGCTCAGCGGCCATGGCTCACGGGCCCAGCCGCTCCGCGGCATGTGGGATCTTCCCAGACCGGGGCATGAACCCGTGTCCCCTGCATCGGCAGGTGGACTCTCAACCACTGCGCCACCAGGGAAGCCCCCTTTCTCTGGTTTTTAAGTCACATTGGGAGAACTTGACTTTACAAACGGGGTGTGAGGTCATGCTATTTTTGCATCTTGCCGGAATGAGGTTTAACATTTTTGTATGACAAAATGTTATATACATCACTGCAGAAGTCCTCGTCTAATTTGACATGTCAACGGCATTTAATATGAGGATCACTCTTCCGTTGTCCTAATTCTTTCTTGTGACTCTTTCTTCACTTGGTTTCCAGGCAGTGCTGAGCAGGAGCCAGCTCATATCAGCTTGCAGGTGTTGACTGTGTGCCAACAGCCTGTTCAGTGACACCACAATGGTAGCTTGAAATGAACCATGGTGGGAGTGCTTTACCATAGAAATTGGAAAACACTACAAGTCAGTACATCTGTCTATGGATCTATCATCCATCCATCTATCTATCTCTCTATCTATCCATCTATTATCTATCTATCTATCATCTATCCATTATCTATTATCTATCTATCATTTATCCATCTATTATCTATCATCTATCTACTATCATCTATCCATCTATTGTCTATCATCTATTTATCATGTATCTATCTATCATCTATCACCTATCATCCATCTATCTATCTATCATCTATCTGTCTGTCTACTATCTATCATCTATCATCTATCTATTATCTATCTGTCATCTATCATCTATCTATCAGTCATCTCTCATCTATCTGTCATCTATCATCTATCTATCATCTGTCTATCTTCTGTCTGTCATCTATCTGTCTGTTACCTCCGCAGCGGGCAGGCTCACCAGCTCTGGAAGCGCACTCTCTCCTGCCTCTCCTGGCCTTTGCTGGCTGCTCTGAGTCAGGCCCCGAGGCTGGCTCCTCCTGGTTTTGGAAAGCTAAACTTCAGCCCCAGGACTCAGTCCTTAGGCCTCTCCTCCGTCTTACTCACTCTCTAGGAAACTCACTCAGTCTTAGGTCTTTAAACACCCGTACACACTGGTGACTTCCAGATGAATCATCTCCAGCCCTGATATCTCCCCTGACTCCAGACTCGTATATCCCACTGCGGATTCCACGCTTTGGGGCAGGCGAGATTTGCGGGGCCCGTCAGACATCCAGGTGGGCGTGGGTGACTCCCCTGAGCAATGGGGAAGATGGAGTTGCTGTCAGCCAGGATGGGAGTTCCGAGGGAGGAGCAGGTCAGAAGGTAGGAGAGAGGCAGCTGCCACATGGAGCTGTTAGGATACCCGGAGGAGGACGGAGCTTCAAGTCACATGATTTAACGTTGGAGGTGTGAGACAGGTACCTCGGGGTGAGGGAGAGGGTTTAGGACATGGATGTTTGTTTAAGTGTGTCTTAGTGTAAGACTTAAAAAGTGATAGTGACATAAAGGCTTTCTTTTAAAATACTTTCATTTTTAAAAGCAAGCCAGTGGAAAGGATAAATAGTAAGTTATGATAGTACAGGTAGGTGCTGGACGGATGCAGCAACAGTGTGAAGGTGGTGTGACAGTGACCGAGGTTTGGGAGCCCCGGGATGCAGGCACCAGATAAAGGACATTAGGGAAAAACTAGGGAAATCTGAAAAAGTATGGATTTGAGTTAATAATTAACAATAATATAATTAGTTAATGATAAGAATAACGTCAGTGTTGGGTGGCGAATTGTAACACAGGTGCTGTAGTAATGTAAGATATTACTAACGGGGGACAGGGTGAGGGGTACAAGAGAGCTCTCTGTGCTGGCTTTGTGATTTCACTGGAAGATAAAGAGTTCTGGGGAGGAAGACGACAGAGGTCAGGGGCCTTCTCACCATGCCACATCAAGGGTGCCTGCTGTCACCATGTCGAATCACCATCGGTGTTGACCTTGACCACGTGGCAAGGCCGTGTTGTCAGGTGTCTCTTCCTCCTTTCCACGCCCAGCGCTTGGGAAGGATGTCACAGCCCATGCGCTCCCTCCTTTAGTGTGGGACAGCTTGAGCCCTTATTTGAAATTCTTCTGCTCTTAGTAATGTCCTCAATCATTTGCTGATACCAGTGTGGGTATTTATTTTATGTTTGGGCTACTTGACCTTGTTTTATTGTGACAAAATACATGTAACATAAAATTTCCCACCTTAGCCATTTTTACGTGCCCACTTCAGAGCATTAAGAACATTCACGCTGTTGTGCGACCATCCCCACCGTCATCTACAGAACTCATCTTCCCAAACTGAAGCGCTGTCGCCGTTAAACACCAAGTCCCCCTCCCCCTCCCCCAGCTCCTGCAACCCCCAGTCCATTTTCTGGGTACTTGGCTCTTTAATTATGTGAATACATTAGTGGACGTCTTCTTGTTGTGCTTGGTCTTCCCAGAAAACAGGATCTGGGAGGGCATTTGTGCGCAGGACGTGTCTGGGAGTGTTCTTAGGGGTGTGAGAGGGGCAGGGCGTGGATGGCAGAATGGCCAACCCAGGAAGCCGGTGGGATGGCTGGGCAGGGTGGCCGGTCAGAGCAGCGGCCTGTTGGCCAGGATGGGCACTCAAGGCAGGAGGCCACACCGGGAGAAGGCTGGTGGGAGCTGGAGGGTCTCTTAGACACAGGGCTGGACTTCTTTGGGTGTCAGAGACCAAGGCAGATGGACTGTCTAGGGGCCTGATACGCCAGAGACCATGGCAAAGGGACTGTCAAGGGGCCTGATACCCCAGAGACCAAGGCAAATGGACTGTCAAGGGGCATGATACGCCACTGACTGGCTCCACACTGGGACAGACAAGGAGTTGTCTTGTGACTCTCACCAGAAGTTTGAAGACAATTTTCTTGCCTTGAGCTGGAAGAAATCTCCTGGTGTCGTTGTGGGCTGAGTTCTCTCTGGTTCCAGGACGGGGCACACAGTTTGTGGGTGGCTAGAGGCTCACCACCATGGAGCCAGGTGGGCGGGGCCCAGGCTGCCCAGTACCCGTCCCCAACCTTCTGCTCCCTTGGAGCCTTCCACTTTGGAGGCGAGAAAACAAAAGACTTCCACAGACTCCACTGTAACCAGAGGTGGTAGTTTTGGCCCATGATATATTAGCAGCTATCTGCTGGGGGTGGCTTTGAGGAAAGTCTTTCTTTCCTGATAAAAAGAGATGAACTCAACTGGTCCAGCCCTTCCTCTTTCCTCCTTCTCCTTGCCTTGAACATGGATCTATTGGCTGGCGCTACAGCAGTCATCTTGTGGCCCTGAGGAAAGAGAATCCCAGAGATTTCAGTCCAAGCATGCTTCAGCCATTGAACATTTTTGGATTTCTCATTATGTGAGAAAAATCAATCCCTATCTGTTTAAGTTGCTGAGATATTTTTTGTGCCTGAACACAACCCAGGCTGTACCCCAGCCTGTCATCGGCTTAGCCCCCATCACGGTCTTCCTAAAACAGGCATGACTGTGCCCCTCTTCTGCTGGAAATCTGCCCCTTGGGAGATGCCGTTTTCCTCTATCAGATGAACAAGGACGAAGAAAGTAGAGAAGGCTCCAGGCCTGTGGAAGGTGCAGGGGAGACGGGTCTGAGCGTCCTCAGCTGGCGGGACCGTTCATCGGTGCAATGCCTGGGACAGTAACTGACAATGGCTTTCCCAAGTAAAGATGCTTATAAACCCCTTGCCAGCAATCCCACGGGGTCAACTGAGCCCTGTTCCCCGGCCCCGGCCAGGGACGCGCTCGTGCCGGCTGGTGAGGCCGGGCACGCAGGCTGCGAGGTCCGGCCCAGCTGAGGCCTGCGCTGTCGTGACCGCTGCCTGCGGCTTCCACCCAGCTGGACGGGGCTGCAGCTGGGCCCGCCTGACGGTAATGAAGATCACGGCCACCTCGCTCGCCTGCCACAAGCCGGCGGCAGGAAACATTCCAAGAGCACCTGTTTCCTGAGGACCCTGTCAGGGGCTCCCGGGCACCATCTGGGCGCTGCCCCACATGTTGTTTGCATTAGGAGTTTAGAAAAACAATTCAGTTTTGACTAATCGCTCTTTAATTTTTTCAGGCGCATCTCAAAGTCTCACTCCCGCCCCCCCTCTTTCTTTGCCAGCTCTTCTCAGGAGTCTTTAGGCTGCCACACACGCACACACACACCCAACCTCCTATACACACTCACACCCACCCACACGTCCTCTCACACACACACGAACACACAGTGCATTCACAGTTCACTCACACACGCTCACTTTCACATTTACGCACGGTTACAACTCACACTCAACGCACACTCAGACAATACACACACACTACACATCCTCAAACACACACTCACAGGCATACACACACGCACACACGCCTCCCCCTTACACAATTCTGGAGAACGACTTCTTGAAGTGGGGACCTTAGCCCTTGACGCGGGCAGGGGCAGGTCAGCCTAGGGTGTGTGCGGTCCTCGGGACCCGGCATGCAGAGCAGTGTTTATGAACCAGACCCTGGAGCCAGATGCCAGGGTTGAATCCCAGTTCTGCGGCCTTCCACCTCCGGGCAGCCTGTCCACCTGTCCACGCTTCGGTCTCCTCCTCTGTGAAACGGTGAGGTGTGGCCACTGCTGGCGCCTCCGTACAGGCGCAGTGTGGAGAGCAGCGCCCAGAGCAAAGTGCCGTGCGTGTTTGTTTAAAAACGTTCCGACGAATCCAAGTAACATCAGAACACGGTGCTGAAGTCGGCATTTTCCTCCGGACTTTTCTGGTTGCGTAACTGTGAAGCAGTTCCCTGAGGTTGAATGTTTGTCCCCTCATGGAGCCTGGGGCCTCCCGTAAAGCAGAGGAAGCTAGAGCACAGAGAGGTTAAGTTGCTTTCCTGATGTTGCACAGTGCGCTGGAGACCAGGGCAGGTCTGCCGAGTTTCCACTGTGAGCCACCCAGGGCAGGTCTCCAGCACGGCGCCCAGGAGGTTACCATGGCAGGGCGGGGGCGGGGGGAGGAAGGGGGTGGTGGTTATGGCCGGGGTGGGGGACCTAGCGAGGACAGGGGAAGCAGGACATGTGGTCTCCGTTTTAGGCAGTGGGCATGGCTGCAGGAAACAGGGGTGGCCTCAGCAGATCCCACCAGCTGGAATTACACAGCCTGTCCAGCTGGACGGGGCCCAGTTTCCAGGCGGCTCCAGGGAGGGGTTGCCGGGAGGGGGTCCCAGGAGGGGCGGTGGCGCCGGTGGGGTGGAGGGTGCCTGATGGTGGGTGGGTGGGCATCGTGGGGCAGTGCCCAGCCCGTGGCCGGCTGAGGGCTTCCTGGGCCTTGCTCTGGCCGGCCACCCGGACATGGCACAGGCCTCACGGCCGTAGCAGGGCTGCCGTCTGAGAACAAAGCATCCTGCAGGAATTCCGGCCCCCGCCCCATTCCCACCCCAGCGGGCCTGTTCCCAGTTTGGGGGCTTGGAAGTCACCATCAGCATGTAAGATGGCGAGGACCCCCTTCCTCGGCCGACCGGCCCCCGGATTCCACAGCTGCTTTGATGCTCACCTCACCTCTTCCCTTCCTGGCCTCAAAACTGTTTGCCTCTGACCCGAAGGCGGGGGAGGGGTGCTTCCTGGCTGGGCCGGACTGCTGGGCCCAGCCGAGACTCCCAGACTGTTAGAGCGGCGAAGATTTCCTTCCTGAAAAACACACTAGCCTCTGCTTTCTGTCCCTCATGTTTCTCTCCAGAGAGAAACGCCCCCCGCTCACCCCCGGCTGTGGGCCCGGCCCCGCCCTGGACTCCTGGCCACGGGCGAGGGGGCAGTTCGCAGTAGCCTGTGGGCCAGCGGGCCGTCCTCGGTGGGCCAGCCAGCGGGACCTGGCCTCTTGCAGACGGGCACGCCACCACCTGCTAACTAGAACCAGGAAGCCCCTTCTGTGGGTGCCGCCATGCCAGACAGGTGCCGTGACTGCACACAGCCCGCCGTGGTGACTCACAGCCCACAGCAAGTTTCTTACGAGCTCGTGCCCCACTTTTCTCAGCTGCATGTGATTATCTCTTTCCCTCCCCCTCATCCAGTTCATCTGTAGGTCCTGCCGGTTCACCTTCCCCAGACGCAGCCCCCTCGCCGGACCCCTGCCGCCACCCAGTCTCGGCCCTCCCTGGGCCCCCACCTCCCTCCTCGGCCCCCTTTGTCCCAACCACAGCCTCTTCTCCACCTGGCAGGCAGCCTCAGGTGGCAGGATCCTGTTCAAACCAACGTCTCCTCTATGCTCCAAACCCTCCGAGGCTCCCGTGCTGTTCAGGGGGAGGGCCTTCCCTCCCCGGCCCTCCCCGGCCCTCCCCTCTGACCTCAGCCCCCGCCCCAGCCACAGGGGCCTTTCCTGCTCCCCACACCCACAGCAGGGGGCTCAGAGATGGGCATGACCCAAAGTCGACCAGAGACATTCCCGTTTCCTGAAGTAAGGGCTGGAGCTGCTGCAGCCATCTCTACCGGGAGGAGAGTAAAGTCATCGGAGGAGGTGAGCTAAGCTGACAGGTGGGAAGAAGCCGAGCGGGGCAACAGTGATGGTGTCTGGAGCCCTCTTACCTGGGCCTAACCCACCTCTGGGTTTTCCAGGTACTTACGTCAGTGGTGCCCATTTTAATTAAGCCAGTTCAGGTTGGGTTGCTGTCACTTGCCACAGAAAAGTCCTGCTTCATCTAGAATCTGACCTGGAACCCTCTGGAAGTTCTCTCCCTCACCCCCCTCCGTGCCCTCCCCTCCCTATTGTCCGAGAGGCCCCGTTTTGGCCCCTCGGTCTGGCGTTTGGCAACCAGCGGTTCCTGTCTTTGAGTCTGGTCTCCTCCCCGGCTATTTGTCTGGCCCCTGGTGCCAGGTGTGTTTGGTTCCTGCCCTCGTGGGGAACCAGAATTTAGAAGGCCTGAATTTTAACACATTATTCGCTCATTTGTCAAATTAATGGCAAGAGCCTTGTTAGCGAACGTGGCAGGTGGAGGCTGCGTCTGGTTAATCACGGGTTCTGGTTGTGAGAGTTTCCACGCCCCCTCCAGCCCTCCCCTGGGACCCGTCGCCTCCCCCTCCCCCTGCTTGCTCCGTCCTGGCCGTCCCGCCTCTGTGCGCTCCCTGGACTGTCCTTCCGTCACACCCTCCCGTGGCTGTGTCCGCATCCTTCAGTTCCCAGCTCGGTTGTCAGTTAGAAGAGCCACGGCCCCCCTCACCCCCCACGGCCCCGGCGGCTCTGGCAGGTGGATCTCGGTCTGGAGGTGGTGTGACGAGGGCGGGATTCAAGCCGGCAGCCCGCCCACCGCGGCTTTGCCCTCGCACCGTCCTCTCACCCATCAGGCCTGGGCGTCCTCGGTGCCCTATCTGGACAGCCGCCCGCTTGGAGCGCAGGCGGCAGCAAACCAGCCTCCGCGAACATTCCCGCCAGGGCAGCCCTTGCTCCCTGGGGCTCAGACACCAGAGGAGACAGGCCTTCTGCGACTCGTGGGCCCCTTTCCTTCTCTGTCGGGTCCTCTCGGTGCAGTTTTCCGTGGTGTGACGAATGGCCCACCCTGTCATCCCCCACCCAGGGCCCGCATTCTCATGGGTTCGCGTCCTTGGCCTGTGCTGCCTGCCTGAGTCCTGGAGCCGCCTGAGTGGACTGGCTGGACTGGCCTCTCTACCCTGAACCGGTTGCTGTGTGCGCAGAGGACCAGCCTGGAGCACAGGGTCCGGAGGGGCAGGACCCCGACTGCAGGCTGGGGCTCGGAGGTTTTCACTGACTGTTGGCCCAGTGGGTGAGCGGACTCAGGGCTGAACCTCAGGTGCCCAGAGGAGACAGATGGCGGAGGCCAAAGTCAGGTCCTCGTGCTCAGGCTGGGGTGCGGGGACCCGGGCTGGGGGACAAGAGGCCATAGGCCATACTGGGGCTGCAGGGGAGCTGGACCGTTTGCCTTCCTGTCATGACGACCCCTAAGCTGGCTTCCCCTCAGTGTTTGGCAGGGGTCTTGTTTGGAGGGACAAGTTGCCTTGTGTGTGGGCTCGCGTGTTGGGGGTGCATGACAGACGCTGTCAGCCGCCCCACAGCTGCTCTGCTATTTCTGGGTGGTAAGAGCTGCAGCGAAGCAGGGGACCACCCTCTGAGGGATGTTACAGCCTATATCCCTTCGGGTGGGCATGGCCGCGGGCAGCTTCTGGGCTGTCTCCTGTCCCCCTTCTGAACGGGGGCTGGGCAGCGACCTCGCGGGGCCGGGGAGCCGCAGGCAGAGAGAACCAGGTCTCTGACACATGGTGCCGCCCTGTCAGCCCCGGAAGGCTTCTGCCCAGGCTAGTCCTGAGAGAGAAACGACCTCTATATTGTTCGCACCTCCCTCACTCTGGATTTCTCTCCTATATCTTATCTAACTAACATAGGCAGGAGGCACCGCCGGGCCTAAGTGTCATGGGGCACAGAGTGGAGACGGGGCCCTCGGGGAGCAGGACCTGCTCACCCGTCAGTGGATTTTTCCAACCTGACCCCTGCCCCTGACCAAGCAAAGCCCCTGTGGCCCCCTCTCCATCCCTTCCTATGTCAGGTCCCTCCTGGCTGGAAGTGCAGCTCCTCGGACAGGATAACTTGCGGGGTGGGGTGGGTGGGGAAGGCTCAGAGCGAGGGCCAGGTGCCCCCAGTCACTGTCCCGTGAGCCCTCCCACCTTCTCCTCTCTGTCCACGGCCACACCTGCTGGGGGCCTGCTGAGGAGTGGCCCACCATCCCCGTCCTGTCCTCGGGCCCAGAACCTCCTTCCCTCCCTCCCTCATCCCTGGCATGTGCCAGGAAGTGCCAAGGATTCCCCATCTCTGAAAGAAGCCAGCTGCACTGTGTGGTGAGGCCCAGGGCTGCCCGGCCTGGCCTCTCCAGACTGCCCTTCCAGAAACTCCCAGCCCCTTCCTGCCTGGCTTCCTGCCCAAGCCCTTCCTGGAAACTGGGCCCACCCTGCCCCCAGCCCAGGGCGCCAATATTTCCATGGGGTGAATCAGCCAACCTCCCCTGGCAGGGCCCCTCCTTTTACTCACAATATAGGAAAGCAACTTGCGGGCAGCGGCAAGGAGAGTCCAGGCCGTGGCCCCAACCCCACCTGCATCCCATCGCACCCATACCCTCGGCCGAGGTCTCCAAAGCAGACGAAAAAGACAAGGGAAGAGAATCAGAGAATTTCTATGTAAGCCTTCGTCTAAAAAGAGGAATTAGTGAAGCCTTATTGATACAGGAAATGCAGGTAGCGTTGCCAAGTATATAAGGCGTGAATAAATATATGGGTGTTGAGCTGCTCTTACTGACAGGTGCGTAATCCACGTTTGGTGATGGTCCACACGAGCCCCACACCTGAGCCTGTGTCCCTCTGTGGAAGGACCTGGGCCTCCATGGAGGGGGATAGACGGTGGGGGGGAGGCAGATACGAAATTATATAAAGTAATAACTGTAGTAACATGGTGTTGGGTCAAGGAGGAAAAGGGAGTATGACGTAGGACTCATGTTCCTATATCTCACTGGAATTAAGTTAGTGTACATCTGAAGCTGTTGGAAATACCTCAAAAAGATACAGGGAAAGTATCATTAAAGAAATTTAAATGCCACCTTCACTTAATGCAGACGAAAGCAGTAAAGAAGGAATAGAGGAACTAAAGGACAGGATACACACAGAACATATATAATTAGAAAAACAACAGAGACAATCAAAAGCTGGTGCTTTGAAAAATATCAAGAAAATTAGTAGACTTTCAGCTCGATTGACCAAGACAAAATGACAGGAAATTCAAATGACTAGAATCAGAAATGAAAGAGACATTACTACTGACCTTACAGAAATAAAAAGGATTATAAAGGCATCCCATAAGCAATTGCATGCTAATAAATTAGATAACTCAGATGACATGAACAAATTCCTAGAAAGACACAGAATACCATAACTGACTCAAGAATGAATACACAATTTGAATAGGCCTATATAGTAAGTGAAGAGATTAAATTATAATAATAATAATTTTTTAAAAACTGCCCACAAAGAAAGACAGCCCAAGGCCAGATGGCTTCATTGGTGAATTCCACCAAACATTTAAAGAATAATTGATACCTATTCCTCACAAGTGCTTCCAAAACATAGAAGAGAAGGGAACACTTCCCAACTCATTCTATCTGGCCATCTTCACCCTGATCCCAAAAGCAGACAGAGACATCACATGAAAAGAAAACTACAGACCTATATCTCTTGCGAATATGGATGCAAAAGTCCTAAAAAAAAAAAAATGCTAGCAAACCGAATCCAGCAACATATATAAAAGAATTATACACCATGACCAAGCGGGATTCATCAAGAGTGTAAATTTGGTTTAACATCTGAAAATCGATCAATGGAATGGAGGACAAAATACACGTGATCATCTCAATAGATGCAGAAAGCATTTGATAAAAGGCAACACCCTTTCGAGATAAAAGCACAAAAAAACTTGGAATAGAAGGGAACTGCCTCAAGCCGATAAAGGGCATCTACCAAAAAACACACATCACTGACCTTACAGTTAATGGTGAAACACTGGAAACTTTCCCTTTAACTACAGGAACAAGACAAGAATGTTCACTCCTGCCGCTTCTGTTCAGCATTGTTCCAGAGGTTCTATCCAGGGCGATTAGAGAGTTGAATGAAATAAAATTGCATCCGTATTGGAAAGGAAGAAGTAACATTATTTCTATGCACAGATGAAATGATATTGTATGTAGAAAATCCTTAGGAAACCACTCAAAGACTATTAGAGCTGATAAACAAATTCAGCAGGGTTGCAGGATACAAGGTTAATATACAAAAATCAATTGTATTTCTCTACACTTGGAAAGAACAATCTGAAGATGAAACTGAGAAAACAATTCAGTCAACAATAGCACCAAAAGGAATGAAAGGCTCAGCAATAAATTTAACAAAACAAGTGCAAAATGTAGAGTCTGCAAACTACAAAACATTGTCGAAAGAAACTAAATAAAGTCTCGATAAATGGAAAGACGTTCCATATTCATGGATCGGAAAACTTAATACTGTTTAGGTGACAATACCGTCTAAACTGATCTACAGACTCAACGCAGTCTTCATCAGGATCACAGGTGGCTTCTTTGTAAAAATCGAAAAACTGATTCCAGATTTCACACGGAACTGCAAGGGACCAAAAAGTAGCCGAAACAATCCTGAAGAAGACACTGTAGGAGGACTCACGCTTTTTGCTTTCGAAAGTTTTTGAGTGAAAAAAGCAAGGAGCAGAATAATATGCAAAGTATAATAAACAGCTACTTAGCAATCCCCTCTTCGGTGGGAGTGCACACATGGAAGTTTCGCACAAACTTATAGAGCTCTTAACTTACAGAGCTTCAGTCATAGCTAGCCTTCCCTAAGAAAAAGGAAAAGGCACCTGAAAGTCTCCAAGGATGCTTTCCCACCTGGTGTCAATTTAAGCCACTTTTGGAGGTGGTGAGCCGGAAGTGTGAGGTTTCAGTCTAAGGATTTAATGTGGTCGGCTGGTGAGATTGAAATAAATAAAAAATTAAACCAACTTTCCTTTTCTTGAGAACTAACTGTGTGCCTGGGGTCCCATGTTCTTCAGCTCATGTAATCCTCAGAGGAGAGGCCTTAGGCTCAGAGAAGGTAAATGGCTTCCCGGGGTCACACAGAGGGGAAGTAGCAGAGCTGGTCCAGGTGCGCTTGATTTCAAAGCCCATTCTGGGTCCACTCCCCGCCGGTGGACGGGATGTGGAAGCTCAGGGAAGCTGGCGGGGTCTACTGCTCACCTGGCTTCTCAGGGATGGCCTGTGCGGGCGAGTGGCCCCAGCACACACTGCTAGGATGACCTCTCTGATGCCCAGCAGGGAGACGTGTGTGGTGGACACTTTCCTTAGTCATCCCATCCCACCCGTGAGAGCTCTGGACAGGATGTTCATTGACGTAGGGCTGGGATCTGCCTCCCTGGGACTTCCCCACCTGTCCCCCGAATGCCACAGGCTTCCGCCACCTTGGGACAGGCCTGAAGAGACTTAGAGGGTTGGTGCCTGGACCTTCTCCAGGCCGAGCCACTTCTGATCCTTACAGGAGGCGTCCCCAGCCTCCTCCGCATTCCAGCTGTCCCCCTCCAGCCCCCCTGCCCAGGTTGGCCCCGTCCCTCTCTAAGGTGGGACCTCCTGTCTTGGTGTCTGGGGGTCTGAGGGGTCTGTCTTCTGGAGCTTGTAGAGTGTGAAGGAGAGAGGAGCCCCGGGGTCCCCCAGGGGAGGAGATGCCAGCGTCACGGGGTCCTGTGGTCACGTGTACCCAGGGTGACTTCAGGGAAGATCCGTCACAGTTCCTGATACCCCAGTGTGGGCCCCTCTGGATGGCCAGCGCGGACCCCGAGCCTGAGGCTGGCGTGGCACGGCCAGGCTCCTCTCCTCCCAGGAGCGCCTCGCGGTGGTTTCCGTAAGTTGGTGGCGATTGCATAACTCTTTCACCAACTGCCATGCCGGATATATTTTGCAACCCAGCCCGCTGTGCCACACGTGTCGGCTGGCACTGCCAGGCCTCCCGCAGAGGCCGGAGGAAGTCTGAGAGTGAAGCACACTGACAGCGCTGCCCGGGACCTGTCAGCCGCAGGACCTGCTCCTCTCCGTCCTCAGGGGCGCTCCCAGGGCCCCACTGTCCTCCGGCCAGAACGGGGAGCTGTCAAGTCCACGGAGCAGTCCCAGCAGGTGTGGCCTTCTGAGGAGACACTGGCGCCTGCCAACAGCTCTTCTTGGTGTTCAAGGGAAGATAGGCCCCAGAGTCACACTGAGGGAGACCTGCGCACGTCACCCCGAGGGCAGCATCCTGCGGGCGTTGCTGGGAGAGGCCCCGCGGCGCACGAGGTGCAGCACGGCAGAGCGAATTCTGAGGAAGGGTCGTTCTAAGAGCGGGGAGAGGGGCGTCCGCCGGCTGACGGAGCAAGAGACAGGAAGTCCACCAGGCTGTGCGCCGCTGGCCAAGGACAGCTGCGAGGGCGGACCAGGGCCTTGCGGCTGGCCTCTGCCCACCGCTCTAGGTGCGCCGACGCTCCAGGGGTTGGCAGGTGACCCTGACGGATTCGTGATGCTCCCAGAGCAAAAGCCTGCGATCTCTGGGAAAACGGAGCCGAGTGCGGAGCGAGGACACGGACACTCCCTCTTCCTGAAAAGGTTCTCGGCAGAGTCAGGAAGCACAGTGGACACTGCTGGCTGCCGATGGCTCCCAGCTGAGACCGTCACTTGCAGCTAAAGAGAGCCGTCTCTCCCAAGGCCAGACCCCTTCTTGGGGGCAGCCTGCATCCGATGGCTGGCTAGTGCAGGGGTCTAAAGGCCCAGCCCCCCCCCACTTCCACTTGGACAGCCCTGAGGACCACCCTGGCTCCAGCTCCCCCCGGCAAGTCGGCTGAGCCTTTGTGGTGACTGCATGGCAGCCCAGCTTCGCTCTGCTTCCCTGCTGCCCTCACGAGATGCTGATTCTCAGGGCTCCCCAGCAAACCTCTTGGGGACCCAACCTAGGGAAGTCCCCTGATTGCCTTTTAATTCCCACAGCAGAGGTTACCGCTGACTGCACCGGCTCCAGGCAGAGCAAATCCAGGACTCGCCATCTGCAGCCCCATCCAGCAGGAATGACTTCATACACGTGTACGGGGCTGACCCACTTACCAAGTGCCCTTCTGTGATTCATCGGAGGAGTTGGGGATCCCACACCTTCCTAAGAAAAAAGAAGGAGGAGGAGGAGATACTGCTCCACGTAACTGAAAAATCTAAGCACGGTCTTTAGGTATGGCTTCATGCAGGGCTTAAATTATGTCATCAAAACCCTGTTGGTTTTCTCTCTGAGACTCTGCTCTCAGGCAGGCTTTTGTCTCAGGTGGCAAGTTAGCGGCAACGGTTCTGGACGAACACCTCCAAGTTGAAAAGTTCCGTGGGAAAGTGAATCTTATTTCCAGATGCTTAAACAGAAGTCCTGGGATTCATGTCGCTTGGCCTGACTGACTTGGTTTTAGCCATCTCTGTTTCCCAAAGTGACATACCATTTTGCGTCCCCATCGGCAAGGTATGAGAATTCTAGTTGCTCTGTATCACCTTCCACATTTGGTACTGTCAGTCTTCTTAACTTTAGTCACTTTAGTGGGTATATACTGCCTTTAATCTGCATTTCCTTGATGACAAGTGATGTTGAGCATCTTGTCATATTCTTATTGGCCGTGTTATGAAGTGGCTGTTCAAATTGTTCACTTTAAAAAATCAGGTAGGTTGTCTTATTCTTGAGTTGCAGGAGTTGCCCTAAAAAATAAATTTTGGTTACAAACCCTTACCAGATATATACATTTTTCTCAGTCTGGGGCTTGATCTAAGCTCCAACTTTAAGAGATTAGAGAAAGAAAAACAAATTAAACCCAAAATGTTGATAAAAGGAAATAAAAAAGAGAAGAAATCAATGAAGTGGAAAATTAAAGAAACAATAGATAAAATCAGTGACAGCAAAAGCTGGTTCTTTGAAATGATGAGTAAAATTGATACAGGCCTACGATGAACCTGACCAAGAAAAAAGAGAAGAGATACAAATTACCAATATCAAGAATGAAAGAGGGACTTCCCTGGCAGTCCGGTTGTTACAACTCGGTGCTTCCAATGCAAGGGGCGTGGGTTTGATCCCTGGTCGGAGAACTAAAATCCCGCATGTCACATGGTGCGGCCAAAAACTAAAAAAAAAAAAAAAGAAAAAGAAAAAGAAAAAAGAATGAAAGAGGAGACACCACTATAGATCTTACAGATATATTAAGGATTATAAGGAAATATTATGAACAAGTTTGTGCCAATAAATTTGACAGCCTTGATAAAGCGGACAATTTCCTTGAAAGACACAAATTACCAAAATTGATCCAAGAAGAAATAGAAATTTAGAATAAATCTATATAAGTTAAAGAAATTAAATCTGTCATTAAAAACCTTCCCACATGGGCTTCCCTGGTGGCGCAGTGGTTGGGAGTCCGCCTGCCGATGCAGGGGACGCGGGTTCGTGCCCCGGTCCGGGAAGATCCCACATGCCGCGGAGCGGCTGGGCCCGTGAGCCATGGCCGCTGAGCCTGCGCGTCCGGCGCCTCTGCTCCACGGCGGGAGAGGCCACAACGGTGAGAGGCCCGTGTACCGCAAAACAAAAGAAAAAAACCAAAAAACCTTCCCACAAAGAAAACATTTTAAAAAGATAATATAAATGCTACACAAACTGTTTCAGAAAATAGAAGTGGAAGAAACATTTCTCAACTAATTTTATGATGCCATAAAACAGACAGAAACATCATGAGGAAAGAGGACTATGGACCGAAATCCCTTATGAGCATAGATGCAAAAGTCTTTAACAGAATTTTAAAAAATCAAATATAGAAATGTACAAAAAGGATAATACATCATTACCACAAGGAGCTTATCCCAGGAATGCAAAGTTGATTTCAAGTCCAAAATCAATTAATGTAATCCTCCACGTTAGTAGAATAGGAAGGGAAAACCATATGATCGTTTGTCATATAAAGCATTTGACAAAATTTAACACAAGTTCACAACTAAAATTCTTAGCAAACTAAGAATGGAAGAGAACCGCCTCAGTCTGTTGAAGTATGTCTGTGAAGAACCTATGGCTAACATACTCAGTGGTGAAAGATTCAATGCTAAGATTAGGAACAAGGCACAGATGTCTGCTCTCACAACTTCTGGTCAACATTTACACTGAAGATCCTAGCCCGTGTAACGAGGCAAGAAAAAGAGACAAATGGCACAAAGATAGAAATGAAAGCTGTCTCTATTTGCAGGCAACACGATTGTATACCCAGAAAACCCTAAGGAATTGTTTTTTAAAAAGATGCTAGAACTAAAAAGTGAATATAGCGAGTTTTCAGGATAAAAATCAATATACAAAAATGCACTGTATTTCTATATACTAGCAATGAACAATTAAAATGGAATTTTAAAATTAATTCAGTTTACAGCATCATCAAAGACAAAATATGTAGAGATAAGTTTAACAAAATATGTGTAAGGCCTGTCCACTCAAAACTTCAAAACCTTTATAAAGCAATGTTACCGCGATTTAAAAAAATCTAAAATAAAACTACAAAACCTTATAAACGGAAATTAGAGGTGATCTAACTAAGTGGAGATACATACCATATTCATAAATCAGAAGACCCAATAGTGTTAAGGTGTCAATTATCCTTAAATTGATCTATATATTCAATACGATCCAAATCAAAATCTTATAGGCTTGGGGCTTCCCTGGTGGCGCAGTGGTTGGGAGTCCACCTGCCGATGCAGGGGACGCGGATTCGTGCCCCGGTCCGGGAAGATCCCACATGCCGCGGAGCGGCTGGGCCCGTGAGCCATGGCCGCCGAGCCTGCGCGTCCGGAGCCTGCGCGTCCGGAGCCTGTGCTCCGCAACGGGAGAGGCCACAACAGTGAGAGGCCCGCGTACCGCAAAAAAAAAAAAATCCTATAGGCTTTATTAAGAGAGAAATTGACAACCGAATTTTAAAATTTATATGGAAAAGCAAAGGACCTAGAAGAGCCAAAATAATCTTGAAAAAAAGAAAGAGTGGAGTCAGAAGATTTACACAGTCTGATTTCGAGACTTTCTATAAAGCTATAGCACTGAAGACAGTGTGATATTGGTGTAAGGATAAACCTATAGATCGATGAAAAAGAAGAGTCCAAAAATAGACCTACACTTATACGGTCAATTGATTTTAAAAAATGTTTTCATTAGAGTATGGTTGATTTACAATGTTGTGTTAGTTTCAGGTGTACAGCAAAGTGAATCAGTTATACACACACATACATCCACTCTTTTTTAGATTCTTTTCCCATATAGGCCATTACAGAGTACTGAGTAGAGTTCCCTGTGCTATACTGTAGGTCCTTATTAGTTATCTTTTATATATAGTAGTATATATATGTCGATCCCAATCTCCCAATTTATCTCCCTCAGTTGAGAGGCTTTTTTTTTTTTTTTTTTACAAACGTACGGAAGTAATTCAATGGGGGAAAATACTGCTTTTTAAACATATGGTGGTTGAACAATTGAATATCTTTATGGAAAAAAATGAGTGCCAACCCTTGCACCATACTCAAAAACAATCCAAAAGGGATCAGAGATCTAAACCTAAGAGCTAAAACTTATAAAAGTCTAGGAGGGACTTCCCTGGTGGCGCAGTGGTTAAGAATGTGCCTGCCAATGCAGGGAACATGGGTTCGAGCCCTGGTCCGGGAAGATCCCACATGCCACAGAGCAACTGAGCCTGTGTGCCACAACTACTGAGCCCGTGAGCCACAACTACTGAGCCCGCGCACCTAGAGCCCATGATCCGCAACAAGAGAAGCCACTGCAATGAGAAGCCAGCACACTGCAAGGAAGAGTAGCCCCCGCTCGCCGCAAATGCAGAAAGCCCGTGCGCAGCAACAAAGACTCAGCACAGCCATAAATTAATTAACTAATTAATTAAAAGAAAAAAAAGTCTAGGAAAAAACCTTTAAAAAAACCTTTGTGACGCTGAGTTAGGCAAAGATTTCTTAAATAGAACACAAAAGGCACAATCTATGAAAGAAAAATAATAAAATAGACCTCGTCTTCATTATTTTTAAGTCAGATACTTAGTACACATTCTTTATTAGGTTTTTAAAAGTTCTTTCTTGTTTTTGGATTACAAAAGAAATACATTTGTTATTACAAATCAAACAACGCTGCTCACAGAGAACCTTAAGGAATGCATACACGATTATCATATAGGGTTTTTAAAAATACGAATGGGATTATAAGATACGTATTATTCTAGAACTTGGTTTTCCCCCACTTGAAATACATTGTGGACAGCGTTCCCCATCAGCACATGCATAGCTAACTCATCCATTTAAAAAGCTACCTAACAAGCCGAGTAATGGCTGTATCAATATCTGCTTAACCAGTCCATACTTATGGGTGTTAAGCTGTTTGCAGTATTTTTGCTTTACAAATGATGTTGGTACCTCTATTTTCTCACGTGCTAGTATTTCTGCATGATCTGTTACTGAGTGTGTGGTTGTGGGTATGTACACTTTACATTTAGATGGCTTCCAGCTAATTGCTCTTGCAGAAAGGCTGTATCGATTTATATCCCACCAATAGTGGAGGAGGGTGCTTACCTTCCCATGGGCTCGCAGTCAGTGGATGTTATCGCTCTTGTTGCTTGCGTAATTGTTTGTCTGAGTGGCCAGTCTGTTAAATGAACAATGGTATCTCGTTGTTGTTTTTAATTTTCATTTATTTGATTGCAAGTGAGGGCATGCTTTCTTTTC
Source organism: Globicephala melas (assembly GCF_963455315.2). NCBI lineage: Eukaryota > Metazoa > Chordata > Mammalia > Artiodactyla > Delphinidae > Globicephala > Globicephala melas. The sequence continues at coordinate 1,644,421 of NC_083324.2, read as the reverse complement.
GTATGTTTATTGACAATGATATTTCTTCTTGAGTGAATGGAGTGTTTTTCTATTGAGTTATTTGCCTTTTTCTTATTGATTTTTAGGAACACTTTGCATATTACAGATATTGACTGTTACTTCCTTATATGCATTGCAAATACTCTCTCCCAGTCTATTGTTTTTCTTTTAAGTTTGTTTATAGCACCTTTAACTATACAGAAGTTGAAACTTTTTTTGTAGTCCAATGAATCAATCTTTTATATTTTCTGCTTTCTGCATGATGCTTAGGAAAACCCTCGCTACCTCAAAGTTACAAAAAAAAGTTGTTTCTTTTCTTCAAGTATGTAGTGAATTCTTGTGTTTCAACTGTATTGGTGGTGTTTTAACACTTCAGCTAGGTGTTGGTTACACAGGTATTTTTTATATTATTCAGGTACTTCTGTGTACCTGAAGTATTTCACAATATGTTTTTATAAAGAAATAAAGAGAGGGGAAAACCAAATAAATATTTGATGGGGTTGCACTGCCAGAAAAAACTCCGAGCCTGGTAAAAACAAACTCACAAAAACAAACAAACAAAACAAGACTACGTGACGTTATCTCTAAGCCTAAACGATCTTTAATGTCTGGAATCGGCACCGTCAGGAGCTGGTTACTTACTAAAGAGATGAAGAGCTCCAGTGCCCACCGCAGACATGGCCATGGCAGGGCGGGCAGGGAGCAGCCTCCCAGGGAGCAGAACCGGGGCAATTGAATTGGCCGCCCAAGAAACTCACGGAGAAGTTTCAAACGTGCCACCACTTGGATGGACCTTAACGACATCATGCTAAGTGAAAGAAACCAGTCACAGAAGACAGAGTGTGTGGTTCCACGTACATGAAACGTCCATAGCAGAGACAGAAGGCAGATTAGTGGTTGCCAGGGGCTGGGAGGACAGAGAAAGGAGAGTGCTGCTGGATACAGCATTTCTGGGGTGATGCAAATCTTCTAAACTTAGATTGTGGTAACGGTTGCACAACTCTGTGAACAGACTAAAAGCCACTTACCACTAATCTGCTTTTCCATGTTTTAGCATGTATCAGGCCTTCATTCCTCGTTACGGCCAAGTAATATTCCATCGTATCTCCAGACCACAGTTTGTTGATCCATTCCTCAGCTGGTGGGTTGGCATTTGGGTTGTCTCCACTTTGGGGCCATCATGAACATGAGCGTACACGTTTGTGTGTGGACATGTTTTCCTGCGCCTTGGGTGCATACTTAGGAGTTGCGTTGCTCCAATGGCGTAAAGCAGGGGTCCCCAACCCCCGGCCGCGAACCGATACTGGTCTACGGCCTGTTAGGACCCGGGCCACACAGCGGGAGGTGAGTGGTGGGCAAGTGAGCAAAGCTTCATCTGCCGCTCCCCATTGCTCCCATTACCACCTGAACCAGCCCCCACCCCCGGCCCGGTCCGTGGAAAAATGGTCTTCCGTGAAACTGGTCCCTGGTGCCAAAAAGGTTGGGGACTGCTAGTGTAAAGAATACGGTGATTCTGTCTCACGTTTCCCGGGGTTCTTGCTAGCAAGCCTTGAGATGTGCTGGGGGTCGTGTGCACTGCGTGGTCACCTCCTCTCCCCTTGCCAGGGTTTGGAAGTCCCGATTACTAATAAGTAGCAGCCGTGTTCTCCCCCAGCCTTGCCTTGTTATGTGGTACTGCAGGCCGCTGTGCCCATAGTGAGAGTGGACAGAGGGCAGTGGAGGCAGAAACCAGCCCCGTTTCCATGGCTGTTTCTCGCTGTCCCTGTCTCTCTGTCTTGCAGTCTCTGTCTCTCTCTCTCTGGAAAGCCTGTAAGGACCCATCTGCACCCTGGCTGTCACCCACAGCTGGCTTGGCCCCCACCAGGAAGTGGTCTAGGGAGTGTCTCAGGGAGTATGTGAAGAAGCCACGTGGACATCTGGGCAAAAGCAACAGCAGGTGCAAATGTCCTGGGGTGGATGTGTGCCAGGTGTGTTTGAGAAGCAGCCAAGAAGCCAGATGGGCTAGATGTGAGCAAGCCAACAGGATGAGATCCAAGGGGTAACGAGGGTCCAGGTGGTGTGGGCTCCTCGCAGCCAGGAAGACCAGGCTCACATTTTCACAGGGTCCCTCTGCTGCGGTGGTCTGAGTGGACAGTAGGGCATTTGTAGGCTTCCATCAAGAAAGCTAGTGCGGGGCTTCCCTGGGGGCGCAGTGGTTGAGAGCCCGCCTGCCGATGCAGGGGACGCGGGTTCGTGCCCCGGTCCGGGAAGATCCCACATGCCGCGGAGCGGCTGGGCCCGTGAGCCATGGCCGCTGAGCCTGCGCGTCGGAAGCCTGTGCTCCGCGAGGGGAGAGGCCACACAGTGAGAGGCCCGCATACCGCAAAAAAAAAAAAAAAAAAAAGGAAGCTAGTGCAGTAATCCAGGTAAGACGTTGGCAGCTTGGACCAGGGCAGTAGCTGTGTTGACGCTGGGAAATGGCCAGATTTTGGAATAACAGACTGAAGGCGGGTGTGCATGTGTGTGGGGGGGACGTCCCCGTGACCTCGGCTCACAAGGTGGCAGAATGACTTCCAAAATGCAAGTGTAACGCACCCACCAAGGTAACTCCAGTCCGGTTTTTCCATCTTAATAGTCAATACATTTGTTTCCATGTGATTCCGAAAATATATAACTAGCCCATTGAACCCATCATTTTGTCAGTGATATAAAATTATCTTTTAGTAACAATTTAATTTATAAAGACATGAATTGATTGAAAGAAAATGATCACCGAACAGCACAGGAGGTGAAGAGGTGTGGCAGAAAGCCCTGAAGATGGCAGTGGACGTGACCGTGCTTTGGGGAAGCTCTGGGCACACCTGGGCCTCTCCCTGCACAGCCACATGGGACAGTGCCTTTTCCAGGAGTGTCTGAGCTCGTCCACCCTCTGGCCTTTGCACTTCCTCTGTCCAGGTCTCATGTGTCGCCTCCGAGATTGTTTTGCAAGATTGCTAGTCATTTATCTTTTACATTTACATTTTTAATCCATCTGGAATCCGTTTGGATATATCTAAGCGGGGTCCAGTTTCATTTTCTGCCAGATGGAGGTTCACTTGTGCCAGCACCATTTACTTCACAATCTACCCTCTTCCCACCGAACTGAAATACTACCTTCGTCGTATATTATGTTCTCATGTACACTGGAATCTATTTTTGGATTCTCTGTTCTTTTCCATTGTCTGTTCCTCTGCCAATGCCACATTGATTTGATTATAGTGGCTTTATAGTATGTTCTTATTTCCGGTAAGGCAAAAACCCCATGTTACTCTTTTTCCAATTTTCCGTGGTTATTCTTAGGCATTTATTCTGCCACATAATCTTTGAGGTCATTTTATCCAGTTTTTAAAAATTCACCCTGTTGGTATTCTAATTTGAATTATGTTAAATTTGTGCAGAACATTTGGGAGAATTGACATTTTTATGGTATTAAGTTTTCCCATCCGAGAACATGGCCTGGCTTGCTCTCTTCCAGATCTTTTTTTTTTTTTTTAATAAATTTATTTATTTTATTTTTGGCTGCGTTGGGTCTTTGTTGCTGTGCATGGGCTTTCTCTAGTTGCGGTGAGCAGGGGACTACTCTTTGTTGCGGTGTGCGGGCTTCTCATTGTGGTGGCTTCTCTTGTTGCGGAGCACGGGCTCTAGGTGTGCAGGCTTCAGTAGTTGTGGCACACGGGCTCAGTAGTTGTGGCACACAGGCTCAGTTGCTCTGCGGCATGTGGGATCTTCCCAGACCAGGGCTCGAGCCTGTGTCCCCTGCATTGGCAGGTGGATTCTTAACCACTGTGCCACCAGGGAAGTTCCCAGATCTTATTTTGAAATCTTCCAGAAGATTTAATCCCATTTGTGTCTCTATACTTCTACTTCATGTGCTTCATTTCCATAAAGAATATACAGTTCTGTTTTGTGTTTAAAATTCTGCCAGTTCTTCCTCTGACTGAAGCATTGTGCTTCATATCCATTCACACAACGTCACCACTGCACAGCGTTCCATCCAAAGAAGGTCCCACTCTTGGTTAGTCCATTAGCTCGCATCCAGAGTTTCTGTCTAAATTTTTTTTTTTAACTAATAGTGCCTCATGAATATCCTTGTCCACATCTCTTCTGCTCATGTGGGAGGGTTTCTCAAATGCCTAGAAGAGGAATTTCTGGGTCATGTGCATTTATATCTTCAACTTTACTAGATACAACCAAAGTACTCTGCAAAATACTTGTACCAATTTACATTCCAGCCAAGAGGGCCAGAGAATTCTTGTTTCCCTGTGTTCCAGCCAGTGATGGAATTTTCTCCTCCACTTACCTTCTTGGCAAACGTCTGTGCCTCTCCATCTTTATTTTTTTGTTTTTGAATTTTATTTTATGTATTTTTTTATACAGCAGGTTCTCCATCTTTATTTTTCAATCAAAACAAATTTTTTTGTTTTTTAATCTTTATTTTTTATATAGGATATATATATGTATGTGTGTATATCTATCCCTATCTCAATCTCCATCTAACTATCATCTGTGTAATTTCAACAGTGATCAAAGCTTACACAGTAGTCTTTCTCCTCTCTCTATTCCCAGCCCCACAAACCTAGATCCTTTTGTCGGTGCAACCATTGTTAACAGTTTCTTCTGTTTTCCATCCAGAGAAATTCTATAAATATGTACACAAATCTGTATGTATCTTCTCTCCTTATCCCCATTTTTAATCACACCAAACTTAGGCTTCTGCACTGTTCCACTAATTCTCTCTTGGGATCATTTGATATCCATTACAGAAAGAGCTGCCTTTTTCTTTTCTTTTCTTGCCTTCCTTCTTTCCTTCCCCCTTGCTTCCTTCCTTTCTTACTTTCCTTTCTTCTCCCTTTTCTTCTCCCTTTCTCCCCTTCTCTCGTTCCCTCCTTCTGTTTCTTCCTTTCTCTTTCTTTTCTTTCTTTCTTTATCTTTCTTTCTTTCTTTCTTTCTCCCTTTCTCCCCTTCTCTCCTTCCCTCTATCCCTCCTTCTGTTTCTTCCTTTCTTCCTTCCTTTTTCTTCCTTCCTTCCTTCTGTCCTTTCTTTCTTCCTTCCTTCCTTCCCCCTTCCTTCCTTCCTTACTTTCCTTCCTTCCTTTTCTTCTCCCTTTCTCCCCTTCTCTCATTCCCTCCTTCTCTGTTTCTTCCTTTCTCTTTCTCTTTCTTTTTCTTTTCTTTTCTTTCTTTTCTTTCTTTCTTTCTTTTTCTTTCTTTCTCCCTTTCTCCCCTTCCCTCCATCCCTCCTTCTCTCTGTTCCTTCCTTCCTTCCTTCCGTCCTCTCTTTCTTCCTTCCTTCCTTTCTCCTTCCTTCCTTCTTTCCTCCCTTTCTTTCTTTCTTTCTTTCTTCCGTCTTTCTCTTCCTTCTTTCTTTCTTTCTCTCTCTCTTCAGGAGCATAACACTCCACTGTTTGGCTGTATATTTTTAAGAGTCTGTTCCACGTGAGCATCTTTTGTTTCCAATTGTGCCATAATGTACAAGGCTGCAATGAATTTCCTTACAAATTTCACAAGTGTAAGAGCCTATCTATCAGATAAAGGCCTATAAATGGAATTCCTGGCTCAAAGTGTAAGTGCATTTGTAAATTTGATAGTGTCACATTTCCCACGCCACCCTGAGTGCATCAGTTGACACCCGCCAGCTTGTCTCCCCCACCCCCTCAGGAACATAATATGTAACCAGAAGTTTTGATACTTGCTAATACTGATAGGTATAAAATGTTATCTCAAAGTGGTTTTTAATTTATTTATTTTTAAGCAATTGTGGTATAATCTACACACCATAAAGTTAACTTAAGCATACATTTCAATGAGTTTTAGTAAGTTTATGGAGTTACAACCATCACCACAATCTAATTTTAGAACATTTCTCTCATCCCAAATCTGTCAACGTATTTTTTTAATAAATTTATTTATTTATTTATTTATTTATTGGCTGTGTTGGGTCTTTGTTGCTGCACACGGGCTTTCTCTAGTTGTGTGGAGCGGGGGCTACTCTTCGTTGCGGTGCGCGGGCTTCTCATTGCGGTGGCTTCTCTTGTTGCGGATCATGGGCTCTAGGCACGCGAGCTTCAGTAGTTGCAGCACGTGGGCTCAGTAGTTGTGGCTCATGGGCTCTAGACTGCAGGCTCAGTAGTTGTGGCACACGGGCTCAGTTGCTCTGCGGCATGTGCGATCTTCCCGGACCAGGGCTCGAACGCGTGTGCCCTGCATTGGTAGGCAGATTCTTAACCACTGGGCCACCAGGGAAGTCCCTGTCAATGTATTTAAAATTTTCATTTCTCTGACTGAGATTAAGCATGTTTTCATTAAGAGACCTTTCTATTTCCTTTTCTGTGAATTTTCTGTTCATACCTTTGCCCATTTAAAAAAAATTATTTATTTAGTTGGCTGCGCTGGGTCTTAGTTGTGGCGCGCAGGATCTTTAGTTATGGAGGGTTATTTGCAGCATGAGGGATCTAGTTCCCTGACCAGGGATTGAACCTGGGTCCCCTGCATTGGGAACATGGAATCTTAACCACTGGACCACCAGGGAAGTCCCTGCCCATTTTTTAATTGTATTTTTTTCTTATTGATTTGCAGACACTCTTTATATATTATGTTCCCAGACTGGGTTAAGTGCCTTTCGTCAAGCCGGCACCTGGGATTCCAATGCCCGTAGACTAGAAATGAGCAGAATCTCTTGATGTGCCTGCCTCTCCACCACCCTGTGAGCTGCCTGCACAGAGTGACCATACCTGGTCTCAGTCCACATCCCTGACCTCTCAGCAGAGGACCTGGCCCAGAGTAGGTCTCTGCAAAAAAGCCTGGGTTCAATATTTGTACATCTGTGGTCTTTCCCCGTTACAGTTCCTATCACAGTTTGTGACAACGTATTAACTGATGTCAAGTCGGCTTGCCTCCTGAGGCAATCCATGGATGGGTACCATAGCCATTGTTTTCAACACTGTATACCCAGGGTCAAAAACAGTGTGGCTTAGCACACCATTTTAAAGTGCTGATTGGACTTATTAACTAACCAATTACTAAGTGGTTTACAGTACCTGGAGGGAGAAAGATATTGGAAATACCCCCAAAGTGTGCAGAGAAGGAAGGCTGAAAGCAACACAGCCACAGCACCCAGACATGTCCCTGACCCAGGGGCCTGAATTGGGTGGATGGGGACACTGGGGCCACCAGGGCAGGCGATACCAAGTCCCTTATGGCATCACTGTGCAGAATGTGGGCCCAGGGTAGCCAGTTTTTCAAGAGAAGCTGGAAATGAGTCTCTTTATGTGAAATCTCCCACTTCAGAATATTGTTAACAATTAGTTGTTGCATGAGCCCCTGAGACTTGGGCTGCCAATTTTCAAAGGCTGGGCTACAAAACTCTTTTTAAATGCATGCTCGTGAGTAATTCTCGTAACAACCCCGGGGGCCAACCTGAGGCTCAGAGTAGGAAAGCGACTTGCCTAAGGCCACCCAGCCAGGAGGGGTAGTGTGCAGTGTGTGCTGGGGAAGTCCTGGCCCTAGATCCTGAGCCACTTACTTCCAGGAGAGAATGGGGGCACCCCTGAGGAGTAGGGAGCTAACTCTCAGAGCCCTGGGTGGGGTGGGCCTGGCCTGGTGCCCGATTAGCCCCTGCAGAGGGAGACGGGCAGGTCGAGCTCCACCTGGAAGCCCATTCGGGCTGTGGCCTTCTCTTGGCTCTAGACACCGTGCTGTCCGAGCCCACGCGCAGCAATAAATCATTGTCGCCTCTTGACAACGCTGGTATAATTACCTTGTATTATGAGTGAAGTCTCGGGGGCTTAGGCCTGGGGAGAGAGGCCGGGCACCCTGAGGACGGGGCTGTCGGTGCCCTCACAGGCACAGTGGGCGCACATGCTGGAGGTCTCCGCGGTGCTCTCTCCTCAAGCCCCCGACCCCAGACTTGCAGGCTGCGGCAGGTCAGTGGAGCCAGGCACCCCGGGGCCAGGGCGTGGGTGGTGGGATGGTATAACGGTGAAGAGAAGGTGCCGGGTCCGGCCCATCTGCCCTCATTCCCTTGTCCCCAAAGGATTCCAGCCGCTGGGCTGTGGTGAGGAACAAGACAGACCCCCTCCCCCCAGGGAGCAAGCAGACAAGCCGCTTTCACATTGTGCTAAGTACTCACTATAAAAGAAATACATAGAATAGACCGAGAAAAGTGAGGCAGAGGAGGGCAACACTTCCTTTCGGTGTGTGTGTGGGGGGGGTGACATCTGGGTAGAGGTCCTGGGCTGGGAAAGTTCTGGCCCCAAAGAACAGGAAGGAGGCAAGAGAAAGGGACCGGGTCTGAGGGGTCAGCAAGCCCTGTATGTATGTTCCAAAGGAGTTTGGCTTTTACTCTAAGTTCAGAGGGTACTTCTAATAAATGATTTCTTGCTGCCAACTAAGCTGTGTGACGTTGACAGTTGGCACGTCTATAATTTCCTGCTGGCCCATCCTTTCAACAAACGGTTATGGGGCATCTACTGAGGGCCAGCCTGGCCCTGGGGGCACAGCAGTGGCAGAACAAAGCCCCCGCTCTGCAGAGCCCAGCTGCTGGAGGAAGAGACCCCGGTCCACCTCTCCAACCTGGCAGCTCGCACCCCGGCGGCAGTCTCCCCAGACCCCGGTCGGAGACCCGCGGCCGCCAGGTGGCGCTCTGCGCCTGCGCACCGGCCGCCGCTCCGGGGTCGCCGGGCCGAGACCAACCCGCGCGGGGGAGGGGCGGCGGGGGGCGGGGGCGGGGCCGGCGCCGCAGGTTATGTGACTTTGGGTTTGACCTGCCTGGAGAAGAGCTAATCCCGCCTTATAATAGACTCCGGGGAGATAGGGAAAATGGCTGCGGCGCTATCTGCGTCGCCATGGGGATCATCGCACGCGCTCTCGAGCGCGTACACGGGCGGGGCGCGAGCCCGGAAAAATACAGCCTTTGTCGGCGGCGCGTGTCACTCACGGCGCGGGGACCTCTGGCGGCTGGGCTCTGGTCTCTCTTACCCCAGGTGCAGAGCGACGAGGCTCTGGGGCCCCTGGCAGGGCGTCCCACTGAGACGGGTTGGGACCCCTGGGTGTTGCCAAACTCTTCGGAAGACCCCTCTCCCTCACACACCCACACACCCCCACACCCCGTTTGGGTCACAAGCACTCCTGTTACACGGCACAAACCACTCCTTCCACTGTGGCGTCTGTCACACCCGCACGCACCATTCTGTCCTGGCGGTGGTCAGCTCGTGTGTCCCGCCCCCAGCCCCAAGCAGGCACAGGGACAGGCCCCTGCCCCCTTGCCCCGCTAGCAGCGCCCCGTAGCACACATGACAGATACACAAGGACACAACCACCCTCACGCAGATCTGTGCACACCCCAAGCCCCACTCTGGGTGCACACTCCTGGTAGTCACAGGCATGTGAGGATGCACATGCCTAAGAGGATGCGTGGCCCCGAGCCCCGTAACACACCCATGCCTGAAGGTACACATACAACCCCGCCCTGGTGGCAGGCGACACCACCTCCTGTGTGCACCCCTAGACGGCCCTGCGGAGGGCAGACTCATGAAGGCACTCACAGTGCCGCCCGCCACACACACCTGTGCCCACGCGCTTGCACAGCTGCTCTTTCACACACGTGTCTACTCACCCTGAGGGACATGAATGCCCACACGGTCACGTGCAACACCCCTTCCTCAAGCAGCCTCACCTGGGCCATCCGCAAACAGCATGAGCGCTCCACTTGTTCGAAGCGCCCGCGTGCACACTAACGCCCTTGCTTGTTCAGTGCCCACTCACTGGCACACCCGCCTGCCCATCCAAGCACGCCGGGCACACCCGGGGGCTCACACTCGGGTGCCGCTGGCAGGCAGGCAGGCGGCACGGCACCAGGCGCCCGAGTGCCCCCCGCAGACGGCTGTCTGCCTGCCCATCAACGCGCGGATCTGCGGTGGTAAATGATGCATTCGATGGCGGGCGCATTTGTTGTACGCGCTCTGAAAGGGCTCCGATAATCTGGAAGGCAGAGATAAGGAACACCATTTATTCCGCGGCACTTTGGAAACAATTCCCAGCCCTGTACAACCCCATTCTCGGGCAGCCTCCGGGAGCCGGGCAGATAACGATTGGCTATTCATTATCTTCGCCGGGAACAAAGATTAGCCGGCCCGAGATGAAAAATTACCCCGGACAGTGGCGCAGCCCCGCGCAGAACCCCCTGCCCGCTGCTGCTGCCCCGCGCCTTGGTGCCCCGCCCGGCCCGCGGGCTCTGCGCTCACGCCCTCCCGGCCCGCCCGACGCCCTGAGTGATCTCGTGGGCTCTCCGCGCGGGGCCCCTGGCTGTCCCTCCGTCTCAGTCTGTCCACCCCGCCCAGCCCATCTTTCGTGTCCCCACTTTCCCCTCCTTCTCTCTGGGGCCCTTTCTCCTCCCTCCCTCCACCCACCAAGGTCTCCGAGCCTCTCTGGGTTCTCTCTTCTCATCTCTATTTTTGTCCTTTCGTGCTCTCTCCTCTCTGTTACCTCTCTCTTGTCTCTCTGTCCGTGTCTCTCTCTGGTTAACACTTTGCCTGCTTTTCTTCCCATCCCTCTGACCCTTTCTGCCACTTTTTAGTTGTTTCTCTCTGTCCCTGTGTGTCCCCAACCCACCCCTCCACCCCTCACCAGTCCCTCTATCACTGTTACTTTTTAAAATCTGTCCTTGTGTCCCCCGTTTCGTCCCCGTTACCTATCTCTCTGAGCCTTTCTATCACAGACTCTCCATGTCTCTCCATCCACCCCAGAGGGCCCCACGTCTCCTGTCCTCTCAAGCCGTGTTCCTGACCACTGACCAGAGGCTGGGAGGCTGCAGCCAGCTCTCACTGGCCCAGCCCAGCCGGGAGATGGCAGCTGGGCTGGGGAGTGTGAGACCTGGAACCCCCTCCAAGGAAACAGGGCAGAACTAGGGAAGGCCCTGTAGACACAGCCCCTGCTGGGTTCATGGGGGTGCGCTCCTGTGCCCCAGGACCGGCTCCCCTCCCCCTCCCCCTCCCCCAAAGAGCTGGGGTTTTGGGAGCGGGTGGTCCCAGAGAGGCCACCTCATTAGAGCAGTTATTCAGCACGGCGCTGGTGTAGGCAGATAAGCCTTATCAGCTCATCTCCCCCTCCCACAGACAGACAGAAAGTACCCTCACAAATGGCACCCCGGAGCTCCTCTGGCTGCCTGCCCTGCTGGTTAGGGAAAGTGTGGCTACGGCAGGCCATCTGGGAAGACACACATACAGTGTCACCCAGGGACACGCTCCTCCACAGACCACAGACACAGAGTAACACTGGGTAGGGGAACCTACATCGTTCAAAGATAGATTCATACACACAGACGCCCACACCCCACATACACAGATACAGACACCCCACCCAACACACATCAATTCCACATGGAGCTATACACAGATATGCAGACACATTTGAATACACTCTCCACCCTCCCACCGTCAGTTCTAACATAAAATGATACACACCCGTGCCTGTGCTGTTCAAGACAGACACAGACCACGATTCATAGACGCAGGATACCCAGCGACACACTGCTACTGACCCACACAGGGACAGACGCCAATTTATAGACAAACACTTGGAAATACCCACTTCCCATCACAAGGTCCATGGACACAGTGATCTCACAGATACATACATCCAGTGCCACAGATACTCCCTCCCAAGTGCACTTTCGGGGTCACGTTCTGAAACGCCCACACACAATACACAAACTCTCCGGGACCCACGGTATAGAGACCCTCAATACACGAACTGTCTGGGACCCACAAGAAGAAACGGACATACTAATAGACTCAGTTTTGCAGACTTCCCTTCCCATGTGCTCACACATGTACACACACACGGGCACGCAGCCCAGAGCACATGCACAGGCAGTACAGTCACCGCCAGCTTCAAAGAAAAACCCACACACAGCAGATGCCCCCAGAGATGGCAGGCTGGACACACCTCCTCTCTGGGCGCACCTGGGCAGGGACTTCCCAGTCTCTCCAAGGCAAAGCGCTTTCTCTTTGGGCCAAAGGTCCCCACAGCACTTTCACTCTCCCTGGGCAGCTGGGATGGGACTTCAGCTGCCGTGTCGAATCTCCTGGTAGGAACTTTGGAAGTTCAAGAACTAGACTTCCTAGCTCCCAAACCCAGGAGTTTCTTGGGGTGAAGCCTTCCATACCCCAACTCCTCCACCCAGCCTTCCAAGGATAAGCCCTCTACTCCCTCCCTCCTCCCCCTGGAGGGTTGCTTTGGGACGGGCCAGGGAGATGCCTCAAACTCCACTTCTACAATGCTCTGGTGTCTGGAGTTGGGGAGTTAGGGGTGGGTGCAGGTGGGGCAGGGAGAGGGGCTTTGTCTGCACTTAGCCAAGTCAGCCTGGAAGTGAGGCAGTTGTGTGTGTGCCAGATGTGTGTGTGTGTCAAGCTACATTTGAGTGTGTGCATGTGTTCATGTCCGTGTGGCCCAGACCTCCTGCCTGAGGATGTCCACGCGGCCACAGCTGTGTGTGCTAACGCGTGTGCACGGATATGTGTGTGGCTGTGTGAGCACTCCTGAAGGCGGGTTAGAGGAGGAGGCGCAGGCGTCTGTGTGCGTGCGTGTGTGAGCGCCTGTGCCCACGGCTCTGGAGGTCCCCGGTGAGAGTCTCGGAAGAGAGACGGCCGGCCTTTCTGAGCGCGCATCCCGGAGAGCAGGGGTGCGCCTGTGTGTGCGCCCCTGCGAGGGCGGGAGTGGTCTGGAGTAGTGGCGAGTAGGGTGTGTGCGCCCTGCGTGCCTACCGCCCCTCGGCCCGGCGGCTGGACCAGGGAGACAGGGCACAGAACCCCGGGCACCCTCCTGCCCCCCTGCGGCGCTCCCGCCCGCGCCCCCTCAAAGTGCTGTCGAAATAAAAGCAGAGGCGCTGCGGCCGAGGGAGGGAGAAGCAGCAGGAGCGAGAGGGAGGCGGCGGGGCCAGCGCCGCCGGGGCACGCCGCTCAAGTCTATCTCCCGGCTGCCGTCGCCCCCACCCCAGCCGGCCCCCGTCATCCACCCGGCGAACAAAAGCGGCCCGACGCGCACCATGCGGCCGTTCGCCGCGCCGCCCGGGCCCCCCTGGTAACGCCGTCAGCCTGCGCGGGATCCTTTGGGCCCCGCTCGCTACGCACCGCGCTGTGCGCCCCGCTCCGCCCCGGCCCCGTCCGCCCGGGGGCGCCGCCCGCCACATCTCGCTCGGTAAGTCGCCCTTTCTCCGCCTGGCCAGGGCCCTTCCAGCCCCCAGGCTCGGCCCAGCTGGCACCCTAATCGCGCGGTCTGCCTGGCCCAGTGGCCCCTTAAGTGTGGCCTTCGGGGCTCGCCCTGGCTATACCAGCGCCTGGAACCCCAGGTCATAGGGGCCTAAACCTGAGGGAGCGTTTGGAGAGTTGTGGACAGCAGGCCCGCCTGGGGCCTGCCGCCTTCCCATTTCTCGGACGGAGCCGTAGGCCTCGAGGCCCGGTTATTCCGAGAGCCGCAAAGCCCCGCCCCGCCCAGCCCCAGTGCTGGGCCCTTTGTCTGGGCCGCCCCCCACCTCCGGGCCGCGGCGGCGATGCGCCCGAGCCGGGCCGCCGTTCGCCGGCTGCACCTGCCGGCTGGTCCCGTGCGCCGGCTTTGCGCGGCTTAACCCGGCGCGCTCCTGCGTGCGCCCCCGGGCGCCGCGCCCCGCGGCCCTTTATCCTGCGTGGCTGGGGTGCGGGTGGGGGAGAGCACGGGGTCTGGAAGTCTCCCCCCTGCCCTGAGCCGGAGTCGGAATCCTTTTAGTGGGATTTCAATAAGAATGGGGCCGCCGCGGTCTCGGGATCTGCCTCCGGGAGGCGGGAGGCGTAGACGGCGGCGGTCTGGTCTGTCTGGACCCAGGGCATTTAGAATCCTTCGGCGGAGGCCAGGCTTGAACTCCAGGTTGCCTCGGCAGCGAGGGGAAAGCTCTGGCGTTCAGGGCCCCCGGATGTGGCGGCCGCTCCTTTCCCGGAAAACACGGAAGGAAATTCGTTGTTTTGGAAAAAGCCACGTCCCCCGGGGTCGGGAACATTTGGCAGTGAGCTCTGGGTCTACGCAGGCACCTCGCGCTGGGATTCGTTCATGAGCAGGCAGGATTCGAGAAGCAGGTAGGGCCAGTGCGGCTGCCCAGGCGTCTGGGGAGCGTTTCCCAGACGGGTTGACAAATTGCAAACAAATTGCGTCTAACGAAACGGATTTACCAGTTGTCCTGCTGCTGGGCTGCGGGGCTGCCCGGCCTCCGAGCACACCGTGGCAGTTCATGGAGGAGGGAGAAACGCGGCTCGATTGTCTGCAGGTCTCAGCAGGGCCCCTTGCTGTCGGGCTTGGAGGTGGCGGTTAGAACCTCGTAAAGAGATACAGGGTCTCCGAGGAGCCTGCGCCCAGGGTGCGGACACGAGTAGGACGTTGGACCCTGGTCTTTACAATTCAAAAAGGCCCGGAAAACGGTTGGGGTGGGAGAATTAGCATGGTGGCGGGAGGAGAGGGAGACTTCAGATTTTGGGGGCTGGAAGTGAACCTGAAAGAGCAGGAGGGGCTGTTGGATCCCTGGTCGCCTCACTGGGGAGCCCCTCTGGAGGATGGCTGAGGCCCGAGAAGATCTGAGGCCTTGCCTTAGAGGGGACATCTGAACCCCTCTGGCTAGAGAGGCCCCCACTTCCTCCTCAGTACCCCTCAAGGCACATTGCCAGTGAGGCCGCTGTGCTGCAAATTAAATATCCCTAAGAAAGGCAGCCCCTAAGCAAACGGATTTCTTTAAACGCGCCGTCCACTGCCGGCCAATTAGATGCCCATAGGAAAAGGTGAGAATTAGGTTACAGAGAGAGGGCAAACTTATGGTCCCAGAGGGGCCGCCTCAGGTGAGCCAAATTGAAACAAAGGGCAGGGAGGGGAGGGTCGCACAGGATGGGGAACACCTGGGCAGCTGAGTGCCGGGGCCGAGGCCTTGAGGGTCTCTAGAACCGGGCATCGGATCTCTGCACCCGGGAGGCTCCGAGCCGCTTTCTGCTAGGGAATCTCCAGTCATTTGGAAAAGGTCGTTAGAAAATTCAGTTTTGCCGCTGCCCTTCCCCAGTCCTTTATAAAATCTTGTTCCCATGTAAGAAAAGTGACAGCTTTAGTGCGACCAAAGGGCAACGGCCCGCATTTGCAACAATACTTGGGAGTGAAGAAAAAAAAAAAAAAAAAAGAAGGAAAAAAGGAACGTGTCCCTCTAAACGTGTTCTGGAGACCCCAAAGTCCGAGGCCGTAAACCGAAATAAATCCGCCCTCCGAAGCCCCGAGGATGCCCACCCCAGTCCATCCTGGGAGCTGACCTGACCCTCCCTGGAGGTTTTTTCCATCCGAAGTGATGAGATGGTCTCGCTGCCCGGTGGGCAAGGCGCCTGGTTATGTCCATCGGTCTGTCTGGCAGGCACACTCAACCAGCGGGACCCCCCCCATTATGGGCCAGCTAGGGGCCCTGGGGCCTGGTGCCCCGCTTTTCTCTCCCAGACGGGTTAGTTCCTGCTGGAGAACGCAGCAGTCCCGCGTCCAACGCAGGAGCTCCAGCCAACGTGGAGGCCTCAGACAAGCCGGCTGCCTGCCTGCCTTTTGCAGGGAGGCAACCCCACGGCCTCGAGAGACCCTGGTAGGGTTCCCCTTTCCCTTTTTTTCTCTAGGCCCGGATTGCGGGAAGGGAGGCTGGTGCCGATCTCCCGAGGCCCCTGCTCGAGCATTGCTTAACTGCCCAGCTAAGCTCCTCTTCGCGGCGATTTTCTGAGCCGCCGATCGGGGTAATTAAATCCCCGCCCGCGCTCCGTGCTGCGCCAGGCCGGCGGGCAGAGAAGGGCTGCCGTTCGGGCAGGGGCCCACCCGGGCGGGTCACCTCCATCCCGGCAGTGGGCAGGACGCTGCCCCGGAGGGGCTTCAGGCTGCCCCGGAGGAGCTTGAAGCCGAGCTCGCGGTGATGAAACTGCAGACCCACCCAGAACCGGAGATAATTTGAACCGCGCCTTTGGGGGGAAAAAGGCGATTACCTGCTTTCCTGAGGGCTGGGAACGACCACCTCCCTGCGAGCCGAGGCTCCGATCGCGGCCCCGCGGTAAGCTTCCGCTCGGCTCCGGCGTTCACCGCCTCGCGGCCGGCCTGAGGGTCGGGGGCCTCCCGCGCTCGGTCCTGGGGTTTGAGCTCCTGTGGGGCAGCCTTGCCGGACACGGGGTATTGTCCCCGAGGCCATGTTGTCTTTGAGAAGCTCCTGCTGGGCTCCGAGGCGACGAAACAGGCTGGGAGGCTTCGCGGCGATCGCGTTTTAGGCGTTGATGAATCGTAAGCTAAAGGCGGGGAGGAGAAACAGACGTACGGAAAGACAGCGGGTCTGGGCCAGACCGCACGCGTTTCGGGGCGCGCGAACAGGGAGGCACGGAGGCCGCTCACCTGCCTGGTCCGGCTGCCGAGGCCCGGCGCCCGCGGCCTCGAGCTCCTGCTCCCGGCCCTGGCGCGCCTTACTCGGCGGGCGCCGGCCTCCTCTCCCGCAGACCGGAGTTTCGAGAAGCCCGGGCCCCGCGCGCCTTGGAGTGGAGCGGAGCGGGAGGCGCGCGGGCGGCCAGGGCAGACGGGCCCCAAGGGCCGGAGACGCGTGGGTTCCCAGCGGGATGGGGCTCTGCACCCCTGTCCCCGCGCCTTTACCTGCGCCAGGGCCTCGGACAGACGAACGGACAGCCGGACGCAGAGGCAGGAGGAGGCCCCCAGCCCGAGCCCGCGCCCCCTTGGCGCTGCCCAGAGCTGGCCTGGGAGAGGGTGACGGGGGCGCGCCGGCGGAGCCGGGCCTGGCCTGGTGCCCCCCGAGCCGAGGGGACCGAGGGCTTTCCTCCCTCCTCAGATTATTAAAAAGTTCATTTCCTGGCGAATCGGGTGACGTCAGGGGCCCGGCGTCGCGGTGGCGGGGCTGCCCGGCCGGAGAAGCCGCCTCCAGTTACCCAATTACCGACTGTCAATCCCGCCGCCCCTCCCCCCACCCTCCCGGGGGTGGCCGGGGCCCCGGCCCTCCCCCCTGCTGCGGACCCACCTAGCATCCCTCTGGGCTTCTACCCCCGAGAGCTGTGGAACAGCGAGGGGAGGGGGCTGAGGATGTCGATTACTCCCCATTACCCCCGCACCTGTCTCTTCATCCCCCCCCATTTTTTTTTGTTCCCGACCCCCCTCCTGGGCCGTAGGCTCCCTTCAAGCCTTGGTCTCCTCCGTCTATACAATGGGAGAGAGCAAAGAGATTTGTGCACCCGGCCCACTTCACCCACAGAGCCGGATCTCTGGACTGGAGGCTTGTGGAGAGCAGTTCCAGGTGACTTAGGGGACGGAGTTCTCAGACCACCATCTCCCTCTCCCCAGGGGCCGCCTTAGGGACCCCCCCCCCCTTCCCAAGGAAAAAAATGCCTCCTCCTGCCCGGAGGCGTCTCCTTCGAGCCGGCGCCGGCGCCAGTCCGGGTCTGCACGGCCTCGCCCCAGGCAGTTCGGCCCGTTGGTCTGCGAAGGCCACGCCCGGGAAGGGGACGCCCCCTCCCCCTCTCCGGAGCCGCCAGCCAGGCCACCTCCACCAGGTCAGGCCGTCCTAAGCGGCCTCTTGTCCGAGGCCCAGGTGCCCACGGGGGCCCTGTAGTTCCTGCCCCTCACCGATCCTGCTGTCCCGCAGCAGTCCTCCCACCCCACCCCCCACCCCCACCCCCCGCTTAGCCAGAGCCCCAGTTGGGGCAGGGAACGGTGTCGGTAGGTAGTTGGACTCCCATGGCCACGTTCAGTGGTAAAGGAGGTGGGATCCGAGAGAGTGGTAGGGCTGGGGTCCCGGGGAGAGGACACCCAAACACCCAGAGGGTGCGCGGCCGAGGCTCCCGGGGAGGGGGCCCAGTTGGAGGTTAGTTACTGGGAAGAGGGCCCGGAGGTTAGGGGAACCAAGAGTGTCCGCAAGAGGGGGCGCACAGTCGGCCCGCGGGGTGCGGGTCCTGGGGTGAACGTCGGCAGCAGGGGCCGCCGGGAGGGCGCGGGGAGGAGGCGGGCAGGCGCAGGGGGGCAGGCCCGCGGGTCCGTCCGGGAGTCCAGGGGACCGGGAGTTGCGGGCGCAGCCAATGGGGGGCGGAGGCTGGGCGGCGCGCGGCGCTGATTGGCTGGCGCGGGCTTCTTAGGCGTGCGCGGCCCCCGCTTCATGTCTGTGCAGGAGTCGCGAGCTGGCGCCAGGGCGGCCGGAGGATGCCGAGGGGCCGGAGCCGGGCGGGCCGGAGGCCGAGGCGCGCGCTGACCCCCGCTCCCACCCCGTGAGCCCCGCCATCCGCCCGACGCGCCGTCCCTGAGCCCGCCGCCCCCCGGGCTCCCGCCCGTGCTGCCCGCTCCGAGGCCGCGCCCCCCTCCCGCGGCGCTGCGTGTGTAAGTTTGGGCTTCGAGAGCGGGCCGGGGGCCTGGGGCGCGCCGGGCTCTGAGAGGTCACTGCGGGGGCCTGGGCCCTGCGGGCCAGGCTGCGGGTGACTGCTTTGGTGTGCCTCGGTGAGAGGTCCTGCTCGTGTCGCCGGGGAGTGCGCGCGGGGGGTGGGGGTGGGCTGGCTCTGGGCTCGTGGGGCAGCGTGTGTGTTTGGGGAGGCGAGGTCAGTCCGTGTCAGCGCCAACTGTAGTTCTGTGCGTGTCGCTAGCATCGTGTGCCGCCGTGGGTGCTCGGGCGCCTGTCTTCAACTTCCAGTCGGTGTTTATGTGTTTGTGTACAGGGCTGGTGCGAGGGTGGGGGGGGGGCGGTGAGCGTCTGGCTGAAGTGCGACTCTGCGCGTTTGTTGGGGCCGCTGGTGTCGGTGCTTGGCCCCGCGTGTGACCCCGTGCGCACAGGTGCGTGGCTCCGGGACCCGGGTCACCGTGGGAGCGTGCGTGGCTGAGCCGGCTCCCCCACTCTCCTTTCGTTTTGAGCTTTGGGCTTTCCTCCCAGCCGGGACCGGTCTGCGGCTGAACTCGGCTGGGGCGCAGCGGCGCGCGGGACACCGTGTGGCGGGGCTTTGGGGGTGTCGGGCCGTGGTGGCGCCCCTCACGCCCCCTTCCGTCGTGCAGGGACGCCGCCACCGCCTCCGCCCAGGTCCCGGGCCTCCGCCGCCGGCCATGGAGGCGGCTCCGGAACAGCCGCGCTGGATGGCGCACCCCGCCGTGCTGAACGCTCAGCACCCAGACCCGCACCACCCGGGCCTGGCGCACAGCTACATGGAGCCCGCGCAGCTGCTGCCTCCCGACGAGGTGGACGTCTTCTTCAACCACCTCGACTCGCAAGGCAACCCGTACTACGCCAACCCGGCCCACGCGCGGGCGCGCGTCTCCTACAGCCCCGCGCATGGTGAGCCGGGGCCCGCGGGTGACTGGGAGCCCAGACGCCGAGCGCCCGGCGCGGGAGGGGACGAGGCCCGGCTGCCTGCTTCCCGGATGTGGGATCCGCAGGAATCGGAGCAGCTGAGAAATCGGGCCGGGAAAGGAGCGGGGCAGCGGCCTCTTGGGGAGGGTCTGGGCCCCGTAGGGCTTCTGCCCGTCTTCAGCTGGCCTGTGAGGGTTTCCTCCAGGCTTGTTCGGGGGTCCTTGTGTGCCACTGGTCCTTCCCCTCCGGACGGACATTCCTGACTATTGCCGGTTGGGGTGTTACATTTCTGGTTTTCTTTGGGGAGGGGTCACTTGGTTGTGGGGAGTTGTGGCCCTGTGTGTCCGTGTCCCGGCTCGGCGCAGCCTCGTGCACCCTGACCCCTCTCCCTCCCCCCGCAGCCCGGCTGACCGGAGGCCAGATGTGCCGCCCACACTTGTTGCACAGCCCGGGGCTGCCCTGGCTGGACGGGGGCAAAGCAGCCCTCTCCGCGGCTGCAGCACATCACCACAACCCCTGGACCGTGAGCCCCTTCTCCAAGACGCCGCTGCACCCCGCGGCTGCCGGAGGCCCCGGAGGCCCCCTCTCTGTGTACCCGGGGGCAGGGGGTGGGAGCGGGGGAGGCACTGGCAGCTCTGTGGCCTCCCTCCCCCCCACTGCAGCCCACTCGGGCTCCCACCTCTTCGGCTTCCCACCCACGCCACCCAAAGAAGTGTCTCCCGACCCCAGCACCACTGGGGCTGCCTCCCCAGCCTCCTCCTCCGCAGGGGGGGCTGCGGCCCGGGGGGAGGACAAGGACGGCGTCAAATACCAGGTGTCACTGACGGAGAGCATGAAGATGGAAAGTGGCAGTCCCCTGCGCCCAGGCCTGGCTGCCATGGGCACCCAGCCTGCCACACACCACCCAATCCCGACCTACCCCTCCTATGTGCCGGCCACCGCCCACGACTACAGCAGCGGGCTCTTCCACCCCGGAGGCTTCCTGGGTGGCCCGGCCTCCAGCTTCACCCCTAAGCAGCGGAGCAAGGCGCGCTCGTGCTCAGGTAAAGGCAGGGCCAGGGACCTAGTGGACGTGGGGACGGTTTGTGCTTTGCGGGGGAGGGGGCCGTGATATGGGAGATGGGGGCAGTGTCGGTGTCCTGGATCCGGGATGGGTGACGTCCCTCTCTAATGGCCCCCAGCAGATCTTTGAGACCCCAGAACGGGGGACAAGGGACCCTAGAACTTTTGCCCTTAAGTGTTCCTGGTGGCCCCAAAGTTTATTGCCCATCCCCACTCCTCA
Organism: Globicephala melas; assembly: GCF_963455315.2. Classification (NCBI taxonomy): domain Eukaryota; kingdom Metazoa; phylum Chordata; class Mammalia; order Artiodactyla; family Delphinidae; genus Globicephala; species Globicephala melas. Next base: position 1,623,782 of record NC_083324.2, on the reverse strand, counting down.
CCCTCCCCTCCGAGGTTGGCCACTGCCCGACCAGAACACACAACGGGAATCCCCCCTTCCCCTCCCTGCGTCTTAAGTGAAAATTCGAGCAGCCTCATGACTTAGCATGTGAGAGAATGCCATGTGCAGGTGAGAGCAGTGAGGCGGTGTATACGTGCGTGTACATGTGTTTGTGAGCGTGTGTGCGCGCTGTGGGTGCACTCAGCCCTTCCCAGAGGCTCCAGACCCTTAAGGAATCTGGATCTCCGACTTCATCAGTCCGGGTCTTGGGATTTCGATGGCTCCCAATCTTCTCGGGAGATTTCACCCCCACCCCCCAGGCAAAGTTCCCGGGACCCGATGCCGCTCCCTGCCCCCTGGCACGTCCTTCACTCTCCCTCCCTGAGGGCTGGAGTGAGGGGAAGGAGCTGTAGGTGCCTCTGCCCTTCTGCTTCGGGAACTGGCTGGGACCGGGCTGGGTTGTCCAGGAATGCGGCTGCAGAGCGGACGCCGCTGTGGCTGGTGTGGGGCTCCTGCTGTCCACACCTCCTTCCAGTCCCTTTGAGACGGGGAAGAGGAAGATTTTTAAAACTTTTGCTGCTGAGTCCAGAAACCGCCTTTTCTTGCCCGTATGGACTGACAGCTTAAACTAAACGGGGAGAAATGTCCAGGGTAACGGCAGCTGTGTGGCTCCACCCTGCCGCCGCCAGTGCCCACTCCCGTCCCACCTCGGGGCCCTGTTTTGCTCAGACCAGCTCGCTTGCCTTTAATTAGTTCTTTCTCCCAAATTTGTTTTACATTCTATCCGAATTCCAGATGGCCCTTGAACAACAACAAAACAAAATACCACCACCACCAGACCAAGGTCACTTAGCCTACTCAGCCTCAAAAAACGAAAGGGCTTATTATTTATTTCATTTTAAAGGACAGCAACTTCCACCCCGGTCCAGGGCCTCGGCGGAAGGCAGGGAGGTGGGGGATTGAGAAGGAAGTGACCATGGACGGACGGACGGAGAACAGAAAGACGGGGCTGAGGACACAGGACAGGGAGCGGGGACGCCGCTGGGGGGAAAGGACAGGGACAGAAGAGGAGAGGGACTAGGAAGGGGGCCGAGTCCTCCCGGCCCAGCCGGCTTGAGCTGGCGACTCGTGCCCCCCCCCTTGCTGCCGTCGGCGAAGTTTGCTGTAAATACCCTCTCCCCGGCCGGCAGTGCTGAAGATCCCTGGGGCCCTGGCCACGCTCCTCCCTCCCGCCCCATTCCCCTGCCTTAAGCTACTCTCCGAATCCCACCTCCCACCTCCGGGGTCCCTCTTCCCACCAGGCTGGAGCTAAAAGTCCCACCCTGAAGCAGCCTGGCTGGCCCGCCGGCCCCCTCCTGTGACTTTGTCGGTTGAACAGGCTGGTGTCTCCCCCTGTCCCCTTTCAGAAGGCCGGGAGTGTGTCAACTGCGGGGCCACGGCTACCCCTCTCTGGCGGCGGGACGGCACCGGGCACTACCTGTGCAACGCCTGCGGCCTCTACCACAAGATGAACGGGCAGAACCGGCCCCTCATCAAGCCCAAACGGAGACTGGTAAGAGCGGGCAGCCTGGTTTGGGGGCGTCGGCCTGGGCGGGAGCTGACAGTTAATGACAAAAAGAGCAAACCTTCAAATACAGGTGCTCTGGCGCCTGAACTCATCATTAAAATCACTTGGGTGTCAGTTGGGGTTGCCCGGCTTTTAGGCGAGATTTCTTTCAGGCCAGATTTCCCCTCTGCAGCCCACCTGGTACCTTCAGGGATCCCCCAAAGTTGAGCTTCCAGGGGCCCAAGTCCGGTCCCCTGGCCTCTGTTAAACTCCTTTTAAAAATAGGGCCGTGAAGTAATTTTCCTTGTAGCCCAGGCTGCTCTCCCTGGCTTCCCCACACAGTCTCCTCACGCTTATTTAAATAAAACACACACACCAACCACCAAAAAAAACCTGCCCTTTATTATTTTTCCATGGAGTCACCTATACTGTGTATTTTCATTTGAGTGATTTTAAAAAAATGCCCTTTCGGATCTCCTGCCGGAGTTTCCTATCCGGACATCTGCAGCCCAAAGATAAGGAAACTTCGCGTATCTGTTTCCGGACTCCGCCAGTTTTCAGCCTCTCCTCGGCTCAGTCCTGCCTCTCGCTGGGCTGTTTTGAAACTTCTAATACCCTCCACTCTGCAAATAATGCGTAAAATGCTAAGAATAATAAATATATTTTTTCAGGGCGAAGTGATTTATGAGGCTTAAATCGCTTGCTGCTTCGGGGGCCCCCTTTTTTTTTTCCCCTGGAGCGAGGGCGGGGTGAGGGCCCCGGGTGGTGGAGGATGCGGGCTTGGTCCCTGAGTCAGAATTCCAGCTTCAGGCTGCTTACTCACCCTCACCCCTCCCCACCCCCGTGGCTGCAGGCCGGCCCCTCTGGACCAGGCTGGGGCCTGGGGCCACTCCCCGCCTCCCACCCCCACCCCTGCTGCCCGCGGTTCCCTGGGAAGTGCTCTTGTGGGTTTGCAGAGGGCGTTCTGCTTTCTGGGGTGAAGACTCTCTTGCCTCTTCTCTTGGGAGCCTTTGGCTCCCTTCTCCAGAAACCAGACGTTTCCAGGTCACCTCTGCCCTGCATTTCCTGAGGGGCTGGGGGGCAGTTAGAACTCCGAGGATTGGGGTATGGGGTGCTGGACACGTAGACTGGCACTGTCCAATAAAAGCTGTGAAGATGGACACTTTGTACGTCTGCCCCGTCCACTGTGGTTGCCTCTAGCTCGTGTTGGGACTAGTGATCCTTTGAAATGTGGCTGGTGCAGTTGAAGCAACTGAATTAAATTCTAGTTCAGTTTAACTTAAATGGCCACAGGGCTAGTGGCTACTGCATTGGACACTGCAGCTCGACTCCCTGAGCATTTCACATCCCTGCCCTGGGCAGCTGCAGGGCCCCCTCCTCTGGCCTCAGGGGTTCAGGCACGCCCAGGATTATGGGTTTTCTGGGAGTGCGGCTCCAGACCCAGGTGCTCCAGGGGGCCCAGCCAGCCTTCTCAACCAGAAGACCCCTTCTCAGAGCCTCAGTTTCCCCATCTGTAGCGTTAGATTGTTTGTTTGGTGATGGGGGAGGTGGCTACGTGTTCCTTCCAGCTCTTGCAACCCCTTTGATTCTGAGATCAGGCTTCAGAGAGTCCTTTATTCTAAAGTTCTGTGACGGTTTAGGTCTCCGATTCTAGAATTCCACGGCTCTGAGATGCCTTGATTCCCCTGTGAGATTTGCTGCTCCTGGGCTAAGCTGGCGGGGGCCGGGGTGGCGCGAGGGTCTGGGAGAAGGTGGGGGGGGGGGCCGTGGGAGCCCAGCCTGCTGACGCCACGCCTCCCCTCCCCCCTTCCCTTCCAGTCGGCCGCCAGGAGAGCGGGCACCTGTTGTGCAAATTGTCAGACGACAACCACCACCTTATGGCGCCGCAACGCCAACGGGGACCCTGTGTGCAACGCCTGTGGCCTCTACTACAAGCTGCACAATGTAGGTCCGCCCGCCTGGCCCGCCCCGCCTCCCGGGGGACCCCTGCGCTTCGCGCGGCAGCCTCCAGCGTGGCTTGGCTTGGGAAGCCGCCCCGAGCGCCAGAAGGGCTTCCCACGAGGGGGGCGAGCTGGCTGGCTGGGAGGATGGGAGGGGCAGGGGCCGGTGGGTCGAGGACAGCGGTATCTCGGCTTTGGGGTGGGGTTTGGGGGGTGGCGCTGGCACCTCGTGGGCCGAACGCCCTGCAGGCTGCCGGGCGGCCCCACGCAGTGAAAGGCGCCTTTCTCAAGATGGCAGCGGTGCTGGCAGGAAGACGGTGGTGGGCGGTGGGCCTTTGGAAGTGGACCCCCTCCCCGCCCCGTGCGAGCTGGGGGTGGGCTTCTTGCTCTGGGAAGGGAGCTCCACCCCCTGAAAGCTCCGTGGTCGCCCCCAGGTGAACAGGCCGCTGACCATGAAGAAGGAAGGCATCCAGACTCGGAACCGGAAGATGTCCAACAAGTCCAAGAAGAACAAGAAGGGGGCCGAGTGCTTCGAGGAGCTGTCCAAGTGCATGCAGGAGAAGGCCTCCCCCTTCAGCGCAGCTGCCCTGGCCGGACACATGGCGCCTGTGGGCCACCTCCCGCCCTTCAGCCACTCGGGACACATCTTGCCCACGCCGACGCCCATCCACCCCTCCTCCAGCCTGTCCTTCGGCCACCCCCACCCATCCAGCATGGTGACCGCCATGGGCTAGGGACCGCCCCCCACGGACCGACAGACAGATGCCGGGGAAGGCGCTCCCGGGACGGGGGGCAGGGACCAGACCCTCGGCTGCCCGTCCCTCCCCGGAGACTGACGCTGCCCTGCCAGCCCAGCTGGAGCCCCACGCTGCCTCACCTGTGGGCCCGTCGGCCGTCACTGTGAAGATGCTCCCTGGGCTGGGGGGGGGCTGCCTCGGCCTCCCAGGTGGGGCCTCCAACACGGATAACTGTTTGGCGAGCAGAAAGGACAACTTTACGAAGACTGGGGGCAAGGGACACACGCAGGAAACCGCGTCGTGGAAGGAGGAGGGAGTAGAGGCAAAAGTAATTTATTTGCTCTTGTTTCTCACGAGGACTGGGAGACTTGGGCGGTCTGAGCTGCCCCAAGTTCGCGGGGCTTCCTCGGCGCCAAGGGCCACTTGACCGTTCCCCGTGCCCGGCTCCGGGGGCAGGTCTTCGGGGACCTCGGCCTGCACCCTCTCCACTGGCTCCCTCTCTGAAAGCGCTGAACCCAGGCCGGGCGCAGAGGGCAGAGACAATCACGGGCGGTCCCGCGCAGATTCTCAGGCCGGGGCTGGGTCACAGGAAGGAAACGTTTTCTTGAGAGGGGAAGCGTCTCTCCGATTGCTCCCCTGGCCTCTGAGGCTGAGGCTGGGGTGACCCGTGCGCCCTAGACGGGTCTGAGCTACAGCCACCTCCTCTGCTCGGCGGACCCCTGTACATACATCCTCCTTCTGCTAACCCCCAAACCCCCTCCTCTCCAACTCTGAGACAAAAGAAGAAAATGTTTAAAAAAAAAAAACCTACATAAGCTTAACTCGCCGATGAGTTAGTTGTTTTATTTTTAAACTCTTTTTGGGTCCAGTCAATTGTACGTTGCCACGAAAGCCCTTGCTATGGAAAGGAATAAAACCTACAAACCAAGGCTGTAGCTTCGCAGTTATTTTTGGAAAAGTTCTCAGATCCCACGGCCCTAGGACGGGGAGCCAGGGGCCAGGGGTGGGGCCTCGGCTGCTCGTGGCTTCCAGGGGGCTGACCTGGCAGGTGGCGAAGGCAGGAGCTGGGGGTGGGTCAGAGCCAGGACCGAGCGAGAGGCCACGACCCTGCTGGGTCCTGGGAGGTGCCAGGGTTCTGCTCTGCCTTGCTGTGGCTGTCTGGATCCTTCCCAAGGTACAGCTGTACATAACTGTGTCCGAGCTTAGATTCTGTATGCGGCAGTGGCAGGGTGCGGTGGCCAGCAAGGACCCGGCCCAGGAAGAGGGTTGTGCTGATATAGTCCAAGTGCAATATGGGGGGCACCACAGCCAGAAGTAACTTATTTTGTACTAGTATCCGCATAAGAAAAAGAATCGGCAGTATTTTCTGGTCTTATGTTTTATTTGGCCTGTTTTATTTTGGATTAGTGAACTAAGTTATTGTTAATTATGTACAACATTTATATATTGTCTGTAAAAATTGTATGCTATCTTCCTATTCCTTCAAAGTGAAAACTGTTAAGAGTAATAAAATACTTTTTGTGAATGCCTCTGGCCTGTCTTGTGGGCTCCTGGGGCTCCTGGGTCCCAGCTGCTGAGGTCATTAAGACCGAATCAGTCCTGCAGCCGGTGATTTGGATGGAAGGGCCCCTGGAACAGGAGAGGGGCCCTGTCTGGCCGGGGTCTGAGGTCCTGACCCTCCTCCCCTGAAAACTGCTCCCGTCTGAATTCTGGTCCTGGCTGGGTGGATACCGGGGAGGCTCAGGAAGGCTACGGGTTCTGCAGCCTTTAGCCCACGTTCTGACCCTTTTCCTAAGGGCTCACAGAACCCAGCAAGGACTGATCCCCCTCCCCATGCCGTCCTCTTCCTTCCACGTTCATTGACAAACCTGGTCACCAGTGTCTTTGATCACTCATGTCATTGACGGCTGTCCTCTTTAATCAGTGATACTGGTTATTGGAGACAGTCATCATGACTGATATTCCTGATCAATGACATGTCTGATCACTGGAGCCTGTGACCACAGACATCTGATTACTAACAATTGATCACCAACATGTGATCACCAATAGTTCATCGATGCCCTCTGATCAGTGATGTGTCTGATCACTGACATCCACAAGATGTGATCACCGATGTCTCCAGAGACTGACCGTGCTCACCAATAATAGGTCTGATCATGAATATCTCTTACCACCAACGTCCCACACCTCGTCACCAGTATTTCTATCCAGTGTGTCTGGTTGCTAACATCCGATAACCGCCACGTCTGTGATCGCTGGGACCTCTCATCACCCATGTTTCCTGATGACCAGCGTGCTGATCGCCACTGCACCCTGTCTCTAACGTCCTAGGTCATCAACAAGTATGATCACCGGTGTCACTGATCACTATTTTTCTCATCAATGACAGATCTGATCACTCATATGGGATCAGCATCTTCAAGCACACAATTTCTCATCACTGATGTCTTCTTAGCAATGTCCTTGGCCACTTTTCTCCAATCACCAACATCTCTAGCCAACCATGTACGTGATGGCCAATGCCCCTGATCGTGGACTCTTACCGTCAAGTTTTCTGACTACCAACATGGTCACCGTCACACTGGTTACTAATAACCCTGACTGCTCAGCGCTCATCATCGTGTCCTACTTCGGTGGCTGCTGGGTCTTCTCACCTTCCAAGTCCCCGACGACCAATGTCCCTTATACCCCGATCGCCAACCTCCCTGGTCGTGGGTATCACCAGTCACCTGTGTCTCTGGTCACTTGATTCTCTAAGCATCAATGCCTTTGATCCCTAGAAGATCACACACCACCAAGATCTCTGGGGGGCTCATCACTGACTCTGACCACCAATATCTCCTCTACCCTTGGTTATCGAATACATGACACCAATGCTCCCATCACATCCTCACTCCCCCCACGTTCCTGGTGTATGGTTAATGATATCGCCAACCAGAGATCACTCTGATCACCAAGATCTCTGTGCCACGTTTGAATGACACCGTCTCCCCATGACGTGTGCCACCGTCCCTGACCCTTATTATCATAATTTCTGCTCCCTGCGTCCCTGATGGTATTTGATGGTCACTCCCCGCAGCCCTCAAGTCCCCTGTCCAGGAGGCTCCCCTTCCATCCTCCTCACCCCCAGACCGTGTGCCGGCAGGGGTCACTCTGGGCCGGGGGAGAGACGGGGGAGCGATGGGGGAGCATCCCTGGGACTCTGCCTCAGGACGCCTCTGCCCCTGCTGTGCCACTGCTACCCTGCCCGTGTCCTTTCTGTGGAGAAGCAGAGCAAGCAGGAACAGCTCCGGTGTGTAGCTGGGGGGCACTGCCGGCCCATCTCAAAGCGCAGGGGCCCCGGGCCCTTTCAGGCCCCCTCAGCAGCTCCCCTTCCAGCCCTTCCCCAGCTCATGGCGTTCTCGCCTCCCCTCCTGGCAGCCGTGGCCACAGCGAGGGCAGGGCTGGTCCTGCTGGCCTGCGCCCCGGCTCCTGACTGCAGGTGAGAGCGTCTATCAGATCGTGCACCCAAGTGCACACACGCGCGTGCCCGATGAACGCTGAGACGCCAGGCACTGCTCTGGGGGTGGGGACCACACGGCACACGAGACAAGCAAGAGTCTCTGCGCTCGGACAGCTTACATCCTAGGCCGTGAGCACCGCGGCAGCCCAGCGGGGCCTCTGGCAAACGGGCCTACCCGCCGGGCCCGAATCCAGAGCCCGGGCCAGAACCTGGAGTCCAGAGCTTAGAGACCCAGACAGTCTGCACCCCAGAACTCAGGAGCCAGAGGCCAAACACAGAGCACTGAGCGTCGCCCCCAAATCCAGAACCTGGGGCGAGGACTCTGAGCCTGGGGCCCGGAACCTGGACCTCGGAATCCAGAGCTCAGAACAGACAGCCCAGAACCTGGGCCTTGGAGGCGGACCCGAAAGCCACAGCCTAGGGCGTGGAGCTCAGAACCCAGAACTGAGTACTGACGACGTGGACCCCAGAGTCTAGACCGTGGCTCCGGACCTCCAGCCAGAATCCAGAGCCCAGAAGGACCACACTGACAGCGGCCTCCCCTCGCGTCTCTATCACTCCCAGTCTTACTTCTTTCCTTCTGCGGGCCAGCGTTACTGGAGGAGCCCCGGCCAGGCATCGCGCAAGGTGCTCAGGTTCCGAAGAGCAGGGTGGCGACCGTCCCGTCCCTCTCCCGTCCCCGTGGTCATTCATGGGTTGGCGGTAGGTGCTTCCCAAACATCTGTTGAATGAGATCCACTCATTTATCCCACGAATGTTTACTGACCCCATTTGTGCTTGGCATTCGGGTGGGGGATGAAACATACAAAGATCCTTGCTGGGGCCCTGGTTGGGGGGGAGGCAGTGGGGGTCGGGGGGATGCCGCTGAGGAGCACGGGCGGCCTCCGGGAGCGGGGGACGCACACTGGCCCTGGAGGCCCAGGTTCAAGGCCCAGCAAGTCACTGCTGAGCAGTACAACCAGGGTCAGGGCTCCTGCAGCTTCTGTGCCCACCCCAGTGGCGATGAGTCCCGCAGCCCAGAGTCATTGTGCTGGCAACAGTTTCGATTCCGTGGCCTCAGAGCCCCCAGGTAGGGCGGGCGGGAGGCAGGCAGGCCTCTCAGGGCGATGGTGCCCTTCTGGCTCTGCAGGCGGCGCCAGGGTGCCCGGGCTGGGTTGGCCTTTGCTCCGTCTGTTTGCACCCAGTGGGGCTGGCGGCCCAGGGCCCTTCCTCCCTTCCTGCTTCCCGGGCTGCTTCTTCCCATGTTCAGTAGAAGAACCCAACCCCCTGCTGTAATTCTTACAGAGCAGCTCTGTCCCCCCCAGAGGCCCTCCTGCCTCCTGTTGAACCCACTGCTGGGAACAGGGAAGGGAAAAAGCCTTCCAGTCCCCAAGGCCACAGAACGGACCCCACCCCAGGGGAACCGGGTTTGGGAGGAATGCCTGCATCCACCTCACCTGGGATGAAGGGAAGACGACACCACAGCGCTGTCCTGTGCTGACAGCACGGCCGGCACATCACAAGGCCACTGGGTTTGTTTTGCTTCTAGGCAAAATGACGAAATGATTCCAAACTTTATCTGGAAAAACTAACAAGACCAGCAGAACAAGTCAGAAAATTAGGGAAAATAGAGCGAGGGCTGTGTGTGTGTGTGTGTGTGTGTGTGTGTGTGTGTTTGTGTGTGACGCTTTCTAATATTAAACAAGATTCTATGATCACAATTGTTCAAACCTTGTGGTTGTGCCGTCAGAATAAGTAGATCAATGGCTCAGGCTCGGGTAAGCCCGAAAGAGCCCCTATTATTTATAAGATAATGGATGATAAAGGAGGTATCCTGATCAATGCAGTGGGAAGGGTTATTCAATCCAGCGGTGTTGGAACACCCGGCGGAACAGCACCTCCCTGGGCGAAGACCTGCTCTGATCTAGGACCAGCAGCCTGAGGTCTGACAAAAATATGAATGAATGGCAAATGATTTTAAATTAGGAGATCCAGGGAGTTCCCTGGCAGTCCAGTGGTTAGGATTCCAGGCTTTCACAGCCATGGCCCAGGTTCAATCCCTCGTTGGGGAACTGAGATCCCATAAGCCGCACAGTGCGGCCAAAAAAAAAAAAAAAAAAAAAAAAATTAGGAAATTCACTTAAAAATAGGTAGAAGATCTGGCCCGGAAGGGACTGTGTGGCTGCAGGGCCATTTCTGCATCTCTCCCCTCAGGAAGCCCTGTCTCTGTCTCTACCTGGCCCCTCTTGCCCAGGCCTGTCTGGGTCTCAGGGACACTGGGTTTGAGTCCTCAGGTCACATGTATTCTATTCCACATTCCAGATTTCTTAAGGAGTTAGTTTCGAAACAATCCACTGCAACCTACCAGCTGGATCACCCAGGTTGGTTCCCCAACAGATAAAATGGCAAAGGAACACTGCAAACCTCAAGGTTAAGTTTGTCCTTTCTAGGAACCAAAGAGAAAAAAGGAAAAATTGTTGAACACACAAGATGCCAAAGCTTCTGGAGCAGGGAGGGAGTGGTGGGATAATGGCTGGGATCACGTGTTTGAAATGAACTCTGAGATCACGATTCCAATTCCAAGACTTGAATGCTGAGTAATCTTCCAGATACCTTTAACAAGAAACTCTGACATAGAGATGTTCAGGACATCATTATTTACAAAACGGAGAGACTGGATACAACCTAAATACTCAGAAAAAGGGCATGATGAGAGTACATTCACAGAAGACCTAAAGCAGGGACTTGAGCAGGTATTTGCACCTCTGTTCACAGCAGCACTGTTCACAGTAGCCAAAAGGTGGAAGCGACCCAAGTGTCCATCAACAGATGAACAGATAAAGAAGATGTGGTCCATCCATACGATGGAATATTATTCAGCTTTAAAAAGAAAGGAAATTCTGACACCTGCTACAACATGGATGAACCTTGAGGACATTATGCTCAGTGAAACGACTCTGACAAAAAGACAAATACTGTGTGATCCCACTTATTTGAGGTCCCAAGAGCAGTCAGATTCATAGAGACAGGGAGAGGGGGAGGGGGAGCTAGTGTTTGATGGGGACAGAGTTTCAGTTTGGGAAGATGAAAAGGTTCTGGAGGTGATGGCTACACAACAGTGTGAATGTACTTAAGGCCACTGAACTGTGCACTTTAAAATGGTTAAAATAGTAAAATTTACGTTATGTGTATTTTACCACAATAAAAAAGGGAGACAGGTGAGGGAACTATAGGACATCCACGAGAAAGCCTTTAAAATGCCTCCTGAAGGTTACGCTCTTAGAGCCGAGTCACGGGCTACAAGTGTCTAACACGATGACAAGAGTCATTGCAGCATGTGGGAAAAGAACTGTCACCAAATGCTAACAAATGGTGACAGCTCTGTGATAGATGATTTCTCCTTTTCCTCCCCATTTTCCAAGTTTTCTGTAACGAGGTTTAATAGCATTAATGATAAAAAGTAATATTTAAAGATAATCCTTGCAAAATGGGAGATAATTTTGCAATTATGCAAACATGCAAAAACTCAAAATACAAAAATGCAGTACATAATAAAAAGACCCCCCCACACACACACACACAGTCAAGAAAAAGAGAAAACCAGGCAAAGGATACAGACAGGTCCTTCCTAATAGACATGTAAATAAACACTTGATAAACATTTGGACAGGAGCTCAACCTCAGAAAGAATCAAGTACATGCACGTTTCGCAAGGAGGTACCACTTTTCACCTCTCCTCTCAGAAAAATGGAAAAGGCCTGCCATAGTAGAAACAGCTGCTGGCATGTGCCATATGTGGGAATGCTGATCGAAATTCCAAGCTCTCCTCAGGTGCACTTCACAGACACACTAGAAATAAAAGCTAAACTGCAGGGTTCTTTGGGGGGATAAAAAGCAAACTGCAGAACAATATATAATGTATGATTTTTTGTTTTAAAAATGTTTGTGTATGGGGCTTCCCTGGTGGCGCAGTGGTTGAGAGTCCGCCTGCCGATGCGGGGGACACGGGTTCGTGCCCTGGTCCGGGAAGATCCCACATGCCGCGGAACGGCTGGGCCCGTGAGCCATGGCCGCTGAGCCTGCGCGTCTGGAGCCTGCGCTCCGCAACGAAAAGGCCACAACAGTGAGAGGCCCGCGTACCACAAAAAAAAAAAAAAATGTTTGTGTACATATAGAAAAAAACCCAGGAAGACATATGCCTAATGAATAACAGTGGTTACTTCCGGGAAGTATGAGAGACCGGGGTGGTGAGAGGGTACTTTTCACTTTATAAACTTGGGCTAATATTTTAAGGTGTTATGTGCCACTTTTGTAATGTAGGAAATAATCATTCACAAAACCTTTTTTCTTTTCTCTGCCTTGTTCCTGGTTGGTCTCTCTCCCTGGGATGTTCTCCCCTTCAGATTTGCCGGGAGAACTTCTCTTCATCCTTCAAAACCCCAGCCAAAGATATGAGAGGAAGCCTTATATGAAGTCTCCCTCCCCTCAGCCCCTCAGAGCTCCCTAGTTCCTAACCAATGTCACCGAAGGACAAGGCCTGACTGTGGGGCATACAGAGCTGCCTCTCTCTTGCTGTGCAGCCTTGAGCAAGTGGCTTAGCCTCGCTGAATCCTGACTCCTCACCAGTAAAACAAGACCACACTTTGCAAGGTTGTTACAAGGATAATATGGGGAAGGCAAAGGTTCCTCAGTCCTTGGAGAGCTCACCCAACAAGGAGGTTGCCTTCTAATGCCATTTCAGTCAGTGGGCTTCAGACTGAGCCCTGATGCCCGTCTCTACTCCTAGAAGCCCAGGGTGTTTGGGGACCTCTTTGTTCTTCCTTCCCCACAGCACCTAAGGCTGCCAGGGATGGGAGGGCCGAAGGGACGGCCCTGGCTGTTCAGCAGGTGCTTTCAGCATTTCCTCCCATCCGGCCCCCAAGTGGGCAGGGTACCCTCAGATCATCCTCCTGTATAGCTGTGGACACTGAGTACAGGCAGGGCTGGGGCTCCCACTCCCTGGGATGGCTCCCCCTGGCATGCAGGCTGGAGTGGGGGCGGGGGTCTTCTCCCAGGAGACGGACGTGGTGGACCCAGCCCAGCGGCCTCCTCCTACCACTCCATCTGTCCCCCCAGCCCACACTGCAGGGCTCCCTAGGGGACCCTGGGAAAATGCCGTCCTTATTCCTTCTCCCTGCTCCTCCCCCCAGATTGGGCTGTGCTGACCTGGGGGGAGGGCTGTGATCCAGGTTTCCCAGGCGTGGCGGGGACGCTGGGACGGCCCCTCCCCTTCCTCAGAATTTAGGGATGCAGGGGACGTTTCTACACATTCCCTGAGCCCCCTTACACTGCCCAGCTCCACCCTCACCCACACAGCAGCACGCTGGCCTCCTCATGACCCCCCCGGCCTCCAGCTCGTGCTCTGCGATCTGTCTCTTCAGCCATTGGGATCTTTCATAACCTTTTAATTTAAATTATGAAATATTTCAGATAGCCAAATATATAACTAACAATACAACAGCCCCCCTCCCTGACCCCGTACTGATTTTCTATTCTGTGTAAGAAATCCCCACAGGGACTTCTGGTGGCGCAGTGGTTAAGAATCCGCCTGCCAATGCAGGGGACATGGGTCCGAGCCCTGGGAAGATCCCACATGCCGCAGAGCAACCAAGCCTGTGCGCCACAACTACTGAGCCTGCATGCCACAAATACTGAGCCCACGTGCCACAACTACTGAAGCGCATGCGCCTAGAGCCCATGCTCTGTAGCAAGAGAAGCCACCACAATGAGAAACCCACGCACGCAACAAAGAGTAGCCACCGCTCGCCGCAACTAGAGAAAACCCGCATAGCAGTGAAGACACAATGCAGCCAAAAATGAATAAATACATAAATAAATAAAAATATATATATATAAAAGAAAAAAGAAATCCCAACAAACTCAGCAGCTTAGAAGCACACAGGTTTCTGTCTCACGGTCTGTGGTCAGGAGCCTAGGCGCGGTGTAGCTTACGGTCCCACACGGTTGCCAAGCAAGATGGAGACCAGGGCTGGGTTCTCATCAGAGGCTGGACCAGGGAAACACTGATCGGCTGTCACGGCGGCTTCCTGCTTCAAAGCCAGTCAGAGAAAAGACTCTGCAAGAGGGACCAACATGACAGCTTATACAATGTCCTGTAGTCCCGGAATGACACCAGGCCCCGCTTCTCCCGGGGGGGGGGCGGGGTAAGCCTAGAACTGGAACTACTGAGTCAAGGGACTCAGCACCCTCACACTGACAGGACAAGGCCAAGAATTTCCAAACTTCTTGTCCCAATTAACTTTCCCACCAGCAGGCTTCGGGAATTTCGCATCCTCACCACCACTTGGTCATTCATGTCAGCCTTTTACATTTTTACCAGTTTGTTGGGTATGAAGCAGTCTCGTTGTGGAGAGATCTTTCTGGAACATGCAACTGATCACGTCCCTCTCCCTCCCCCCACTTCAAATCTTCCCAAGGGCTCCCCACCCTGGGACCCATCCAAGCTCTTGGGCCTGGCATCTGAGCCTCTGCAGCCCTCGTCCCCTCAGGCCCAGGCAACCCCTCGATGTTTCGAGGTTCTGACTTGATGAATTTATTAGGAAATAAACAGCCAAACAGGTCACCCTTATGTTTTCAATGTTCACGTGAAGGAAGTGAATGCCTTTGGCACACAAAAAGCATGGATGCAGCATAACTGCACATCAAGTGATGATTCTGGGCTCTAGCCCAGGGTTCCTGGCCTTGCTCTGGTGACACCTGGCCTGTCGTGTGACTGCAGGAGTTTGGCAGCGTCCCTGGCCTCGCCCCACAAGATGCCACGAGCACCCCCTCCAAGTCATGACAATTAAAAATGCCTCCAGGGCTTCCCTGGTGGCGCAGTGGCTAAGAACCCGCCTGCCGATGCAGGGGACACGGGTTTGAGCCCTGGTCCGGGAAGATCCCACATGCCGCGGAGCAACTAGGCCCGTGAGCCACAACTACTGAGCCCACGTGCCACAAGTACTGAGCCCGCACGCCTAGAGCCTGTGCTCCACAACAAGAGAAGCCACTGCAATGAGAAGCCCACGCACCGTGACAGAGTAGCCCCTGCTCGCCACAACCAGAGAAAAGCCCAGGCGCAGCAACGAAGACCCAACGCAGCCAAATAAATAAATAAATACATAAATAAATAATAAAAATAAATAACATTAAATAATAAAATAAATTTATATAAAAAAAAGTGTCTCCAGTCATTGCAAATGTCCCCTGGGCAGGGAGCACCGTCCCTGTTGGCACCAGCGGTTTAGAAAAAGATGAATTCCTACTGCATCCAGGACAGTGCAGACTGAGAACGCAAACGTGTTTACAGTTGCACGAGGAACACCTTCCCCCCTGGAAATATTATGTTTTCCATGACTGAGGGCTTTGCATCATTTGGAAAGACATCCGCTGTCTAAATCCAGGGCCCTTCATGTGAGTGAGGCTGAGACCAGAGGCCAATGCCGCCGCCCCTCACACCATCCCCAGACCCTGCCGGAACGAACCCCTTCCAGCCCTGCCCAGGTGTCACCCGCCCCTGCCACCCCGCAGCCTTCCCAAATGCCCCAGACAGGCGTCGCCTCTCCCTCCAAAGCTTGTTGTGTGTCTCATTCTCTCTCCCACAGCCTGGGGCGGGGGATCCCTGTGTGGGGTGGGTGAATGGGAGGTGACTCAGCTGAATTCAGCACCTTTGGGGACACTGTGCCCCGATCTGCAGCCACGGCAGGGCTGCAGGCCTCGTGGGGGGCTTGTGCTTGTGTGCACACGCGTGTGTTTGTGCGTACAGGCGTGCACTGACGCGTGGGGCCTGGGTCTGAGCACGTGTGCGGAGGGTGCTGCCTTGTTGACCGCCCCATCTGAAAGGGCAGCCCTCTTTCTGCTTCTTCCTCACGGCAGCTCTCACTGCCTGACGTTAGATGAAACCTTCACTTGTCATCAGTTTCTTGTATCTTTCCACTAGAGTCAGCTCCATAAGGGCAAGGCTCCATCTAGTGTGTTCACTGGCACATACACCTGCGGCACCTAGAAGAGTGTCTGGACCACAGCACAGGTGTGACAGGAGCACAGGAAACATGTGGGATGGGTGGGTGGGTGGATGATGGCATGAACGTGTGCATACGTGTGCCGGCCCTCACTCTGAAAGACGCTTCAGGCTTCTTCGTTCTATACTTTTTCCAGGAAGACGTAGGAAGCCCCGCAACTCAAGCTGCAGAGGCCCGTGGGTGTTGGGGGAGCCCCTGGGGGTCGAATTCTCCTGGATGCTTAGGACCAGCTGTTGGAATTGGGATCAGAGCCCTTCCCAGGGCTGTTCCCGGCAGTGCTGGGCTGGGGTCTATGGCACTGTTGGCGGGTAGGTGAGAGCTGCTGCCCTGCAGGCTGGCACACGTTGGACCTTGGCGGTGGGGAGGGTGGTCCCACAAATGATGGCTTCTCTCAGGCAGTGAATGCCATCTGAGGCTAAATATGACCTCCAGAGACCATGTGGCCCACCCGCAGCGGGTGTTACCTGGGTGGGGCTGGAGGGTAAGGATGCAGGGGACCCAGTGGGCACCTGTCCACTGGCTGGGGGTGTTGGGCTGGAAGTTCTCCTGGAGGTCCTGGGGAGGAGAGGCAGGTCTGAGCCATGTCTGTGTTGGGACCTGAGCTGAGATCGTCCTGTTGCGTTTGGAGAAGACAGGCTGCCCCCCACTCCCCTCGCCTGTCTGGCGACCCCACCACCTGCCCGGTTCCCACCAGCCCACTAGCGTGTATGTTCCTCTACCCTTTTCCCATTCTTCCTCGGACCATCTGTCTACCAGTCCTCCCTTCACTCATCTGTCAGTCTGTCCTTCCACCCATCCGTCTAGCACCCCCCGCCCCCCGTTATCCACACTGCTGTAGTTAATTTACACCAGCAAGCTTCTCCTCCTTTCTAAGCTGTCCTCACAGCAACCCTATGAGGAAAATACTACGATTACCCCCATTTTACAGATGAGATGCGGAGACCGAGGCACAGAGAGGTTAGGTGACTTCCCCAAGAACACAGAGCTAGGAAACAGCCGTGCCGCCTGACCTGACAGGCCGAGCTCTCAACCTCCCAGTCTGTCCGTCTGTCCATCCACCTACCCCTGTAGCTGTCTATCACTCAGTCCCTTCACTCACCGGTCACTGGCCATCCAGCTCCAGCGGCCCATCCATCGCTGTCACCCATCCATCCTGAAGGTAATGCGGTTAGAGAACCAGGGGCCCTGAGGGGAGAGAAGGCCTGAACCGCCCATCTGGCTGGGCTGGGGTTGTCTGGGGGGTGGGGTGGGCTGCCCCAGGCTGGGCAGGGCTGCACAGGGCTGGGGGGAATTAGCCAAGTGACTGCCAGGATCATCTAATTAGGAACGCTAGTGATAAGCAGATAGGATCAGGGGTGATTAGAATCCTTTTAAAAAGCCACTCCATTAATTACAGAGACAGAGAGGGGCCTCTGGCTGCTCAGAATACCAAGTGGCTGCCTAATCGGCTGCCATCAGCTCACCCTGGGGAGAGCTCCTGGGACCACTGTGTGACCTTGGGTGTGCCCTGCCCTCTCTGGGCCTCCCTGTGCATCAGCTCAGGCTCTGCCTACCATCCCCTGCTCATCCAGGTCCTCTTTCTCTTCCCAGGCCGGGGCTTCAGGGTGGGCCAGGGAGGCTAGGCTGGCTGCCCAGAGGGAAGAAGCCCCCCCTCCCCGCCGCGGCAAATGAGGGCAGAGAGGCTCAGAGAGTGAAAGTGATGGACGGCCAGCAAGCTGAGAGCGGGATGGGGCGGCGGGGGGGGGGGGGGGCCTGAGCGAAGGTCGCGTCAGCTCAGCCCTGTTCCTCTGGGCGGGCCCTGAGGAGGGACCCCAGAGGCCCCTGACACTCCCACCAGTCTCTGTCGACACTTTCGCTGTAGGGCCTCAGAGGACACTAGTCCAAACCCCTTGCAGGAGGGGACGTCACCTCGGCATGCAGCCCCCGAACTCCACAGCACCCTTTATGGGGCGCTTCCCTTCCCCTCGGTAATGGGGAGGCTCTCCCCCCTCGGGGCCCCGTGGCAGTGAGGAGCTGGGGTCTGCCCCTCCCCGTGAGTCCTACTGGGTGGCCCCCCAGCCCGTCTCCATCCCAGCTGCCTCCTGCTGCCCACCCGAGAGGCCTCAGGCTGAGCACAGGACCTGCGGGCAGAGCAGGGCAGGGAACCTGCTGAGGGGCTCCGGAAGCATCAGCGGGGCGGCCAGAGGAAGTCCTTCTGAGGGAGGCCAGTGGAGGTCAGCATGAGCCTCAGGCAGGGCGGGGGGAGGCCGCGTGGGTCAGGGGGAAGCCTCTGTGGGGTGCTCAGGCACCTCAACACCCTGGATCCCGTGTCTCAGCTTGTTGTAACCACCCACGCACCATCCTGATTACATTGTCGTCACCAATATCACATCCTCCCATTACTACCATCACCACAGCATCCAGCATCCCTGCATCCACCCTCATCCCCCCACGGTTACCCTCATCGCCACCACCACCACCACTGCCATCAGCACCACCACGACGGTCCCCACCTGAACCAGCATCACCATCACATCACTATCGTCACACCACCACTTCCACCACCACCACCACCACATCCCAACTCTGACATCACCTCCATCACCTCAACCAGCATCACCGTTACCGTGGCCACCATTATGCCCATCGTTACCAGCACCATCACCGTCACCACCACTTCCATCCGCACTGCCACCATCCCACCTCTGACATCACCTCCATCACCACCTCCTTCCCCACCACCATCATCACCATCACCACTAACTGCCTCATTCTATCCCTGTCGTCACCGTCACACCGCCATCTCCACCACAGCCAGGGTCTGTATTACCATGACCACCAGCATCCTCATCCTTTCCATCCCCACCATCACCGCTGCCACCTTAACCTCAACAAATGTCCCAGTTAGCACGACCACCGTTTCTACATCATGACCAAACCATTATTATCACCACCACCTGCATCACCCCCGTTTCCACGGCAACCACCTCATCACCTTCCTCATCATCGCCACCATCATCTCCTCTATCACCACCACCACCACCCCCTCCAACATCATGCTGACATCACACCATCACCACTGCCTGTGTCGTCACCACCATCACCATGCCCACCTCCACCACTACTACCAACTTCATCTGAGCCACTGTCACCATGACCATGTGTACGGTTACTGACTGTGTAACAGGTACAAGGACATTTAACACAAGTTTCCACAACCACTGGGTGACCTGAGGGCATAAAGATCAGGGAAGCAAGTCGTCACTGATGGTCTCGGTCTTCGGCTCCAAAGTGGTGGATCTCAAGAGCTTGCCTGGAAGCTGCTAGAATCTCATGATATTCTGGGGAGCTCCCTCTGAATATCTCAGCCTGCAGCCCTGAAGCAGGGGTTCTCAGAGGGTCACCTAGAAGGCGCTGCAAACCTCTGGGTTTTCATCTGCCTGCAACTGCCTCTTTCTTTTCCACTTTCCAAATCTCATGTCTCTGCAGACTAAGCCGGAGCCACATGGGTAAGGGATCCTCCAGGGTGTGGAGGAGACCACAGCAGAGGGCGGCGGTGATTCTGAGTTAGCAAGAGACCCTCGAGAACGCCACGTCTGCGGTGCCGTCACCACCACCCTCGGCACTCTTGCTCCGGCTCGGCGTCACTCCTGCCCCATGTCACTCCCACTAACACCAGCACCCCAACCGTCCGCACCATCACCACTCCCACCAGGAGCAACGCCACCCCCGCTTCCACCAGGGCCACCGCTGCCACCACGCCGTACTCACCCGCAGCGCACCGTAGCTGCCCATTCTCTCTTCCAAGAGGACTGTGCCTCTCTGGGTGTTGTCCGGGATGTGCAGAACCTTCCTGAAGGAGTGCCATCCCCATTCCACCGACACTGGCCTTGACCACGTGATGTAAGGCAGAGCGACGTTCGTTACGTCCCAACAGAAGTTCTAAGAGGCATCCCACACATCTACCAGCTCTTACAGGCAGCCTCTCCGCCACGAGAGCTGCTCCCGAAGCCTGGGATCCGGGAGGGGAAGACGCGCCTGGGAGCCCTGGAGCCGCCCCAGCGGTGCTGACAAGTGAAGTGGGCGAGAACTGAGTGTCGGTCCCAAGCCTCTGAGCTGTGGCAGGGGTCCCGACCAGCACCACCACTGCCACAGCACAACAAGAGCTCCCCTAGCAGCCATTTCCATCCCCTCCCGTCACCTCCGCCATCTCCGTCAACAGCACCTCTACGGTCTCCGGTCCCTCCGTTACGTCGCCTCCTTTGTGGTCATAACCACCACCTCCACGAGTGGCTGTCCCCGCCGCAAGCAGGGCTACTGTCCCCACCAACACCCTCACCACCAGGGTCGCCGCCACCTCCACCAGCACCATCCCAGGTTCCGTCCTGCCGTCACCACGGCTCCACACCCCTCCGTTGCCCCCATCACCCCTGCTGCCGTACGGACGCCTCATCAGTCACCGCGGACGCCCCACCTCGTCACTCTCCCCTCGGCTGCCACAGTCAACCAGAGCACCGCTGCCGTGGAGAACCGCGTGTGTGGCCATCTTTCCTCAGCACCAGTGGACGAGCCTGGCGAGACCAGGTTCTAGCTATAGTGAGAGAAACATAGTTACAAACACACAGAACTATTTCCACCTGCAGCCGCGCCCAGTGGAGTGATTCTGCCATTCCCTTCCTCTACCAAGCGATGTGTGAGGTGTGTCAGCACGCGTGGGCGGATGGACCAGGGACGGAGGGCAAATCGCGCTTTTGGCCAGGGCTGTGCGGGTGACAGCATTTGCCATCTAGGACAAAGCGTCTCCAGAGTCTGCTTCGTACCTCCCAGCACGTGGGGTTGGTTAGAACACGCTGTCCCCTGCCAGGTGCCTGGAGCCCAGCAGCCATGAGTACTGACGGAAAAGAAAAAGAGGGAGAATAACGGAAACGGATGAAGACGAGAAAAAGGAGAAAGAGGAAGGGAGGGAGGAGGGGGAGAAGCGAGAGGAAAGCTATCTCAGTTAAGACGCTAAGTGCCTCACCGCAGGGCAGCGTGTTTTCCATCTCACCTTGGGGGGGGGGGATGAGGTGAAAGGAGGAACAGGTGTTAATCAGGCTTGTTAATTGCTGTTTCTAAACATACTCCAACAACAGAACAAGAATTAAAGACACAGGAGCACCTGGGAACAGCTGGGTACCTCGCACGCGCCGCTAGTTTTCTAGGGCTACCACGGCGAACTGCCACAGACTGGGCCACTTGAAACAACAGAAATCCATCCCTGCACAGTTCTGGAGGCCGGGGGCCCCCAGTCAAGGTACCATCAGGGCTGCACTCCCTCCGGAGGCCCCGGGGGAGGCCCTGCCCCCCCCCGGTGTCGGTCCTGCCTCTGCCCCCAGGGCTCAGCCGGCAGCTGAGGCTCGGCCTCCTGGGCAGGGAAACACCCCGCCCAGGGCTGATGTCACAAAGGGCCAGCCAGCTCTGCCTCTGCGGGGCCTGGTGGCCGGGTCCCAGCGGCAGTGCCCTCCCCTCCCCCTGCCCCTCTAGCGGAGGTGCTGGTACTATGAAACGGTAACCTGCCCTGGAGCCAGCAGACTCCAGCCAGGCCCCCGTCGAGGGACCCAGGCCGCCGCTGCCGCCCGCGCCCACCGGCCGCCCGGGCCCCAGGCCCGCGTCTCCTCACCGCCCCGGCCCTCGGCATGCCTAACTACTACGAGGTGCTGGGGGTGCAGGCTAGCGCCTCCCAGGAGGACATCAAGAAGGCCTACCGCAAGCTGGCCTTGTGCTGGCACCCCGACAAGAACCCTGACAACGAGGAGGCCGAGAAGAAGTTCAAGCAGGTGTCCGAGGCCTACGAGGTCCTGTCCGACTCCAAGAAGCGCTTGGTGTGCGACCGCGCGGGCTGCGGCAGCTGGCGGGTCGGCACCCGCCACAGCAGCCCCTTCGACAGCGGCTACAGCCTTCGCAACCCCCAGGACATCTTCCGCGAGTTCTTCGGAGGCCTGGACCCCTTCTCCTTCGGCTTCTGCGACAGCCGGCTCGGCAGCGAGCACGCGGGCCGGGGCCACGGGCTGCGCGGCGCCCTCTCGGCCGGCTTCGGCGAGTTCCCGGCCTTCGTGGAGGCTTTCTCAGCCTTGAACACCCTGGGCCGCAGCGGGGGCGGCGCCAGCCGTGCCACCTTCTCGTCTGCATCCTTCGCCGGCTCTGGCTCGGGCAGCTCGGGCTTCAAGTCGGTGATGTCGTCCACCAAGATGGTCAACGGACACAAGGTCACCACCAAGCGCATCGTGGAGAACGGGCAGGAGCGCGTGGAGGTGGAGGAGGACGGGCGGCTCAAGTCCGTGAGCGTCAATGGCAAGGAGCAGCTCAAACGGCCGGACAGCAAGTAGGCTCCGCCCACTGCCTGTGCCCACCGCCTGGGCGATGCTTAATAAACATCCCGAGCGGGTTCACGGAGACAGCTGCCCGCTTGGTGGGGGGCGGGCAGCCTGGGCGCACCCGCGAGGCCCGGGGACGTGCCCAGCGCCTGGCGCAGGCTGACTTCGCGAGGGCGCCGTTCAGGCTCGGGGTTAGGAGCTCCCTGCGCCTGCGCCTGCGCCTGCGTCCTCGGGTCGTGAGCGTCCTGACCAGCGCCTGGCCCACCCAGCCCGCGGCTCCACGCCCACCAGCCCGCGAGGGTGCTCCGCCCACCGCCACGCCTGGCTTCAGGGGCTCCCGCGGCTCTGAGCGTAGACCTCAGGCTTTGTCCTCACCACCGGGCGCCGGGGGCCTGGCCACTGCCCACCCTCCCGGACCCTCACCCCCTGAGCCCGGCCACACCGGCCTCCCCTCCGGTCCTCCCCGGCACCAAATGCCTTGTGGCCTCTGGGCCTCTGCATGGCCGTGCTCCCTGGTGAAGGCCTCATGTCTCCCTTCCCAAGGAGGCCTTCCCAGAACCACCAGCTCGGCTTTCTCACGGCCCCTCCCTGCGTCTCCCTGCCCTTCCGCCTCGTCTGCGTGACTACCTGAGAGCCGTGTGCCTCCGCAGCCCTAACTGCAGGTCCCGGGAGCAGGGCCTGTGCCCGCCTCGTTCTTTGCTGTGTCCCCAGGATCTAGAGCAGTGCCTGGCAGTGAGGGGCAGGGCACAGATTTGTTGGAGGAAAGAATGCTCTTGCGTGTGGTGTGTGTATGTGTGTGTGAAGCGTTGGCAGGCTGGCAAGTCCCCGTTCCTTGGGGGCTGGAGCGGAGCCAGAAAAGGAGGTGATTCCAGGTTTGGGGGTTCCAGGCTGATTAGTCACGGCGTCCCTGGTTCCCAGGAAGAAAGGAGTGTGGGCCTGGCCAGGAAAGGTGCCGGGAATGCCACCTGGGCTGGCACATGCTCTGACTCTGTTCACCTATGCATCTCAGCTCCAAGCCCAGTGGCTGGCGTGGAGTAGGTGTCTAATAAATGACGTGACATGAAAGAAGGTGGGAGCGCACTGTTGCAGGGAATAGCAAGAACCTGGGGGCATGCTCAGAGGACAAAGCCTGGGAGCTCATGACGGGAGGAGACACTGGGAGGCCGTGAACCTCGCGGGGAGGGTGTGGCCTGGTCACGGACAGACCCGGGGAGGCGGTCATCCCCATTTCCAGATGCAGAGCCGGATGACCAGCAGCCGTGGTGGGGGCCGAAAGCCTAGAGGTGGGCCTGGGTGCTGTTCTCCAACGGAAGCCTCCACAGGAAGGCACGGGGCATCTCCCTAAGGTCTCTAGGGGTTTGCAAGGCCACGTGGGTGCTGCAGGTGCCCTGGCCAGGAGGACACAGCAGACGACCTGCTGCACCTCCAGGCTCAGGCCCCCTGGGTCCGGCCTCCCGGAGCCCCTGGGACAGGCCGGCAGCTGGATGTCCCTTAACCGTGTTACGAGGGGGGCAGGAGAGCCCCGTGGCGTACAGAAGGTGGAGCCCCAGCTCCCAGTCCTGCGGTGGGACTAACTTCATCAAAGCCCCCACCACAGCATTAACCACCTGACCTCTGCCCCTGCCGACCTGCTAATTTCACCAATTACTGGCCAAGCACGGCTGCGTCAAGTGGGCCTGCTTAGCCCCGACAGCTGCTGGGCAAATCCAATTATGGTCCAGCAGCCCGGGCGGTCGCACGGTCCCGGGGCTGGTGTGCAACAGAGATCTGGGTGCTTGCAAGGCACGGGTGTTCATGGACACCCCAAGGACCCCAGGACCGGGCTCACCTTCGGCCCCTGCCCCTTCTCCAAGCTTCGCACCTGAAGGCGGTGTCTTCCCCCTGAGGCACAGGCCGATCGTGGCATTCCCCTGCTCCGGTCCCCCGTGTCGACCGAGCGTGGCAGCTGCCGGGCCCGGCTAAGCGGGCGACATGGCCCTCTCTGCATCCTTGTCTCGACCCTTAGCCCCATTTGACAGATGAAGAAACTGAAGCCCAGACAGTTGAGGTGCAGCTAGGGGCACACACCCCAGATGAAGTCCTGCTTCCTAGCTGGCATCTGAGGCCCCTGCCATCCTTCCAGCCCCACACCTTGCCCACGCCACCGGCATGGCCCGCACCAGACTCTTAGCGGCCGTCTCCTAGGCATGCTGTTCCCCCTGCCCGGGCTACCCTTCCCATCTCCTTTTGGCCTGTTAAATTCATCCTTGGAGGCCCCGCCCCTGGTCAGCACCTTGGGGAGGCCTCAGCAAGCTGCCCTGGGGCAGGACATTCTGGCCAAAGAACTTCACGGAGCCCCTTCTGGGCCTGACTGTGTGCGGGCGCCGGGGCTGTGGCAGTGAGGAAGCCAGGGCGCCACCCAGAGCCCCGACGATCCAGAACGGACGCCCTGGCTTGGGACTGGCTGCGCGGGTCCAGCTCAGGCCCACTTCCCAAGCAGGAGGGCCCTAAGGATGGGGCTGCATTGAGGCCCCTGGGCCACCGGCCCAGCCCCAGAACGGACCCTGCTCATGAGGGGCGAGGCCCCACCTTCCGCACGTAGGTCCCCACCTCCACCGCTGCCACCAGCTCCTCGGCCGCTCATCGCTCACCTGGACAGTGCACCAGCCTCCCCCCTTCCCCTCCTTCACCCTGTTCTCACCCCAGCAGCCACAAGGATCTTGTGAAAACCTGAGAGTTCTGTGAGACACTCAAAGGGAAAGCCAACTCCTCCCAGTGGCCCGTGAGGCCCCCAAACCTCCCCGGCTTCCCTGACACTCACTCTGCCCCAGCCCCACGGGCCTCCTCCCTGTCCTGCATACACACTGGGCACGCTTCTGCCTCAGGACCTTTGCACTGGCCGGGCCACTGCCTGGAACCCTCCTCCCAGATCTTCCTCCCTCAGTCCCCTCTCTCCCTGCCTCCCTTGGGTCTCTGCCCATCTCCCCACCCTCGCCTCACTGTGCTGTGGCGCCCCTCCCCCACTCCTCCTTCCCAAAGTGGGACTTTTGCACAGACTGGCTGGGTCCTGAAACACCCCTCTGCGCCCATGCCCACCCACTCCTGCCACCACATCCTCAGGCAGACCCTTTACTACCCCTTCCCCTCACCACTCCTGGGTCCCCACATCCCTCCAGGGCCCCTGACTGTCTGAAGGGACCCAAATCCTGTGGTCTCTCCGTCGC
Source organism: Globicephala melas (assembly GCF_963455315.2). Classification (NCBI taxonomy): domain Eukaryota; kingdom Metazoa; phylum Chordata; class Mammalia; order Artiodactyla; family Delphinidae; genus Globicephala; species Globicephala melas. Next base: position 1,598,480 of record NC_083324.2, on the reverse strand, counting down.
CAGGTGGACACGATGGCATCCCAGCACGTCCCTCGGGCAGGAGGATTTGGTGACACTGGAGCCTTTTATGAACGAGGGCAACAAAGCCCTGGGGGGGGGGTGTGTGTGCGCCGTGGCTCACAGAGCAGGTCTGTGGCCTCCAACTGTGCGTGGTCTGAGTGGCCGCTGCGACCCCAAGGCCTGGCCAGGGGTTTCCACCAGGGCTCCGGCTTCTCCATGGATGGGGGCAGTTCTCAGCCCTACTGAGCCCTCTCCAGGGCTTCTCCTGCACACTCTCCCCAGAGACTCGCACCGACCCCCAAAACAGGGAGGGCTATTTGCCCCCATTTTACAGATGGGGAAACTGAGGCTTGGAGGCTTACAGACTTGGACAAGGTCACACAGCCACACTGGAAGCCCGTCTGCCCTACTCCTCCTCCTCTCCCCCTGCGCCGGGGCCTGGGGTGGGGTGGGTGGGGCCCAGGCAGCCTCCTGCCTGCCCCCCCACTACCCTGGCCAGTCGATGTTATCGCAGCTGATTTAATTTCAAAGACGGATTGAGCTGTGGCGGGAGGGAGAGCGGCTAATCGCAGCCGACATCTGCCCCGTTGTCATGGGGATGGGCTCCCAGCAATAGTGCAGGGGCTGGACCCAGATAAGGGCACTGGAGTGGGCTGGAGGGGACTGCAGTGGGCGGGGCGGGGATGGGCAGGAAGATGGGGGGCAAGGAGAGACCCAGAGACCCAAGAGTGGAAGAGGCACAGAGCCACGAGGCAGACAGTTTGAGGGTACCGAGGTGAGGAGAGATGGGGAGGTACCAGGGGGCAGCTGCGGAACTGATACTGAGCACGGGGCGGGGGCAAGGCTGGTGCGGGCGACCACGGGCGACGGAGGCGCCTTGCCCCCATTGCCCCTTCCAGAGCCCCGCTGTGGCCTCCACAGTAGCGCTCCCCCAAGGCAGGGCGCGGGGCATGTGCAGACCTGCCCAGTCCGCCCCCTTTGCCACAAAAGGGCCGCGGGCCCCAGGGTCCCTCCCGGGCCAGGCGGGGCCCCACGCTCAGCCCAGAGTTGGGAGCCAGCTGTTTCCGCCAAGCGCCGCTGGTCTGGCCTTTAGGACAAGCACATCGCCGCAACTTGCCAAGTCAACAGTGGCTTCTTGAGGCTGCCGCGGGTCCTGAGCACTTACGGCGCGCTCTGCCCATCGCACAGCACGCGCGCTTCCCAACAGCCCTGCCCTTTTGCAGCACGGCAACTTGCAAAGAGCTCCCACTGTAGCTTAGGCAACAAATACTGACCCACCTCCCCTGGCTTCCAGGCCTTGGAAGGCGCAGGGACAAGACGCCTGGGCTCTGCTGCCTGCCCCGATGCCCCAACCGTCCTGGCTGAGGGCCGGCCTGCCTTAGATCCAAGGCCCCCCGGGGCCCCATCACGGCCGAGGCCTAGCACGTCCCACCCTTGGTCTCTGCGCCTTCCCAGGTGCTGCCCCTTCCCTGGGAACTCGTCCCTGCCTGATGGGGGAGGGAGCCCCGGCCCTCAGCCACCTGCATGGGCCCCACTGCCCTCCCCACGCTGTCCGCCTCTGCCTCAGGACTTCAGATCTGCCCACCCACTGGGTGCTGGATGCCTCCGGCGGCCCCCAGGCATCTTGCGAGGACCCGGGGAGCTCCGTGCGGCCTGGGAGGCATGGGAGCCGGGCAGCGCTGGGCCGGGGCCGCCCTGCCTGCCAACCACACTGCGCTGTCACAGCCCCCAAAGCAGGAACCTGGCACCGCCAGCCACTTGGGTCCCCAGGCACCGTGGTTATGCCTGCGGTCACCCAAGCAGCTGGTCAGGAAACCCCTGGGGTCCTGGGGTTCTGGGATGGCAGCAAGGGTATGCATGAGCCATCTCCTTCTACAGACACTTGGTCCACCCTGTGCCATCCCAAACCCGCCACATACCTGCACGGGCATCCCCACCACCACACCTCTGGCCGCGCAGCTCCCACGCCAGAGTGTCCTTCCAACTCTTCACCGTCACGGCCAGTGGAGCCGTCTTCCTGTGGCCCTGTTTCTCCTTCCTTTGGGACCCCGGGAAGCAGCTTCTCGCCACTCGCACGTTCCTGAGCATCTTCTGCCCCGCGTTCGAGACACCAGCTCCTTGAGGGCAGGGCGCGGGCGGTGACCGCTGGGTGGAGAAAGCTATCCCTGCGGCTCTGGGGCGGGGTGGAGCAGGCTGGGCCGGGCCCCTTCCCCACTCTGCTGGGTCCCGGGTTGCCCTCCCCACCCAAGAGTTCCCAGAGCCTGGGCCTTGGACTGAGTCCCTTTAGGAAAGCAGAGCAAGGGTGTTAATTGCCAGAGACTGGTTCCCATACTTGTTTTAAATTGGTATTTAATTAAAAAGTTAATTATTAATTAGGCTTATCAATTGGCTGCCAGTGGCCGGCTGGGAGAGGCTGGCTTGCGGAAGCATCCACCCTGAGTGCGTCTGCGTTTCTCCGTGAGCCCGGTCAGTGGCACCGTCTCTGTTCGCGTTAGTACAGCCACGAATTTTGCTGCTGGATCTCCTCCCAGCAGGCCCGGCTGGTTCAGGAGGGTGGGTGCTGCCCAGACCGAGGACTATAGCCCGGCACTGCCTCTCCATCTTACTTCTGCCCTGGGCTGCAGCTCAGGGATCTGCTGGGCGGCATCCTGGACGGCCCATGGATGCTGCCCACTCCTCGTGCCAGACGCGGACTTGGCATCTTCCTCCCCAGGTCTGACCCCCATCCCGGGCCCCTTCTCAGGGGTGGTCCCTCTGGCCACCCGGTTGCCCACCCAGGGTGCGGGGAATCACCCAGAACTCCTCCCTCTCTTCCCCTCCGCGCCCTCTGCCCTGCCCTGGGCTCAGCCTTCACAAGCCCCCTCTCCCGGAAGGTGAGGAAGGTCTGGGGCGAGTGTTCCCTGCAGGGAAGTTAGCAAGCGCGCAGGCCCTGAGGCAGCGGCCTCTGCTGAAGGGAGTGGGAAGGAGCTGTGGACAGGCCCGGGTCATCTCCGAGACGTCTGTCCGCTCTCTGAGACGGGACAACTGTGCAGAGGAAATCAAGAAGTCAGCTGGGGCCTGCTGAGTGTGACACGCATGACAGTCAGCCGTGAGCTGCGGCTCAGGAGAAAGGTCAGGACCAGCGGTGAGGAATCAAGATCACTCAGCACATGCGATGGCACGTAAAGGCCTGGAACGGACGAGCTCAGCCAGGTGTCAGCAGAGATGGAGGACGTTCCACAGACGTTCAGAAGCCAGAGAGGAGGTGGAACTGGCACGGAGAGCGGGGCGGCGTGGGCTCCATCTCAGCTCACCCCTGTCGCCCCGTCTGTACTGGTTAGGGTTCTCGGGTCCCCAGGGACAGAAGTCCATCCCAGCTAAAGCGAGTTGAACCCGGGAGGGGCACTACTGAACGGGTACAGCCGGATCAAAGGAAAAGGAAATCCCGACACCTGTGGGAAGGCCAGGAACCCCGGCAGCTCCGATCGTGGGGTGGACTCTTCAGCTTGCCGCCGTGGGAACGGGTCAGCCCCGACGGTGCTCCACCCTCGAGTGGGACCGCTCAGGTGTCCACTGGCCCAGCACGTGCGGAGGAAGGTGGTCCATCCTCGCCAACAGCATCACCCTCAACTGTCACCACCACCACGTCCACCGTCACCCTGTTGCCACTGTCATCCCCAGAGACTCGCCATACTTCGTTCACTCACGCAGGAAGGATTTGTGTGCCCTGTGGGCGACAGGCACGACGGTGGTGACGAGCAGAGATTGTTCCCACCTGCAATGGGAATACAGTCTAGGGGCACAGAGGCTTTACCCGGTCACCCCGGAAACGAAGACTGCAGCTCAGAGGGGCGCCACAGGGGCCAGACCAGACGCGGGGAGAGCGTCTAGGCGGATTGCCCCAGGCGGGAAGGTGCGAGAAGGCTGCCCCAGAGCAGGCAGGCAAGCGGGGGTGGGGCCTCAGGCTGAGGGGCTTGCGTGTGCACTGCGCCTGCAGCAGGAGAGGCCTGTGAGCACGGGGCGGGGGTGGGGGGGGGAGGGAGGGGCCTGGGAGGGGCCAGAGCTCAAGGAGCGGGGGGTCTGGCATGGGTGCTGCCACCTTGATCTCAAGAGCAGTGGTGACACAGAAGGGTGTGAAGCAGGAGGGTGACGTCGGTGTAGACTGTGCAAAGACCACGGTAGCTGGACCCTCGTGTCCTGCACGATGCTGCCTCAGACCAGGGACCGTTTGACCACAAGGAGGTGACAACGGGAACAGAGCCACAGGCCCACTGGCCGCACTCGAGTTCACGTCACTCAGAAGCAGCTGATCTAAAGAGGAACAGCCTAGCCCTGGCGCCGTCCTGGGACATCCTGAGGGCTGGGGTCCAGTCCCGTGGACGCGGTGCTGGCCCCGTCACCGGAGCACAGCCCGCGGGCGGAGGAAGGAGGCCCGTCCGTCCCGACGTCACCCTCTTGCAGAACTCCTGGCCCTGCCCCACACCGGAGGCTTGGCCAGGTCTGAGGTCCTTGTTCGGGAGGGGCCAGGGACGCAGCAGCTCTCCCGTGAACCTGCAGTCCCACCACGCCGGTGGGGGGGCAGCTCGGACCTGTGTGAGAGGAGGGCCAGGGACGAGGGTCTCCGGGACTCGAAATTCTCTGGGGCTGCTTCTTGTCCCTCGAACTGGTGACAGTGACCACGGGGCAGTTGTTGACAGGGGCAAGGTGACTAAGGTCTCAGAGCCCCGGAGACGCCCCGGTCGCCCCACCAGGCGAACCTAGAGCCACCCAAGTGCTGGCCGAAGATGAGGCGAACCCAGAAAGGGTTCAGCTTCGGGACCAGGTGCAGCAGGAGGGGCTAGTTAAGGCCTGTCGGGGCTCCGGGCCGGCTCCCACCCTGAACCGGACCCTGGGCCACCCTGGGCCACCGAGGCCACGAGCGGAGCTGAGGTGGGTGAGGGGTGGACTGCAGGAACCGTGTCTTGGGTTTGATGCTCTGACCCTGGAGGGACTGCCCCTCCCAGGACTGGCCGATTCCCGCAGAGTGTAACCCACCCACCGGTCCAAGAGGGTGACTTTCAAATGCAAAGCAACCAATCTAGAAGGCACAGCCCCAACACCTCCTCTATCGGGTTCTCCCCCTTGGGCCACCGTCCCCCTGCCTGAGTCACCCGGGGTCAGGTACCAGGCAAGTTGCGGCAGCCCGTCTGTCCCAGGGCCCATGAAATTACTCAAACCAGCCAGTGGTCAGCCTGCTCGCCCTGCCTCGCCCATCCCTCCTGCAGAGACCGCAGCAAAGTCTCCTGTCCCCGGTTCTAGGCTCCCCCCACTTCCTAACCTCCCCGTGCTTTCCCGCGTGGCTCGGCGTGGCGTGGCGTGGCGCCCCCCCTCTGGGACTGTGCTTAGAAATGACCTTTCCAACGGCAGTCATCTCCTGCTCTGTGGCCTTACTGAACCTCACATTTCCCCTGAATACACGCTATTTTTAACTGTCCTGGGCACCTCGGCGGCCCACCTCAAGTCCTCCCGGCCGAGCTCAGGCCAGCCACGGCTCTGTGGTGACCGGCCCACCTGTGCAGATGCCGGCTGGTGGCCCAGCTCGCTCTTGCCCAGAGCTGCTCTGACCCAGCGCGAGGATGCCCGCAGGGCCTGCTGGGCACTTGTGTACATGAACCCTAAAGTTCGAAGGCTGGTGGATAAGCCTCACCTTGTCCATGCGGTGGAAGGGGAGCCTATGGCTATGTCCCCTTTTGTCCCTGGGGTGGACGGTTCTCAGCACGTCCCTCGAGGTTTCTCAGATGGCCTCGGTGGAGTCTGCACCCCACTGACGGTGGGTCCACAGCACCTCCTCTGGCTGGCTTTTCCCCTTGCCCGGCTTCATGCCCCCCACCCCGCCCTTGTTCCCTGGGACCACTTCCTTCAAATACTTCCTGCACGCAAACCCCATTTTCCACGCAGATCCGAGGGCTGCCTTTCCCAAGGTCTGTGCTGAGATGAGGGAAGTCCTGTCTGCGGGGACTAAGGGCTCCTTCCATGGCCGTCCCCACGGGGCTCCTCCCTAGGAAGTGTGGTGACCACAACTGCTCCCTAGGGCTGTGAGACCCCAGAGGTTTATTGGTCAGGGTCCCGGCAGGAGAGAGGTGACACTCAAACCTCTCAGGTGGAAGGGTCTAATGAAGGGACTCTTTGGGGCGTGGTGACTTTACAGACAGCAGGACGCCATCGGCCCATGAGGACGAGCTCGCCCAGCCAGCCCTGGGGCTTCCAGAAGGTCTGACACACAACCAAGCCTGGGCTCACCTGAAACGTGGGGTCCCGACAACCTCACGTCCGGGCAACCTCAGTCTGCCTGGCTCGTGGCTCTGGAACCTCGTCATGTGCCCGTACAAACCTTACCTGCAGCACGTCCAGCCTGGGCAACCTTGGGCCTGTACCACCCCTGCCCAGGATCACCTCTTTCTGTGCCACTTCTCACTGCAGGCAGGGAAGGGGGTCCAGAGAGGGCATCCGTGTGGCCCCCAAAAGCGCCAGCAGCTGGGACAAGACAGGCCCAGACCCCCTGCCACCCTTGAGTCAGGCCGGTCCTGGGCCATCCCCCATCTTAGCCCAGCGTGGGTCTTCCGCTCAGCCCAGCCAAACTGCACGGACCTTATCTTGGCCATCTATCGGGCCACCTGGACCAACCAGTCCTGCCAGAAACTGGATCTGGGCATAAAGGCCCCTCCCTGGAGGGGTGTGTGAGATAAACCCTCCACCTTCCACTGGTCTCTCCTGCTTGCCTGAGCCAGAGGGCCAGGGCCTGGGGTGGAGGTGCTGGGCTGCTGGTCTCCCCTCCCCTCCCCCACCGTCTCCTGTAACAGGCAAGGTTGAGTCTGTGCTGGGACTGACACTGACACCCCTCTCCCACCAACCTCCTGGGTCTGCCGGTCAAAACTTGGGCACGGGAGGGGGGTCACTGGGGAAAACCAGGAGGCACCCAGGAAGAGGGTCTCATCTCCATTTGTAAAAACTGCGCTGACCCATCACATCAGGACACTGCTTCCCCTTCATGGGAGTCTCTGTCACGCGTGTCCCCAACGTGCCTGGCTTTACGCGCTCCTCAGACGGCCCTGGAGGGGTAGGTGTCGCGATGTTCCCACTTCCAGATGAGGACAACTGGGGTCAGTCGCCCAAGGTTGCGCAGCCCAAGGTCACACATGGCCGGAAAGCCCTTTAAAGATAAAGGCCTAGAAGTGAAATCACTGGACCGAAGCTCCCACGGAACTGCAAGCGCGATTTGGATTGACAAACTGGGTCCCAGCAGGGGTGCCCGCGGGGGAACCCCCCCGGGAGAGGAGCCCTGCCCACAGCGCCCTGCTGCCGGCCACCGGCTCTGCCTGGGAGGCGGGAAGAGGACTTGCTACTCTGGCTGCTTCTCTTGGACCCCAAGCATCAGGTCCACGCATGTTGGTCATGTCTGCACCTTCCGGCCTGAATTCCAGGCCTCTGTTCTTCGCAGGCAAGGACAAGGGCTGGGGGCCACGTTTCCGCTGCTCCCTGCCTTGGGCTCCTCACCCGCAAAGTGGGGAGAGAAGGTCCCAGGGAGGACGTGGTGACCCTGCCGGACGGACACCAGCGCCTCCCGGCCTGATTCCAGCCCAGGAATGTTTCTCCTCCCAGGCCTGGCCTCAGGCCTGACTCCTGACACCAGGCAGTAAATAACTTTCCATTTGATCACCTCTCTTGGTGAATCTTTGCTCTGGGGAAAGTGGGCGTATCCCCAGGCAAGGCCCCACCCGCCTGCCTGCCGTAGGAGGGGCAGCTCTGGGAGGTGGGGGGGGGGTCTGGCATCGGGAGCATCTGTGCCTTTATCGAGAGCACCCACCAAGGTGGGATGTCTACACCCTGTGTCATCAGCCTCCCCGCGGCCTTTGAGCCCAGAAGCTCATCCCAGTCACCTTCCCTGGCTTGGGGCGCCGCCCTCAAAGCGCAGATGGGAAGGCTGAGGCCGGCGGGGGCAGGGATTGGGTGCCCACCGCCCGCGGTGCCGGCAGGGGTCGGGGATGGCCACAGAGGCCTGCTCCGCGGCTCCTCCTCGACTGGGTCCCGTCCGTGTAGGAGGGATGGAGGCTGCTCCCCAAATGTGCTCCGCACCCCGCAGCGGAAACCCGCAGGTCCTCCGCCTGGCATGCCAGGAGACAGGCCCAGAGACGCCCAGCCACTGGCGCGGGCCGCCCAGCACCAGGGAGATCCGGTTCCGGCCGGAGGACAAAGCGGGTCTGGGGCCGGCCCGGGCCCGCTTTGGGAGCGGGCGCCCCGGGTCAGCTGGGGAGCGGGCGCGCGCCGCCAGCGGGCATCTGCATGACAAAGCGCGGCGCCGGTGGGAGCGGCCGAGCGGAGCCCGCCCGCGGCCGCAGCTGCCCCGCTAAGCCGCCGCCCCGCGCCCGCCGCCCGCCCGGAGCTGGGGGCGGGGGCGGCACGCGAGCCCGGCGCTCAGCTGTGTTTGCTCGGGGGGCGCCGCGCGGGGCGGCGGGGCTGCGGCGCGGGACAAAGGCCGGGTCTGACCGACCCCGCAGGTGGCGAGGGGGAGGGGAGGGCTGCGGCCCCCAGCCGCCCAGGCTCCCCCGGCGTCGCCTCCCCGGCCTGCGTTCCGGAGCTGCGTCCAGGCCCCTCCCCTGGACCCCGAGTTGACAAATGATGTCAGCATCCGTCCGTCTTAGCTTGCTGCGCACCACGGCTGCCGCTGTCCTCACGGCCGTCTACACTTACCCCCCCACTCATGCATCCCCAACGGGGTGCCCGCGTCGTGTCCCCCATGGGCCTCCGCTCCCACCCCCCTCCTCAGCTGCTTTCCCTGCGCAGCCCCCCAGGTCCACATCTGCCCTGACCCAGCTTTCCCCACCTCTCCATCCTCCCATCTTCCAGGTGCCTCGACCAAACCTAGGCATCCTTCTGACATCTCTCTGTGCTGGGCGGACCTTTGAAGTCTCTCCAGAATAGAGCCAACTGCTTCCAGCCCCACTGCTGCCCCTGGTCCAGCCCCCACGCCCTCTTGCCTGGACGGTTGCAGTAGCCTCCGTACTGTGCTCCCCACCTCTGCCCCAGCGGCCGCCAGAAGGATCCTGTGGAAACCAAAGGCAGACCTCACGTCTCCACACACTCCCTTGGCTCTCACCTTACTCAGGGGAAGAGCTGAAGCCCTCACAGCCCCCGAGGCCCACCTCCCCTCCTTCCAGCCCCACCTCCCCACCTCCCTGGCCTGAATCTCTCCACTTCAGCCATACCTGTCTCCTAGTCATTCCTTGAGCAGCCAGGCCTTCAGGGCCTTTGCACTGGCTGTTGGCCCTGCTTCGATCACTTCACGGGATATCTGTGTGTCTCACTCCCTCAAATCCTTCAGGCCTTTACGCCGACGCCCTCTCTTCAGCGAGGCCCTCCTTGGCCACCCCGTCTACAACGTCAAGCCTTCCGGGTTCCGTCTCGGTCCTTCTGGCCACGTGGCATTCCTATGCGGCACTCGCTCACGTACTTGCTCATTTTCTGTCCCCTGTGGACGGTAAGAGGCACCAGGGCAGACTGTCTCTTTTGCCCGCTGTTACGACCCCCAAACCTAGCACTGACTCTGTTACGCAGAGGTGTTCAGTAAATATTTGCTGAATGAATGAATAACTTAAAGCACTTACCCCTGCACGGCAGCGCTGCAAGGTAGGCCCTGTCGCCTCCGCTTCACAGGTGAAAGCACTGAAGCACAGACGGGGCAAGCAACCTGCCCAGGGTCTCCCGACTAGGAAGCCTGGGAGGCAGGACACGGCTCCTAGCGAGGTCTCAAACTAGAGGCCCACACGCTGGTTTTGGCCTCCAGAAACATTTTCTGTGGCTTGAAGAGTTTCAGAAAAAGTTGAACCGGTTGTGGCCACTTAAAAAATCAAGAGGTTTCATGTAAAAACCCAGACCGCCAGCTTTTCTTGGAGAATCGGAACCTCTGGCCACACTGGGTGCTCAGTCCCACAGGCGACCATGGGCTGGAGCTGGGCAGCACTCGCCCCTCAGACAGGGTGTGGGCGACCCCACTTGCCTAGGCTCCATCAGGCCGCTTCCCGCCCAGGCCCCCGTCCTGCGAGCTTTCGCTCCTCTGGGCCTCTGCCCTTCCGGGTCACTCTGCCTGGAGTCCTGCCCCACGACTCTCTTCCTAGATGCCTCTTCCTTGTCACTCAGGCAGGTCTTCGCCCAAAGGTCCCGTCCTCAGAGAAGCCCTCCCTGATTACGCTGGCTAATGGTCATTATCTGAGATCACTTCATCCACCTTTGGTGCACGCTGTCCCTCTTCCCCAACAGAACGGCAGTCCCAGGAGGGCAGGGCCCGGGTCAGCCTTGCCACACCTGTCCAGGAAGGACAGCACCTGCCCCTGCGGACACCTGTTGATTGACCGAATGAATGAATGAATGAATGAGGGGTTCTCCTTTAGCGCCGCTGGTTCTGGGCCCTTCCCGGGTACCTTGTGCTCACACCTGTGCCCTGCCGCTCTCGGCAGAAGCTCACAGGTTGGGTGGCGCGAGGTCGCGGGCCCCTTGCTAGCGGGACAGGCCTCAGTGGTTTCTGGTTCTGCGACCACCTTGAGGGGCTTGGGGAACCCTCTCTCACTTTGCCCCCAGCTCCCCAGGCTCTCGCCATGGACGCGGGGCCCCGAGTCTTCTGGGTCAGCACCAGGGTCGCCTCCTGGGGTTCCAGATGCAGCCCGGCTCCCGGCCGCCCGCCAGCCTCGCTCCTGGTCAGGCCGTGTCGCCGGGGAGCCTTCAGCAGTAGAAGGGCCAGGGGTGGGCTGACTGGCGTGTAGGCTCGAGATCAGGCCTGGCTCTCGCCGCTTCTCCCTGTGTGACCTTGAGCAACTTCACTCGCCTCTCTGAGCTCGTTACCCCCTCTGTGAACCGGGACCCCTGCCCGACTTGAGACTTGTGCCGGTTCCTGGGCTCACACACGGCCGCCAGCACACAGTAGGTGCTCAGGACAACAGCGCCCCCACCCCGTGTGTGGATGGACGCCTGGAGCCCAGCCCAGGACGATCACTCCTCCCTGCGGGCCAGCTGGCCATCTGTGTGCTCACTCGTGTGTGGTCTTGGGTGACTCGGAACCGCGTGTGTGAATGCGTGTGAGTGGACACGTGTGAGTGTGTGTGGCGGTGGGGTCCGGGTGCCTGGAGTGGCCTGGCCAGTCCTCACCGGCCAAGGTGAAGTGGGTGGGAGCTGGCTCGCCCGCTCCCCCAGGTAGCCGTCGAGGCAGGAGTCCGCTGGGGCCGCCGCTGACACCGGGGCGGGCAGGTCAGCCTGAGCCAGAAGGGACTGGCTGGTGTGGGGGAGGGGAGCTGTACCCCAGGGCAGTCAGTTCCCAGGCCCGGCCCTGCCGGTCATGCTCCAGGTCCCAGGGCCAGTGCCCGGGGAGGGCGGCTGGACCCTGGCGTCGGTCACTGCAGCCCCGGGAGCCTCTCCTCTGACCGTGCCACCGATGAGGCCCCCTGCACGGCAGGGCCCAGAGCCCGAGCACCGGTCCCCACCCACCTCGTCCTCTACCTCAAGGCTGCAGCCCGGCCTCGCAGCTCCCACTGCAGCACCGCGATCTGCACCCATGTGACTGTCCTCCCACCAGACTGGGGGGCTGGGGAGGGCAGGGACCCGCTCATGGTCGCGGCCTTGGGGAGGCAGGACGCCAAACGCTCATTCAACTCACATCCAAACCTCCGTTGCTTGCTGATGGGATGCGTAGGCTGCGTGTGTGGTGGAGATGTGGCCATTTGTACCCGCGGCAGCAGCCTTGGAAGCTGTCCTGGGCCCCCAGCTTTCAGACGGGCTTAGAGGGACACACAGGCTCTGCGCCCAGCCACCACTCTCCACGTGGGAGCCACGTCCGACCTTCAGCCCCAGAACCAAAAGAATCTCCGCGGCCCCCTCCGGAGAATCCAGGCGTGGCTGGCGGTGGGTGTCTGCTGTGCACCCTGTCTCTGCACAGTTCCTGAGGGCCTCAGGCCCACCGAGCAGGAAGATCCCCTCCCGCCTGGACCCGCACAGAAAACTGAGGCTCCGCAGGGGCCTGCGTATCTCCGCTGGCCTCTCCACGGCTGCTCGCCTGTGCAAGGCCTCCCTCGGCCTGTCTCAGGCCTGTCAGCGGGGAGCAAGCCAGAGACCCCAGGAAACGCTGTCCCCCTGCTGCTCCTCAGGACCCCGGAAGAGACCTGGGGGGCTGGCCGGCCTGGGCACAATGGACAGAGGGCCAGCAGGGGAGCAACAGCCCCAGGAAGCTGCCTGCCTGGCCCTGTTTCCAGAAGCATTGAACCTGGGACAGAGGCACAGCGACGGAGACAGTAGAGCAGGGAGAGAGACTCCCACACACTCAGCTGTCGGCTGGGCATGGGACTGGGACCGGCAGCCGTGGTCTTCTCGGATCCGGACTCAGGACGCCAACTGTTAACCCCCAGCCCAGACCGGCCTGGTTTTCACCGCCTGACTGCCCGGCGCGCGGCGGTGACCGAGCAGGCACCTGCGGGGCTGGCGCAGGCAGTGGCCTCGGGACATGCGTGGACGAGTGGCAGCAGGTCACCGCCCGCCTCCGTGTGCATGTCCGTCACCGTGTCCCTGTGCGAACGGGTGACGCTCAGCCCCACCGCGGCCTCCCGGATGGTGCCGCGGGGCTGCCCGAACCCCAGAGCTCTTGCGCGGCCGCGACCCCAGCCCTGGACCCTGAGTCGGGAGCCCGGGCTGCCCACCCGGGTGCTTTTGTCCGTTTCTGAAGTGACAAGAGACACACAAAAGGGCTTTTAATTAAATCAAAGGAAGGGGAAACGGGCCAGCCGGGCCGCTATTATGTTACCAAACGCGAAAACGAAAACTTATTTTTTAAAGCTCTGGTATTAATTTGAGATTATTCAGATAGTTAATTAAAAGTGCAGCATGTGTTAAATATTATTTCAACAAAGATTATCATCAGGCCTCCATGTAATGCGATCCGTGGGCTCGGGGAGCTTTATGCAAATGGTCTGCGGCCAGAAGGAAGGGCCCGAAGCGCCGGGCGGCAGGCCACTCGCTCACCGCAGGGGTGGCCTTTGCAGACGCACACGGAACGGCAGCCAGGCCCCCCTGTCCGGGCCCTGGGCGAGCAGGGAGACCAGCGGCCGTCCTGGGCCTGCTGGCCAACGGCAGCTCCCTGGAAGTTGTCCAGGTGGCACTTGGGCCGCACTCCTGCAGGTGTGTGCGGGGTGTGGACGTGTGTGTTGGCGAGGCTGTCGCGAGACTGGCTGCACACGTGGCGGGGGCGTTGGCAGCGTGCGTTTGCGCTGGTTCATCCGTCTGTTACGCGTGGACTCGTGCACGTGACACGCATGTGTGCACCTGGGCACGGGGTGCGCGCCCACAGCTGGCCTCGAGCACGCCGTGTCACCTCTCGCTGCCTCAGTTTCTCCATCTGTAAATGGGGACCGCTAGCTACAGTCCAGGCCTCACGGGGAGGATTAATGAGGGTCACGTGGCATAAGGCACAAGCACTGGTCCTGCACAGACAGCACGAGAGCCAACAATGCCAGCGTGCGCGGAGCTTTAAGTTCACGTGTCCATGTTTAACAAAAGTGAAATTAACTTTTATATTTTATTTAACACGGTATGTCTAAAATATTGTCGTTTCAACATGTGATCCATGCAAAAACTGATGGCCGTGGTAGTTTGCATTCATTTTTCACACTAAGCCTTGGAGGTCGGTGTGTATTGGACCTGCAAGAACCTCCGGCCACACCGGCCGCATTTCAGGTGGACGTTTCAGTTGGACCTCACAGCTCTGAGCCCCGAGGACGTGGGTGTCCCCCGCTGCACCCTCGCTCGCCTGAGCTCCCTGGCCTCAGACGCGCGGGCCGCTCCTGCCCTCTGTCGGCGCCTGGCGGCGGTGCAGCGCCCACGGCTCGCCCCGCCCGGCCAGATCTGTCCCCGCCCCGCAGATGGCCACAGCCCCCTGCCCACTGCCAGGCTCCGTGGTACCATTTCCCACTGCGGGCTGCGGGGCAGATGGGAGGGCAGAGGCTCAGAGAGGACCGGTCATCCGCCCCGGGGTCATGCAGCAGGACAGCAAGGAGGGACCCCAGCTGAGGTTGGAACCCAAGTGTTAAGACGCTTCTGTGGGTCCCACCGGGTTCCTATCCTGGCTCTGCCCCTCTTGGCTGTGATTCTCAGGGTTCCACAGCTGTAAGCGGGAGGGAGGACCGGGGGGACGGGACGGTAATTCCTCCGTTCAGGGTTGTGTGAGGATTAAGTAGGAAGACGTCTCTGAGGTTTCCAGCACATTCTGAGCACAGAATGTGCCCAGTAAATCCGTCACGGTCATAGCACCATGACGGGACACCCCTGCCTCAGGGCCTTTGTACCTGCTCAGTCCCCCAGATCTAGGATCGGACGGCTCCCCTCGTGAGGGAGGACCTCGCTGACCATCCCCTCCTTCTTGTCACCCTCAGAGCCTGTGTCGCCACCCAGCACGAGCCTGCGTGTGCCTGAAGTCTTCTTGTTTCTTGCCTGCCTCCCCCATTGGACTGGCAGCCCCAGGAGGGCAGGGCCTTGCCGGTCTTGGCCACGGCCATCCCTGACCTGCCACAGTGCCTGGCCCTACGTAGGTGCCTGATGGAAAGAGCGAGAAAGCCGTGTCAGGAGGGGACGCAGCTTGGTGGTCACCAGGGAAGTTAGACGCCGCTTACCACACAGCCCAACATTCCACAGCCAGGTGCTAACCCAAGAGAAATCAAGCTTAGGTCCACACAAAAATTCATCAATGAGTGTTTGTAGCGGCACTGTTCACAACTGCCCCACGCTGGAAACCCCCCAACTGTCCCGCAGCTGGTGAACATTCACGCAGAAGAATCTACCAGAAGCAAAGGGAACCGCCGTCCAGGCACTGGACGCGGGTGGACCCAGAGGTGTAAATGTGGCCATGTGACACGTGACGTTCTAGATGACACGCAACTATAGGGACAGAAAACAGACCGGTGACTGCCGGGAGGGGGGCCACGGGCACATGAAGGATCTGGAGGGGGGCAACTTTTCTGTATTGTGACTGCATGTGTTTTTCAAAACTAACAAAACTGTACATATGAAAGGGTAATTTTTTCTTTATGCAGCAAACCGTGATTTTTAAAAACAGAGCTGTAGACTTTCAGAGTTTCAGGTCGACTCAGTCCCTACTGCTTTCTGGTCCCAATGGTGAGCTTTGATCCCCCAACCCAGGAAAGCAAAGTGGGGGCAGGCCCCCCGCCTCCTGAGCAGGGCCGCTCCACAAAGATGGGCGGGCAGGGGGTCTGCAGAGGCTCAGCTGCAGAGCCTGGAGAGTTCCAGCAGCTTCCCCCACTCCTTGTTTCCCTCGCTGGTGTTGGTGGGAGTTCATTGTGTTGTGCTCTGTGCATTTTTCACATGTTTGAACTATTTCCTTAATAAACACGACACATACTAAAATGATTTAAGACAAGAACAGCAGGATTCCCACTGCAGAATCCCACCAGCCTCTCCTGCAGCCCTGGGAGCTGAGAGCCACCGCGGGTGGGCACAGAGGGCGGCCGGGACCAGGAGCCAGGCTGCGCCGGTGTTTCTGGGTGTCGCTCACCCCCTGCCACAGTTCCAAGCTCACTCTGCCCCACAGTCCCCGGGGAGTGGGCGCTGTCTCCCCACCAGGCAAGGCTCTGGCCGGAACCAGACGGTGCGGGGCTGCCCCCCAGGATTGGCTGTGAGGTGGTGAGGACAGTCTTCGAGCATCATTCATTTGTTAAACAATTTTACTGAGATACAATTTACATGCCATAAAGCTCCCCGCTTAAAGTGCACAGGTCCGTGGTTTTAGAACATTGTGTCCCCAAAAGGGAGCCACGGCCACTAGCAGTCAGTGCCGTCCCGCTAGGCCCCCAGCCCCCGGCACCCCCAGAGGTACTCTCTACATTGTGGATTCACCCATCCTGGACACTTTGGTACGTGGAATTTTACAATCTAGACTTTGCTATCTGGCTTCTTTCACTGAACGTAATGTTTTCAAGGTTCATCCATGTTGAGTCCGTGTCCGTATTTCCTTCCTTTTGTTGGCTAATCACACAGTCCATTGCACGGTAGGCCCGCATTTCATTTATCCATTCATCAGTTGATGGGCATTCGGGTCCTCTCCACTTTTTTTTTTTTTTTTTTTTTTTTTGCGGTACGCGGACCTCTCACTGCTGTGGCCTCTCCCGTTGCGGAGCACAGGCTCCGGACGCGCAGGCTCAGCGGCCATGGCTCACGGGCTCAGCCGCTCGGCGGCATGTGGGATCTTCCCGGACCGGGGCACGAACCCGTGTCCCCTGCATCGGCAGGCAGACTGTCAACCACTGCGCCACCAGGGAAGCCCCCTCTCCACTTTCTGACTGTCCCAACTCATGCTGCTCTGAACATTTGTGTGCAAGCTTTTGTGTGGATGTATGTTTTCAGTTCTCTTGGGTACAGACCTAGGAGTGGAATTACTGGGTCATATGGTAACTTCATTGCTTAGTTTTTTTTTAACAGCTTTATTGTGATATCACACACACCACACGATTCACTCATGTAAAGTGCATAATTCAATGGCTTTAGTATATTCACAGAGCTGTACATCCGTCACCACGATCAATTTTAGATCATTTGCATCACCCCCCCCCCCACCTCCTGGCCGCCACCCTCCTCCTCTCATCTCCCAGCCCTAGGAAACCAGTCTCCCTTCTGTCTCTGTGGACTTGCCTCTTCTGGGTAGCTCATACACGTGGAGCCATACAACACGGCATCCTCTGAATCTGGCTTTTTCTACTCAGCACGATGTTTTCAAGGTTCATCCATTAGCAAGCATTGGTACTGCATCCCTTTTCATTATTATTATATTATCACTGAATAATATTTCATTTAAATATTCCACAGAATAATATTCCAGGTAGTGTGTGGGTGCGCCCACCACTTTTTATCTGTTCATCAGTTGATAAGCATTAGCGTTGTTTCCACTTTTGGGCAATAACTCTGTTTCACTTTTTAGGAAACACCCCAACTGTTCTCCCAGGTGGCTGCCACAGAGCATGTAGTGAGCATCTGCTGTGTGCCCCTTCCATTCACACCACTATCCAGCAAGGCAGGTCCTAATAGCCATTTCATTTTGCTGTGGCACAGAGAGGGTGAGACACTTGCTCCAGGCCTCATTGGGTCCCAGGGCTGCTGAGCGAGGTGAGGTCTGGGAACCAGACACTTGGTTACATGACCACTAGGTGCTGGTGGTCTGTGGAACCTGCAGGAAGGATCTGCATGCTGACTCTCCCAGGATAGAGGCCAGCCTATGATTCCCAGACATGGTGGCCAGGGCGGCAACTGTCCCCGCCCTTCTAGGCACCCCCCATCAGGCTGTTCCAAGCCGCCCCAAGGCCCTGGCAAGTGTGCAGGAAACTTTGGTCCAGTCTTGGTCAAAGGAATCAATGAACTAATGAACAAGATGCAGCAGCCACCAGCGGCCGGGGCATTTCAGGGCCCAGGGCCAGGGCAGGGAAGCGAGGTTCTGGGCCCAGCTTCTCGGAGGTGCTGGTCAGGGGACGCCGCCTTGGAGGAGGATCCTGGGGACAGAGGAGCTGCAGGTGCAGAGGGCAGACCTGGGACCCACCAGAGCGCCCCCCAGAGAGGGCCTGCACTGTGCTGGGCTGTCTTGGCTGCCCCAGAGCTGCTGCTCGTCTCAGCTGTCATTCGGCCGGGATAGTGTGGAGGGACCTCCCCGTGCCTGGAGGTATGTAAGCAGAGGCTGGACTTGGAGGATGCGGCAGCAGTGGAGGCGGGGCGGGGGGTGAGCCCGCCCAGCCCCAGGTGGACCGGGCACACAGGCCAGATGAAGTCCCTGCTCTGGAGCACGTGGTGTCGCAGGTGGGCCGGGGAGGAGCGGTCGGGACTCTGGGGGGCGGCCGGCCGCTCAGTCCCGTGGCGATGGTGACCTAGGCCAAGGCCACCAGGCCGTGGAGGAATGCGCCAGCCCCTCTGCTCATAAACCTACTCCCCCAACTCCCCACCGCCCGTGTGCCGGGCGAGGTCATAGGTCATCCAGAGGTGGCTGTCAGGAAAGGCTGGCATAAGGCACGGCGGCCAGCTCCAGGCCGTTCACAGCCCTGGGCTGTGAGGCCCACAGCGGACCAGGCAGGGCAGGCAGGGAGCAGAGGCGGGAAGTGCTGGGTGGTGGGTCTCAGGCTATACCCGGCCGAGAGCCCAAGTTCAAATTCTTGGGGATCCTGGAGGCCCTGCCCAGAGCTCACGCAGAACACAACCCCGGAGCACTCAGGGAGTGCAGACAGGATTTCGGAAGACCACCGGTGAGACAGCCGGCACCCCCCGTCCTGTGCTCGGACCGCTGTCCCCGGGGGCGGCAACTGGTCCCAGCTGTGCTCGCTCAGAGGTTGCACGGGCCGGAAGACCAGCCTATCACCCTCCCTGTGCCTGGGCCGCGGCAGGTGTGGGCCTGCAGAGGGTGGAGGAGGTGATGTGGCCGCACGGTGTGCCCTGCCGGGGACAGGTCTGAGGATGCGACGCTGGCTCCTGGGGACACGGGCGTGGGTGGCCCCTCTGGCCTCCTGGGACTCGGCAGGCCTCTCCGAGGGGCGGCCCTCGGTGGCTGGGCCTGGACAGGCCCCAGGGCTGTCACTTTCTGCATGTGTGCCTGTGCTTGGGGTGCCCTCAGTGAAGGGTGCAGGGTCGCGGGGCCGTGGGGACACCTCCTGGGCTCCAGCGTGTTTCCCTCCAGGGAAGCCCTGTGTGAGTTCCAAGAGGGGCTCCATTAGCTGTGCCTGGCGGGGAGGCTGGGGCTGAAGGAGGACTCTCCTGCCTCATCTACCGTGGCCGCCCGGGCCTCAGACCACGTGAGGGGGCCGCGAGTCGTAAGCCTCCCCCTCCAAGGGTACAGAGCAGGACAGTGGGAGCGCTCTGAGCGGGGCACCAACACAGAGCCAGGAGCCCGAGGGGGACAGGCTGGGCCCCTCTGGGCCAGTGATGGGCACACAGGGGTCCTGGAGCCTCCAGAGGCTGCCCTCTCCCAGGGAGGCCATGCGCCCAGGCCTGGAGGCTGCCCCATCTCGCGCCACCATCCCCCCCCAGCCCACCTGCCAGGTTGAGCCCTCTTCCCAGCAGGGGCTGCTCTCCTGTGTGCAGTGAGGAAGGAAATTGCAAATTAATCTTTATTTCCATCTTGGAAGAAAACCTTAATTCTCTGCATGGAAATGATCCTCGTCAGAACAGGGAATCAATTATGGGCTTTAATTGCAGTCAGTCCTGGCCAATCAGAGTGGGGCCGACCCCAGGGACCCTCTCTCTCCTCCCCGTCTCTGGGGCCCTCCCCTGGGTGCACTCAGCTCTCGGGGTCCCCCTATCTCTCTCTCTGCTTCTTTCTCCGTCTCTCTGGGCGTCTGTCTCGCTCTTTCTCTGCCGCCGTATGTCTCTGCCTGTGTCTCACTGTCCCTGGCTCTGGCCACTCCCCACAGCACAGGGCTCAGGCAGGCACCCCAGCTCTGACGAGCCCCATGGGACCTCCGCCTGCAACCTCTCTGGCCTCCGAGCTGCAGCTTCAAGGCTGGGGCTGAGGGGGTGAGTTACTGGCTCCTCCCTGCCCCCCAGGGTCTTCTCGGGAGTCACCTGCCATCCTACACTCAGGCCTGCAGGTGACCTCAGGCTGGCCGTCCCTGGCCAGGCCGGGGCCCCATGGCTTCGCTGTGTACGGCAGCTGCCCAGAGGCCCTGGAGAGGCTTCCGGCCCGGGTGGGTGGGAGGCGCCCTGCCCGGAACCGACAGCCTCAGTGTTTCCACCCGCAATGGGGGCACCCCCGGGACTGGGTCTCCTCCCACCACCTTCCGGCCACCGGGAGATGCTTGTCTGTCTTATCAGTGGCGCCCTGTGACTGACAACTGCTCCTTAACAGCAGCCCACCCGGCTGTCCACAGGGTAGGGGCGACCGTGGCTTGCCTGCATGTCCACACGCACCCAGACCCCCTGGTCCCCGGGCCAGCTCTGCACCGGGACCTGCCCCACAGGGTTCCCCGTGCTGGGGGGCTGGGGCAGAGGACCAACCCCGCCCTCCTGCCTCAGTTTCCCTCTGCTCCCCTGACCTGCACTCCCACACCCTCCCCAGGGTGGGCCCACTGAGCCCCACCGAGTCAGGCAGGTGACCGGTGAGGGCCTGGGTGGCGGGCGGGCGCGTTTCCCTCGACCCCTGAATACTGAGAAGCGGAGAGATGCTGCCGATTGGGGGCCAGCGTCCCCTGTTGTCTGGGGCCACATCCGATCGGGGAACAAATTGCTCCATCTCGCCCCGCACCTGTTACACAACAGCCTGCCACACCTGCCTGCCACCCAGAGGCGCCTGGCCCACTTCCGCGGGACCCTGCCCTGGGCCGCGCATCTCAAGCCACAGCCATTGTCCCCGGCTCGCATGTCCTCTCCCGCCCGGGGCCCGCAGCGCACGCCCTGAGTTCTCTTCTCTCCAGCTTGGTCTCACGCACGCCGGTCTCCAGCCCACACCGCCCCGAGCCCCGGGTCCCGTGTCTCACGCCCTGAGTTCTCTTCTCTCCAGCTTGGTCTCACGCACGCCGGTCTCCAGCCCTCACCGCCCCGAGCCCCGGGTCCCGTGTCTCCCAGGGGCTGCGGGGTTGGGCTCGGGAAGCCCAGCGAGCTCGTCAAGGTGTCCAACACCCGTGCCCGCCGCGGGGCTCCCCCTCGCAGCCGACGTGTGACCGCGGGGAGGCTCGCCAGGTGTCCCAGGTCCCCTCCCTCTCGCCGCCTCGTGTGCCGCCCAGTGCCAAGGCAAGAGGCCACGTCGCGTCCCCCTACCCTGGCCTTGGCTACGGCCCCTCCTTGCTGGCCACCAGCCTCACGCTCCCTCCCACCGGCCTGTGCCCCCAGCAGGCCCTCCCCACGGGTATCTGTACAGGCCCCTCGTGATAAGGGTGTATGTGGGGTGCTGGTCAGGTTCGGGGTGGTGGTGGTGTTGACAGTCTAGGGACAGGGTAAGGAACTGGCTGAGAGGGGCAGGAACTGGGAGGGCCCAGGATGGGTCAGGACCTGGCTCTGTGGCCCAGCTTTGGAAGCCTTGGGAAATCTGGGCTTCCAAGGGCTGCCTGGAGCTGCAGGGAAGGCCCGGTTCCTACATCCTGCCGGCTCCACCCCCACCTCTCGCAAGGACAGGCCCCCAGAGACTGCAGAGGGGGTTGAGAGGGTGTGATCATACCTGGGGGGGCGGCAGGCGCCAGGGAGGACCGTGCAGGGAGGAGGGTGGGAGGGGGAGCCAACCGGACGCCACGGGCGCCCTTTGCGGGTGACGAGGCCCACAGACCCCGCGCCGCCCAGCTGCCCCTCCAACCGGCCCCCCTCGGCTGGCGGCACAAGCAAGGTCCGCGCCTCAGGGTGTGGCAGGTGGGAGGAGTGAACTGGGCCTGGAGCCAAGGTCATCTGTGCAGGACGAGCGAGAGATGGACGCGGAGACCCCGAGGCAGAGGCAGAGTGGGCGGGGGCGCCTCCCCCAGCTACGCGGCCCCTCCGAGGGCCCCGGTGGGCCGGGTGAATGCTGCTGTGACAGCAGTGCCCGGATACAGGCGCCGCGCTGGTCACCTGCCTGACTCGGCGGGGCTCGGTGGGCCCACCCTGGGGAGGCGAGCGGAAGCCCCGGCCCGAGCAGGACGGGTGGCACTCAGCAGCTGGGCGCCCGCCCTGTCTGGCGGTGACTGTGCGGGAAGCCTAGAGGCTGAGTCTGGGGGGTGTCCCTTGAGGGGCGAGGTGGGTGGCTGGCCCTCCCCAGGTTGGCCGGGGCTCCCAGTGGGCCTTTATCTAGAGCCCAGCTGTGGCCGTAGGAAGTGGCCGTTCCTCTCTGCTGCACCGTCTCCCCACCGGACCCGGTGATAACAGTGGGGGGTTGAGCAATACCTCGTGGGTGCACGACCTCTGACCTGCTGGCCTGGGTGGGGGTTCCAGGGCTGCCCCCGCCCCGCCGCGTCCAGCACACAGGAGGTGCTTGGTGGATGCCGAATGACCAGCTCTGGGCTTCTTCTGTACTCTGCCCCTGCCGCCAAGTTCCACGCCCTGCGTCGAAGCCCCAGACCTCCCACATGTCCCCTTCCTCCCCCCGGGGCCTCGGGCCTCAGCCTGCTCGGCCTCCCGTTGGCCCATCACCGGCCAACCTTGGAGTCCTCCTCCAGCCCACGAAGCCCCCGCCCCCCGGGAGGCCCTGGGATTCGGCCAGGAGTGTCCAGTGCTGGTCGGAAGTCGGGGCGGGGGCGGGGGGGGGTCTCGAACGCTGATCGGACACACTCGCCCTGCCTCTGCCCTTCAAGGCCCTTCAAGGCCTCTTCTCGGCCCAGCCTCCCTCCACAGCTGCCCCCACTGCCTCCCCGCCCCGCCACAGGCCCTCGGCAGAGGGAACGGTGCTCCCGCAGCAGACCCCGCGAGCCCAGGGTCGGGGTCAACTGCCCCAGGGAGCACAGCGCCCCATGCCCAGCATCCCTGCTGCCTGGGTGCCGTGCAGCAGTCAGGCCCTGGCACTGGCCGAGCTGCCTAACTAATGGCTCGACTGTGTTATCAGCCAGGCATTAATTACTCTTTTTAATCAGACCTGCCAGTGCGGGGGCCACTGGAGGCCCAGCCAGGGCTGGAGGGAGACCGGGGAGCCGTGACCTTGTCCCTCCTCTCGCAGGCCCCCCAACTCCACACTCCCACCAGAGCCCTCACTCCTGCTGTCCCCTCTGCCGAAGCATCCCCCCCCACCCGCCGCCCCAAACTGCTACTCTCTCTTCAAGACCTCGCCCAGGTGGCCCCTTAGTGAGAAGCTTCCTCACTCTAGTCATGGCCATGGGGGACAGACATGGCTGAACTTGGAGCTGGGAGGCCATGGCCAGGACTGGCCTCAGCCCCCTCAAAGGAAACCTGGAAATTCTATGCCCCGTGAGGAGACTGGGGAGGCCTGAGGCCTGGATCGCCTGAGGGTGAGCCGGCACTGAGAGGGTCCTGGGCCACCTCAAAGAAGCTCTGGGTCCGCGGAATGGGCGTGATGAGCCCCACTCCCACCCCACCAGGTCCTGGGGAAGAGGCCCAAGGGACAAACTGGCCCTGGACAAATGTGTGTGCCCACCCTGTGCACACTGGACCTGACACCCACCTCTTCACCAGACACCCAGCCTGACAAAGCCTCCGCAAATGAGACACACACACCCAGAGACCAAGATCCGTGTGCACGCCCAGACACAGACACGTGTGCACACACGCCGGCCAGGGTAGGAGGCCTGGGAGAACAGGAGCTGCCCCTTCTCCTGCCCCGGGCCCCCAGGGCTTCCCACTTTATCTGTCAGAAGTATATTAACCCAGAAGCCTGTTTCCATCAGAGTCTCAATTCCAGAGACGTTTCCAGATAAGCCTTATCTCGTTGCTGGTGCATTAGCCCCGCCAGCCAGCCAGCCGGCCGGGCCTGCCGATCACGGCCGCCCCTCCTGCCCCAGTCCGTGGCAGGGCGCCTGCCCACGACTTCATGCTGGGGGGCAGGCGGGCGGGGCGGCCCCCACCCCAGGGCACAGCTGAGGCACTGGGGCGAGGGGGGCCCTGGAGGTGTCCAGAGCCGGGGTTCAAATCCCAGCTCCACCTGAGGCAGTGGCTGGGCCCCGCGGCTGCCCCGCCGGCCACCCCTGCGGTGGGTGAGCGTATTCTGCGACTTCACGTGCGTGATGATGCCACGGTGGGCTCCGCACGCTGTAGCCCTCTCTTCCACGAAACGTGGAAGGTCTGGGGGTGCCTGGAGCCAAGGGAAGGGGGACACTGCTCCGGAGAGCACCAGGCGCCGGCCCCCACCCTACCTGCCCGCCGTGCTCCCCCTTCAAAGGCTGCGCCCCGCCGACGCAGCTGGGGTGCTCGGGTTTCGACCGATGCCAGACCTGATAGCGTCCCCTCCTGGGCCGCTGGCCACGCGGGCAGTCTCACTGCACCCTGGCAGCCCCTCCCTGTACCGCGGCTCGGCTGCCCCCTCCTCCCTGGGCCTTAGCTCCCTCGGCCTGAGCCCGCCTGCTTCCCGGGGCTCCGAAGAGTGCTGCCCTCAGGCGAGACGTGGGCACCCTCAGAGGTCCTGGAGAAGTGGCCGACTGGGGGCAGAGCTGGGTCTGGGCTGCCCACACCACCGCAGAGAGGTGCTCAGGCCCCCAGTCTCCCGGTGGGGAGACAACATCTACTGGTCCCCCTCCCACGGCTGCAGGGACACGGAGGCCAGCTGCTGCTCTGACTCTCCTGCTGTACCCAGGGACCCGGGCAGAGGCCGGGACTTGCCCGAGGGCACAGTGCTGGTCAGTGGGCAGCCAGGATGTGACGCCCAGCAGTGGCTTGGGGCCCCTCTCTCCCAGGGATCTGCCCCCAGAATTAGCACCTGCTCACGGAGGACCCCTCGCCCCGCTGGGTCACGTGACCCCTCACGTGGAGCTAGACAGTGATGTGCTCACGGTCACAGCCTGTGCAGGGCAGGGCCACCCCGAGGGGGCCTGGAGGGAGAGGTCACCCTCACAGCCCTCAGTCGGGGAGGACTTGGCCTGGCTGGAGGTCCCAGTGGTGCCCACCTAGCTCCCCACGCACTGAGGACGACGAAGGAAGGTTTCCTCGTCTGAGGGGTGAGTCCCGGGAGGCCCCAGCCCTGCCAGCGTCCCCTCCAAAGGGCCGAGTACCCACGGGAGCGGCCAGCCCGGGGCCTGGTACCAGCAGGTGCTCGTGAAGGCCCTTCCTGCTCCCCTTGGACTGGACTGGGCTGGGGGCGGGGCCTCTGCCTGAAGTCCTTGCTGGGAGCCCACCCTGTGACCTACGGCGGCCTCAGCCAGGTGGTACCGCCTCCCTGGTGAGATGGGGTGCAGGGCAGGGGTGGGGCTAAAGGAGAGTGGGGCCCGGAGCCTGGCGCATGGTGGGGTGTCGGGGACGGTTCCCAGGGGAGCTTCCTGACGGTGCTGCAGCAGCGCCAGCTGCCCCCGCCCCATTCCCAGCTCCGGGGGGATGGGGGCCAGGCCCGGACTGTCCCTGCCCACCTAGCCCGCAGCTGTCGCCCTGACGGCTGCCTGGCCTGACGTCTGGGACCCTGTGAGGGCTGCCGTGGGGTGGCTGCCACCACTGTTGCCGGCACCCATGCTGGCGCTGGATTAGGCCTGCCCGCTGCCCAGCACGGCCACCACGCACAGGCCCGGCGGGTCCACAGCATCCTTCTCTGCCCGGGGCCCTTGGCTCCAGGGCTTACCAGGCCCAAGTCATCTGATTATGAGCCATCCCTGTTAATATTTTTAATGCCATTGTTGCAAATTAAAGCATAATACACCGATTACCAGGGTAAAAGGGAGGCCTCTGCGTCCACCTGGAGGCCAAATAAAGGGACTCTGGAACATGTGTTCATCCTGCAAATGTCTTTAAAAGCTCTGATACCCCCTCAGCCCGTCAGCTCTGCCACTTCACCCTTTTCTGAGTATGGCCAGGTCGGGCTGCAGGGTGGGGTGGCTTGAGGCACAGGGGGCAGAGGAGCCAGGGCGGGGCTTGCTGGGCTCGAGAGAGGCCCGGCTGCAGGCACAAGGCCTGGGGACTCCTGGAGTTGGGATGCAGGGCCAAACCCCCCAGCCTGCCTTCTGCCCCGAAGCACTGGCCTGGCACCCGCTGCTCCCAGACACCCCTGGGCGCCCTTCCTGGACTCGGCTGCCCAAGGACTCCCGGACTCTCTCAAGGCCCAGGAGACCCGAGGGGCCACCGAGCCTGACCTAAGGGCCTGACACTTTGTGGACCCCCTCAGCCCAACGGGTCCCTCCCCAGCCCTGCTCTCGGCAGGAGCCCCGGCAATTCCCGACCTCGCCCTTGGGAACAGATCTGGGAGGGTGGGGGGCCCCAGGAAATCAGAGACCAGCAGAACGGGCGGCACCACGGGCCATTTATTTGCGACTGGCAAGCGCTGGCCGCCAGCCGGGCAGCCTGGGGGACACCGGCCACCAGCTGTGGAGCCGAAGCCCATTCCTGCACGGTGCTGTCCCCTGGCGGGGGGGCGCGGGGGCTCCGGGGAGAGCCTGGAGGCACATGTGGCACTGTGGCCCCCGGGCCTGGGCAAGGTGCCCTGGGGCGGCCGGCGGGCACTCAGGGAGACTGGACCATGCGCTTGTGGGTGTCGAAGACGTAGCGTTTGAAAGACAAACTGAGAGCCACGTGCTGGACGGGCTCTGGCTGCCCGGCCTCCTCCCCTCGGCCGGCGCGGCCCCGCTTCTTGAGGGTGGGTGTCAAGATCTTCTTGGACTCGGGGCTGAGGCCACCTGCGTGAGGCACAGAGGGAGAGCCTGTCACTCTGCCACCCGCCACCATAGACGGCACGTGTGCTGGCCCAGCTCCATCGTGCCCCACGACTCAGCAACGCCCTACACCCTACACCCGGCGGAGCCGGGACCCCAGTGTCACCTTGGGCTCGCCCCCCTGCCTCCCCAACCAGCATTCTGGGCCCCTCGCCGCACTGGTCCACGCCACCAGCCTGGCTGGCTTGGAGCTCAGCATGGCTCCCACCTGGCTCTCCCGGTCCCCTGCCCGCCCACCCACCCAGCACTCAGGCCCCTGTGGGCCGCCCCGCTCTTGGTGCCCTAAGCGGCCCCGCCGTTCCCGGCGCATTCATCCTAAGTCTCAACCCCGAGACTTGGCACTTGAGGCCCCCCCGGGCTCGGCACTCTCCAACAGCCCCTGGAGATGCTCTCCCCGCCCTGCTGTGTGCCCGGGTGGCGACCTCTGCAGACGGCATCACGGTTCTGCCGAAGGACCTTAGTGGATCGGAGGGCGGAGGGAGGGAGAAGTGGGGCGACGGTCCCACTCTTTGGTCAGAGCTCCTTTGGGGTCCTCCTCCCTGGGCGCTGGCAGATGCTGTCCCCCTAACCCCGGGTGGGGGTGGAGCAGCCCCCACGGCTCAGTGGCTCCTTTCAGCACCCGTGCCTCGGTACAGACCCTCTGTCCACTCCCTCCAGCCGAACGACCGAGCGGAAATCTGCTTCCTGCTGACACCCTAACGCCCACCCGACCCTTCCAGCCCCGTCGTCCACTGCTTTCGTGCTTTCCCGGCAGCCCTGAGGAACCCACGGCCGTCCCCGGGCTCCCCTCTGTCTATGCTGTTCCTCCTGCCTGGGACGCCCTTCCCCGCGTCCAACACCAGGCTGCGGTGCCCCTTTCTCTGGGGCTTGTCTTTACGAGGCGTCTGCTTGGGGGCAGCACGAGGCAGTCTCTCCGTGGGCTACCGGCCAGGGTGAGACTACTTGGCTACCCCGAGCGTATGGGCCGAGGCTCTGGCCAGGCCCCAGACTAGCTCTGCACCAGCGGGCACCCCAGAACAAGCCGCTCCCCCTCTGTGAGTCCCACAACCCTGCTGGGAGCAGGCTGGCAGGGCTGGGGTGAGGGTGAGCCTGGATGGGCCAGGAGGTGTGCAGACTCCACACCCTAGTGAGGAGCTAGGAACTCCATACCCGCTCACCAAACGAGGGTCCTGGCAGGCCGCTGTGTCCCCAGAGAGGGCACTCACTTCTAATCCACACACAGAGGCTCCACTGGCCAGGAGACCTAACGGCTGGGTGTCCGGAGCCAGTGGGAAGTTGGGATGGGCGCGAGGTGGTGGATCGCCCCCTGCACACCCGGTGCACCCACTGTGCCTCTGCCGTCATGTGAGGGGTGTCCTCCCGGGCCCAGTCTCGCCTGGGCGCTGGCTTGCTCCCAAGAAGAGGGGCCAGCGGAAGCTCACGTCACGCTTCAGTGCAGGGAGGACCCTGGCCGTCCCGTCCCCCGGGCCCTCCACACACTTGAGGAGAACGGAGCCCTGAGGAGGGCGGTGCCTCATGTGAGGCCCCACAGTCAGCTGGGAAGAGCCAGGATTTGAACTCTGGTCCACATCTGGTGGCAGATGTGGGCTGCCGCCACCCAGCCCATCGCTCGGGGTGTCCACCCAAAACAGGATCTGGACCACGGCTCTGCAGAGGAAGCAAGCCCGGGAGAGCACTGGGCATTGCCCTGCAGCTGCTGGATGTCTAGAAAGGTGACCAGGAGGCTGGCTCAAGGGACAACCGCAGAGTCAGCGGGGACGGCCCTGCTCGCTGCACAAGGGACTTGGTCTCCCTCTCCACCGCCCACCTCAAAGCCTGCATTCCCTGGGGAGGCGGGGCTCTCGGCGGACGGGGCTCCAGGATGCTGGGGCCAAGGGGAGCCTCCCTCCTGCTGGGCAGCCTGGTGTCAGATCGAAGGCCCCACGCCCGCCGCTGGGGTCGGGCGTGGGGCGTGGGAAAGGCCCCGGGGCAGCCCTCAGGCCAGTGCCAGTCCTGCAGGTATGTCTGACTCCCCGGCCTTCCTTCTGCAAGGAGGCGGCTGGCACCAGACCCTGACAAATGCACGGGCAGCCCGTCCCCCTCTGGTGCCAGGAGGTCTGATGGCTGAAGAGGCGCGGGGCTCCCCGGCGTCTGCGCCGGGCTGGGGAGACAGGCGTGGCCCAATCGGCGGTCCATCTCGCCCGCGATGGCTCTCGTTACACAGAGCGCATACCTTGCGCGGCCCAAAGCAGGCAGAGCTGGAAAATCTATCTGGCGCTGGCGAGGACGAGGCCATTTAATTGTTTTCCTGAGATGGCCGCCTTGTTTCCCTCTGCTCCGTTATGGGGTGGCCTGAATGCCGACCAGCGGAGACCATCTGCTGGGGCAGCCAGGCTGTGGGGATGCGTGGCGATGCCACTGGGGGCCACCTTGTTGTGTGGTGGCCTTTCCCCTCAGCCAAGTGGCAAGTGGTGTGAAGTGAGGGCAGGTCAGGGTGTCGGGTGGTCACTGCCTGAAAACCTTCACAGAATTCTCCAGGCCTGGGAGACGATGGCGGGCCTGCCCGCCAGAGTTTGGCCCGAGAAGGGGCAGGCAGTAAACAAGGCAGCAAGGTAGGCAGACAGCCACCAGGGCCACCAGGGAAATAACGCCGAGGGCTAGCTTCTCCAGGAAGAACCGGGGCGGGACCGGGGGGGACCTGGGGCTGGAGATCAGGGGCCGGCCACATGGAGATGCCGGGTGAGGGTCTGCAGGCAGAGAGCCTGAGCGCCAAGTCCTGGGTGGGGTGGGCATGGTGCTCGAGGACAGAGAGCACATATGGCCACGTGCTGGTGGGGCTGCAGGGCCGGGGCTCTGGGCTAACCGTGTCCACGAGGCGCCCCGTGTGCTGGGCCCGTGGGAGCCCAGACAGGGAGGGTCTCAGGCCCTTGCTCGCCCCCAGGGAGGCCGCGGATTCTGCGCCGCCGTTGCAGCAAGCATCCCTGCTCTGCATCCCTGCCGCCCGGCCCCGCACAGGAGGCCTCCGCGGCGCTGCCCTGGGGGACCACTGTGCTGGTCTTCTCCCTAGTCCCACCCCCAGGGGCGGAGGGGCCGCGCTGAGACACGTGTGGCTGTCCCGGCTTGGTTCCACCCACGGGACAGAGTCTCTCCTCTTACTTGGCATCCAAGGTCCTGAGTGTCACCCAGCGGGTGCCTCCCTGTATACTCTGCCACATCACGGGCTCCCTGCTCCAGCCAGCAGACATAAAGCAGAGCCTCTGAACCCGCTCCGTTTACCTGGAACACTCTCCCCGGCCCTCTCTGTCTGGCCAACTCCTACTCAGCCACTGCCCCACGGGAAGGCTTCCCCGCCCCTGCCCTGGCTGGCGGGATCACTGCTGGAGCCCCATTTCGCAGGAGTTTTGCTTTGTGTCTGCTCCCCAGCGGCCTGTGTGGGAGTTAGGGCCCAGGCACAGGGCCTGGCCTGCGGGTACAGGGAGGATTTGCTGGACGAAGACGCAGAGAATGAGTGGGGTCTCGAGTGGGTGTGCGGGGCGAGGAAGGGAAACCCACCAGCAGAGCTGTGCCTCCAGGACCAGAAAAACTCGTCTGCATGCCTGCGGCCCAGGGAGAAGCTGGGTCTAGAGAGCAGGCCCCCTGCCCCACGTGACCTGGAGCCTGGTGGGGTGGGCATGAGGGTAGAGTTGCTGCAGGTTTCAAGTTCACGCTGTCCCCGTGATCCCACGGGGCTCACAGGCGTCCCTGCTTTTTCTCCCTAACCCTCAGGATTCTTGGAGCCCAGCGGCCCCGCTCCACCCCCCGACCAGCCCAGACCCCGGGATGTGGTGGGGAGGGCTGGCGTGACCCTGGGGGTGACGCTGCTACCCGTGGCTTCCCTTGGGGACACTCTCCCAGGGCCGGGCTGGCCTTTCTCACCGAGCGCCAGCTCCACACAAAGGCACAATGGGCTGGAGGCTGCTGGGCCCTGGCTGGGGCTCGGGTAATCAGGGAAGAATGCGGGCAGCGCGCTGTTTCCCAAGCCCTGGCCGTGGGTGCCGCCCTGACACGGCCATCAAAGCCGGCAGATTGCCCCCAACTGCTGGCCTCGCTTTCATGCTGGGGCCCGACTGGAAGAGCGGCCTCCACGCTGGTGGGCGGCTTGCACCCTCCAGGGGGAACCGAGCCCTGCAGGCAGCTCGGGGTCACTGGCCCCCGCGGTGGCCCCTCAGAGCTGTGCCAGCTCCCGCCATTCCAGCACACCCCCTCCCGCAGCTGCAGCCTTGGAGAGAGCAGAAATGCAGGGCGGGGAGGGAGCCGGGGCACAGGGGGGCCCTTTGGGGGGTCAGCATCCCGGGGATGACGGGTGGCTGAGGGGCACAGCGGGGCACAGCCAGCAGCTGGGCTGGGGGCTGGATGGTCGGGAAGGGCCTTGAATTCAGCCACAGCCGACTCTGGACTGGATGCCCGCCCTGGGGGCAGTGTGGCTGAGGTCCCTCGAACTGGGCCTGGGCTGAGCCTGGCTCTGATGGAGCCGGCACGGCGGAGAGGCCCGAGGAGGACAGGCAGCCTGGTTTTCAGCGACACGCCCAGAGGCAAGTGCGGTACGGGGCAGGCCTAGCGGGTTAGGGAGAGCCGGGCTGGCGACCAGAGCTGGCGCGAGGACTGGCCGCTCGGGCAGAGAAGGACTGGCCGCTTGGGCAGCCGGGGCACCGGTCGGCTCCCTTCCTGCTGACCCTCCTGAACTTTGGGGTCTTCTGGGGTGACGGCAGCTTTGGAACCCCTGCCGTGGCTTTGCGGGCCTGGTTTTTCGTCTCATCCTCGGGAGCCTGGAGCGTGGCTGGCTGGGGGGGGACAGCTGCCTGGTTTTCCCTCCTTTCTCTTCCTGCTATGGATCCCATATGTAAACAGAGATGCAATTTGCTTTAAAAAGATAAGGTGATTAAGTTTTTATCAGACGTGTGCTCCGCTGTCCCCGCAACAAAGGGAATTAGGAGAGGCGGGCGACAGACAGGCCCTTCCTTGGAGCTGGCCCCGTCTGAGGCCTTCAGCGCACACTCCACGGGCTCCACGCGGCCCCTTTGATGGGCGGAGACGAGGCGGTGGGCGCCCGCACCCCCATTTTGATGTCTTAATGTTGCTTAATTCCTCCTTTAATTTATATTAAGCTTCTTAGCAGCAATGATGAATTCTTCAAAAACAAAAAAGGGCCCTTTGCAGAAATCTTTCCCACACCATGTAAATTGAAATTATAAGGCAGCCAAGGCTTTGGAGACTGGGGGCGTGCGGGGAGTGAAAACCAGGGCGTTGTGTGGAAGGAAGGATTTTGTTTTAAGGCAAGAAACAAAGCGATTCTGAAACAGGAAATGACTTGGTCTGAGAATCAGAGGCTCACCTACAGGGTGACGGCCCGGGCACGGGAGCATCCCTTGTCACTTGGAAGGGGTGCAGCTGGTGCGGGGCTGCTGGGGGTTGTGACGAGCCCCACGCCGCCCAGCGTCGGCTCCCACTGCTCCTCGGGCTGGGGCCACACCCCCTCAGGTGGCTGGGGGGCGGGGGGCCACTGGGGCGGGTGCTCGGGGCAGCCAGGGCTCACCACCTCTCTCCCAGGGCTGCTCCCGGGGCGCGGCACCCCCAGGACCCCTGCCTCGGCACCCCACAGGCCCCGCAGAAGCAGGCCCTGCACTGGCCTCCTGGCAGGAGCCTCCGGGCCCTCTTGCCAGCTCTCTCTTCTGATCTGGCCTTGGGTCGGCTGCCAGAGATCCTTCCAGAACAAAGACCTGATCATCCCTCTCGGCTCAGAAACCTCCAGCCGTTCCTCAGGCAGGTGTCCAAATTCCTCTAACCAGGCCCTCGCCAAGCGCCTCCGGCACACCCCGTGCTTCCTCACTCGCCCACGCGCCCCCGCCCCGCCCTGGCTCTGCACCGGTGCCCCCTCAGCCTGAGGTGTCCACGAGGCCCGTCCACCTGGCAAACCCCACCCCTGCTCGCGTCTCAGCGGAGCTTAGCGTATGGCTCTGGCTCCTCTGAAGCCTTCCAGGCCTCCCTCCTCCAGGACCACTGAGGCCCTCTACACTGTCCCACGTCCAGAACCTGTGTGCCCAGGAGACGGGGTGCAGCCTGCAGCCATGCCAGCATTTCCAGGAAGGGGGACCCTGGCCACCTGGCACACCTGCCCTGTCTCATCTGCCAGGGCAGGGCCCCGGCAGCGCCCACGCCCCGGGAATCAGAGCCGCCCACCTGTCCGCCTGGCTCCCGTCACCCTCCCACAGCTGACAGCTGAGCCAGGCACTGGGGGAGGCAGAACGCGCTGGCCCCCTCGGCACGTGGGGACCTGGACGCTGGACAGGTGCGAGCAGACGGTCCCGGGGGTGGCGACTGCCCACAGGGGATGGGCTACGAGCCCCAGGAGTGAGGGCTGTCCGGGCAGGGTGGGACCCTGCTGACCGCGACCCGAGGCCGGCGCTGCCCTGCCTCAGTGGCAGTGCTCGGGGGAGCCCTTCCGGCTAGCCCTCGGGCTGAGGTCTGACCAAGTCTCTGGGCGGGGAAGGCCGCCTGGAGCACGGGGCCTGGGCCCGGCCAGGTCGCCCCTGCCACCACCGTCACCGCAACCACTTAGCTGGCGCTCTCCTCGACACGCCGCCCAGCCAGGAGCGTTCAGCGTCTCCTGCAAGCCTCCAGAAGTCCTTTCCAGGCACGGGAGGTGACTGTCCAGGTCACACAGCTAGTCAGGCCCATGGCCTTACAAAGCCACGCCCTCCGCCGCCTGGCTCGGGCCTGGCCAGCCCAGCACCCTGCTGCTTCTCGCTGGGTACACAGCTGAAGGGCCGGGCGGGGCACAGGGGTGGGGAGGAAAGGGCACAAGGCAGGGGAACGACTGGGGGTGCCCTGCCCGGGCAGCGTGGGCCGGCCCCATGGGGACTGTCTCCAGGTACTTCCAGGGACGAGGCCGCAGTGCCTCCGTGCTCTGGGTCTCAACGGGACTGCTGGGACTCCTCGCACACTGCCCACAGATGCTGAAGGTGGACTCCACGGCGGGCGGGGGGCAGGTGGGTGTGAAGGGCAGAGACCATCTTCCGTGAGGCACACCTGGCGCGGACGGCCAGAGGATGGGCACAGCCAGCTCTCCACGGTCACGAGGACCCCGACAGTGACCCCGGCTAACGTCCACAGGGCCCCAACCACGTGCAGGCACTGCTCCTGCTGCCTCAGGACAGCAGGGCCCTCGACCTCACGCTGTGTCCCGGGGGGACTCTGCACACCAGGAAGCCGGCACGAGGTCGTCAGCAGCGAGCGCGAGGTCACAGCCAAGACGCAGTGGGCTGAGCTCCAGGGCCCTGCACCCGGGCCTGGGCCTGGCCCGCGACCTCACCCCTAACCGACCAAGGCTCTCCCAGGGCAGAGCCTGGATCCCAGAGCCCGGCCCAGGAAGGAGGAGAGAAGCACTTTGCGTGCCTCGCCTCTCACGAGGAAGGTGCGCCGTCCGTGCCACCATCCACAGGCGGAAGCTGAGGCCCGGGGCTGTGAAGGACTCACCCAAGGTCACGCGGCTAGCGGCAGAGAAGTGACCTAAGCCCTCAGGATTCGGGGACGCAGCTCCGAGCCCACAGCCCGGTGCGGACACGGTGGCCTTACCGGCCTGCTCTCAGCAGAGGCGTCCTCCTGGCTCGGGACGAGGGATTCGGGGCTAAGGTACGTGAGGGCCCTGCCTTCAGGAGCCCACGCTGCTCCTGGACGCCCGACCTGCCCCCGCGGACTGCGAGGACTCACCCCTCCTGCCGGGGCCTCCTCCGCGGACCTCCCCTGGAGGCTGGCGAGGGAGGGCCCGGGTCCCGGTGGCCCCAAGGACACTGTCCCCACAGTGAGGAGGCTGAATTTTAGCACTGCAAACACTCCCTAAATGTGTACACTCTTTAGCAGCAGTTAATCTTCAATTAAAGTACCGAGGGCAGAGACCAAGATCACTGGTGTGAAACGCAGAGCTTACGGACAATAAAAGGCTTCCTCATAGTGCTTTTCTTGAAAAAAATTCCACATATTAAAAATGTCCTTTCTATGACTCGGGAAAAAAGCCCTCACCCAGAATCACGAAGGGGCACAAAGGTCCGGGGAGCAGTCGCCTCCCAGGGCCCGTGTGCGGCAGCGTGATTACATATCAGCCCCGTTTCCAGTGCGCTGGGAGCGGCGGCGCCAGGGCTGGCGGTCCTCTCCGGTGACAGGGAAGGGCGGGGGGCGAGCCTCTGGTCCCCATCCACACTCTTGCTTCAACAGCCGCAGGCTCCGGCCGTTTACCGCTCCCTGACCTGCAGCCTGCAGCCGGGGCGAGCGCGGCTGCCCCCCCTGCACGGGCACGCGGGACCGCGAGCGCAGGCACAGCCCCTCACAGGCAGAGCCGGGCCTGCGAGCGCCTGGCGGGCTCAGGGGAGGCAGGTGTGAGGGCTGACTGCCCCCTGACCCACCAACACCAGCGCGCCACCGAGGCTGGCTCGACGCTACTGCATCGCTACGTCATCCGTTCGACAGCCGTCTGCCGTGTGTCCACCAGGTACCAGCGGGAGAGCCCTGCGCCGGCTCCCTCCATGGCAGCCCTCACGCCCACGTGGCCACGTGGGTCCCCAGCCCGCAGTGCAGGGCCAGGCACAGAGCAGGTGCTGCAGGCGGCATCACTGCCTGATTCTCACCGCATTCTGCTCCTTCCCCTCCCCGCAATGTGCACTGCCCTTGTCCC
The DNA here is from genome assembly GCF_963455315.2 of Globicephala melas. NCBI lineage: Eukaryota > Metazoa > Chordata > Mammalia > Artiodactyla > Delphinidae > Globicephala > Globicephala melas. Next base: position 1,563,515 of record NC_083324.2, on the reverse strand, counting down.
GGGGCTCCCTGAAGGCGCAATGGGGACGGAGCACCCGCCTGGCTCGGCACTGCCCCCCGCAACTGCTGATGGGCTGGCGTGGACCCTCACCCACCGGCATGTGTCCCCCTCCTTCCAAAACGCCCTCCCAGGCTCTGCCCTGGGCGGGATTTAGTCTGTCTGTGGCTCAGCTCTCTCGTTGTGGCTAGGGGGCAGGGCGTATGCTACATGTGGGGAGCCTGTCCCCGAGTCTGAGGAGGGCCCAACCTCAGCTCAGAGCAGCTCCAACCAGGCGTCTCTCTGCCCTCAGGGGCCTAGGCCCGGGGTGGGGAGGACAGTGCCAGGGGACCTGAGCTGGTATCCGTGGCTGTCTCTGCACCAGTATGACACATGCGGATCGCAGCACGTGTACCCAAGGATGGCTGGCCCTGCACCACCGTCAGCCGGGGGGGGGTGGATCACCGGCTCAGGAGAGGCAGCTCCACTGGGCACCTGGGGACGGCCCCCAGATCCCAGTGTCCATGATGGGAAGTGGGCCGCACGAGCAGGGAGCAGCCCCTCCCTGGAAGAGGCGGCGAGTGGCCTCAGGGAGCCTGGAGCGGACGGGCTCCGTGGACGTGCCCTGCCTCCCCAGCCCTGGAAACAAGGCTTCCTCCTCTCTGCTTTTTCCAGTAAAGCTCGAGGGGTCTTAAATGCCAGGGGCCCAATACCCTGCCCGTACCAGGGGGTGAGCGCCATGCGCTGCTCTGAGCACATAGACGTGCTCCTGTGTCTGGTCTGGCCTGGTCTTCGTGCCTGTCTCTGCCTCTCCACCCTGGGTCACCCCTTCCTCCTGGAACCAGGCCCCCCAATCACTTCTGCCCCTGCCCCTCGCAAGGCGGCCCAGGAGGTCTTCTGGGGGCTCCATCGGACTCCGTCCGCCGCCCCTCGGGGGAACCCCGGCCTCCTCAGGCGTCCAGGCGTCCCGCACGCCACCCCCCAGTGTCCCCCCAGCCCCTGCTTTGGGCCGCAGGAGCGCGCCCTCCCGAGCAGAGCCAACGTTCCTTCCGCCTGGGACAGCCTTCCCCAGGCCGTCTCCCCCGCCCCCTTCAAGGCCGAGTTCAGGGCCGCCTCCTCTGAGAAGGCTTCCTCCCTAGCTAGGCCTGGCGGACGCGTCTCTGTGCCCACGGCATTTCTGAAATACATGAGTGACTCACCAACCTTCAGGTTCAGGACGCTGGACACACGGTTCTGCGTTACTAGCTTGTCCCGAAAAGCCAGAGGACCTACCCTCACGTTCCCACGCCGCGGCAGTGGGGGGGCGGCCGTGACAGCTCCTCCGTGGCCTGTGCCGGGCCCGTTGGCTCCACTCATTTCTGTCACCCGCCCGTCCCTGGAGGCACCCGAGTTGGTGACCCGGCAGGGTAGGCATCTGAGCTTCAGCCACTGTCCCTGCCCCCCAGGCCCAGGGCCGGGCTCCAGTGCTGGCTGTGCCCACCCGACAGGGCTCGGTCCAGGCTGCAGCGCCTGGAAGGGCACAGGCTCTCCCTCTTGGTGCCCCCCGGAATCAGTAGGAACGGCCAAGAGCCCGGCTGTGCACGGATCAGCGGTGTGGCTTCACGCGACCGTTCTGCCTCTCGGTGCCTGTCTCCTCATCCAAAAAATGGGGCAACAGTACAATGCACTCTACAAGGTTGTCGTAACGCACACGTGAGTTAACACGACACAACGCTTAGGACGGTGTCCAGCACAAAGCAAGTCTACACAGCATGAAACACTTATCACACCACGATCACCACCGCTGGGGTGTCCACCGGGCACGCGTGACAGCACCAGGCCCTGCTCTAGGTGTGGGGACACAGCCGTGTACGGGTTACCTCTGCCAGGGCACACACTTACAACCGACACGTGAAGGACAGAGGCATGAGCGCAGGAGGTGCAGCACAGCGACGGGTGATGTGCTGAGTCCTGGGGCGGGGGGCGTGAGAGGGGGCTTTGCTCAGGACCCACGTGGGGCAGGAGGGAGCTGGGGAGGAGCTGGGGGCTATGCAAACCCATCCCTGTCTCCAGGACAGGCAGTGGCCCTCAGGAGGCAGCAGGGGTCCCGTCGGACCCCTCGCTGGCTTCCTCCTGTGGACGCTATGGGCTGGACCGACGACCCTCCAGCGTTAGGCTGGGGCGGCAGCGGGAAAAAAATAACAGTTATTTTTTCTCTCTCCCTCTTCCCTCGTTTTCTAGGTTCATCCTAGTGTGGCTGTGAGAGTACGGAGGGAGAGAGGGCAGGAGTTGAGAGCGGCAGGAATTTATGAGCTCAGAGAGCGGCTGCCTTTGGTGGGGTGGGGGGAGGGGGCTCCCTTTGCCAAAACAATATTTAATTTTTTTAAAGGCGGCTACAAAGCCATGATTAAGCTCAGGGCCCTAAAACAAGCCCATAAAATCGAAAAATATTTATCTGGAAGGGTGGCAAGTCCAATAAAAGTTTTATGAATGTTTTACAACTGCCCTGTCAGGAAGCTGGCCTCTCACTCACCCCCCTTCTGTGAAAACACAACACACACACAAGCACTCACGGGCACAGACTCACACTCGCGGGCACGGGCACACATTCGTGGACACACGCTCAGACACACCTGCACAGATGTACGGCCCATGCAGCTCCCGCTGGCCCGGGGCTCTCAGGTGGGCCTGGGGCTGCGGGGAGAGGACCCCGACCGGGGACCAGCCTGCACACCTCAGCTTTGGCACGCGCCCTCCTCCTGTGCCGCGGGCCCTGCTGGCGGCTGCAGTGTCTGCCCTTGGCAGGCAAGGCCCCAGGTCCTCCTGTGGACTCTGTGTGGTGGGGAAGTTGCACCCCGTTTTCCCAGGAGGGTCACCTCAAGGTCCAGCAGTTTGAAGGCAGCTTCCCATGTCTCTCCTCTGGCAGCCCCAGGGGCCACCGGAAGGCCAAAGACTGCCAGGTTTGTTATTCTTCATAATCCGGGAAGTGGGTGTCGGGAGCCCCGTTTTAGAAGAAAAAACTGACATGCAAGGGCCTTGCCTAAGGTGAGCCAGACAATGGCTGCAGAGTCATAAGCTCAGCCTGGCTCTAGTGGCTTCCCCTGTCCTGAGGTAGGGACAAAGGCCCCGCCGACCTCTCCCGCTGCATCTCCCACCGGGCGTTTGCACGCACCTGCCCCCACCCCCGGCCACCCCGGTGACTGTGAGTCGCGGGCCGGTCTCACACGATGCTGCTTCCTCACAGGTGCTCCGGGCTCCTCCAGACCGAGGAAGCTGCGCCTTCCCTGTCACCTGCCCGCGTCCTCCCCAGCTCCCGGCCTGTCTGGAGGTACGGAGCCCGGAAGGGCAGGGAGCAGCAACTTCTCCTGCCCCTGCGTCCCCAGTCCGAGCTGAGCCGAGCGCGCAGCACAGGGCGGGGAGTGGCGTGTGAAGGAGCCGGACTCGGGTGGCTCCTCCGAGGTCCCCACTGGCCCTGGGCCGCCCATCCTGCCTCAGAGAAATCACCCACCACCGGGGGCAAGGCCCAGCCCAGGGGCCAATTTCCAGCCGTGGACCACAGAAGAGACGGGCCCCTGGGCAGGGGCGGGGCGTCAGAACAAGGCACACGCAGGCGCTTCCAGATGCCTGCTCATCCGTCCTCGCACACTCCCCCTCCTGAGGGAACGTGACAGCCTCAAGACTGTGACACGACCTCCTGGGGACCTTACTCCAAGTTACAGATGGGAAGTGGCTGCCTGCAGAATCGGACAGAGCAAACCAGGGGCCCAGTTTCTGATTAAACGCCGGGGTTTCGCTTCACCCCCGGCTCTGCTCCGCAGGGGAGGATTCCCGCAGAGGCCTGATACTTAGGGCTGACCCTGGGCCTCCAAGAAACCAGGCCGAGGACAAGCTGCTCTGAAAGCCCAACGGCTGCATCCTTTGAGTGGCGAGAGACAGGCCATGGGGGAGGCGCGGGCTGGAGGGATGAGGGTGGAGGAGAGGCGGGCAGGGCCTCACTCCATTCCAGGACGAGACAAGCAGGCCTCCTGGTGCCCACCCGGGGAAACGCTGTGAAGCAGGGAGACGTGGAAACCACCCACCCGTGCTCACACAGGTGACAGTTGCCCGGGCTGCGGGACAACACACAGCAGTCAGGTGAGTCAACTAGGACCCCGCCGGGGGCGCAGGTTCTGAAACGGAAGCAGCAAGGGCTCTAGCACCCCTGGGTCAGTGCGAGACCAAAAACGGAGCCACTGAAACCGCAGCAACGCCACCTCTGTTAGGGACACAACCTCAGGCAGGGAGAGTACAGGGATGCACGGGGAGGGGGTGTCACCTGTGGGAGAGCGGTGGGGCTCTCGCGTCGTCTGCAGGATTCTAGTGTTTGGGAGAGAGACAGAGACGCTTGAGCATGTGAGGGGACATTCACGTCTGTTTGATCTTGCTGCTTTCAGGGGTGTCTCTTCTGTGCGGCCAAAGTTTTCCCAGGTTAAAAACAAAATCAAATACTGATTAAAAGAAACAGAAAGAGGCACAGGGGACCCACCGGGGATAGGGTGAGAGCTGTCGTGTGGCCCTAGGTGCTGCCACCGCAACGCCGCCCGAGACAGGCCAGAGACTTGCAGAGACTCCCCGCTGGGACCCCCTGGGAAACAGCACGGTGTCTGAGAGCCGTGATGGAGAAGCAGTGAGCGCCGTGGGGACACGGACGGGCGGACCTCAGCCGGGGTCAGGGCAGGGAAGGAGGATACTCCTCAGACCCCGGTTCCTCGTGCTGGAACTAGGTCCCAGGCCCGCTAGGCACACGCCAATGGCCTCTTCCTGGGGGCCCTGCCCTCGCCGGGGCCACGGGGAGGCCCTGGCACGGCCCATGTGGATGACAAGGGACCATGCCCAGGGTGAGGCTGGTCGGCAGATGGTTTCTGTACACTGTGCCATGTTTATGTTAATTGCAGATATTTTTAACGTATTGTGTTACTCCATCCGTCTTGGTGAACGGTCCGTCTTGTAAAATTCTTTTAATGATGTTATTTTTTCTTGCCTATCTTCATCATCTACAATTATTTATAATATCATTGTCTCTGTTTCAAATACTGGGTATAAACATTGTTGTAACAGTTCTTCGATGGGGTTCATATAATTTTTACAATTGCTTTGAAATGCTTCAATGGCCAAAGGGGAGGAGGGTTGGCCATTCTTTGGGGGGAGAAAAGACACCCCAAGTGCTCCCTGCGCTTGGTGAAGGTCCCCCTCCATCGGGCTGGCTTCCAGCAGAGGCAGCGGTGGGTGGCTGGCAGCCGGAGCTGGCTCTGCACTGGGTTTCAGAGCTGCTTACCCACGGACAGGGTGGGGTGAAAGCCACAAAGGCCACTGTCGGGTGAGACGCCAGTGAGACAGACGGATGGTCTGTTTTCATTTTATAGAGATTTTCTGAAACCTCGACTTTCACCCCTCAACTCTCTCCAACCCGCTTTTCTCCCAACCAAGCTGCTTTCCGGAGTCTCCGTGGACAGCCGGTGACAGGACCTAGGGGGAGGCCATTGACCGCCTGGGGAGGGTCCCCTCACCTCAGGGTCGCTGCCCCGACAGAGCCGGCTTCAGGCCCCCGTGGGGCTGAAGTGGGCCGGGCTGTCCGGGCAGAAGGCAGCCGTCGGAGCGAGCCGGCCCGCAGCTGGGTGGCAGCCGGCCCGGGGCTGGGGACAGAGGGCAGCCCGAGGCTCCCGCCCCGCCTGCTCCCCGGAGCCCGCTGTGAACTCTCCGGGGCTCCACGGGGGGTTTGCAGCCTCCCTGGACCACCGTCTACACATGCCTCAGATCCCGGCCTCCTCTGCCCAAACCCCCTCAGTGCTCCCGGCCTGCAGCGAGCCCGGCCAGCCCCTCCCCGGCCTCTCACTGAGCTCCCTCGCTCCCCTCTGAGCCGCCCGCCGGCTGGGGTGCAGCCCACCTGCCTTCCTTGGACGGTGCCAGGCCTTGGACGGGGGGCGTGGGCCCAACACGGGCCCTGGCCTTGGGGCTCAGGGTGACCCGTCCTTTCAGGCCCGGCGAAGGCCTCCAAGCCTAGACTCCCTCCCACGGTCTGTCAGATGGTGGTGGCCTGGGGGGGTCTGCCCCCGTGATACAGTTGGCCCGCCAGGGGACAGAGCAGCTGAGGGCGGCTGAGGGCAGCTGAGGGCGGCTGAAGGCGGGCCCTGGGTCTGGGCTTGGGTTTAGGACCCAGCCGGGGCCTGGCACCCGGGATCTGAGTAGGGCGGGGGAGTCTCCATGCCTTTGGCCCAGAGCTGTGGACGCACCAGGCTCATTCAATGAAATCTGCGTGTCAAGAGAAAACTAAAAAGGGAAAAAGTCTCCCACAGTCCCATCGTTAATGTTTTCACCTGGTTTCTTCTTTCTTTTCTCTGCAAAGCTTCTTTTTACGTGGTTGAGAGGACATGGCATGTACAACTTGGTGTTCTGATTCTTTTCAAAGATGACTTTGAACGTCAGCTGCGGCTGCCTTCACCTGCTCTCACCCACGTCCCCCACGCGGGGAAACTGGGGCTCTTCCAGGGGACACTACCACCAGATGCAGGGTGTCCTCCTCACCCCGAGTCCTCCTCCAGGGAAGGGCTCTGCAGGGCACTCCTGGGAGCGCCGGGGAAACCAGACTGGGTGGCTGGGGATGTGTGTGGGGACCACACATTTTACAGGAAAAGAAAACCAGTTTCATTTTAAACCTCAGAGGGAACATGCAGCCCAAATGCCCGTTGTCCAAAGGCCTATTTATGGGAACACGACAATACCCACAACCAGGACTCCTTGCGGCCCCTCCCTTTGGCACCAAGACGAGTTTACACTTTCCCTCCTCACTGGGTTTCCAGAAGCCTCTCAGTGGAGCAGCGCCCATGAGAAGCACCCACTTCCATATGGGGACTCCAGGGTCTGCTGGGCCAGGCGTCCAGATCCTCTGAGCCTCCGCGTACCCTTCAGGGAAGCGGGGCGAGGGCTGCAGCAGGAGGAAGAGGCAGCGCATCAAGGGCCTGGACCAACAGAGGCCAGATACGGGGCCCGACCTGATTCTATCGTGGCTGTGCTGTGTGGAGCTGAGTGTGGCCGACCGCAGGACCTGGTGGCCTCGGCCCGCAGCCCGTGGGCGCACACACGGCAGGCCATCAGGGTGGCTCTGTGCACTGGCCTGATCCTCACAGCCCCTCGCAACTGGACGACTACCCCCATTTCACCAGAGGGAAATGGAGGCTCTGAACGCAGTGAGCTGCCCTCCTGAGCGGGCTCGGAACATGGGAGGACTGTGGGGAGGCGGCGCGGCCCGCAGGGTCCCCAGCTGAGCGACCACATCCAGGGACCACTGTCCACCACCCGGACAGCGGCTGTTGCTTAAACTCCTCTTTCTTAAAGATAAACCACAGGGACTTCCCTGGTGGCGCAGTGGTTAAGAATCCTACCAATGCAGGGGACACGGGTTCGAGCCCTGGTCCAGGAAGATCCCACATGCCGCGGAGCAACTAAGCCTGTGCGCCACAACTACTGAGCCCGCACGCCTAGAGCCCGTGCTCCACAACGAGAGAAGCCACTGTGGTGAGATGCCTGCGCACCGCAACGAAGAGTAGCCCCCGCTCACTGCAACTAGAGAAAAGCCTGGGCATAGCAACGAAGACCCAACGCAGCCAAATATAAATAAATAATTAAACAAACCACGGACAGCTTCCCCGGATCTTGTTTGCACGGCTGTCCACCCCGGCCTGCTGCAGCCGAGCTGGAGACGGGACCAGGTGCGAAGCCTGAGAGGAGCCATAGCGGCCCAGCTCCAACTCCCACCTCCTCCAGAGCTCGCCTGGGCTGCGGCCACCTCCCGCGGGGGCCGGCGCTCGTGCTCCCGATGCCGCGAGGTACAGGGCAGGGCGTCTGCCCAAAGCACTGCTTCGCCGCACGCTGGACCAAGCGGGTACGAGGCCAGGCGGTGGTGGGCAGGGCTCCAGCCGCGCTGCTAAGCTTGTCTACGGGTCTTGTTCCCAAGGCTCAGTCTCCCTCCCTAAGACATGCGACGGGGACACAAGCGAACGCCTGGTCCCGAGCCCTGGACGCCTGGCCAGCGCCGGCCCGGGGGTGCTGCAGTCTCATGGTGTCTCTGAGCTGGACCTGTGGAGACAGGACGGGGCTCTCCTTGTGGGTGTCGGGACCCAGGCTAGGGCCGGTGCAGGGCCGGCAGGACCCCGAGCAGCCCAGACCAGAGAGCTGCCCGTCTGCTGTGCAGAGCTGCGCATGTCCTCAGGGACACCGTGAGAACGGTGTGGTGACACCCGGTGGGGGCACTGAGAGCTGAGGCTGTGCTCCGCCCCGTGGGGAAGCTCAGGACCACGCTGGCTCCCGACTCGGTGACCCAGGCCCGGCCCTCATGCCGCTGCGCCACCTGGCGCCGGACGTCCGGTTTACTGAAGATTCTTTCACAATTAGCACTCCCAAAAGGTTAAAAGTAATCCTTTAGGGGAGGGATGGCAGGAAAAGACAAGCAGCGTCGGTGGAGGGCGGGGAGGGCGGGAGTGGGAGTGGGTGGGATGAAGGAATCTGACCAGTTATATTTAATAAGAAGCTTAAGAGCCACAAACAGGAAGCAGACCTATTAACAGGCAACACTGACCTACGGCAGGAATGTGAACTCGAGTTGCCCGAAGCAGCGTCACCACGGCCCCTGCCCCACCCCAGAACCCAGGGCCCCAAACACGCCTCCTCCCACGTTCCTGCTCTGGGACGCCCAACTCTGAGTCTGCCTTGGGCTAGAGCAAGGGGAGCAGGGCAAGGTCGGCATGATGCCGTCCACCCCGGGAGAGGACACGGACGCCGCCCTCCGTCCCTCTGTGTGGACCAGCAGGGCCCTGAGGCCTGGTGGGCGGGCGCCCGGGGTGGGCCTCTCCCCTCAGGCAGCTTGGCTCTCACCCCCCAGTGCTCAGAGGGCCCCACATGTGCAGGCTGGGGCCCTGGGGACTGAGGTCTGGACACGGGCCTGCACGTGTTCCCTGGGGCCCAGTTTGGCTGAAGTGCCGAGCAGGAGTGGCCGAGGGACAGTGGGGAGGACAGGATGGGAGCCTGAAGCCCGGTGTTGTGGCTGGACTCCCACGGGTACCCCTGCCTGCCCGGGGTCCCTCATCCGTGACGGGGCTCCCGCCTCGGTAGAGGCCTCAGGGCACAGTCCCACAGCCCGGGCCGCAGGAAGCGGGCCTCTGCTGACCGCCGCCCTCCCTCGCGAGGGCCAGAGGGGGTCTCACGAGGCAACAGCTGGGCCAGGCTCTCAGGAGAGGACCCTGCTTCCCAGCCGGGCGGGCACCACCCCACACGGAGAGTCCGCCGGAGAAGCCGTGCTCCGAGGCCCCAGGCCCACCAGATGCAGCCCACCCGCAGCTTCCCATCCCCTAGTCCCGCAGCTCCAAGCAGCATAGCCACGTGCGGGTGTGAAGGCACGCGTGTGCACCCCACGGATCCGCTAACGGAAGCACCCCTCGGGCCCGTCCTCGCCTGCCCCGGGGCTCTGCAGGCCCCCCACTCCGTCCCCCGCCCCGTCCTCAGGGCCTCCGCGTCTCCCTCTCTGCGGGCCCCCCGCCCCCCGTGGCCAGGCCCTACTCAGCTGTCCCTCTTCCTGGGATCCCCCGGCCGTCCACGGCCCTCTCCTCGTGCTCAGCTCACAGTCCACACCTCCTACACGGGTTCGCTCTGCCCCGACCACGGCCACCACACCTGGCCAGCGGGACCTCAGGAAGCTGGGCTGCGAGGAGTGACAGGGGTGGAGCTGAGGACACCTGGGTGCTCTGTCCCAGCAGCAGACGCGCACTTCGACCCCACCGTAGACAAGTCCCACCTCAAACCGAGCGGGAGGCAGGAAAGGAGGTGGCAACGCACGTCCTGGGCAACGCTCTGGCTCCGGGGCCGCGTGCCAGCCCTGGTGGTCTCCCTCACCAAGCGTGTCCCTCGGAAACGCCTGTTTGAGCAGCACTGTCCCGTCCATGCACAGGTCACGGGGTGGTGCAGTGGGCGGTCGGACCAGATGCCGGGTCCACACCAGGCTCCTCCAGGACGCACAATGGCTTTCCAGCCACAGGTGGCGGGACCAGAAGCCATGATGCCACGCGGGCTGAGCCCGCAGTGCTGGCATGGGCGGGCCTAGACCCTGAGCCGAGGGCCAGCGTTTGGGCGCCGTCTCCACCTCCCCTGCACGGCTCCCGTGAGCAGAAAAAAACGACCACACTCACCAGGGATGTGGACCTTGAACTTGCCACTCTGGCCGAAGGCGCTGGCAATGACCCCCAGCTCCCCGGTGGACAGCTGCACCTTGAGCCCCACGAAGAGCTGGATGTTGGTCTCCTTCTTGAACAGCGAGCGGCCGATCACACTGTAGTCGTCCATCACCTGCGCCCACACCCAGCCCCGGAGAGAGCGTTAGTGCCTGGGAAAGGCTGGGCTGCCACACTGCCCAGGCGGTCCGCCTGTGTCACGGGTGGTGCCCGGGCCCGCTTGCCACTCCCCGCCACGGACACCAGATGGGCCTGGGCTGCACCAGGCCGGCTGTGGGCACTTGGTTGGCTGGACGCGCTCGGCTTGTCCACGTGGCACTTCCCACCTGACAGATGGGAGGGGGAGGCACTGCCCGTCCACGGCCACAGAGTCCACAGGCAGAGGTGACGAGAGTCCGCAGCTGCCCGCCTCTGCACGGCTGCCCGCCCACCTGTCCCCAAGCTGGCAGCGCTCCTCAGGAAAGCCTTCACGGCACTGCAGGCTGAGGGGATGGTGCCCACCCTCTCTCCAGCATCCCCCGCACCGAGGAGGCTCTAAGAACCCGGCCTCTGCCGTCCCGCCCGCCACACGCACGTGTGTCCCAGCCTAGGGCCCCCCTCCCTGGCCTGGTCCACATCCATCCCGCAGACCGCGGCCCCACCTCCGCAGTGCCCCCACGGCTCTCCCTGCTGGAGCCCCGTTTCCCCTGGCTCGCGGCTGTCCACGTGGAGGCCCAGGCTGAGTGGAGGCACACGTGTGTGTGAGGAAGCTGGCCTGGGGCAGCCCTGGCTTCGCCCCGAGCTGTGTTCCTCTGGAACCTTCTCCCAAGGGCTTGAGCTCGGGGCAGGCGATGCGTGAGTCCCGCCAGCCCTGGCCTCTGGCGGCTCAGGCGCAGGCCTCCCTGGACCTGCCAGGCTCCTCTCCAGGGCCTGTGCCAGGAAGGTGCCAGGCCTCTGTGCAGAGAGAAGGGGAGGGGGCGTGTGTGCACACGCATGTGTAAAGACCAGCTCTACCAGGCCTCAGAATGCCGGGTCCCACTAGGGGGCCACGGGAGAGACTGGGGACGCTTCCTCCTGCCCTCCCGGCCCCGTGCGCCGGCCTGGGGCAGCTGCATGGAGTCCGACCAGGCAGCAGCTCGGGCAGCCGCGTGGAGGCCGGACGTACTGCCAGTGGTGGGACCTGCTCCTGGGGGCCCCCGGGGGCCAGGCTCAGAAACATCTTGCTTCTGCCCAAGATGCCACGATCCGGCCAAGGGCCAAATGGATGGATTGTTTTGAAAAGCAGAAACTGTCCCATTTACCCTCAAAACCTTTTGGAAAAACATATCCTATCCTGTTTGATTCATAGCGCTAGATGAAAGGTACGTGCATTCCTCCTCTCCCCAGTGATGGATGAATCGGATACGGGCAATGATAAGAATCATCGTTCCCACTTGCACAGCCCTTTGTAATTCAGTCTCGTCCCCACACGAGACCTCCTCCTTGTCCTCCAGACTCACAGGGCTCCGCTCGTGGCCGGACCCGGCTCGGCCCTCCGCACCGCACCGTCTGCGGGCGTCCCCGCTGCCGCTGCAGGGCATCCGGCAAGGCCGCAGGGTGAACTGAGCGGAGGCAGCTCCTCCGACCTCAGCACAGGGGAGTCGAGGCGAGCAGACGTCATCAGCCCCAATGGTGCAGGGTGGCCCCATCGCTTTCGCAGGATCCCCATCCGTACCCACCCCACCCCCCCAGGACGGCCTGCACGTGGAACTCTGTCCCAGCCTCGTCAGGAGCCCAGCCTGGTCCGGCAGGTGCCAGGACTTTGGCTGAACCGACCCAATGGTTCTGAACCAGGCATTCCACGTTCCCCACAGCCAGAGGCTGGTCCCGAGGTCAGCCTGGCCGCTGAGACTGCCTGTCGCTGGGAGGAGAGCCCTCGGAGACCCCCGACCCCCAGCCCCTCGGAGACCCCAGCCTGTGCGGACTGAGGCACCAGTGGGTCACACTGAGCCCTCGCAGAGCCCTTGTCTGCAAGGGATTTCCACGGCCACTTTGCAGAGGTCAGAGCTGCGCTCAGGGATGAGATCTGAGCGGGTCGCGAATGCCAGAGCCAGGGGCACAGTGGAAACTCGAACCCCAGCCGGCCAGGCCTTTGCAATGTCCCCGCAGGAGCGTTCCGGACTGGCGGGAGTGGCAGGTGCACACTTCTGCGCCCCCAGAACACACCCCTCCAGTAGTTACAGGGGGTGGGGCCGTGAGAGGGGCTCAGCAAACGGCTGCGGCAGGAGCCCTCATTTCATGACGCTGGTCAGAGGGGAGGCCTCTGCAGTGCTGCAGGAAGACCAGAGGCGGCATCTGTCCGGGCTGCGGGAAATGGTGAAACTCAGCCCCTCCGTCTCTGGAACGTGCGTGCCCCTGAGGGCTGAGCTCCTCTCCAGATGACGCTTCCAGCCGAGGCAGGGACCTCAGAGATCAGACACACCAGCACATCCAACCAGGGAAGACCTTCTGAGACTAGCCAGAGGCTTTTCCTTCTGAACCCACCGCCGTGACGAGGAGCCAAAGGCAACGTGCGTGGAACCTGCGGGCGGCAGCTCCCCGGGAGCGACGCTGAGCCGCCACACGGTTACAGCCACAGCTCCCAGGGAAACGTGCACCGTCTGCGTGAGCTATCCGCTTCGTCTCTTGGCCTTTGGTGGCTGGAGGCCGAGCTCCCCAAGAGCAGTCACTGCCGCTCACAGAGCCCGGGCCCTCACCTCCACACCAGGCGAGTCCCCTCTGTCCCCGGCCTCTGAGCGGGGACTTGGCTGGCAGCGCACGTAATTATGTCATTACACGTGTGTGTCTCTCTCAGGGCCGGCTGCCGTGATGAGGCTTGGGAACTGCCCAAGTTCTGGAGCGACTATTCTAATTCAGACTGGAGAAGCGGCAGCAAGGAGACAGGGGCGGCTGGCCGTGAAGCGGAGCCCCGAGCAGAGAGGGCTGGCAAGGCTGGGGCCCTGGTCCATCTCCTCCAGCTCTGCAGTCCGGGGCATGGGGCTTCTCTGAACCTCAGTTCCTTCCTCTGGAAAAGGCTGTTGCTAGGATGAAGGGTGTTGGTGCTGGCAAGAACACCTGAGACCTGGTAGCAGGACAACTGCCCAGCGGCCAGAACCTCGATGACCAGAATATGAAGCTGGGAGAATGACAGAAGCAGTACCTGCGGCGGGGGCTCCTCTAGCCCACCCAGAACCTCGAGAGCGAGTCAGCCAACCCTCGGAGGACGGGAGCCGGGGGAGACCTGTGCCGCGAATGGGCCCTCGGAGTCACCGGGAACGACGACTCCCGGGTCCCTGGACGACGATGCCCGGCCTCAGAAACCAGGAGCCAAGACTGCATCTCTTCCTCCCCCAGCGCAAGGCGAGGCGTGTCTGATGCCCAAGTACACTGGGGGGCAACGATCCACCCCTTGTTATCTCCTGGGGCAAACCCAGGAACGGACATTAGCCTTCAAGTTGTTTCACTTGGTCAAGCGAGTTCCACAGGCCCAGGCGGGGAGGCCTCGGGCGGCCAGGCTCTGGGCGTCACCCGAGGGGGACTGTGCCACGCCCGCTCCCAGGCCGACCAGGCCGTCTTCCTCAAAACTGGGCCTGCCCAGCACCGAACGGGCACCCGGCCTGGCAGTGACGAGCCTGGCGGCCCACGACCCCGACGCACGGAGCCTCCCTCCCTCTTTCTGTTCCCGTCACCAGGCACCAACGCAGGCAGAGTCCCTGCCGGTGCTGACGAGGAGGTACAAAGGCACCGTCCCCAGAGGCAGCTGCGTTCTCCTGGAGAGAAAGGGAGGCTAACTCTTCGCTGGGCGCTCGCTGCATGCCAGGCTCCCGCTTCACGCCAGGCCCTCGCACGCGGGGTCGCGTCAGCTCCCCACCAACTCCGTTAAAGCGACGGGTTCCGGGGGCGGGGGCGGGGGCGGGGTGTGACTGGTCTGCGGCCGGGCCGAGGCGGCAGCACCTGCTCAGTACATCAGATCCAGGGCCAGCTCTTTCCACCGCGCCCAGCCGCCTTGACCCTGCATCTATACAGCAACAAAAAGGCAATTTTCAAAGGGGGGCCAATAAGCATTTCGGCAGCTGAGGGAGAGTCTTGGCTATCAGACGCTGTTTAGACGGCAGGAGAGAGGCCTGGGTTTGGGTCAGCACACGTGGGCAGCCATCGGATTTCCCCAGGCGAGGGCCCGCTCGGCCTCTGCTGCAGGAAGAACCTCTGTTCCTTGAGCAGCCTGGGAGCGGAGTGGGGGCCAGGGGGCAGCAGAGCTGGCCGAGCGGCTGGCTGGACCGCAGCATTGCTTCCTCCAGGAGTTGGGGGGCCTAGCCTGCCGGATGGCGAGGAACCCGTGCTGACCAGAGGCAGTCGCAGGCCGGCCCGCACCTGGTGCCCCGGGCACATCTAACGAGCCATCAGCAGTGGAGCGGGGAGAGCTGGGAGCCGGCAGGCAGTGCCGCTTCAGACTTCAAAGCCGGCCAGCGCTCCTGGTGGCGTCTGCGTGTTTACCCTTGGTTGGGCAGAGGCCACAGGCTCCTCTGGCCATGCCCTCAGGCCTTCCCTGTCCGGCGCCAGTGGATGCCAGGCCCAGGGTGGCCGGCACGCCCGGCCTGACCCCACCACGGGGGAGAGAAAGGTGCAGCCGTCTGGTAGCCCGGGCCGCCGCGCCGCGAGGGAAGTCCAAGTGAACAGCACCGAGCCCGGCGCTCTGCGCTAGCACTTCACACACAGCGGCGTCCCCTCCTTCTACCGCCCTGAGAGGTGGGGAGCACGGCCCCCATTTTTCCAGCAAGGAAACTGAGGGGAAGAGACTCACCCAACGCCTGGCCTGCAGGGGCCCGTCCAGCGGGCCTGGAGCCCAGGCACACTGGGTCCCTGTGGCCTCGGCGGGAGACCTGCCATGCCCAGTCCTCTGCTCGCCCCCGCCTGGGTCCCCTGGCAGCCTCCGCCCAGCCCGCCGGCCTGCCTGTGCCCACCAGGCCTTGGGCCCACCATGCACGTGAGGGCGCAGTGCCGTCCCCATCCCGGTGGCCTGGAGAGGCGAGTGAGTGGGAGTTGGTGCAACACCTTTGTTTTCTAGTGATGTGGGTGGAACCACGCAAGCTGCCGTGGCCAGGGGGCGGTGGGGCTGCTGGGCCCGGGCTGTGGCAGCAGTCGGAGGCCTGGGGCGGTGCAGGGCATTTACGATCCCAGGTATGCGCCCTCATTTGCCCACCTCCGTCCATGTGATTGAATGATTGATTTTTGTTTGTGTTTGGGTCTTCGTTGTTGTGCGCAGGCTTTCTCTAGTTGTGGCGAGCGGGGGCTACTCTCTGTTGCGGTGCGCGGGCTTCTCATTGTCGTGGCTTCTCTTGTTGCGGGGCATGGGCTCTAGGCGCGCGGGCTTCAGTAGTTGTGGCTCGCGGGCTCAGTAGTTGCGGCACGTGGGTTCAGTAGTCGTGGCTCGTGGGCTTAGTCGCTCTGCGGCGTGTGGGATCTTCCCAGACCAGGGCTCGGACCCGTGTCCCCTGCACTGGCAGGCGGATTCTTAACCACTGCGCCACCAGGGAAGTCCCACGTCCATGTGATTTTTACAAATGAGGAAACAGGGGCCCACAGAGTGAGCAACTTAGCGGGGGGCAGCCGTGTGCACCAGCTCCAGGGTGTGCATGAGGCAACACAGGAGCCCTGGCTCTGCTGGCTGGGCCGTAGGGCTATGCCCAAGCCCACGGGGCTGAGGATCCTGCATCTGGACCTGCGAGCGGGTAAGGAAGGGCGTCTTCTCATCTCCCCATGGGGCTGCAGAGGAAGGGGCGCAGGGCCTGAGCAGCCAGGGAGGATCCTGAGAAGGGAGGGGTGGGGTGGGAGGGGAACACCCGGGGGCCCAGGGGAGGGGCGAGACCAGAGGGCGTGAGCGATGGAAAACCCGGCACACCCACTGTCAGGCCCTGGACACCTCCTCCTGTCACCCGGCGCCCGCACTGACTCAGGGCTGGACCAGGAGGGGTGACCCTCCTCTGCTGCACGAGGATCAGAACCATAGCCTGCTGGGAGCCTCCAGGCAGACCCCACACGAACCTGGGCTCCCCGACACTGGGGTCTCAGCACTGCTGCCCTGAGTCAGCGGAACCCGGTCGAGTCCCAGGACCACCACTGCCATGCCTGACCCCCACGAGCATGCGCCACAGGGACACAGTGAGGCCTGCGTGTTCGTCCACCCATTCACCTGTGGCCTGGTAGGCATGGGCTCCTATGCAGGGCTGCAGGCACAGATGAGGGGGTCGGGGGGCGCCCAAGGAACCACCTGCACTGACCAGGCGGGCCAGGCGGGTTCATGGGCCCCGCCTGCGTGTCAGCCTGGCTCTAACTGGCGGAGAGGACGCAGGCCACTCCCGCCTGGCTCCCTGTCTGGAGACCACAGGCGCCGGAGCCAGGTCTCCGAGGCCGTCCTGGCTGTCAGACCCGGCAGGGCGGTGGGCGGGAGGGAGGGGGAGGCTGCTTACCCGCTCCACGATGCCGTGCTTGTGCTTCAGCTTGTATACTCGCAGCCTGGGCAGGGCGCTCTCGGCGTAGTTCTTATCTTCCAGCCCGTGCAGCAGGACGCCGTGGAAGGCCAGCCGGCACGTGTTGGCGTGGATGTCCGCGTCCAGCCTGGAGCCAATCACCAGGCACAGCCGCGGGCAGGTGACGGGCTTCTCGAACTCCACGAGGGCCCACTGCTGCCGGGGGCAGCGGCCTTCGGACGCCTGGCCCACCCTCCTGTCGGCCTCCCCACCGTCTGTCTCGGCCGGCACTGAGCCCGGGCACAGGTACTGCTCCTGGAAGAGGTACTCCTGGGAGAAGTCGAAGGAGTCCAGCACGGGCTCGTGGTCGAAGCCGTCGGGGGCAGGGCTGAAGAACATCACCCGGCCCATGACCGTCTCGTGGCCCACGGTGATGTGGAACTTGGCCTTGGTCTGCAGGGATCCCCGGAAATACGGGATCTTCTCCACGGACACGAGGGCTGCATGGACCGTGTGCAGAGACTCGGGGGCGCACACCAGGCCACGCTCCAGCAGCTTGGGGTCGAACTGGGTGACACAGATGCCCAGCCGGTCCCCCTGCACAGCAGAGGTGACGGGTGTGTGGAACATCTGCATGGACTTCACCTTCCTCACCACCTGGTCGGGAGGAAGAGAGGGAGCGCTGAGGCCGAGCCTCAAGGCTGGGGGGCTCCAGCTGGAGAAGCCCCCGTCCCGGCGCTACCAACACTCACCGGCACCCGGTCGCACGCCCCTTGCACGGAGCAGGCTCCACCCTGCAAACGCGGCGCCAGGCTCACAGGGCACCCAGGCCGGGACACAGGCAGCGGTCACTGCAGCCCATCCAGCACCACCGGGGTCCCCTCTGCTGCTCCGCCCCCAGGCCCCATCCCACGCTTTCTTCCCCAGCCCTCTGTTTAGGTTTGCTTCCCTGCCAGCCCCACGCCTGCCAAGCCATGCCCGGCTGCCTGGAAAGCCCAGGACGAACACCCCTGCTCTGGAAAGTCTGCCCAGACCCCCGTGGGCAGGACTCGCTGCCTCTCCTCAGCGCTGCCCCAGCCCCTCCTGGCCCGCACCGCCTGCTGTGCTGTCGCTGCCTGCTCTGGACCTGCCCGCTGCCAGCCGGCGGGCTTCTCCAGGGCAGAGTGGCTCTTCATTGACCAGACACATGGTCCCCTGGGGCTGCTGTGTGGCAGGCACTGTTCCGGGAGTGGGACAGAGCCAGCTACGTTTTCAAAGAGCTTAGCGTCCAGAAACAGCAACAACATTACAAATATATTAATGTTAACAAAATTTATATTAATATAAATAAAACTGACACATAACATTTTTGTGTATAGATACATGTAAGTGATACCACCATAATCTGTATACTGTTTATGAGACGCTCCAGAGGAAACGACACACGGCGACGCTGGAGGCGGCCCGGGGGTGGGGAGAGTCGGGCTCTTTGCCGTCAGAGGCCAGGGAGATCTCTGCGGAGCCCACGTCTGAGTCGAGACCCCATCGTAAGAACCAGCTGTGCGGAGGCCAGAGAAAGTCCACTCTAAATGGGGGGACCCGCAGGTGCAAAGGCGGGGGTGGGGGGAGGCCCTGCAGTCGGGGGAGCAGGCCGGGCGTCACCAGGAGCGACGGCACAGGAGCGCCGATCTGCTCCAACCGTCACGCCGACCGGCACACCACCACGTTTCTGCACCCACGGTTGCTAAATGAGGAACAGACACAGACAAGGCCCCAACAAACGTTCACAAAATGAACAAACGTCTACGCCAAGATCCACGTCGCAGTGATAAGATCAAACCTGTGCTGGGACCCCTGGTTAGCGCAGCAGAGAAACGTGAAACCGATTTCCGAGAACCTGCCGTCAAAAACCATCACACCAAAGACAGCTCTGACCTTCAGGCCGCGAGCACCCCGCCTACGAGGCCGGGCGTGCGGAGCCCCCGTTCTCTCCCCATAAAGGGGGTGCTGTGCTGACATGAGCCGCAGGAGCCCAGTCCAGCTCTGACCTTCAGGTCGCGAGCACCCCGCCTACGAGGTCGGGCGTGCGGAGCCCCCGTTCTCTCCCCATAAAGGGGGTGCTGTGCTGACATGAGCCGCAGGAGCCCAGTCCTTTCCTCGAGAGCCTGATACTTACGTGTTTGTTTAAAGACCATTAACGACCTGACCAGGAGGTCAGGGGGCAGAGAAAGTGAGAAGCACAGTGTCAAAAGCCACAGGCGAGATCAATCAAAGAGAAACATAAAACATCTCTGAAACGGTCCGCAGGGGCAACGGGAAACTAAGCTTTTCAGGAATGCACCTCAGAGTAACCGGAGAACATGATCTTACACTGAGCGTCTGCCCAGCGAGGCAGGACCCAGTCATGCCTCCTCCCCCCGAGCCGGGAGCTGTCCCCTGGCCCTCAACCCCGGAGCCCCTCCAGGCCAGCTCCCTAGCACGTCTGATGAAGTAATTCCTCGGCACCAGCCTCTACAAGGGTTCCCATCTCCTACGGCGTGACTTTCAAACCTTGTGGGTGGAACTGTCGTGATGAGGAAGCCCCTTTGACCAACTGAAATTCCACAGGGGATCGGTGCCACCACCCAGGGCACCCCCTCTGCCGCCCCACCAGGACTCCTGCTGGCCTGGCTCCCCCGCGAGCGCGAGCGGCCTTCCCTGGAACCTCCCGCCCCACGGCCCACTGGACAGCTCTTCGCAACGCTTAAGCCCCGGCCCGGCCCGGAGGCTTGACGTTTTCCCCCCGCAGACACGCCTCTGAGCTTCGCCCCTGAGGCTCCTCTCCCTGGGACCACCTCCACCTGGCAAATTCCCATCCATCCCTAAACCCCAGCTCCCCAGGCACCTCCTCCCTGCCCGCTCTGGACAGAGCTGGTTGTTCTCCTCGGCTGACCCTGAACCTGACTTTCTCTGTGGTCACTGCTGGCTGACAGCTCTGTCGGTCCCGGCCTCCGTGCATTTACTGACTTGAATTACAATACAAACCAAAACATCACCATCAACGTCTGTCTCACCACGTGCTCCTCCCCCAGCCAGTTCTCCTGCCTGCTCCCCAGCTGGAGGGAACTGCTCTCTTGAATTTGGCGTGTAACGTGTCTCTTCTTTTTACTGATACGTGTCTGTAATTGTGTAGAGATTTACCACATATGTAGTACATGTGTCTAATCGATAACTTGCTTTGTTTTGTGAGATTCTGAACTTGGGAGTTGGTGCCGTGCTGCCTGCACCTGCAGCTCACCTGTCGTGACACCGTGCATCTCACGGTGCACACAGGCCCCTGTCCAGTCTCCCAGCCACGAGCCCCTGGGTCGTCTCCAGTTTTCTGCTGGGTGTGGTGTGACGGGTCCCCTCCTATGCAGGAGTCCTGAGGGTGCAGGTGTGGGGACAAGGCTGCAGGACCCAGGCCTGGACGAGAGCTGCTGGGTCACAGGAGAGTGAGCGCTTGCCTCCGCCAGGTAAACTGAGCACCAGTGCACGTCCACCCAGTGGATGTGTCCGCCCAGTGGATACACGTCTTCTCCACCGTTCGGCACTGTCTGACTTCTCCATTTCTGTCCATCAAATGTGTCTGTCTCTCCTCCTAGACCCTGAAGACAGGGCCAGGCTCCACCTGCTGCTGCACCCCCAGCGCCTGGCACGGAGGGCTGCTGACAGAGCCGGTCCGTGGCAGCCCCTCAGGAGGGAGAAGAGACGCGCCCCTCATGGTGAGAGCACAGCTGGCAGAGCACGAGCGCGGAGTCCAGACCCGCAGGGGCCTGAGCGGGGCCCGCGTGTTCACGGGCCTCCCCGAGGGTGGCCAGGGCCTCGTGCCACCTGATGGTCCCCCCGGCCCCCAGGCCCAGGGTCAAGCAGGCGCCATTCAAGGCATGTTCTCTTCCCCACGGAGCTCACGTTCTTAGGACTGAAATAATACAGATGCCCTAAGAGGGCGCCGTGAAGAGCAGCAAGACAAATAACTGTGCAGATCAAGATTTTAGGGCCCAGACAGGAAGCTGGGAAACAGATCGACGGGGACGGGCAGCGGGGCACCACGCCATCGGCCGCCAAGCTGCCCCGGATCCACGTCAGGAACACAAGATCCCACTGAGGACACTAACGAGGAGATGTGGATAGTTTCACCAGCTTAAGGGCGGGAACAACAGGCTTTCCTGTCATTTTCTAGGCAACTTCGAGAGACACTCCTGCTCAACTCCCTCACCAAATCCTCACTAAGACCCACGCGGAGGGGCCGAGGCACCACCCACACGCCCACTCACCACGTGTCACCCAGTTTCCCTCAAGCTCCGGCCCAGGCCCTGGAACGGCCCAGGGGCGGCGGACACAGTTTTGATCTTATGGAACTGACCGCTTGCAGGTGAGGGGATGCTAATTAAACCATCAGCTAATAAAGGCAGAATTTTAAGACCACGGGGAGGTGCTGTGAGGGGGACTGACTGGGGACCTAATGACTCCTGGGTGGTCAGGGAGGGCTTCCCTGAGGAGGTGGCACTGAAGCTGAGACCAGATAGAGGAGAAGGGACCACCCGCAGGGGCTCCAGGCAGAGGAAGAGCGGAATGGGCCCGAGGCCCCAAGGCGGGCAGGAAAAGAGGTGGCCAGGGGAGCGGGGCCAGCGCCTGCCCCATGAGGACAACAGACGTCCCGGCGGTTGTGGCGCGGGGCTGAGCAGCGGGAGGACGCACTCCGATGGCCACTTTGCAAGGTCACCTGGCTGTGTGGCGCGGGGGCGGGGGGGGCAGGGAACAGGAAAGGAAGGCGGGAAGCCAGCAAGGAGAATACTCGGGTTCTTTCTGCAGCAGCAGCAGAATGGGCGGCGGAGGCCGGGGTAACGGGCACGTCCAGCATCCAGCCTGAGGGCAGCCGAGAGCTCAGAGGGCAGGAGGCGTCGGGAGACACACGAGGGGAGGGCAGGCTGCGCGGAGGAGACACGCGCTAAGTTCCTCCTGGACTGCCCTGCAGCCCCGTCCTCCTCGGAAGCACCACTTCCGTGTTCCCTGATCCTGCGTGACCCTCGTCGCCGTGCCCGTCATCAGGAGACCCAGGAGGCTCTACCTCCCACACAGGCCCAGCACCGGGCCCCTCCGCTGCGCCCACTGCCGGCCCCCCTGACTGTGAGGGTCGTCGTGCCCCGCACCCTCCCTGCCTTCCAGCTCGCTCTGTAAAAGCCCACGTCCGCACTCTGACTGCGCCTCACAGTCGGCCCCTGCTGTTGCCCTGGTTTTATTTGCTACGACTGCTCCGCCCCCACCCACGTCATGTCAGTCACATGACCCTTCCTGCTCCCCAGACACGCCAGGCTCCTACCCCACGGCCTTTGCACTTGCCAGGGCCTCTGACCAGGATGCTCTTCCCCCAGAGAGCCACAATTCTCATTCCCTCATTTCCTTCCTGTCTCTGCTCAAATGTTTATCCATCCTTGACCCCCCCCCACCACCCTGCAACCCAGTAAGAGACAGGACCACCGCCCCCATTCCTCTGTCTTCTTTTGCTTGTTCCCTTTTATTCACAGTGCTCTCCACCCCCGACATATTACGTATCTGCTCACTGACTCTCTCTCCCGTATGGGATGTGGCCTCCACGAGGCAGGGGCTTTGTTTTTATTTTGTTTTTCCCATTCACATCTCTAGTGCCCAGCACAGCGCCTGACAGATAGGAGACCTCACCACACATGTGTGGTGTAAACAGATGCAGCACCGTGCCTGCCCCAGGGAGCTCCAGTCCTGGCCTGGGCCCTACACATCCTCAAAGGCCCGTGGAGCTCCACACCTGCGTGGGGGGCAAGACTGGCCCCGAGGCTGGATGGGCAGTTAGAGGTTCCAGACCCGCCCCAGGGTGAGAAGCCTTCCAAGCAGGGGAGAAGCAGGGCTGAGGCTCGCCAACAGTGACAACAGAGAAGGCGGGGGGCGGGGGGGAGGGATGCCGTCGAGTGGGACAGGAAGGCCTTCTGCTTGGGATCAGCAGGCCGGCCCCCCCTGAGCTCGGCTCCCACGAGGGCTGGCTGCCTGCAGGGCCTCTTCCCGTCTCCCCGGCACCAGGCACTTCTGGGGAGGGAGGCTGGGCCCGAGGAGGAGGGAGGCAGGAATACATCAAGCAAGCAATGTTTCAAACTCCAGTTCGCGCTTGCTAAGCAGTTCAGCCCTTTCTGATTCACAAAGAGTGTGACCATCGTCTGGGCCGGTTATTCTTCATAAAAACGCAACGAGGTAGGTCAATATTTTCACCTTCAATTTTATGGATGAAGAAAGAGGTTTTCGATGTCTCCAGGGTCACAGGGCAGTGACCTGTGAGACATCACAAGTGAGACTTGGGACAGTAAGTGCTGGGACCGCGGGGCAGGCCTGACATCCCGGCCTGTCTCCCGACCACCCGACCACCCTGCAGAGCTGGGCGGAGCCAGGGGCGCGGGGTGGATGCCCCCCACCCCCACCCCCAGGCGCAAACCCAGAAAGGCGGTTCCAGGGAAGGAGCCGGGAGGGCAGAGGCAGGGCGCCCAGCCCCTCTCTCCTGCCCTGGCCAGGCGCAGTGGACAGTTTCAGACCTGACTTCTCAGCTGCTCCGCCCCCTCTGGCCACCCTTGGCGCCTGTCTCTGGGTGGCAGGGCCCCAGCACAGGACAGGCCCTCCGTGGAGGTCTGTGACTGACCAGGAGGGAGAGCAAACAAATGCCCCATGTGCCCCCAGGCCTGACACGTGTCTTCCGAGCACCTGCACTGTGGTTTCCAGCATCTGGAGCGCTTGGCAGGATGCTGGGCTCACGATGACCGGGGCCCTTTCCGAGGCCAATGAACAGCGGCCTAGAAGTGACCCGAGGTGGGGTTCACCAGGCGTCCGTCTCGGCTCTCCAGAGCAGTGTGCGTGCAAGAGCGGGGACCCAGCCACGGGACGGAGACCTCACGATTTCACCATCGGCCAACACAGAAGGCAGAGGAGACACACATCTGCCGAATGCCCACCAAGTGCTAAGCTGGTCCTTACCGTTCGCCCAACAACTGTCCAGGTGGTAACAGTGACCGCGTTTTACAGGCCAGGGAACTGAGGCCCAGAGGGTAAGGCACGTGCCCACCGCATCCGGATCTGCCCGTCCTGAAAGCCCCTATTCTTACACCATATCACACGCATCGACCCCACCACGGAGTGCACGGTACAGTTCACCCCACGAGCGGGCTCTCTGGCAGCGTTCCTTCTGTAGGGTAAGAAATGGATGGGCCAACACCACTGCAGCCTCCTGCAAAGGAACAGCAGGTCTGGGGCCCCTGGACATCCTCCAGCATCAACAGATGCTAGAAAGAAGGGGGCTTAGCAGTCTTTCTGATGTGCAGAGATTTCTGTAATAATGGTACTGGCTGTAATGAGATTGGACCCCATTATCCGTTTTCGTTCCATTATTGAGCCTGGAAGCTCCTGGCTGTGCCAAAGGCGAGGGTCGAGGCCTTGCGACTTCATCATTACTTAATAAAATGTAAATTGGAGAGGAAAAGAAACACACAAGGTTGACACTAATAAGCTTACACCAGGATCAGTTACTTCAATTCAAAGAGGTTCAGACCGGAGGGAAAAACGAAATCAGCTTTTAAAGACCCGTCTAGGTTTGGCTCCATCAGACCCAACCAATTTGGTTTAATAAGACTTCAATTTGGCTGCTCTCATTTCTCCCTCTTCTTTGAGCTGGGCCGGCCACAGATAAGACGTCCCCCGCCTAATGCGTTAATTGCATCTTGCACAAAAAAGCCAAACTCGGGATGCTGCTCGGGGAGGAAGCGGCGTGAGCCGTGGAGGCGGCAGGAGTGGGGAGCAGATGGGCCCTGGGGACTCGGTTCCCACCCGCTTATTTTTTGAGAGAAATGACAACCATTCAGAAAGGTACAGGGAGTCAAGTGATGTAGTAACTACCTGTGTTCCCACCACTGGAATGGACCTCTGTGAGCCTGTCACTTGTACTTTGTCTTGATGTCCAGTTGAAGGCCCCAGTCCTGTCCCCGGCCTCACCTCACCTGGAGTAATGACCTTCATGACAATCATGATAATCACCTTCATTGTCATGTCCTCATGTGTCCCACTGGACACATTTACAGCCACGTGTGCACCCTGGATAGGACCGATTGTTATTTTATACAACGGCGCCCTATTACTGTTTAATTCAAATACTCGTCTTCTTCCTCTGTATCGTGGTTTTGACATCTGTTCGTATCGGGAGCCACATCTGTACACAGATCTGTCTCTGTATACTCGTCTGTATATTTACGTAGACACTGAGCTACTCGATCGTACAGTCTGCCCAGGTCGCTCTTTCTGGCTGCTGCATAGTACTTCTTTACATGAAAACGCCACCTTTTATTGATCTGCGCCCTTACTGATGGACACGTGGGCCGCTGTGAACGACGCCACGGTGGCCACTTCTGTAGCGTCAGCCCACACGCGCACACGGAGCGTCCCCGAGCAGGTGTCGGGACAGAAAACTGTGGTGTGCGGAGCACAGCTTCAGTCTCACTAGGGCTTCCCAGCTGCCAGCTCACAGCCTTCCAGCGGTGCTGGGAGAGGCCTCCTCTCGGACGGCACCGGCACCGGCACCGGCACTGCAGGCCTCTTAACTGCTGCCCAGCCGTCAGGTCACCAGGATGGCAGCTCCTCGGGGTCCTGCTGCCGCCACTTCAGCCCAAGGCGGAGTGGTGAAAGCCCCTCTGCACTGCGACCCTGCCAGGCCCAGCGGCCTCCAGGGCGTGCTCCCGGGAGGTGACACACCGCACGAGGTCGGGCCAGGCCCCTCTGTCCTGGCTCTGCTCCTGGGCCCACTGCCCCCTGGGCACCAGGGCCAGGAACTGGGCCCTAGCAGCACGGGCCACTCTCCTCCCGCCCGGCCTTGTCTTGGGGGACGGTGCTGGCTGCTCAGAGGTGGGCTCTGTTCCACGCAAACATCCCACTGGGGCCTAACTAAAGCCAACTACTCCCTGGGGAGGAGGAGAGCCGAGGAGACCTTCCTCTCCGGGGTCCCTGCGTAGAAATGAGAAACACCCCCTAAGAGAAGGAGGAGGGTCTTCAGAAGCCTGGGGACCCATAGACCGAGCTCCAGGGTCAGAGACGGCGTGGGGCTCTGCCTGGCTGCGTGTCTGTCTTCTCCGGGAGGCCCGCCCTGCCCCAAGCGCCCGGCCAGGCTGCGTTTCCAGTGGCCAGTCACCCCTGGGCCCAGCGTGCACCTTGCCCACCTCCCCAGTCACGCCCCACACCCGTCCAGGCCCCTGCCCAGGGTCCCGGAGCCCCGACAGTGCTCCTCACGGCCTCATCGTCATTCCCACCACGTGCCCGCGCGTCTGGCTCCCTTCTGGGGGGCTCCCGCGCCAGGCGGACAGCGGCCCGTGGGCAGGCTGGGTCATTCTGCTCACCGCCCGCCCCCCTCTCGATACCTGCCATGTGGTGGGCACCCGGGGAGGAAGGGGACGGATTCAGTTTCTACCGCTCGGCCCAGCGAAGGCCCCACCCCTCCACCGCGACCTCACAAACTAACCCTGGTTATTAACCACCCAGTCCTGCAACGATGAAAAACCGTAAAAGTGACAAGGGCCTGCCAGGAAGCTTTACGTTCCTCCCCCAGCCGCCCTCCACACATTTGTCATCCCATAAAGCTTTAAATTGAATTACGCCAATGCCTGATTCTTCTGTTCTCCATACGACTGGGGCTTTAATTGTTTTTAACGACATTCTTGGGCTTTTTGGGGGGTAAGGAATCCTTGGGAGGTGCGCCAAGGGGGCCAGCTCTGTCCCGGGGCTGAGCCCGGAGAAGCTGTGGCCGGAGCAGCAAACACGGCCACACCTGGGCCTCGGAGAACCACCCGGGCGGCCTGGATCCCAGGTGGACAGAAGGGGCCCGAGGTCCCAAGGGCTGGGCTCCTCGGCCCGTCCCCGCCGCGCCCCCCGGGCCCCGCTCCTGGGTGGGCGCCGCCTCTGCTCGCGCGCTGAGCTGGGGGTGAGTTCTGTAAGTGTTTCTGAGCCTCAGTGTTGTCACCAGTAGAGCGGCTCATACCCCTGGCCCAGATGTCGTGGCAATGTAAGCAGCCTGTGTCCACATCTGCGGAGGTCCGGGGAGCGCAGGTCCTCGGGGGCGCAGCGGCCCAAGCTCAGCCCCTGGCTCCATCCTCATCCTTCAAGGGCTTGCAGCCCGTCAGTGGCAAATCCCAGAGCATCTTCCCGTCCACTGGGCCTCACTTCTCGCTCAGATTCCCCAAGAGGGCCCCTTCCCCATGTTTCTGCCGGGCCACCCACCTTGTACAGAGCCCGGGCGAGACGCCGCCGGTCTTCAGCCCATGGGGCTCCAGGGGTCCAGCGTCATCCCTCTGGCGCCCGGCCCAGCCTCCTCCCGCGTCAGTGCAGGGCTCTCCCAGCGCTCACCTGGGCCCGGCACCCTCCACCCTCTGCTCCCACAAGCGCACCAGGCCACGTGCCTTCCTGTTCACCTCGCACGTGGGCATTCGTCAAGTCCCGTTTTCAAAGTCATCACCCACATTCCCTCAACTGGGCTTAACTCAACACATTCTTGTAGCACCTGCTCCGAGGCAGGCCTTACACTTGACCCTGGGAGCATGTGGGGCAGATATAAGTGCCACTTAGGACAGCTGTTATGCCGTGAGAGAGGGGTCAGGGGGCCAGGAGAGGAGGTGACATCTGAACTGGGTTTAAGGACAATGCCATGCAAATGAGACCAGGAGAGTGTCAGAAATGAAAGAGCAACTTCTCCTTCTGGGTCCCTCTCCCCCTTCCCCGGGCCTTCCTTCAGGGAAAGCTCCTGGTGTCACAGTGCAGGAAGGAGCCCAAACACCTACAGGAAACCTGCATTTTCCAACTGGTCCCGGAGCCCAGCTGTCCCGAAAGACGTCAGGAAGTGCTCCCGCCTTTCCTGATGGCGGAGGAGAGCAGGTGCAGGATGCTGCCTGCCGGGAGCACAGAATTTCTTCCACGTCCCAAGTTTTAAGATTCATGGAAATCTTCGTGTTCTACACCACAACAGATCCATGTTTGTTTGAAAATAAAAATCAGGTTTGGAATTAACTGCCCTTTCGAAAACCGACACTGCAGGAAACTGCCCTGCTGGCTGGCCCTGGGCTGCCAGTCCCTGGCGCGAGGTGGCATTCACCCTGAACCCCTGCCGCAGAAAACTGCACCCAGCAGGCGCGCTGGTTCCAGCGCTGCAGGTCGGTAACAAAGGTCAGGGGCGCTCATTCCTGCTTCCCACGCCCAGGCCAAGCTCTAAAGTCCCCAGCCACACATAACCCCAGGCAGAGCCAGCAAAGCAGACAGGCTGGGCTGCGGCACAGAGAAGGCCCTGTGGCTCTGCTGAGCTCGGCCCTGGAGAAGCCACCTGCAGGGGAGAGCTCCGAGGAGCCAGGTGACCAGAGGTGCTCAAAGGAGACTCGGCCTCGGCCAGAAGATTGGCCTTCCACACCCCAGAGATCTTTCCAATGGTACAGGCAAAGCTCGGGGCTGACTAACGTCTTCCTGGAAATCTGGAGAGAGTTCTCAAATATGAATTATTCCTGCGTGTGGGCCACCAACATATCTACCTGCTGTGTGGGGCTGAGAGGAGCTCTTCCCCAAAAGCTGTGAGGAATTTATAAGCTCTGGCCCAGAAAGTAGGTTGAGATGCCAATACTAATACCATCTGAAAAGTCCAGGAGCTGTAGTTGAGATTAAGGAAAATGACTTTAGACACGTAAGCAAGAACTTCGAACGTGAAAAGGTGAAGGAAATAAGCAGCCCCAGCGTGGGTGGAGAGTCAGATGGAGCTTCCCGTCAAGGCGGCCGCTGTAAGGGCAGCTGTGGACAGGCAACGGGCAAGCGGAGGTGGAGGCAGGGCGGAGGCGGGGTCCAAGCCCCACTCTGCCCGCTCCAGACCCAAGCCCCCCTCCGACCCCGCGGCCCAGCACCGCCTGCCCCGGCTCCAAACCGACCGCTGAGGTCCACTCCAGTCTCTGCCCCGCAGCTTGGCCACTGCGCTCTGTCTCAAGAGCCTGTGGTCTGCAGACACTCTAACGCGCTAAGGAGTGGGCCGTCCACCAAGCCAAGCCGTTCAGGCGACTGGGGACCTGCCACGTGCAACTGACGAGCGGCCTCCTCTTCGTGTCCTCAGGACCCCCCACTGCTCTGCCTGCTGACTCCGCAGCCTCAGCTGAGGCCCCACTGCCCTGGGCCGCCTTCCAAGACTGCCCAGGCTCCCAGGGCCTCTTGTGCCTACTCCGCCACCGTCACCACCATCACCTCCACGCCCCGCCCCCCAGCGCTGACACGCAGGGAGCACCTACTGTACACCCCGGGCAGTGTTCCAACAGGCTCACGTACATCAGCCAGCTCACTCCCCGCAGCGCCCCTGAGGGTCCGTCCTACTGTGACCCGCGCTGTCCAGGGGACCTGACTGGGGCCCAAGGTCACCCAGCTCAGCAGTGGTGGGGCCGGGATGCAGACCCTGCCGGGGGAGCTCTGGGCCAGGGCTCTCTGAGAACACGCAGCTCTCGATTCTTTGTATCCTGCCCCCAGGGGAGGGGACCTGGTACATCCTCGGTGGCAAAAACCGCTGAACGAACGCGTGACTGAGGGCAAGGGGGCGCGCCTCTGTGTGGCGCAGCGGTTACAAAGCAGGTCCTGGAGTCAGACTTCCTGGTTCAAATCCCTCGAGTTATCCTGCGACCTTGGGCAAGGGGCTTAACCTCTCTCTCTTTCCTCAAATGGAAAACGCCCCTGCCTCACCAGGCAGTTGCGAGGATTACGCTGGGTAATCTGTGTGGAACAGTTTGCGTGGCATCAAAACGCTAGAAACTGTTCAATAAAGATTAGTGATCAACACGATTACTGTTACTATTTCATCATCAACAGAAAGGAGACGCGCATCCTGGCCCCATCGGGGTTACCGCGACAATGAGATTATGAGGCGTGCGGGCACCCAGCCAGCGCCCGGCGTGAGAAGAGGCTTGAAGGCCCAGCTTCCCCAAAGGTGAGGGACGAGGGGTTGCAGACTTTTCTGTAAAAGGCCAGACAGCAACTGCTTCAGGCTCTGCAGGCCCTACAGCCTCTGTCGCCAGCTACTCAGCTTTGCTGTCGTGGCATGAAAGAAGCTGCGGACATACAGCGTCATGTAGAAAAACAGCCTGCGGGCAGCAGCTCGCCGAACCTGCTGAGCTCTGAGGCCCGGCTCCTGTGAGCTGAGCCGCCTGGAACAGAAACAGCAGCCCCGTGGCTGCAGCAGCCAGACACGCCTCGGTCAGATCAATGTGTGCCCGATCCGGGCCGCCAGGCACCGCGGGTGCTGCCTGAGCCGCGGCGGCGGCACGGCTGAATGCCCCGCAGAGCAGGCTGCCGTCCACAGGCCTCCCGTGGCGGTCGCCTCTGAGCAGCTTCTCAGCTTGGGCACACGGCACGGGCAAGACCCGGTCCTGCAGCCCGGGGGGGGGGGCCGCCGTGCGAGCAGAACAGGGTGTGGCCTGCAGGTCCAGTCTCCTCATCTGCATCCTGGACACAAGAATAACACCACGTCTTGTAAAGCGGAGAGAGACGAACGCACGCGCAGGCCCTGGTTGGGTGCTGCAGTGATTACCATTCCTACCGGTCTCCTAGGAAGCAGAAGCAGAGGGAAATCCACTTGAGATGACTTTCAGAAGCTTAAGGGCATAAGCTTCGTGCAAAGTCTGTTTGGGGTAGAACGGGTAACACACAGGCCAACGTGAGTCATGTTATATCGCAAATAAAAATCGGCCCATGAATATACATAATCCTCAAGGTAATTCTCCCAATCTCGCGACGGTAATGGAGCCACCCTCGCTCACTGAGGCATGAATATTTACCGTCCTCCGGCTTTACTGCTCTCGATCTGGGTTCAATTTTGCAAATTAAAATGAGGGCTGTGTGGATAGAGAGATTACAGGAGAGCCCCCTGAAGCCTGCTGTCCCCGGAGAGGGAGCCAGGAGGGGGAGTTGCTCCTTCCCGCTGGCCTGGTGCCTCTGCCTGGAGGGTCAGGAGCGAGAGAAAAGGGGGCGAGGGGCCGCGGGGCGGCCAGGACCCTGGGGAACACGCGGTGCAGCAGCCCCAACGGCGCTGAGGACGGAAGCATGCTTCCGGGCGGGAAAGCTGTGCCGATGCCCAGAGGCCTCTCTTGGATGGCTGAGGAGTTTCTGAGCAGGCAAAGGAGCAAGGGCTTCAGGAGCTGACGGACCTAGGCTCACACCCTGGCCAGGGTCTAGAGCTGGGGCGTGTCATTTCACCTCTCTGGGCCTCAGCGGCTTCATCTGGAAAGTGGGGACAAATACTGCCTCCCTCCCAGGCCCATGTGAGAATCTGGAGCCGGGTAGGCAAGGTGCCTACAGGGCGGGACACGGGAGGGGTCTGCAGCTCCACAGGCAAGGACCAGGATGGCTTGACGGGGCAGTGATGCCGGCCAAGGGGCGACACAGACCTGCAGAGTGGGAGCGACTCCGCTTGGGGCAATCCTGGTGCAGCCTGGCAACCTTCCAGCTGGGCTTACCAACTGTCTGTGGGGAGGCCAGGGGAGATCCTGACACTCTAGCCAGGTCTTGCCGGTAGAAGCGAGCACCCTTCTGCTGTCCTGGGTGACAGGGCAAGGGGAGCAGGAGACGGAGTGGACGGCGGGGATGAAGGGCGCTGTGACGGGTGGCTCAGGGACCCTGCTGGCGGCCTGCAAATGTGGGGCACCTGTCTGCCCGTCACAAACCTGGTTCCCTAGAAACCAAAAGCCAGAGATAGAGAGTCACTTAATCTGCCCTCGAGGCTCTAAAACACCAGCTGGAACAAAATCTGTGTGAATTTGGTCCAAAACCCCTTTGCAAGGACAGCGCTACCACTGCTGGAGCACCCATTATAACTGGCGTCAGACGAGGCCTCCCAGCAGCCCTTGGCTCACACGGTCCCGTACTGTCGAGGAACCTGAGGCTCTCCGACACACAGATGGGGCTGGGCCAGGACGGCGCACCAGGCCAGACCCTCCTGCGTGCCCTGCACTCTGCGGGGTCTGAGGAGACCAGGATGCGTCGGACACAAGCTCCAGCCCCACCCCCAGAGCTTCCAGCCGCTGGACAGTCCGCCCCCTCCTGTGCACCAGGTGGCAAGGGCGCCGCAGGGAGGCGAGGAGGGCGGGGCTTGAGGAAGCAGCCACGGCTCCCACTTGGCAGGGACTTGGCTGGGGCGGGAACCCAGACGGGAGGTGACGTTTGCGCGGGGCCTCGAGGAGGTGAGAGCAGCTCAGGCAGGAGAGGGGCAAAGGCCCGGAGGCCCAGGAGGACGCACGCAGGGCGGGGAGGAGCCTGTGGGCACCAGAGACTGCAGCCGAGGCCAGAGCCGGCGGTGCAGGGCCCGGAGGTCGGGCCAGGGCTGGAGCCTCCGCCTGCCGGCCAGAGGGGCCGTGAGATGCTGCCAAGGGGGCGACGGGTGCCGACCGCGCCGTCAGCAAGGCCCCTGGGGCAGCCTGGGTGGAGGAAAGGCTGATGGGAGAAAAGACCCAGGGCAAGACGGACCCAGCCGCAGCCTTGCTCACCCACTGCGCCCAGAGCGCCTGAGACGCGGCCGCACACAGCAGGCCGCGGGGTCTGCGGAGTGAATGAAAGAACAAAAGGAGGGTCTAGACTCGGGGAAGCCTGGGTGGAGGGAAAGCACGGGCCACCAGGCTGGGAGCATGAGGACCCCAGGCCGTGTGTGCAGGGCTTGAGCGGTGCCGGTGGGGCCTGGGACCAAAGGGTTACTTGCTGTGCTCGGAAAACCCTAACCCCCAGCCTGACTAGACGTCTTCTATTTTTCTTTCTGCTTTCTTTAAGACCCCAGATGTGTCCCTACACATCAAAAGAGAGCAACGTATAAAGTTAAACTAAATCAAGGGCTTTTGTTCTTAGGCATCGTTGCTGAACTAATTATTCCTGTATGTTGTTTAATGAAATAGTGGTGCCGTATATTAAACCAGTTAACAGGACGAGCACATGAGTTACAAGGGAGGTCAGGGCTGCGATTATAAATTTAACTTTTCCTTAAGAAGAGATGAAACAAACGACCCAGCTCCCCGCTGTCGAATGTCATGGAGGGAAAATGACGGCACCGAGGGCGCCGAGGGAGGGCCGGCCGGTTCACGGAGGCTGGCGGCACCGGGCCCAGCCCCGGCTCCCCGCCCTGCTCCTCTGCACCCAGCCTCCGCGCAGGCCCAGGGCTCGCTCCTCAGCCCCCGCGTCCCTCACCCCCTGACCGCCAGGACCACGTGACACCGCACACAGGAAAACCAGCCATGTCAACAGCCATCCAGAAAGCTGGAAACAGCCCTGAAAAGGCGCTCAGGGAGAAGCCGTGCAGCCA
The DNA here is from genome assembly GCF_963455315.2 of Globicephala melas. Lineage (NCBI taxonomy): Eukaryota > Metazoa > Chordata > Mammalia > Artiodactyla > Delphinidae > Globicephala > Globicephala melas. The sequence continues at coordinate 1,530,498 of NC_083324.2, read as the reverse complement.
CCTCCCCACGGCCAGACACGTGGGACAGTCCAAGGGTCAGGCCCAGGGGACGGCAGGTAGTGTGACGTCCCCCTCCTGTGGACCAGAACCACTGCACGTCAAGAGGAGACACTGACACAGCAAACAGGTCCATCGGGGAACCCACCGTGCTTTTATTCCTGAGCACGCGCGTGTGTACATGCGTGCCCGTGTGTGCGTGTGTGTACGTCAAAAAGGATGTGCACGTGCTCTTAACACTGGTTCTTTCTGGAGAGCGGAATTTTAGGCAGCTTTAACTTTCAGCTTTAGGTGACAGTGTATTAATTTTTCACAAGTATGCATTTCTATTATAATCGAATAAAGCAGTAAGTAAATATCACTCTTCAAAGAACAGATCCACAAACAAGTGGCAATACCCCTGTGACAGAGACTAGAGCTGAGGGTGATCAGAAGGGCTGTGCCCTTCCTGGCCATGCGTGAGGTGCCACAGTAAAGGTGTCCTTCCTGGACCACTCGCCTAATGGAAATTACTTTAGAAAAATTTAAGAAGGAAAGCATTTAACGTAAAGATAATGTTATGAAACAACACAAGAGCAACTAACCAAGCACTTCCAAAGATACGAGGACATACTTGGGAAACAGCGACGCTAAAGGCATCAGAACGAGTGACGCGATATTAAGTAAAAATTAAACAGGTGACCTCCACTATACACAGATATACAGCATATAATTAAATGAATTAAAGGGAATTCATATAAAAGTGATTGACAGAATTATGGTCAATTTTTCCCTTTATACTTTTCTGTATTTTTCCCACTAGGTAGACACTGCTTTTATAATCAGAAAAAAAGATGTCACCAACAGAGAAGAAGAAAAGATTCCAAAGAAGTGTGTCCAAGTCAGGGCCTCCAATCCCGAGGCCCGGGTGGTGCAGGAGAGGGCTGGGCCTCGGGCCGGAGGCACAGGCGGGCTGGGGTGGCACTGCAGCCCCAGGTGAGTGCCCAGCTTCCAGAGGGGGAGCCGCGCCCTCCCGCCGGCAGGACCGCGGGGACCTCGGGCCAAGGAGGACCTCTGTCAAGTGAGGCCCGCGGCCCCGCTGCCCTCGGGAGAACGTCCTGCCCTCTGGACGCACGGAGCAGAGGCTGCAGCAGCCTGAGCTTGGCCCGTGGCCCGGCTCTGCTCCCTATGACCTGCCAGCCCCACGGCCCCGAGCACAGGCCGTGTCCTGAACGTATTCAGGGTGAGCGTCCACCCCCAGGATGGCAGCCAGCGTAAGCGCTGTCCCGACTGGCAGGCCCCGGCGCAGGGCACAGGTAATAGCAGGGACGCACCGACAAGCAGGCCCTGGCACAGGGTGCAGGTAATAGCAGGGACCACGGCCCGCTCTGTGCAGGGCGCCCCACGGGCACCCACGCATCCCCACAGCGTGGGGCGGCTGCCACCATCACCGCACTTCCCAGCTGAGGAAAACGAGTCCCACTGATGTAAGTACCCCCCCCAAGTCCCACAGCTGGGAGGCGGTAGCATTTTACCCAGAATCTACGACGCACCAGGTCCCTCATCAGTTCGGTCGTCCTGTAGCAACGCCGTGACGGGGAAGTGATGCACAGACATGGGGACGAGACCCACGAGGCCACGTGACTTGACCAAGCCCGATTTCAACCAAGAGCCGCCCCAGTCCAAACTAATGCTCACCCCAGACCAGGCCACCTTCCCGGGGAACTCCCTCTTTGCAGAAGGGGTTAGAATTCCCTAGCAAAAATGGTGAGCAGGAAAACTGTCTGAGTGTTCTTTACAGCTAAATGGTTAGGAGAGAAGAGAAGGAAAGGGAGGAGAACCACATCCCCCCCCAAAACCCCCTTGGCCCAGAGCTCTTGCTGCGTCCTGTGACCAGAAGGCTGGGAGCCGCAGCCTCCCGCCCAGCCACGGCTGCACCTCGAGAAGTGGGGACCGCAGTGAGCTCTGCCCCAGGGATGGTGGCCCAGCTGTCTCTCAACTGCTCCTCATTAGCCGGCATTCCAGCTTTCAACAAGCAAGGACGCCCCGTCCTTCCTTGGAGGGCGCGGGCCGACCCTCTCCTAACACCGCCATTCTCCCGGTGGGTGCTCAACCAAACAAAGGCTTCCCTGTACCGGGCAGCCTGGGGACACACGGGCGGCAGGACCCCCTCCCCCGCCTTTGCGTGTGTCCGAGGCTGGCAGGTGGACAGGGCCAAACCCCAGAGAGCAGAGCCTGGCCCAAGAAGGCGCGCCGCCAGGGCCCTGCCCGTCCGAGCCCACTGCAGCTCAGCGTTAAGACTCACTCCTCCGCACTGTGGTTCTGTCCTCCCAGAGGGAAAAGCTTTAGAACGGCACTGCTCTACAGGGCTGCCTGGGGTTAAATCAGAAGGAAAGATGGGCAGAAAATGCTTAGCCCCATACCTGCTGGGGAGCAGGCCTCCTTCCATCTTTTGAAAGTTCTGTCTCAGAATCTTCCCGACACAGGCCTCCTGACCGCCAGGACCGACCCTCCGAGGTGGAAGCTCTCTGCACCTGCCGTGCTCCCCCTGGGGGCCGACGGCCACGCACGATTGCGATGGCGGCCCCGGGCACCGTGCTTGGGGCTGGGACTCCAAGTCGGAGCGGGCAGGGGCCTCTGGGCAAGAAGCAGAGCCAAGCAGGAGAACTGGCTCTGACTTGGGCCTCGCCGGGCTCCTCGCCGGACGCACCAACTGGAGTTTGAAGGATTTCAAAGAGTGTCTCCAAGGGCTGGGGATGGAAAGAGCACCCGACACAGAAGAGCAGCTGCACTCAAGGGCTGGGACCAGCACCTTCTCAGAACCCTGTCCCAGGGGAGAGAGGCCCAGCAGGGGACACCCACCAAGGTCACACAGGAAGAGAGCTGCCCAAGCTGTGGGAGGGGGCTGCTGGACCCCCCGACCCCCCAGGGGCTGCCAGCCGCACACCTGAGGCCATGTGTCCTGAAGGTCATGGGAACACGGCTCTGAGCTAAACTACCCCCCTTCCCGAAGAAGCCCCGGTTCCCAGCCTTTTCCCAAGCTCACTCTTTGCTGACCACCCTCCAGACTCCCGCTCTGCAGGAGAGGGGCTGCAACGAGGCTGGGGGCGCCCAGAGAGGGAACCCTGGGCACCGCAGAGGGAGAACCCATTGTACTCCCTACGTGCCAAATGCTGCCCGCTTTTGAAAACTGCAGAGACCAAATTTCTGTAAAAAACTACGTTTTCAGTGAATGAAGGAACCATGCAATTAAAAGGAATTGCATAGTTAATCCTCTTCTAAAACACATCACCATCCTCTTATGCGATTTTGATCTGAATCCAATTTTTAATTTTTAAAATTTTCTTAGAGGGATATCTTCTGCGTTATAAATAATCTTTGTTCAGGTGTGTTTCCAGTTAGTTCACATTGTTGTGTAGCTGGTTTCCTTACCAGACACCTTTAAACATTTTTAAGCTTTACTGAGTGGGCTTTTGTCCACAAAGAGGGTTGCTTTCACGAGACCTCCCCCGGCCCTGCCGCACCGCGGGCAACCCAGGCCAGGGGCACTGCTGCCCGGACAGGGCAAGGCACAGGGGGCACCACCCATGGCACATCTTCAGGAAAAGAAGCAGAACGAGTAGAGTAACGCAACCTCCGTGAAAGACACCAGGAGGGAAGGGCGTGCTCAGCGGGAAGACGCTGCACTCCTACTCCCGTGGGCCCACTGACCTCCGGGCCCCGGCTCCCCACCTGAGCCCCCAGGGAGCAGAGCACAGGGCAGGGTGGAGGCCAGGGCCCCAGGGGTCGTGCTAGGTGCAGCAGCCTCCCGCTCAGCCCGGGGCTTCAGAGCCAGGGGGCGGCAGGAAATGGTTCTACACGGCCCCTTACTTGCCAGGGGAAAGAAGAGAAAACACGGGAAATCCTGCGACTTTCTCCCCGGCTTTAATTACACACACAACTCCGGTGGGTCCTTGTTCCCTAACCTTGCCGAGAGGCTCATCAGACACCGCGCCACAGGGCTGTTCTCGACTATGCCTCAGATGGTCTGAGAACACTGTGGCCAAAGGGCATCCAGGTGATAACGGTGACAGCTGCTTCTCCTCCTGGAAAGCTCAGATACCGAGCTCTGCCTTTGGTCCCGTTACGACTTCATTAAGCTGCACAAGGTGGACGTGGTTGGAAAACAACTGCTCCTTTGTGTTGCTTTTCAGTTTCCTTCCCGAAATGTGTCTATTTTAAATGGGTCAGTGGATGTGTCTATTTTAAATGGGTCAGTGGATGTTCAAGTAGGAAAAGATGGCATTTGAATAAGATCCCAGAATGTGGCACCCAGCCTCCCAGCAGGCCAAGCCCAGCTGGCCAGCAGAGCCAGGACAGGGGGAGCGGCCCAGCGCACAGGCCGGCACCTCTGGGACGCGCTTCTGCCCCTCCGGGGCGCACTGGGCTGGCTGGAAGGGCGCCCTCAGGCGGCTCTGACCTTGCTGCTCGCCTCAGCCATAGATCTCTACCTTCACATCCAAAACCACAGGGATCTGTGGACAGACCGATGGTCTCTGGCAGCTAAAAGTCCAGATCTGAATCCTGGTTCTGCCACTTACTAGTTGTGTGATCCTGGTCCTGAGGCTCTTCTTTGTACCTGTTCCCCGTCTGAAAACTGGGGAAGGTGCCTGGGCACGTGTGTCGCCTGCGGGGGACCCAGCAAGCTCTCAGCAAACGGCAGCCCCCCTCCCTGTCCCCCGGGTGCTGAGCCCTCTCCGCCAGGAGGGTCTTGGCCCTTGACTTCCTGCCCCGAGGTTTCTGCGTCACGCTGCCCCACCCCTCCTCTGACTGACCCAGCCTTAGGACCCGCACCCTGGGCTCTTCCCTACGAGGACCCGCCGGCCCACCCTGCGCTGTGCAAATCCGTGTCTCTGGGCTGGATCTCGCCTTTTCTGCACCCGCCACTCACGATCACCTGCAGCTGGATGGACCCTACCCTGGGGAGAAACTCAGCACCAAACACACTCATCTTCCCCCGAAGGCCCTCGCCCTCCCCATCATGACGACAGGTACCTCTCTGTCAGGACCACCCAACAGCATGCGGTCGTCTGCCCCAGGTCCTCCCACGACCATGGTCCACGGTCGAGAGAGGGAACATGTTCACGCATCTAGGGGGCGACCGGGCGCACGGTAGGCCCTCAACATCTCCCTTTCCAGCTCGAAAGAACAGAGCCGCTGCCACGAGGGGCAAAGCGTGGGCTGGAGGAGACGCTCCACGGGCTCTGACACCAGCGCTGTGAGATGCAATGGCACTGGCCTCCGTTGTTCGTTTGCAAAGCAGGAAGACTCTTTTGCGGGTGAGTGTGTGGAAAGCCTAGTTCAGCACACGGCACACAGCAGGAACTCGATAAAAATGTATCTTCTCCCAATTCATGCCTCTCCCACCCCCGGGACCCAGTCCAGCCTGGGGCACACACTAAGCCAGAGTGAACCTGGCCCCGGAAGGGCTGAGGTCACAGCCCGGGTGCCTTCTGGGACGGACGGACAGCCTGGCTCCTGCGGCCTGAGCGGGCAGGACCCTCCCTGGGCCATCGCGTGCCACGAAGGCAGAGCCACGCCGGAGTCTGGCTTCCAGCCCCTTCTCCCGAAGCCCCGGGTCTGAACGGCAGAGGCCTGGGTCACTGCTCGGAGCTCCGCTTTTCCAGTCGTGCTTATCTGCACACGCAAAACACGTCTGCAAATCGCTGCAAGTTCCAACTCCTTGGCGCGCTCACCCTTACCTGCTGCCCGACTGCCAAGGGAGGCCGAGGTGGGCCCAGGGCACCACTGGCACCACAAGGGGTCTGGGCCCCACGGCTTAGGGACTGAGGAGAGATGCTCCCCCCAGCACGCAGTGGGCACACCCGCAACCGTCTTCATGGCCCCCCAGACAGAACAGGGTCAGGGCCCAACTCTGCAGACAGAGGAGGCCCCGAGACCCAGCAATGGCCGCGTTCCCGCAGCTGCGAGTGGCGAGGCCGGGCTGCTCGCACCAGGGCCAGGCGTGCCCTGACTGTCCCCGCGCAGATAGAGCAGCTCAGTCAGTTCCTGTCCGGTCGTCCAGACGACTGGAGTCAGGCCCTGAAGGAACGGACAGGGAGCACGGACAACCCCTTGGGATGCTTCATAAGGCCTTCCAGGCACCAGACTGGGCTTGTGGGGTTCAGGCCTTAACTCCCGGGAGCTTCTCCTTCTAGCTGGTCCCCGGAGCCCCTCTTCCTCACGGGTAGCCTGAGACATAATCCACCACCAGGACAGGGTCCAAGGAGGGCCCCTCACCTCCATGTCCCGTGCCAAGGAGCCCAGCCCCTCCCCCCACACCCAGCACCGAGGCCTCGGCCCCGGGAAACATGGACTCTGAACTGGGTGTCACTTTTCCCCAAGTCTCTGGCTCCATCTGCTGTCTCTGAATGTCACAAGGAGCTGAGGCTTGAAACAGTGTCCGGAGGGCGGCTGTGAGGCTGCACAGGCTCGGGGAGGGCCGGGCAGGGCAGGAGTGGCCCTGCGTGTGGCCAGGCCCCCATGCCCGCAGCAAAGCTGCCCTCGGTCTCAGAGAACGGGGCAGGGTAGGAGGGTGCTGGTGAGAAGACTGTTTGCTTGACCCTTGAGCCCACTGCGGTCTGGTTCCAATTAAGTACAAAAATGAGCCTAGTTACTAGGTTACCCTACTTGCTGAAACTCGTCTGCAAAGCCAGAAATCACTTCACACGGGGTGACCTGGGGTTTCATGCACGGTGCTGGGGCAGCTCTAAGGGCTGAGCGGAAAGAATGTGGGTTTTGGGATTAGAAAGTCTTGGATTGGGGGTGAATCACAGCTCACACGCTGGTCAATCGGGTAGCCCTGGAAAATCCACCTCCCTGGGTCCCACCTGGCTCGTCTATCAAAGGTTAGAAAAAGAAACACCTTGAAGGGATAGCATTATGCAGGTTAGCGACACAAGGTGTGCAGCGAATAGCACAGACCTTGTCTTATTCAAACCTTTTGTAGTTGAAGAAAACTACCCGTTTTACAGATGGGGCAACTGAAGTCCAGAAAGCTCTGTGGGACTTTTAAACATTCATTTTGATTTTCAAAAGGCCACTGTGTGCTGTATTGTAAGTAAGAATCACATCTAAAACAGAATGACTCAGAAAGGTTAAAAGTAAAAAAAGATAAAGATTACTACCCAAACAAAAAGAAAACTGGATTGTCAAATTTAAATCTACGAAGCCTGAATTCTGGGCGGAAAAAGGTGAAACGAGTCAAAGGGCCACCAGTGATTCATGAAGGTCCTAATCGACGACAAGAACGTGAGTCATAAACGGTCACATACCAGAGCGGAGCACATAATATAGAAAGCATAAGGGAAGGGAAGGAAAACACCAAGAACAACCAATTCGCCCCAGTGAGCGTCTAACAGATCACACAGGAAGAACAACTAAGAATATCAGAGGAGCTGAACAAGAATAAGCGATTAGCTCACACTAAGCTCTACACATACACGACATACAAGGGGGGTGTGTGTGTGTACTTATCTCAAACTTGATAACAGATAAGTCTTCTTTTTAAGAGTCCCTGGAACATGTACAAAATCATATATTAGGCCATGCAGAAAAACGCAATAAACTCCAGTCAACATGACACAGGCCACGTTCTCCCCCCACAGGGCAATAAAAACTCTGAACGCACAACAAAACTAACAGGAAAAAACCCAACTTGGAAACAAAAAAGATTTTCTCACTAAACAACTCGAGTCAAAGGAAGACTCAAAGTGGCAAAATATCTAGAAAGTAACAATAAAATATACAGTGGAACAGAGCTCAGAGGACATTCACAACCTCACACACCTAAAGAACTATGTAAGACCAATACCTTTAGCTTCTAAGTTAGGAAGCTAAAAAAAGAAAAAAAAAAAATCAACCCAAGGAGAGAGGTACAAAAAAACAAAAGCACAAATTATTCATTTAGTAAAGAAAATAGTAGGATTGAGAGATAAATGCAAAAGCAATTTCTTAAAAAATGGTAAAGCACAGGGAGATCAGCTCGGTGCTTTGTGACCACCTAGAGGGGTGGGACAGGGAGGGTGGGAGGGAGGCTCAAGAGGGAGGGGATATGAGGGTATACATATGCATACAGCTGATTCACTTTGTTATACAGCAGAAACTAACACAACATTGTAAAGCAATTATACTCCAATAAAGATGGTTAAAAAATAAAATAAAATAGGAAAACAAAGAACAAAACAAACCAAAAAAGAATATATGTATTACCAGGTGTCCCGTATAAGGTATACATCAGATCATTCTTAAAAATCATAGTAGAAATCATAACAATAGCACACAAAAAACTGTAAAACGCAAAATATTAGAGATAAAAATAGGAAATGACCATATGTAAACAAATTAAAAGAGGTTTACTTTCAAAACTCAATGCAAATAAATTTGAAAATATAACTTAAATAGACAATTTTCTAGGAAAGTATTTTACCAAAATTGTCCCTAGAAGAGATGGAAACCAAAAAGACTAATACAAAAGAAAAAAAATTAAAGTTATCAAAGTGCGAACCCCCAAAAAGTACCAAGTCCAGATGGTTTCAGAGACAAATTCCTTCTTCAGCCTTCCAAGGAACATACAACTATTTAAACTGTTTAAAAAGAATAAGGAAGGAAAGCTTCCAAGTTCTTTCTGTGAAGCTAGCATTCTGATACCCAAACCTGACCTGACAAAAACAGGCTCTACCAGACATTTTGATTATGAATATTAATGCAAACGTGGTAACTACAACATCTGCAAATATCGTTCAGTGGAATATTAAAAGAATAATCCGCTACGACTAAGGAGGGTATAGCCAGGACTGGAACACTAGAAAAACTACTGATATAAAAGCACATGTTAACAGGTCAAGAGACAGAAACCATAAATCACTCCAAAAGATGCCAAAGAGGGTTTTGACAAAATTCGACAGTAATAATTGACTTTAAAAAATTAGAATAGGGGGCTTCCCTGGTGGCGCAGTGGTTGAGAGTCCGCCTGCCGATGCAGGGGACACGGGTTCGTGCCCCAATCCGGGAAGATCCCACATGCCGCGGAGCGGCTGGGCCCGTGAGCCATGGCCGCTGAGCCTGTGCGTCCAGAGCCTGTGCTCTGCAACGGGAGAGGCCACAACGGTGAGAGACCCGCGAACCCCCCCCAAAAAATAATTAGAATAAATGAATATTTCCTTATCATGAGAAAAAAGATATATGAAACCAAAAGCTAGGTCTCCTTAGGTTAAAACATTAGCCACATTCTCATCAGAATTATAAACGAAAGGACGCCTGCCATTTAGCACTTCTCTGGAACCACTGGGCAATGTAATAAGACAAGAGGAGGAAAGTGAGGTCTAAATGTTGAAAAGGAAGAATGGAATTGTCCCTACTTGCAAAGGATGTAACTATACACCTAGCAGACTCAAGAGAATCCATGGGAGAAAATAAGAGAAACAATACTGAAGTCTGTTTCAGCAAAGTGGTACGTTATGCATTAATATTAAAAAGAATCAACAGCTTCTCTATACAAAGACAAATTAAAAATTACAATGAACGAAAAGATCGCATTGATAAGAGCAACCAAAAAGATGAAATGCCTAGGTAAAAACTGAAGAGATGTGCAGGATGTATTTGAAGAAAACTCAAAAACTCTAAGTAAATGGAAAGACATAGAGTGCTCTCAGATAGGAAGACCAGAGATTATGAAGATGCAAACTCTCTTTGAATTAATCTATATTCAACTCAATTCCAATTACAATATCAAAATTACTTTTTGGCAATTGAAAAAATGATATTAAAGTTCATCTGAAAAATAAACACACAATAATAGCTACAAAGATACTGAGAAAAAACAAAAGGAGACATGGGAGCGGGGAGAGGCAGGAACCAGCCTCACCAGATGAAGTCCGTTATTATGAAGCTGGACTAACCAGAAAGAGAGAAGAGAAACAGTTTGACAGGAGGAAAAAGCGGACAAATCAGTGAAACCACCACCACAACAATATAACAGAGCTCAGAGACGGATTTAAACAACTGATTACCAAGGTGGCACTGCAAATGGTGCTGGTACCACCTTTCTCCTGTATCAAAACAAAGTCAAAGATTAAACGCAAACGAATGAAAGAATATAAAAAACTTCAGAAGAAAGTGGGAGGGAACTTACCATCTTGGAGGCCATTCTAAAGGACAGAACGCACAGGAGTCCTGAAAGACTGATACCTTAGACCACGGAAACGTGCAGGAAAAGTCAAAGACGCACAAAAGGGAGGAGGGATCAGTTATTCACAACACAACCGACACAGCTAATTTCCTCATTTTACAGAGTCTACACTAATTAATGTGAGAAAGACAGCCCAGTACAAAAATGGGCAAAGGCTATTAACAGGTAATTTATTGACAATGAAACACAAATGGCCAATAAACATATGTAAAGATAACCTCATTCATAAATTAAGGAAATACTACCTTGCCAGGTCAGGTAAGGATTAAAATGACGGATAATACTTGATTTGGGCAGACTCACACATAGCAAACAGTTAAAAGTGAGACAGATGTGAACACACATGCTGACAGACATCCCAGAGATTACAGTAATAATAAAAAAAGCAAGTACTCTTCTGAGTATAATTATTAAAAGAATTTTATGTACATATACAGAGCTGTGTATATGCTGGCATTGCCTAAAATTTTTTCTGAGAAAAATTTAGAAAAATCATTAACACTGGCTGGGGTGGGTCTAGGGTGGGGTGGGATGGACAGACCCGTCACTCTTCACTTGTAATTTTCGTGCCGTTTGAGGTTTTTAACCAGGTATGTTGTTTACCTAGAAAAGTCGAGGATTATCTCAGAAATGAGACATTGGACCATTTTCTCTTTTTTTATGTGCAAAACCCTTTTTTTTTCTATAAGCCAAGGCTTTTTTTCAAATAATTATTTTAGGATTTTAATTTTTTTAAATTTCATGGCTGGAAATGAGAACACTACATTGTGTGGTCATCCTCTCCTGTTATCAGCGTCAACAGAGGGGGGTTAACTACCCACCACGTTCCTTTCCCTGCCTCATGAATACGACCACTAGTTTTGTTCTGCTTTAAAACCAGGCCCACGGTTACAGCTAAACGAACACTAATGTTGTAAGTGATAACAAAAGCCCAATGTTATTAAAAGAGCACGCTCCTGCCATAGAAGGGCCGGGGGTCATACGGCTCTGGGTACACCTCCCTGCTGCCCCCACTGCACCCCCCGACCTGGACCAGGATGATAAACGCTGCTCCAAGAAAGTTATCATTATAACCAACCCTGCAGGAAATGGAGGGACATGATTTAATTCTGACACAAAATGAGCTTAACTAACACTCTAGCCAACTTGCCCTGATAAAAATCGGGCAGTTTTTCCACTTCGATGTGAAAATTCATCTTCTTCACGTAGGACTTAGCAGCAGCCACCCAGGTCCTGGGGTCAGTGGCCGCTCTGCACAGGCCCACCTGCCCGCGGGGCCTGGCCGAACCTCGGCCCTTCCACCCGTGAAACGACCATGTGTCCGTACGTCACTCTGGGCACCGGTCCCTCACCACCCCACTCTCAACCCACCCAGTTCCTGTCCCCTCAGCCTGAAGGAGAAAAACGAGGTTGGGGAGGGAGAGGCGGGGGCCCGAAGAGGACCCTGGACCCGTGGGTGATGGGAGGAGGGGGCAGAGGAGCTCGGGGTCTGGAATCCAATCCCACTCCCTGCACGTTCGGACGACCTCTGGGTCGGGGGGCTCCCTGTAACTTCAACTGTCAGGTCCCAGCTCTCCTTCCCCTCCTGCAGGCGCCCGAGTCCAGCCAACGCTGAGCCCTCGCCCCCGGGCAGAGGGGAGGCCCGAGGACCTGCCAGGGCACGGCTCCCGGGCACACAACCTCCCAGGCTTCCTCGGCGGCTCCGAGTGGGCACAGTCCTGTTCACAGCGCGGCCCCGGGATGGGACACACGCCCGGCGTGGTCTGGCCTCCTCGGAACCCCTGCAGCAACCCAGCAAGAGGAAACTAGTATACTTGTCATTAATAACATAATAATGTAATTCATTGCAGTAGCTTTTTATCATTATTCCAGCCTCTCAAGATCCAGGAATGAGAGAAAACGCCACATCCCTGCATACAGTGTTGGGTCAAGAACAGGAAATGAAAAGAGGACAAAGCTGAGGTGGGGAAATGCCTGGGCAGGGGGGAAGGCGGCTGCGCAGTGGCCACTGTCCCGCCCAGGGCCTCTCGACCAGCTCCAGGGCCCCCAGACTCGGGGACGATGACAAGCCGGGGTCTGCTCTGCCGGGCAGCACTGCTTGGGGAGGACGGCCCAGCCGCGGGGAGCTGGGGTCCGGGCCACGGACTCGTGGAACACGGGGTGCACAAGGGGCCCCAAGGCCCCTGTCTTTTCTGACTGAAGCCTCACGGGACTCTACGGGGAGGACGGGAGGACAGCCATCTGTGACGCAGCCGCACGAGCCCCCCTCAGAGAGGAGGAAAGTACAGCAGAGGGACCAACCCTGGCCACACGGGGAGCCACCGGCGGGACCTGGCCTTGACCCCAGGCCTGTGCCCAGTGTCCACGTCTTCTCAGAGCATGCAACAAACACAGCCCGAGCGCCTGTAACGTGCCGGACAGCAGTGGTGACACACAGGGAGCACACACCCTCTGTCCTGGGGTGACGGGTGACCCCCAGGAGGCCCCCTAAACACCGCTCCAGAGGGGAGGATTTTCCCACGCCCCGCACGCTGCGCTCCCTCTCCTGCGGCAGGGCCTCCCACCCGCGTCCAGCGAGCTCTCAGAGAAATCAGCAGGGCGGCCGGGAGCTCACGGACCAGGGTTTCCAGCGAAATGAGACAAGCACTGCCTTGAACCCAGCACGTGGGAGAGTGGTGGGACCAGCTCGAGAGAGCAGGCCGGAAGGACCTAGTTCATAACTGCACATGCTGTATGTCGGTATGTGGGTGTTTTCAAGTCTTTCAGCGGCATGGGGGAGGCCCAGGGCCCAAGGCTCACAGGCTGCGCCAGAATCCAGGGCGGCCCGTGAAGCCCCCTGACGGGGAAAGCGGCCCATGAAGCCCCCTGACGGGGCAGCACAAACTCCAGATCCCCTGGGCCACAGCTGCTCTGCAAGCTCGCCAGCGTGACTCTCTGCTGCCCGAGGCAGCCCCTCTTCACCCGACTTCGGAAGGCCCTCCGCCCTCTCCTCTCACGAAGGAAACCTGAGCAAGGAGCTCAACCCAAAATCAGAGGCAGAGGCACTGCCGACGCCAAGCCTCCAGGAAGTTATCACCAAACCGACAGTAACCAAGGGATGGCGAAGCGTCGACTCCTGTACGGAGACTCCCGACCTCAAGCTCAGCGAGCCTCACGAGCTGTCCCCCACGTCTCCCCAGCCAGCGCCCACACCCCGCTGCCCGCGTCAGGCCCGCGGTGGCTGCTCGGCCCTGCCGTGCACTCTGGTCTCCCAGGGGTCACCAGGGGGTCACCATCACCGCAGGCATCACAGAGACTGCAGGCGCTCTGCCGAACCTCGGGGGCTCTGGGAGACGCCCTCACCTGGGGGCGCACAGCACGAGGTGCAGCTCGGTGGCGGGGATGCTGGAGAGGCTGCAAGTTCCCCCCACCAGGGGCCCTTCAGGCAACGCACACCTGCAGAGTCGCTCGGGCCGCTCAGGGTCACTGCACAAGGCTGCAGCAGGTCAGAGGCCGGGGAGCACAGGAGAAGTGGGGAAAGGAGAAGGCAGCCCCTCGAGCTGCTCCCGGCCCAGGGGTCCCGTGCACACGTGGAGGCGAACGAGGCTGAGGGAGCCGCGGAGCACAGGCCTGCACGCTGGACTCTGGGGCTGGGGACAGGAGACGAGGTCGAGGTCACGGGGGTGCGTGGCGTGCCGGCTGCGCAGGGCGGTCCTCCTCCTCGCCTCTACCGCACCTGCTCCCTACCGAGGGCCAGGAGGCCTCCTCCTGCTGGTCATGTTCCAAGATCCTGCGTGGCCTACACTTTCCACTGGGTCTCCAGACTCAGCACATCCCAGGGTGCCCACCGCAGCCTCAGCAAAGAGGGACGAGGTGTGAGCTGGCCCTGAGAGAAGAATCAGCCGCTCACGCTCTGCCAGGACCCTGCCCCCCAGAGGCAGCCAGGCTAGGCCAGTCCTAGGGACCAGGGCCAACCCCGCCTCCTGCCGCCTGTCCTTCCTCCTGAGAGACACGCACTGCGGCTGCGCCGGACACGTTCCTTTGGGCTTGCTTACCCCCACTCCCCGTTCCCACACTTCCCACGGGGCTCTGTGGGCAGGAAGACAGCTGGGCTGAGGAAGGTGGAACTTCCTGGGGGTCCACCCCACCCTCCCCCCCGGACCCCTGCATCGATGTGGAGGGCAGGGTGCACCCCAGGTGGCTCTGCCACATCGTGCGGCTGGCCGGGACCCCGCTAGTTAACGCTGTGACCCTGATGGGAAGCAGCCTGGAGCCACGTGACTTCCCCCAAGTGTGGGTCCTTCTCCATCTCCCACCCCAACCCCAGCCCCGAGGAAGAGTCAAAAAAATTACAAAAGAGCAGTGACTGTAGGAAGGCCACGTTATGCAGTTTGGAATTGTTTACTTTGTAAACAAACCAATGGCAATAAATTATGCTGAACTTTTAATAAGATGCACATCATATTAGGTCTGTATTTTTGCCAAAAAGGAAAAAAAAGATGGGGGAAGTAGAGAGAGAGAAAAATGCCTTGAAGTAAAGATCACAAAAGGGGTTTCCTGTTATGAGATACGGATGCATTTCCTTGACCAAAACCAGACTGATCAAAATGCCAAATCAAAAATTATGAAAACTACAAACAGGTGACAGACTTGAGCTTGCTTCCTCTGCTGCCAGCGCGGCTCCCGGAGTGGACAGCGCCCTGTGTCAGGCCGCACCACGGGGCTGCCCCACTGCGGCCAGTGCTGGGCAGAAGGCATCCTGGGGCGCCTGGACCAGCTGCAGCTCTTTGAATCGGCCCCCTTTTGCTTCACTCCCATCTGGATGCCCAGATGAAACGCCCCATGACCGGGCATGTTCCAGCGCTGGGCCGACAGTACACACACTGCAGCTGCAAAATGCCCCGGGCCGGCCCGTGGCTGAGGCGGTCACAGCTGTCCTCCCAGGTGCACGGGCACAGCCCTCCTGCTAGCCGGCACAGGCCTGGAGGTACACGCAGGAGGCTGATTCTCGGTCAAAACGGCAGCAGCATGCAACGGAGGGACTGGCTGTTTCTGTTTTTGTTCCGTAACAATTATGATGCAAACAGAAAGGTCAAGCGTCCGAGAACAGAAATTGCTTTTCCATTCTTCACGGTC
The DNA here is from genome assembly GCF_963455315.2 of Globicephala melas. Taxonomy (NCBI): domain Eukaryota; kingdom Metazoa; phylum Chordata; class Mammalia; order Artiodactyla; family Delphinidae; genus Globicephala; species Globicephala melas. The sequence continues at coordinate 1,515,179 of NC_083324.2, read as the reverse complement.
TTCGCAGATGCTGTTCCCTCTGATGGGAACGCCCTTCCCTCACCTCTCCACTTAGTAACGCCTGCTTGTCTGCTTGTGTCTTAGGAACAGTCATCACGTCCCCCTCCTCGCAGAGCCCACCATACCTTCCAGGGGGCCACCCAGTCTGTCCTCGGGGTCCCTCTCCACCCGAGCACGCTCCCCCCGACAGACCTGAGCTCCGCAGCAGAGCTGGCATCAGACTCAGGTCCGGGTTCTGCCACTCACTGCAGCCGCTAACGCCTCACTCACCCTCTGTGCGTAGAAGAGGACGGACCTGCCATTTCGAGGGCCAACACTGGACTTGTTTTGAATGCTCAGACGTGACTGAGCTGATTCACTTTTCCCCTCTAAGCTCCCCTGCTGAGAACAAACTTTCAGGAAGACACGGGTCTTCCTGCCTGCCCTTCAAATGCCAGGTCCTGGTGGGTCAGCAACCTCTCTCCTGGGAAAGCTGCGGGGGCGGCAGGAGAGCAGGGGCTCCACGGCAAGGAGGACTGCTCAGCGGGCAGCTGGCCGAGGCCCCCAGCCCGGCTGCGGAAGGCCCTCCGCCCATGCACCCCCACGAGCACTGGCACGGCCCGCCCAGAGGGGCCTGGTTCTGCTCGGCCATGTCCTCTGGATCCCTGGGCCGAGGGCACAGCCATGGGCACGGAGCAGCCTTCTCACCAGCATTAGAACAAGTGCTTCTGACAATAGACCCAATGGGAGAAGTGCCTACCTGTGTATGGAAGCCTTCCTAAATTCTCTGAGTCGCTACTGCCATTTACAGAGCCTAGGACTATGAAGGGCATCAGATACGTTTGTCATTTGATCCTCCCGACAGCCCCACAGGGCATTCCCATCACCGTTTTAGAAAAGTTAACTGAGGCTCAGAAAGGTAAAGCCGCTTGCCCAGGGTCAGCAAGCCAGAAGGCGACAGGGGTGGCATCCTAAGGCAGCACTTCCTGACTGAGGCCCCGTGATCCTATAAGGGAAATGAAAAAGGAAGCAGCGAACGTGGACGTCTGCTAGGAGCACACAGACACTGAGCCAGGGAAAGAAGGAGGGGATGCCTCCCAGGAACCCCCTCCACTGTGAGCTGGGCCCCGTGCACCGACAGCGACCCTCTCCGAGGCCACCAGAACCGCCGGCACCTGCCTGGCCACATTCCCAGAGTCCTCGGATAGGCCATAAAGGAATTATCAACAAACTTCAGAGGACTGAAACCATAAAAATTCTGCTCTCTGACCACAGTGGGATGAAAGTATAAATCAACAACGAAAATTAACTAGAAAATCCCCGAATGTTTGGAAATTAAGCAATGCATTTACAAATAACTTGTGGACCAACTAAGGAACCACCATGAGAAGTTTTAAATAATTTTAGCCAAATGATAAAACAAAATGACATATCATTGGGATGAAACTAGAACAGTACTTATAGGAAAATTTATAGTTCTAAATTATATATTAGAAAAAGAAATAAATTGATAATTAAGGGTCTAAGCCTTCATCTCAAGAAGTCAGATGGAGAACAGCATATAAACCCAAAGAAAGTAGAAAAAAGGAAACAATTAAGAGGAGAAACCAACGCAATAGAAGCAAATGAACAAGAGGGAAAATCAACAAAGCCAAAAGTTAGTTATTTTATAATACAAATGATAAACACCTAGCAAAACTGATCAAGAGAAAGAAAAAAACCCCACAAATTACCAATATCAGATATAAAACAGAGACATCACTACAGATTCCAAAAAAAAAGCTAATTATGATTAATTTTATGTCAACAGACAAAAATAGGCTAATTCCTTATAGAAACATAACAAAACTGATGTAGGAAGAAATAAAACTCTAAATAGTCATATATATATTGAGGTAGTTAAATTCATAACTAGAAGCCTTCTCAGAAAGAAAACTATAAGCCCTCATAGCTTCACTGGTGAATTAGTCCAAACTTTTAAAGGAAGAAATAATGGCAACTTTACACAAGATCTTCCAGAGGATAAAATGAGTAGGAACTTCTCACCTCTCTTTATGAGGCCAGAATAATGCTGAGACTAAAATACGATACAGACATTATAAGAAAGGACAATTGTGGAGCAGTATCTCATGAACACAGACATAAAAATGTTAAACAAAATGTTAGCAAATCAAATCCAGCAATATATAAACATTATATTCGGGACCAAACAGGATTAAATCTAGCAAGGAAGGTGGGCCTAACATTCAAAAATCAGTAAATATATAACTCATCACATTAACAGCATAAAGGAGGAAAAGCATATGATCATTTCAACAGAAGCAGAAAAAGCATTTTACAAAATTCAACACTCATTTATGATAAAAAAAAAAAACCTTTCAGCAAAACTAGGAATAGAAAGGCACCTCCTCACTCAATTCACAGGGAAAAGCCCATGGCTAACACAGTATTTACTGGTAGAGCAGCACACACTTTGTCCTGACGGCAGGGACAAGACAAAGTCATCCACTCTCCTCCCCTCTGGCGAACACTGCACTGGAGTTCCAAGTGAGGGAATTAAGGCAAGAAAAAAATAAGGCAGAAAGGGTAGAAAAGGGTCATCTGCATTCCCAGATGTCATGACTGTTTACAAAGAAAGTCCTAAGGATTCCACAAAACAAGTACTAGATCTAGTGACTGACTTTAGCAAGGTTGCAGGATACATTATTAACATACATAAACCAATTTTGTTTCTATATATTAGCAGCAAACAATTAGGAAATTTAAAAACATCATTTTAATAGCATCAAATAAAATATTTGGTGAAAGATTTAATAAAATACATGCATAACTTTTCTCTTAACATTACAAAACACTGCTGAGAGAAAATAAGCACCTAAATCAATGGAAAGATATACCATGTTCATGGATTGGAATATTCAACATTTATAAAATGTCAATTGTCCCCAAAGCGTTCTATAGATTCCATAGAAATGACAATCAAAATTCCAATGCACATTTTTTAAAAAAGAAATTAAGTTGATTTGAAAACTTACACGGATGCAAAGAACCTAGAAAGGTCAAAACAGTATCTAAAAAGAACAAAAAGAAAGACTCACACTACCTGATTTCCAAATTCCCTGTAAAGCTACAGTAACCACGACAGAATAAGATTAGAATAAAAGTAGACCAACCAATAGTACAGAACAGAGTCCAGGCACAGACCCACACATATTCATCACTTGATTTTTTTTTCCTACAAAGATGCCAAGGCAATTCAATGGGAAAGGCAAATCTTTTCAATAAATAGTACTGAAAGACAGGCATGAAAAAAATAATAAATTTCAATTCCTTCTTCACACCATACAAAGAAATTAATCTGGGATGGAACACAGACCTAAACATAAAGCTAAGAGTTTAAAGCTTCCAGAAGAAAAACACAGACTATCTTCCTAACCATGGGGTGGGCACAGGCAGAGATTTCTCAGAGACAAAGAAAGGACAAGCCATATACTTAATAATTGATGAACTGAAGTTCTCAAAATTAAAAACCTTCAAAAGATCAAGAAGATGAAAAGGCGAACTACAGCCTGGGAGAAATCAACTCAACACATGCTATCTGACAAAGGACGTGTGCCCAAATATATAAGAACTACAAATCCACAATGAGATAAACAACCAGACGTGGAAATGTGTCCAAGGACTGAGCGGTCATTTCAGAAGATGATTATTGATTGGCCAACAAGCGCGTGAAGAGGGGAGCGTCCGGTTACTCCATCGCATGGCCCCAGAGCCACGTGGCAGGAAGCCCGGGGGGAGGGAGAGCACAGGCCCAAAGGCAGGGTCCAGGCGGCTCCATGCCAGCACTACCAGGCAGTCAGAGAAGAAAAGGCAGAGCTGTCTGTTCTCACTGTCTGTCTTCCAAGACAGACTTTTTGTGCGGGAAAAAAAACAAGGTACAAAACAATGTGTATACTAAGGTATTAATATAAAGAAAAAATCAGGCTGAGGGCGTGTACATGGATATGATTGAAAGCACACAGACTCCTGGAAAGAAAATGGAAACGGTACAAGGGTGGGAAACACTCTACATCTTTGTGTAGTTCGGATTTTCCCCATCATGAAAATGTTATCACCTATTTTTTTAACTATTAAAAAATAAAGTTAACTACAGGCTGGAGGGGGCACGTCACCATCTTACCTGCCCAGTTAGCTCTCAGAGTTCACGCCAAATGTCTGCATGGACAGCAACCTTCCTGCTGCCACAGATCAGGGCTCAGGAACCGTGGGCGCCCACAGTCAAAAACAGCTCCCGGGGCGTGAGTTCACAATCCAGTACAAGTAGCTGAACAAATAAGGAGGTGGACGGAGGGAGGACGGTGGATGGCAGGGGCCGGGCTGGTCACTGTGGGAGTGGAGCTGCAGACAAGCCTGGCGGGAGGCTCCACTGAACTCACACATCAGTCTGGCTGCACGCGAGGCCCGGCGGAGACACAGACGGATGGATACGTGTGTGTCTGTGATTACAGATAGGTGCGCTCACTCGTACCTCCCAGCTCTGTCTGCTGAGAGGCCCAGAAGCAGGGACACCCCAGCCCCAGACCCTGGCTTCAGCACCACTCACTCTCCAAGGAAGGGACAGGGCTCCCTGGAGAAATGGCTGATTCCGGGGCTGGGGCAGGGATGACACCAGATGGGCCTGGAGCAGCATGGGGCCCCGGAAGTGAAGCAAGTCAGAAGGCGAAAGGAGGGGGGCACGTCCAGGGGACACAGGAGAGCCTGAAAGGGCTCCCAGGGCCACGGCAGGGACGAGCGGAGAAGCAGGATGACGAAGTGGCGGGTTACAACCCAGCACGTAAAACGTACCCTGATTAAATAAACAGCAAGGAGAGACAACGCTCCCATAAATAAGAATTCCAAGTAATTTACACAGGCACTCCTCCCCCAAGAGGTGCAGCCTCACTCCCTCTCCCACCCCCACCTTGACCGAGCGGCTTCCAGTGGGGGGTGGAGGCGGGAGCAGACCCCAGACAGACGCCACTGTGTGTGCAAGAGCTGCGGGGAAGGGTGCAAACACGCTACGGGAATTCCAAGAAGAAAAGCACGGATGGATGAGCTGTGCCGAGCCCCAGCAGAACGGCACACGGCAGTTAAAACCTGGGGCTAAAACCATACCTACCAGCGAAGATGGACCTCAACACAAGATGCTGAATGAACATGAAAAGAGCAAGCCTGGAGTAGGAATACACAGGATGTTATCGTTTACACGTAGCTTTAAATGAAACAATGGTACATATTATGAGTGAATACAAACCTATGTGGGAGAGGCATTTATATCACATTCCAGATAGAAAAAAGGTAACTGGCAGAGCGAACTCACGAGTTCACAGGTATTATCGAGTTCCTATTTTAAAGGTGTGCTGGCTAAGCTACCAGGAAGTACTTGGAGGCACAGGTAATGCACTGAAGCAGGACGGAGACTTGGGGACAGCCGTGAAAGGGGCAGGAGAATGGGCAGGGCCAGAGGAGCCGGGTGGTGTCCACAGCGAGGAGGCACCCTCCCCCACATGCCCCAGGTCTTCAAAAAGCGAAGCGTCGTCTTTAAGCTCCCCAGCTGGTGTCACACCACCCACAACTCCGGGGACCAGGCATCGAGGACAGGATGACTCGCGAGTCCTGCCCTAGACGTTGGAGCCCTGTGTCACCTCCAATGGCCCCCGCACCGCGTGCGCCACGCCCGGTCTCCCTGCACCCTCAGCGCGACCACCCATCTTGTCACACAGGCCGGAAATCCCAGAGCCCCTGCCCCCCCACCCCTGCACCCACTGCATCACTTGCTGGGCACGGCCTGTCCTCTCTGCCAGCACCACCCTGGACCGAACCACCGCCCTCGCCGAGACCCAGCCAGCTCCCCATACCCACTCTGGACCCCTCGGTCAGACGTCTACCCGTCTACCCAGCCGGGGTGCCTACTCCCGCCCTCCCCCTCCTTCCTCCCCTGTTTACACCCCTCAGCGCTCCCCTTGCTCTCGGGGTAAAGGCAAATGGTAGGAGGGTTCTGCCCTCATCAGGCAACCCTAGGAGTGCCCAGAAGCCCACTTGGACCCTCTGCTCACACCTGGCCTCTGCAAGGCCCCATAACTAGGGAAGGAACCCGTGGCCTGCACATCGCACAGTTCCCCCTGCTCCCCCGATAGGCTACCAGCGCCCCCAGGGCTGTGTGCAGGGAGCCTTTCAGAGGAGCAAAAAGACCACACACTTCAACAGAGCCAACCCTATAACGTCCACTGGTTCATCAAAATGAGTTGAGTCATCACGAAAAGATGAAATTATAAGCAGTATTCTAGGAGGAACTGTGCAGTTTGACGAAAGAGGGGAGTGTAAAATACATGTTAGAGAGATTCCCAAACCCAGGCGTGATTACTTTTGAGCTTGGCAGTCAGCTTCGTGACTATACGATCTCCCTTTACTGAAAAGGAACGACGTCCAGCTCGGGGGGTGGTGGGGATGGAGGGCACCCGGCTGCACGTGACACACAGCCTCACCGCGTTGCACTGCCCCCGAGTGTCTGTGCTCACTCAAGCTCTCTGGGGGGCTGACACAGGGTCACAGGGCTTCTCTCCAATGGGTGGGACTGGAAGTCGTTTTTGCATCCTTTTCAGTAGTGTCGCATTTTTAATGACAAGCACTTATTATTTTTTTAATCTGAAGAAAATGTTATTGTAATAAAATGAGTCTCCCCGCTCCCATTTGGGGAGTAACGAAGCTTTCTCCAAACCCTCAACGTGGACCTTCGTTGGTTTAAGGCTGGAAATGGAAGCGGGGTCCCTGCAGACCAGGGGTGGTGGCAGCGCCACACAGATGTCGCACCTGGGATTCCCAGCTCAGCTAAAGGGAGACCGCACGTGTGCCCCGGGCCCGGCCTGCCCCGCTGGCCCAGCCACTGACGGCAGCCCCTGGGTCTGGGGACCTTGTGCAGCGCGGCTGGGCAGGAGGCTCCCAGGAGGACAGAGTCTGCCTGAGGCCAAGCCACACGGAGCAGAGTGAAGTCGAGCGACCTGGTCCTGACAGCCTGCAGGTCCTGACTCAGCCGTGCTCAGAGCAGAAGCGGGCGGACTGCCATGAAGGAGACGCAGTCCCTTGTCAGGTGTGCTCACCCGTGTGGGTCCCTGTCACAGGTCATCAAACACCAGCGAGCTAACACACCCACCCGCTCTGGGCACAGTGCACCCTCTCAGTACTGGTCCAGCTGCCGGCCTGGAGCAGGAAAGACGGTAACGCTAACCATGTCCCTCTGCGCACGATGGGACCGGGCGGCAAGGATTGAGAGGGAGCTCCAGAAAGGCCTTTCTGAGCAGCCCCGCGTACACACACAGGTCCTGACGGAGAGTGAGGTGCATCTTCAGAAGAAATTCACTACGGGCCCTCTGGCAGGGAGCACCCAAAGGTGCCCGCAGGAGAAAGCCAGTCCCCTAAACTGGAGCCCCACACCCGTCCCCTCGCCCCTGTTGACTGCAGGCTGCCCTGTGTGCTCCCCAAGGATACAGCCACAGCCCGCGCGATGCTCCCCAAGGATACAGCCACAGCCCGCGCGACGCTCCCCGCGGGCCTTTGGGTGGGGCAAGCCTTGGACCGGAGCAGGCAGGCCACTCAGGCCCGCCAACCCAAAGCTCAATCACACCCACCTGGCTGAGACTCCCGAGAGGCCGCAGCCCCCAGCTGCTCCCCACCTGAAATCCTGCCACTGCTGTCCCCTGGACGATGAAAACCTGCAAGCTGCCGCCCCAGACCCACTCGTAAGCCGTGTATGTTCTAGGGCCCTGGACGGCCGTGCACAGAGCCTGTGCGCGCGCATGTGCGAGTGTGTGCATGTGCGCGGGCCGAGAGCAGCTCAGGCGCGTGTCAGCATGTGGGTCTGCTTTCAATCGCGCTGGAACAACTCTACCTGATAAACAAAAACAGATCCAAAATAACCTTTGGCAAGCAGCATGTTTTTAAAAGAAAGAGAAGGTCCGAAGGACCTGGCAAGAGCGATGCTGAAGCAAGCAAACTTGGCCAAGCCAAGCGTCCACGGTGCACATCAAAAAGCCCCTCGCAGGCTCCCCGTGACCCAAGGCCGCAGCCAGGAAGGGGGCTGGAGCTGAGGCTCCCCTGGCCCGAAGCGGACAGGCCGCTGGTCGCTACGTCGCATCCAGGTCACAGGAGCAGAGCCCGGGTGGGGAGCGGGAGGCCAGCAGGAGAGGGCAGAGTCCCTTGCTCGCCTCCGCACAGTCCCTTCCAGTGGGCCCTGCCGGGCAGGGGACAGCGAGGGGCAGCGGGCAGCGTGGGGAGCTGTGGGAGAGCCTCAGGGTCCCCCCTCAGGGAGGTGGTCAAGTTCACAAGGTTCTAAACCTCCAAAGGGGCCAGGATGGCATGGTCTCCCCCACATCACAGCTCACGTCTGTCTGCCAGGTGCCTTTCCGGGGACATGGCTCTTACCAGAGCCGGGCTGCAGTCGCCCCAGGGCCCAGGCCACATCACCCCAAACCCTCCTCTCTCAAGGCCCAGGTTAAGCTAAAACTGAGGAGGACACCGGAGGCCTGCAGAGCCTGAGGCCAGCACACTGGCAGAGGCAGGGTCACTCCCGAGCACCCCACAGCAGCCTAGAAAAGTGGGCACATAACGGGAGGCTCAAATCAGGGACAGTGGACCCGGGACAGGCCACGGGAGAGGCACGCAGGTCTGCACCCGAAACACGGGAGCCTGGGGGACGACTCAGCTCCTCTGGGCCCTGGTTTCTCCTCGCGTCCCTGGGGGGTCGTGGAGAAGGGGGGGCGAGAACCACGGTGGCTCTGAGGTGGGGGCAGGCTCTCGATAAGCAGAGGCACGCGCTCAGCACGGCACGAGGGCGAGGGCAAGGAGAGCGGCGCCCGGCCTTCCTGGGGATAAAACGGGAAAGACGGCTGCTACTGCTAAAGGGACAAGAGTATCACCGGGCCACCCCACAGGGCAGGCGGCAACGGCCAGCAAACAAGGGCTTTTGTGAAGCTCTGGGGGGAGAGACACGAGGGAGACAGGAGAGGAAAGGCTGGGAGCCTGGGAGGGGTGAGGGAGAACAGCTCGGGAGGGCGAGCGGGCAGTGGCCCGGACACCGCAGCCAGAGGGCAGGCCGGGAATCCACGCAGGGGGCCAAGTGACTGCAGGCCACACTGCAGGGCCGGGAACGGAGGCCCCTCGGGCTTCCTGAGAGGAGGTGGCCCCCAACACAGCACGCCGGGCCCCCGGGGGCCTCCCCAGCGGAGAGTGGCTGTCCAGGGCGAGGCAGGTGAGGCCACAGGGAGGTGAGAGAGGAGAGGGAAGGGCAGAACAGAAGCTGCTCTTTCTCTAATTCTTTCTGTGTTTTCTTCCCTAAAAGCCACACAAGAAACAGATGAATCCAAGCTCGTTGTAAAAGATCTGAACACCAATTACATGGACTAAAACATGAAAGCTCGCTCTCAGCCCTGAATTCCGCCTTCCCTCCCTCCCCCAAGATGGAAACACTATTCACAGTTTGCTGTGTCTCCTTTCAGATCTCTTTTGACGCATTTATACACAAACATATGCACATATGCACGGCTTTCCTGAACGGGTGGGACCAAGCTGTACGCGTGCGGAGACGGGCTTGTGCGTCCCCTTTATCCACAGACACTCACTGAGGGCCCAGAGCAGGCTCGTGGGCCTGGCAGTTCCAGCGTGCTCTCTCCACCCACATTTACGTCACCCTTCGGGGCCGCGATGAGCCTGTCAGTCCACTCACAGCACGGAAAACCTGCGCACAGCTTGGCTGCTGGGCTCGGAGAGGGCAAGGAAGACAGACGCGGGGCCGGTCCCCCCAGGAAGCTAGGAAGGTGCAGGCTCCACAGCCCCCAAGGCAACCAGAGACGCTGATCAGGCCGAGGGCCCCGGGGCCCCACCCAGCTCACCCCCCAGCAGCCACGCAGCCCCGGGCAAGCCACCCCTCCCCTCGGGCCCCGCAGCCACCTCTTTCCTGAGAAAATGGCGCCCACGCACTCGGCCCCGGCCAGCGTCCGGGGAAGGCCCCCTGAAGGGTGCGGGTCGCAGCCGAGGGACCGGAGACCCTGGTCCCCACGGCTGCGGAGGGCGAGCTCCTGTCATCTGCAGCTGCTGACCATCTCAGGACGCGCCTGGGACCGAGTCAGGGGCCGACATCAGCGCGCTGAGGGCCGAGGCCTGCGGGCGGCCAGCACCCAAAGGGTTAACGGCCTGCTGCCGGGCCTTCCTGCCGCCAGGACTGCATTAGGGGCGGGAGATGGGCTGCGTCTGGATCGCATTAGGAGCTCTGTTGGCAGCGTTCCCTCTGGCGGGCTGCCTCCCCTCCTGCCCCGACCACTCTCCCCACAGCTCAAAGAAAATACCAGGATCCACACATAACCCCGCGCACTCCCCTCCTGTCTCTTACCCCCGTCTTGAATGAAACAAGCTCTTAAACTCCTGACCTTCCGCCCAGTCACCCCGTTCGTTTCTGGCGCGGCAGCGTCGTGGAGCCCGGGGCACGGCTGCCCTCCCCGCGGACGCACGCTGCGCAGTCGGGCACGGGCTCCGGCAGGCCGGGGCAGCTCCTCCCGAGGCTGGCCCGGGGCGTCTGTCATCCGAAAGAGCGCAAACACCCCCAGAAAGACCCTCCCCCTGTATCCTGAGATGCCAACACCAGGGCCACTCAGACCCTCACCGTGCACAACTGGGAAGGCTCCCAAGCCAACAGGAGGAGGGTTGGCAGCCTTCAAGCACCAGAAATAAAGCCTTAGGAGAAACAGCTGAAGCGCGCTTTTTAACTTTTCTCATCTTTCCCTGCCAGAGGCCCCGAGGCAGCGGCTGGATTCGCCAACAGCGCACAAATTCCCGTCTTCCCTGGCGTCTGAGCTTCAGCCCCATACACCTCCCCTGCAACTGGATGCCCCGAATACCTCCATCTTGCTAAAACCCAACCCACGCTCCCCTCTGCCTCCGCCCTCAGCCCCAGACCTCTCCCGGCTCCCCCGCAGCAGCGGCTCCACCACCCCACCTGCTACTCAAGCCAGAGACCTGGGGGCTGTCTCGGACGTGGCTCCCCCCCGCACCTGGCCCAAACCCACTGCCTCACCAGCCTTGCTCAGGCCACCTCCTAAACAGCCGTAAGCCCTACTGCACTGCCGCCAGCTTGATCCACGTCCCCTCCATCTGCCTGGACTACACGACGGCCTCCTAATGGTCCCCAGAAAGGCACTCTGGCCCCCTTGCACCCATTCTCCACACGGTCGGCCTCTCTAGCACACCAGGAAGCGCATATGCACACACACAGCCACGCTCCCTTCTCCACCCTTCGAAACCACCTGCGTGTCTCAGTGGCTGCTGGACGGAGACCTCTGGACCCTAGGGCTCCGCTCCCGCCTCTAGCCCCACAGCCCCTCTTCCTCGGTGCCTGTTCTCTGAGCACCAGCCCCAGCGACCTTCTCTCAGGCCGTCAGGTCACTAGGCTGCCTCCCCGCCAGGCCGCTGCACGGTGCCCGCTGCCAGAGCACCCCTCCACGCCCAGCCCCACTCCTCTCCTTCACACCAGGGACCTGCCACCTGCTCTCAGAGGACGCTGCCCTGTCGCGGAGAGGCCCTGCCTCGGGCTGCAATTCCACCCGAGCACGCGTGCAGGGCGAGGAAAGGTGCCTGCGGGCAGGCAGATGCAATTATCCGGCGGGACATGTCCTAATCCACACACCCCTGTGTGTGTCCTCACAAACACTGGTCACCAACAGCAAGCCAAGGACGCGGCTGGCGGTCGGACGGAAGCCAGCTCAGTCCCATAAGGCTGGCTCAGACTCTGGACTTCCCTTGCCCAGAATCATCTCATTTAAATACTTTTGAAAAGACCGAAAAAAGAAAAAGAACTTCTAGTGGCCGGCATTTATTTTTAAACAAGAACACGTTATAATAAAGCATTTTAACAAAACTTCAAACGAAAGCAGGCAAGTGCCTTTACTTTAAAAAGACGTCTCACTGCCCTTTCCCCATGATTATTACAAGTTGAAGCCTGTGAATAATTAAAGCAATGTTTATGGTATTTTTATTACTGTTTTATTCTTAAAAGAAAGAATGATAAATATTCAGTTTAAGTGGTACACTTGCTCTCTGTGTACTCAGGAAACACTCAACTTTCCTTTAACGAGAAAAATAAAACCAAGAAGGTCACAGCAGCGCCCGCAAAGACGGCAGGGCAGTAGGGACCACAGCCGCTCACCACAGGCCGCAGGTGGCCCTCCTCTCCCCGCGGTGCCAGTCAGAGGGGCTGGCGGGGCTGGGACAGGTGGCCTGGCCAGCCTGGCGCTGCTTCCTTCCTGATGAATCTTCTGTAACAGGAAACGGCTAGGGATGAAGATGGGCGAGCTACACTTCTAGACACAAAGCACTGAAGCAGAGGGGCTCAGTCTTGAGAGAAAGGTGGCTCGAGAAGCCAGCTCTGCGGCCCTGGGCGCCTGACTTACAGTCATTCTCCGAAAAATAAGCCAGCGCTGGGCCTCCAGCTGGTGAGGCACCGAGACACAAGCCTTGAAGGGGAGTGGCCGCTGCCCGCTCCACTCCTGCTTCCGGGCCCACGGGGAGCAGCTGCTACAAACACAGCCCTCTACGGTCATCAACTGCACACTCTGAATCAAAATCCTACTCAGAAACAAAATGCTTATTTGCTTATTGGCTTTTTCCTACTGTTTTGTTCACTAAATAATTTCTGGGGCCTCGTCTGGGCCAAGCTCCGGGTCAGGTGCTGAGGGCACGGAGCCGGACGGGTGCAGCCTCTGTCCTCAAGGAGATTCTGCAGTGGGTCGCATGGCAGAGACACACATGGGGGCGAGCGGCCAGCCACCCAGGGCGGGGCCGTGGGAGCTGCAAGGAGAGACCCCCTCTGGGCGGGGAGCCGGCCCACGAAGGCCGCAGGTGAGGAACCAGGGCAAGAGGCAGAGGTCGCTGGAGGTGGGGCAGGAGGGGCTGGGCCGCGGGCTTGTTGGGGCAGGAAAGCAGCCTCCTTGCCGAGTCCCAGTCTCACCTCACCCCTGTACAACAGCTTCCAAGAGCGGAGGCAAAAGGAAGAGGAACAACGCCAAACACTGGTTCGCATTTTCTTTCTCCTTTCTGGGAGTTTTTAGTAATGAGGTAAGGAAACCTGAATATGGACTCGATTTGGAGGAATATGCTATCAAATTCTGAACTTTCTCTAAAACTTTTATCAACTAAATAGGTATCCACACACCCCTGAGGATGCCCCCTTACTATCAAGAACCGACGTGGGTTCCGCTTCAGAAACCCATTTAGTAGCCCTGCAAAGACCTGTTTCCTCACAACCGGGAAAGGACCCCACCATTTACTACTTGTGGAACCCACAACAGGAGTTCCATGTGACAGTATTCCTGAACGACGAAAGTGTCCTCCCAGGTGCTGGGCACTCTACGGCCATCACCCCTAGTGGGCAGCTCCCCACACCGCCCTCTGCCAGAGGCGGGGACAGAGGGGGCTCTCGGGGTCTGAGCCGTGATGGCCAGTGAAGCGCAGGAGAGGGGAGCCTGCCTGTGGCGGGTCCTGGGTCCCTGCCTCTCCTTCTGCACCATCTGCGTCTCCGACAGTTCCTGACATTACAACCCTGATGGCCAATCACTGCCGGAAACATCACTAGCCTAGAATCCCCAGATCAGATCTTACCGACGGGTTCCCCCTGCTGAGGATGGAAGGAGCCAAAGAGCCTGAGGAGAAGGCTGGCGAGCCGCAGGATGTCTGCGTTTAAAGCAGTCTGGGTCTAAGTGGGCTTTGGTTTTTCTCCTTCACTCCCTGGGCCCCAACATTCTCCCCCTCAGCTAATGGGCCCCAGCTGGACGGACGTGGCAGCAGAGACAGGGCCAGGGTCTGACAGGCTCCGGCGGGCAGCCTGGCCGGGAGGGGACACAACTATTTATTTGGAGGGGCCGCACTGTGCCCCTGGGGGAGTTCAAGCCGTCAGATGTGCCCAAGTGGACTAGTGAAACCTGCCTGGGGTGTCACTGGCCTTGGAGGCAAGCTGCCCTGCGGTGCCCCAGTGTCCGACAGGCCCCGGGCACGTTACGGTGAGTGGAGAGCCCGGGGGGACTCCGTGGGGGCTCCCGGGGCAGTGGGCATGATGCCCAGAGCCAGTCTCTGGTGCCGGCCAAATGGCTTCAAATGCGGGCTCCGCTGTCTAGGTCTTCTCCCCGGTCAGATGGGGTCACGGGGAAGAAAGGAAGAGCAGAGCTGGCCGTCAGCAAGCGACGGACCCACCCGCAAAGTGCTGAAAGCCAACGTCACCCGTACGACAACCCCAGAGGGTGAGCCGGGGCTGCGATTCCTCAGAAGAAAGTCAGAGCTCAGAGGCGTTAAGGGACCTGCCCAAGATTCCAGGGGACTGGAAGCTCTTCCTGACTTCAGTCCTTTCTTCCAAAATCTCTGTTCGCTTCCTGGGGCCACCACAACACGTCACCACAAACTTGACAGCTTCAAACAACAGAAGTGTAACCTCTAGCAGTTCTGGAGGCCACAAGTCCAAAGCCGATGTGTCAGCTGGGTTGACCCCCTCTAGAGTCTCTAAAAGAACCCCTTCCATCCCCTCTCCTAGCTTCAGGCCATGCGGGCAACCATGGACATTGCTTAGCTCCAGGCTGCAGAACCCCAGTCCCAGCCTCTAGCTTCATATGCCCTCCTCCCCAAGAGCCTCTGTGTCACAGGACTTGTCATTGGATAAAGAGCCCACCCTGCTCAGGATGGTCTCATCTAGAGATCCTTATCTTAATTACATCTGCAAAGATTCTCATTCCAAATAAGGTCATATTCTGAGGTTCTGGGTGGACACATCTTCTGTGGGGCATAATTCAACCCACTACAGTCCACCCTCTGGTCCCCAAAACGTCACATCCATCTCACGTGCAAAATACTTTCACCCCATCCCAATATCCCAGATTCTCACCCCATTACAGCATTAACTCTAATTAGGTCCAAAATCTCATCTAAATATCATCAGCTCAAAAGTATCATCAGCTAAGTCACCTAACTAGGCATGAGTGATCTGGAATGATCTATTCTGGGGCAAGATGCCTCTCTATCTGTGGACCTGTAATACTGGAAAACAAGTTATCTGTCTTTAAAATACAGGGATAGGGAGAAAATGGAAGGAACTCAGAGGTCACTGGTCCCAAGCAAGTTTGAAACCCAGCAAAACAAATTCCACTGGGTGTCCAGGCCTGCGAATGACCCTCTGTGGCTTGAGCCTTTGCCCTCTGGGCCCATGGAAGCTCCACTGGCCCTGGCCTCCGGGCCCGCCTCTCTAGCCTCTGCCTTTGTGTCCAGAGCTCTGCCCTTGGAGTCATGCCTCCTTTACCTTGAAGGATAACACACGTTGTGGCTGAGTCCTTCTACCTGTTACTTCCTGCATGTACAATCCCAGAAGTCCAATTACTTTTTTTTTTTTAAATTTTGTCGGGTCTCTGTCCCTTTACATCCTGGTTGGCAGTGTTTTTGATGATATTAACAGCCTCAAAAACCTATGGGTCTCTCATGTATGTGAAGGGGATCTATGCCATTCAGCCAGAGGGTTCTCCACAGATCCTTCCTGGAGAAGCCCAGCTCCTTCCTGGCTTCTGCTAGATAATTGATGGCACCCGTGAGACACACACCCAAGCTCTTCAGCAAAGGCTGTCCAGCCTCACCCGTGGCCTTGCTCCAGGGCACGCACTCTCAGAAGTGAATCTCTTGCTTTCAGCGTCCTTCGGGATCTGCACGAGCTAAGAATTTCCCACGCCAGCAGGAGCTGGTTCCCTTGCGAATCACAGCTCCTTCCTCAATTCACTCCTCTCCTCTCACATTTTATCATAAGCAGCAAAGGAGAAACCAGGCTGCACCTTCCACACTTTGCCTAGAGAACCCCTTGGCCAAATCCAAGTTCATTGCTACAAGTTCTGCTTCTCCCGACTCCTAAATTAGAGGCTTGCACAGCAATAGATACCAAGAGGGTTGGAAAGTAGGCTGGGGGAGAACGGGCGCCCCAAAGCAAGAGGACAATGAATTTTATATTTGCCGAGCGACCTCCGTGTGCCCCAGCACCACAGGTCAGCACCTGGGACTCCGAGAGACAAGTTCATCTTTATAAGTACGAAAACAGTAGCCAAAGCTCTCAGAAGCCCCCACGCGCACCCGAGAGCTTAAGGTGGCCACTGGCCCTGCCTCCGCCTCCTCCGGGCCCTGGGCCCCAGCGCCGCGGCCACTGACTGACCCGGTCATCAGACGCCTCTCCCTCCCTCCAGAGCCTCCAGCACCCAAGTCTGCCCTCTTCTGCTCCTCGCCCCCTCCCAGCTGCTCGCCCAGGGCAGAGGGGGACCGGGGCCAGGGGGCCCCGAGGGTCTGCCCCAGCTGGGAATTAAAACACAGCCACTAGTGTAAGCTTAGTTGTGTTAAATGTAAGTCGAGTTTGCTTTCTTAATTCTGTGCTTTGTTTTTTAAGATTTGCACTTTTAGTGCTTTTGGTGCAACATGGATTTGAGCTGACTAGTCTTTCTCTCCAGGACTGACGGTCTTCACGCGAGGCTCCACGACAGCCAGTGGAGGAGGGGATCACGCCTCACAGTGTCAGGGGACCCTCGCCCTCCAACTCCTGCTGCCGCCCCAGGCAGCCCTCAGGTTGGCCCACCCTGGTCACGAGACTCTTCCCTACGACCCCCGGCTCTGCAGGAGGAATGGGTGGAGGGGAGAGACCTCAAGCTGACGTTTCCGTCACCTGCGGAGGCACTGGTCACTCCTCTCACTCCTGAGATGCCCCTCTCCTGCCTCAGGCTGCCCTGCCCGGAAACGGCCGGGGCCAGGCACAGGGTCAGCAGTGCTCCGGCCTTCCCCTCGCTCAGGGCAGGCCCTGCAGGCACGGACCTCCCCCCAGGGTGACGGTGAGTTTCATGTGCCCACTTGGCTGGACCATGCGGCCCAGATATTTGCCGAAAGCACTATTCTGATTTCTGTGAAGGTGTTTTCTGGATGAGACTAACATTTAGATGAGTAGTCCTGGAGTACAGCAGATGACACTCCATAAAGACGGTGGACAAGGCCTGAACAGGAAAAGACTGTCCTCCCAGGAAGAAGAGGAAATTCTGCAGCCAACAGCCTTCAGATTTGAATTGCGACTCTGCCCTGGGTCTCCAGGCCGCTGGCCTCACAATCATACCAGCCAGTTACTTAAAATCGCTCTCTTTGTACACACACACACGCACACACACACACACCCTGTCAGTTCTGTTTCTCTGGAGGTCGGTGACTAATACACCCAGTGAGCCAGACAACCACACAGCCCGTCTCCTCACAGGCGCCCGGACTCCACGCACCTGGGCTGTGAGCACCTCCAGTGGCCGGCACCGTCCCTGGCCTCGGACAGAGGCCGAGAGCAAGGCTCCACTCCCCTGCACTGTAGCCTCCTCTGAGGACCAGGGACCTTCCCTGGACGCCAGAATTCCCGGGAGCTTTCCGAGTTCTAGCCAGCCCTTGTTCCCCACCCTGGATTCCCCTTGAAGGAGAAGGGCGGTTAGGGAGCTGTAAGTTTTTCTTTTCCAGTAAGCCAAGCCCACTGAAGGGAAAACCGTAAGCCAAGCCCACTGAAGGGAAGTATCAAGGCCACTGGACACCTTTTACATCAGAGCCAGGCCAGAAGTTACCAGGAGTCGGGGGTGACGGGGAGACCCCAGCTGCCACCCTTCTCACAGGTCTTCCACAGATGACGTGGCAGCTGCCAGTGTCACTAGGAATGTGACACTCATCTGGGTGGTGTCCAGACTGTACGGCTCTGAGCAACACCAGGTTCTAATTGTGTTTAATTTGAAATCCTTGTGGTTAAGCAAAAGGGACCCAGAAATGAGTCCACACGTACTTGCCACCCTGACCTGGGGGGTTTGTAGGAAGGGGGAGGGGTTCCACCCCGCGCCCTCACTCCTGGGCCGCATGCGCCTGAGCCCACACACCCTCTGGGGGCTCCATTTCTTCATAAAGAATGCCTGCTTGAGAGTCTCCCAACGACCTGCTGCTGCTCCGGGAATCGGGGCGAGCAGGAGTTCCAGCGTGGGGGCAGGGCAGGAGAGAAGGAGGAGCAGGCCCCGCAGCTGGAGAGGCACAGGGACTGTCCCCCCCCTTCCCGCTAGAGGGAGGGGCCCAGAGGAAGGGCAAGGCAGGACTGACCTTGAGGGTGGGGATCTCCACACTGTCCCCGAGGCTGACGGAGCCTGAGAGGATGGTCCCTGTCATCACAGTGCCTTGGCCTTTGATGGAGAAGCAGTGGTCCACAGACATGAGGAACGGTCCCGAGGGGTCTCTCCTTGGGATGGAAATCTGGGACGTCAGGAGCTAGAAAAGAGATGCTGGTGCCACACCCTGTCGGGAGAGGAGCTGAATGGGGCAGCGCAGAGAAGAGCAGGGGGGTGTGACCAGGGCTCGGGCAAGCTGGCCCCGGAGCTCAGAGCGGACCGCCTCCGACTGCACCCCGAGCCTCCGCCAAGGCCCCACTCCCGCTCTCAGCGCAGAGGGAAGGGCCCGTGGAGGATGCTCCTTTACCCTCTCCCACTGGGATGCCCACAGCGGCGTCCCCACGGGCGGGGCTCCAGGCCCGCACACAGCCGCGGAGGCAGCCCACCGAGGGCACCCGTGGGCACATCGCTCCCCAGCCTCACGTGCCCGCTCACACTGGGCATCGGCCACCGGCCAGCCCCGGCAGCTCGCCAGCCAGTGCGGCCTCCCCCTCCCCCCGGTGACGCTGCCTCTAGAAAGGCTCTTGCGCTGGCTGTGTCGCCAGGTAACATGCAGTTGGGATCGTCTGTCTGTCCACGCCCCCACCAGGCCGTGAGCACCCCAAGCAGCCCCGGCAGCTGCATCGGGGTGCCTGAAGGGAACCTGAAGGACATCCCCAGGGCGGCAGCCTCTGTCTGGCAGGGCAGCGGTGAAGGCCCCTTCCCCAAGCCCCGGCGGGGACAGAGGGACTGGCCCTCCGCGGTGGGTCTGCTTTTCCTGTTCTGCACGCTCTCCCGCGTGCTTCCGCCTCAGCCAGCCCACTGCCCTTGTGCTCCGCAGTGCTGTCGGAGCTGATTACCAAGAAACAAATGGAAATCAAGGCCACGTCAGTCCTCTTGCTTCTTTCTGATTGCGTTAGGGAAGAGACTGTCAGAAAAGTATTTGGTAGTGAATGTCCCACACTCTTAGCCTCATGATAACTCCTCTTGTGGAAAAGGCTGGAGTCGCAAGGCAGGCCTGGCCTGAGGTGTGCGCCGAGGCTGCTCAAAGGGACACACGAACGACGTCAACAGCCGGCATTTCTGTGGATTTTGCTTTAACAGAAACAACTGTCCCAGGTTCCTAGACCAGTGCTGTCTGGAGCTGATGAAAAAGTAACAAAAGCTTCACCCAGAAAATGTTTGTTTTGCTAAGTTAGCAAGGTCAGCACCGTGTAATCACAGAAACAGCAGCCGTGCTCTGCGGACCCAGGGCAGGTGGAGCCCAACACAATCAACCTGGATCTGAATCCCAGCTCCACCTCATGCTTACTGTGAGACACCGGGCAAGTCACTTAGCATCTCTGAGTCTCAGGCTCTTTCTTAGCAAAATGCAGATAAATACCTTAAACCTCTCAAGTCTTGTTAACAATCATGTAATCATGGACGTTAATAATCACATACGAAAAGAACTCAGGGTGGTGCCTGGTACGTGATAACCAACCTCACCGTCAGAGTAAGCTCTGACACGGCACCATTCCAGCATGTGACACGCGTGAACACGAACTCCACACGCCAAGTGGTGGTACCATCTCCCTGACTTTATAAGTGACGGAACCGAGGCCAGAGAGAGCAGGTCTAGCACGGAAGGTCACAGAGATGTGGTGAGGCCAGTGCTCTAATGCGCCGTCCAGGGCCAGGGTCAAAACACCTCACCCCCGCAGCCTCTGAGCTGCCCGGGGGCTCAGCAGAGGGACTCCACTCTCGCCCTGCCCGCTGGGTGCCCCGGGCCCTCCCAATGGCTGGGCTCCGCCTCTGTCCGTGATCCCCAAGCCTGGCGGAAGGGACGAGGATGGAAGCCACGCTGGACCCGCCTGGGAGGGGCCCACTGGAGGGGCTGGCACAGCCCTAGGTGCTGGAATGGGTGACGCAGCCCCAGAGCCCCAGTCTGGCGGGAGCTGCCTCGTGGACGAGTTTGACGGGGAAAGGAAGAGGAGGCTCACGAGGACGTGGACAGCTCTGCAGGGCCGGGGCTGCCCACTGGACGCCTGCAGCTCTGCTCTGATTGTACTCCGTGAGGAAGGCGAGGGAGGTGGCGCCGAGGGGTCAGTGTGGAGAGTCCCCTCGCTGGGCCCCCCCGGAGTGAGCCGGAGCCCCGATGCGGATCAAGCTGGCGGTACCTCAATGAGCTCTGGGATGCCCTGTGGAGCTTCCGTTTCAGGGGCGTCCGGTCCCCCAGGCCTGGCTGCCACGGGTATGATGGGTGCACCTCGGAACCTGGAACAGAAAGACAAGTCCCACCACGGTCACCGACGAGCACGATGGGAGGTCTCTGCTCTCACCCCGTCGAAGGCGCCGAGGGGGGCGGCGTAGCTGTGCTCCCACCTGGCAGACCAGGGCGTGGAGGCCCGAAGGGAACACCTCGTGTTGAACAAAAGAAGTTAGAAGGGGGCTCCTAGGTGTAGCCGCTATTCCAAACCCTCCCTGAGGAGAAGCGGTGAAGCCCAGGCCCCAGGCCCCTGAATAAAGATGCCCTTGGGGAGGACCATGGGGCACAGCCCGGCCTCCTGCAGAGACTCGGGAAGCACAGGTACGGAGAGGTCCCTGCCAGACCTGCCCGGAGGCCCCTCCACAGCCTCCCGGCCTCCTGGAGAGCCTGCCGCTTGAAGAAAAGCCTCTAACTATGAGTATACCTTTACCTCTTGCACTGCAGAGCAAAAAAACAAAAAACAGAAAAGAGAAAATATACAGCCCATGATCCCATCACTGTCGTGTGCTTTCTTCCAACCTCGGTTCCTCCGTGCACTGCCAAGGAGTTATTTTTTTCATATTTTGGTTACAATATTCATACAATTTCATATCCTTCTAGTTTATTTACCATTATATCGGAAAGAATTTTCTATTGAAAAATAACAACAGCGGTGATAATAAGAAGACTCACTTGACCAAGCCAAGAACACGACCTGGACACTTCCATTGAAACCCCACAAAACCACCATGGAACTGGCACCGTTTTACAGATGAGAAAGTGAGGCTTAGAGAGGTGAGCCAACCTCCACCCCATCCGACTCCAGAACCAGGGCTCACAACCACCACGTTACACTCCTGCCTCCCCGCCCCCCGGCCACCTCCTCTTTCATTCTTAACAGCTGCGTAACAGTGCAACTCAGAATTCACAAGCTTTCCCCCCATGTGACTCATTTAGAACATCCCAATTGTTCACCATTGTGATAAATATGTTGGTGGATATGACTTTTCCTTTTTTTTCTTTTCTTGGCCTTGATTTGGGATAAATTCATGAGGTACAGGTCAAAGACTCAACAAACTGAAAAATCAGCAAAATGTGGAGTGAGGACATTCGAAAAGGCTCTTCTCCATAAGGCAATAAGAACACTGGGAAAAATGATCAGAAACAACCTTTTCAGAACTCTGCAAATTAACCAAAGCCTTGCAGCAACCTATGGAATGTTTAGTCAAGGAAAACAGCTGAATCTCAGTAAGAATAAGGGAACTTGGTGGCATTTTTACTTGCTTTATTCCTATCCACCCCTCCCCAGCTCTGCAGTAGCCTTAATAACTGGAGTCTGTATTCAGAGTGGAAACAGCGGCTTGACAGCCACTGAAAGCGGCAGAATGTGTCTGAGCTCCATCAAAGCCCCTTTCCCAGAGAAATGTCATTTTTTTTCCTCTCTGGCATTTCCCTGGAAGAGCCCACCCTTAGACTGAAGCGGGGGCTCAGGCCTCGGAGTCAGTGAGCCAGGACCCGCCCTGAGCCAAGGCCCGTCCCACGCGCACGTCTCTGCCTGCCCTCTGAGCCCCAGGCCCAGGGCCGCAGAAGGGGAAAAGCGTGCGCTGAGAATTCCAGCGATTAACCATAAAGCTTTCGGAAATTCAATTATTGTTTATCCAAACCCTTTTGGGCAACGTATTGTAACAAAACATAAATGCGTTTCGGGCTGGGTGTCTGGCCCTTTCCCAGGCTCCAGAGAAGCTGGCCTTGTTGGTTTCCTGAGCACGCCACACAATGGGGCATCCTGGCTGCTGGCAGCCCCCGGGGGACAAGAGGCCCCTCGTGCCTGGGTTCCAGACCTAGGCTGCTGTCTGGGCTCTAGGAACACAAGGGGCTCCAGCCAGAGATGTCAGGAAGAGCGCTGAGCACAGCCCCACAGCCCAGGTGGGGGCTGACCCAGAGCACAGCCGAGGGCGCCTCCTGTTCCCAGAGCCCCTCCCCGCCCAACCCACCCCACTCCCTGCGCAGCTGTGGTACCTCATGGCGCAAGCCGGGCCCAGACCTGCTGACTGTGCATGCAGGCTGACCTTCATCAACATACAAAAACAACTCACATCAGTAAAAAAAAAAAAAAAAAAAAAAAAGTGCACGTGAATCTGTGTGTGTGTGTGTGTGTGTGTGTAACTCGTGTAAAAGATGTAAACAAAGAGAGTCTATGTTTTAGGTTTGGAAGAGAATTCAAAATAGTGATACTAAAAAAACCCAGCGATACTTATTATGCCTTATTTTTCTCACCAGTCAAGCCAGATACAAAAGCCTGGGGTAACTGTGAGCATCTGACTGATTGCACTCAGGAAAGCCCTAGTACAGGGCCACGCACACAGTAGGTGCTCCGCACGTTACAGCTGTTGTTACTAAGCCCCTACAATGTGCCAGGCCCCAATGTCAAACGCTCCCTCATAATAAACACCGTGAGGCTGGACTTACCAGCTCCCACTTTACAGAGGAAGAAATACCAACGCTGAGAGAGAAAGTGAGTCAGCCGTAGAGCAGGTACTGAATGCACACCTTGTAGGAGCCCGCTGGCAGGAGCCAGGTCACGTGGATTTGGCATCCCACCCAGTCCCGGGGAGAAGGTGGGCACTAAGCAGACGGCCGTGGCTAAAACATAAACAAGGGAAAAGAAAGGGTTTAAAGGCAGGAGGAGACACAGAGGGAGTCTGGGAGAAAGGTGCACCCAGGGTGCTGTGAGACAATAACGTTTAGTGGAAAGATAAACAAAAAAGCCTAGAACACAGAGCAACGTCAAGGCTGTAATAACAACTACCTCAAGCTACACACAGGTGGGAAAGACTGACAGGGCTCCGAGGGAAAACACACTTTAATTCGCCGCGTTGGGAAGACTGTGGGTACCTTTTTATCTTCTCTTTTTATTTCTGTTAACATGGATAAATGCTTATGCAAGAGTAATTTTAAATGCTTTCAGAGATAAAGAAATCACAAAGAAAACCAAAGAACTTGACTACATAAAAATTGGAAACTTCTGCATGTTAAAAAAAAAAAAAACTAAAACAGAAAGACAAACAACAAATGCAAAAGACTTATTTGTAGGAAATATGATAGACAAAGGGTTAATTAATAACAACATCCTTATTAATATTAAACACTCCTGAATACCAAAAAGAGAAGCATTAAAAATCACGAGGCAAATAGACAAAACACATGGGCGCAAATTAAACACACAAAAACACAACTACTTAATACACTTAAGGAAAAATGTTCAGTCTTACCAGTAATTAAAGAATCACATATTATAACAAGAGTAAAACAACATTCTATCCTAAATGTTTCAAATATGTGTTTTTTTAAATATTTTTTTAAAGTCTTCATTGAATTTGTTACAATACTGCTTCTGTTCTATCTTTTGGTTTTCTGGCCGTGAGGCATGTGGGATCTTAGCTCCCCAACCAGGGATTGAACCCGCGCCCCCTGCATTGGAAGGCAAAGTCCTAATCACTGGACCGCGAGGGAAGTCCCCATATACATTTTTAAATTAGATACTAGAGCTCACCGCTGGCACCTGTGTAAAATGGAAAAGAACACAGAGATGCACAAAAGGTTCTGAAGGGCTCCTTCCCTTTGACCTAGTGACCCCATACCTGGGGCTCTCTCAAGAGGAAAAACCGAAACTACAGACAAAGTTTAATGACGGGCAAAGATGTTCACCCAGGACTATTTATTTACAAGAAGGAAAACTTAAGCCATTTCAAAGGGTCAGGAACAGGGTGATGGGTACATGAAGAACTGCTCTATATAATGTTAAGTAATAAAAGCAGAAATCAAAAATGTAAATACTTCATGATTACAATTATACGTTTAAAGAGGGGGAATTGAATTCAGCAAAGTTGACCTTATAATAGCATCTAAAAGAATTAAACACTTAGGAATAAATTTAACCAAGGACATGTAAGGTTTGTACACCAAAAACTACAAAACCTGTATAAAAGAAATTTTTAAAAATCTAAATAAATAGAAAGACACCTGTGTCAATGAATCGGAAGACTTACTCCTGTTACGATGTCCATGCTACCTAAAACCATCTACAGATTCAATGCAGTCCCTATTGAAATTCCAACCGTCACTTTCTAAGCTGGAATGGAAAAGCAGATCCTCACATTCCAATGGGAGGGAACTGCAAGGAGCCCAAATGGCCAAAATAATCTTGAAAAAGAAGCAGAAAGTTGGAGGACTCAGCTTCCCAATGGAAACTTTCCCCAAAGGGACAGTAAGTGAAACAGCGCAGTACTGGCATAAGGACAGACAGAGACCAGTGGAACCCACGTATATTTGGTCAATTGATTTTTGACAAGGACAAAAGGGAAAAGGACAGTCTTCCACAAATGGTGCTAGGAAAACTGGATATCCTCAGATGAATGGAGGTGGGCCTTTAACATATACCATACATAAAAAATAACTAAAAATGGATCAAAGACCTAAACTTAAGAGCTAACACAGTAAAATTCTTAGGAAAAAAATTGGGGAAAATCTTCACGACGTTGAATTTGGCAATAATTTCAGGACTATGACACCAAAAGCACAGGCAAAAAAAGAAAAGAAAAGAAAAGAAAGAAACAAAAGAAAAAAGATTGGATTTTATCAAAATTTAAAACTTTTGTGCATCAAGGAATACTGTCAAGAAAGTGAAAAGACAACGTATAGAATGGAAGAAAACATTTGCAAATCTGACAAGGGATTAATGTCCAGAATAGATAAAGAACTCCTTCAGCTCAAGAACAAAAACAACGTGACTAAAAAATGGGCAAAGGACTTGATAGCCGTTTCTCCAAAGAAGACATGCGGTAGCCAATAAGCACATGAAGAGATGCTCAACATCAGTCACTAGGGAAACGCACCCAGACCACAATGAGGTACCACCTCATACCTACTAGGATGGCTATGAGAAAAAAGGAAAACAACAAGTGCTGGCGAGGATGCAGAGAAATCGGAGCCCTGAGGCACTGCTGATGGGGACAGAAAACGGTGCGGCCACCATGGAAAACAGTATGGAGGCTCCTCCAAAGTTCAACGTAGAACCACCATGTGATCCAGGAATCCCACTCCTAGGTACACACCCAAAGGAACTGGAGCAGGGACTGGAATAGATATTTGTACACCAATGTTCATAGAAGCATCATTCACAACAGCCAAAAGAAAACAACCCAAGTGTCCATCAAGAGATGGATGGATAAGCAAAATACGGCCTATACACACAATAGAATACTATCTGGCTATAAAAAGGAGTGAGATTCTGACACACGCTACAACACGGATGCATTACGCTAAGTGAAACAAACCAGACACAGAAGGCCAAATACTGCATGATTCCATTTACATGAGGTCCCCAGAACCGTCAAATTCACAGAGACAGAAAGCAGAACAGAGGTCACCAGGGCCTGGGGAGGGGGAGGGGGGGAGGAGTGACTGGTCAGTGGGGACAGAGTTTATGTTGGGGATCATGAAAAAGGATTAGCTTACAGACAGTGGTGATGGGTACACAGCTTTGTGAAGGTATTTAATGCCACTTAATTGTAACTTTACAGATGGATAAAATAATAAACATTATGTTATGTATATTTTACTACGATTTTTTGAATGTGGAAGAAAGGGTGGGGGTGATACTATGCACGGTGAAAAGACAGGAATGGAGTAAACCAAAAGGTCAGCAGCTGCTCTTCTGAGAAACCTTTGGGTGGTCTCCACTTCCTTTTAACTCCTTTTCTCTATTTTCCAAAGGTTCTTTCGATGACTCTTTGGATAGGAAAAAAAAAAAGTTTTGTTTTTTTAACACTTCTTAGGTTTTGATACGTACATAGCTCAGCAGTCTAAATTTCTCCTTTCTAGATAGAAAGTTTCTTCACATTTGGACCAGCATTTACAAAGGATTTACCTAACAAGGCACCATAAGTAAAGGAAATCGTCACTTTTAAAATGATTTAAAGAAGTTCTCGCTGCACAGAGGCAACAGCTAAGTTCTCCTAAGAGGTGACTGCCTTGGCTGGCCCGGGCCCATCGGCCCACTAAGCTTTCCTTACTGGAGCTTTTCCAGCCCGGTACGCGCTGAATGAGGAGAGCAGAGGTGTCAAAGGCCCTTCAGTGGCCCATATCCTCTGGATGTGTGAGAAACGCTGTGATTTGACCTTCAACCAATAAATTAAAATAGGAATAGTAATTTAAACACGTAAGTGAGAATTTTCCTTAAATTTAACTAATCGAAGTAGTTGATATTAATTTA
Source organism: Globicephala melas (assembly GCF_963455315.2). Classification (NCBI taxonomy): domain Eukaryota; kingdom Metazoa; phylum Chordata; class Mammalia; order Artiodactyla; family Delphinidae; genus Globicephala; species Globicephala melas. Next base: position 1,488,463 of record NC_083324.2, on the reverse strand, counting down.
CCCTTAATAGTATCCTAAGCCCTTCCCAGAAGGTCTCGTTTATAGCAAATGACACTGACATTGTGCTGGGCTTTTATGCAGGAGTCCAAAGGACCTGGTCTCCCCTTTCTGACAAGTAAATAAAACGGCAGGGAGATCAAATAACTCACTAAAAAGAAGATATAATTTTTTATCTTCCTTTTTACAGTCTCATATCCACTTCCGCTGGGAATAACAAAGTCTGAATTCTTATGCAACACTTATCTAAATGTGTCGATTTTATCAGATTGATGAATTTTGCTAACAAAAGCAGCACTAGGAAATCTTTTATGACATATTTGGCCCATTCTCAGGGCTGAAGCTTTAATTTAACCAACTTGAGAATTCTGAGGGAGAGCTGCAGGTGTTAGATCTGAAAAAAAAATCATAAATGGGAAGGCATATCAATCTTTATGACGGGGAAACAAAACCATTTCCACTTGCATGCCCTCCACAGGCAGGAGAAGGAGAGGTGGCCGAAGCAGGATATTGTCTCGGGCTGCGGAGCAAAGAGGAAGCAGCCCTGTCGCCCAGTGACTGCTATTTAGTATCGATCAAAAGGCGCTGGCCCGGGGGGAGGAGAGGAGCCGATAAAGCAAGGTTTGCCGACACCGTGTGCTCAGCAGAGTGCCTTCTCGTTTTCCTGACCACGTGGGAACAAGTCATGCCCATGGCCGCCCGAGTGCCCAGGTGGTTTTCTGCCCCGCGGTCCCCACACCCCTCCCCCACGCCCTGCCCGGGAGCACCGTCACCCTCCTGCCCCCGCAGACCTCCACGGTAAGCGGCAGGAGCTCGACAGGGCTGGAGGGCCTCCTGCTCTAGACCTCCCGGGCCGCCCTGCTGTCCTCTCCCTGTCGGCTCCCTGCTGCCCCCTGGACTCCCCCCACCCCCCCCGCCCCTACTTCCCACAAGATGAAATCATAACCCCTTGGCATGAAATACTACAGGCCATGTGATCTGGCCTGTCTCTGTGTCCTCTCCATCCGTCCATCAACCGGTCCATCCATCCGTCCGACTTTATAAGCCTCTGGGACAGATATCCACTCATCACCCAAACGCACCTCTCCCTTTCGATAACCGAGGTGCAGCTAAGTGGGTGGTAAGCAGGCAGGACTGAGTCCTCACCGACAGGATGGGGAGGGGTGCGGGGGGCGTGGGGCTGACACCTGGACCTGTCTGGGCGGTGCCCGACTCTGACTGCTCCCGCAGGATACACCCCACGGCGGCGAGCCGGCAAGACACCGGCAGCCTGGGATTCCGATCGCGGTGCAGAGCTGGACCGCCCTTCCTATGACCCACTTGTGGCTTCTTTGTGCTCCTGGCTCTTCTGGCCTCTTGCAACAGCACTGCAGCCTCCACCCGGGATGCGAGCAAGCGCCCAGCGGGACCCTGCCTGCCCCATCCGGGTTGGCGGAAGCAGGTGCGGCCCGACGCCCTCTCATCAGCAAACCTACTTGGTGTTCTCTAGGGTCTTCTGCATCTTCTTGGTCATCTTATCAATGGCCGCCTGTCTCTTCCCTTCGGGTAGGAGGTCTGTCTTGTTCAGCACCACGACCAGCTTCTGGCAGGCGATCTGCCCAATCACAAGGCACTCAGCTGACTGGGTCTGCATCCCCTTGGTCACGTCAATGACCAGCATCATCAGATCGATGATCTGGGCCCCTGGGAGAAGAGAGGACAAGGTTAGGGAGGAAACAGGGCAGCTGACTCTGCAGAAAGTTGCCCGATGCCCTAGGTCCAGCAAAACGAGCCAAGATAAAGTCGGGGGTGTCGGGCTGTGAATGACAACCATGACCTCCCAGCACCAGGCAGGGGAGTCTCTCGACCGTGAACGCTGGCCCCCTCCCAGTTCTGTGACCTGATGCCCCTCATCTCTACATGGGCAGCCCGGCAGGCTTGCTAGGGGCTCCAGGAGCCTGTGCGTGTATTGGGGCTGGCAGCGCGAGGACTCCCTGCGCAGAAGCTCCTTTCCTGTGCCCAGTGCCATTTTGTCAGCCCGCTAGGTGAAAACCAGGTCTCGGTGTAGTCTCAAGTGCTTCTTGCTGTGGGCGAGGAGGGCACTCACGCTGCCTCTTGCTGTGGGCGAGGAGGGCACTCACGCTGCCTCCTGCTGTGGGCGAGGAGGGCACTCACGCTGCCTCCTGCTGTGGGCGAGGAGGGCACTCACGCTGCCTCCTGCTGTGGGCGAGGAGGGCATCTCACTCTGATGTGAGTTGCTTGCTTCCTGTCTGACGCCCCCCCAGCCACCTGGCCGCCCTGTTGGTCCTTGGACCCCTGCCACCCTGCAAGGTCTCTGCCCCAGCCCCTCCCCCTGCCCAGCCCGCTTGTCCAGGGGTTAACTGCTGGCCCTCTCTGAGTCCTGGCTCAAACATCTCCTCTCAATGAGGCCCATCCGGACAGCTCGATCACGGCTGCAGCCCGCCCGCCTCCCATACGTTCCGAGCCTTCTTTTCCTGCCCTGTTTCCCCAGGACGCTTAGCACCCTCCACCTGTCCATGAAACTCACGCACCGTGCACTGTTCGCTTCTGACCTGGCCTCCCCGACTGCCCTGCAAGGGTGGGATGGAGGCCAGAGGGTTGCCATTGATACTGCTTTCCCTTCTGACTGGATTGTTGCTCGTTGTTGCCAACTTAACGAAGCCAAGGGTAGGTGCTGAGGGTGCGTGCATGGGCACTGTTAATACCATGTCTCCTTCCAAGTGGACTGTTGCTCTTTGTTGCCAATTTATTTATTTATTCATTTAATCTATTTTTTCCATATTCTATTTATTTATTTGGCTGCGCCAGGTCTTTAGCTGCGGCATGCATGCGGGATCTAGTTCCCTGACCAGGGATCGAACTGGGGCCCCCTGCATCGGGAGTACGGCGTCTAAGCCGCTGGACCACAGGGGGAAGTCCCTGTTGCCAATTTACAGAAACTTTTTAAACACTGAGGAGCCAAGAGGAGGTGCTGGGGTGCTGCATGGGCACTGTTGCTACTGCTTCCCACTCCCACTGGCGTGTTGCTCTTTGTTGCCAATCTAAAGGAACTTTGTAAACATTGAGGAGCACATCCTCTGAGGGGAAGGCGCATGTTAGGCTTCTCTCCCCACTTATCTTTGGCTTTTATGACTTCTTTTTCCCATGCAGAAATGTCTGACTTTTATGTTGAAATGGTCAGTCTTTCTCTCTTTCTCTCTTGTTTCTGGGTTTGGTATCTTACCTAGGTATTTTTTTACTTTTAAGATTATATATATTTTTTCATGTGCTTTCTTCCAGTACTTTTACAGTTTTAAATGTCTATGTTTCAAACCTTAATCCATTTAGACTGTATTTTGATGCAAAGTGCAAGATGGAGATCTAACTTGAGTTTTTTCTGGACGGCTACCCATCATCGTCCCTGAGTCACAGTGACGTGCTTTCCCCCGTTTACAGACCCGGACAGGGTGGGTACCCAGGACTCTGGACCACGCACCCTGCGCTCTCGGCCAGCCCGCTCCCCACTCAGCGCTGCGGGTGTTCTGTTGCACGTCTCCGGCACTTATTGGGTTTGGGCTTTTCTTCCTTTCGGCAGGGCTGCAGCACGTCTCTGTCTCCTGTCCTGTCCTCGGCTGCTTAGTTTTCCCTTGTGTCTGACACGGCTCTCTTTGTTGTTCTCCTGTCCCTCCTCTGCCGACACTGCCCTGTTGTCCTGGGCTCTCCGGGTGGTGGTGAGGGGCTGTGCCCGGGCTCAGGGCTGTCCTGAGGACACTGGCCGTTTGCCTTTGCACCTTGTCCACTCCCCTTCCTCTTCCCGTCCTCGGGCCCTTTCCCACCTGCTCTTCGGGACGCCGTAGGGTCCCCAGAGACTCAGGAATGCAGGATTCCGGCCAAGAGGCAGCTGGCAATAGAAAAAGCAGACATTTGGATTCAGACAGCTCCGAGTTCTAGCCCTGCCTTTGCTGCTCACTGTCGTGTGACCTGACCTCAGAGTTCTCTCTATTAGCACGGGAGGGTCTCCTCCTCGCGGGGTTGTGGTGAGGGTCAGAGCTGACGCACATCAGGCAGAAGTCACGAGCTGACCTGCTGTCAGGAGCCAGGCGGGCAGTACAAATGCCAGAGGAGGGGCAACGGGGAGCTGCGGGGCCCCGGGCGAAAGTGCTCCGCGGCCACGTCAGGTGCAGGCCCGGTGCTGCCACATCTGCCGACCTGTAAAGAATTTTTACACGACCCCTCCTGGTTGTGAGTGTGGGCAGTTCGTGCAGGCTGTGCAGCGTCCCTTCCAGGGCCCATCTGTCTGCAGCCAGCCGTGTGCAGTCCCGAGCCCGGGCTCGGCTCCCGACCCGTGTGCCGGCCACTTGGGTTAGGCAGCCACTTTGGGGTTCCCTGCCAGTGGGGCGGCACGCTGGTCCTGCTGGATGCTGGGTCAGCTCGTCACCTACGGGATCCGGGGCGCCTGAAGCTTGCTCTCCTCCTGGTCCGTTTGGTGTAGCTCCTCATTCTCCCAGAGAAGAGGAAGTCAGGCTTCGCAGCTAGTGCCTCGTGGCACCTGGGTGACCAGGGGAGATGTCCAGTCCTGCCCAGGTGATCCCGCTCAGGCGGCTCACTGCTGGTCTGGGGGAATTCAGCAGGATGCTTGTGGGGGAGCCCCCTTTGCAGGATCGCCTGCGTACTGGGGGACACGGTGCTCCAGGCCACTGGCTGGCACTTACCAAGGTCCCTGTGGGGGCCTCCTGGGTCTGCTGGATTTGGGGGCTGGCAGTGTTTGTTCCATGTGGCGGTAACTCCTCTCCCTCCTCCGCCAGGAAGAACCATCCCAGCAGCGCACTTCCTGGAGGCCCCTGTGCCCGAGGCGCTTCCCACAGCCCTGCATGTGTCCCCTCCGGCGACTCCGCCCGCGAGTCCCCACGCACAGACTGAGGAGGCCGCCGCACTCGGGGAATCGGTGTACTGGGAAATGGCCGTGATGATAGCAGGATATCAATTTCCACTGCGTTTACGTTGTCGATAACGGTGCATTTGCACCGCTCAGTGAATACTTAATGTCACCAGTTAAATTTCTTTTTTTCTTTATTTTAAATTTGATATTATTTCCCCTTTTTTAGGATGCCCATAGCTTCTGATTCAAAATCAAATTTGGGTTAAATATCTGATTTGCTAAAATGTTTAAAGTTTTATATTCAGTCTCTCCAGCAGAAAACTTCTTTTCCCTGAACACATTTTTCCCCCTTTGGTCCCAGAAGGAAAGTTGCATCTCACAGATAACTTGTTAAATGCTGACCTTTCTACGTTTTCCTTTATTTTTATTTCTGAAATGATTAAGATATATAATCTACAGAATTGGAAATTGTAATTTTTTAAAGTACTGAGAAACTCTAACCCCGTTATAATTATTCTGCAAACCTTTAAAGGATTCTGTAGTCAGTACAACTAGATGAAAAGCTCTGATAGACTGAGAAATATAGAGGGCCATTTGTGAGCGACAAGTTGTTGCCTTGTGTTCCCCACCCACTCGCTCACTCTGCCCCTCTAGTCTCAGAATGATTTCCTACCCTGGGTTCGTGGGAATCGGGAAGGACACTGTTTGATTCATTCTGGGGAAATACTAGGGATTCTGAAAAAGACAAGACGGGCCAGTTATGTCACTTCCTGTCGCCTGATCAAAGTCTGATGGAGAAACAGACTGACCGAGGGTTACTGCCAGGCGCTGGTGGTGCCTGGAGCTGACCCGGGTCTCCAGTGGGGTCACTCGCGGGTGGTGCCTGGTGCTGACCCGGTTCCCAGTGGGTCCGTCGAGTCGCCGTGACCTCTGGACCCCTCAGAAGTCCCTGATGTCAGCTGCGCGGCAGCGGGGCTCCTGCGGCAGAGGTAGCATGTGGGCGCCAGACTGAGGCTGCAGATGAAGCCCCACGGCCCCTGAGTGTTTGGGTCCCGTCTGCATGCATCGTTCTGGGCCTGTTAGTTCAGTTTTATCTCCCATTCCCGGGATCCCAGCAGGCATCACAAGTGAGTGGGCAGATGGGGAGAGAACACAAGCCTTCCCCTCCAGCTTGCGGGCCAAGACAAGGCACTCAGGTAGTTCTATACGCCAGCAGGGACCAGAATCTCAGCGTCAGGACTGGACTCTTGGTCCACCAAGTGGAGGAGGTGGGGAAGCTACAGTCTGCTCACTCGGTCCAACAGAGATCAATGACGCTGTGCCCGAGCTGTGTCTTGTGCTGGAGGCTGCGAACACAGACCGAAAACCCAGGCCTTGGTCTGTGAGCCGCAGTGTGTGTGTGCGGGGGTCTCAGCGGAGGAGCGGGAGTCAGCGCACGGCGGGGAGGGGTGCGAGACGCCACGGCCAGCCCCGATGCTGGCGTCTGGCGGAGCGGGGTGACGACTGTGCGGGTGGAGGCTGGGCAGCGGCTGGGGCCCCGTTCGGAAGGACGGGCCATGTGGCCGACGTGGTCTTGAATGGAAGCATGAAGGACTTTGGCTGGATCTTTACGACAACCTCCTGAGAGGCAGGGCAGGTAAAGATGGGGCTGGACGGCTGGAGCTCTCCGCTGGGGGTCTGGAGAGCTGGCGTGTCCTACTTCAGGGAGGGAGTCCGAGTTACCCGGATTCCCCACCCGTGGGCCATGCCTGTGACTCCTGCCACGCCCATGGATATTACTACTACCACTACTGAGTTATGTGTGTTTAAATCAAGTCCTTTTTTTGAACTCAAATGCATTTACGTTAAAAAGAACTTTACATGACAGTAAATGCATTAAATGTGCTGTAAGTAGAAGTTAACAGAGAAGATAAATAAAACAACAAAGCAAAGCAACGGAATGCACTGCTGTCGATGTTAACTCGAGTTGAAACTCCGAGCCCCAGGCCTGCTCTGCTATTAAGGGATCAGCAAGAGCCGGTAAAAGGCACACTAGCCCTAGATCGAGCCTCTCTCTTCGACAAAATAGGGGGACTGGATGAGAACTGGGAAAGGCATGACCTTTGACCCCACCAGGGAGGAGTGTTACCGGGCGCCAGGCATGGCCTCACACCATCTCTCCTGGCCACCCTGGAAGCACCGGACAGAGTACATACACCGCTCACAGCGGCCTCCTCGGAGGGGCGCACAGGAAGAGCAGAGGTGTCCACGCTTCCTCAGGGCAGAGGGGCCGAAGCGGGTCAGCCGCCACTCCTTCCCGGACGGAGGAGATGGAGGTGTACGTGTGGGCTCCAGGGCCACGGGCTCTCACGAGCCGGGGAGTCCTGCCCCTGCTTCCTTAAGCTACTGTGTCGTAGTCTATCTGGGGTAATCTTTTTAGCTGACTTTGCACAACAGTACAACTCCTGTTCAAGAGCAGCGAAAAGGAGCAGAAAATGGAATTTGAAATGTAGAAATAAAATAATTGTGGCCCATGAGCTATAATTTGATTTCATGCTTTACAGGGAAATGAAAGAAGCCTTCCTTAAAATGTACGGTTTCTGCTCTCTCCCCCATCCCCCTCCCCCCTTTAACCATTTTAGGATTTCCTCTAGCTCCGAAGAGAAAATAGGATTGTGGAAAACGTTCAGCTCTCAAGTGTCACTGCCACTCAGGGGCCAGCTCGGTTTAATGTGAACTTCCCATTCTGGGTAAGAGGAAATTCTTCAATTAATAAACCGGGTGTGCGGAGGCCAGTCTTTAAGGTTTAATCAATTTCATCTGTACTTAGGATAAAAAGACTGACTATTCTACTTTTTTTTTTTTTCGTTTTCCTTCTTTAAAAAAATAATAAAATGAATGTTTTATTTTAAATTCTTTGAGGCTCGTATCTCCTGTCTCAGGAAATATTGTCTATTTCATGCAGTGAGTATGAAAACTCCCCCCCCCCTTTTTTACCTTTGCTAAGAATCTTTTTTCAAAAATAACTAAATTATTCTCTGTCCTCATATACTATAACAGCTTGGGAGATGATACGAATTATACAGGGTTTTGGCAGACACCTTGTAGGGGGCTGGGGAGAGAGACAGATCACCAAATATGGATGCAGGAGCTCCTTCTGGACAAACACTGAGAGGAGGGTGCGGGAACGTGCGTCCGCAGCCCCTTCACCACCAGGGACGTCTGGGGCCCTGACAACCTCACCCTGGAGGCCTACCCTGTGGTCATCTGCGGGCACGAGGACCTCAGAACAGAACCAGGGCGTCTCCCCAGCAGGACCGAGTAAACATTCGGACTTGCCGACCAACCAGGACCGACAGGACTTCCCGGGACAGAGAACTCCTGAATCTCTGTCACGTGGTCCCTGGACACGCGGTGTCCGGTCAGATTCGGGGACAGAGGCCGTGGTCAGGCCCCACGGTGGCGAGTCTGCGCCTCGGCTCCATGGAGCAGCTAAGCACTCTGGGCCATTTCTTCATCTACAGAATGGCGATAAAGCCACTACGAACCTTTTCCAAGGCTGTGTGAGGCCCACGACACAGCCTTGGGACCCACAGGGCAGGAGGTCCCGTCCGACCCAGGTCCTCCCCATGCTTTCACAAGGGGCCTGGGTGAAAATGCTACTTTTAAGTCAGTGTTTTTCACTAAAACGCTGCAAGCCCAGGGCCCTGTCAGTGTGAGCTCCATTGTGAGAATGAGCACGAAAGCCTCACCGCTCTGAACAGCGGCTGCAATGATCAAGGGTCTCAACGTGGCTGGTCAAGGTGCAGCCAACAGCCCATCTCTGCAAGAGCCACCTGGGGCTCAGAACAGCACCTAACAGTACTCAGTACACAGTCAGCACTCACTAAGTGAGAGGGGAGGGAGAGGGGAGCGGAGAGGGAGAGGGGACGGGGAAAGGGAGGCATCCAGGAGGCACAACTGCCGCAGCAGCTGGACCAAGGTAGTGGAGCCGGGAGCAGAGCCAGGCTCCGCCTGACCTGAGGCCCCTTGTCCTTCCACCAGGCCTCCTCCCTGAAGTGGCACCAAAGAGGATTTCTCCTGAAGGCAGCAGCCCGTGATCCCAAGGAAGAACCGTGCCCTGGGTTCAGGGCCCACATGCCTTCGCTCCCCGTGCAGAGGTGTGAGGGGAAACGCCTGCAGACACAGGCCACGTGAGAACAGGGACGGGATGTGGGGGGGACACGCTGCCTCCCACCTCAGCGCCCCCTCCCTGCCTGTCCGGGGAGAGCGGGTCTCTGAGCCTCACCCTCACCCGTCTGCAAACAAGATCCCCTGTCACCTACAGGGCAGCGTGGAGCTCCCAGATCCCACGTGCAAACCTCACGGCCCAGGACCTGGCCCAGCAGGTGCTCATCCACGGTCGTGACTGAACCTGTCCTGAGGCGGGGGTGGTGGGCAGACGTGAACACCTGCAGGACCTGGTGGGTCCTCAACTGAGCGGCACGCCTGGCGCGAGACGAGGCACAAGTCTAGACGCCGCAGCCGTTCCTGGGCCCTGGCTGGAGGGGACAGTCCCCCCTCAGCTCCAGCCCACATAGCCAGAAAGGAATGTGGGCCTGGAGTTGTCAGATCTTCTGGTTTTTCAAGAGAAGCCAAAAATCTGTACCACTGTATGAAATTTGCCAATTTTTAAATGTTGACAACCAATTCAAAACAAAATGTTTAAACTGTACGGCCCAAACAAAACATGTCCATTGGCCAAAACCGGCCTGCAGCTCCCAGTGTGAGGTCTCTGGAGGGAGTTTTCTCGAGAAAGAGAGGTTGGAGGAACCAGAACAAACAACCACCTCTTTGGCCTCGTGAATCAGGAAAGCACTTAGGGACCCATCTGTTGAGCTCCGGCCCCTCCTGCCCCCATGACCCACACTGGGCCTCAGTGAGGACAAGAAAGTTCATCCTGGAGGGAAAGGGTGGCAGGCTCTCCGCTGTCACCAGGTCCCACTGGGCTACAGCAGGGGACACGAAGCCACGGGTCTGTGGTCAGACGAACCTCAGCTTGGACCCGGTCCCTGTAGGCCACAAGGGGCAAGCCGCCCCTCCCCGGCGCCTCGTGTAGGGCTCCCCAGGCCCCCATGCTCTGAACCGAGGCTGTAGCTGTCACAGCCTGTCTACCAGGATGGGAGGGGCTGACACACGGCTGCTCTCTGGTGGTCTTCTCACTACAGCTTCAAGCACCGGTTCTCACACCGAGTGTCAAAACGCTCCCACTAGGTAGAAAGTCTGAGATGACCTAAGACGATGATTTTCCTGGAAGGGTGAAGCAGGAAAGCCTCAGTGGCACCAGGCCGGAATGTCCTCTAGGACAGACGCTCTCCTCATCTCGGCCCTGGGACGAGCCCTTTCCACGAGCGCCGCGCGTTGTCTTCACAGCTAACGTCTAGCGGCAGCAGGTACCACTATCAACACCACGTTCTGCAGATGGACACGTGGAGGCCCAGAGAAGCTACATCACACCCAAGGTAAAGAGCCAGTCGGTGGCAGGCGCTCAGCCCAGAGACCTGGATCCACAAGCACCACGTTACCCTGCGTGGGGAAGAGCTCAGAGCTCCCCCGAGGAGCAGAGAGAAGGGCAGCCCCCCGCCACGTGCCCCGCAGCTCCCGGTCAGCCCTGCTGTCTCCCCCTGGGACCTGGGCACAAGCCCACGCACCGAAGCGCTCCTGCCATCTCGTCCCTTCTCCTGGCACCTCCGACTTTGAACTGCAGCTCAGATGTCACCTCCCAGGGATCTTCCCGACTCTCCGTGGTCTGGATGAGGCGGCCCTCCTTTGGGGTGCCGGGGTCCCCACGCTGCCCAGGACAGCCCTGTTCTGTGACTCGTCCATGCCCCTGCAGCCTACCCCCAGGGACAGAGGCCCCAACGGGCAGCAGCACAGAGCCGGTGGTCAGCGAGTGCCCCTACAGGGAAAGAACAGAGCTGGGACGCAGTTAAAGCACTGAGCAGGGCCCTCCACCAGCCATGCACGGATTCCTCTCTGTTCTGTAGTGGTGACGTCCTCCTACACTGCAAAGAGGCACGTGTGCTTGTCCAGAAGCAGAGACAGAAGGAAGAAGGGAGCACGGACAGGACCGCACGCTGTGAATACCAGGGGGCTGGGACCTGCAGACACAGTGTCCAGGGGCCTCCAAGGGCTGCATTCCCCTGGGAGAAGACCCCCAGCGATGGGGAGGAGGGGCCCTCACAAGTCCCCCTGAGAGACGAAGAAGCTGAGACTCAGGGTGGGGACGCAGATCCTGACCTCTCTGAACCCCGCTCCCAACCACCACCACCGTAGAGGTGGGTCCACCACTCACGAGGCACCAAGACAGGAAAACCACACTCTGCTTGTTCTGAGGGACGATGGCTGCCGTGACCTTGGACACAGACAGGCTCTTCTAGAGACAGGGCCCCAGGCCACGGCGAGCCCCTCGTCTGAGGCAGAGAAACCACGGCAGGCGTCCCTGCCTGGCCCAGGCCAAAGGGGCTGGAAAGCCCGTCGGGCTCCTCCGACTGAGACGGTCTGAGAGCTCAGGGTCGCAGAGCCTGAGAGCGTGGCCTCAGGAAACTGTTTACTGGAGAAACAGGGGAAAAAAAAGAAGAAAAGAGGGGGGAAATCTACCATAAAAAGTAAGTAAAATCAGCAGAATTCCTTCATGAAAAGGGTGGAATTAGCATATGGCCTCAGCTGCCAAGTGAGGCCACTGAAGCAAGCAACGAAAATGAGTTCAAGACACAATTAGACGTTTTTCTGGATGGAGACAGAGGGCACTGAGCAGGCAGCCGCGTTTCAGAGGGAGCGGCAGGGCACGTTCAGGGCAGGGCCACCGTGCGAGCGCCCTGAGCACTGGCTGGGGGGTGGGGGGCATCACCTGGGACCTCTCCCCCCGCGTTACACTGCCACGATGCCTCCTGCAGAACCTGCAGCCGCCCGGAGCCCGAAATAACAGTCTGGTTCCATCCCCCTCGGCCTCTGCTGCTGCGCCCGGGGCCGAGTGCCGCCTTCAGGGACTAGCGTGGCTGAGTCCCTGCCCTCAAGGAGCTCACGGTCTGGTGGGGGAGACGCACACAAACCCACAAGGTCAACACAGTGAAGTACATCAAAGTAAGACGTGAAGTTCCTGCTGAGCAAGCACAGAAGAGGGGAATTTAGCAACCGGAGGGAGGGAGGAGGCCGGAAAGCAGAGGGAAGGGCCTTTCAGGGCCGAGCACACAGCAGGAGGCCACGGAGGCCCAGCCACCAGCACCTCAGAGGATGCCGACCACTCGGTTCCCCTGGACCCTCGGGGACGGGGCCAGATCTCCTCGGAATGACCAGAGGTGCCAACCGCTGGCTCAGGGACCAGATATGACTCAATGGCCACAACTCGGGACAGCTGTTCCCAATCTTCCCAAGAGTGCGGCACACGCGGCCACCCAAGGCACGGGAGACGCTGGGTCCTCGTGGGCGACACAGTCTGTTAGGCCCTCTCTAGCCCAGTGGGTTCCAGTGTCCTCCTTCGGGCGGCTCCCTGACGATGGTCTAGCTTCGTCAGGTTCCCTGGGCCCCGTCTCCTTCAAGGTGGAGTGAATGGTTACCCTGAAAGGACCTCGAACCTCTCCTCTGTGCTCACGGCAGGCTCGCTGGGGCACGGCATCTCCACGGCCCCTGGGCCCCCGGCCTGACCCTGAGTGGGGTCCCACCTCCTTCACACCCACGAGTCAGAACCAGCTCTGCCGGCCTCTTGCGTCCACACAGCGGGCCTCTCAGATTGAAGCTGGGAGTGATGGGGATACTGAGAAGAAAACAAGGCCTGGCCCCTGCACCCAGCACCCTACATACAGAACAGGGGAAGGAGTGACAAGTGCTTGGCACTCGTCCTTTCAAAGCCCCATCAGGCTGTCTGCCGGCCGCCAACCAGCTTCCATGGCGGCAGGGGTAGGGGAGGGGGCATGGGGTCTTCAGCAGGGCAGGGCAGGCACTGACTCCACGTGCCCCGTTCTCCCCCCAGGCAGACAGCAATGGCCTTAAGCTCCCACTTATGACGAGCACTGTGTGCCCAGCACCGCATGCAGACGCTCACAGCTCCGCTCCACCATCCCCACGACAGCCCAGCCGTGACTCCATCTTCCAAAGGCAGCAGCTCAGTCAGGGACGTCCGTCCACAGGCCCAAACACACAGTGAGCAGGCGGCAGGGCCCAGCTCCTCCACCACCCACCAGAGCGCTCTCGTAGCCACGTGACCTCAGCTTCCGGGGCCTTGCCCCCGTTCCTGCCCCCGCCCCAGGAGGAGGCCCTTGAGAAGAGACGCCAAACCAAAGAAGAAACCACACCTATAGAACTCAGGAAAGCACTGAACTTACGATTCCAGCTCTATTATAAAGGATACAAATCAGGACCAGCCAAAAGAAGAGACACACAGGGCACGACCTGGGCGGGCACAAACACAGGCCTCTATTGCGGAATCGGGGCTCATCACCCTCCTGGCACATCCATCTCTTCGCCAACCACGAAGTCCCACTGAGCCCCTGGGTCCAGAGTTTTTATTGTGGTTTCATTACTTAGGCACGAATGACTGAATCACTGGTCGTGAGACTGAACTCGACTGACCCGCTCTGCCCTCCTCAGAGGTCAAGAGGTCAGGCTGGTGTCTCTGGCCCAAAGCCCCAGCCCACTAGTCACATGGCTGGTCTCTAGTCTTCCTCTAGCATAAACTCAGGTGTGGTCCAGGGGACCACCAGGAACAGTAAGGACACTCTGGTCACTAGGGAAATTCCAAGGTTTCAGAAGCTCTGTCCCAAGATCCCAGGACAAAAGCCAGATTCCTTATTATATTAATAGAGCAGTAAGGCTAAAACACGCTCACACACCACTGCCCTCCATCCGTCCCCCACTCGCTGCTGATGAATGCGCTGCGTTGTGACAGCTGCTCTGAGCGACAGTCTGAAAGGCAGCAGAAGCCCCCGGAGTGCTGCTAGAGCGGAAGACACCGTCCACGGCACGTCGGTTCCTCGAGGAGGGAGGGATGGGCACTGCGGTGGGACAAGCCGGGGGCGCCGCGGGGCCAGTAAACACGCTGTCAAAGAGCGCTTAATGACACAGGGCAGGCTCATGGCTCAGCGCCTAAAACGTTACATGCAGTGGGATCCCTCCTAGGAAAGGGGTTATGTCAGAATACTAAGAGGAGTTATCCTGAGTAACTAGATTCTTATTTCTCCCTCATACTTTCCTCTATTTTCCACATTCTCAATAGGCATAAATTATACATTCAGGGGAAAAAGGGCTTTTAAAAAATAGCACGTGAAGAATAACATTACATACACTAACTCCCATGAAGCAGTAATAAGCTACTTAATCTGAAAGCACATGGCAGTGACTGTATTTTCACTATTTAGAATTTCTTTTTGGTTCTTTTTCATCATGTCCTAAGCTCACTATGTGTCCCATTTCTTCATTTACATTTCAAACATTCTTATTTTAAAGCCCCTTGCAGATTTGTTTCATGGTTTCTGGTTCCTAGGATGGGGATGTCCGCACTTGTGCCTATGGGATTTCTTCTGCACGGTGGTAACTTTCCTCATACGCCCTGTGACTGGTCCTCAGCCAGGGCTGTTTTCCGTGGGAGGTCCCAGTGTGTGACTGGCGTGTGCCCGGGGGCTGGCCGGACTGTGGGGCCAGGGCCACGTGCGACACCAGCGCTTCCGTAGCACAGATGACGTGGACGCGGGTGCACTTGGTCTCAGGGAGGACGTCCTGTCTTCTCCTGGGGCAGCCATTTAACCTCGACCTTCTGGAGGAGACCTTTCCTAGTTCCTTGTCTCCGTTTATGAGGGATCCTCTACATCTCCAGTGTGGACACCCCTGAGAACCAGCTGGCGTCCAGGCCTGTTTGCTGCTGTGCCTCTGACGCCTTTCCACGTCCAGCCCTTGAAGATGCTCCTTCCTGGCTTCTGCACCTCAACCTCCTCGTGTTTCCTCACTTCACCCAGCCTGTCAACGTCTGTGCGACCCAAGGCTCCCAGGGGCCACGCAGCCCCCACTGTGTCACCCACACGTCTGAAGCGACGGTGCAATTATAAAGGGTCAAGGGGGCACACAGCGAGGGACACTCGACCTCACGCCCCCCTCACCACCTGACAACAATGATGGAAACTAAATGTACTGGAGGTAACTAGACATCATTTTAGTGAACAGAGAACTACTATAACCAGAGTTGTGTTGTAGACTCTGAGTCACAAAGACCTGGATTTGAACCCTGGTTCTGCCAGCTCTGCAATCTGGGGCCTCTCACCCCCAGCCCTCCACTCACAGGGACATGGTGAGAACTGGCCTAAAGCCCAGTCTGCTGGGGCCCGTCCCTGGGGAGCTGATCTTTGCTGCACCTGGTGACACAGCTCATACTGAAGAACAGGCTAGGAGAGCTGTGTACCAGCTCCAGGCAGAGCCTCAGGACAGCGATTGTGAAGCAGGGACCAGGGGGGGACTGGGAATGGCCGGGGAGCTTCTAGCACCTGGAAGGATCCTTAGACTGCGGCTAGCAACAGCCCCAGCTGCACATCCCCACGGGGACTCTGGGAAACCTGGCCACTGGCGTCCCTGCCTGAGGGCTGACTGTGTGCACCCCCTTCCCGAACGGCCCCAGCCCCCTGCAACAGCTCCAGGAACCACACAGAGAGCTCCGCGAGTGGGAGCAACGACTACTGCGCCTGGACCACCTCTAGAGAGGGGACGTGTCTGATCATTCACCTCCGAAGCTGCTCCCTGAAAGGAGCTCGGGCACCTTCGGACGACAGCCCAGGCCACGGAGCCAGAGTCAGCCCTGCCGCTTCCAGGCCCACTGCCGCAGTGACGTCACCCTTTGTCCTCGGCTTCCTCATCCACAACACGGGGTGGGTGGAGGGAAAGAAGTTACTACAACACCGCGCCTGGCACACAGTAGGTGCCGTGGAAGGCTCGGCTACTGTCCGTGCCAGGGGTTGTCTCTGTGCTCCCGAGTGCTACGGGCAGCAAAGCTGCGTTCCCGGGACATGCGCCAGGGTGATGGCGGCAGCTGCGGCCGAAGGCCCAGCCAGCAGGGATGTACCGGACGAGCACCCGCTCAGGACTCACCGGGCAGTGCACTTGGCTCCAGCTCCACCATGGGCCCAGCACTAGTCTGAGGGGACACCGCAGTTCCACAAGGCAAGCAAGGCCCTGCCCTCACAGAGTGAACGTTCCAGCACCAGCCACTGACACGCTCACGCAGAGACGACAGTCGGGAAGTACGACGGGACTGGGGCCCGGGGTGGAGGGTGCAGCAGGCAACACTCTGAGAGGGGAGGTGGGAGACTCCCTGGGAGACAGAGGGGGACGGGTTTCTGCAGCGGGAGCAGTGGGCAGAGGCCCTGGTGAGGGTGCGTCTGTGCCGCGGACCCCACCCGCCAAGGCAGGGCCTGGACTTCCTCGCACTGGTAACTGAGGGCCAGCGGCCGAATGTTAGGTGGGGAGTCCACGGCGGTGCCCGGGGACGGTGATTACTCAAGGCAGTGGCCAGGGAGGCCGGCTGTGGGAGGCCGGGCCGGGGGAGGGCGTGCGAATACAGACCCTCTACCCTGTCAGCGGCCTCCCTCCTCCCGCTGCCTGCTCCCACCGTCTGTGAGCTTCTCGGCAGAGGCCCGGGGCCCCCCTGGCTGCGGAGGCTCCCGGAACCCCGTGACTGCAGCTGAGGCCGGCGACAGGAAGGGGAGGGAGTCCCGTCCTCCTTAGGAGGAAGGCCGCAGAGAAGGTCCAAAACCAAGAAAAACTAAAAGTACGTAACGAAGTTACAGAAGAAATCATCAGCTAGAGAGCCAGGACGGCTGTGGCTGGAGAGAGGCAGGCTCTGCCCTTGCACCCGCCTCTGCTCCCCACCTCCCGCAGGCCGGGCCCCGCACAGCCCCCGGGCAGCCAACGCCCAGCCCAGAACCGCCCTTCTCAACCCAAGCCCAAGCCTCCGGAAGCACAGGCAAAGGAGGACCGAAGGCACAGAACGAGGCGCGGTGAGGACAGGGGCGCCACACTCAGCCCAGGAGGCCACCCATCTGTTGGCTAAAAGCAACTAAACCAGAAACTGTTTTAAGCTACAGCTGGTGTCTGGGCCACTTTATCAAGCACTTGAGACACAGAGCTGATTATTTTTCTGGCAACAGCGAAAACAGAAAGGCTGAAAGCACAGAGTCTGTCACCAGCTGTTTCCGGAGCGGTTCTTACAGTCACGTCTGGGTTGGGGCCAGAGACGGCAGAGAGGTCCACTCGGGAGGCCGGCTGCGGTTGGTCCTGTTCTCATTCCCCGCTTGTGTTTCGCTGCCTTGAGTCACGCACAGTAAAACCCCTCGCACAGCACCTTTCGGTGCTTTAGATGCTCTTTGCAAAGAGCCCCTTAAACAGGGACTTGGGTTACAAGAAACGTGCGTGCGCTGTGGTCTTGACTCACGGTCGCTGCCCCTTACTGGGATCTGGGTTCCCACACCAGCTCTCTCCTCACCGGCCTGCCGCGTGGCTGCGGCCAAGCTCTTCAGCCCATCCCGAGCCCCAGTTCCTCACCTGTGACACCCGAGGGGCTGTGGAGCTTTCCAAGCGTCGAGCACAGAGCCCGGCACGTAGAAGGTGCCCAACAAACGGGACATGATTAAGATCTGACTGGTTCTCCTGGCTCACACCACCCTTGCCCTAACATCATCAACACCCATGGATGTGGGGTCATGGGTGATTTTTGTTTTCTTCTTCCCGTGCTGTTTTCCAAAATCGGGACAAGAAAATTCACTTCGCAATAACTATAAATACTTTATAACAAAAATCATTACCTACTAAAATGTTAGGGGGAAAATGCTTGGGCTATTCTTATATGATAAGAGTCCATCCCAGGACCAGAGGTCTCCCTCTGCTACGTCAGGGATCTGAAAACAGTTTTCAGGACCACTGCCAAAGCCAGCCGGACAAAGGCTGCCCCCACCCGCCTCTCCTGTCAAAGGATTCCAACCTCAGTCCCCATTCCTATGGTCCCCATTGCCCTAAACCAGGACCACACGGGGCCCCGTTCTGAGAGTGGCCCGGCGAGAAACCGGCCAGTGACCTGTGGCTTCTGCCAGCTGGGCTAATAGGGCTCCTGGGGGTCTTGTGAGTGATTCACTGGGAGACGGGGCGAGTGAGTTGAGTGCTGAGGAGTGAGAGGGTATGAGATACAGCCCGTGTAGAGGCAGCTGCCAGAGGCCGGTGCAGGCCTGAGGGGGCTGGTCGAGGGGTGGAAGCGGGGGCGGGCAGGAAGAAGGCAGGTACAGACCACCAGCTGCTCCAGCGTGGGCTCAGCACGTCCAGCCCGAGCACAGCCGTGTGGAGCTGGTTTCCAGCCCCAGGTCTGCAGACCTGAGGGTGGACACAACGCGCCCCAGTGCAAGTGGGGCCTGGTGACTGGCCAACCTTTGATGTCCCTCCAGGCCACAACTGGCCAGGTCCTCAGATTGGTTTATTTTTCCTGCATAACTTTTGCAATGCTTCAACTAAACAGAAACTTTTTATCAACCATTCCCAGAGCAAGAAAAATAGCCGAATGCTTGGTTTGTAACGGAAGCTGGTAGCTGTGCTGGGCTGGGGGACACACGAGAACAGCTCCCACTTTGAGGGATTCGGAATCCACGAGGGAACTGCACCTGCTGCCGATACGGGGACCCTGTGCCCCGTCCACCAACTGCTCACAGAGCCGCTCTCCTCCGAGGCCCTCGTCCCCCGGCTCCGTCTCTCTGTTTACTTGGCAGGAACCCCAGGCCAAGCGCCAGGCACAGGCTGGGCCCAGATCCAGCCGCTCAGTCTCTGCTGCGTCTTCTGCCGGGGGCACTGACTCGGCAGCAGAAAGCTGAGCCCAGAGCCACAGGCAGGTCCGCAGCCTTGCAGGAGGCAGCCGGCCTGAGAAACAAGCGGGCACGAGGGACCTGGCCCGAGAGATGGGGGGCCCTGGATCCAGGGGTGCCTAAACGCAGCCCACAAACCATGCTGGTTGTAAGAAGCAGTTTGGGATGAATTTCTGTCCTTTACTAATGAAGATTACGTACTAACGTGCTTTAACAATTCTTCTCAACTCAAGTGTCCTGATTTTAGTGCCTTCGTGGCATTTTCCAAGCAACTAAACTGACTGCTTACACACATGATCTCACTTGAACCACCGACGCTGTGCAGTGCGCATCATGGCTACCCTTACTTCACAGACAAGGCCGAGGAATTATTCACTTCCGCCGTCGCTGTCGCAATCATCATCGCTTCACCCAAAGTCACACAGATATTAGGCTGTGCAGCCGGGATCCAGATTCACATCCTCTGAATCCAAAACCTACACTCCTCCCCCCTAGGAAGGCCCCGCTGCCTCGGCGTGCACAGTCCTGTCCTAAATGCAGGCAGAGACACGAAGGCCGTGGGCCTCACCCCTCTCATCAAGGGCTTGCAGTCACCTGGAAACTGGACATAAGACCACGAGCCCACTAAGGATGCAGAACGCCAGAACACAGCTAAGAGTCCAAGCGTGAGGTCCAGGCACCATCCACAGGGCAGGGAGCTGAGATGGCGCAGAGGCCACACGTCAGAGTTGCAGGCTGGTGCAGAGTCTCCCCATCGCCGTGACCTCAGAGACCCAGGGCTGCACCTTCAGATTCAGTCCTCCACCAGCCGCCGGGACTCCCCCACTCCCCCTTCAACCAAGGTTTCCTCAGCTGTGTGACTGTGCTGTCGCAGCCCACCCCCAAGACTGTGGAAGTGCTCCCTCTTACCCACACTCCTTCTTCAAAAGCACCTTAATTACAGCTCTCAGGTGACACAGAGCACGGCAATTTCCAGTTTCCCTCCTGGAAACAAAGAGACCTCAGGAATTCTACAATCCTGCATCACTTAGTTAATACTCTGGTGTCAACTGATGGCCTCTGGGTCTGTACTAGGTCACTTTCCATTGAATAACTATCTTCTGCAAATAGTCACTGAAGGAACTGTGCCTCGCTGACTGAGGCAAAATTTTTAGTTCAGCTTTAGTTCAGTTCAATTTTAGTCTTATTTTATGTAACTGAGGAAAGTGAAACTTTAAAAGTCTCATATCATATTTCGAACCGACTTGCATTGTATTAGTGACGTGTCACTGAATGATTTTCCTTAGTTCAACACTTTTTCTTTTGAAATCATAATATAATATTAAAGACGCTCCAGAAAAGAAAAGTCAGCAAGGACTCCAAAAGGACCTGAAGGCAAGTCCCGCCACACAGCGGCTCCTCCAATGTTGCTCACTCCCGTGCCGCCGTCACAAAGGCTGCTGCACCCACCACACGTCCTGGCCGCACTGTCATCTCTTGAGGCCTCTGCCCAAGGAGCTCATTTCTAGCGAGAGGACAAAGGCAACACACCCCAGAGACGTGCTTCCACAGAACCTTCCCCAAGCTGCCACCCACTTTCCAGGGAAATAGAGGTGAAATGACAGTTGAGTCCTACATTGCAAGAAGGCGGGAGGGAGCTGGAGGAAGGAAAATGGAGGGAGGAGGTGGGGGGAGGGATGGGAGGAGGGGCCACCCTCCTGTAGGTACTGTTTTCTAAGGCTCTTACTCAGGTTGAACAAGTTGGAGGTTTTAAAACGAAGCAAGAAACTCTGAATTATAGAAATAAATGTACTCTACTCTCATGCTATGTTCAAAGATGCCATTTTCTCTGAACATTTTCTTTCGCAGAGGAGGGCCCTCTGCGATGTGGGAAGAGCCCAGGCTGCTGGTGCAGGCTCCTGGCTGCCCGCCCTCCACCCTCCCTCCAACCCCAGCTGCCTCCTGTGGGTGGGCTTCCGGGGAGGCAGGAAAAGCCTTCTCTAGAGCTGACTCCCCTCTGTCCGCTGAACAGGCACCGGGGTGTGGCAGGCAATGCTGCGCGCCCAGTCCCCGCTCTGCTCCTGGTGCCTCGGCTCCTGGCCTGTCACCCAGAGATCACCCCTTCCTCTGATGCCTGACAAAGGCAAGGATAATTTTTCAAGGTTGGTGGCTGGTCAAATGAGTCCAAGCAAGCCGACTGCATGGGGAACGTCCGCCTCCCTGGAGCCCGAGGGGACCGCTGACACAGGTTTACAGATACCACCTGGGGACCAGACGGAAAAGAAGACTCTGCCTCGGCTCTCCAGGCAGCACCTTCCAGAGAGCTGCTCCAGAACGCATCCCACGACCCAGCTGCACATCCTGAGAGGAACACAGGACATGACACCAAGCACCAGAGTGCCCTGTGCTCTGCATGTGCCCCTACGTCTCCAGCAGGGTTCTGAACACCAACATGCTTGGCACCGTAAGACACGTGGAATCACTATGTTAACTTGAAAACGAGGACAAAGGTATGGTCCAAGTGGGTGGGTGCCCTTGGCACCCCGCACCCAGAGTGTCCCAAGGTCAGTACATTCACAAGCAGAACGGTTTTTAAGAGGCGTGTGACTGTCATGCAGCTCATCTCCCAACTCCAGGAAGGCCCTGCCTACAGACGGTCATCCCAGTTGCACAAATTAAACCAGGTCTGTGGGATGAGACTCAGAGTAAATTAGGTCCCAGAATAAGCCTCTGGAAAAGCAAGAGTTTCATAAAAATGGCAACATATGCTCCGCCTTCTCTGGCATTAGTGAACGTGGGAGAGGCTGAAGGCCACTTAATGGTCTAATAAAATGTTTACAGGCGAAGGTTCTTACAGACAAAGACTGCCTGAGACCAGCACGCCCTGTGCTGGGGTCTGGCGACCCTTTCGTCAGGGAGATTTCACTGCAATGGCAGGAACGCACCCCACCCGCAACCCGTCGGCAGGGGTCCCGCCTCTGCTCTCCCCTCTCTGGGCCCGCAGCCCTGAGGAGGGGGCTTTGCGTCTGTCCCCGCGGCCGGGAGCTCCCACGGGGCAGGGGTCTCTCCTGGCCCATAGGAGGGAGGGCCCACATGCTGGGTGCAGACAAGTGCACGGACCAGTGACCAGGTCAGCAAATGAACAGACAGGGACAAACGCTGAACTGGAACCGCTAAAGAGTCCTGTGAACAAGGTCAACAAAGGTCAGGTGGACGCCAGCTCATGGTAGATACAAATACTACTAACTTAGGTGGATCGAAGGCCTCAATATAAGAGCTAAAGCCATAAAGCTTTTAGAAGGAAACAGAGCAGGATGCCTTCATGACTTGGAACAGGCAAAGATCTCTTAAGCAGGGCACAGAAAGTGAAAACCATTAGAGAAAAAAAATGAACAATGAGGCTTCATCAAAATTTAAAACGTCTGCTGGACTTCCCTGGCACTCCAGTGGTTAACACTCTGAGCTTCCACTGTGGGGGGGGGGTGGCGGGGC
Source organism: Globicephala melas (assembly GCF_963455315.2). Classification (NCBI taxonomy): domain Eukaryota; kingdom Metazoa; phylum Chordata; class Mammalia; order Artiodactyla; family Delphinidae; genus Globicephala; species Globicephala melas. Next base: position 1,466,299 of record NC_083324.2, on the reverse strand, counting down.
ACAGGTTTGATCCCTGGGCGGGGAACTAAGATCCTGCTTGCTGCACAGCACAGCCAAAATACAAAACAAAACAAAACAAAAAGCTAAAACGTCTGCTTATCAAAAGACATCAAGAAAACAAACAGGCAAAGCCACAGATTGGGACAGAATATTTACAAAACATATATGTGACAAAGAACTGGTAAACAGATTCATAGAGAACTTCTATAATTTTTTAAAAACTCTAAACCCAATTAAAAATGGGCAAAAGAGGGACTTCCCTGGTGGCCCCGTGGCTAAGACTCCATGTTCCCAAGGCAGGGGCCCTGGGTTCAATCCCTGGTTGGGGAACTAGTCCCACATGCCGCAACTAAAGATCCTGCATGCGGCAACGAAGATCCCGCGTGCCGCAACTAAGACCCGGTGTGGCCAAATAAACATATATATATTTTTAAATGGGCAAAAGACTTGAAAGATGCTACATAGAAAAAGATATACAGAGAGCAATAAACGTATTAAAGAGTAGTCAACATTATTACAGGCATACCTCAGAGATACTGCAGGTTTGGTTCCAGAACACTTCAATAAAGCAAATATCACAATAAAGTGAATCACATGAATTCTTTGGTTTCCCAGTGTGTAAAAGGTTATGTTTACACTATACGGTAGTCTATTATGTGTGCAGTCGCGTTATGTCTAAAAAGACAATGTACGACCTTAATTTAAAAATATGCTAAAAAACCCTGACCGTCACCTGAGCGTCAGCCAGTTGTAGCCCTTCTGCTGGCGCAGGGTCTCGCCTCCGGTGCTGCCGGCCGCTGACTGATCAGGATGGAGGCTGCTGAGGCTGGGATGGCTGCGGCCATTTCTGAGAACAAAGCCAGCATGAAGTTCGCTGCACTGATGGCCTCTTCCTTCATGAATGATTTCCCTGGAGCAGCAGTGCTGCTTGGCAGTATTTTACCCACAGAACTTCCTTCAAAACTGGAGTCAATCCTCTCAAGCCCGCAGCTCCTTTATCAACGAAGTTTGTGTCACATCCTAAGGCCTTTGCTGTCGTTTCAACTATCTTCACAGCCTCTTCACCAGGAGTAGATTCCGTGTTAAGAAACCACTCTCTTTGCTCATCCATAAGAAGCGGCCCCTCATCCGTTCCCAAGTTTCATCGCAAGATGGCAGCAATTCAGTCCCACCTTCAGGCTCCACTTCTAGTTCTGGTTCCCCTGCCGTTCCCACCACGTCTGCAGTCCTTCCTCCATGAAGTCTCGAACCCCTCAAAGTCATCCAGGAGGGCTGGAATCAGCTTCTTCCAAACTCCTCTTCATTTGGATATTCTGACCTCTTCCCATGAATCACAAGTGTTCTCTTTTTTTTTTTCTCTTAATTTTTATTGGCCACGCCATGCGCGTGAGGCACGTGGGATCTTAGTTCCCCGACCAGGGATGGAACCGCGCCCCCTGCACTGGAAGCACGCAGTCCTAACCACCGGACCGCCAGGGAAGTCCCGCAAATGTTCTTAATGGCATCTAGAATGGTGAATCCTTTCCAGAAGGTTTTCAATTTACTTTGCCCAAATCCATCAGAGGAAGCACTGTCTATGGCAGCTACAACCTAACAAAGTGTATTTCTTAAATAATAAGACTTGAAAATCCAAATTACTTCTTGATCTATGGGCTGCAGAAAGGATGTTGTGTTGTCAGGCATGAAAACAACATTAATCCCATTGTCCATCTCCATCAGAGCTCTTGGGTGACCAAGTGCGTTGTCAGTGAGCAGTAACATTTTGAAAGGGATCTTTTTTTCAGAACGGTAGGTCTCAACAGTGGGCTTAAAATATTCAGTAAACCATGTAAACAGACGTGCTGTCACCCAAGCTCTGTTGTTCCGTTAACAGAGCATAAGCAGAGTCGATCTAGCGTAATTCTTAGGGGTCCTAGGATTTTTGGAATGATAACTCAGTACTAGGGTCAACTTGAAGTCACCAGCTGCATTAGCCCCTAACAAGAGAGTCAGCCTGTCCTCTGAGGCGCTGAAGCCGGGCACTGACTCCTCCTCTCTCGCTATGAGCGTCCTAGGTGGCCTCTTCTTCCCATGAAGGCTGTTTCATCCACATTGAAAATCACCAATTATCTCAGCTGGACCTTCTGGGTAACTTGCTGCAGCTTCTACATCAGCACTGGCTGCTTCCCCTTCCACTTTGATGCTATGGAGACGGCTTCCCTCCCTAATCCTCACGAGCCAAGTCTGCTACCTTCACACGTCTCCTCTGCAGCCTCCGCCCCTCTCTCAGCCTTTACAGAATTGCAGAGAGCTGGGGCCTTGCTTTGGATGAGGCTCTGGCTGAAGGGAATGTTGTGGCTGGTTTGATCTTCTATCCAGACCACTGAAACTTTCTGCACATCAGCAATAGGCCTGTTTTGCTTTCTTACCATTCGTGTGTTCACTGGAGGAGCACCGGTAATTTCCTCCAGAACTTGTCCTTTGCCTTCACGGCGTGGCTGACTGCTCGCACAAGAAGCCCAGCTTTCGGCCCAGCTGGGCTTTCGACAGGCCTTCCTCGCTAAGCTTCATCATGTCTAGCTTTTGATTTAAAGTGAGAGATGTGCAAGTCTTCCTTTCACTTGAACGTTTAGAGGCCACTGTAGGGTGAGTAACTGGCCCAATTTCAATATTGTTCTGCACCGGGGAAGAGGGACAATTCCACTTACATCAAGTCCTAGAACAGGGAGGCTAATCTATGTGGGAAAAAAATCACACCCGTGATTATCTCCAGGGAGAGAGGAGGGGAAACGGAAACTTTTTTTTTTTTTTTTTTTGCGGTACACGGGCCTGTCACTGTTGTGGCCTCTCCCGTTGCGGAGCATAGGCTCCGGACGCACAGGCTCAGCGGCCATGGCCCACGGGTGCAGCTGCTCCACGGCATGTGGGATCTTCCCGGACCGGGGCACGAACCCGTGTCCCCTGCATCGGCAGGCGGACTTTCAACCACTGCACCACCAGGGAAGCCCATGGAAACTTTTTAGAGCAGTAATTCCCAAACTCGTCTACCCATGAGAATCCCCTAGAAAAGCTCCCAGCACAAGCCCACAGCCGGGTGACCCCACAAGCAGATCAGCATCCCAGGCAGCCTTCCCCGGGGATTCCAACCAGCAACACAGCCGCTCTGCGTTGACCGCAATGTTCTCCATCCTGGTCGGCATTTGGGGTACACGGTATGAGTTTGTCAAAACTCCAAGAATCATACAAGTAAGATTTGTGTTACATTTTACATATAATGAATTCTCAGAAAACAAACGTACAAAAGGAAACATCACAAAACAACAAACAGAAACACCCAGAGCCTGCAGCGCTTCACTCTCTCTGAAGTAACTTGACACTCCTTCCCTGGGCCTCCCCCCACCCCGAGGCGCTTCCCCAGCCTGGGTCAGCGTCCACCCCGAGTCAGGCCGGGTGGCCATCCGCACAGGAGCCGGGCAAGTCCAGGAACAGAGAAGTCATCCTCGGCCCCAGGGCCCGTCCGGTGTCTGCTCAGGCCCTGCGGGTGCTCCAGTCTCTGGCCCATCACCCTGCCCCTCCAAGTCCCAGGGACCTGGACCCTGCAGGCCTCTCCCTGCTCACAGACCCCAGCTCCTCACAGCATCTCTGCTCTCCAGAATCTTCCTTTTCCCTCTTGAGCACACCCACAGCTTGGGTTCGGAGACGTCTCACCTCCCGCCCCTGCCGCCACACCTACCAGTACAGATCCCACGTCCCAGGCAGGGAAGAGGGTGCAGAGCAACTATGCCAGGACACGGTGCTTCCTGAAGTAGATGACACACCCCATCAGATTTTTACTGTAATAGTTACGTATTTATTTTCATATGCATTGCAGGAAAAGGTAACTAGCACTTTAAACCCATATCTCAAGGATAATGTTACTTAGGAGAAGGTTAAATAAAAGAAATGAGTCAATTTAAAGGAAAATAATAACAATAGCAGTGCTAGTAGCAGTATGTGGACAAGATGAAAACTGCAAGGGTGAATAGTGAACAACTCAAGTCTGGGATCACCAGTACCATGGGTCACCAGCAGCTGACAAAATAATCAACAGCAAACTGTCCCGTCCCAGGAGAAACTCTAGCTTCTCTCGTCCCTGAGCCCCTCCACTCCACCCTAAGGTGCCACGTTCACCCAGTCGGGGTGGTATAAAGACCAAAACCCTGACCACGCAGAACGAAGGTGTATTCCACAACAGCTTTGTGGTGGTCGTTTTGTATGAAACCTGCGTCCCATTTATTTTTGCACAATTATGTGCTGCCATGGTTTCAACCCATACTCTTTCCCTCCTGCCCCAAGGTGTGGCAAGAGAGCTGTAAAAACGTGGCCGCCAAGAAAGGTTCCCGTTAGCGCTCAGAGAGGGAACGTCTTCCGTGTTTCTCGATGCGGGGTCAGAAGTTGGCTCATAGTAGGCACGCAGTAAAAACAGGATGAAGAGAGGAAGGCGACTAAGCTTGGAGCCTGGCTTTTCAAATTCAAGTTTGCAAACCCAGGCGTGTGACGGTGTGCACAGAAAGTCGTGAAATAAATATAGTCCTGAGAGTTTAGACACAGCCTACATTTTCTTGATGTCCTGATGGTAACTCACTTAAAATATTATTTTTATAAAACTAAGATAAAGAGTACATGGGGTGCGTGTGGCATATCTATTAAAATGTAATTGCCCCAACAATCGCTACTTCTAAGACAGAAACTCATAGAAACACTTGCACGAGGTGCAAAAAGGTATGCTCGAGCAGAGTCAGGAGACACCCTGGACAGCCAGCAGTCAAAGACTAGGTACGCTGTGCCCCACACGGGGGAACCCCGCACACAGGGGCGTGTCCTGCACACAGGGGACTCCTGCAGCCACTAACACGCTGGATCTGAATGGTCTGAATGTACGTGGAAAAACCAAGGCACTGTTAAGTGGAGAAAACAAAGTGCAGAAGAGCAGGTGTGGCACAGCCCTACTTTGAAATTTAAAAACGACAATATGAATACATTAATTAATATGGGTGTTAATATAAATCCACGTGGAAAAAGCCACATGACTATGCACCAGCCCATCTGTTAACCTCTGACGGGTGGGGAGACTCTCTCGAAAGCATTTATGATATGTTGGGATGCTACGAAAAGTCTGCAGTCAAACAAGGCGTGTTTGCAGGTAAGAACGCATACACTTGTTAGGAAGACTTGGAAAGACCATCTCCTTCCCCTCGGCCTCACTCAGGCCCCTCCACGTGCGGCGCCTTTGGCCGGGCCCTGGGAGGACAGGCAGCTCGGAGGACACGGCGCCGCAGCCGCAGGAGGGGGGCCTTCTTGGGCCAGAACCGCGCAGCCCCGCCTCCCATGTGTGCCCGTGTCTGCGGCCAGGGCTCAGCCCTGCCCCCATTTCCACATCAACACCCGGTCCACGCTGCTGCCAGGACAGCGCCTTCCTGACCCTGAAGACACATCTGTCCGGCTGTGTGCTTCTGGCTGTTTTGGGAGGCCTAGGGTTACTACTGAAGATCCTTTCTTGGGACTCTTGCTTTTATTTAAATATCACAAATGTAATTCAACCACAAGAACTATTCCCCAGGAGGAAATGCGAAGAGGCCGCAGGAAGATGTAAACTTTATGAAGACTAAGCGACTCCGAGTCAGGAGGGGTCTCTACCGAATTTGAATCTGGGGAGAGGATGGGACTGGGCACTGGCTCCAGAGCTACATAAAACCGAAACAGCTTGTGCAAAGTCCCAGGGGCCACTGGGGGCGAGAGCACCAGCCTCCCCTCCCGTGTGCAGCCCCCCAGCCTGAAACAGCACCGCTCAGGGCCACCACCATCTGCGGCTGCCGGGAGAGGCGTCGCACATTCAGAAGCTCCTGGACCCACGCATCCCGAGCTCGGGACTGCACAAACAAAAGGTTAGGGGAAGGGGGTGGGGGAGAGGGAATAAAGGCTTAAAGATTAAAGTCACAGGCAGAGACAGCCGGCTCCGTTTGTTAATAACTGAAAACACGAGTTGGGCCTGAATGTGCTCATTGTTCAGTAGAGGGGCGTCTACACAGGCAGGACTGGCTGGCGACAGCACGGCCTTCCCATCACGAGTCAGAGTCACCAAGGGGGAGGAGGCCCGGGCTCCAGTTAGTGAGGGTGGCGTGGGGCACAGCAGCCAGTGGGCCACGGGGAGGAAGGGCTGGAGAAGGACATGGTCATGTGAACTCGGGGAGCCGGCGACACAGGGCGTCCCTCACACCACGCTCAGGAGCACAGACTGGTACAGCCTCCTAAGAGGAACTGGCCAGTGTGGATCAGAGGCGTGAAAACGCACGTGCCCTTGGGCTCGGTAATTCCACTCCTGGTGTTCAAGCCCCGGGAAATGATCCCACCCAGGAGGACTTGGTACACAAAGATACTCTGCGCAGCATCACTTACAAGAGCAAGAAATCAGAAACAACATAACGTCCAGCGCTGGAGGAAATGGTTAAGTGTGCGTTTCTACCTGCCTTACTGCAAAGAGGATGGAAGGCAGGTTACATAAATACACAGGACAAAGGGGCAAGTGCAAGAGGAGGAGTCACAGCGAGAGAAAAAAGAATGTGTTTAAAAAATGAGGCCAGAGCTGGGCTGCTTTTTCTTAATGCGCTGCGGAGGCCCACGTTCACACTGCCGCCATCCACCGTGACAGCAGCGGCCACCTGCGTGGACCTGCTGAGCACCCAGCAGCCCACGTCCACTTTCACAGGGCCCTCTCAGCAAGCCCACCAGGGACCGATTCTGTCCCCAGTTCACAGATAAGGAGCCCAGGCTCCAGAGGTCACCAGGGCGAGGAAGTCACGGCAAGGTTCTGAACACAGGTTTTCTCTAAGCAGAGCGTGTCTGCTTTCCCCAACACCACGCGCTTAAAGAAGCTGTGTATTCATACAATGGAGCGCCTGCAGGCATGAAAACACGACGTTTAGAGAAAGGGACTAATGGTGTGGAGAAAACTGCCTAGGATGTAATGTTATACTTTTTAAAGCTGCAGAAAAACGTACAGAAAATTCATAATTTCAACCATGTAAACTAGATGATTATTTTCTTCCTTATAACTTTGCCTATTATCCATATTTTCTAAAATAGGTCTGTATTAGTTTTATAATCAGAAAAAAATGACTTCGTATTTAAAAACTATATAAAGGGCCTCTGTGTTCTTGTATCACAGCACACATCCCACCCATGCGCACACCAACCCACTTCTGCTTTCCATAAAAATTCTACATATGCAGTAGAATCAGAAAGTCCACATCAGCGAAGGAACATCTTGTGTTTGTGTCCATCGTTCTGTTAATCATAAAGGAACAATTCCATTTTGCTCAGAACTTTGTCTTTACAAACCATTTGGGGTTATGCATGTCAGAAGACAATTACTATAAATGAGTTGTTTCCTTTTTCTTTTTCTCCTCAGGCGGAGACTCTCACACAAGGCAGCAGAGAGGCACAGACGTACATTCTGAGGCCTCCCTCCTAACTACAGCGGGGAGGGCTGCCCACACTCCAGGCCCTCCCAGAAAGGCAGCAAGGACAACCCTCACCCAGGGCGGCCTGTTGCCCGAGTCCAGCCAGGCCAGAGCTGCCTCCTGAAGGCCTGGCATCGGACACCTCCTGCAACAGTTTTGTACCTTTTCCTTGGGACATGGGCCAGAGTCACCCCCACTCACCCAGCTGCTCAAAGGGCTCTCCGGTCACTGTCTAGACGTGCCGTCCCAGACCTCAGAGCAAGTCCTCACAGCAAACCCCTTGGCTTTGCCCTCTGCCCAAACCCCAAGCTACCTTCTGGGGACACAGGGAAGGCTTAGCCGTCTTCAAAAAATGAGACGCCTCCAGCACCTCCACCTGAGCCTGAGAGGCGCTTTTCTGCCCATCGTGGAGGTGAGGAGACCGACCGAGGCTCAGAGAGGGTCTCACAGCCAGAACCCGCCCACACCCCACTAGACAGGACAGGTCTGGCACATGACAACAGCTCCAAGGTGGACTTTGGGATGTTCTTTTCCTGCCGGTCACCAAACACTGTGCTCAACAAGACACAGGCCTGGTTTTCTATCATGAGACAAAAGAATAACAAGTTCCCAAGAGCTTTTAAATTATTTCTTTAAAATTTGCCCTCTCCACTGCCATGGAGTTAACCACTGGGGGCTAGCTTCCAGCACTGCATAGCAGTGGACAGTCAGCTGTGTTCTGGGTATCTGAAAGGAGGAAAAATAATATTTTAAATGCTTTAATAGTTAAACCAATACAAGGAAGGCAGATTTTCTTCATGTTTCCTCAACAAAAGCCACAGAACAGCCCGGCCCCTCAACTTTAAAATTAGTTTAGGTTAAAGGAAGAACCCCAAACTGCCAACAGACTTCACGCAAAGACTGTGGGAAGTACGCATCACAGGGCGGCTCCTCAGAAGGAGCAGAGGGGCGGCAACAGCGGACGCCTGGCCACCTCCCTGGACAGGAACGAGCTCTGAGGCCAGAGCTCTGGTTTGATTTTTATGTAATTGGGGGGAAGCGAGGACTATTAAACTAATAATGCTCATTGCAGACATTGTGGGAAATCACATGGGGAAAGAAAAAACCTTGGGAAAAAATACCTCCTTTATAAATGAAAACTAAGAGTGACCTTAGGGCTTCCCTGGTGGCGCAGTGGTTGAGAATCTGCCTGCCAATGCAGGGAACATGGGCTTGAGCCCTGGTCTGGGAAGATCCCATATGCCGCGGAGCAACCAAGCCCGTGAGCCACAACTACTGAGCCTGCGCGTCTGGAGCCTGTGCTCCCAAACGGGAGAGGCCGCGATAGTAAGAGGCCCACGCACCGCGATGAAGAGTGGCCCCCGTTCGCCGCAACTGGAGAAAGCCCTCGCACAGAAACGAAGACCCAACACAGCCAAAAATAAATAAATTAAAAAAAAAAAAGTGACCTTATATTCCCATCCCCTAAAGTCGGCTGTTAAACTGACATTTTTTAAAATTAATTAATTTATTGATTTATTCTTGGCTGTGTTGGGTCTTCGTTGCTGCACGTGGGCTTTCTCTAGTTGTGTCAAGCGGGGGCATGGGCTTCTCATTGGAGTGGCGTCTCTTGTTGCGGAGCACGGGCTCTAGGTGTGCGGGCTTCAGGAATTGCGGCACGCGAGCTTCAGTAGTTGTGGCTTGCAGGCTCTAGAGCTCAGGCTCAGTAGTTGTAGCGCACGGGCTCCGTTGCTGCGCAGCATGTGAACCAGGGATCTTCCCGGACCAGGGATCGAACCCGTGTCCCCTGCACTGGCAGGCAGATTCTTAACCACTGCGCCAGGGAAGTCCCTAAATTGACATGTGATGTCTCTTTCTAGTGTTTCTCCTGTGCCTGCGGATTTCGTGCGTTACTGAACTAGGCTGAAATGGAATTCCTTTCCCTGCTTTTTCACTTAACATTATATTTAACGTGATTTTTCATGTTTTTAAATTGCTCCATAAGAATCATCTTCAAGAAGGGTGGCACAAAGCGCCTTAATTTGTTCACCTGCTGCTGTAAGTGATGGATGCTGAGAACATCTCTGAGCAGAAAGCTCTGGCTCATCTTGATAATTTCCTAGAAGATGGATTATGAAATCACAAATAGAATTTATTTAAGGCTCTAGAGACACGTCCCACAATTAGTCCCCAGAAAGGCCGGACGAAGCCAAAACTTTCCAGTAACTGCCGCTGAACTGGCCGCCGCGCTCCCGCCAGCCCACGGTCCCTGCTGCCCCAAAGGTGTCTGAAGCGCAGGCACCCCCGAGATGCTGTTTCCATCCTGAAGAGAGCAAAGGCCACCAACCAGGACAGGTGCTGCGTGGGTGGGAGGGGCCGGGGAGGCACGCAGGGCGGCCCTGCGGGGCTCGGAGCAGCCGTCCACCCCGGGGGCAGCGGCTGCCCTCCCGCCCGGTGGACAGTGCCTGCCCCACCACCACTCCGCTCGTCCAGAGGAGAAACCTTCCTCCTTCAGAGAAACTGCTCTGGAGTTGGGCAAGCTCCATTCACATCCCAGCCCACCAGGGAGAGCTGTCGTGGGGTTGTACAAGGTAACCGTGCAAAGACTGGTGGCCGGGACCAGTCGAGGAAGTTAAAGCCTTTTAAAGTCATTATTACCACCCAGACGACCAGGTGGGTCATCCTCTAAGTCAGGCACTAAAAGACCCAGGCTGGGGGCGGGGAGAGGGGTCCCCTCCTGCAGCACCAGCGGCTGTCACGGCCCGCCAGCACGGATGACTGGAGGCTGGCCTCCTCTGCTTCCTTTCAGGGGCTGCTCTCTCTGCAGGGGGCTCCGTGGCCACGGCACAGCACCTGGTGGGGGACCCGAACCGCAGCACCGTTCAGTGACTCGGGAGGACGGAGCGAGCGGCCTGGGGGGCATAGCAACTAACCACCCTGCGGGCTCCTTGCACACACCTGGACTCAGCTCAAACTCAAACCCAGACTCTGAGACCCATCTTGTTTCCTATAACGCCACGGAGCCCCTCACTTAAGACAAGCAAGCGCCCTGTGCCTTGGCGGGGGGCAGCCTCCAGAAGGAAGGAAAATGGCTGCGACACGTGATTACTGCCCCCTGACGATGGCGACCATCCCTCTCTTTTCTATCTACGGAGACTGGGGGTACTGGGAGCAGGAAAGGCGTCTCCACCTTGGTGCCCCCCCAGCAGAACAGGTGCTCAATAATATCGGGGAAAGGGTTACCAGTTAAATGACAAAAGGAGTCAAAAGACAGATTCAATAGGAGGGAGAAGAAAAAACCAAGCCAGAGAGAAAATCGGCCCACGGTGGAGCACTGTTTACATGTGTGAAGCCGGGGAAGATCCCCAAGTGTCTCGGGTTCCAGTCTAGGTGTCAGAACAGGAGGCGGCCAGGGGGGAACGTGGTCCCGGACAGCAGGACTCAGGCTCGGAACCCTGCTCGCACACTCGCCAGTGAGCCTGCCCAGCGCCGTGGGGGCCGAGCAGGGGGAGAGCAACAGGGTGGGGCGCCAGCAGCCGGGCGCCCCCAACGATGGGATCATCATGACCTGCAGGGAAACGAAGGGTCCTCCCCATTCTACAGGTTGTCGGGCTGAGGCTCAGAGGTGGGGTAACAGCCCAAGGCCAACAGATGATGCTGGAGCAGCCAGAAGCCCACCCCAGACGCTCCTTAAAGGAAAATTCATCTCATTCTACCCAACAATTCTACGCTTAGCTAGATCCCCAAAGTAACTGAATGCAGAGAGTCAAACAGAGACTTGTGCGCCACGGTCACAGCGGCACCATTCACCACAGGCAAAGGTGGGACCAGCCCAAGTGTCCCTCAACGGGAGATGGAGCAACAAAACGCGATGTACACGTACAGGGAAGGCTGTTCAGCCTTTAAAGGGGAGGAAACGCTCACGACTGCTACAACATGGAGAAGCCTTGAAAACCTTATGCCCAGTGAAGTAAGCCAGACACAAAAGGACAAGCATTGTACGATTCCACTCGCAGGAAGTACCTGGAAGTACCATGGAGACAGAGGTAGGACGGTGGCTGCCGGGGCTGGCGACGGGGCTAGGGAGCTAGTGCTTCATGGGGACAGAGTCTCAGTTTGAGGTGACGGAAAGTTTTGGAAATAGAGGTGACGGCGGCACAACATGGTGGCTATATTTAATGTTATTTAATCACACACTGAAAATGGTCATAATGGTAAATTTTATGTCACGTATGTATGTTATGTATATTTTACCCCAATAAAAAAAACAAAAGCAAAGTTTGTATGGCTGCCATAAATGGAAAACAGTGACAAGCCACAAGGGGACGGCGACCATTAAAGACAAATGAAACGCTGCTGCTCTGCCGGGGCCTTCTGCGAGCTGCCTGCCCTGGGCACACGGCGCGGTGGGCAGTGTCCAGAGCCAGCACCTCGGCCCCTCGCCCTTGGGTGGTCAGGGTGCGCCAGCACTGAGAAGGGAAGGGCTGGGCCAGCAGGCACTGCAGGTCACCTGACACCATTCCCCTGCACTGGCGTGGGTGACCCACCTCGGGGGGCACTGCTCCCCTCCACTGCCGTCCGGCTCCCCACAGACCCATGGGCACGGGAGGCCATCCTGGGGGCTGAAGCCGTCCTCCCCCCACGACAGCCCCTCCTCCAACCCCAGCTGAGGAGGGCCCAGGACACAGGTGGGCGAGGCTAGAGAGGGGCAAGGTGCCTGGGCACGGAGGAGGTGAGAGCCCGGGGAAGGGGGCGGTACCAACAACCTCTGCCAGGAAGGCAGCCGGAGCAGAGAGGGGCTGCTGGCAACCTACCCTGCTCTACAGTCAAAACGTACAAGGATGTTTGGAAACAGTCAATTAGATGTGATTCTGTGGAATAGTAATACCAAAGGTCGGGGTGGGACGCATTAGCTATGCATTCCAAATACCTGATCCCAGGGCCTGGTCTGCAAGGCAGATACTTTCCCCATCCAGTACAAAGGGTCAACAACAGCAAGGCTGCCAAACTCTTGCCTGGGGGCCACGTGGCAGCTCGCCCGGAACCCAAGAGCTGCACCTGATTGGCATAAGGCAAAGTCAAATGGAGCCCCTTTCATCTAGCCCACAAGAGAGGGGCCCTGAGGCTGCCTGCAGGCCTCACCCCCCACGCCCACACCTCACACCACTCTGCTCCGAGCAGCCTCGCTCCTCCCCTCCCCCTGGCTAGGCGGGAGCCGGTCGCCCAGTGCGGCCAGCGCCCAGCGCCCGCCCCCCAACCTGGGTTCCCTTCTCCCTCCTTCGCATCCCTGCCACCTCCCTGACCCAGGGCCCTGCATGCCGGCCTCTCCCTCCACCCCGCGGTCGCAGGTGAGCTCTGTGACCCACCGATCTTCACGTCCTGGCTCACAACCCCACAAGGGGCCTGCAGCCCCCAGAACAAAGTCTACATGTCTTGGCCCAAGATGCAAAGCCCTCCGTGACCTGCTTCCCACCTGCTTTAGCTGCTGCTCACACCTGTGACCTGATCACACAGTCGCTGAGGGGCCCAAACCCACCCAACCCTTCGCGCTCCTGAGCCCCTGCACGGACAGTGCCCTTCTCCTGGAACTCCCAATCTCTCATTTGCCACCAGGCAGACTCCAGCTCATCCGTCAGGACCCCACATAAGGTCACCTCCTCTGGGGAGCCTTCCTTCACTCTCCTGCCTCTCAACCCCTATGGCGCTTCTCTTGGTCCCTGACTATAGTACATGTATCTCATATTCGCCACATCTGCTTACACGCCCACCCCCTATCCTCCAACACAACGAACAGCGGGTCCCTTTATCTTCCAGGGCACTTCTCAGGGTCTCAGCCTTCAGAATGCCCTGCTCCCGGCAGGTGTGAAATGCATATTTGTTAAAAAAAAAAAAATGACATCCACCCTTCACCACGCAGGCCCACTCACTAAGGTACTGACGAAGAATTTTTCCTCACAAGCAACAGAAACTAACTTTAAGCAAAAAGGAGGATTTACAAGAAGTATCCTGGGTACCTCACAGCAGCTGTGGGGACCTCGGTAGCTTTCTCTCTCCACTATTTGCATCCAATGCCGATTCCGGGACTCACGGGTCTCTGCCTCTTTCCCTGAGACTCAAGTCCCTAGAGGAGAACATCTGTTTAGGTATCTCCCCCTGGACCAGTTAAGTATGGATGGGGTTGGGGGTGGCCAGGGTCACAAAGCTCAGACATGGTCCCTGGGCGCCCACACCTGCAGAGCAGAGTGTTTGGAGATGGGGGACTCGTGGGCTGTCAACCTTCCAGCTGGTGCCTACAACAACTCCCATTTATGTTGAAGCCTGCATTCTGAAAGTAACGGCATTATCACACTGACCCAGCGGCAGTGTGGACGCCCTGCTCGCGGGTTGCAGAGTGCGCCATGGAGATCACCTAGTGAGACAGACAAGAGAGGGAAGTGTAATGGTGTCTGCGGAGCTGAAAAAACAGTACCCTCCCCAAGGGTCAACAGCAAGCTAATATTATTATCTAGTCCCTAAAACTCTGGGGGTGAATGTGTTTCAGAATTCAGAACTTTTAAAAAAGTAATTTAGAATAAGGACATATAGATCAATGGAATAGAACTGAGCTGCAGGAACAGACTCTCACATTTCCACTCAATTGATTTTTTGTTTTTTTTTGTTGTTTTTTCTTTTTTGCGGTACGCGGGCCCCTCACTGTTGTGGCCTCTCCCGTTGCGGAGCGCAGGCTCTGGACGCGCAGACTCAGCGGCCATGGCTCACGGGCCCAGCCGCTCCGCGGCATGTGGGGTCTTCCCGGACCGGGGCACGAACCCGTGTCCCCCGCATCGGCAGGCGGACTCTCAACCACTGCGCCACCAGGGAAGCCCCACTCAATTGATTTTTGACAAGAGTGCCAACACAATTCTTTGGGGGAAAGAACAGTCTTTCCAACAAATGTTACTGGAACAACTGGATATCCGCAATGCAAAAGGATGAATCTGGACCCCTACCTCACACCATACACAAAAATTAACTCCAATAGATGAAAGACCTAAATATAAGAGCTAAAACTGTAAAACTCTTAGATGAAAACAGGCATACTTCTTCATAACCTGGGATTAGGCAAGGGTTTCTTAGCATAAGCAACAAAAGAAAAATAAGTTGGACTGCATCAAAATTAAAAACTTTCACACAACATTGTAAATCAACTATACTCCAATAAAAATTTTTTTAAAAAATTGAAAACTTTCGTGTTTCAAAGAACACCATCAAGGGCTTCCCTGGTGGCACAGTGGTTGAGAGTCCACCTGCTGACGTGGGGGACACGGGTTCGTGCCCCGGTCCGGGAAGATCCCACATGCTGCGGCGCGGCTGGGCCCGTGAGCCATGGCCGCTGAGCCTGCGTGTCCAGAGCCTGCGCTCCGCAACGGGAGGAGGCCACAACAGTGAGGGGCCCGCGTACCGCAAAAACAAAAACAAAAACAAAGAACACCATCAAGAAAGTGAAAAGACAATATAATGGGAGAAAATATTTGCAAATCATATATGTGATAAGGAATTATCTAGAATACAGTAAAAGTTCTTATAACTCAACGATAAAAAGATAAATAACCCAGTTTTAAAATGAGCGAAGAGCTGAACAGACATTTCTCCAAAGAAGGTACATTAATGGCCACGTGAAAGGAGGCCCCACATCACTAGCCATCAGGGAAACACAAATCGAAACTGCAATGAGATATCACATCACACACACCAGAACAGATACAATCAAAAAGACAGACAGCAACAAGTGCTGGCAGGGCAGTGAAGACAGCAGACCCTCCTACATCGCTGGTGGGAAGCAAAGCAGTGCAGCTGCTGTGGAAAACAGGCTGGCAGTTCCTCAAAAAGCAGACACAGCGTTACCCTCTGACCCACCAATTCCACCCCTAGGTATAAACCTAAGAGAAAGAAAACATCCGTCCACACTGAGACTTGAACACAAATGTCCACGGCAGGATTATTCACAGTAGTCAAAAAGTGAAAACAACCCAAATGTCCTTCTCCTGATTAATAAACAAAATGTGACCTATCCACACTACGGAATATTATTTGGCCACGAAAAGGAATGAAGTAAGACTCCTGTGGAAGGTGGACAACCCTTAAAAACATGATGCTCAGCGAAACAAGCCAGACACAAGAGGCCATATATTATCTATGACTCCACTTATACAGAATGTCCAGAATAGGCACATCTATGGACACAGAAGGTATATTAGCGGCTGCCTAGGGCGAAGGGAAGGGGGAGAGGCGGAGTGACTGCTCTTGGGGACGGGCTCTCTTTCTGGGGTGATGAAATACTCTAAAATTGACTGTGCTGATGGTTACACAATTCTGTGAATACTAAAAGCCGTTACATGGATACTTTAAATGGCTGAGTTGTATGGTATATGAATTGTATCTCAATAACGCTGTTATAAAAACAGTTTGGGTTTTTTTTTTTTATTATTATTATTTTTTTTTGCGGTACGCGGGCCTCTCACTGTTGTGGCCTCTCACGCCGCGAAGCACAGGCTCCGGATGCGCAGGCCCAGCGGCCATGGCCCGTGGGCCCAGCGGCTCTGCGGCATGTGGGATCCTCCCGGACCGGGGCACGAAGCCGCGTCCCCTGCATCGGCAGGCGGACTCCCAACCACCGTGCCACCAGGGAAGCCCATAAAAACAGTTTTACAAAAATATATACTTACTGTACAAAGGAATGTTCTATTATAAATTAACGTCATAGAAAGATGTCCACATTGTATCATTAAGCAAAAAGAAGTTACATGTGAAGTACTTCAATTATGAAATTATGAATAAATTTTAAAATATTACCCCCAAAAAGGGAATTCTATACATATAAAAATATACCACATGTTATGTAATGCATTAGCAGGAATGGGGCATTTCCTGTAAGTATTCACACTAAATGGGAAAACTGAAAAGTTTACAAATAAAAGTTTATCAAAAGTTATAAACAGCCTCAGTTAGCTCATATCAGGCTTACATCCAAACTCCCAAAAGAACACTTCCAATTTCTAGAGGCTTTGGAATTTTGGATCAGATATGGGAGACCCGTATTTCTTACCGCGTCCAGGTAAGGTACAAAATACAGCCATTGCTGCTCACCCACGCCAAAGAGTTCACAATGCAACCAAGAATCTCACAGAGAGAGTGAGGCAGAGCAGACCACAAACTTCCCAGTGTCCCCAAGAAATGTTGCTAACTTTAGAAATATGCAATGAGTTCAGTACAACTAACTCTGTAAGAGATAAGGAAAATAAATAGCTCATTCTAAACAGAATCCAACACTATGTCGTCACTAACAATAATATTAACAAAGATCAAGTAATAATACAGAAAAGATAACATTTTAAGTCAGAGCAAAATACAAAACTACAAAGATGGTTGTAAATAAATACACTGGCAAGTACAGGTGTGTGTTTATGTACTTAACCTATGCTTTAGAAACCTGGAAGAATATACAGACAATGGAATATTATTCAAGCCTTAAAAAGGAAGGAAGTTCTGATACACACTGCAACCTGGATGAACCCTGAGGACACTGTGCTCAGTGAAACGAGCCTGTCACAAAGGACAAACACTGTAGGGCTCTACTATGTGAGGGCCCTAGAGGAGTCAGAGTCACAGAGACACGCAGCACAGACAGCATGTCTGCGGAGCAGCAAGGCTGCCCCCGTGCCCCAGCACTCCGGCCCATCACTGCCAGGGGAACAAAGAACCGAAAGCAACTTCGTGTTGAGCCGCTCCGTGGACATCCGCAGAACTCCAGATTTCTCTCCAGTAGTCTTATGAATTGGCCAAATAAGAAGAAAGAGGAGCCAACACATTAGCGCAGGACCTCCTGCCTGCCAGGCACCACGAGAAGATGAAGTGCTGCTACGCCGTTTTACAGACGTGGAAACAGGTGCAGGCAGATGGCTCATCCCGTTCCAGGTCACATTCCTTAGAAGCAGAACTCCAAGAGCTTTCCTCAGGAAGAGATGACCCTCTCTGGCACGAACGTGCAAGAAAAGAGCTTCAGCTTCACCAGAAGCAGAATTCACTGAGTGGCGCATCATTCAGTGTGTACAGTCCACTCTGGCCACATCCACAGGAGGCCAGCACAGCCTAGTGGTCAAGACTGTGGGCTCTGGAGGGACAAGGTGGCATCAGAAGTCTACTCCACCACTATTAGATGACGGCCCTCAACAGGGGACCTCACTTAAGTCACTTAGCAGGATAGGACGGGGCGGGGGCGGGCGGGGGGTGGTCAGAGGATTTACGACAGTGTCAGACACGAGCTCAGTAAAGCTAACCGGGTACTGAAGGTGCGAGCTGGATCATTTACCCTATTTTCTCACAGCAACTCTCACCGGCAGGTACTAGGAGCACCACTTTTCCCTACGATAGATCTGAAGCTCAGAAAGGTTAAGTAGTAGCCTAAGGTCACTCAGCTAGTAGTACAAGAGCAGAACCAGAATTCAAGCCTGGGTCGGTGGGATTGCAAAGAAGGTCGAGATTACAGAGCACACACAGAGGGTGGATGGAAAGAAAGGCCTCTTGCTCCTCCTTCTCTCGGGCAAGGCCACCGACCCGAGACACCACCCCTGCGAGGCGGGCTGGGACAGGCCAGGAGCCAGAGCAGAAGCCGGCAGCAGGCTTCTGCTGGCCTCTGTGGGCAAGGACAGCACTAACCCAGGAGAGGAGAGTGGGCAGGGGCATCTGCACAGGCCTGGAGGGACGTCACCAGGCAGGGCTGTCTCGGGATCCACCCTTTAACCTACGTGCACCAACGCAGCAGAGGAAACCACCAAGTCCACGCAGTACGGTGTGAAACAGCAGTGGTGTCCCCAGGGCAGCTCCCAGACACAACCGGCAATGAGGCGCCGGCTGGGGGACTGGAGGACGACAGACTGCCACCGTGCGTCTTCCAGTCCCGGGTGCGCTTCCCACCACGGGCATGTGGCATCTAAAGGAATACAGAATACTTTTCATAAAAACTCTGTATCAGTCACTTTCCCGCTATACAGTTTGGGGTACCCTCTGAGTTACCTTTCCTTCACTTATTAAAAAGGAAAACACAAAACAAACTTTCCTCCCAGAAACTGTGGAGGGTTAGAGGAGACAACGCAGAGTAACAGGGACCCAAGCCTGCAGGTCTGTGACCCTCAGTTGCTGTCCACAGACTTAGTCCGGGGGCTTTCTCCCACTGAGGAAAGCCAACAACCCACAAAGGGGCCACATCTCAGTCCAAAGGTAAGGAAACCCAGCCTGCGGGTGAGGCGGAGCCCGCCCACCCCAGCTGCCGCCCGACGAGCCCACTCCTCCAGCAAGGGAGACCTTTCCGAGGAGAGACGCTTCCAACCGTTATCACAATCTCGCTGGCCACTGCCAAGTTCTACTTCCATTTTACACCAAGCCTCCTTTTTTTGTTTTGTTTTGTGTTTGTTTTTTTTTCTTTTCCTAAATCTGAAATTAGGATGGAGGCTGGCAGGAGGATCCCTTGAGAACTAAGGACTGAAAACACAAAAAAAGTGCTCAGAAAGCCCACCCGTTTGCCAAGCGCATGTGATCTGTTCGGAAGAATGTCGGCTGGGCCATGAGTCTTGATGGAGGACAGCGAACAAGCAGACAAACTCAGAATGCTCTCCACACACAGAAAGGACTTGGGAATGGGAACAATGACAGTCATTCTCCCAAGCATTTTATCCTTCATCTGCAGTAGAAAAGGGGCTGCACTGGATGGAAAAGGCCCCATAGGAAACCCTGGAGGCCCTTTGCCAGGGAACCGGGCCACACACCCACTCGCGCCCAGGCTGCGTCCCCGTGTCACCTGCCCAGAGGACGCGGTCTGTCGGCCACGTGCTCCAGGGCCATGTCCTGAAATGCCCCCACACAGCCAGGGCCGCAAGCTTTTCAGGGGCGCTCAGGCCCTGGCAAAAGGAAGGATGACCTTCTTCCGAGTCAGGCGGTTCAAATCAAAGCTTCCGGAAGGAAAGGGTCTCCATAGAAAATACAGAAATAAAGGCCTTCACCACTCCATGAGCCATCACTTTCTTATTTTTCATTTTTAAGGCAAATGTGATTTTCAAAGACTAAAGCTTCCGGCTGTACCAAGTGTCCCTGCCCGCAGGAGTAAAGGAAATCCTTTTCAGTTTTGTCTGTTCACGCACTCAATCTGACGGGACAAAACAACTTCATGTGCTTGGATCACTTCAGTGAATGTTTTTTTTCAACAAAGAAAATTAAGTTTTCTCCCAAACTATATGAGCAAAAAAAAAGAACATGAGGAAAGAACTCAGGGTTTCCTCTATGTTAAGCACAGTGCAGATGAAAGATCAACCTTCCTTTTCCTTAACGCAGTTATTCCATCTTGTGTGCTTTAGTGGTTAAAATCTGGCAATTTGAGGTGGTCACTCTCAAACAGGAACCTCAAAGAACGGGTTTTATCTACCTCCTAAAAAGGATGGATCTTGGGGAAAGAAATGTTTTTTTTTTTTTTTTGCCCTGATAAGACAGTAATCTCCTACCTTGCTGACTCAAATGTACATGCATATTAATTGCTTCAGACCCCCAAATCCCTGCTGAACTGGCTAAACTGTGGGCCAAATTCAATAATCCAGCAACCTCCCATTCAATGCCTCACCAAGATAACTCTGCATGTTTAATTTAAAAGTACCGATCGCTTTCAAATGAAGTGCTAACGCCAGCCAGCCCTGCTGCCACAGCCCAAGGCTCTGACGGACACACCGTGAGTTGGAGAGTCCAGTCTGAGCGCTTCGGATGACGAGGTGAACTGCCTGCATCTCTTCCGAACAGTATCTGTTCGCCCAAATCAGCCCTTTAAAACACGCCCCTCTTGGTTAATTTCCCTGATACAGAGGCGGTGAGATCGAGCCTCAGATAGTCAAATATTATCTGCGCCGATTGTATCTGATTAGCAAGAAGTACTCAACCCTCCAGCCAATGTGAATGCCTAGCTACTCAGCTGAACTGACCTAAGGCACTTTTTCCTTTCTCTTCTGCAACTGTGTTCCATGTTTGACCCCTCAAATTTATTTTAAGTAGTTTTGCAAACAGCTTCCTCTCCCCCTTCCTCCCCCGTGCTGCCAGCATCTCACGTTTCTCATGCACAGAACATGTTTTGTCCACCCTGGGAAGTGGCACTTAGGGAAACGGAGAAATCGCCTCAGTCAAATCGGAATCAGAAATAGGTCCCATTCATTCAAGAGATTAAAACAGTATCAAGGGCTAATTTTCCTTTTACTAGAACAAGTCGGCATGAAAGCTGGGATTCCCAAGTGCTGGAATTCACGGCAACCTTTCTAGGCTGTGAAAACAGGTCTTACTCCCGGCCTCACAGTGAAAACGCCCTAAAATACATTCGAACTCCTGGCGTGGCTTCACATGCACTGAATCAAGACGCATGACTGCATCTTTTCACACTGAAATCCAGACTTGTTCAATAATAGTGACAACGATATTTTTTACAGTAAAATAACAATTACAATAATAACAACAGGGATCTGGAGATTTAACAGAACAAGGCAGAGCTATCAGTGAGAAGTGGTTTCTGATCCGTGGTAAAGTAATAAGGTCCTGACAGCCGGCACAGGAAAGGAACAGGAGGTCAGACTAACTCAGTTTGGGTTCTGGGCTTCTGGAATCACAAATGTTCCGTGGTAAAGATTCAATATGGACCCTGGAAGGTCACACAGTAAGCGAGCTTAATGGGAAAATACAATGTGTCACGTTGAACTTGGATCCTGTGTACTGCTTCTACCAATTTGTCGGCCCCCAAATGCACCTACCTCTAGAAAGTTTCACTTAGAAATATCACTATTAAACTAAGTTTGAGTCTGAATACAACAGAAGTAAACTTTGGTTCTGGCTTAGAAAATATTCACCCGACAGTTCGTCTGGAAGCTGCTGATTTCCCGTGAAGAATGATCTTCGGAAGCCGAATTTTTAGTGCTTCTCCTCGGCCCCCAAAATATAAGTTACTTATTGAAACCACTTCCAGTTTCACTTCATATGCTGAAAAATATCATGGGGAAAAAGTATTTAAATGTTTCACTCGTAGGAAAATAAGATGGTTTCCACACTTCAAATTTGCCCAAGAGACTCTCTTTTAAAACAACTAGAAAGTCTAGTCCCTCAATAACAAAGCCTCTGGTGCACGAGTTTCACTACATCCCTGGTGACCCCGACGCTGCGTTCTTTGCTGTACTTGTACTGACTACAACACGCTGTTTTGCCGTGAGTTTTCCACACAGGCACCGACCCATCCCAAACCTGAAACCCGCCCAAGTGCCATGTGTCTGTATCAACAGCATCTTTGGAGACCCGGACACCGACCGTTTACACAAAGAACGTCTACCCATTGTTCATGGTGTGACGCCTCCAAACAA
Organism: Globicephala melas; assembly: GCF_963455315.2. Lineage (NCBI taxonomy): Eukaryota > Metazoa > Chordata > Mammalia > Artiodactyla > Delphinidae > Globicephala > Globicephala melas. The sequence goes on along the minus strand of NC_083324.2, from coordinate 1,444,431 downwards.
GCCCTAAAGGTGCCACGTGCCACCTCCTGTCTGGAGTCCTCATTCACCTCCTCGCAAATCAACTTTCCTGTTTATAAAAACAAACTGGATCCTGCTTCTCGAAGACACATTTGACAAAAATGAGTATCTCTATATTGTAAGAAACCCCCTTGGTTTAAGCCATCTGCATGCGCCACAGCAAAATGAAAGCATGCAGGAGGGTCCCTAGAGTTTGCTGTAATGAGACTGGCTGGACGTGGATCTCTTTACCATCTCTAAACAGAGGTGTTTTCTGCTTGGCTAGAGAGGCAAAGCTTCCAAAAATTTCAGTCATGCAAATCTGGGGGAAACTAAAAATCAGCAAGACCTTTTAAAAACTCCCGTAAAGTTTTATTGTTAGTTTAGAAACTTTAAAATACATCATTATTATGTATTATATTTGATATATTTGGAAATATGCATGCCCCCCAAATAAACAGTAAATTCAGGGGGAAGAATTGTTTCCCCAATTTAAAGAAGGGCACCCCATCCAGTCTTTGGAAAAACTAACATTTTCTGAATTTTTCCCCGGGTCTATACACAGGCCAAGTTCAGACTTCAAAAATATTAAGTTATGAAGGGCCCTCTTCTGTCCTGGTATTAAAATAAGGAGTTAACAAAAAAGAGCTTTCCAAAGCTTAGTCATGTAAACTCACCTATAAACCTCCCACGACACTGAATCGACGGTCCAGGACGTTCGTTTATACGACAGAAGGAACTAGTAGAGCGTTTCAGGGAAGCCCACGTTTACAACTGCAACATCGTGTCCCAGCAGAGACTGGGGGCCTTGTTGTCAGGAGGAAAGTAACGGTCACAACAGTTACACCAGTTTATTAAAAGCTCATCATGCACCAGATATATTTCTTCTAATCCTTAAGACGATTCTTTCCTATTTTGCAGACCGGGAAGTTCAGGCACCGGGAAGTTAGGGAATCTACCCAAGAACATACAGCTAACAGATGCTGAAGCCAGACTCAAATTCAGCTTCTCAGACTCTAAACTTCAAGGTTTTTAAGTTGTGCCATGTTTGCATTTATGCTGTTCTGTGGGTGAGTTTTTTTCCTGTAATACGGATGCATAAATCACTTCAAGAAAAGCTCTGTTCCTGCATCACATATTTTGGGCTCGCTTGCATTCAGCAGTGACTGGGCACCTCTCCGCTTCCAAACACAAAATAAGCCAAGGCCTCCTGCAGCCCGACCTCTCCTGGTAGACAAAACACGCTGCTTTCTAACAAACGTCCACTTCTCTCCTCTGGTTTTCATCCCGTCTTTCCCCACTGTGGGCCTTCCTCCTTCCAACTCCAACTGCCTCACAGTTTTACAGCCAAATCAACATAATTAAGCACTTGTACTTCAATTGTGTCAATTTAGTTTCTCCCCAATGACATTACCACCAATTTAAAAGCAGAGACAAAACTCATACATTCACGTGGTAGCGGTCACCATCCATCTGGCCTTCCTTCCCCACCAAACACAAGAGAGACTTCTGACAAACGACTTATTCATTTATTTAATTTTTAAAAAATAAATAAATAAATTTATTTATTTATTTTTGGCTGCGTTGGGTCTTCGCTGCTGCACGAGGGCTTTCTCTAGTTGCAGGGAGCGGGGGCTACTCTTCGTTGCGGTGCGCGGGCTTCTCATTGCAGTAGCTTCTCTTTGTTGCGGAGCACAGGCTCTAGGCACGCGGGTTTCAGTAGTTGTGGCACGTGGGCTCAGTAGTTACGGCTCATGGCCTTAGTTGCTCCGTGGTATGTGGGATCCTCCCGGCCCAGGGCTCGAACCCGTGTCCCCTGCATTGGCAGGCGGATTCTCAACCACTGCGCCACCAGGGAAGTCCCAAACGATTTATTTTTATATGAACAGTCTCTTAAAGATTAAAAAGCCAAATCATACGATCACGATCACAACAGTTAACACCATTTACTGAGAACTTTGTAGGCTGCAGGCACTGAGGCAAGCACTATCCACAGCTTATCTCATGGATTCTCACAAAAACCCACGAGCTGGTGGTTCTCCCCAGCTTGACAACGAGAAAACTGACGTTCCAAGCAGCTCATCATACCCAGCTGGGGTTCAAACCTGGGCCAGCATGCGAGCCCGGCTCTTTCCACGACTCCCTATACGGAAGCACAGCTATGGCGTCACACACCGCCGTCAGGGAGAGAAGGACGCCTGCAGACCCAGGCCCTGGCGGGGAAGACGCACCACACGGAGCGGAGCAGTGACTGGGGCCCAACCAAGGCACTCGCGACCCAAGCCGCTTCAGGTCTGAAAGAGAAGCCAGGCAAGCTTCTCTGCACTGAGCTTCCCCAAAGCAGGGCCCTTGTCTTTCCCGTTTGGCCTTTGCTAAGCCTGCCCTGTGCTGCGCTGGCAGAGCCCAAACTGCTGGTCCATACTGAATGGTGAGGTGGCGCTGGGTTTTATCAGCCCTCCCAGACAACTTCCCCCAGCGCCTGCCAGCCTCCACAGGCCTGAGACCCCAGGCCCGCTTGACCCAGCGGTCCGCCTGCAGTTTCCATCCACGTCCATTTCCCTCCAACTCTGGCTCAGGCCGAGCTCAGCCTGTCACCATCCCACTGACTTGGCTGGACGACAAAGGGACAGCACAGCACACTCCCCAGAACCGGGAGCCACAGCCCCTCTTTACCACCTCCTCACAAGACCCAAAACTAGCCACGGGGCCAGGCCCTGGCCCTTCCCTTCGAACGAAACAGGAAACGCTGACCAGGAGCCCAGAGACCACAAAAGAGGAAACAGTCCCAGCCTTACAGCATCTCCACAGCATGAGACTTAATCCCAGGCCAGAACCTGAGCCCGACTTGGAGAAAAGGGGGGTTTTGTTGCAGAACAAGTAGGAAGGGGGGAGGTGGAGGAGGGGGAAAAGAAAAAGAGGAAGAGAAAGAAAGAAGGCCGATGATGCCATTAGACAGGAGGGAGGCCACCTTTGTCTCGCATCCTGTGGACCAGCCAAGGAAAACAATGAATCTATTTTTTCCCTCCCCTTCTTTGCCTTAAAAAATTCAAGAATTTCATTCCCTTCTTTGAAACATAGCTCTTGCATAATTTCAGTGCTTGCTCCTGCTGTCTGCAACGCTGAGGGAAGGGGGCGTTCGCCCCTCCCGAGCCCTGAGAAGCGGGACATCCTGTGCAGACTCTCAGTGCTGGTCTCCGGGCACCCGGGCCGCCGCTGACCACATCACCATTACCACTGCGGATCCCAACGGCAAACCCCATAGAAAAGGTGTTACTCCTTTTTTAAACAGGTGAGGAAACTAAGGTTCAGAAAGGCAAAGCATCCGCAGTCATGCAATAAGCTACTAGAAGAGCCGAAACTCCCACTTCAGTCTCTCCAAGCCCAGAGCCGGGGCCCACTGCCTGCAGCCTCTCGACTCTGAGGGAAGTCCCGCAGGGCAAAGTCGAAACCAGCTCCAGACTTCCCAAAGGCACCATTAATCAGACACGACAAGCAAAGTACTGAAGTTTAAAGTGTTTGCAAACTTAAAAGGTTTACTGGCTCCAAAATACAAACATAAAACTGCAAAAACTGGAATTATTCAAAGCTGAATTGAAAGTCTACTAAGATATAAGAGAAGGCCGCCTAGTATACTTGGGATGCAACGTGGAGGTAAGAGTCATAAACGTATTTTAGGGGGGACGTCAGCACACTCTGCTCCCGTGCGTCTGCCTTCTAGGCCGTGGGGTGGCCTCAGGCCCATGTGGTCTCAGAGCAGCCCTTCCCCCCCAGGGCACCCACACCAGGCACGCTGGGTAGTCCCCAGGAAAGAGAGGGGAGGGCCTCGGAGAGCAGAGGCCAGAGCGGGCATTTCCTACTGGCGTCGGGAATGGCTTTCCCAACCTCCTCTGAGTCCCCGGGGCCACAAAACCCCTCACCCACCTGAGAGGCAGTGGGTGGGCACCCGGGGAAGGCCCTGTGCCCCCTGCACATGTGGGCACACACCTCCCCGCGCCTCTGCGTCTGGGGCCACGCTTCAGCAGCATACCCTCCCTCTCCAGCCCTTCCCCAGTATTGGTAAATATTGATAATTGCCTCCAAAGGCAGAAGCGAAGCAGCAGTTTGTGTTTTGAAATGCGGATCATAATTCAAATTGGAGGCTGACACTAATCATTTGATGTTCACTTGAAAAGACCAGATAGGCTGTGCAGGAACATTTCAGTAAGGGGACCGATAAGGAGAGGGAAATAAAAATTATTAGTATTTACTCAGCCTGCAATGCTTGTGGAAGGAACTCTTTTAAAAGGGAGCACTTCAGAATGGTTATTCAATCTGAATTTTACAGATAGCACAGGAAATATTTTCTCACAAAATGCCCCTATCTGCGCCATCATATCTCTCCGGTGTGCCGTTCACGTCTCTCATTGCAGGAATTCTCGCTCAATCTTGCTCCATTATGAGCTGACGGTGACCCAGAGTATACGAGGCATTCAAGAATCTGCCTGGAAATTACTACCAAGGAACATCTGTCCCGTGCCCCGCTTGCCAACCCTGCCTCGGGGAGTGAAGATGGAAAACAACTCAGAATCCACACGCAGAAACAACTTTTCATTCCCCTTACAAACCAGGCTCCTTTGGAAATTGAGAGTTCTGGCATTTTTCAGAAATTACGTTCCTGGAAAAACATGGCATGAGCGTCTTTTGAAAGCCTCAGCTCAGGCTTCCTTTCCTACGCAGACCCTTCTAATAAAAGCCAGGACAGGGGCTTCACAGGGAAGCAAACGAGAAGGCCACCCATGGCTCTCCGCACTGGTAGTGTTAAACTCAAATTCTGTATCAGACGCCACTGTTCAATTAATGACGGCGAGGGTGTCACACGTGCTAACATACCCACCGCGCACGCGGCGTCTATCTTGTAGATGCACTAACCTTGGAAGATTTGCGTTGCGACTAGGAAAGATTAGAAGACGTGTGGTCTCACACGGGCTGAGTCTGGTATCCCAGCTTTCCCCCTGGACGGCTGTCGGCCGCCGTCGTCGGAGGGCAGAGGACTGGGCGGCGGCGTGGCATTCCCCGCCCAGACTCCACCCCCGCCGCACGTGCTCAGAGGGGCCGAGCGGCACATCACCGAACAGCCGTCCGCGTCCGCGCCTCTGGCCTCACGTCAACAACCTGCACCCCGTATGCTTCTCACGGTCGGGGCACAGGGGTCAACGTCATCACAACCATCCCAAGCGTGTGCCGGAAGCTCTGCAGACGGCTCCTCTGATACAGCCACCTGAGAGAGGTAATCACCTGCGGTTCAGGTGTAACAGGCTCAGTTAGAAAAGTGGCCTTGCGCTGGGCTGCCCAGAGCCAGGTTGGGCCACGCCTGAGCTCCACCTCCACCTGCTGCCTTGGGGTGCTGGGCCTTGCTTGGGGTGTTCACATCCTGGAGGCACCCAAAACCAGTGCTTCCAGGTCGGGCGGGAACAAAGAGGGTTTGAGATTCCGAGTCTGGGGTGGGGGATATGGTGGGGGGAGGGGCCGTGCACCAATACGTGACTTTCAGCCTTTGAAAGCCGCTCCCGGAAAACACCACCTAAGAGCTGGAAACAGGCAAGTCCTCATACAAGCGCAGAAACGGTTCCGCTCGGTGGGACCCTGTCCCTCCGGGAGGCGGGGGGCCACCTTCTTCTTCTGGAGACCCCCTGCTTTGGTTAGCACCATGGGCTCACAAAGCGAGAGCAAACTGAGTGGAGAGGGCTGACAGCCGGGCCCACATCTTCAGATGCTTTCAAAGTTAAGTCACATAATCTGATGATGTGAAAAGGGGAGAATACACATTTGACCCCTTGCTTCAAACAGAAATCTTCCCGTATGGTTTTTAATTGGAAGGCATTTGTTTTGCTTTCGCAACACTCTTTAACCTCTGCCACTGTAGGTACAAGGCTGCAAACGATACTTCCATTGATTAAAAAAATAAAAAACGAACACTGAAAGAAACAATATTTTTCTTTTTAAGGAAAAAAAAAGATAGCGAGCAGCTCTTTTCTGGAGGGGTCACCACTTAAAGGCGTATATGGGACGCCACCCTGGCTGCAGCTTATGGTTTATTTTGTCTTGGAAAAGCCCGAGGTCATTCTAACTCTGTTGACCTGTTACCCTCCACAGTGATCATCTCCATCCAGGACCGCAAGCAAACACTGCCCTCTTGTGCACTGAACAGTGCCGAGTCGGCGCGGAGACGTTTCCACCCAGCACCCGTGGACGGCTCGCAGGCAGGCGTACAGCTGCCTCTCCGCGGCCCGGAGGGGTGTTGGGAAAGGATGACACACATCTGTGTCCAGGGTGCTTGCCACAGTGTCCCCAGACTGCCTTCCGGGACAGACCGTGAGGTAAGAGGAAGAGGGAAAGATTCAGCTGAAGAAATCAGACCCAAAATAACTGACTCTTATCTTTCCTAGAAAAGATTCATTCCTCAGGACTTCCCTGGCAGTCCAGCGGGTAAGACTCCACCCTCCCAATGCAGGGGGCCCAGGTTCGAGCCCCAGTCGGGGAACTAGATCCTGCATGCATGCCGCAACTAAGAATCCACATGCCGCAACTAAGACCTGGTGCAGCCAAAATAAAAACAAATAGTTAATTAAAAAAACTTTACTGGTTACCATGGCAAGTTTTCTTTTCGCCTACTTTAAAAAACTTTTAGAATTGACTAATAAATCTACAATAACAGTATACAGTACTTTTTTTTATCTAGGAAATATTTGCCAGGAGAAGATTCCATTTGATTTCAGAAGGAGAAAAAAAAAAGGCAGAGGGAACCCACGTTGCTGTTTCTCAGAGGAACACTGAAAGATCAGGCGTGGTTCCTCTTCTTTCTGAGAAGCCCCGACCTGCAGGGTTACCTGCAACCTGGGGACAGGGCTCCATGCCCAGAAGACCAACCTGGCATCGCAAGAGAGCCTCAAAGGATGTAAAATGACAAGAGCAAAGGCAAAGATCCAGTCCAGTCTGAGGCCAGGCCTACTTGGCAGGAACCTCCAGGGGAAGCCCTGGCCTTCTCTGAGTGAGTCTTCCAGTTCTGTTCCGAACTATGAGCCACCCAGATGCTGCACCCACTCTTCCACCCTTCCGGGCACAAGCCAGGATGGGCCAAATCTCACGCCAAACTCATTTCTGGGCAAGAAAAGGCAAAATCTGCCCCCAGTGCATTACCTTCAACCCAGTGGGCACCCCGGAAGGAACGGGGACGAGAGAATGTTTCGGGAGTGTCTGCATGCCTGCGGCCAGGAGTCAGGAGGTGGGCTGGGTGCCAGCGACTTCAGCTCCTTTACATACCAGCTGTGACGCCCAGAGCTTGGCTCAGTGGTTCGGGAACGTGTGAACCACAGGTGGTCAAAGGGCCAGTGTTAAACGGCCAGCCACGGCCCCAGAGTCGTGACAGCTGTCCAGCTCACGTTATGCCAGGGTTACCTGCCGCCTCCTGTTTCCACGTCAGCCCCTTCCTCTAGCACGGGAAGAAAACGGGGGTCCAAGACCAGAAACAGGGCTCAGGTGCATGAAGCCAACAGGACGGCCTTGCGGGGAGGCCAGACAGGAGGCTGGCTGCAGCCCTCCCTCCCGTTCTCTGTCTCCCTATCAGAACCACAGGGCATGCGGCTGCTTTAACCTCCAGCAAAGCCAAGATGGACAGACTCTACATATATATATCCGTCCAGACACGCCAGCCCCACGGCAGATTCCTTCTGTGGACCCTGGCTCTGACACGGTCAGCCAGACTGAGCCTCTCGTGTGTGGAGCAGCCTGACCATCTCCTACCTCAAACCCCTGCCACGTGCTACTCCCTCTGCAGGCGTCCCACCTTGTCCTTCCCAGCACGCTCCCAACTGCGTGCTGCGTGCTGCTGCTCACTTCTGTAACACCCGCCTCCTCCATGATGCACACTGCGCTCCACTTCTGCCCGGCTCACCCACGTAAACCCTGCTCCTAGCGTGCAGTAGGTGGGTCAGGGTTTGCAGAATGAATGAATGAATGAATGCATCGACATGCCTTTCCTTCTGCAACGTCTGATCTTACAGAATTAGGTCACCTAGCCAGATTTCAGGGCACTAAGAATCCTGGGAAGAGAAGGGAAAGACAGCCAAGGAACCAGGCTAACCTATGCAAACAGCGCCCAACCTTACTGCAAAGAGCAGGTGGCAGAACGAACCAGGAGCCACCAGGAGACAGGTGTCAGGAGAGGGGTGGGCAGAGTCCATCTCAGACGCTACAGCACCCCTGATGCCAGGACCGTGGCATCACACACTTTTGGGGTCTCTGAGCTTTCCTTCGGGGAAACACATGGAGAACCCGATGGAGAAACTGGCAGGCCAGTGTCCAGCCTGTGCCCTCTGGCCTGGGGAGCCTGTTCTCTTTCCCCCGGAGCATCTCATCACACGAGGGCTCTGTAAGGGTGTGTGGACCCCGAGTTCATGTCCAGCCTCCCGGGTTCCAAAGAACTTGGTGCTCCAGGAAGTCTACATTCAGTAGGGACTCGGACCCCAGGCTTGGCCACCAGGGACAGCAGCCACTTCTGGTCATGTTGTCCGACAAGACCTGGCTGAGCTGGGTCACCTGCTGGAAGCTACCACGCCAGCCCGCCTCTGGAGGGCCTCCTCCCCTCAGCTTCACAGGCTGCTTGCAGGACACCGTGCCGGGCCACAGGCTCACATTATGCTCATTTCCCAGTCCCCAAGCTCCGGGGCAAGTTTAGAAGTCCTCGTCCTGTCTCAGATCAGGTCTGAATTAATACCCTTCCTCCAGAGAACTCCAGTAGCAAAGTGAAAACAGACGCGCTAAACAATGGCCTTTGAGAGCCCCAGCAGGGACGGCTGGTGACAATGCAGCCCCAGGCTCTGAAAGAAACCTTAAGGTTAAAGGTTCACAGAGGCAGAAGAATTACCAAAGTACAAGTTTGTTCAAATTTCCTCCGGCAGATTTAAACAACCAGGGTCAAGCTGAAGATTGCCTGCAAAAACCTATGAGACAACTCAGCCCCTTTGAACTGCGTGGAGAAAGGAAAATATACGGTCTGGGAGGGATCTATGTTATAGCTTTTAAAAATGCTCTTGAAAAGGTCACCCCTGTTAACTCAAAATCAGCCCACTGAAGGATGTTTGAAAACTGCTTCTCTAAAACAACAGGGCTGCGGGCCCTCACCGTGTGCGGTGAGCTGCACGGGGTCGCCGTGTCCCCAGCATCAGTGTGCTGACCCTCTGTGGGCCATGAAATTAACCATCAGCACAGCAGAAATCTGCTCTGAGTTAAACTACTTTGCTACGCAAAGTGGCCTGAAAATGAAATATGAGGATTGAATTTCCACTGAAAGATTAACTTGTCTAACCTCCAGGCAGGCTTGCTCGGCTGTGAACCCTGTGTGGCCGGCCGGTGGCTTGAAGCCCCACAGGAGGCTGGATGCTGGCCGCGGGCAGAGGGAAACGACCTGTCACCCACTCATTCATTCATTCACTCACTCGTCCATGCTGCATGCCTGCACCGAGGCCCTGCCCTTGGTCCTGGAGTCGGATGACAGCAGGACCCCATCCTCAAAGGGATCAGGTCGAGTAAATGCAATGGCAACAGATGGGAGGACAAGGGGTCCGGGGGCCCCGCGGGATGGTACAGACCCTCACCTGGTCGAGGCTGGGGAGGGCCAACGGTGAGGCTTCCCAGAGACGTGGTGTAGCCAGAAGACACCATGAGAGACCCCGGTCTGTCTGTCCAGAGACCTGCAGGCAGCTCGTTAAGCCTGGAGTCCTGAGCGACACAGAGACACCGACCCATCAGGAAGTGCCCTGTCAGCCTATGCGGAGTTTAGCCTCTATGCCAACAGAGAGCAAAGGAAGACTTTTAGACAGGGGAGTCAAATAACCACATTAGCCGTTTAGAAAGACTTCTGGGCCACAGAGGGGAGGGCAGTTTCAAGAGGGGGCTGGAATCGAGACACTGCAGGCAGGTCGTGCTCGCCCAGTGCAGAGTGGGCAGAGGCCTGTCCAAGGAGCAGCTGTGGTGATGGGCAGAGGAGGCGAAGGACAGGCAAGAGTCTGTAAGGAGTCCGTGAGGGCGAAGGAGGACACGCTGGGGACCGCGTGGCTGGCCTGCCCCACTGTGGGCACTTACTGCCAAGCGGGGGTGGGGATGGGGTCTTGAAGCGTGGAGTCTGGGGGCCTGTGGGCTCACTGATGAAGAAGCCAGCCCAGCAGGCACTTGGATAGCAGGTCGAGAGCTGCCTACTGAAAGGTGACTTAACTAAAATCAAATTACAGTTTCAGTTCCTCGGTTATGTGGCTGCCACCCTGGGCTGCGCCGCTGGAAGACACTCCCACCAGCACAGAGGATCCTTCTGCGTGGCGCTGGGAAAGCTCTGCACAGACTTTTCAAACACTGTCGCTCGCAGCCAGCGTGTGCCAGCCCTCCCCAGCCAGGTCGACGCCAGTGGTGACCCGCAGCTTTCTCCCAGCCTCCCGTGCTCTGCCCGTCCGCGGACTCCAAACACCAAGCGCTCAGGAAATGGAGCCCGGCTTACAGAAAGTCTTTTTCTCTAGAGCAGATGCTCTGAGGACCGTCTCTGAACAGACCATCATTTTAGAGAGCAGGGAACGCTGGGGACGGACACACCCACACACACCCACACACCCACACACCCACACACACACAGGAGGGTCTTGATGCCTAGGGCATGAGGTCCTGAAATTCACCTGGAAATGACCCCGAGCAGAGTAAGTGCCACCCCGCAGTACACCCGGAAGGCAGAGCCCTCGTCCCAGCATCAGGTGACCAAGGCCGAGCCACCCACTCCTGGAGCTTTAAGCCACCTGCGTAACCCCACAGCAAAGTGTGGAGCCCCGTGGCCAAGCAAGGCCGGCTCCAGAGGCCAAGCAGGCCAATGCTGGCAATTCCAAGCACTAATTTTAAAAGGAAAACGTCAGGCTTATCTTTAGGTAGCACCTGTGCGTGCCACCAAATAAATATCCTCGGGAAGCAGGTTAGAGACAAAGGAAGTTATTCTAGTCTTCTTGAAGGCCCCAAGACGAGAGAGGCATCGTCGTAACACAAGAGACACGGCAAGAGGGAAAGTCAACTTCTCTCTCAACAGCAAAACTTGTTTCTTCTCCTGCCAAGAGCGCATCACCCACGTTAACTAAGTCCCCTTCCCCATGCAGCCACAGCCACTTCAAAGCAGCAGAAGCCTAATCACAAAGCGTAAGAAAATAAAAGACCCAATTAACAGAACACAAAACTCCAATAATCCAGGGGAGAATGGAGGCGGAAGTCTCTGTTTTTGACAAACTGGCTTGCACAGAAAGTGCTGCTCAGGAGCTGGGCTCCCACCAAAGCAGGTGCAGGCTGAGGCGCCACGGCAGCTTGGGCAGCCAGGCCGCCGGCACGTGACCTGGGGTCGGCTCCTGGCCTCCGCAGCCTCCCTTCTGTGGGCGGCGCCCTGAGTGTAGAGGGAAACACGCCCCTCCTCCGGCCCTCCACGGGGCATTCCTGCATCGGTACCCCCAGAGCCACACTCTCCCTCCCTCCTGGTGGTGTCCCCCTCCTGCCTCCAGTGGCCCCAGACCTCTGTCCCAGGTCCTCTCCTCAGACTCTTTAAAAGCACCCGAAGGATCTCCCAGCTGAAAACGCACCCGCCCTCCCCTGACAGGAGGCTCCCCAAGCTCCTGGGCTCCGGGCCCCGCGGACTCTGCAGCTCAGCTGCTCACCTGCCCACACCCGAAGCACTGAACTTCTGGGTCGTTTTAGGAAATCTGCCAATTTTTAAACGCTGGCAATGAATTTTTAAAAAAAGACTTTTGGGCTTCCCTGGTGGCACAGTGGTTGAGAGTCTGCCTGCCAATGCAGGGGACACGGGTTCAATCCCTTGTCCGGGAAGATCCCACATGCCGCGCTGCAACTAAGCCTGTGCGCTACAACTACTGAGCCTGCGCTCTGGAGCCCGTGAGCCACAACTACTGAGCCTGTGTGCTGCAGCCACTGAAGCCCGCACACCTAGAGCCCGTGCTCCACAACAAGAGAAGCCACTGCAGTGAGAAGCCCGTGCACCGCAACAAAGAGTAGCCCTCGCTCGCCGCAACTAGAGAAAGTCCGTGCGCAGCAATGAAGACCCAATGCAGCCAAAAATAAATTAATTAAATCAATTTAAAAAATAAAATAAAAAAGACTTTAGCATATGGGCCATCAAAACATATCTGCACAAGACCCTAGTGTAGGACGAGACCCTCCCAGGGGTGGGCAGACAGGATGGGCCGCCTCCTGTCGGCATTAAGGACAGGAGTGGGCAGGTCTAGGAAGAGGTCAGGAGGTGCCCTAAAGGCCTTCCAGAAACAAGCAAATGGCGCCTCCTACACACCCACCACAGCCTAAATAATGTGTCGCGCACACCTAATCCTCTCAAAATGTGTTCATTTGTTTAATTCAACTATTACTGAGTAAAGATAATCCACAGAATGGGAGAAAATATTTGCAAGTCATATACCTAATACAGGACTGGTATTCAGAATACATAATGAACCCTTACAACTCAATAATAAAAGCCAAATAACCCAACTGAAAAAAAAGGGCATAGGATCTGAATACACAGTTCTCCAAAGAAGATATACAAATGGCACAAGAAAATACCAAGGAAATGAAAGTTACAGCGACAATGAGATATCACATCACACGCACTAGAGCAGGTACAAACAAAAAGACAGCAACAAGTGCTGGCGAGGCAGTGAAGACATCAGACCCTCCTACACTGCCGGTGGGAAGAAAAGCAGTGCAGCTGCTGTGGAAAACAGGCTGGCAGTTCCTCAAAAAGCAGACACAGAGTTACCCTCTGACCCACCAATTCCACCCCTACGGATAAACCCAAGAGAATGGAAACGTGCGTCCACACAGAGACCTGAACACAAACGTCCACGGCAGGATTATTCATAGGAGTCAAAAAGTGAAAACAACGCAAATGTCCTTCAACTGATAACGGATTTTAAAAAAGTGATCCATCCATATAATGGATACTCTTTGGCCATAAAAAAGGAATGACGGGGGAAGGGAAAGGGGAGTTTAATGGGCACAGAGTTTAGCTTTTGTAAGATAAAAAGAGTTCTAGAGATGGAGGCCACTGAACTATAAACTTAAAAATGGTTAAGATGGTACATTTTATGAAATATGTACTTTACCACAATTAAAAATAATAGACTTTTTAAAAAGGAAGGAAGTATAGGTCACGCTATAACATGGATGAACCTTGGAAGCCAGACACAGAGGCCACATATTGTATGATTCCATTTATACGAAATGTCCAGAATGGGCACATGGGCAGAGACACTGAGTAGATTAGAGGTTGCCAGGCCTGGGGTCAGGGAGAAGGTGCAGGACTGCTAATGGCTGTGGGGTTTCTTTTCGCAGTGATGGAGCTTAGACTGTGGCACTGGCTACACAACTCTGTGAAGAGGATGAAAACACTTAAGCGTGCACTTGAAATGGGCAAATTTTATGGAATGTGAATTATATCTCAATACAAATGTTTAAAAACAGCCTTGACTGTCCACTCTGTGCCTGGCCCTGGACTGGCCCTAGAGCCACACAGAGGCCTCCAGGCTAACGGGAACAACAGGTAGAACGCCTCCTGGTCACCTCAGGTGACCCAGAGCTCCAGAGACCGTCATCTCTGTCACCCCGCGCAGCACGGCCTCGAAGGCCTGCTGGTCAGACGGAGACTCGGGCCCAGCCTGGTCCAGGCCCTGGCCAATGCAAGGATGAGAGAGCGGGGAATAGATCTCAGGGCTTAATTTACCGGTTGGTTCCTGGGGCGCCTGCCCAAATCTTATTCCAACCTGGATGGAGTGATTCTGAAGAAAAACCCAAGAGCCACAAAGGCGATGCTAAGTGAAAAGTTTAAAAGCAATTAATTTTAAATGATTACAGCTTTACCGAAAGCTGTGGCTATGATTTCCTTCTGACTTTGATTATAACCTTCCAGCAAAATATTCGTCTCATCAAGGCAAGTCTGCATTATTTTCTATTCTTAGCATGACTGCAAAATATTCTTTGATTTAACATTTGATATGTTTTGTTCTCAAGGGCAAGCCCCACGAGAAGAAGAATATACCCCAACAGAATGAAATATGACTACCTGCTTCCACTGTTCTTTCTTGTTGGTTCCTACTCAAATATTCTGCATTCATTTAAACTCAAGGCCGCGGCTCTGATGTTACGCTCCTCCCACACTGTCACCCAAACCCAAGCAGTCACCCACTATCCAGGGGCAGAGAAATTGCCACAGACGGAGCTGGACTTGCATTTCCTGGAGACGCTGAGGGCGCTGAGCTTGGAAGGAGAGGGGGTCCTGGCCAAGTGCGCACTGAGGAAAAGGAAATGAAGACCCAACAGATTCTAGGAGCTAAAGACGCTAGGGCTAAAGAAGCATTTCCACTTACATCAACGCCTTTAAATATGCCTCAATATTTTAGGACAAACGTACGATACCATAACATAACACAATGCATTTCTGTTTTTGTTTTTGTTTTTGTGGTACGTGGGCCTCTCACTGTTGTGGCCTCTCCCATTGTGGAGCACAGGCTCCGGACGCGCAGGCTCAGCGGCCATGGCTCACGGGTCCAGCCGCTCCGCGGCATGTGGGATCTTCCAGGACCGGGGCACGAACCCATGTCCTCTGCATCGGCAGGCGGACTCTCAACCACTGCGCCACCAGGGAAGCCCAACACAATGCATTTCTGGACAGATTCATTAGAAGACTAGGGGCTAAGAAAACCAGAGTGTCTTTTTTGTTTGTTTGGTTGGTTTTGCATCAGAAAAACACCCATATTCCTGGGGTGGCCAGGCCTCTGGTTTGTCGTTTCTGCTTGGGCCACGCCGCCTGCTGGGGACTACGCGCAGACGCCCAAAGAGCAGTGTAAAAACCGGGTGGAAAACACACGGTCGTCCGCACATGAACCTGTCTCATGGGTCCAAAGAGAGCATCTCAGACAGACTGCAGGTGCACTCTTGGATAAAACGGCCAAAGGGACCGTGCTTCTCCACGCTGTCACACGCGCACAGAGCTGGAAAAACAGAGAAGGGGAAGCAGCTTAAGTGTCATAAAGAATGCTCCCTCCCAGGCCGCAGAGACAGGCACCCCCAGGGCTGCCGACTGACCTCCAAGGCTAGGAGCCCTGAGTCACACTTGCGAGGCTGTGGTAGATCAGCAGCTCCAGCCAGGGGGGTCCAGAGGGCTCAAACCTGGCAGGAAGCACCGCTTAAACGGAGGGGCGTGGGGGGGCGCACAGGAGGCTAGCGATCAGGGTGACAGTCGTGGCAAAAGAGCTGCTGTTCATTAACCACAGGAACAAAAGACGGGGAGACAATGCACTGTTAATCGTGGCAGCCACCAGAGGACTATAAATTGCCAAGCCAAGATACCAGCATTTTTCAGACCCCGTCCTTCCTGCCAGCGTGAGATTGAGGATGGGTCCAAGTCCCTCACCCCCACCCAAGTCTTTAAAACATACATTACTGAATCTTTTTGAAGTTCTAACCCTGAAAGATTTATACTCTAAAACACATCAGAGAAAAATACTGCCCAGAAACACTATCAGAGGGCCTGGAGCGGACGGGCCCCCTTGTCCACTCACACTGAGAATGCCACTGCTCCAAGGGCAGATCAGCGTGGGTTCAGACGAGCTCTGACCCTTCTGATCTGTGTTCCCTAACCTCCCTGAGCCTCTGCCTCTTCACCCGTCCCATGGGAGTATCACCTCTTACCTCCCAGGATTGCTATGAGGGTTAAACAAACAAAAAAAGTCACAATGCTGGCACTAAATACATGCTAAGTACTGTTGTCACTATTAACCCCCAGCACCACTTAGGAGTTTTATCTATGGCCACAGGGATCAAGGAGATAAAACCCAATTTTCTCTAAGTTAAAAAATGATCTTTTTGTACATGAAAGTATTTTGGGGGAGCGATGGAATTAAAGAGAGCTGGCTTTAAGATACACTAAACTTTAGAGCTATCATCATGGAACTCTGACAGTCACTCTGATTTCCTTCTGCTTCGGACAGGGCATTTAGCAAGGGGTCTGAATCACTGCCAGTGAGCTGGGAACTGCAGCGGCAGCCCCGCCTCCCAGCAATCCGGGCACAGGTGCGCTGCCCGCTGGAGTCCCTGCTCAGCCACCTTGCCTCTTTCTAAAGCTCCGGCCTCATCACATCACAAACCTACTTTAAAAGCATCCCAAGGCCCTTAGAAGAAATCTGCACCGCGGGCCCGACCTAAGCCCCACCCACCTCTCACACGATCCCGCCTCACCTTCCACACCTCTCCCCACCCACCTCTCACACGATCCCGCCTCACCTTCCACACCTCTCCCCACCCACCTCTCTACACGATCCCGCCTCACCTTCCACACCTCTCCCCGCTCACCAGGCCCACTACACGATCCCGCCCTCACCTTCCACACCTCTCCCCGCTCACCAGGCCCACTACACGATCCCGCCCTCACCTTCCACACCTCTCCCCACCCACCTCTCACACGATCCCGCCTCACCTTCCACACCTCTCCCCACCCACCTCTCTACACGAGCCCGCCTCACCTTCCACACCTCTCCCCACTCACCTCTCTACACGATCCCGCCCTCACCTTCCACACCTCTCCCCGCTCACCAGGCCCACTACACGATCCCGCCCTCACCTTCCACACCTCTCCCCACTCACCTCTCTACACGATCCCGCCTCACCTTCCACACCTCTCCCCACTCACCTCTCTACACGATCCCGCCTCACCTTCCACACCTCTCCCCACTCACCTCTCTACACGAGCCCGCCCTCACCTTCCACACCTCTCCCCGCTCACCAGGCCCACTACACGATCCCGCCCTCACCTTCCACACCTCTCCCCACTCACCTCTCTACACGATCCCGCCTCACCTTCCACACCTCTCCCCACTCACCTCTCTACACGAGCCCGCCCTCACCTTCCACACCTCTCCCCGCTCACCAGGCCCACTACACGATCCCGCCCTCACCTTCCACACCTCTCCCCACTCACGTCTCTACACGATCCCGCCTCACCTTCCACACCTCTCCCCACTCACCTCTCTACACGATCCCGCCCTCACCTTCCACACCTCTCCCCACTCACCAGGCCCATTTCCAGCTGCTAAATGCTGGCAGCCACCCCTGGCTCTGAACAGACAAGACAGCAGGCTCACGCCTCAGAGCCTCACCCAGGCTGTGCCGCCACTGGGCAAGCTTTTCTTTCTCCACCATGCCCCGCAAAGCAAGTCACCGCTGTGCAAAGAGCCCTAATGAGTCACTCTGCACACCACACAGCACTCTCCCCCTGGCTCTGCCGTCAGCCCCCAGAGGGGCCCTGCTGGTGACTTTCGATCCACCCCCCAACCCCAGCTTCATTCATTTGGGACTTCCGAGTGCCTCCTCCATGCCAGGCTCTGGCCCAATTCCTGCTATGCTCTCGTGGAGGAGAGAGGCCATCAACAAGCACATCACGCGTATCAGACAACACCAAGGGCTAGCAGGAAACAAAACACGGACATGAGGAGGTATGACGGTAGAGAACTGGGGACACTTTAGGCCAGTAGGTCAGAGGAGGCCTCTCCGAGGAGGTGACACTCGAGCTGAGACTTAAATGAGGAGGGCACAGCAGGTGCAACACTGGCCCATCCAGTAAGTAGGAGGCCAGTGTGACTGGAGGTCAGGAGCCATGGATGAGGCTCAGGAGAGGGCAGAGGCCAGATCGTGGGTCACTGCGAGGGCAATGAGCGCCCGGACAGTCTTCAGCTGACGGCTGACCTGATCTGAAGACATGAAGACATAAAAGGAGCAGACTGTCCACCGTGTGCGGGGTCAGCAGAGGGAGGAGGGGAGGGCCCACAGTCTGGAGAGGAAGGACAAGTAAAGACACACGTGGCCTCTGCAACATGAGGATAACGAAGGGGATTCACCAGACCCGGGTCAGGGTGGCAGAGCAGGTCCCAACGCCTGCCCAGGGAACTTGACTTTCCAAGCTTCAGTTTTCTCATCAGAAGAGTGGGGCCCATGCCCCCCTACACCCCTATCACTCAGCGTGATCGCACAGACGCAAGTTTGTAGCCACAGGCGTGGACCCTGGCAGACACTCAGATGCAGCTCCTTTCCCCCCCAAAGAAAAAAGCCACTTTTTCTTCTCACTTCCCTGAGTGGAGGGTGGGAATCTCATCTATTGAAGGAAGAAGAGTAGCAGCCCTGGTCCCACCACTGCAATGTGCTCAGGTCACATGTTAACACCTGTAAGAAGACAAGGAGAGTCTCCCCTCTCAGGGGCGAGAGAAACGTAAGAGCCGCAATGTTCGTACGACAGGAGAGAAATCCCTCTTCATTTCTTCAACAATTTACAGTCTAAACCAAGGACTTGTCAAATGCTTGGAGGCGTTATAATTTGGTGCCTGAAACCTTCTGTCCCATGAAGAAACACCACGAACGTACACGTGGAAGGGGAGGGCAGAGTACAGTGACCCGGGAAGTGGCAGCTTTGGAGTCAAGCAGAGCCCTGGGTCGGCCACTTCCTAGCAGCCTCCCCGAGTCCCAAGCCCCTCGATGGCTGAACAGTAACCACCACACTCCCTGCAGCGTTTGCCCGGGGAAGTGGCAAACATGCAAGAAAAGCAAAGCCAGTTGAGATCTGCCAGAGTGTGGACAGTCCAGAATCACATCCGAGGTCAGAAGGTCAGTGAGGGAGAAAGCCAGGCCTCACCACAGACTCCAGAAGCATGTCCTTCACTCCCTACACCTGTCACAAGAAAAGACCACCAATCTGCCTTCCCATTTTTTAACCTCCAACCTACACTGGCTCAGAGAATGTGTCCTAAAATGTACCTGGACGTGACCAAACAGAAATCAGTGACAAGGGGAGGGGAGAGCAGAGAGGATCGCGTGCCCCTTCACATGCATCTGTGGCTAGAACACGGCGGAGTAGAAGATGTGAGGCGGGGGACCGGAGCAGGTTCCTGCTCCTCTACGAGCCTCCGGTTCCTCTCCTGAAAACAGGGAAATGATCTCAGACTGCCTGCAGCATGGACCAGACGGGAGGTGACAAGGTGAAAGTACTCAACACTCATCATACAGCAGGGCCCGCTATGCCCAGCGGGCAACCAGTGCAGCTGTCCACCAGCAGGCCGATAAAACCATCTGACCAAGAAGTGTTCCTATACGTACTCGCGGGTGCAGAGAATGCCACCGGAAGGGTCTGGAGGAAGTGGAAAGCAGGGAGGTACCAGGTCCCTGGGTCAGCAGTGAGGAGTCTCTGAACTATATATACACCCTTTGTGCCACGTGCTACCATTTTTCTATATAAACAAAACACCTGTCCATGGAGTCAAGTATACTGAAATGGGTGTGGAAAAGTAATCCACAGAGGTGTACTAGTGGCTTCCTCTGGCGAGATGGGAGGGGTAATTAGGGGCCTTCTACCTGGTTTGTAACGTCCTGTTTCTTCAGAAGTAGAATGTATTCATGTACTACTTGTATAATTTAAATTAATTAAATGGTACATCTCACGAAGGCTTTTGGGCAGTACCTACCACGACTCTCTGCCCCAGCATCTCAGTTCTAGGGTCTTTCTTTACAGACACACTAGCACACCCACCAAAGACGTCTGTTCTATAAAACTCACTGAAGCATCGTTAGCAAAAATGAGTAACGACATAAATGTCCATCACTAAGACATTCAGAAAACGGTGGTGCAAGTGTACAACGGAATTTCATGTGACCTTTAAAAAGAATGATGTTGCTTTATATGTACGAATGGGCAGGCCCGAGTATTGAGTGAAGTACTCAATAGAGTGGTGTTACCATTTTGTGGAAAAAAAAAAAAAAAAAAAAAGAACGAGAAAAGGAGGGGTCGACATATACATAGGAACGCTGCCTGCACACGGAGTTCCTCCGAAATGGCACAGGACGGGACAGCGGCTGACTCCAGAGATGGGCAGCAGGAGACCAAAAGACAGCGAGTGGACGCCTTCTGGGCACTTTCAGGGTCTCTGAGTTTCCCTAACCTGTTTGTGTATTACGAACGCAGTGTATTACGAACGCATGTGGTAAAAAACACTTTCGCTGTTTTGGGGGCGGCGCGCGAGACTTCCCGGCGGGCGCCTCCGCCCCGGCGCGTCCGAGCCCCGCACCCCCCGCCCGCCCGCGCTCACCGCCGATGATGGTCCGGATGAGGGAGGCGTGCCCGGGGCAGTCGACCAGCGTGACCTGCAGCCGCGGCTCGGCCCCGGGCTCGGGCTCGGGCTCGGCCCCCAGCGGCGCCGGCCGCAGGCGCGCGGGCAGCGGCACCGAGAAGCACGAGAAGCCCAGGTCGAGCGTGATGCCGCGCTCGCGGCTCTGCGGCTGCTTGTCGAAGGCGGCGGTGGAGGCTGTGGTGCTGAGCGCGCGCGCCAGCGCCGTCTTGCCGCTGTCGATGTGGCCCAGGACGCCCACGTTCACGTTCACCCGCCGGCCCGCCATGCCGCCGCTGCGGTCCGCCCGCTAAGCCGGCCCCCGCCGCCCGCGCCCCGCTCGCACGTTCCGGCGCCGAAGCTTCCGGCCGCGCGGTCAGTCCGCCGAGCCGGGGAGCCAGGCGCCGGGGCCGACCTCCGTCAGTCCTCGCGTTCGTTCGTTCGTTTCCACGGGCTCTAGCTGTGCGCCCTCTGGGCACCCGGCGCCTTCTGTCCACCGCGCGGGGACAGGTCGCTTTCCCCGCAGGACATGGGGGACCCGGAGGTGGGGGGGAACAATAACCGGGAGTAAAGACGGAACCAGACCACTACGGACCCCGAGAAGCCCTGGGGAAATACAGCAGCGGTGGAAGGACCAGGCCCGGGGCAGGGAGGGCGGGCCGCGAAGCTGAGCCCGTCCTGCCGAAGAGCCAGCGCGGGAAACCTGGGAAGGCTGCTTGGAGAATCTCGGACCGGGCAGTCAGCCTGGCCTCAGGGGGCCGCCAAACTGTACGCAGAAGGTCGTGTGAGTGCGCGCGTGCTGGGGAGGGCCCGCAACGCTCATTCTCTTGAAATGTCACCCACAGAAAAGGTGTCGCCCACGGGCAACAACACGGATAACAAACTTAAAGGTCTGCCCTGGCCAGGCAGGTGACTCGCCAGAGAGTAATCAGCAGGGTTTAAGGTGCCCGGGGTGGTGGAGACTGCGGAGGTGGAGAGCACATGTCCAGTGGCCACAGATGGGGAGCCACGGCTCAGCTTTGGCCAAGTGACGGCCAAGCTTTGGCCAGGCAGGAATGCTAGCCCAACACTGCCCCATCTTCCCGCTTTTCAAGAGACGAGAGTGTTTCTATGTGAAATCTGAGAGACATTTTGCCTGGTGAGGCCGCCGAGCCTTGGGGCTGCGGGCTGTAGCTGTTACCCGGCCCGACTTACACCTAAATGCTCACCAGCGGCAAGGCTGGGGCTTTAAGCCAAGTCTTGCCGTCTCCAACTCACACAACTGGCTCCAAGACAGGTGCTGCCCCAGCAGTAGCCTGGAGTCCAGCCCTGTCTCCACAAGTGCCAAGGAGACGGCAGCTCTGAGTTGTCTGAAAAGTCAGCCGGATTCAGACTGTATCCTGGGGTCAGCTGTGCCCCTGCACCAAGCAGAGCAATACAGACCTCTGCCTAGGCAGGTGTGAGTCATAAGCTCACTCCAAGAGCCAGGGAGAGTGTGAGGGACACCCTGTAGGAACTGCAGCCCTGTTGCCAGCGAAATGCAGGTCACATCACGCCCCCTCCTTTGTCCTTTGTCCCTATCCTGGCTTCTACCCCAGTGAGGCGAGTTTGCTTTAGACCAGGCTGGTGCCCTGGTGCTCTCCCCTGTCCCAGCAGACTGAGGACCCCTTACACATCTTTGCTTCCCCTCGGCCTGGCACATCAAAGGCTCCATAACTGTTTCTTGAGTGGACCCACCTCCAAACCTCCAGCCCACAAAGACACCATCCTCTGCAGCAGACTCCTGGGTCCCAGCCTGGGTTCCAAGGCTGGGCCTTGTCTCTGGGAAATGACTGACAGGGAACGGCCTGCCGAACTGCGATTATTTGGCATTTGTTCTTAATGTTAATGCGATGCTGGTTCCTTTCTGTTTCTTTAATGCTATTTTGTACGAAGGTAGTTCAAAGTTCTTTACGAACAGCTAGTAATTAATTCAACTTCATTAAGGCCAATTAATCCAGGATTAATTATAAATTTGCTCAGAGGAAGTTATTATACTTTGCTCTTTGATTTGAGTTTGGCTTTAAAGATTCTTTTAGGAGTAAAATGGAAATTTCCTTTTTCTCTGAGGGTATCTACCTTGCCGGTGATTGTGTTAACCACGTACCTTCCTTGACATGTCCCATACTAACCTCAGATGAGGTTGTCGCCCAGGCCACCACTGTGCTCCATGGCACTGCCAGTACTGAACAGAGCTGCTAATGCCCCGTTAGCTGCAGGGTGGGAGCTGATGTCCTGGCAAGAACTGGCCCCACACAGGTTCAAATCACGGCCCTACCTCGTGCTGGCTGTGTGCCTGGGAGCACACTTTCCACCTGGATATGGATACAAACTCTTTAAGGTCTACAGTGGTTGGCGTCCCCTCCCTCTTCTTCTGTAAGACTCCTCAACTCTCCTTGGAGGTATCACACTCCTTTCCTCCAGGTCACGATGGGGGTTGACTGAATGCTAGCTCTAGGGGTGGGCCTGAGACTCAGGTCCATTCCAGTAGCCATGACCATTGGTTTGGCAGTGAGCGTGTGACCCAAGTTAGCACAGTCGGAGAAAACCCTGGAATTTTTTCCAGGACAGGCAATAGAAAAGTGTGCTCTCTGATACTGGACTAAAGCCTGGGGAAATCAGTCTGGGCCCTAATGGGACCCCTGGAGGGAAGCCTGGCCGCAGCAGAACAGTGGCCTCCAAAGATGTCCGTGTCCTGGAACCTGTGATGGTGTTGCCCTCCATGGTAACGAGACTTGGCAGGTGTGATTCAGTTAAGGATCTTGCGATGGCGGGGATGGGGGAGGTGGGGAGCTCACCCTGGATTATCCTGCGGGCCTGATGTAGTCACCAGGGCCGTTACAGGAGGGAGGCGGGAGGATCAGAACCAGAGATGGCGTCATGAGAAGACGCTGCTGGCCGTTACTGTTTTTAAAGGCGGAAGCAGAACATAAGTCCAGGAAGGTGGGCAGCCTGTAGAAGCTGGAAAAACCCAGGCTGTGGGTGCTCCCCCAGGGCCTCCAGACAGCAACGCAGCCCTGCCCACACCTTGATTTTAGCCCAGTGAGGCCCATTTTGGACACTGACCTGCAGAACTGTAAGAGAATACCTGTGTGTTGTTTTATGCCATTAAGTTTGCAGCAATTTGTTACTGCAGCCATAGGAAACTAATACAAACATTTACTTGGAGTGTGGAGTCTCTTCCCATTTATTAAATCAGTGAAGGGCTCCTAACTCCCTCCCACCTGGTCAGAGAATCAGAGTCTGACAGCTAAGACCTACACTGGAAATAGCCTCACGGCCTGTCCGCTGGTCAGACCTGCTGCTTTCGCCTAGGCTGCCCTGACCGCTGACCCCATTGCCATGTGACGCCAGTGGGACGCCAGTGGGACGATGGTCCAGATGGAGCCCAGGGGACCTGCAGGCTCCAGCTGCTTTCTCGGCATCTGCTGCCGGGTTTCCCCACTGCGGTGGGATGTGCCTGCTGAGACGGACGGAAACTGTTCCCCAGCAGAGAAGGTTGCAATCGGAGGCACAGGCCTCACCCTGGCTAACCTGATCCTGTCCCCAGCCCCACTTCCTGCCTCGGGCGCCAAAGCAATTCCAGTGAGTGCCCTCAGGTACTGTTTCCGTTTGAAAAGCATGACAAAATTACCACGAAGGGCAGGACACACACACAGCAGGCAGATATCCAAGGGAGAAATAGCCCATGTCTTTATGTTCCAAAGCTCTGATGCCATTTTCTGTGCCCCTCCCAGTGCTTGAGCCCATTGTAAAAGATCTCACTGAATTCTTTTAAAATCCCAGGAGGTGCTGTTATCGCTACTTTACAGCAGAGGGAAGAGGGCCAGGAGAGGTGACTTGCTCGGGCCCTCTGCTCCCTGCCAGCTGATCCTTGTTTTATGTCAGGTTTTTTTCAACCTCAGTGATATGAACCATCTTCATAATTTATGCAATATCCAGGTACCACCTACAACTTCATATTTTTCTTTAAGTTTGACTTAAATAAATAAAAGTATCTCCCTTACACAGAAAAACATTGTCACTTGCCATAAATAGCTGGGAACCACAACAACCTCAGAATCAGGATCGTTAATAAAAAGAGAGATTAGCAAGCGTTAGAAAGGGGTTAAAGTCACACTCCACCCCCTAAGACTCACTGAATTAGAATTAGAACAATAATGTTCTCACGATGTGGATCAACTTTATTTAATTTTATGCCTTTGTACCACCTCTAAGGTGTTCCTTCTGTCCCCAGAAATCAGCCTGGGGCTGAAATAACAAGCATGCCAATGAGGTTGGCAACGATCAGAAAGGGGGGCGAGAATGTGGGAATACAAGACCAGGGACTAAGCCCATTAGCTTACACAGGGGACTCCTTCAACAGGGACTTTCTTTGATTTTGATTCTGATTGGTTTGGATCTTGGGGATCATGGCTCTGAAGCGCACCCCAGACACTGGGAATTATCCTGCTCGTAATCATCGTAATAATCTTTGTCGTGCGTTGTATTCTCTCAAGAGCTTTAAATGCATGTTTGCAGCCACTAAGCACCAAGCAAATGATCTCCCTACGACTGAAACATCAGAAAAAGAACGAAAGAAAGACTGACAGAGAACGTGAACCTGACGTCATAACCTGTGAGCACCACACAGAGGGTCAGCAGAAGCTGCGAGGCCTCCAGAGTGGTAGCTGGGAATAGCGCTAATGCCTTCAATTTGCATTGCATCCCTCAGGCTGAGAGACTGGTCAAAAGGGGGAAATTGTTAAAAATAAGACAACGGGCCCAAAACGCAGTGGCTTATGCTAAGCCTCAAGTCATCAAATCAAGACTTAGTTACTGGACTTCCCTGGCGGTCCAGTGGTTAAGACTCCGCGCTTCCACTGCAGGGGACACAGGTTCCAACTAAGATCCCACATGCCACGTGGCATGGCCAACAAAAAAAAAAAAAAGAATTAAGTTTCAGCTCTTTCCCCTTTGAATGGTCTTGGCACTCTTGCTGATATACTGAGGGTTTATTTCTGGGCTGTCTATTCTATTCCATTAGTCTATATGTCTGTCCTTGTGCCAGTGCCATGCTGTTTGATTACTGCAGACCATTATTCAATGTCCCATTAGTTAGGATACACTCTCAGCACTCAGCTGAGCCTGGAGACCATGACAACGTGTGGCTCCACGGGGCCCCTGGGTCATTGCCCCCCTCCACATGCAGCAGCCTTCTCAAGATGTTGGAGAAGGCAGAGGCAGGCTTGACCTGGGCTTCTGGGCTCAAAGGTCAGGTGTGAAAGAAGTCAAAGCAAGGAGCAAGCAGAAGCATTGGGAACCAGTGGCTGAGATGTTCAAGCTTGGACTGGAGAAAAGAGGGGTCAAGGCACTGGAGGTGAAAGAGCAAGGCTCACGGGAGTGAGAGTGAGAGAGCAGGCAGGTCTGGGGTTGTCACACAGCACAAGCTGGGATGCAACTGTCCACTCCATTCCTTGTATGTGTGTCACTGCACAAACCCATGGGTGGAACCCTAACTCAAGTTATTTTAAGCCCCAACGTCAGTGTCATTTACACTGCCAAGTAGGGCAAAGCTGGATCTGGGAACGTAGAGGATTTCATCAGGAATCTGCCAGCTTTCCTTTCCTTTGTGCTGGCTTCATTCTCAGACAGAGTCTTCCCATGAAGTGGCCAAGATGACCTGGAAACCTAGGACCCAAGTCTCTTTCCCAATATTTCCAGTAAAAGTGCAGGTCTGAGTGTCATTGGACTGTCCGCTCACATCTCTGAACCAATCACCATTCTGGGGAGGAGGGGATACTTTGATAGGCCAGGCCAGGGTCCTGTGTCCATTCCTGAAATAAAGCTGGGGGTGGGGTCAACCCATCTAAACCACCTAGATGCCAAGTGGGGGAAGGGTGGTTCTCTACAGAAAATTAGGGTGAAGGTGGCCAGAAGAGGTAGGAAGGGTGCTGGGCGGGCATAATAACCCCTGTCCACTGCTATTGGCCTCACCTACCTTCATGCACCTTGTACACTTTGGACACTGGCCTGCCGTGTCGTCTTCTGTTGAAATGAAAGGAACTGCCTGGCTCTGCAGCCAGGCCCAGCTTCTTTGCACACTGGACCTGGGGTCTAGGCCTGGGAAAGGCATTTGCTCAATTTGCGATCTTGGACAAACTCCATACCCTTTTAGGGCCTCAGTTTCCTCACCTGTAAAAAGAGAATGCTAGGCTGGATCAGATGTTTGAACTGTTCTTTAGCAGGAAAAACATGTAACAGCTCTGGTGGAGGGGGAGGTGGGGGCCAAAAGTTTCCATTCACTGACAGAAACCATTATCAAGTCCCATAAGATCCGCTGTGTAAAATACCTACAGCAAAACTGCATGATTTTGTGTGTATGTGAGTGTCCAGAGCCCTACTAAATTTATAAGAAGCCTTAACTGTGAGCCAGGCTGTGTGCCAGACACTGGAGTTAAAATGATGAACAACACAGACGTGGTCTACACTTTCATAATGCCTGCCATTTAGTGGGAGAGACTAACATTGACCTGATAGTCTTGCAAGTAATCAGAAACCTAGACTCAAAAGTTACAATGGAGAAGTACAAGGAGATGTGAGAGTCAGGAACTCCTGCACCTGGATTTGACTTCAGGTCTGTCTCAACCCTAATGCAAGCTCCCCTGAGCTCTGGGCCAGTCCCTCCCTTTCTCTGGACCTGAGTCCACTCAGGTGTGAAATGGTGACATAACGTCTGCTTCCGAGGATGTTATCCTTCTGTCAGGGATCGGTCCAGGCGTTACCACATCATGGCGCCTTCCTTGGCTCTCCAGCTTTTCCAGATGGCCCTGCTCTGGGCTTGCACACCACGTGGGGGTACCTGCTTTGGCACACCTCATGTTGCAAGTTTCCCAACTAAGGACTGAGCTTGTCAAGGCTGGAGATTTTGTATTTTATGTGTGCATCCTAGTGCATTGTACTGTCTGGCTCACAGCAGGTGCTAACAAATGTTTGTGGAATGACTGGGTGGATGGGAAGAGTACACTTTTGGGGGGAGTGTTAATATCATCACGGAACCGGACAGGACACAGCCACTGGCTAATTGTCTCACCTGAGGTCGTGGGATGGGATGAGGTTTACACCGGCTGCAAAGCCTGAAGTCCTCAGGTGGAGTTCCAACTCTTCTGATTACTTGCTGTGCGTTCTTCATAAGTTATTGGGCCTCTTTTAGCCCGCATCTTTATCTGCATTAGGAATTACACTAAACGTCATCCACAGCCAACTTAATCTAAGTAAAGGGAGAGGTGGAGGCGAGGAGAAGAGGAGGACAACCCCCAAGGCGGATGCTGAGCACAGCCTCCCCAGGGAGATGAAAGGCGTGGGAGTCAGAAAACTGCTTAGTGGGCACAAGTCGAAGCTTAAGTTCTAAACCTGTCTCTTCATCTCCAACACCGAGGTCGAACTTGAGCTCCGCAAAAGTGTATCCATTCGAATGCGGTCACTGACGCGAAGGCGCCGTGAAGAGCGGAACTCGGGCCCTCACTGCGGCGCAGCGGCCCTTTCGGGCCCACCCGGGCAGGAAGCGCCGGCTGCGGGGGAAGCCAACCTCGGGACACAGCCGGAAGCGGGTGGGCGGAGCCTTCCCGGCAGCCGCGACGGGCAAAGCCAGGAGCCAATGGGACGCTGAGGAGTTCCCGCCGCGGCCAATGGGGAGCTGACCGAGGCGGGGCCGGACCAGCCGCCTGGTAACGGCCGCGTGGTAACCGGCTGCGCGCTGCTAGGGCTGAGCGGGCGCTCGGGCTCCAGGTGCGCAGGATGAAGATCGAGGAGGTGAAGAGCACCACCAAGACGCAGCGCATCGCCTCCCACAGCCACGTGAAGGGGCTGGGGCTGGACGAGAGCGGCCTGGCCAAGCAGGCGGCCTCGGGGCTCGTGGGCCAGGAGAACGCGCGCGAGGTGTGGCGGCGGGGCGGGAGCTGAGGCGGGGAGACTGAACTGAGGGGGAGACTGAGGCGGGGACGGGGCTGAGGTGGGCCTGGGTGGCGCGGACCTGGGGGTGGGGCGTGGGGAGGACGTCCCGGGGCGCGGCGACGACCCCGCGGCCTCGCTCCTGGCCGCGAGTCCTGACTGACCGCCAGTCCTGACTGACCGCCGCTCGGGGCCAGGCCGTCCGCGCGGCACGGGGGTCGGCGGGGAGAAGATGGGCCAGGTCCCTGCTCTCTGGGAGCTCGCGTTTCAGACACAGACATTTAAACCGCTGAACAGAAGGGCCGTTATTAGACCTCGGGGATCAGTTCGTGCGGGGCTCTGCGGGCCCGGGCACGGCGTTTGAGTTGCTGTGAGCGCAGTGAGAGGCTCTGGGACTTTTATAGTCGGGAGGTGATCCGCCTGAGCAGGTGGCAGCTACAGAGGCCTTTCTGAACATTCCCGTTAAGCCCACTTCTGCTAAGTGATGCTGGTGCCAAGTGCCTTCGGCCGCATTATCATCACAAAACTGTTCAGGCTCTTTGTGTGTGTGTGTATTTTTTTTTTTTTTTGATGAAAACATCGAGGGTGGGAAAGGTCACTTCACCCATCCGCTTGCCACCCAGTTTAGTAATAGTAATGCTGGAGTTTGTGCCTGTGTGCCCCTGACTCCTGAAGCAGCGCGCTCTGTGGTAGGACCGCCCCCTCGGGCCCCCTTCAGCCCTAACTTCAGCCCATTTTGCCCCTCTGCCCCTGCGGTGGCTCGGCAGCTACAGAACTCCTGGGTAAGACTCTCGCCTCCTAGCCTGATTGTGCTAATAGAAGGGGCCAAAGAGAAGCCTCTGGTTTCCATTTGGAACATCAGGTTTCCAGAGAGGAAATAGTGACAGGGCCAAGGTGACTTTGAAATTTCTCTTTATCCAGCTTCTGCTCTCGCAGGGCCTGTCTCTGCGAGTAGCTGACGCTGTTGAGTGCTTTTCATGTGCCGAGCACTGTGCTAAGCAGCTCCGTTTCCATTGTCTTATTGTTCATCACCACCCTTATACCCATCCCTCCTCCACTTTGTTATGACACTTTTCAGACATACCAGAAAGTTGAAAGACTTGTGTAGTGTGTACCTGTGTGCTTGAATTCTACAAGTAACATTTTACTCTGTTGCTTTGTCTTCTGTCTGCTCATTTATCCATCTAACAATCTGCTTTTGCATTTCAAAGTAAGTTGTAGACATTAGCATACTTTACCATAAACCCGTTAGCCTTTGTGCCACTGTGCTGTGAACTCTGTTTTCAGATGAGGAAGCTGTGGCTCCTAGAGGTTAGGTTATGGATCTGTGGTACTCGGCTGGTAATTGGTAGAGCCAGGATTTAAACCTAAGTCTGTCTGACTCCAGAACCCATACTCTTGACTCTGACGCCATGTGCCTCCATACGAATGTGAGCTTCCCAAGGATAGAGACCGGGTAGCATCATGTACCCAGAACCTGACTCATTATAGGGACTCAGAAGTTACGTACTGAGTTATTAGGCATCCCACCTCTGCTACCAGGTCCTTGTCTGAGTCTGGTCGCATCAGCAGCCTGTCCTCATCTGAACAGTGAGAGTTAGACTAGGTCATCTTTTAAAGGCCCTTCCAGTTCATACTTTTTAAATTTTGGAATTCACTGGACATGTCTCACTGGAGAGAAGGAGCCTAAATGGAAGAAGATTAAATGGAAGGGGAAGTGTGAGTAAGAGTACGTAGCCAAGGTTGGCAAAGGCTCTTCTACCTCTTTTGAGTTGCCCAAAGAGTTCCAGTGCTGAGGATTATGATATCAGAGGTTACTGTGGAAAGACCATAATGGCTCTTTTGTCTTTTTAGAGATGCAGCATCTGAAGAATATCTTCTAGGCTCTGTTAAGTGTACTGTGCTTTTCCAGCTGAGCCAGAAGTGGAATAGGGCACATCCACATGCATTCCCTGAACCCACGTTTTTGAGGGGCTGTCTAAGTGTGGGACCAAGGTACGTCTCCACAGTCCATGGGGAAAGTGGGAGAGGAGATAAGATGTGCTCACAAGACCCTGTCCACAAGGTACCACCCAGGTAGAGGAGCTGTGGGCCTGCCCTGAGGCAAGGACGGTGCACCTTGGAGACAGTTGTGCTTTCGGTTTTTAGATCAGTGTGAGAAACCTTGAGATTAGGTGTTTAAGGAGTGTGATTTTCTCAGCCCTACTCCTTTAGAGTTAAATATTGTAAAATACATAAAACCAGGAACGCATTTATGGAATTTCTAAACACACGTATCAATATGCAGTCAACTCTTGAACAACATGGGTTTGAACGGCATGGGTCCACTTATTCACAGATTTCTTTCAATAAATACATATTAGGGTGCTACATGACCCCCAGTTGGTTGAACCCAGGGCTGCTGAACCACAGATATGGAGGGCTGACTGTATAGTTATGCCCTGATTTTCGCCTGCGTGGAGGTTGGGTGCCCCTAACTTCAAGGGTTCATGGGTCAACTGTATATATGTGTATGTGTATGCGAAATACATGCTGTATGTATATAATGTCCATACCTGTCTATATATAATATAGATGCTGTAAATGGCTTAATACTCAGAATATTAAAAATGCACGAACGAACAAGTAATTTAATCTTGAGGATTTGAAGGGCATTCCTTGGATCTTAGGATGCTGTAGGTTAAACCTCACGTGCCGCATTTGCTTACAGCATTCTGGGATAGTTAACTGATGGCCAACTAGTAGCATATGTCATTGATTCTTAGCCCTTAGTGGGTTAATTTGGGAATGTGATGAAAGCTGTGACCCCTCCCTGGAAGAATGCACATTTGAACATATACACAGAGTCTTGTTTCCAGTTTTGAGGTGTGTGGGCCCCTGGAGTATATGCCATTGCTCCCATTTGTACCCCTCCTGTCTGTTATCCACATAGCAGCCATCAAGATACTTTAAAAACAAAATTTCAGAACATGACATGCGGCCTAAGGCTTTTTCACTGGCTTCCCATTACACGTAGAATAAAATCCAAACTTTACTATGGACTGGAAGATTCTGTTCTGAGTGCTGCCCCTCCTGCCTCTACAACCTCATCTTCCCGGTCTGCTTGTTTTCTGAACTCTGGTCAGCACAGCTTTTCTGTCCCTTGGACATGCCAAGCTCATTCCTGTATTTTGAATTTATTGTTTCCTTTGCTTGGAACACTGACTCCTGCCCTGCCTGCAGCTTCGTATATCAAATATAATGTCAAAGAGGCCTTCCCAGATCACTCTTTATTATAGAGTAACCTCTGCCCCCAGCCGCCTGCTCTTTTCTTGCCCTTTTTTCTTCATAGTAGAGATTCTGTGTTTGTATGTCTCCTCCACTAGGACATGAGCTCCATGGCCCTCTACTGCCTCTGGCGCCTAGAACAGCACCTGTGGTGTCCTGGCACTCGATGAGTCTGAGTTGTGTGGACCAGACACGGGACTTTTTCGTCCTGTGAAACATTTTAATATTGATTTATTATTTCTTTCTATTGTGGTGTCTAGGCATGTGGTGTGATAGTGGAATTAATCAAAAGCAAGAAAATGGCTGGAAGAGCTGTCTTGTTGGCAGGGCCTCCTGGAACTGGCAAGGTACTCATTTTCTCTCATTTTTTAAAATCTACCCAAGAGGATGATCTTAATGTCTAAGCCAAATTCAATTTGTGTCTTAACTAGTCTTTGTTTAGCTAAATTGGTTATATGTATGTTTTTAAAACCAATGTGCAATAATACAGTTGAGTATCTAAAATCCATGCTTCTAAAATTCAAATTACCCTGGCTGACCTCCAGAGAAAAGAGAGTGAAGTCCTCAGAGGTGTCTCATTGTCTCTGTAATTTGTCTTTTATCTCTTTCAAGTCTCCTTTGCTTTGGAAATATATTTCTGTTGGCCTAGGGCTTCATAAAATCTTGGGAGTGACATCTTACTTGAGGGGGAAAGAAAACCAGTCAGCAAGCAATTTTCCAAATGCTCACTTGACCCAGCACTATTCTGGCTGCGTGAGAGATGGAAAGAAAAAGCAAAAAAGGGGGCTTCCCTGGTGGCGCAGTGGTTGAGAGTCCGCTTGCCGATGCAGGGGACACGGGTTCGTGCCCCGGTCCGGGAAGATCCCACATGCCATGGAGCGGCTGGGCCCGTGAGCCATGGCCGCGGAGCCTGCGCTTCTGGAGCCTGTGCTCCGCAACGGGAGAGGCCGCAACAGTGAGAGGCCCGTGTACCGCAAAAAAAAACAGAAAAAGGAAAAAAGAATAATAGACGTGATTTTTATCTCCAAGGGCCTTACAGTCTCTCCAGGGCAGCATGAAAAACTCCAGTTGAGCGCTAAGCTGCGAGGCATCGCCTGATCTTAAATGCAGCTGGAATTGCAGCGGGAGGTGACACTTGGGCTGGTGTGGCTGGAGGGGTTGAAGCTTGACATTTGACTTGGCAGGGAAGGAAAGGGCCTTCCAGGCCGAGGGTGCAGGACAACTTGTGGGATCTGTGAGGGGCTTGGCTGGGCGCTTGAAACGCACTAGAGTCCCCAGTCTGGGCCCTGCTTGTTCTTCTGGAGGGCGCTTGGTGCAGGAGAGGAGGAGCCTGGGGGAGTCACTGTGTAAAGAAAGGGGTTCCAGCGCTGGTGCTGAGACCCCAGGCAGGTCCCTTAGCCTTTCTGAAGCGGTAGCACAGCCCTGCCTGTTGGAGGGAGCTATCAAAGTGGCGGTTGTAGGATGACGACTCTCATCATTTTGAAGTCATATGATTGAATTGATAGTATGTCTTTTACTGGTGTCTAACCATAGAGGAAGAAGTGCTATATTTGTGAACAGGCATAAACGTGAGCTTTAATTCCCTTTCTGCTTGTCACTGTATTTACCATTTATTTGCTTACCGTTCCTTCTCATATCTTAGACCTTTGCTCTCCCTCCATTTCCTTCCTAAAGTACATCATTAAGAAGGTCCTTCTAGAAGTTTGTTGGTGGCAAAGTCAGGTTTGTATTTATTGTGTTGCCCCTGTTTGGAAAGATAGTTGTGTTGGATATATAATTCAGTTGACAGATGTGTTCTGTCAGTACTGTTTCTCTCAGTGATATTTGCTACCTTTTGGCTTCTGGTGTTGCTTTTGAGAAGACTGGTTTTGAGGATTTTGTCTTTTCTCTCTGGATGTTTTTGGGATATTTTGGTTTTGGTGTTTCACTGTGACATGTCAAAGTGTGGATTTATTTTCATTTATCCTGCTTCATATGGATCTGAGTACATATTGTGTCTAATAAGTTCTGGGAACTGGTCAGCCTTTGTCTCTTCAGATGCTGCCTTTCCCTGTTCTCTGTCTTCTCTTCTGGAGCTCCAGCTAGGTGAGGTTCCACTGCAGAGGTCCTCCGCTTGGGCCGAGTTTGCCCCCCGGGGAACATTTGGCACTGTCCTGAGACGTTTTCGGTTGTCACACTTGGTTGGGCCGGGAGTGCTGCTGGCATCTTGTGGGTGGAGGCCGGGGGGTTTGCAGGGCACCCTGCAGAGCACAGAGCAGCCCCTGCAAGAGGAGTTCTCCAGCCCAAAATGCCCACGGTGCCAAGACTGGGAAATCCTGGGCTGGAGCTTCTCATTTTGTCTTCTTAGTCTTTGAACCTCTTTTATGTTTTCTGTTGTTTTGACTCTTCTGCGTTCTGCGTAGCTTCATTAGACATGTCTTCCAGTCTGTCTTGTAAGCTGTGAGGAAGCTACTCTTTAATCCAGTCCATTGAATATTTTCCATTTTGAAAAATTTGAAACCTACAAAAGAGTGGAAAGAACAGTTTGATGAATCCCTCTGTACCCTACTCATAGGTAACTAAGTGTAAATATTTTGTGAGATTTGTGTTTTCTCTATGTTACTTCTGAACCATTTGAAAGTAAGTGCAAGGGACCTTCTCTGTCATTCCCATGATGCTGTCATCCACCCAAGAAATATAATGTTGCTAATAAAATTAGCTAATATCTAGTTTATATTAAAATATCTCCAAGTCATTTCAGTTTGTGGCTCTTTCATTTTTTTATATTTTTAAATTGAATTATAATCACGTATCACACATTGCATTCATTATTGTCTCTTTAGTCTCTTTATCGAGAACGGTTCCTGTCCCCTGCATTTTTGGTTTCTTTTCTTTTATGACACTGACATTTTTGAAGAGCCCAGGACAGTTGTTTTGTAGAGTACCCTACAGCTGTCCTCCAGTGGTTGTCTGATTGTGTCTGAAACATTCAGCTCTTTGGCAGAACGCGATGCAGGTGATGTGTCTGGAACCTGCATCACAACAGGGGGCTGACGCCACGTTCTACTATGAGGGGAC
Organism: Globicephala melas; assembly: GCF_963455315.2. Lineage (NCBI taxonomy): Eukaryota > Metazoa > Chordata > Mammalia > Artiodactyla > Delphinidae > Globicephala > Globicephala melas. The sequence goes on along the minus strand of NC_083324.2, from coordinate 1,409,959 downwards.
TGGTTCCCTCTGAAATTTATAATCATTTGGGAAGTGACACTTTGAGAGGTCCTGAATATCCTTTTACCCTATGGCTGTAGCATTCATTGATGGTCATTGCTTTATCAGTTATCACATTGGTGGTTGCAAAATGGTGAATTTCTAAATCTGTCATATCTTCTACATATATTAGCTTGCTTTTTTTTTTTGTAATGAAGAAGCCCCTCCCTTCCCCACTCATTATTTTTAATTTCTTCAAAATCTGTTTTTTGCTTGTTTGTTTGTTTTGGCCGTGCCATGCAGCTTGCAGGATCTTAGTTCCCCGACCAGGGATCGAACCCATGCCCCCTGCAGTGGAAGCGTGGAGTCCTAACCACTGGGCCTCCCAGGAAGTCCCAAAATCTGGCTATTTTTGATAGCCTCTTGTTCCTTGTTCGTGAAATACTTTCTTGTTTATTTTGTATCCTGTATCTGCTTGTGGACTCATGTTTGATCAAATCTGAGGCTTCCCTGATCTCTTGATTAGGGCCAAGTGCTTCCTGAGAGGACTTGGGAGGGCCCCTGCTGTGCTGCCAGGACAGGGCACATGAAGGAAATTTTGTGGCTTGGGTTTTCTGGCCATCAGGCAGCGTAGAGACCAATCCTTAATCTGTTTGAGAGCCTGCTGGTGAGACTTCCTCAGCCAGAGCTGTGGTGAGACGGACAAGCCTGTCTTTGTCCCTTGGAGATTTTCTCTGTGGCCACCTTGTCTACTGACGTGTGCCCTTCAAGGCTCCTTTTTATCCAGGGGTTTCTGGCATCTGTCAAACACCTGCCCAGCTTTTCAGAGTAGTAAACTACCTTGCAATGATAGTTTACTACTTTGGGTCTATCATGACTACTTACTTATTCTAGATGTTTTGTAACAGGAGGGAGTGGCTGTGGCTCTAGTGGCCGCTTTGCTGGAAGCGTGGTTTTCTGGTGCTTTTGTAACATTGTACCCATGGACCTCAACGTTCAGACGACTTAACTGAGTGGCCGGCAGGAGTGTGGTGCTTGTTCAGAGTATGGCCATTCCCCTCCTGAGGGCTGCACACTCTTTTTTTTTTTTGCGGTACCCGGGCCTCTCACTGTTGTGGCCTCTCCCGTTGCGGAGCACAGGCTCCGGATGCGCAGGCTCAGCGACTGTGGCTCACGGGCCCAGCCACTCCGCAGCATGTGGGATCCTCCCGGACTGGGGCGCGGACTCTCAACCACTGCGCCACCAGGGAAGCCCTACACACGCTTAATAATAGGGCTTTATGTTTGGGTTTTAGAAAAAGGTGTTCGGATGAAGTTGAAAACAAAGTAGGTTTTTTAATCTTTTGGTAACAGCCTCTTTTTTGTGCCACTTGCATGGGGGGTGGGCACACAGAAATAGGTCTTGGAGATCGGGGTTTGCATCCTGACCCTTGTGCTTGCTAACTGTTTGACTTTGGGTGAGCTGGAAATTTCTGAGTTTCGGTTTCTAAATTCACAAAAGATGAACTAGATTATCAAGTTCATAGGCTGCTTGGGAGGGTTCAGTGGGATCCCTCGTGCAAGTCACCCAGCCCTATATAGTAGGTGTAGGTATAGTCTGCACAGTAGCCACATCATATGCCAGCCTTCTGGGAGCCTTTAAATGGAGGAAACTAGACACACCTGAAGCATTTCTTAACCAAGCATTTATCATATTTTAATGGAATATGTCGATCATCTCTTCTGTATTTGGTAGTGGTGGGGGTCTGCATTGAATCAGATGCAGCACTGTCTTTGGAGTTCACAACTGAGGGAGGGGAGTTGGGGCCTGTAGCGACAGGGGAAGAGAAAGAGGAGTGACTGGAAAGGTGGCGGGGTTTGGATAGAAGGTGAGCGTGGCAGGCCTGAGGCTCCTGCTGGGAGTCCTGGTGTCTTGTGCTGCTACCTGCCCCGTTATGCTCCAGAGATTTTCCCTTCGCTCTTAGGATACAAGAGAATACAGCTTTAGAGGTATCAGCCTTGAGGGCACAGACCCAGATGCCTACTCAGACGGGCAGTGGGGCTGAGTGAAGCGCCCGGGAGCCCGCACGAGCCCTTGCTGGGGAGGCAGCTGCCCGCGTGTCCACTCCCAGTGCTGCCGTGTGGTCATAGGGGCCCCTTGTGGCCAGACCTTCTTGCTTCTCAGAAGAAGCTAAATAATTGTATTTTTATGTGAAATTTCCCAACATTAGAAAATGGGCAACAATTGAGTTTAAAAACACACATGAGGACTTCCCTGGTGGTGCAGTGGTTAAAATCTGCCTGCCAATGCCGGGGACATGGGTTCAATCCCTGGTCTGGGAAGATCCCACATGTCACGGAGTAACTAAGCCCGTGCACCACAACTACTGAGCCTGTGCTCTAGAGCCCGTGCTCCACAGCAAGAGAAGCCACCGCAGTGAGAAGCCCGCGCACCACAATGAAATGTAGCCCCCACTCGCCGCAACTAGAGAAAGCCCGTGCACAGCAATGAAGACCCAGCACAGCCGAAAAAGAAAGAAAACACACATGAGACTCTGCAGGCCAAAACAGGAGCAGTCTGTGGGCAACCAGTTTGCTACCGGTGATCTAACCCAGGACTTTGATTTGACAGATGAGGAAGTCAGGCACCAGAGATTTGCCATGTACCCAGGGTCACGCTGAAGATTAAACTAGCACCAAACGGGCAGTGAACAGAAGAGGAACCTTTACTGAGCCAGTTTTAAAACTGTCTCGGAGATCTGTGTCATCCTTCAGTAGCAACCTTGTTTTCTTCCTTAGCCTGTACGCCTTGGGGACCTTACCTGGGCTCTCATGTCAAAGTTGAGGAAAGGTGAAAACAGTAGTAAAAGGCCGTGGTGTTTCCCCGTCCTGCACCAGCTTTAAGGCACTGGCTTTTCATACTTGCTCTTTGACCGTACATCTGTTAGTCTTCGTCTGTTCAGCATCTGCCTATGGTAGTTATCTTAGCAAAAGTAAATTTGTAGTTTATTAGGGCATGTTCAAGTGTAACTTCACCAGTTCATAGCTTCAGAATCCTAGCTTGTGTGTCATTCTTCATGGTTTGTGGGGCCACTCAGCATAAAGTGAACATCCTGTCATTTGTTCCTTGATTATTGATTTCTAATGGGTTGTAAGTTGGTGCCTTCCTGTGTCTGTAAAGACAGAAAGCAGTATCTCAAAGACCCAGTGGTGCTGTTCTACTGCGACGCGGTCAGAACCCTGTTTTGACACTGAGGGAACAGTTTTGGGAGACTATACTGACTATTCTGATGGGAATCTGATCTCTGGAACCCTGCTGTCAGACTTTAAGGTTCCACTGTGCCATTTTCTAGATTATGGTACCGAGGACGTGTTATCTAATGTGTCTCAGCTTTCTCATTTGTGAAATGGGGAGAGTAGTGGTGTCCACTTCGTAGGGTGAGTGGAAGGGGCATGTGAAACATCGGGAACTGGACTGGCCAAGTCTCAGTCGTGGCAAGTGTTGTGATGACAGGGCCCATTTTGCTAGAAATCGACTGTCCACAGAAGTCATTAAACGTTTATTGTGAAACATGCAAACCGTATTAAAACTAAAGGGCTAGAGTTTCAGTTCCTAGTTAATAATTTTTTTATAGCATATGTTCCTGAATTGTATTTCAAGAATGTGAAACAAGTGCATTTCCTTTGTTTTCTTCTGTAGACAGCTCTAGCTCTGGCTATTGCTCAGGAGCTGGGTAGTAAGGTCCCTTTCTGCCCGATGGTAGGGAGTGAAGTTTACTCCACGGAGATCAAGAAGACAGAAGTGCTGATGGAGAACTTCCGCAGGGCCATTGGTGAGTACCCTGCCTGCGCCCAGTACCCATCTGCGCCTAATACCCTGTCCATGCCTGTCCGAGGCTTGTCCTCACCTGCCTCTTCCTTGTGAAAATGCCTCTAGGACTTGTATTCGTGGCACTGCTGTTTTTCTTTTGGTGTCATTAGAGTTATCTTTGCAAACGAAACGAAAACCCAGTTCTTCCAATGGAAGTGCTTTAGCAGCCAGCGAATGTGAGCCCAGCTGTGGGGCTGGGGCTCTTCATCTGACAAAGTAGATCTTCCTGGGGGCCTTACTGTGTTTTTAGAGATGACAGTCCCCTGAAAAAGTTCTGGATGTAAGCCAACAGCACTGTGTGTCGTGCTGTCAGAACGCCCGGCCTGCATGCTGAGCTGGTCAGCAGGCGAGGAAACCATGTGGGACGGTGGAGCTTCAAGGCTGTGGTGCCAACCGTGCAGGGCCTGGAGCTGCTGTACTGCCTGCCTGTGACGTGCCAGGCCTGCCACTGACTGTGGCCTTTCACTCCCCAAGAGGAAATTCTCAGTCTGCATTTTGCATCTGATGAAACAGAGTCTCATAAAGTTAACTAACTTGCCTACTGTGACCCAGCTAGTAAGTAGCAGCAGCCCTGCAGTCTGACCCTACACCTGTCTGACTCTGGAGCCCGTGCTCTGACCATGTGCTGCGAGCAGAAAATGGCCGCTCTCCTGAATTCGTACCTCTTACCAGCCAGGACTTCTGGGACGTTCTGCTGGCCTCATTCCTGCTGATCTAGTTCTGGGGAAATCTTAGTTTCCCTCAGACCTACTTGTAGACATAGCTTATTCCTGTTAAGCTATGAAAAAGTATGTAATGCACACGTGAGTGTCTATATCTAGGATATACTTGCTGAGTTACAAGTATGAACACTTGTCAGAGTGCCTGTGTCATTTTACAGTCCCTTTGGTTGTCAAAACAAGGTAAGGGGCTTCCCTGGTGATGCAGTGGTTGAGAATCCGCCTGCCAATGCAGGGGACACGGCTTTGAGCCCTGGTCTGGGAAGATCCCACATGCCACGGAGCATCTAAGCCCGTGCGCCACAACTACTGAGCCTGCACTCTAGAGCCCGCGAGCCACAACTACTGAGCCCGCGTGCCACAACTACTGAAGCCTGCACACCTAGAGCCCGTGCTCCCAACAAGAGAAGCCACCACAATGAGAAGCCCGTGCACCGCAACGGGGAGTAGCCCCCGCTCACCGCAACTAGAGAAAGCCCGCGCACAGCAACGAAGACCCAACGCAGCCAAAAATAAATAAAATAAATAAATTTATTAAAAAACAAACAAACAAAAAGCAAGGTAAGTATTGTCAAGAAGGAAACTTACTAGAAAACGTCAAGGAAATTATGAAAGTTTAAGAAAGAGTAGATTTGTCTAAGCCCAGAATTCTTTCCTCAGGAATGGTAGAGTCTAATTGAAGGGTGTGGTCATGTAGGGCCTTAGAACATGGTAGGGCTTTGCGTGCTACGTGGTGCGAAATGAAGGGAGAGCAATGGGAGAGTGGAGTCCCTGTGGCTGGTGCGGAGAGTGAGGGCCGAAGCAGGGGGCCCACGAGGAGTCTGAGCAAGAGGTGGTGGTGCGTCGGCCGGCGCGGGGGAGCTGGGGGTGGGAGAAGCGGTTGGATTCCGGGTCTGGTGGGATGGTGGGACTGATGGGATTTCCTGAGAGATTAGTTGTGGGACTGGAAGAGAGAGAAGAGAGAGGAGGTGAGGATGAGTGCCAGGCGCTGCCGGGTTTGGAGGCGGGAGTATGGGGAGGAGCAGACTGGGCATCTGTTGAATGTCGCTGTGGGTGTACTGGGCCGCGTTCATCAGTGTAGCCCCAGTTCCTGGCCCACGGTGGGTGCTCCGTGACGTTTTTCTGAATGAGAGAAGGGGTGCACTTTGAAGCAGGTAGAAGAAAACAGAGGCCTCTAGCCCTCAGTCTGTGTCTGGTCGATAGACAGATGTTTGGTTTACACAGTGTTTTTTAATAACTTTTGAGTGAGTTGCCAGTATTTGGAAATTGGGAGATGTCCCATAGAATGAAAGAAGCTTTCATTCCCTGGCAGCCGCGGTGGTCCAGGCGAAGCAGGCACCCTCCCTAGCAGAGCAGCCTGTACCAGCTCGCCCCGGTCTCCTTGTGGCACTCGCTCTGCTGCCTTACAGTCCCCGCCAGGGCCCTGTGAGCACTGGACTTTGGGACTCTTGTTAGAGGTTGGTTTAGAAACCAGAAACTGTGCACTCTGTCCATAGGCTAAGTTCTGGATTTTTTAAACTGCAAAGTATTTCCTACTGGAAATATTTTTTACGTTGAAACACTGGATTTCTTTTTTTTGTGCCTATTTTAAAGTGACATATAACATACACATAGAAAAGTGTAAAAATACCTATAGTTTAACAATAATGAAGTAGACGCTCATGCAGTCACCATTCAGCTCAAGGAACAGAGCACGGGCGGCACCACAGACATGGCTCGTGCCCTCACAGGTCATAGCCCCTCACCTTTCCTACACGTCCCCCACAGAGCGCAAGAGTGGTGTGGCAGTGGCTTCTGTGGCAGTCATAACCCTGTACACCCGGGTGTGTGTCCTAGGCAGTGTGGTTTAGTTTTGCCCCTTTTATAAACTTTATCTGAGCGGAACCTACTTTAGGTGCTGTGTCTTGCTTCTTTACCAGGCTTTTCTTTGTGAGGTTCAGCTCGTGGTGTTGTATCTGGAATAACAGTGGAAGTGGCTCAGAGGGCCCCCTTCCTAGTTTAAAATCTTTCTGAGTACTTCTCGAAAACTTAATGAACATGTGACAGATTTTATTTAACTCCTTAAGTAATGAGATAAAAAGTAAGGTGTTACAATTAGTTCAAATATCTGAGTACATTTTAAATGTATTTTTATTTATTAAAAAAAATATTTTTCTGGACTTCCCTGGTGGCACAGTGGTTAAGAATCCGCCTGCCGATGCAGGGAACACGGGTTCAAGTCCTGGTCCGGGAAGATCCCACATGCCGTGGAGCAACTAAGCCCGTGCGCCACAGCTAGTGAGCCTGTGCTCTGGAGCCTGCGAACCACAACTACTGAGCCCACGTGCCACAACTACTGAAGCCCGCGTGACTGGAGCCCATGCTCCGCAACAAGAGAGGCCACTGCAGTGGGAGGCCCACGCACCGCGATGAAGGGGGGCCCCCCCCACTCACTGCAACTAGAGAAAGCCCGCACGCAGCAGCGAAGCCCCATCGCAGCCAAAAATTAAAACACACACACACACACACACACACACACGTATTTTTTTTTCTGACATTGATAAAAGATGACAAAACGCACCTTTACATGAATGCATATGTTTGGGTTGCTTAAAGTTAACTTACATGCTTTAAAATTTGAAAAAATAGAGATAAATTTCCTGGGATTCTGTTTTGTGATTTGCCATTTTTGAGGGGACGAGACAATGCAGTTCTTTTGATGGCAGCAAGGTGAAGAGAAATTTCTTGATCCTGACACAGAGTAAAAAGACAGGCCATTGACTATCTTCAAAAAGGAACCCTGCCCGTCTTCCTCTGCCTTTGAATTCCTGTGAAGTGGCGGAGGGGTTGGGGAGGAAGTGGTGAGCTGCCCAGAAATGAAAAGCAAGGAGTCTGTGCTGTTTCCTTGGCGTGATGAAGGTCCCTGTCAGGGATGTAGAAACCTGAGCCAGCAGATGAAACCTGTGCCGTTCACGATGTCATTGCCGGAGATAGCGCCAGCCCGACCCTGTTCCTGGCTAACAGCCGGTTTCATTGTCCATCACCCACATCCCCTGCCTGCTTGTCAGCACAGAGCAACTTCTAAACAAATATGGGGGCTAGTGAGAGACGGGAATGCCTTTCTTCCCCTACTCAAGGAATTTCATGTTACAGTCGTCTACCAGTAAATAGAGGGAAGCAATTCCATTTGAAGGAACTTATCTATGTGGGATATAAAAGTTTTGATTTAAAAATAAATCAAGTTAATTTTAAAAGTACAGAAATTTCCAATTTTGTCACAATCTTCTGTTGTCACAATTCATGTCGTTTGGAAAATTTTTGTCTTGATGTTCAGGAACTAAGCATTAGGTAAGGTAGAAATGAAATGCAGCCTCTCTTTTGGGACTATTCCAAGACTTCCATTTGTAGGTGATCAGATTAAAGGAAGGTGGAGTAAAACTTTAATATCTGAGAGTCTTTGCCCTGACTGGGTTTCTGGGGAAAGAAGGCAAACAACCCAGTGATAGGATAATGACCAGGTTTGAAGGTGGGAAGTGACCGAGAATGTCTGAACCACGGGCAGTGTTTCTGTGTGCCGCTGGGATATTTCCCTATTACGACAGAGGCGGCTTGGTGGTGAGGACACCCAAACCATTACGGGGCTTCCCACCCGCAGAGTAGTGTACAGCTCCACGTCATGAGCAGAACAGAGTTCTTCACTCATTCTTTAGATGAGTGTCTCTCAGCTGGGGCTGTACATTGGAACATCTGGGGAGCTTTAAACTCATAAAGATGACAGGGTCCCACCCCTTGAGATTCGGAGGCAAATGGTCTGAGTGCAGTCGAGGAGGGAGGAATTGTAGGAGCTGTCAGGTGAGTGTGCAGGGTGAGAACTGTGAGTGGGTCCAGCAGAGGTTCGGAGCCGTGCTCCCTCAACTTAAGCCAGCAGTGGTCCTCTTTTGCCCGGGCCCACTGGTATTATTTACTTAGGTATTTCTTTTTAAAGTGACTTGGTAGTTTGGTGCACAAATACAGAAGAGTGCATGGAACATCAGTGTATACCTCGGTGGATTATTATACATTGAAAACCCATGAAACTAGCACCCGGTCAAGAGAGAGATTATTGCCAATACCCCAGAGCATCTGTATGGTTACATCTATCCTTCCATTTTTGAGATTCAGCCCTATGGCTGCGGGTAGCCATAATCGTTTCTCATTGCTCCATGATATTCTATTGTGCGAATACACCACAGTGCAGTTACCTCTCCCACTGCAGGTAGACATGGGACTTTTCCCAGTGTTTGGCAACTAAGAATGATGCTGTGTGACTGTGTCCCTTGGTGCACATGTGCACTCAGGCCTCTTGGGTATATACCTTGGAGTTGAATTGCAGGGTCACAGGTATTCATGTAGCCAACTTTAGGAGACAACAAATACCATGTTACTTACTTGCACTCCCACCAGCAGTGTAAGCTTTCCTTTTGTTCGGCATCCTTACCAACTCTTGATATTGCCAGTCTTTTTAGTTTTAGTGATTCTGGAGGTTGTAGAGTAGTATTTTGTTGTTTTTTCTTTTTCCATTGTTAAAATTTTTATTTTGGAAAATATCAAGTACCCAAGAAGTGGTCAAGTGGTACGATGACCTCCCCCATGGTCCCATCTGATTGCAGAGCTGCTTTCATATCTATAAATATTTCAGTTATGTATCTCCGAAAAAGAAGGACTTAAAAAATACCATTTTCATACCTAGGAAAAATTAACAGTAAATTCTTTAATATCATCACATATCTAGTTAATCTTCACATTTCAGGTTGTCCTGTGTCATAATATGTTTCTTTTATAGTATTATTATGCAAATCAGTATACAAATAAAGGTCTACATAATAGATTGGTTGGGAAATGTCTTCTGTCTTTTAAATCTGTGTTTCCCTTATGTTTCTATTTTTACCTTTGGGCAAAATACAAACTAGATAGAGACTGGGGTCGTACTCAAGGGCTGGCAGAAAGTGGGTGGTGAGCACTGTGGGTACATGCTAACTGGAAGCGAAAGGACAGGGCGAGCTTCATGAGAAAGGCCCTGCGGTAGGATCGGAGGAAACGGGTCCGGAGACTTGGACCCCAGTCCTGGGTCCACCCTGAAGAGGGGTAGACTCTCCGCCTCACCGCTGGCGCTGACGGTTGCATCTGCGAAGCGGAGACAGCGTCCTTCCATGGCTGCTTCGGGGCTGACGGCCCTCCTGCTGTCTCCCGGCCCCAACCCTCTGGACCGGGTGGGGGGCTGCTTCTAAGGGCGAAGAGCTGCTGCAGCCTTGATTCTTAGTTTATTGTTGGTGTGGTCTGCCAGCTTTCCCCTAAGTTCAGGGGTGCCTTCTGTAGCCCATCTTCACCTGATCTGACCCGAGGATGCTTCCCTCCTCACCTTTGAACTGATGGCAGGCACAGTGAGTTAGAATGGCTTTCTTGTTGAAGTTTTTAGAATCCTCTGAAAATAGATTTAATAGCTGCTAACTTACCTGTGGCATGGCTGTGGTTTCGGAGGAAGCCATTTGTGTCTCTTGACCTGGACTTTGGGAATTAGAGTCTGTGCAGGAGTGTGTATGTGCTATGTGTGTTTTCAGAGAAGCTGGGGTGGTGATGTGCATTTGTCTTCCTATTTTAAGAAAAACTTCAGTTACTAATGATTACCATTGCTTTGTTAGAAAAACCCAGTTTCCTTTTTTTCTCAAGTTACTGTAAATGTTATTGAAGCATAACGTGCATACATACAGAAAGGAGCATAAATCGTAACTGTAGCTCGATGAGTTTTCATGAAGTCAACACACTCATGTAACCAGCACCCGGATCAAGAAACAGACCTTACTAGAACTCCAGAAGCTGCTTATACCCTCTCTAGCTACTCTTCTTGTCCCCCGGGCCAGCAGGCAGAGACATGCGTGTATCGACTTCGAGGGGAAAAAACGTCTGATCCAGACAAGGCCTGGGTTTTCGTGCTGAGTTTGGGGGTGCCGCGGTGCAGGGGCTGTAGCATCCCGTGGCGCCCTCCTAAGAGATCGTGGGCCTTATACAGAACTTGCAGGCACATCTGCAGGCAGATTTCTTGGGTGTTGGATGGTCTGCCTGATAACACCCCCTCACCCCTAAGTGACTTCTTTGGCCCGTCCATTCACGTGTGCCTGCGGGGCTGAGCCTTCAGCCCGGGTGTTGACAGTCTCGCGGGGGCCGCTCGGCGCTGCAGGTCCCTGCACGGGGAGACGCAGGGTGCCAGGTGGTGACTGGAGGGTGAGGAAGAAGGAAGGGTTGTGTCAGGGCAGCTTTGTAGAGCCGGCAAGTCTCTACCTGGAAGTCTGTGAGACCAAAGGGAGGGAAGGATGCTTCCGGCAGCAAAAACATGGTACTTGAAGGCACTGAGGCCATCTTCTAAAAATTAACTTGACAACAAACATTTATTGAACAGCTAATGTGGGTGATGTTTAGAACAGGAGAGAGAAGTTTGCCTTCATTTACAGTATTCTAATCTAAGAATTGTAAATGCTCTATTATTGGGGGCGGTTTGCTTTGGAGATGAATTGCAAAGAGTTGTAGAACCACCCGCTACAAATCGTGAATGACAGCTGGGTGTTTCTTCTTGGGGTGTGCAGTGAGGAGCAGCCCAGGGCCCAGATGCCTGGCGGGGTGGCTGTCCCTTGCTCTCAGCACGGACCTCTCATTATTATCCTATGCCTTGCTCAGGCCTGATGATGTCAGAAGGGGTGTGGTGAGTTACTCCACTGGTTTTAAAAATTTCCTTCAAGAGTCAAAAGTGCAGGAAACAAAGGCCCATGTAGTTGCTGCTCCAGCGGAGTAGGATGGTTTGGGTTCAGAGACAGGATTAGAGGCTTAAGCTAAGTTTCACCCCCTTGGAGGAGTAGCAGTTGTCTGAAACAATTTTGAGGAACGATGGCCTGTGTGTCTAATTCTAGATCTGAACCTAGAAGGTCCCTTTGAGAAGGTGAAATAGAACAGTTCTCTGCGTTCCGAGCAGCTCCTCCACTACGTGTGTGTGGGCAGTGCTTCCCCACCCAGGGTTATGTACGGGTGAGGCTGACTTGTTGGTTCTTATGACGTGGAGGTTTTATGGCTAAAATGGCTGTTAAAAGAATGAGAGGGAGTCGTGCTTCTCACCAGGGCTCGTTCATCTGCCATGTTTCTCTTCCAGGGCTGCGGATAAAGGAGACCAAGGAGGTATACGAAGGCGAGGTCACGGAGCTCACCCCATGTGAGACGGAGAACCCCATGGGGGGCTACGGCAAGACCATCAGCCACGTGATCATAGGACTCAAGACAGCCAAGGGGACCAAGCAGCTGAAAGTGAGTGCCTGCTCGTGGGCCGTCGCTCTGCCCCAGGATCGCCCCATGCGGCGTGACCTGTCTGTGCACAGGGCCGACAGAGTCACATGTTGGGCAGGGCTGGCACACGGAGGACTCAGTAAAGACGTGGCTCTTCTTCTCTTCTCTTTATTTATTTATTCATTTATTTATTTTTGATTCCGTTGGGTCTTTGTTGCTGCGCGCGGGCTTTCTGTAGTTGCGCAGAGCAGGGACTACTCTTTGTTGAGGTGCACGGGCTTCTCACGGCGGTGGCTTCTCTTGCTGCGGAGCACGGGCTCTAGGCGTGCGGGCTTCAGTAGTTGCGGCTCGCGGGCTCAGTAGTTGTGGCTCGCGGGCTCTAGAGCACATGCTCAATAGTTGTGGCGCACGGGCGTAGCTGTTCCATGGCATGTGGGATCCTCCCGGACCGGGGCTCGAACCCATGTCCCCTGCATCGGCAGGCGGACTCTCAACCACCGCGCCACCAGGGAAGCCCTCTTCTTTTCTTGTTGACGAGGGAGCTGTGTATGTTAGGCCTGGGCTGTGTGGTGCCATCCTGCGTCCCACACAGTGACCGTGTGTCACAGGCCTGGGCATTGGCTGTTCAGTTCCAGTGCTCGTGCTCACAGGAAAAGCAGCACTGAGGGATCTGGTAAGAGTTGAAGAGTGATGACAGCGGACTCCCTAGTGGCCCAACACAGAGTCCCGGCTGCAGTCCATTTTGTGTGTCGGGCCCTATTAACCCGGGGTGGCTTCAGTGGTCGGTTGTGCTCAGGCCAGGGTCCCGGAGACAGTGTGGCGGTGGCAGTCGGGGAGGCCCTGGGTGAGCCTCCCACTCCTGTCCTGTAAGCCTGGAGGAGGCGGGCAGCAGGGACGCCTGGCGGGGAGCGTGGGTTTGGAGTCTGCCGCTCACTGCAGTGTGGCCTTCTGCAGTGACTTCATCTCTGAGCGATGGTTTCTTTATCTGTTACATGGGAATAATAATTGCCTGCCTCACAGAGTTACTGTGAGGATAAAAGTTGTAGCTTTGGGGGTGGTACCCAGTTACCTAAGAAGTGGTAGCTGTTGGTGTTGTTGTGAGATGGGGCAGCCTTATTGTGGCTTTGCCTTATTGATAACAATGAATAACCTTTTCTTCACAGCTCTCACTTATTGTATGTGCCAGGCCCTGGGCCAAGTGCATCAACAAATCTCTGTGTGTGTGTGTGTGTGTGTGTGTGTGTGTGTGTGTAATTTCCCTCATTTTACAGATAAAAGAAATGAGGCTCGTGAGGAGGTTAAGCAGTCATCCTCGGATCACACAGCTAGTTAGTGGCAGGGCGGACTCTCTGAGTCCTAACCACTATGCTGCCTGCCCTCCAACTTGCTGTGTGACCTTTAGACGTCAGTTGAGCTCTCTGGGCCTCCCTATCTAAACTGTGGTAGATTGACCATATAATTTCCCCATCTTTGCTCTCCTCTGCGATTTTATTGTTCTTTGATTCTGTAAGGTGGTCTCTTGGTCACTGCTTTATGGAGATCATAAACATGTCACTTCTTCAAAGGACCATTTTTCTTTATCCTAACAGCGTTTCCCATCTCAGGAGCTTGCCTCTGCAAATACCTCTCTTAAACCCCTCCCCCTTCATCTCTCCCATTCTGTAGTAATTAGATTTCTTAGTAGTGTCTACCACCTTTCAGTAATTACATTTTCAGTCACTTCATTTGGGAAATTAACTGATACAAAAATGTTGGAGGCAAAAAAAAGAAGTGTACTCTCCAATATAGGATATATAAAGTAAGATATGCAGTTTAAATTTTAGCTACCCATAAAGCTGTTTTGCACAGTTTCTTTAAGAAAATAACAAAAGGGTGAATGTTTTGCTTCCACAATGAGTACTTCCAGGCGCTTTGAGCATATGTACAAGCTGTTTGGATAGATGGAGTTCAAATACTCGGTGAATATTTACGTGTGAAGGAGGAAGTACCGCCATTTATGGAGAGCCTCCCTCATCCCAGCCCTGCGGTAGGGGCCTGCCACCCCCGTCTTCATGCTCATGGCAGTGGTCCAGGAGCCGTCGGGCCCATCCCACCAGGGAGATAGAGCCCTGGGTTCCCTCTGGTTACTCTTTGTAACAACTTCATTGAGGCCTCATTTTTAGTAAAATTCACCCATTTTAAGTGTACAGCTCAAGGAATTTTAATCGGTTTACAGAGTTGTACAGCTATCATCACAATCCAATTTTAGAACATTTTCATTACTGCAAAAAGAAACCTCATGCCTAATCTACTTTCTGTCTATATATTTGCCTTTTCTGAACATTTCATATAAATAGAATCATACAGTATGTGTTCTTTTATGTCTTGCTTTTTCTACTGAGTCCTGGGAAGGTTTTACTCTAATTTTGTTTGAGAGTTGAGAGTAATAGCTCCCCTTGAAATCTAACGGAGAGAAACATTTCTAAATGCTGGCTCTGTACAAAAGGTGCTGTCCCACAACACTGACCACCTGGGGGGCCTGGGTCTGGATGATCTGGGGAAGCAGCAGTTCCCAGAATGCACTACTTGCCTTTTCTGGAGATGTGAACAGGCGGGCCCAAGGGAGCAAACACTGGAATTTGAATCGACTGGCTTGGGAAAGATCCTGCTTTTATGTTTTCTTTGAATTTTACACATCTATGATGTGATCACAGCTGGGTGCTGTTGTATAGATGAGGAAACTGAAGCTCAGAGAGCCTTGTCTAAAACCATGGGCCCACAGAAGGGCAGCCATGGAGAGTAAGCAGGTTCTGTCCGTGCTTCCGGTGCAGAAACTGCCACCCCTGCCTGGTGTGGGGAGGGCAAAGGATTGAAGCAGGGAAAGCAATCTCAAAAGGGGGTGTTAGGGTCTCTGGTCCCATGGACAGTATGGGCCCCACCTGGAAGTGGTCAGAGCCATATTTGCCAGTTTGCGGCCTCTGGAGTAAAAGGAAGGAGGAGCTTAGGTCTCCCTTTGTGCCCCTCTCCTGCCTTCTCTTTGGGACACTCAAACCCCAAAGCCTGTCTCCCCCATACACACACACACACACACACACACACACACACACACACCACACACACACACACACACACACACTCCCTCCCTCCCTCTCTCTCTCTCTCTCCCTCCCTCCCTCTCTTCTTTCTCTCTCTCTCTCTCTCTCTCTCCCCCCCCCCTCTCCCTCCCCCCATCTCTCCCTCTCTCCCTCCATACGGTCATTAGCTACCTCAGCTCTCATAGAGGAAACTACCTTACAGTATATCAGAAATAAATACAACGTGGATTATAGTTCTCTGGTTCACTGTTTGTTTGTTTTTTTAAGCTGGACCCCAGCATTTTTGAAAGTTTGCAGAAAGAGCGAGTAGAAGCTGGAGATGTGATTTACATTGAAGCCAACAGTGGGGCCGTGAAGGTAATGCCACGAGGAGACCCAGGTGGCCGGGAAGTGGCTTGCTTTCTTCAGGGGGTCCGGGGTGCGTGGGAAGGGGCACTGTGTCTGCTGCGATGCTGCTGGAAGGGCAGCAGTTGCCCCTTTATGTTTAGTCAAGTTTGCTTTCCCTTTATCTGCATTCTTTAACCTTCTCATGATTAAAACAGACAGTCTGTTAGAAAAATACCAAAACCTGTTTAGAGGGGGAGAATGGTGAGGACGCGAAACAACTGTAGTCATTTTCAAATTGAAATGTGCAGGGTATTTAATCTTCCTTTTATCTCTTTGGTATTTTCTTCCCAAGATATATGCATGTGGAAAGGAATGCTGCATTAGTTGGCATTCTTTTTATATCTGATTTCCAGTGTCCTGTACAGAGTTCCTCACTGTTTAATGGATGAGCATAATACTTCATATCATACAATAAATCACCCACCTACAAAAGAGTCTGAACAGCCCCTCCGTCTCCAGTTAATCTACTGGATTTGCCCTTTATCGGGAATTGCATACAGTTAAGAGAGAGGGGGAAGATTCTGGGAGAGAGTATCGGGTGTTTTCAGCCGGGTTTTGGAACCCAGCGATGGGCAGATAGCTCCTTCTCTTGGCAGCAGGGAAGCAGAGGCCATGTTTGCAGTTTGTCAAGGCGGCTGTCAGGCCGCAGTGGGACCTGAGACTTTTATCTCACCCTGTGCCGCTTGGGGACTTGGCAGTGGAGCTCGCCAGGCACTCAGGTTTCGCTCTCTCTGCAGAGGCAGGGCAGGTGTGATACCTACGCCACCGAATTCGACCTTGAAGCTGAAGAGTACGTCCCCTTGCCCAAGGGGGACGTGCACAAGAAGAAGGAAATCATCCAGGATGTGACCCTGCATGACTTGGACGTGGCCAACGCACGGCCCCAGGTACTGCCCCCAGCTACCGCCGGGAAGCTGGCCCTGCTGGCGGCCCTGCTGGCGCGGGAGCCTTTTGTGTGCTGGAGGCTCCGGGATGAACTGTCAGTCTTGCTGCTGCTTCTTAGGGCAGGCAGTCCTTTTCTGTCTGTAATGTTCAGCAATTAACATGGACAAGAGCTACGAGGGGCTCCTTTGTTGCATTTCAAACGCTCTAGTCACAGATGGTTTCCTGCGTATTGTTCCTTCTCCCAGCCCAGCCTCTGGCCCCCGAGCTGGCCAGCTTCTCCCTGGCTCCTCTCCAGCACGTGGCTCGGGCCTGGGCTGCTCTGGGTGTGAATGGCAGAGGGCAGGAGTGTTCTTTGAGCCCTTTGCAGGATTTCAGGGAGCCTGAGAAAGCTGTGTCTTCCCCCTGCTTAGCAGAATCCCCAGTTTTATAGCTTTGAGCTGGAACTGTCCCTGCTCCTTATGCGAGCAGAAGATGGATGCTTGTGTCCTGACTAATAAAATGTGGGGAAAGCACAGGATGATTTTATGCCATCTCTGGGAAATGTGCAATTCAGAGAAGCCGACTCTTCCCTGCTGGTGGTCTTTAGGTTTGGTTTCCTCTTCGTCCTAAAAGAGGCCACCTCTTCACTAACAAGGGAATAGGCTTTCTAACCTGAAATTTGATCCTTGGGTGTTGTCCCTTGGAGCCTTGGCAGAGAGCTTGCTGAAGAATCTCCCCCCAGTTTGTGAAACCAGCCTGCTGGGAGCCACTCGCCTGACGAGTCTCACCAAAGTGGAGTCCGGGATTGTGGCTCCAACACTGTGGGCTCGGCCGACAGTCACTTCGGGTCTTCAGGTTTTTGTGATTTAGGGCTCTCTGATTTTGAGTTTACTCCTCTGTGGAAAGGGCATGATACTTCCTACCTGGCCCGGCAAGTATTTGGGAAACATTAGCTCCCTTTCACTGTTGAACATTCAGGGAGCGCCTGTGTCCCAGGGCCTGGAAACAGCAGGCGATCACGAAATGTTGACTGCTTGCTACCTGCACTGAGGGGCTGGCAGGTGGGTGCAGCAGCTGGTGAGCCTGCGCGGGGTCAGCCAGCTGCAGGGACAGGCCCTGGGCTCCGAGCAAGTCTGGTAGCCGGGCCTAGTGAGGGGGGCGGACACGAGTCCATGCGTCTGTCCCCAGGGGGCTGGAGCAGCAGGACAGTGTTGGGGTCAGACGCCCCATAGAGGGGCTTCCCAGGAAACAGACTGTGGTTCCTGACAGGTGGGCTCGAATTGAGTCCAGAAGAGCTGGATGCCCAGGGAAGAGTTGGCAGTCCTGTGGGGTGAAGCCGTCCGGGACTGGGAAGAGACACGGCCAGGGTGGGGGGGGCGGCCCCACGGAGCTTGTTCTTCCCACAAAGGCATTTTGTTTAATTCTGGCCGCTCGGGGGAACCTCTTAAAAACTCCTCTTTGTTGAGAAGTTCCTCAAGCTTCCAGTGCAGGTGCCCAGGGTCTCCACATCTCAGGACCCCTGTCGAGTTGATGAGCTGACGTGGGGCAATTGACGAGGGGCACTGGGGTTGGGGGGTGGCGATGAGGCATTTGCAGCTGCCTTAGGAAGCAGGACTGATTCCTGAGTCTTCTCCTCTGCAGGGGGGACAAGACATCCTGTCCATGATGGGCCAGCTCATGAAGCCAAAGAAGACGGAGATCACAGGTGAGAGAAGAAGCAGAGTTGGGGGCCTGGGGTCTGACGGACCCGGTCCCCAGCCTGGCGAGTGCGTCGGGAGGCGCACTTCTCCCCCCTGACAGTGTGTGGCTGTCCTCGGTGTCCTCGCGCTCATCCCACCGATGGAGGCTGTCACGGGTCACGTTGCTTCTGCAGCGCATGGAGTCCCCAGGCGAGGCGGGAGTGTGGCTGCCCCTCGTGGGCCTGTAGTTTACCTGATCCCCTTGCTAACTGGTACGCCCCTCTTTTTTCTAATTACCACCTATAGCTTTGTCACCTGAAAATGTTAAACATTAAAGCTCTGTTTTCTTTAAAGTTTCAGCCAGTGGCATGATCTGAGCCCTTTCTATTAGAGTTGCCTAGAGCAGCGTCCTTATCTTAACACAGCTTTGACCATCCCGCTTCATGGCTGCGGTAGAAGGTGCTGGTTTGTGGGCTGCTCCCTCCTGCTGTTAGTACAGGCGCTGGTTTGGACAATGAGAACTGTGACCTTGGACGGTTATTCAGCTTTTGAGAGGCTCTGTCCCTCTTAGAGCTCTGAGATGGTGCCTTTCCTCAGAACCTGTCATTCCTCACAGGTTTCCCTCAGGAGAGGATTCTGCACGCACCCTATTCCTTCCTCCAAGTACTTGATTGAAAGTTAATTAACGAAGCTTTGTCACACAGGGCCAAGAGAAAGGGTCATTCACCGAGTGCAGCACAGGGAAATTTGCATCTGAAAGCTCCCTTCTTCCTGGGTTGGGGGTGTGAGATAATAAGGCCTGGTGGGGAGTGTGACAGACATGCAGAATGTGGTAAAAGCCATTTACAAACTTAACAAAACACAACTTCAGGGGAGGCAGCGAATTTTGTGACTTTTAGGTAAAGTTAACCCTATTTTCAGATGAAACTGAAGCCTGGAGTGGGGCTGTAGCCTGCTTGTGGGGTCACAGAGCTAGCAGTCAAACCCGGCCCTGAACTTAGGCTTGGATTGAGTTCCGGTGGAAGAGAAGAGAAAGGCGACAGCCTCCGCACCTGGCATTGACCCTGCTTGTCCATCCTTGCCGACTCCTAGATAAACTCCGAGGGGAGATTAACAAGGTGGTGAACAAGTACATCGACCAGGGCGTGGCAGAGCTGGTTCCGGGGGTGCTGTTCGTTGATGAGGTCCACATGCTGGACATCGAGTGCTTCACCTACCTGCACCGGGCGCTGGAGTCTTCCATTGCCCCCATCGTCATCTTTGCGTCCAACCGAGGCAACTGTGTCATCAGGTACCATGAGGCTTTTCCACCTTCTGCCCGGGCTCATGTGTTCCTCCAGGATCACTTTCATCCCGTAGTGTCGTGAGTCAGGATGAGGGTGAGGGGTGGTCGTGTTCATTTCGAGGGAAGCAGAGTGGCTTGACTTCACTCTGTCACGGTCACCAGCGCAGCAGCCATCCTGTTTCTGCATATGAGGGCCTCGTCGTGGTGACTGGGGTTCCACTGGGATGTGTCTTGGTCATCCGGTTGGAGTGGGCAAAGGTAAGGTCAGATGGGCCAGCCCTTGGCGACATGGCCTGTGTTAACTTCCGACCTCCTCCAAGCTCCAGGAGGTGTGTGTCTTGCCTTCACTTTTCAGAGAGGAAACAGAATGACAACGTGGTGTGCCCCTGGTCATAAAGCTAGGATGAGAACCCAGGCCTCTGACAGTGAAACCGGTCGTTTCTTTCTGGCCCAGACATTCTTGGAGCCACACTGGCACCTCCCCCCACCCAACCCCCTTAGGTCCACCTTCAAGAAGGGATCCCAGAGGACTCGCCCTCTTTTCAGCTCTCGAGCCTAAGCACCAGTGTGCCCAGTAGTTGGCTCACTGGTTTTCTGCACTCCCTTGAGTCTTGGGGCCTGGTCTCAGCAGTGCTAGGGCATGAGGGGGTGGTACAGAGCCCTCTTTAAGCCTGCAGCACAGTAGTGAGGGCAGCAGAGCCCCGGAGGCCACATGCTTCTGGTAGCAGGGGGGTGCAGGAATCTGGAAAGAGACCCCAAGGCCCTTGAGGGTCTCAGCACAGAGCTGGAGCCAAAGCTAGTGGGGAGCCTGGACTGCTGGTTCACCTAGACCTGCCTCGGAGGAGCTTTGTCTCTGCTGAGCTTATACAGAAGCCATGCTGCGGGCTGTGGGGCAGGCCCCCTGCTCAGGTGATCACTCTCGCTCAGAAAGAGGATTTGTGTGCACGATGCAAGTGCCTGTGGCGGCAGCATCTTGCATCCCCTCTTTGAATCCCTGTGATGATGTCTTGACAAGACCACCGCCTGTCATCATCACAGGTGTCTTCTGCAATCTTAAAGGGCCGGCAGCTTGTACCAGGTTCAGCCAGCGGGAGCCTGGCTACCTGGGCAACATCTGGAAACTGGACACGTGGCCTGGTGAGCGTGGTGTCCCTGCCGCACAGGCCCTGTCAGCTTCCTGGGCTTTGCTTTGGTCAGGCCTGCCTGGCTTCAGTCTGACAGCTGGCGGAAGGGCTCAGCCTGGGCGGATGGCGCCCCCTACCGAGGGAGCTCTGCTGATAGACGCCCCTCCCTCTCAGGCCCCGCAGAGCCAGGCAGCTTAGGGCAGGACCAAGATCTCTTAGGATCAGAGTCCTTCTCTTAGTCTCATCCCATCTAGGGGAAAAAAAAGTGCATAGAAAGGTGGCTCTGATCTCAGCTTGCCCAGTGGGGCCTGGGAAACTTGACCCCATCCCCGTCCAGAGGGATGTGAGTTCCAGAAACTATTTTTCACTAATATGTTGTCTGAAAGGAACTGTGTACCTAAGGTTCATAGCTTGGACAAATTTCCAGTCTTTGGTCTTTAATTCCTGAAAAATGCTTAGCAGTCTTTAAGCAGAGTTTTTTTGTTTAAATTTTTACTTTTATGGACTCAAAACTATAAGAAAAAAATTTAACATTTTCTTATAAATTCTGTTCTTTTGTGTTTTTTCCTCTAATCTTTTCTTCTTTAGACTTCTTATATTTATTATGTCTGAATTGAAGTTAATTTATCGTGAGTGTTAGAGAGTTGGGGATATTTTAAGACGGCAAGTTGAGGTCTTTTAAACATTTCCCAAGAGAATTCCTAAATAGGACCTAAAACAAGGAGAGACATACGGCTTAAATAGAAGTAAATAACTAAAAATTAAATGTAGTTTTTAAAGGTTATTTTGTTTAATATGAAGATTACAGATATACCAAATATACTAAAATTTGAATCATGATAGAATTTCATCTTTAATAATTCTTTTTTTTTTTGCGGTACGTGGGCCTCTCACTGTTGTGGCCTCTCCCGTTGAGGAGCACAGGCTCCGGACGCACAGGCTCAGCGGCCATGGCTCACGGGCCCAGCCGCTCCGCGGCATGTGGGATCCACCCGGAATGGGGCACAAACCCGTGTCCCCTGCATCGGCAGGCGGAGTGTCAACCACTGCACCACCAGGGAAGCCCCCATCTTAATAATTCTTCGTTATTAGTTTTAGAAATATTTGTTGATGGAAAAGATTTGTTTTCTCTAATGGTATCTTAATATTTTATATTTGCTACTATTTTCCTTTTTGTTTGGAAAGGTCTTACTTATTTTTAAATATTAGATTTAACAATTATTGATGAAGCATTTTATTCTTTTTTTGAATTTTTTCATTGTGGTGAAATGTATATAACATAGAGTTTGCCATTTTAATTATTTTTATGTGTATGGTTCAGTGACACTAATTACCTTCACAATGTTGTACAGCCATCATCACCATCCATCTCCAGAACTTTTCCTTCACCTCAAACAGAAACTCTGTCCCCATTAACCAGTGAGTTCCATATCCCTTCCCCCAGCCCCTGGTAATCTCAGATGTACTCTGCTTCTGTGAATTTGCCTTTTCTGCGTATTTCCTATGGGTGGAATCATACAGTATTTGCCCCTCTGTGACTGACTTCTTTCACTTAGCGTAACATTTTCAAGGTTCATCCTGTTGTAGCATGTGTCAGGACATTTTATTCTTGCAGCAATAAATATACACTTACAGTTCAACTGACCGGATAGAGTTTCAACACATAGATTTTCTTTTACTGAAGTTATATTTCTAGAATGTTTACTTATTTTTGAAACTTACTGAAGGTTAGCTGCAAATGACCTGCCCTCGTTCTTTGACCGTAGACTGCAGGCTGGTCTCGCTGGGGAGGCCAGCCTCGGTGCTGATGGGCTCCTGAAGGCGGAGGCAGGCCCGGCTCAGCTCACTGAGCTTGTAGGCCCGGTGCCGCCAGGCTGGCCCAGCCCTCATCGCATCAGGAGCTGCCGCCCTGCGGCCCGGTGGGTTGGCGGGGTTCTTCTCCCGGGCCGCTCTCCTCTGGTCTGGCTAAGGATTCAAGAGAACGACAGGCAAAGGACGTGATGGGACAGTTCCCAGAACGAAATGAAGTAACAGGGAAAGCATTCAAATGATTCATTAGTAATCAAGGAAATGCAAATTCAGACGATGTGTTATACTCTCGTTTTTCTACACCTTTAAGCAGCAAACTTTTTTTTTTAATAATTTTTTTTATTTATTTGTTTTTATTTTGGCTGCGTTGGGTGTTCGTTGCTGCGTGCGGGCTTTTCTCTTTTTGTGGAGAGCGGGGTTTACTCTTCATTGCAGTGCGTGGGCTTCTCATTGCAGTGGCTTCTCTTATTGCGGAGCATGGGCTCTAGGCACGTGGGCTTCAGTATTTGTGGCACGCAGGCTCGGTAATTGTGTCTCTCAGGCTCTAGAGTGCAAACTCAGTAGTTGTGGCGCACGGGCTTAGTTGCTGTATGGCATGTGGGATCTTCCCTGAGCCTTTGTCCCCTGCATTGTCAGGCAGATTCTTAACCACTGTGCCACCAGGGAAGCCCACAAACTTTTTTTTTTTTTTTTTTTTTGCTGCGTTAGGTCTTTGTTGCTGCGCTCAGGCTTTCTCTAGTTGCGGTGAGCGGGGGCTACTCTTCCTTGCGGTGCTTAGGCTTCTCATTGCAGTGGCTTCTCTTGTTGCAGAGCATGGGCTCAAGGTGCGCGACTTCAGTAGTTGCAGCATGCGGGCTCGCTAGTTGTGGCTTGAGGGCTCTAGAGCGCAGGCTCAGTAGTTGTGGCGCACAGGCCCAGTTGCTCCGCGGCATGTGGGATCTTCCCACACCAGGGATTGAACCTGTGTCCCCTGCATCGGCAGGCGGATTCTTAACCACTGCACCACCAGGAAGTCACAGCAAACTATTTAAGAATTAGAATACTCAGTACTGGCTACAGTGCAATGGGATCAGATCTCTCATGTAGCTGCGTAAATTAGGATATTCGTTCGTTCATTCACTCGTTTGATTAAGGAGATATTCACAGTAGTGTCATGCTCTGTGAGAGTTGCTGAGGAAATGTTCATGGCTGTATGCATACAATTATTTATCAAAACACCATGAATAATAACAGCAACAACTGGAAACTACCTAAATGCCCAACGGTTTGAATTAAGTAAAACACTTGATGGTCTGTTAAGACTGAAGCAACATGGACAAAAGCAAAAAAGAAAAAATCTACATACATAGTGTAACTTACGAAAATTTGGCAAATACCTATTTGAATATTTTTAATGTGATTTTAGGTGGCTTTTTTTCTCCTCCCCAAATTTCCTGTGGTGTTGATATTTGCTAAAATAATGACGTTGTTTCTGACACCACCTGAGTTAGTAGTCTGTGTCCTCTGCGGTCCTGCCTCTGACTCTCAGGGCGAGAACTAACTGCTTTGTCATCGTGAGGGCCTCAGCCTTGTTTCCAGTGTCCAGTTTCTGGTCTCAGAGGGGCCTGAGCGATGTGGCACTTCTGGCCTTTCAGGGGCACGGAGGACATCGCCTCTCCCCACGGCATCCCTCTTGACCTTCTGGACCGAGTGATGATCATCCGGGCCACGCTGTACACCCCGCAGGAGATGAAGCAGGTGAGCGCCGCCCCCTTCTTCCCTCATTCGCTCCCCGTGTCCCCGATGCCCAGCGGGAAGGCCCCCCACCTGAACGGCGTGTGAGCCAACTGCACGTGGCCTGAAGTGGCACAAAACCTCAGCTGCCTGTGGCCTTGGCTGTTCTCTCTTCTACTCCATCCCTTCCTGTAAACTTAGGAAAGGGACAGTGAGAAAATCGCCTTGGTGACAGCCATTAGGGAGGCCACCAGCTCTAGGAAAGAGGCTGCAGAACATCATGTAGTGAGAGGCTCTAGCCTGGGCGCTGGCCCGCCAGGACCCACACAGGCACCTCTGGCAGGCGCAGAACCCAAGTCCTAGCGGAGGCTCTGCCCAGGCTGCTGCCGAGGCTGTGGAGATGGTAGTGAAACAGCATCACAAGTGTAGAGGGCGTGTGGAATGGAGGACACCAACCTAAGCTCACAGGAAGAGGCATGACGGTGCACAGGGGAGCATTTAGCTCAGCGCCCCACGTAGCGTGTGCTCAGCCCTGCATGAACTGAGTCTGGCTGAGGCTTGGGAGCGGGGGCTGGCGGGATGCATGGGATTGGCCTCGTCAACCCCATGTGTGCCCCACAGTGCCTCGGCACCCTTGGAAGCCCCAGTCCCCTTTCTGATGCTTCCAGGCAGTCGTTTCCCCCCTTTGACGGCTGAGTCACTGAGTGGCGAGTCCAGGACGCAAAGCCAGGCTGTGCCCTGCAGAGCCCAGCCATCTGCTCTGCCCACCCTTGCCCCAGACGGTCTTGCTGAGGCATAGGTCTCTCACTGTGGGGTCAGCATGTGGCCACAGCTGGGGCCGTGGAGTGGCCCAGGGCTGCACTGACATCTCGGTGAGCTCTGCCGGACCCTCTCCTCGCCAGAGCACAGGCAGTCTTTGTTAGACATTGTGCTGGGCCATTTGATCCCCCGTCACCTCGAGGTAGGGAGAACTGTTTTCACTGGCATTCTTAAAGAGGAGGACACTGAGACTTAGGCTGGTTAACCTGCGCAAGCTCATACAGCTCGTCAGAGGCTAGGCGGTGGCAGGACGTATAACTGGAATCCAGGCTGTTTGATCCTGAAGCCTGTGTTTTTGATCGCTTTGCCGTCAGCCTCCTCCCCGCTAGAGGTGTCTCATCTGGGAGTGGAGCCCCTGTGGTAGCTGGTCAGCTAGCCTCTCCTTTTGGAGCTCAGAGGGCCGCTCCTGGACATGCGCCAGCAGCTCCCCTGCCTGCCTGCGGCCCGTCTGGCCTGGCCCCTGCTGGCATGTCTTGTTGACCAGCACGAGGAGCGCTGGTGGTGTGTGGAGCCAGAGATCTCCCTGCATAAGCAGCACAGACAGGACGCCCATGCGGTTCTAGTTCACGGAAGCAGCTGGGTGTGTCAGTTAGGAGATGGCGTTCGTGGCTGGGGCCTTGTCACCAGGTGATGGTCTCTTGCTCTTGGATGAACGCTAGGTTGAAGCCAGGGCTTTCACTGCTGAGGAGCAGAAGCCAGAGCAGGGGAGAAACTGCCCCCTTCCCTACCCGGACTGTTGGACTGGAGCCCCAGCCTGTACCCCGCGGTGCTTCGCGGCCTCTGTTCACCAGGAGACGAGCTGCCTCGGCTCAAGGCTGTCGTGCGGACCGAGGGAGACAGTGACGGCCACTCGGGGGGGTGCGGCCATCACGGCTGCTGTTCACAAACCCAGAGCACGCGGTCCTAGCTCCCTGGCACGTGCGCTGTGCTCCAGAGTCTGGAGGCTCGGCCAGGGGGTCTCTTCTCGGGCTTTCTCTGGGGTTAGCAGAGGATAGACCAGCTGCCAGACGAGCACGGCTTTGTTCGTGCTGTTCAGGGGACAACATCAGCATTTTTACTGGAGCCCGGGGTGAGTTTTTTAAAAAGCAAAGTAAATGTAACTTGTGTACTCTGCCGTCAGCACTGACACCCTCATAAACTATCCCTGCAGGTTATTAAATGATTAAAGATCTAATTTATGAACTGTCCGTTTCCGAGCGGTCTGAAACAGGAGCTCCTGGGATTGCTCTGACCTGCTCTAGAGAGAATGAGAGCAGAGCATCCCTGACAGCCCTCCAGTGTCACCATGGCTCGCCGAAGGCCAGATGCTCCGGGCTGGTGCTCTTCCCCAGACCAGGTTCCAGAACCCAATGTTTGCGTCTCCTAGAGTTTCCAAAGGCCCCCAGGGGACTCCTTGGTCATCCCAACTGTGGGTGAGAAGCTCTTTCTATTTGGGAGCACAGAGCTGCCCAGCTGTGACGGTCATGGCCGGAGGGGAGTCCTGTGGCTGGAGCCTTCTGCTCTCTCCTTTCCCTGCCGTCCTTGTGCCCGTCCAGTAACGTCTCTGCTTAGCTGCATTTCACTTTGGACCCCAGACAGTGGACGCCTCACGCACGTACTAAGATTCTTTTGACAGAGGTCACACCTGGCAGCCCCCTGGCTGAACAGATGTGGCCAGTGCAGTGTTTGTGAAATGTTTAAATAAGTTGACAACATTCAGCAGTCAGGACATTTCATACAAAAATCTGAGTTCCAAGTCTCTCTTGACGAAATGAGAGCCTTTCCTGCCGGCACCCGGGCCTCAGCCCTGGCGGCGCTGGTTGCAGCAGCGGGGCTACCTTGCCTGGTACGTGCCGGCCCGTCCACCTCGGCCCCCCGTCCGCTCACTGCTGACATCTGCGGGACCTGGTTCCTACCGAGCCGGGCCTTTCTCATTGACAGCGGCTGCCACGCTGGGTCCCCTTAACCAGGATCACCAGACGCTAACCTCCGTACCCCTGCAGCTCCTGCCCTCGGGGTCTCTGCCTGAGAGCCGAACGCCCGTTTGAAGTGTCCACCTCCTAACCCTCTGGTCCCTCTCCCCTTGTGAGGCTTGGCTGGGGGCCCAGTCTTTCCCACTTCCACGCCTGTATCCCGGGTGTGTTTATGGCTTTAATTTAAACAGGGGCTTCTTGATAACTTGTTTACGAAGCTGCCAAAGTGAAGAATTCCTGTATTATATGAGGCTCGAAGCCCTCGAGTTATCTCAGCGCCACAACACACAGCATCATTATCCCGCTGCCCCTTATCACTCAGTGCTGTGCGCCTGCAGGATCCTGGTGCCACTTGTGTTACTGTGTCCCCACGCCAGCCTGCTTCCCCTCCAACTTCACCAGGATCTCAAACCGCACAAGCGTCAGCCTCTTCTTTCTTGACAGATGAGATATCTCCCAGTGATGTTATGAGAGCTGGTAAATGCTTAAAAGTAACTTTTAAATTTTATTTAAGCATCGCATTTGTCAAGCAAATAAGAAGTGTCTCTTCTTGCCTGAGTGCTTAGAGGTGGCGGTGCCCCTGCTGGGGAGGTTAGCTGCCGCTGAGGGAGCCGGGGCAGGCAGGGTGGGCGCAGGGGCAGCGCCGCCCTGGTGCACACCTCGGGGTACCAGCTGCCTTCCAGTCGGCGTGGGGCTGTGCCCCCGACTTGTGCGAGGACAGCAGCGCCCGCGGGGTCGGCTCTGCCCCACCGGCCCTGCTTGGGGCATCTGTGCTATTAGGAGGTGGGATGGGAACACTTGAGGTCTGTCACTGTTGATCACAGTGTTTCTCCTCCAAAAGATCATTAAAATCCGAGCCCAGACAGAGGGAATCAACATCAGTGAGGAGGCGCTGAACCACCTGGGGGAGATCGGTACCAAGACCACTCTGAGGTGAGCTGGCCGTGCCCGGACCCCACCAGCGCCTTCCCAGGGCGCGGGACCATGCCTGCCCTTCCAGGATGGTGGGTCTCATCCTGCGGCAGGTGCAGCACAGCTAGACAGTGGTGTTGAGAAAGCTGAGCGACAGGTTAAGTCCCCCCCGTCCTGTAGCAGACGGTCCTGCTGGTGGAGAGCGTGCTCTGCCTGGTGGCCCCCTGCGTGGAGGAGATGGACGGAACCGGAGACCGGGTGCAGGGCAGACAGCCCCTCTGCTCCGGCCCTGTGCTGCAGCGTCTGCTGGGCGGGGAGGAGCACAGGCAGAGGTGGCTCTCCTGACTGCCCACCAGCGGCCGGAAGCCAGTTGCTTGGAGGGTGACCCTTCTCAGTGTCCTGACTGCTTATGAGTCATGACTTCACAGTGTTCGGCCTGGCCGTTTCCCTTTGAGTCAGTTCCTCGCTCCTAAGGTTGAAGCAGAATGCAGGCTGTTTTGTTTGGGTGGAGTGGTGCTTTCAGAAACTCCTGGACTTTTTGCCTTTGGTTGGGGCCTTTGTTTTCATGGGGCTGTGTGTTCATTTCTCCGCCATAGTCCCTGTCCCGATCTGGACCCTGGCGTTGCCTGCTTGCCGCTGTAGACATCCAGGATTGTGGTCCCTTCCCAGCAGTGGTGGAGGGCCTCCTGCTGGAGGGGAGGACCTCTAGGCAGTGACAGGTTCCGGGAGCAGGGCTTATACGTCATGCCGGTGGCTTCTGGCCCCTCCCTGGTGAGGCTATGACTCCAGGTCTCTGAAAAGTGCAACTCTCCCCTTGTCTGCTGTGTCTGCAGCAGCTGGCACAAGCTTCTGCAGCTCCCTCAGTGCACCTGCTGACTTGGGGAGGGGCTCCCATCCGTGGCCCTGCTTCACACCTGCCTTGGCCCCGGCCGCTCTAGGTACGCGGTGCAGCTGCTGACCCCGGCCAACCTGCTGGCCAAGATCAACGGGAAGGACGGCATTGAGAAGGAGCACGTCGAGGAGATCAGTGAGCTCTTCTACGACGCCAAGTCCTCAGCCAAAATCCTGGCTGACCAGCAGGACAAGTACATGAAGTGAGACGGCCGGGGTCTTCTGCGCGGAGACTCCGGGTAGGCCTGCTCCCGCTCTGGCCTGTGGGTAGGCGGCTTGCCCCCGGGCTGGGCTTTCCCCACTCGGGCGGGTGGCAGCGCTGTCAGTTAGTGTGGAAGAGTTTCTTTTTAAGTTATCGTGACTCATCCCGTGGTTGCTTTGAAGAAACCCTGCCTTATCTGGTGTGTTTTCTAATAAACCCTGATAGGTTATTTTGATGATACCTGTCTGACTTTTCTTTTAATTTTTTAAGGAGTAAACTTTGTGTTTTAGAGCAGCTGGAGATGTACAGAATTGCTGTGAAGATGGTGCAGGGGTCCCTTGCTGTCAACATCTTACAGCCACATGGCATGTTTGTCGTGTGCGATGAGCCCGCAGCACGTGTCCTTGTGCTTTGTGCATGCTTTCTCAGTGATCCGCTGTCCTCTCTGTCCCAGGGTCCGTCCAGGGCCCGCGTCACATTCAGTCGTCATGTCTCTTGTGGTTTCCTGGCTGTGACAGTTGCTCAGACGTTCCTTGTCTTTGATGACCTTGACGGTTTTGAGGAGTGCTGGTCAGGTACTCTGTCCAATATCCCTCAGTGGGGCTTGTTTGATGTTTTTCTCATAATTAAACTGGGATTGAGGGTCACTGGGAGGAAGAGCACAGGGAAAGGGACATTTCCATCACGTCCTGTCAAAGGTGCGGCCGCCGGTAGGCTCACGGCTGTTGTGTTGACCTCGATCACCCGGCTGAGGATGTGCTGTTGGGTTTCTCCATCTCCCTTTCCTCACTGTCCTTCTGGGAAGGCGTCTCTAAGCACAGCCCTCACAGAGGGGAGGGGAGCTTGCTCCACCTCCGGGAGGGCTGAGGTCACCTGTTCTCCCCATTTGCTCATTTATTCAGTCATTTCTATCAGGATGGACTCACGGAAATTTATTATATATTTGGGTTATAACCCAATATGCCTTTATTTTGTTGCTCAAATTGTTCCAGCTTTGACCGTTGGGACCCCTGTCAGTTGGCTCCTGTGTCCCTCTGCTGGGCCCCCCTCACTGCGACTGGGAGGGAGGGGCAGTGGAGCGCCTGGCAGACTTCACAGTGTGCTGTGTGCCAGGCCCGGTCCTTGTCTCCAGCGCAGTGCTGCTCATTTGAGGCAGGGCTCAGCCCAGCAGCAGTGCCACACGGGCAGGGTCTTCCTGCTGTTACTGTGTGTGGGAGAGGGGACCAAACAAAGATGGTCATCTTGATCTAATCACCACCTTAATGCAAGCCGGCCAGCACCGCTGTTCCCCATGTAGTGACAATCACCTGAGCGTGTGCAGGAGGCCGGGCAGGAGGGCTGAGGCCTGGGGATCCGTCCAGCCCTTGGAGGGCCGCCAGGCCCTGAGAAGGCCCCAAGCGAATTCATGCTGCCAAAATGGATCTTCTGTGGCCCCGCCCCTGAGGGAGATCCCAGCGTGGGGCTCTTGGGGGTGTGTGTGAGGCACCCAGGCACAGGGAGGGGTGGTGGGACGCTTCCTGAGGCCAGGGCTGTGCGCTCAGGCCTGACGTGGCTACCCGTCTCCTCCAAGGCTGCACCTGTGTCTCCGGTCTCCCAACTTAAGCCACATTGGAACAAAGGAAGAGTGATGCCTGAGACGCAGCGAGAGCCCGTCGTGCACTAGGGCCTGTGTGGTGCTGTGCATTTCCTTCCGCGTTCTCTCAGGAGCCCCGCGGGATGGGTACTGGTTAAGTCACTTGCGCAGCTAGTAAGGATGAATCAGCCGGTTGGTGTCTGTGCTCCTAACCCCTGTGGCTAACCTGCCTTCCTCAGTGTGCCAAGGTGTTGGAGGGGCCTTCGAGCCCTGACCTCTGTGCCGGGCAGGTGAGGCAGGCAGGGCTGGTGTGAGGAAAGTCATACCCTAGAGGACAGAACCAGGCTCTGCCCTGGCTGGACCTCCTCCTCCAGCCCAGCTTGGGCGGAGATCTTCCCAGCTGCACAGGGGCCGTGCCGTCCAGAGCAGTCCTGGGGAGGACGGCCATGTGTGGTCATGGCCCCCTATCCTGCTCCTCAGGTCTCCTGGCCTTGGTGGTGCCCAGAGAGACGGCCTCCTCGTTCGTCTTTGCTCCACAGTGAGGGAGATGGTTCTGGACAGGTAGGAAGGTTGGGTTATTTTAATCCCTCCTATTTTTTCCAGCAAAGCCTGTGATTATTACATTAATCTTCCAGGCGAAGTTTTTACGACCGATCCCTCGCCGACTATGAGAAGTTTCTCCATCCATTACCAAGGCGGAAACAGACCCTGGTGGGGAGGAAAATATTTGTTATATCTTATCAGGCTGACACACAAGCTACCAACAATTACAGCAGCCCCATTTTTTGTACTATTTCAGCTCTGTCGTGAAGAATTGTAATATTAACGTGAGGCGGGGTGGGGGCTGGTTGTAGGAAGTGGCTGTTTTTCCAGGCTCTGGGCCTGGGCTCTCTTGGGTGCCTCCCAGCAAGCGAGTTGGGTGGCTGAGGAGTGTTTGCGTGAACCCCAGCTCCCTGTTCCTGTGCTAATGGCCAGGAATGCGAGCGGGCCGGAGGGGCTCTTGAAAGATGGGTCCCTGGCCCTCGCTGGGGAGCCACCTTGGCTTCTCCTTCATTTTCTCAGCCCCGGTGTCTTTTCACCACCACACCTCTTAGGTTACACCCCCTAGATTGGTTCTTAGAATATTTTGGTTTTTAGGATTAAACAGATGATGGTGACTTACTGGTTATTTTTCTAATAAAATGGAGCCGCACAGTGGTGGGGGGCACTCCCTGCTGGCCTCCATGTCTCAGACCCCAGCGGGCCTCTGCCAGGAAAGCACCAGATGCTGGGCACCCAACCCCGCATCTGGACCAGCCTGAGCAGCCCCTGCCCTGGAGGGATTCCAGGCAGAGGCGGCAGGTGGGAGAGGGGAGCAAAGGGGTCCAGGGGGCATGGCAGGCAGGGGCGCGGTTTGGATTGTTTGGCCCTTGATCCCTCTGGTCCTAGAGCTTTGGTTTCCTCTTCTGTAGGATGGGGGCAGTCATATCGCGTAGGTCTGTGTGCGGACTTGGTGGCGTGACATGTGGCTGCATCAGGCGCTCGAGATACTATGATTCAGAGAAGAGTTCCCGATCCCTGTCCCTCTTGGAAGAAGCGAAGGTCACACTTTATCCAACGGGAGCCGGAAGCCGTTAGGCTCTGCCCTTCCCGATCCCAGAGAGCAGGCCCTGGCAAGGCCTGGAGGTCCCCTGTGGCTGGACGCTTCTGTTAAGCCCAGCAGGATAAGCCCCAGCTCAGGGCCCACAGGCTCTGGAGCAGAGGGGAGAGAACGGGCAGAGGCGTGGGCTTTTGCCTCCGCGTCCACCACGTCCACGAATGATGTGCTGGGCCTCCCTGGGCCCCAGGCCCCCCATCCCCAGTGAGGCCCAGGCAGGGCTGGGCAACCAGAGGGGAGGAGTGGCTGTCCGCGTTGTCCCAGCCCAGCCCTCCCTTTGGTGTCTGGGAACAGGCCCACTGAGAGGTAGAACGGGGTCCACCCATCCAGTCGTCGTCTTGCCTCCTCCATTTATTGGGGCTAGCAGGCCCCAGGGACAGGGTGCAGGGTGTCGGGGCGCGGGGAGGGCGGCCGCCGGGCTGGCTGTCGCCGGCTGGTCCTGTCGTCCTGGCCGTCACTCGCGGCAGGCGCAGTGATTAATGGCCGGGCCGCGCTGCCCGGGCCGCCGTCAGCGCGCGTCTGCGGCGATGGATTCGCTGTCAGGCTCCCGGCCCGCGCTGACCCCGGCCCGGCCGGCGCGATCAATGGGCGGCGCGCACTGCGGCTGGGCCGACGCGATAAGATGCGCCGATGGGCGCCCGCCGGCTGCCCGCTCGACACAGCCGTCGCCTAGTGATTAATGGGGATGCTGCGGTGCGGGGGGCGCGCGCACGGGCGCGCGGGACCGCCGGTCCCAGGACACGCATGCGCGGCCCCGCACGAGGGTTGGGCAGGGGGACAGCTGTGAGACCTCCACCCGCGGGCCGCCAGCCTCGCCCACGGCCCGGCGTCTCTGAAAACCCCGGGTCTGGCCCGGTCGCCCGCACGCTCCCCCCGGCCCCGTGCGAGAGGGCGTACAGGCTCCGGACAGCTGCCGGCAGGCCGCAGGGAAGCAGTGTGAGCCGGTGCTTCGGGGGCGGACTGGAGGGCTTCCCCGAGGAGGTGACAGGGGCGAGCAGCAGCTGGGGTCGCGCCAGGCCCTCCTCCCCCTTTCCGAGGTCTCCGCAGCCTCCCGCCGCGCGCCGCCCGCCCCGCCCCTCCTCAAGGGGGCGTGGGCAAGCCTGGCCAGGCCGGGGCCGGGCAGGGAGGGAGTGTGTGACCGAACGCGCACGTGGGAAGAGAGCAGTCAGGGAAAGCTTACTGAGCTGGGCTTTTAATTAAAAATATATATATATATATATATATGAACATGGATCAAAATGTAAAAAGTGCAAAGCGGTGTAGGTGAACAATCTCCTTCGCCCCCTGCCGTCAGCCACCCTATGCTTCCCAGCATTTATTAGGAGAAATTTCAAAGATAAGGAAAGTTGCAGGGCTCTGGAGCAGAGAGGAGAGAATGGGCAGAGGCCCGGGCTTTACTACGTATCCACGACTTAGCAATACGCTGAGTGAAACAAATCAGACACAGAAAGCCAGATACCTGTGATCCCACTTATATGTGGAATCTAAAAAGCAAAACAAAAAAACCAAGTTCGCAGATACAGGGACAGGTCGGTAGTTGCCAGAGGCGGGAGGGAGGGGCTGGGTGAAATGGGTGAAGGGGTCAAATGGGTGAAGGTACAAACTTGCAGTTATAAAATAAATAAGTCCTGGGGATGTAATGTAGAGCATGGTGATGATAGTGAATAACACTGTATTGCATATTTGAAAGTTGCTGAGAGAGGTCTTAAAAAGTTTTCATCACAAGGGGAAACAAATGTGTAACTAACTGTGCGTGGTGTTGGATGTTAGTTAACTAGACTTATTGTGGTGATCATTTTGCAGTATATACAAATGTTGAATCATGTTGTACACCTGAAACTAATATAATGTATGTCAATTATATCTCAATTTTCAAAAGGAAAAAGCAGTTGCAGGAACCTGTGAATACCCGTATCCCTGTCACCTGGGTGCTCTCCGTCTTCCCTCCATCCTTCAGTCCATTTTTATCCTGTCTTAAGCATTTCACAGTCAGTTGCAGACATCAGGCCACATCATGTATATATGTACTTTTAATACTTCGGCATATGTACAGTTACCTAGAGTTGGATATTTGTTTGTTTGTTTTTTAAAAGGTTAAATGTGTACACAGTGAACTGCACTAACCCTAAGTGGACAATTCCATGAGTTTTGACAAATGAAACCCAGGTCGTGTCAAGCATGTTCCTGTCACCCCAGAAAGCTCCCTTAGGCCTCTGCCCAGTCAATCTCCAACACGCTAACCAGAGGCATCACTGTTCTGGTTTTTCCCACCACAGATCAGCTTTGCCTGCTCTGCAACATCATAAAAATGGGATCATAGCGTGTGGACATCTCTTTTGTGATTGGTTTCTTTCAACTGCCTTTGAATTGTGAGATCCCAGCCCTCGTGTCAGCAGTTGTTGTGACGTTGGAGCGTGATGCTGTGTGGGGTAGTGCTGTTTGTTCGTCTTTTTGTACGAGTCTCTGGGTGGCATCCCATCTTATTTCTCTGGGGTAAATACCCAGGAGTGGAATAGCTGAGCATAGGATACGTAGATGTTGAGTTTCATGAGAACTTGCTAGGCCTTTTCATGACGTACAGTCCATTTTTTATCCCTCCCCTGACTCTGCCTTTAAACACAAATAGTAGCATACATTGTTCTGCTTCTTGTCTTTTTTTTCCCCCTCAACAGCACATCCTGGAGTTTCTTCTAACTCAGGATGTAAAGGATATTCTCCTAGTTCCTTTACACAGAAGGGAGATGCTGTAATTTATTCTCTCCCCTTCTTACGGGCTTTTAGATGTTTCTCTCCTTATTGAGCTGGGCTTTGCAGGATGAACAGGAGTTTGGCAGGCAGACAGACAGAGGGAAACTGCGGCAAGTCCCAGAGGCTTGGTGGGCACCACAGAACTCCAACTGTTAGGACGTGGCTTTCTGAGGGCGGACGCAGCTCTCGCCCTGTGTACCCTGGGACCTGCTGTGTGCCGAGTGAAAGGAACGGGTGACATGGACGTGTGCTGGCCACAGGCTCGGGGCGGGGTGATGGCACGCCCCAGAAGTTTGGGGCAGGGGAGTGAGGGGGGGTACTGCCCAAGGGACAGTCCATCTGGGGCTCTCCAGAACCAGGCACTGGTGCGTGTTGCAGTGTGCGCCGAGGCTTCTGCTGACCCTTGGACGTTGTCAGACGCCCATCTCCTGGCTCTCGTGTCAGGAAGCCAGCCTCTAACCTGGGCCATGGGCTGACCCCTCGGGTGGAGATGAGCAGCTCACCCGTTTCCCCTGCACGTGAGCTTGCTGAAGACTCAGCCTGGTGGGGACTCGGCCCAGGAAGGGCCTTCAGCAGGCAGGGGTGGGGTCAGCAGGTGGGGCCGGCGGTGGGACTGGAGTGGGGCCGGCTGACTGGAGTGGGGCGCGTTTCCCCGGGCCCCTCAGTCCTCATGCCGACGAGGCCCCTGGCAGAGGTGCCTGCAGGAGGGGCTGCGTGACCGTTGCCCGCGGTCTAGTTCCCGGGGCCTGGTTCTTCTCGGAAGCCGTGGGAGGATGAGCTCTCCTGTGGGCGGTGGCTGGTGCACGGCCCGCCCCACAGCAGAGGAGAGCTGCCCCACGGCTCCCAGCACAGAGGCCACAGGCGGGCAGCGAGGGCCGAGGGGCCGCCCATGTCACCTGAGCCACGCACGCGGCTGCTCGCACGGGCTCTGCTCCTGGCCACGGGCACAGCCGGCCTGCCGGGCAGTGAGGGGGTGCATGCTTCCTGCGGGCAGGAGCTTTTCTGACTTGAGTTTCTGCAGGTCCGAACAGGGCCGCCTGCCTGCCTGCCTGCCTCGAGTTTCAGTGCCTGC
Source organism: Globicephala melas (assembly GCF_963455315.2). Lineage (NCBI taxonomy): Eukaryota > Metazoa > Chordata > Mammalia > Artiodactyla > Delphinidae > Globicephala > Globicephala melas. Next base: position 1,374,387 of record NC_083324.2, on the reverse strand, counting down.
TCACCTGGCTCCTGTGGCCGCGGGCTTGCACAGGCCAGGCCCCAGGCCCTATCCCTCCAGGGCTCCCAGAGGACCTCCTGCCCTGGCTGCACAGCACCTCAGAGATCAGATTTCCAAGATGAGGTCTAAGGCTCTACGTGGAAACGCTGAGGCTGAGCCGGCTCAGGAGGAAGGCCGGCCACGTGTCCTCGGGCGCCACGGAGGAGAGGGTGGTGGTGGAGGGCTCGGGGTGAGGCCTCGTCCGGATGGGCGCGTTGGCTTCACAGCATGGGCGAGCGGGAGGTTTTCTCTCACTTCACCCTGGAAACGCCTGCCATTCCGCTCGGTGGAAACAGTTGGGAGCCTTTCTGCACAGCACATCCAAGGGAGCAGCCACTGCGCACGCCTCTGCCGTCCACAAGATGCTGGGGGCCAGGGCGGGGCGGAGACCCTCCCAGGCCTACAGGTTTGGTGCGTAAGGTCCCTTGTCTCAGCCAAGCGCAGCAGTGCCTCCTAGCCTCGACTTGGAGGGCTGAAGGGCGCTGCGCTCACAGGACAGACATCGCCCCACCGTCCATTCCAGCGGGGTCTGGAATGGCCCACGCGCTCAGCACCAAACACCCGAGTGTGCAGCTGGCACCATCACCAGGACAAGGAAGCTTTCCAGGCACGTGCCTTTCTGAGGAGGGACTTCCATCAAGGGGGGCACCTGGGAACCCCGCACACCCCTGAAGGCACCCAAGGCCCCACCCTCCTCACTGGCCTTGGTAACACAGGAGAACTGAAAACCAAGAGAACACCACCAGGTGGCTTGTAAAAAGTTGGCTTTATTTGTCTCTTAGTCACCTTATCTCAGTTATGCCATTTTGGCGTCCACAGTGACAGTCCCCTGAAAGCTGGGGTCAGCCCCACCCCGCCCCCCGTGACCAGTGACTGCAGGGCAGGAGCCCGAGCCACGCAGTGGTCAGAGGCTGCAGCAGGGCTGCAGGGGCGTCAGGTCTCCGCTCGGGACTGGGTCGGACAAGGCCACGCGTGGTACGGTGGGAGCCCTGGCCTGGGGTCGATGGGCTGTGGGCCCATCTGGGCTCTGCCGCCAACTTGCCGGGTGGTGCTCGGCAAGTCTCTTCTTGTCCCTTGGTTGGCCTGTCTCCCGGGCAGCACAGCCAATGAGGTCTCAGAGCCCCTGTGGACTCAGGCGGGTGCCAAGCTGGCCACCTCGACTGGCTCTGTGCTTTGAAGGCCGCTGTGCACCGCTGCTGGTGGGGTCTGCTTTCTCCGCGGGGCAGGGAGAAGCCCTCAGGCTGCGGAGCTCACCTCTGCTGTCTCTGCAGCCAAGCGCTGCTGGTCCCCGAGAGGGGCCTCCCTAAAGGCCTTAGGGAAGGTTCTAATTCCTAAGGTCTAGGTCACCCGTTATTGCAAACAGTTTATCTTAGACATAATTGTGAGTCTTTTCATATCAAACATGGGTGAAACTTGGCAAAAAAAAAAAGCTCTCTGACCCTGATTTCACCATAGATCTAGGGCCTGGGCCCTCGTCTCTGCTGGGCAGTTTCGGTGAAAGCAGAGATCAGAGCCATCTTGTCATTTACTTCGCTTGCATTTGGTCCTAAGCACAGTAAAAATGTTCTAAAAAAATACCAGTGGAAAGTCTTCAGCCTAGAAGGTAGCGTCTGAGGCCAGCCACAGCGGAAGGGACACACCATGGAGAGCAAGTTCAGTGACAGCGGGAGGAACTGGACAGCCAGCACCTCAGGGTCCTCCGCATGATGTCCACTAGCTCGGCCAGGCTCGACTATGCAAAGCTGTGGCATCGTGGCCCGGCTCCACCACTGAAGAAAGAGACGGCACAGCCAGGTCAGCCAACAGGCACAGGCAGAAGGATGCACAGATGGGCCAGGGGTCTTCTGGAGAATTCGTGCCTTTCTTTTGGAAGAAGCTCTGTCCTAAAAAACAACTTTTAAAAGGGAAAACAATTGTGTCTTCCAGAGAAACCGTTTTAAGCCAGATGTTCCCGCCTGACTGTGAAGGGGACATGCCAGGGAGCAGCCCACACGCACCGGAAAACACATGACCTGCTCCCGGGTGCTCGCCCTCCTGCCACCTGAGACGGAGACATTTCAACAATGTTTGTGCTTCTAACCAACAAGACATTCCCTTCGAGGGGGAGCAGCTGAGACCACTGCAGTCGCCGACAGCACTGAGAGGTGCAAAGGTTAACACAAAAGTGACGTGGACACCGGGGACAGTCACTTCTGGCGGTCAGCTGGGTAAGACCTCGCTTCTACAGTTCTGTTGCCAATGCCAGAATGAAAAGCAAAATTGCAAATTGAAAAATTTCTAGCACTTTAGAAAGTGGAATGAAAGAATGGGAAATTCAAACAGGTTATTAAACCAAAGTCCTCAGGCCACAGCAGCACCCCCGAGACAGCGCCCACAGCGTGGCTTCCTTGTTCCCTTCTTGGCCATCGTGGAGCACGCCGCCTCTGCCTGGTCCAGGGGCCACGGCTCAGAACAGAAGGGCCCCCATGCTGCCGACCTCACTCTGCTCCTTGACGAAGATTTCAAAGTACTGGTAGATGATGGTAACCGCAAGCAGGATCCCGGTTCCAGACCCAATGGCACCCAGGAAGTCAGCCAGCACGGAGAGGGCCCCGATGCAAAGCCCACCGAAGGCCGCGGCCGTGGGGATGTACCTGGGGAGGGAGACGAGTCAGCCACGTGCCGCCAGCAGATCCCTCCAGCCTGGCCTCCCTCCCCCAGGCTACAGGAAGGGCCGGGCAGTTGACCTGTCTTACCTCTGAGTTAGGAACTGGACTCCTTTAGGGGTCACTCCGTGGCCCCCATAAAGTCTCGTCTACTCACACCTTAATGGTCTAGACTAAGCCTTGCTGTCCAGTAAGTGGCCACACGAGTCACATGTGGCTAGTGAAATGGGACCAGTCCAAAGCAGGTGTTGAAAACATCACACAAGATTTTGAAGACAGGAACATAAAATATCTCATTATGACTTTTCTTATGTCAATTTGAAATGAGAGTCTGAATATATTGGGTTTAAATACAATGTATTCTTAAAATTAATTTCACCTGCTTCTTTTTGCTTTCTTTTTTATTAAGAGATAACGGACATATAACATTTTGTTCATTTTAGGCGTATCTTTTTACCTTTTTAATGTGGCTACCAGAATGCTTAAAATTTCACATGCATCTTGCATTATATTTCTACTGAACAGCACTATAAATTCTCTCAGCTTCAGAGAATTCTTGAGGGAATGAACAAAATTGCCCAGCATCTCTGATAGGGATCAGAAAATGATCTGGCATTTGCCATACTGACTTGCGGTGGAGGCGAGCGAGCTATGGTCCCCAGGACAGACCTGGTCCTGATTACAAAACCTGATCCTGTAAACAGACTTCTACAGGAAACCATTCACGTTCATCCAGCAATGGTGGAAGAAATGAGTTGAAATAAGTTGGCTTAAAAGTCTAAATAAGACACTCACTACGGCTAACCCAGCTGCCCAAAAGGCAGCCCCACTGTGAGGGGAGAGGCCTGCAGGCTGCAGTGCTCTCCTCACCCCCACCTTCCCCCAGCGGGTCACCAAGTGCCGGCGGCCTCTCCTGTGTCCCCAGGTTACTGCCCCACCTGGCCCCCAGCACCTCTGCCCAGACTCGCGATGTCCGCCCTGCCCCCCCACCCTGACCGGTGGGTCTCAGCCTCCAGCACTGACCTTCCGAATACTGAGCCCTCCCTGCGCTCTCTGCCAGCCTCCCTAGGCTCACCTGAACTCGGACACCCCTGCAGAAGCCTGACGCTGCCCGCCTCCTCCTGGAGGGCCCCCGCAGGACCTGCCTGCAGGACGCTGCCCGCAGGAGGACGGCGAGGTCCCACGCGGTCAGCCGCCTCAGCAGCCGCCTCAGCAGCTGCCCCCGGGCGGCCACCTGGACACACGCTCTGTCTCCCCCTGTGTGGCTGCCTCTGAGGAGAGGTGCCGCGTGCGCTCATTTGCTCTGTCCAGCATCGATGAGCCTTATTAGCAAGCTCATTGATACTGGAAGGCCCGGGGAAATGTGTCAGCCGGCCAGCACTCACCGGTTGAGTTCGTGGACCATGGACGTCTCTCGGTGGCCCCTCATCACCATCTGCTGCTCCTTCAGCTGCTTTGCAACCTGCGTGATGCCCACCAAGGACAACGTTCAAGTTCAGACGTGGAGTTGAGGGCCAGGTAGACAGTTCACGGTGGTACCAGCCACAGACTCCCCTCCCCAGCACCCTAACAACAGTGGTGAAGGTAGCTTTAAAACTGCCACAAAGACGTCAGATGAGAAAGTCTAGTTTTAGTTTGGCTGCAGCTCTGCAGGCGAGCATGGATTCATTTACCCCGGGCTCCGTCCACGGCCACGAACGCTCTGGAACCGGCCCTAATGAGGACAAAGCGCTGCGTGCGTTCACAGGCCACCATCCCAGGAGGGGGGACAGGCCGAAAGCCCTGATGCCGCTTGCAGGAGGGAAACGTCGGTCCCCAGCTGGCCCCCCCCAGAAGCGGTCGCTCATACTCACGTCTTTGGCAGAGGAGCCCGAGACTTCAATCCACGTCTTGGAGAAGAAGGCGCAGGAGCCCAGCATGAACACTATGTACACGACGGCATGGACGGGGTCTTCCAAGACGGAGCCGAAAGACTCGGGAGGAGACAGGTAATAGCAAAGGCCGCCAACGGGATAGGCGCGTGCTGGGCCGCCAGAAGAAGTGTCCTGGGAGGATTCGCGAGAGCCTGTGAGTGCCGTTCCCCACCTCAGCAGCAGGGCAAAGACACTTCTCAGCAGGTGGGAAAGAACAGCTTTGCCCAAGTGCCCACAGTGCAGGCTTCTTACCGAAAAGAAACCTTCCCGTGAGCTTGTAATAGGCACAATTCGAAAGCATCTCTGGGCGAAACATCTGGCTTCTGAAGCCGCTGTACTTACCGACCAGGTGCCCAGCAGGCTGACCAGCAGGTTGCCACTGAAGCGGGCGGACAGCATCTGGGAGATGACGTAGAGGTTGGATACGAGGGCGGACTGCAGGATGATGGGGATGTTGGAGGTGTAGAAGAGCTTGATGGGGTAGGTGTTGTACTGGCCTCGGTAGCGGGCCGACTTGATGGGCAGGTCCACACGGAAGCCCTGAGAAGCCAGCAGAGCCAAACACCCTCACTGCCTCACTCCAGCCACGTGCCAGGCGTGCCCCCAGGGAGCTGCCCCGAGCGGCAGTGCCCAGGGCCTCACACCCCCTCCCCAGCCAGCACTGCACTTGGGGGCACACCGACAGAAGGGTCCCGACAGGCTGGCTTAAAATGCCCCTGAGCACAGCACAGTGTTTCTGTCAAAAACAAACAAAGCCCACCACGTGACAGCCACATCTACGGGGAATACGCCGGAAGTTCCGACGGGCGCTCCAGCGCCCTCCCCGTGCCCCGACCCCGTGCCCCGACCGAGGCCAGACAGGGCCTCCACACCCTCGCCTCACAGCCAGCACGGCCACCTTCAGGGTGTTCTTTGTCATTACAGAAAACCTAAGCTCTTCTACTTTCCCATGAACATAACCGCTCCCTCTGAAACCCCTGGAGACGAGAAACTGTTTCCTTTATGTACTTTTTACAATCCCCCAGTGCCTAGAACAGAGTTCAGAATATAGAAGATTTAAAATAAAATCTTAACGATCCGACCCCAAGCCCGGGAAGAGTTAGCCTGTCATTCACCAGGCGTCGGACTAACAGTCTTGGCTGAAGGAACAGATGTGTTCGGGCCTCAGCACGTGGTGGTAGAAATACCTCTTCACAAGCATTAAACTGCTTCCTCAACTGCTTTCCCTTCTTTTCTTTTCAATAAATGTCAGGATACAAAGCGGCTGATCAGAGAATACAAAGACCAATCCAACTACAGAAAAGCAACGGGCAGTTCAGGTCTCTTATTCAGAAGCAAGTTACACAGACTCACAACGTGAAAGGTAAGAGGTCTCAGGAGGATGAGGATACTGCCTAAAAGCACCTACAAACTTTGGGCAAGACAGCAGTGAGGTTTTAGGCTTTGATTACTTTTCACTTCTCTTGAGCTATAAGACCTTGAAAAAAAATCTTCTCTATTTGCTGACAGTCCCAACCCAAAGGAACATGGTTTCAGAAACGTTATATCTGCCTCAACTGTGTTAGTTCAGCCAAGTGCCCGTGATGCCATGGAACCTGCTCCTTCAAATGCCATTTCATCATTTCGGTGCGATACGATGGGTCACACTACCGCTGGGGTGTGGACGTGGGACACGCACACCAAGGCCTTCTGAACCTTAAATGCAGACGTCAAAACTCCCCAGGGTTGGATCTGAACGCACCTGGAAGTAGATGACCACAGCAAAGACAAAGATGGTGGCGATCAGATTCATGAGGTTGGGGAGATTCTGGCGGTAGAACGCCTCGCGAAGGGCTCGGACCTTGTCTGTGCGTGTGGCCAGCAGGTGGAACAGTGCAATGATGGCGCCCTCAAACTCCATTCCTGTTACAGGAGAAGGTAAAGGAACAAGCAACTCAATTTGGCTCTAAGCTTCCTAGTGGCCAAAACCGAGAGGAGATGGAATTAGTTCTGTGACTCACAGTGCCTGCTCCTATAACCACAGGGACACAGTGAGGGCTCTCAGCCCTCGTTTGTTTCTTCTGTAGAGATTTCAACCTGCAGAAATAGGCTATTCTGCCTCTTTGAATTAACCGATCTTATTTTTTTGGCTTGTGAGTCAATGGCCACCAGACGTGTGGAACAATCAACTGCAAAGTCCTAAGAGCAGGGTCTGCTCACCTCCAGCCGAAGGGGTCCTGCCTGAGGAGGGGCTCAGAGCTGCCTAACCCACGTCCCTGGGGACTCCCGGGCAGCACAGCCCCCCAGCTCTGGGGTGTTGGCTGCCCGGACAAGGCGGGCTTGGGCTCTCTGCTCCTCACGTCGACGGCCAAGCAGGAAGGACAACACATGCGCCTACCACACAGCCGATCTCTAGTGGAGTTCACGCCCTACCACAAGAGGGTGCCCAGGGATGCAGGCCAGCAACAGAGCCAGGAAAACACGGCCAGGAAGCAGAGCGAGCTCGACAGAGGCCCAAGGAAAAGAGCAAGAATGGCCTTCTTTGGTCTGGGGACCTATTTTTAGTCTCACTAACGAGATTATGTGGTCTCTGCAGGTCAGGGCCTCTGTTTCCAGCATTCACTTCAAAGAAAAATCAAATGTGCGTGAATATTTCTCATGGGACTCTTTTGAGTGAATAACATATTTAGTTATGTTATATTTAGTAAGTCATACGTCCCTGAATGTTTAGAACTTTTCATTAAAAACATCCTCTGTAACAAGATTTCCTTGGCACTCTTTGTGGGCATTAAGATAGAATACGCACATTCGCCAAGCATCTACTGTGAGCCAGGCATCACACAATTTCATGTTATTTCTCATTGAATCCTGGCAACCAAGGGCACAGTCAGCATCTGAACCCGGCTCATGAGCACCAAAGTTCCTGCCTCTTTTACAAATTTGCCCTTTACATGACCAAGTGTTTTGGTTCAGTGATTTCATTTTTAGAAACTTATTCGAGAGCAACTGTGAAAACATGTAAAGATGAACATATGAGGATGTTCACCATCTCACTGCTGTAATAACAGCAAAGGCTGGAAACAACCTAGACGTCCACCAGAGGAAGGCGTGTTGAAAGAACCTGCTTCATCTTTGCAGTGAAATCCACGCTGAGCTCAGAAAAGTGAGGCAGGATAACGTACTCTGGCAGGGCGAACGTCTACGACATACTCTTAAGGTGAAAAATGCAAGTTACATACCATCATGAGCATAAACCTGTGTTTTAAAACACTTTACAGATGCACGGAGAAAAATCAGAAGAGATGTACCGATAGGACCCTGTCCCCAGGGTCTCACCTCGGCCGGTGTTGACAGTGGTGGGGCTGAACGCCTTCCACACGATGGTCTCGCAGATGTTTGTGGCAATGAAGAGGGAGATCCCAGAGCCCAGGCCGTACCCCTTTTGCAGAAGTTCATCCAAAAGCAGGACAATTAGGCCAGCAACAAAGAGCTGTGAATGTTAAAAAACAGAGGTAAGGAAACGCAGAGACGCACTGCTGCTCCCCACGGCGTGGTGCTGTCCCTCCCCAGGAACTGGCTTCTCTGCTGAGGGCCCTGAAGGCTGAGGGGACACTGGCTGGTGGAGGCTCCTCTGTGAATTCAGAAGGGCAAACACAGGGCTCGGGCTTCTTCTCAGAAAGAGTTCCTGTTACGCTCGATTCAGATCTGTTGTTTGGCAAGTGTGGGTGTGAGGGCGCCTCAGAAGGGGGTGCTGGCCTAACCTTACCTGTATGGTGATCAACAGGCAGATCCCAGCACCCATTTCAGAAGGGTCTCCGTACATCCCTGTCATCACATACACGATGGACTGGCCGATGGTAATGATCATGCCAAACACTAGAAATGAGAAGAAAACTGTTCTCAGGCTGGGCCACCACACGGTCGTAGCGGAAACACTTCCCAGGCACCAGCTCCGTGCCGGGCACTGGGAGAACAAAGGTGAAGACGACTGACCCTGCCTCCAAGGGGCTCGTCCAGGAGACACTCAACCACCGCACGGTCAGAGTGACAATAATACACAATAACTGAAAGGTGTGCAAGAAAAGCGCGTGAGCTCTTTAATTCCACCTCCTCCTAAATTCACTTCCCTTCGGTGATGGGAGGAGGGAAAGAGTTGAAGCATGACAGACCTGCTTCTTATGACAGCTGCTGAAGACAACACTCAGAGGCACCCCAACCTGCAGCCCCCATGCTCAGGTCATCAGGTAGCTCGGGTTCTGGGAGAACCACTTGCCCAGGCCACCTGACAGGCTTGTGCTTCAGGTCTGAGTCCAGGGCACAGAACACTAGCTGGGATAAAGTAATCCCTTCCCAGTTTGTTTAACGTGTTAATTAAGGAAAGAACTCACAGTGCCACCAAATCACTTAGCCCACTTCTCCTGCCACAAAGCTCTCCTACGGGACATTCTCTTTTTAGTAGATGGTCTTGTATCCTGTATCATTCACTGCACTTCATTGTGATGCACAATGGAATCGACTCATGTTTACCGAGTCCACGATGCTAGATGGATCTCTTAGTATGGGACTGGGCTTCCATTTCGGCTTTTCTGCTTAGTTTGCCAAAAAAATAAAATTTTACTCCAAAGTGCCTGTCAAATATAGTCCCTATTTGGCTTCTTAAGAAGTGCTCAATAAGACTGAATTCTTAAGGCAGAAAAAACAGCAGAGAAAAGCTAAAAAAATTGTCCAAGACCAAAGAGGAAACAGCTGATTTTTACTTCTGACAAATAACACATATATATATTTAAAAATCCTGATTTGTGTCTGAAACTGACAAGTTTAAATTAGATTACTCTTCCTTACTCAACTCTTTAACCTACTAACTTAAGATGTGTAAAACATGCTGGTATGGAAGAAAATATGACTGGGTAGGAAACTGCAAGTATCACTTCCTAATTAATATGCGTCAGTTCACAGTCAGGCTGAACTTGGTGAATTCTGATGACTGGTCATTGTTACCAGTGCCGCTTATTATTTACTACTGTGCAAGTACCATTATTATCCCCATTTTTATAGATGAAGAAACTGGGACATAAGAACTGTCATCTAACATTGCCCCAAAGTCACAGAGCTGGTAATTGGCAGAGCTAAGTTGAGAGGACCATCCTTCCCCTAAGGTGAATCCTTTTAAACTCCCAGAAAAAAGAAATACAACCCTTGCCAGGTAACTACTACATGCCAGGCACTCAATGATGTTTTACACACATTATTCAAATGAATTCTTCCAACAGCTCTGAAGGAGACATTATCTCCTTCTAAGTGCTAAGGAAACTGTGGCGGTGGAAGGCGACCTCCCTGGACCACGCAGCCTCGGGGCACGACACCTGTCCCCTGCCTTGTCCAGCGGCCCCAAATGCTCTCTGGCTAACACAGGCCACAGAGCCAGGCCAGGCAGGGCTGGCGGGCCACGGAGGTTACAACCCCCTCCCCCGAAAACCAAAAGGACTTCTGATGCCCCAAACTTTGCAGCAAATTCAAATTCTCAACTACAGACATCTGAACATCATTCAAAATCTCACTTACACTTTTGGGCTCCGTTGAAGAGGGCTCGGTCTTTTGGGGTATCACCAACTTCAATTATTTTGGCGCCAGCCAAGAGCTGCATGATGAGGCCGGAGGTGACAATGGGAGAGATACCCAGCTCCATCAATGTGCCTTAAGGAAAGGGGGAGGCAAAGTACAACCGAAGTTAGCATGGAGAAGCAAGACATTATTAAGAAAATGAATGAGCGAAACTGGACCGTGTGCCCCTGATACAAACCCAGTGTTTCAGTTTGCCAGCAGTATTTAATCCAGAGAATAACCCCCCAATATCAGCAATCAGAGGGTAATTCAATTCATTCTGTTCAGTCTGCCCGGTAACATCTTATTCTGTTTAGGGAATCACATGGCATTTAAACTGATCGCTGCATTTAAATTCGCCGTAAACAGATTCATGCTGTTGTACAGAGATAAGAAAGGTTCGTCTCTTCATCAGTTAATAAAAAAGGATAACACTCAAATAATTTCCAGAGTCTGGAAAGGAGGCCAGTACAATTCTATCTAGTTGTGAATAAACCTCTATTTCCATTATGCTAAAATGGGCTATACTTCCAACTGATTTGGAACTTAATTTGAAACGTATTTTAAAAATGAGTTAATCAAAAGCAGTTATCAGCATAAGCATTCAAAATCCCGCCTCACCCCAAGGAGGTAACTGGTTGGAGTATACAATACACTGTTATATATTTATTTTTTTTGCACATGTATATGTAACCTGTAGATATGGAAAAGACGCAGCTGAGAAACAAATTACATATTCTAAAGAACATTATCAAAACAGGAGACAGGTAGAAATGTCATCATTTCAGCTGTTTAAAAAGCATTCTGGTTTTTCCATGTTTTAAGAAATTCTCTATGATGTAGACTTATCTTGCTGTTACAGGTTTTGTACTGCATTCAGAGCAATTCTGAATAGGACGACGTGCCTGGGTGCTGAAGCTGGCTTTTACTAAGGCTGTGTTTCAGCACAGCACGCTCTGAACCCTTTGTAAAGCCAAGGCCTGTACTTTAACTGAAGGAGGCCAGTGAAGCCCACACCGTACAGGGGATGCAGAGGGCCAGTCCTACCTCTGTTAGAGGCGAGGATCACTCTCATCCAATAGAAAGGGTCGGCTGAGTCTGAAGACATGATTCCAAACAGAGGGATCTGGAAACAAGCAGAGAGCAGCCTGCACACTTGTCTCCGGCCCCTCACACCCCCACCCCGACACTGGAACACCAAACGCACGCTCACCTGGCAGCACACCAAGAAGATGAAGAGGGTGATGGCGGTCCATAACACTTTCTCCTTAAACTGAATCTACAGAAAAACAGAGCCAATTAAGGCAACAAGTTATCTTCATAAGTAAATTAACAGAAACAGCCTCTGATCAGACCCCTTTCTCTGCTCACCAGAGGAGCCCTCAACACTCCAAACCACGCACCAAGCGTAAGTACATGTATTGCGTGCTTTCTACGCACAAGGCACAGATGCAGAGACCTTCATGTGCATCATCTCATTTAATCCTCACACCACGGAACATTATCTTATTATTTTCCAACAAGAAAACTGAATCTTAGAAAAGCTAAGTAATTTGTCCCAAATCCCACAGCTGTAATGGGTTTGACTCCAAAGCCTGTGCTCTTAACCATCAGCATGAACAGTTTAGGATCAGACCCAAGATCAAAGAATGTTGCAATAGAAAGGGATTCCCAAATCACACCCCCCTTTATAACACATGAGCAATGACTTCTCATTTGAAAAGGTTTTGTACCTGACAAAGTCTTGTTATTCTGGAGTCAACTAATTTGCAATCTGTGATTGTTTCTTTGTGTATTCTCCATGGATTTAGGGTAAAAGAATGTAATAAACACTAGAAGAGTGAAAGAGAGCTGCGTGTTCAACCTACTCACTAACTACTAGTAGCATCTGTTTAACTTTAGGATAGGTGACTATTCAGAGTCATCTTATGATGACCAATGAGCATCATTAGGGAAGTTGAGACCACCTGCCCAAGGCTCCTCTGCTCTAAAACCTAAGTGTCTTCACTAGCACCTGCTGCCTGCACAGCAAGAATAGCTTTAAAGGGCTTAAAAAACCACACAGCAATTATTGTGTGGACTAAGGATCTTAACATGGAAATACCTTGTGAGCGACGGTACTAAATGGACAAAATCGTGTTCTTAAAAAACACTCTTTTAAGCTGCAATCTGAATGAGCATGGAGTTGAAGTCCTGGCTCTCTGGTCAGCATGGGGCCGCAGTGCCTCCGTGCTGACCACTGTAGACAGGCCTCAACAAGACAAGCACACAAAGGCGCAGATACTCCACGCGAAGTTGGAGTGAATTCACAGAACTCGTCCTCTGGTCATCTGATCCCACCAAGAAATCAGGAGGCCAAGGAGGGCAACACCACGTCAGGCTGACCAGTAACACAACAAACTTGTATGGAAATGACTCTTTATAGAAAAGAGTGGACAATTTTTACAAGACTCCTCATTTTTAAATAACCAAGTCTCCTCTCCCGGATGCAGCCAAATTCAACAGCAAAACATCCAAAACTGTTTATCCAAGTCTTGTCACTCTACCTCTTACCAGCCCGCCATCCACCCCCATCTCCTAGGCCAGTCCCATAGTTCACTCTCGACGGCAGAAGCCCCTCCACCGCTCTCACCCCCTACCCTACCCCAAAGCACTTTTCTAATCTGTCCGGCGCCTGGGGCTCCCACTGCTCCCCACCCATCCTTTCCAGTCTATCAACAGTGAAGCACATCTAACACCCCCCGCCCCACCTCAACTGGTTTTCTCTGCCTTAGCGCACACTCTATTTCTTACCCTAGAATTCCTTTCCCTTCCTTCAAGGACACTTCTATTCCTCCTTCAAGGCCGCCATCAGACATCATGTCTTCCAGGGTTAATCCCTTCTGGAGCCACTGCTGTACCCTGCACATACTGCCACTGCTTCATGCACCACACTCAGTTACAAGGCCAAGGTCACACAGCTATCAAGAGGCTGTGTGAAGGGTGGGTGGGTCCCAGGCGCGCCTGCCTCCAGAGCCCCGCCATTTCTACCACACTGAGGGCACACACACACACAACTTTGCATATTAGCCCGTCAAAGGCAGCACGTATGTGGGGCAGATGCAAAGAACGTGAGGACAGAAACGTATTCCTATTAATTCTCTGTAAGAACCCAATGAAACTTTTCTTCACGGTTTCATAGACTGACTTACACTGGCAACACTGTCTCGGCCTGAAACTGTGCAGCAGCAGAAATTCTGATAAAGATTCAACACAGCTCTACATCTCTACCTTTCCATGTTTTAATGCACCTGCTGTAAAAGCAGGGGTCACAAAATGCCCTTTTTCTCAGCAAGGTGACGGCCCACGGAAAAGGCACAAACTCGACCGTACAGAGTAAAGTGACTGCTCTTAGCTCCTGGTAGCAGCTGGATCCAAAAAGCATCTCCTAGAAGAAGGACCCGCCCACGATCAGCTTCTGCGGGAGCTGCAGCGGGAAGGGGGGCGCCCAACCTGAGTACCTGAGGCTCTCGAGGCGTTACTCACTCAGGCCGGGATCCACCTCGGGACAGAGCAAACCCGAGGCTCTGCCCGCCCGAGTAACTTCCACGGAGGATGCTCCAATCGAAGCTCGGCGGCTCGGTGGAGGCTCCCACCAAGCAGGCCACCCGGACCACTCTCGGGGGAAGGAAGCGTCCACTCGGCGTGTTGGGGCCACTTTAACGGGGTGCAGGCAGTTTCCCCAATCCTTCCCCGGACTCACCTTCCGCTCCGGCTTCTGAATTTCGGGCAGGATGACACAGAAGGGCTTGATGACTTCCAGAAACTTGACTTTGGGGGGAAGAAACAAGAGTAAAGTTAGGGCTGGAGGACGCCGCGCCGCCCCGGGAAGCCGTCCGCGGGGCCAGGTGGGGCAGGGGCGCGGGCCGGGTGGGCTTCACGGCCGGAGGAGCGAGGTCCCGCCCGCGCCGGCCGCGTCTGGGCTGCCCCGAGGGACTCACTCGCCATGGCGGCGGCTGCTCGGCTCCGGGTCGGGCTCCAGCTCCGGCTCCGCTACGCTCCGACCGCGGCTCCGAGGCCGCCTGTCCCGCTCTGGAGCGCCGCGCCTCGCCGAGAGACACGTCAGTGCTAGCGCCCCGGCGGCCGCTTCCGCTTCCGCTTCCTGCCACGCGCTTCAGCCGCGCGCGCCGCCCACGCCTAGACCACAACTCCCGGCCTGCAGCGGGGCCGCGCGGCCTGTCGGAGGGAGGGCCGGAGAAGCGGGGCGGGGCGGGGCGGGAGGGGCGCGGGGCACGCCGGGACGGGGTTATGCGCCTGCGCAGACTGAGCCGCGAGAGCAGGGCGGGGAAGCTGAGTGGGATGCAGGCTTCACCCAGTTCCTTTCACGGCACCGGTAACTTGTTGCGCAGGTGTAGACACTGAGCGCCTTGGGGCCGGCCTGTCCCGGCGCCACCTCGGTGCCTGGAGCCCAGCAGGTGCGCGGCGCGGGGCCGACGGACACCCCTTTGTGGGGTCCTTGAGCGAACCTGGGGCCGGTCGGGGCGCTGGCACCGCTGACAGGGGGAGGGGATGAGGTCGTGGTCAGGAGGCCCGGGGAGTCCAGGGAGGCCTCCCGGAGGAGACGTCCCGGGGGAGGAACTGTTGCGAGCACGGCAGGCGCTGTGCCTGCCCGAGATCTCTGGCGAGAGGATTCCTGCTTGGCTGGAGCCGGGGCTGTGTGAAGGGGAGGGATAAGACTTAACGTTCTTGGGGCCGGTGGGTGGGGCGAGGGGTGCCAGACGGGGCTTTTGAAGTTTATTTCCGAGGCACGTGTGATCACGGGTGGCACGTGATAGGTAATCTAAGGGAAGAGACCTCGTGCTGTCAGCATCTAGAGGAGGTGGGCGCCGCTGCCTGGGGTTAGGGGAGGTTCCTGGATCGCAGTCTGGAGCTGTACCAGTCGGAGTTGGAGATGCCCATGTGGCCAGATGCTTTGTGCAGTATTAATTTAGGGATTGCTGTTTCTGTTTTTCCTTTCCCTTCCATTTCCAGCAGGTAGCCAGGATTTGTAAATCTTTGCCTCAGGATTTTTTCTAAGACGGGAAGTCCTTTTGTTCAAACCTAACCTATGGGTGGAAAATTCAAATGACTGCAGGAGGCGGGCAGGAACTTCAGTGAAGTGACCCAGGTGTGGCATCGCTGGATATGCATTCCTCACATAAAAAGAAAGTAAGCACGACTACTGTCACAGGGCTGCTTCTGAGATGCAGCCCCATCTTGCCATCCAGGACCCGTTCTTAATCTCTTCTGGAGCTTTGACCAGAAGCTGAAACTGGCAGCCCTTGGACTCAATTCAGCAGGTAGATCAGAGCTGTTTAGCCCATATGCACCCTGCACGATACTGATGGTGAAAATATTGAAATGCTTCATGGTAAATAGTATCATAGTAACTGTACAGTCACAATTAGCTAATGTAAATTCTCATATAAACTCGGGTTTGTACTGACAGTCTCAGGACGTTAGTACCATAGAAAAAGGGCCTTCTGTTGTAGCCACATCTGAGGAACATCTTGTGTCACTGAAGCGACGGTGGCTAAGTTGCATGTGTTAACAAAACAAATTGCTTTAGGAGAATCACTAAAAATAACTTTGTTAGCATAGTGTAATTCTTTTGAATTACAGTAGCAGGCGTGCAGTGTATTTATACTTATACACTTAAGATTTGATTATAAATATTAAGAACAAATACTAAAGTGAAGAGGCAACAAAATCTGGATAAATTTTTAATAGTTTCATATATAATAAATGTGAGTCTTGTTAATCTGCAAAACAAAGAAGGAATTACAGCAGTAGTGAGTCCCAGCCTGGAACTTGTTTTGATACTGTGCAAGAATCTGCACAAAATAAAACTTGTATTAAATACATTTTATTACATAAAATCTGTATTTCTGGAGTGAAAAATGACGATTTTTTTCAACCAGGAATTTGTGTTAGTGCTAATGACAAATTTTTGGCTGCAAATAGTGCTCAAAAGTTATGTGTTAAAAGATGAAAGTGCTGGGCTTCCCTGGTGGCGCAGTGGTTGAGAGTCCGCCTGCCGATGCAGGGGACACGGGTTCGTGCCCCAGTCCGGGAGGATCCCACATGCCGCGGAGCGGCTGGGCCCGTGAGCCATGGCCGCTGAGCCTGCACGTCCGGAGCCTGTGCTCCGCAGCGGGAGAGGCCACAACAGTGAGAGGCCCGCGTACCGCAAAAAAAAAAAAAAAAAAAAAGAGCGAAGTGCTAAACATGTATATTTCATCAGGATGCTGTTAAAACGTATGGTTCAAGTGAAAAAAAAATTTGTGGTCATTAATGAGGAAGAAATATAAAATATAATCAGTTTCATATATTAAACATTTGGAAACTTAAAACTCCCAAAATGTCATCATAGTGAGGATAAAGCAGTCAAAAAGATACAGAGGAACTGTCGAAATTTTTAGCACTGTATAATTGAGCATTTCCATAAAAATATTTAATAGAACTTCTAAAGGAATTGTATTGATATGGGGGTGGGTACTATGGACTAACTTGTTACAAAACAGATGTATCTAATGAGAAAACTTTTTGGAAAACAAAGCAGTGCATTTTAAATCATCTTCAAGGAAGTTTCATTTGCTTCACATAAAAGTGTTTTAATAGTTTGCTTAAAATACAAATTTCAGTATTTTGAAGATAATGGTTTTTGTTGATCTTATGACACTGGGAGCTGCATTTAATACAGTGTATTGAGCTTTGTTGGTGGGAAATATATATATATACAATGGAAAGATACTTTTGTAAAAATATCATTGCAATATTTTACAACTTTGAAAAGGTCATCGGATTTTGTACAAAAAGTGCCAGTGTAATAATGGTAGGAAGAGTCTGGAGTTTCAGCCAAAAGTTTAGAAAAAAATTTGGATATTTTAATTTGTCACTAAGTGATCAAATTTAATTTTGGATAAAGCAATACAAGATTTAAGTTAAGTAATTCTCATGTTTTTCTCAATAAATTGTATTTCTTACCATGCATCAAATAAATATTAGGAAGAACTGCAAATTAAGTACTGGAAATTGCACCTTGATGGACAGCTTGAAGTGCGAGAGCAGCAGAAGCAGTTTGGAAATCAGGAAGTTCTGTGTGTTCACTGTGATAGAAGCTGAAGTGCAGAGTTAGCCATCGAAGAATATAACTTTAAGAGTGTTTGTTGGCTTTAATAAAAGATGTTTTAATGGAAATATCAATATTTTAGCTTTATGAGGAAAATGTCATAATTATTAGAGCTGACATTATTTCAGTGGACTCTTGAATGATTGAACATTATCTGTAACGTAATGTTCAATCGTAATGTAATGATTGAACAATACTTGTAAATTACTGTAGTCTGGTTAGGCTTCTATAACAGAACACCACAGACTGGGTGACTTCCAAACAACAGAAATTTATTTCTCATAGTTCTGGAGGCTGGGAGGTCAGGGCGCCAGCACGCCTGGGTTGTGGTGAGAGCCCTCTTGTACGTTGCAGACTGCCGACCCCTTGTGGCAGACTGCTGCAGAGCAGAGGAAGCAAGCTCTCTTGGGACTCTTACAAGGGCTCTAAATCCTCATGACTTCCACTCTTATAACCTCATCTAACCCTAATTACCTCCCAAAGGCCCTACCTCCTAAAATCATCACATTGTGGGGGTAGGGGGGTAAGGCTTTATAACGTGAATTTTGGAGAGACACAACATTTGTTTATGTTTGCATAACATAAACAAGTAAAGGAAACTTTGAAACGGAAGATACAGATATGAAAAGAAAATAGGTACACTGAAACAAAATGAAGTATCAATTCCAAGAGAAAAACTATTGGATTGTCTAATCAATAATACAAAAAGGGTTTTGATGGAAAAATGAATGAACTTTTCAATTGAATCCTGAGATTTGGCTAACTGGTTTGTGAAGCTCCATGGATTGAGGTTGAATACAGTAGCAAATTCAAGAAGTGATTTTTGTGACTTAGTTATAATAGAAATATTGAATATATAAAAGTCTCAGACTGTTTGACTTGCCTGGAGGTTCTCTGGAAGACCCCACTTGCAAAGCTGTCTTTATTTGACCTGACTTGGAGCTCAGAGTTCATCCAGTGCAAAAAGTCTTCTCCCCAGGGCATTTCTCAAAAACATGTAGAGGCAGTTGTTTAACTTCACAGCTGCCTGAGGCAGTGAATAATGCTTAGGACAAACAACAGGCTAGCCAAAAAGCTGAAAGGGAAAAACTGGGGAATGGGCATCCAGGGCAGCTTTGAGAAGCCCCAAAACATCCTGCTCTTCTAGAAGGCCACACGCACAGGTAGAGGAGTCACGTGCCTAAGGCTGTGACATGCTCGGGAAAGCCCTGGGAAGGCCCTGAGCTCTCATTGGGCCAACCTCCAGGCTCCCCACGGCAGGAAGTGAAGGCTTAGGTAGAGTTGTCCAGTGCTGGGCCCCTCAGCACACACTGGGAGACTTGCTGGGCCCAGAGGCTTAGGAAATGCCTGTCTAATCACTATCTGACCACTAAGCTATCTCTGCAGAGACTTCAGTGGTCACATGTGCCTTTACAGAATCAGTTCAGATAAATCATGAAACGAACAGCAACAAAAATATAAAGGAAACCTTGGGGAGGGGAGAGAATCTGATTTCCAGAGTTGTTACATTATATTGCTTAGAATACCCAGTTTTCAACAAAATATTTTGAAACATGCAAAAAAAGAAAAAGAAAAGAGAATATGGTCCATACACAGGAAACAAAAGCAATCCATAGAAACTGTTCCTAAGGATGTGCAGACGTTGGACTTACTAGACAGAGACTTTAAGTCAGCTGTTTTAATTAAGCACAGAGTTAAAGTAAAGCATGTCTAGAGAATTAAAGTGTGAGAACACTGTCTCACCAAATAGAGAATATCAATAAAGATAAATTAATAAACAGGAATTTGGGAGTAAAAAAATATAATGAGTGGAAAATTCACTAGAGGGCTCAACAGCAGATTTCACTAGGCAGGGGAAAGAATCAGACCTTCAGGATCAATTGAGTTTACCTAGAGGAAAAGAAAAGAGCGAACAACGCAAAGCAAACAGGAAGTATATGACAATTGCTAGTATTGGTGAGCATGAGACCTACAAAAGGGGCTCAGTTTGGTGCAGTAGATAGTCTTTCTTGAAGGGGATCATGAGGTGTATTTTATATACACTTAGATTCCCATTATTCCAATAATAACAACAAAGTGTGTTATTGGTCATGGGCTAAACTCTGGACTCTAGAACATTCTGCTGGGATGTCTATTATTGGTAGCAGTTATATTGCAAACAGTCCTTCGAGTTGTGTGCAGTTACCTTCTTTGTCCTCTCTGTAAGACCTTCATTCCTTCCTAAGAAACCACATTTAAAGTCCAAATGGGTTCAATCTGATTTATATAAAAGCAAATCATTACTAACAGATTACTCACTGCACTTTACTGTAATCTAGTCAAGTACATAATTTTGTTTTTTACAACATGACAGTTAAATCCTGTTGGTCTAGAAATATACTTACTAGAAAATATTCTTCCATGTTGAGGGAGAGATGAAGTGTTTCTTCAGGAGTGACCTATACTTCCAAATCTCTTTTGATGAACCCGGGGCCAACTTGTATGCGTCTTCTCGGGGTTCAGCTTGGATGGACAAAGAAGCTAGATGGCGGACATGACCAACAGAACAGTCAATGAACATCGACTAAGACAGCAGTTAAAAACAGTATCACCGGTAGGGATTGAGGGTAGCAGTTAAGGTGGCAGATTCAGGCCCAGTTCGCAATTAAGCTCATGAAATGCAAGATTTGGTGGAGCAGTTGAACTGCAGGACGGATGGAGATGCTGCTGGGCCTTGGGACACCTAGAACCAGAGGCCAAGAGCCACTGTTCCTCACCATTGCATGTTTCTGCTCATAAAGTTCATCCTTTCCTATTGCATTGTCTTCCTTCATAAAGCAGGAAAAATGGATGTCCATAACTTAGGAGTTTCAGGTCTTCCTGTGGGGCTCACAAGTGCAAATGCTTTCTGGGGTCAGGGGAGTACCATAATTGAGTGAAGGAAGCTGGGTATGCAGTGCGGGGTGGGGGGCCCCATGGCAAACTGAATCCCAAATTCAGCCTTTGGATTTTTCCAAAGAGGCCTGGCATCTGTGTTCAGGTTTCCAGCCTGCATCTCCTCAAGACAGCCCCGCCTAGGAGAGCGGGAGTGCACCCGAAAGCCTGCGCCAGCTCCTGGTCTTGAAGTGTCTTCTCAGCCACAGTGGCCGCTGGGCGCAGAGCAAGGCCGGAAGGCGTCAGGTGTAGCCAGGCTTTAGGTCTCACCAGCAAGGAGGCAGAAGAGGGCGCAGCGATGTTTTCTCGCTGGTAGGAAGATGGGGGCGATTCCCTTCTTCTGTTTAGAAAATAACTCAGGGCATTAAAGAACATTAGAAGGTACGTAAACGTACAGACAAGTGCTGTAAAAGCTCCATAATCTCCCATCTGGAGAGAGTGTTGGTCGGTTTCCTTTGTCTTTCGTTCCTTACCTACTTTTAATATAACCGTGACCATGTATCATTTTGTATATTGCTTTTATATCAAATCATTTTTGATTTTGAAATATTTTAATATTTAAATAAGTATTCTAGGTATTATTAGGTATTGTTTTCCTACTGTCTAACATTTTTTTCCCTAAACCTCATTCTAATATATTCATGGGAGGTACATCCAGGGAGGCACCACGGTGTTCTGTAACGATTTCCCTGAAGTTAGGGGTTTAGATTGTTTACTGTTTTTTTCCTATTATAAATCACACTGGGATGAATATCTTCATGACCAAAATGCTGCCTACATATCCTGTTATTTACTCGGGATAGAATTCCAAAAGTGCGAATTTCCGGGTGGGTCCAAAGCAATAAACATTTTTAAAGTTCTTGGTGTGTACTGCCGTGTTTCTGAAGATGGACTGTATCTATTTTGACTCACAGTGTTTGGCAAATGATATTTTAAACCTGAAAGGCCCACGTTCTCAGGTGGGTTGAAAGAGGGCTGTGTGCAGGCATCTTTGGATCCAGGCTGACTTGGCCTGCAGGAACAGCTGCTGGACCTTCTAGAATGTTCCCACCCTTCCCCGCAGCCGCCTCCTTGTGCCTGGGGCCTGTGGTTTTCTGCAGGATGGTGTCGCTGCCAACTGATGCCAGCCGAGAAGCCCGTGCGCTGTCAGTGTTACCGACCTTTTCGAGTTGGTCCCCGGGAAGGGTCCTCCTGCCCCGAGTCACGGGAGCCGGCAAAATGAGAGCGAGTTCAGTTCAGAAGCAAAGGAAAGCTTTATCCTTCGACCTAAGAATGGAAGGGGTCAGCTCACGCCCCGGTACACGCTCTCCCAGAAAGGCTGGTGCGGCGCTGCTTTATAGGTTCCTGTAGTTCTCGCGGGGCTGGCGCAGATCGCGGGATCTGTGCTCCCGCGGCGTCTCTGCCGGCGGCCATTTCCCAGGAGGAGCTCTGAACGGAGGTGCCCGGTGTGAGGCGTCTGCACGTGGCGTCCTGTGAGCGAGTGAAACTAGACTAAGCACAAAGGGAAAAAAACAGGTTAGACTTTATTTTCTTACCCAAATTCTCTCATTTCCCGGGAACTGGGCGACAGTTGCGGACTGCGGCCTGGGGCAGCCCAGAGCCGCCGGGCACTCTGCTGACTGCCAGGTGCACAGCGGCTGCTCTGAGCATCTTCCAGGCCTCACAGCCTCCGCAGACCAGCGGGTCCCACGTTTCCTCTCTGCTCCCAGCACCGCCTGCAGGGACGCTTGGCCGGCTCCCTTCAGGGGAGGGGCTGGGCTCCGCAGGCCTCCGGCCCCAGGGGAGCGGAGACCTGAGGCGCCGGGCTGAGCCTCCTGTATGTGCGCTGCCCCTGCTCTGCCCTGTTACCTCTGAGAAAGCAGGTGAGCCGCCTGCCTTCATGCTCGGGCTTCTAGCAAAGGGCGCCGGGGGCTGCTCGGCAGTGTTTGCTGAGTGAATGACGGCAGCACTGCTGGGAGTCGCAGGGTTAGAGGGACGCCCGGCGCCCTGGCTCCGGTGTCCCTCCGCCATCCTGAGTGACCAGGGTCGGGGCAGGACGGGAACGGGCCCGGGGGTCAGGCCTGGGGCCGTGGTAGCTGCTGTGACTTTCCTGTCTCCTTTCCAAGCCCGGCTTCCTCCCCCGAGGAGGTCAGGGCTGCTGCGGGAAGTGGCCAAAGACAAGAGGCGGTGTGTCTGTGTTCTGATGTGCAAGAGGGACTTTGCTGTGACACCAGGGGCTTGAAAGACAGGTGCTCTGGAGCGAGAAAGGGCCTGCTGGGTGCGCTTAGCTCCAGTGTGGCGGATCTGGGCTGGTCCGTCAGGGGGACGCCTTCCATGTGCGAGGCAGGCCTGCATCTTCGTGCTCAGCCCAGGCTGCTTTGAAGAGCACTCTTGTCGAGATTCCGAGTTCAGGCTTCGGAGTCGGAAGGCCCGGCTTCAGACCCAGGGGTCTGATGAGCCCTGGCACTGCGGGCAGGTAGCTTAACCCGAGTCGTGATCTCCTGAACTGTGTCGCAGGGCTGAGAACTCAGTGAGCAAAAGTGTGTAAAGCACTTAGCATGCTGGTGCTTCCTAAAGGGACGGGGGGGAGGGGGGTCCGTCAGAAGGTAGTTGACGATCGCCTTTGTGTCCACAAATCACTCCCCTGAGTTTTGTTAAAACCAATTCTTTAGGGCTTCCCTGGTGGCGCAGTGGTTGGGAGTCCGCCTGCTGATGCAGGGGACGCGAGTTTGTGCCCCGGTCCGGGAAGATCCCACATGCCGCAGAGCAGCTGGGCCCGTGAGCCATGGCCGGTGAGCCTGCGCGTCCGGAGCCTGTGCTCCGCGATGGGAGAGGCCCCAACAGTGAGAGGCCCGTGTACGGCAAGAAAGAAAAAAAAAAAAAGCAATTCTTTATTAGTAAGCCCACTGGAAATTAGTCTAAAAGGACTCAGAAAATTAGTATATGAGCAAGAAGGGAAAATCAAGTTTGTCCCCTTGCTTTACAAACATTCTCCTTGCCTCGTTTCCTACTGTGTTTAACAGAATCATCACTTTCCTAATTTCCAGACTCAGAAATTTGAGCCCATCTCACTGCTCTGTTGTGGTCATCACATCCACATCCAACACTGACCTCCTCCATGTCTTCTGGCCCATCCCCCGCCATCACTGCCCTTGTTTGGGCAGAGCGTCCACTGCCAGGACAAATTCATCACCCAGTAACTGTCCTTCCTCCCTCCTGGGTGGCCCTGTCCAGTCCACCCTCCACAGGCTTCTAAAGCGCTCCTGTCCGTTGCTCACTTGTCCTCCATGGTGTCTGTATCACTTACGATTACGTTTGGCTGCTTGTTACGGAAAATCCCAAATAACAACAGCTCAGACACTTCATTTCTCTAACTTTCAAGGAGTCTGGAAGTAGCCGTCCCAGGACTGCTGCCAGTCTCCGTGGTCTCAGAGGCCCAGGCTCCTTCGATGTTATTGCCCTGCCACGTGTGACACCTCATAGTCCAGCATAGCTGCTCAAGTGCCAGCCATACATCTGCATTCCATCCAGCAGGAGGGAGGAAGGGAAAGTCACACTTCCTTCCTTTAAAGACCTTCTTTAGAAGTTGCATACACAACTTCCATGTATATCTCGTAGGCCAGAATTTAGTCCATTGTCACACGTAGCTGCAAGGGAGGCTGGGGCATGTATAGCTCACCCTGACTAAAATACACAGCATGAGAAGTGTGCGCATGTGTCTCTACCTGGGTCACCATACCGAGGACCAAGACAGAGACCCTGAGTGCCTCTGTAGGCTCCCTGTGCAGCTCCCAGTTTCGAGACCTCCCCCAGGTGAGCACTATCCTGACCTCTGTTGCTGTCCATGACCTTTGCCTATTTTGGAACTTTGAGTACATTGAAGCGTTCAGCATGGGATCTTTTGTGTCTGGCACTCGACCTTATGTCTGTGAGAGGCCTCCTTGTTGTGTGTGCAGTAATTTTGCTCTTTTTTTTTTTTTTTTTAATGCTCTGTGGTTTTCCACCTCAATCTATTTACCCCCGTTCTTGTTGATGAACATTTGAATTGTTTCCAGTTTGGGGCTATTTTTAATAGCACTGCTTTGAATATTTGTGTACAGGTCTTTTCATTTCCCTTGGGTCTGTGTCTGGGAGCAGAATTGCTGAGTCTAGGTGTCTGATCATTGTTTCACATGGCTGTGCATTCAGATGACATCCATAAACACAGTGCTCCGTCATTATGGAAGAAGAGAACAACAGGTACTGAGCATCACCAGCAGCTCTGAGGGGTACCACTGCCCACACGTGGAACCGAGCCCTCCTGGTGCTCAGACAGTAGCTCTCTGCAGAAGCTCCGCGCCTGTCTCCCCAGCCTGAGCCCTCGCCCTGCCCTGCCCACTGCTTTTCCTCACACCTACTCTGTCTGCTGGGATGCGTCCTCCTCCTCCTCTTCCCCAACCTGCAGCCCCCCTCTGCTCAGACAAAACCCACGCGTCACAGCACAGGTGTTTCCACCTAACGCAGCCTGCCCTGCACCCCCCGGTTGGGCCCGATTGCTTCATGCCATCTGCTTCTGCTGTGTGTTGTACCTTGGCAGTCCTGGAGCACATTTGCCTTGTTATAATTATCTCGCAGCATCCCAGGATTTAGAGTTGGCAGGGTCCTTGGAGGTCCTGAAAGCCTACGGGAACTTGGAACTACTTCTGAGATGGCTGATCTGCATCCTGGGGAGACATCCAGGCCTTTACTTTCCCACCAGTGCTCTCCTTTCGTCCCCCTTCCCTCCCTGACCCGGCATCTCAATAAATAAGGACTGATGGCCTAAGATCTAAAAGAATAGATCTGAAAAGTTCTCATCGCACACACACTCAAAGTTTGCAATGATCTGGTGACAGATGTTAGCTAGCCTCACTGTGGTGATCGTTTCTCTACATGTATAAATAGCACTAATGCCCTTGTGTCTGTCTTTTGAATTATGCGTCTGGCACAAGCTATGGATGAATCTGGCCATCTCCCTTCTCCTCGCTGGCCTGTGGAGCAGAGTGATACTGGCCAGACAGGACCCACCACAAATCCACCCAAGCTCAGACAGCCCCCAGGGTGTCTGCCTGTGTTTCCTTGGCCAGTTCACACTTCTACTCTCTGCACTAGCTTTTTGCCCCCTTTTTTAAATATGAGAGCATAATTTACATACACTAAAATTTACCTTTTTTCCTGTACAGTTATGCAAATGTTGACAAACGCATACAGCCCTGGGACTGCCACCACAGTCAAGACACAGAAGGGTTTTGTCATCCCAGCTTCCCACGCACCTCTGTGGTTGGCCTGTCCCCCACTCTCAGCTCCTGTCCACCACGGACGTGTTTTCTGTTCCCCGCAGTTTCACCTTCCCCTTGATGTCATAGAAACTGACCCACGTAGTGTGTCGGCTTCGTCATGGGCTCCTTCTGCTCAGGATACCTTTGAGAGTCACCCATGTTGTTGGAGTCCCCGTGGTTCGTTCCTCTTTATGGCAGAGTAGTGATCCATTCTCCAGGTGAAGGACATTTAGGGTGCTTCAGGTTATTATGAGAAAAACCACTTTAAACACTTGTGTGCAGGTTTGTGCGGGAAGCTAAGTTTTCATTTCTCTTGAGTAAATATCTGGGAGCAGGATTGCCAAGTCGTAGGCTTCACCGCGAAACTGTCTTCTAGGGTGGTGGTACCCTTCTGCCATCCCACCAATGATGTGTGAGAATTCCACTTGTTCTGCATACTCATCAGCAGTTGGTTGTGTCAGGTTTTTACAAAAATTTTAGTCATTCTCAGGAATTCCCTGGTGGTCCAGTGGTTAAGACTCGGTGCTTTCACTGCCGTAGTCCTGGGTTTGATCCCTGTTGGAGGAACTAGGATTCCCAGGCCACGCAGCATGGCCAAACCACCCCCGCGCCCCCCCCCCAAATTTTAGTCATTCTGATGTGGTATCTTATTGTGCTTTTAAATTTATCTTTTCCTAATGACTAGTGATACTGAGCCTCTTTTCATGTGCATATTTGTGATCCAGAGATTTTTTTTTTTTGGTGAAGTATCTTTTCAAATATTCTGCCCATTAAAAAAAAATGAGCTGTTTGGATTTTCTTACTGTTGAGTTTTGAGAATTCTTTACAAGTTCTGGCTAAAGATCTTTTATCAGATATATAATAATATAGCTATTTTCTCCTCGGCTTTGGCTCACCTTTTTACTCTCTAAACAGTGTCTTTCGAAGAGCATAAGTTCTTCAGTTTGACGAAGTCCAGTTTGCCAAGCTTTTCTTTTATGGATTGTGCTTTTGATGTCACATCTGAGAAATCTCCGTCTAATGCAAGGTCCCAAAGATTTTCTCCTATGTTTGGTTCTAGAGCTTGTGTAGTGTCAGCAGTTACATTTAGGTCTATGATCCATCTTGAGTTAGTTTTTGATTATGTGTAAGGAAGTCAGTAGAAAACGTCTAAAGTTAAAAATCTGGAATTATAAGAGTTAGTTTTTGATTATGTGTAAGGAAGTCAGTAGAAAACGTCTAAAGTTAAAAATCTGGAATTATAAGTGCGTTACATGGAGGTAAACACCAGAAGAAAAAATTAAATGATGCTCATCCTCAGGGAAATGAGCAAGTTAAAACCACAATGAGATGCCACTTCCCACAGATAGGGTAACTGTATTTAACAAGGCAGACGATTAATGTTTTCAAGGACGTGGAGAAATCAAAACTCTCACACGCTGCTGGTGGGAATTTAAAATGGTGGTGCCGCTTTGAAAAACAGTCTGGCTGTTCCTCAAATGATTGAATGACTAATGATTAAATGCTTAATGTCAAGTTTAGATGAATGACTTATTGCTTAACTATTAAATGTTCTTCCTGTGAGGTGCCCTACGACCCAGCAGTTCCACTCTTAAATATGTGCCTAGGGCTTCCCTGGTGGTGCAGTGGTTGAGAGTCCACCTGCCGATGCAGGGGACACGGGTTCGTGCCCCGGTCCGGGAGGATCCCACATGCCGCGGAGCGGCTGGGCCCGTGAGCCATGGCCGCTGAGCCTGCGCGTCCAGAGCCTGTGCTCTGCAACGGGAGAGGCCACAGCAGTGAGGGGCCTGTGTACCCCAAAAAGAAAAAAAAATGCCTAAAGGAATGGAAAAGGGATGTTCAAACAGACACTTGTACATAAATGTTCACAGCTGCGCTGTTCACGAGAGTCAAAAAGTGGCAACAACCCGTCAAATAAGGAAGAGATAAGTAAAAATAAAAATAGATAAATAAAGGTGGTCCATCCACTCAATGGATAGCAAAAAGAAGTGAAGCACCGAGACCTGCTGCAACATAGGTGAGCCCCGAAAACATCGCAGTAAGTGAAAGAAGACAGTCCCAGGAGACCACGGGTTGTGCAGAGTGTCCAGAAGAGGCAGTCTGTCGAGACACAAGTCAGATTAGTGGCTGCCAGGGCTGGGGGTGGTGCAGGAAATGAGGGGGTGACTGCTAAAGGGTGTGAGGTTTCTTTTTTTCTAATGAGCACAAATAGGCTGGTTTCAGACAGTACCTGTTTGTATCAGAGAGTAACGAGGAGGAGCGGAGATGTGTGATCGGTGAAGTCTCTTCATCCTAACGCCCCAATCCCATTGTTTCCTTCTGTCCTCGGGATTTCTTTTTGGGGAGATAAAAATGTTCTAAAATTGGTTGTGGCGATGGTTGCACAGCTCTGAATACACTGACTCACCCAGTTGTACATTTTAAGTGGGTGACCTTTATGATAAGTGAGTTTTATCTCAATAAAACTGTTACAAACTGTGCTTGCCTGTTTCTGTCTTCATTCGATGATCTGCTTGGCTGGTTAGCCAAGACATGTTTTCCTTCGCTGGAAATTCCGCCAGGGAATTCTTTTGATACCCATCGACCTGGCCTTGTCGGAAGGTGTTTCTGCAAGCTGAGGATGCAGTGTTTGGGCTGCACCAGCCCAGCCATGACTTCCATATCTGGGCCCCAAACCCCTCCTCCCGTTGCTGCTCAGAGGTGCCCCCGGCTGGCATCCCCAGGAACAACAATTCGTGCGACGCTGCGGCCGAGGCAGAACAGATTGATGAGACGGAGTAAAACGGGCAGGGTGGGACTGGAAGGAGAAAAACGAACCACAGGAGGGAGGTGGTGAGCTGAGTGAGGGGAGGCCGACTGCCGGCCTGGGGGCGGCGGGATTTGCCTCTGCAGGCTGGTTATGGGCCAGGCCAGATAGGCCTGGGGCACGAGGTGACTGGACCTGGTCCCTGCCCCCAAGGAGCTCCAGGTCTGGAGGGCATGGGAGGCCCATACCAGGGTGACTCCAGCATCGTGGGCCTTCCTGGGGTCCCAGGGGACCGACGGGAGTGGCCATGGGGACAGCCTCTCCCTGCAGGAGAGTCTGCGGGGGGGGGGGGGAGTGTGGGGGGGGTGGAGTGAGAGGGAGGGTAGGGGTGGGGTGGAGAAGGAGGCAGCATGCACAGGAAAATGCCTAGTCCCAGGCCTCCCCCTGGACTTCCTGACACAGAGCGTCTGGGATGGGGCCTAGGCCTCTGAGTTATACACCCTCCCGGTGGTTTCTGTAAAGCTACAGGCTTAAGTGCGAGAATTGCATTTTTAAAGGATGTGGGGAAAGCCCCAAAACAAAACCCAGCAAAGACTATGCGGTAGAGACCATCTGGCCCACGAAGCCTGAAATATTTACTATCTGGCCCTTTACAGAGAAAGTTTGCCGACTTCTGCTCTAAACTCTGAGGTTTGGGAACCCCCCCAGCCCACGAGTGCTTCCTCAGGTTCTAGCCCCATCTGCCCGATTGTCTGAGAAAGGCCGGTCTTCCAGGTGTAAGGGGGGATTAGCTCATGCTGGAGAGATGTAAAGATGTCCTCGCCCCATGGGGACCTGTCCTTGACACAGAAGGGAGGATGGTAAGGGAACCGAAAAGGAAACGTCGGGAGCGTCTGTGTCGGGGTGCACTTGACATTGCTGGCTGGCCTTGGGAGGGCCCCCCCTGGTGGGGCTCGGGTGAGCGGCCCCCAAGGCCTCCTGCACCCCATTTCTCTCCCTCCTGGCCGCCAGTCGCGGTCGGCGGAGTCCTTCCACCCAGCTTGTTACTCTTCTTCGACACACAGCTGGCTCTCTAAGTCAAACAGGGCGACCTTTCGTGTGTTTTAAGCCTGACGGCGTGGCGTAGTGCAGAATCGATGATTCACTGCTTGTCTTTGCTCGGTGCTGTGTCTCTGAGGTTCGTCCACACAGACGTGTGTTCTGGTTTGGTCTGCTTCACTTCCGCGGGGGGTTCCGAGCACAGCTGTACCTGGATTCTCGTCCTTTCTCCTGTCCAGGGCACTGGTTTGTTTCCTTACCCCCATCGCAGGAACAGTGCTGTGAGTGTCGGTGAGAGCTGGTGGTGGGGGGAGGGGGGGCGCCGGCTCGGCCTCCAGGAGGGTGGGTGGGGCCTGAGCCCGTGACGCCACACTGTTCTCCGTAGGGGCTTCTCGGGCCTCTCCAGCGCATCCACCGCGGGGCCAGCACAGCGCCCCCAGGACTGCCTCCGCTCCTGCCCACGAGGGCGTGAAGTGGTCCCTCTTCCAGGTGGACTTGCTCTTCCCTGATCCTAGAGGTCGAGCACCTTTTCATAGTTTATTGGCCAGTCCAGGCGCCCTTTCTGTGAAATGTGTTCATCTCTTTGCCCATTTTCCCAGCTTTTTTGCTTACTCGTTCGTAGGCATAGGCCTTCTTTCTGTTCCCTGCACTTGTAGACAACCCTAAGGGAGTTTGTCCCAGGTTCTAGCTTCTCCTGAGCCCAGCCATCCAGGTGGTGTCCGAGCAGCTCTGCACCTGCAGGTGGCTCCCTGGCCCCCAGGGAGGGAATGTGTCCTGGTTGTCAGGGCTCCCAGCTGCAGCCTTGTTGCAGGAACACTGTCCGGTCCAGCCACCAGGGGGAGGAGCTGCTTCACTGACCGTGTGTCTCAGCTCCTTGAGGTTCTGGGAGATGCCAGCCGGGAAGGCGTGGGGGTGGGAGTGGGTAGGCACCCCAGGAGGGGATGACCGGACCCCAGGATGGTGACCGGGCCCGCTCAGCCTGGCCAGTGCGGCTGCCTGCCCTCACACTGCCTACCACACCCTTCCCCATGCGGGGCCTCAGCACAGGCTGCTCCTGGGTCTGGAATGCCCGTCGTGTTCGTCTATCCAGCACGCCCAAGCCCGCCAGTCGCCTGCCCTGCGGACTGGCCCCAGGACCACTCCCCCCCAACCCCCCCACGCCAGGTTGCCCCAGCAGTTAGTGTCACTTTGCTCAGAGAAGTGAGTCACTTATGTGATGGCTCATGTGTAGTGGTCACCTTACTTCTTTGAATCTGTGGCCCTTGTTAGAGCAGAATGGAGGTCATCCTGCAGGTCATCCCGCAGGTGACGGGAGCCTTTCCCTCTCACTGTCCCCCACAGGGATGTCATGGGGCCTCTGACAGCGCCTGCATTTACACCTGCTGTTGTGTCCCAGTGGCCCCGGCCCTTGGTATCCACGTGAAATCCCACACAGGCTGTGAACAGATGTGCTTTATGGGCAATTCTACGTGTTAGATGGCGTGTAGGCAGAGCAATGGTTTTCCCCAAACGTGTGCATGCTGACCCGCGGAACCTTTGATGGCAAAGGGGAATTAATTGCCAATCAGATGCCCTTAAGATGGGAAGGTGGTTCTGGATATCTGTGTGGGCCCAGCGCAATCTCAGGTCCTCACCGGTGGGAGGGGATCAGAAGGGGGATGTCAGAGGAGGAGATGTGAAGATGGATTGTCAGCTTTGAAGGTGGAGGAACAGCCACAAGCCAAGAAACACCAGTGGCCTCTAGAGGCTGAAAAAGCCAGGGACGTGGGTTCTTCCCAAAGCCTCCAAGGGGAGCGCATCCTGCCAACGTCCTGACCTTGGCTCCCTGAGACCCTCCATGGACTTCTGAACCACGCAGGTGTGAGACAGCGCGACACCTGGCGGCGATGGGCTGTGCCACGTGCTTGCCTGGAGAGCTGGGTTTGGACTCCAGCCCCTCACAGGAGGTCACGTCACTGTCCCTGAGATCTCTTCTCTCCTCCAGGATGTGACCGCATGGGGAGCAGGGCCAGGCTCTGGAAAAGCGCTCAGAACGTGCTGACCACCTTCCCTCTGAGCAATCCCTCCGTGGCGTGGTGGCCTCTTGCTTTATTCTCGACAACCTGACAGGGTCTGGTGTGTGCTCAGCGGAGGTGGAGAAGGGGAGAGAGTGGTTTCTTCAGAGCTGTGGGCCGCCCCCGCCCCTCCCTGGTCCAGGCTCTCAGAGGCTGCAGGTCCTGCACTGGCGCACTTGCCTTTTGGAATGTCGCTCTACAGACCCACAGCACTGGGAAGGCTGAGAAACAGCCTTCAGTGGGGTTGCCTCCGATCTGAAACTGGTGGCCTTGGTGTGAAAAGCCTCATGTTGGCCTGGAACTTGTTAGCTTGTTAGCTCTTTCCAACCCGTGTATTTGTCCTGGGCTCCACGGCCGGTGGAGACCATCCACCGCTGAGCCTCTGATGCTGCAGGATGGGCACAGCCTGCCAGGGGTGTCCTCTCGGTGCCCCCTGCCCGCTCGCTCCCGATGGCCCCCTGCCCAGCTCAGACCCACCTGCAGGAGACTGGTCTGTTCCCCGACGACGTGGCTGCTACCTGTCCTGTCTCTAAGTGGCCTGAGGCCACGTACAGCATGGCTAGGTAGGCTCCTGCATCCACCCCTAACGCTCCTGAGCTTCTGTAGAGAACCTAAGTGCAATGCAGACCCCACCCCCTAAACAGCCCCCAGCCTGGACTTTGGTGTCAGAGCCTAAAGCAAAGAATGGAGTCCCCTTCAAAAAACAGCTGGAAGAAGGGGACTTCCCTGGTGCTCCAGTGGTTAAGACTCCGAGCTTCCAATGCAAGGGGCGTGGGTTCAGTCTCTGGTCGGGGAACTAAGATCCCACATGCCACAGGGTGTAGCCAAGAAAATTTTTTAAAAAAAAGAACAGCTGGAGGAAACAGTGGAAACATCCACCGCATGGTGGTTTGTTAAAGAAACTATGCTGCATCAATGATGGAATCCTGTGTGGCTGTTAAAAAGGGAGAGCGTATGGATAGTCTTTGTAAGCACACTATTGAATGAAAGAAGAATGGAATAGAACCATGTTATATACGTTCATATATACGTAAAATGTTATATATGTAAAAATAGAGGAAGATGCATGTATATTCCTTTATAATTTACATAGTCCCTTAGCTCAGTATTTTTCCTCAAGAAAGTTTGATGGAATACACCAGAAGTTGGCAGACTTTTTCTGAAAGGGCCAGAGGTCTCTACTGCACTTCCAGCGCCCTGCTGTTGCCGTGTGAAACCAGTCACAGACAATACGTACACAGTAAGCATAACTGTGTTCCAATAAAATTTATTTACAAAAACAGGTGGTGGGTGGGATATGCAGTAATCAACAACGTCAAAGGTCAGAGAGAGAAGAAGTATCCTAGAGATAGCTAAGAAATGGCTCGGGATCATGAACCACGGGCACTCACCAGGCGTGCACACCTCTCCTCACTGCAAGAACCAAAGCACCTCATCACCAGCGCCTCTCCCCTTTGGCAGAGGTGACATGTGTCATCCCAGGAAAAAGAGACTTTGGCGGAGGAAGGCTGGAGTATCGTTCGGAAATCTCGGACTGCAAGTAACTCCAGGCAGCCTGAACAATAAGGAACATTGATCCTAACAGTGAGCGTCTAGCAGGAAGTCCTGTGGCTGGTTGGTTCTGTGGCTCTGCTGTGTCGCCCAGGACCAGGGCCTTCCCATCCCCCATCCCACCCGGCTCTCTGGACCAGCTGCAGCCCACTCCTCACGGCAGCGCAGTCTCTGCAGTTCCAGGGGCCCCGCAGCCTAGAAAAGTCTCAGCAGAAGAGCCCACGTCTTCTTCTCCATGTCTGTCAAAGAGCAAGAAGGCCTCTCCCCGAAGCTCCTCCGTAGAGCTCCCTTATGTCTCCTTCCCTGAATGGTCCACGTGTTGTGCTAAGCTGACCGCCGGAGACGGGAACGGGATTGCGATGGCCAGTGAGGTGGGAACAAGAAGAGCCGGGGCCCCCCGGCGGGGTGTGCTGGTGTTGGCGGAGGAGTGGGGCGCCTTGACTGTGCACCCCCCAGATATTCTCTCTTGGTGCTCCAGCAGGGCCTGGGGTGGACAGCGTAGGCCATCTGGTTGGGGCTCTCTCTAAGGACCCCTGGTGGAGGGGGCACCACCCTTTGAAAGATTTTCTGGTCTTTCGGTTTGGCTGACCCACTGTGCTCTTGTGCTCAAACTTCTGGTGTCTCTGACCCTGACTCGCGGCAGACTGCTGATGCCCTCCATCCGGCTGCACTGGCCCTGCACGGCTCCCACTGCTATGGGGCTGGTTCAGCTGAGACGCGGGCTACCACGAGGCCTCCTGCCCATCTGCTGTGTCTGCTGTCACCCTGCTCGAATACACTGGACTGTGGGGGACGGTCTTAAAGGACTTCCTCGCCGGGAGACGTGTGGCTGACGTACCAAGGCTGGGCTCCTGGGGTGGCCTTGGGGGTCTTCTGTGTGGCCCCATCTTTTTGTCTTGGCTTCCTCCGGTGCTTCAGCCGCCCTGGGAACCGCACCCCCTCCCACCCTTGCCCACCTCACACGTCCTGGCCTCTGGGCCTCGCTCCCGATGTCCTTGAGGCTGGTCATCCCCGACTCTGATTCCTGCCCAGGAGGTGCTGAGCGTCCCCTCCTCAGATGAAAATTACATTGAATTGCAGGACGAAAACCAAAATGAAAGCGATCTTCCATCAGTGACATTTTATTTAATATTCATTTTTAGAGCATTTGCTCATTATAAAGTCAATCAGTGAGAACAGTGACGCCTCCTTGACGAGCACAGACTGAGCTGGCGTGACTGGCAGCTGCAGCTTCTGTCAGCATCCGGACCGCTTCCCCCATGCCCCCTGCTCAGCGCCTAACCATCCTGTCTCACAAGGAACAGAACTAGCAAACAGTCCCAGTTTTATGAGTCCTCCCATGCCACATTGGGACAGCCTTCAATTGAGGTGAGAACAGGGAAGACAGGGAAATGTTTGAGGCAGAATCTCTCACGCTATCCAACAACAGGAGGGCAGAGTTACAGATATGGGTCAGAGGAGCAGCATCCAGGGCCGAAAAGAAACCCTGGGTTATCCGTACCCCACCTGGACCTGGGGGGGCCGGGGATTCAGAGCGATCTCAGCCCCCATGCACATCTCTCCCTGGAACCCCAAGATGCCACGCCAAGCCCGGGTGTTCTGGGTGCTGTGCTTCGGGGAATACTGATTACGGCGATAATGATAATGAAAGTATCAGCAGCTAAAGAACGCTTCCTGTTTTGCGTCTCACAGGCACTGTGCTCAGCGCTTCCGCACTCAATTCTCCAACAACCCTAGGGAGCACTTTCCTTCCCATTCTGCACGGGAGGAGAATAAGGCTTTAGAAAGGCTGGGCTGCCCAGGATCATGCAGCGTGCTAAGAAGCAGAGCTGGGACGAGAGCCTAGATCCCGAACTCAGTGCATCTAGAAAAGTCACGGCCCTCCCACGAGCCCCCCCCCCAGCCCCATCCAGGGAAACTAACAGCTTCCACTGTGGTCACGTGGCTGGAGCAGGGGCATCCCCATGCTGGCCACCCAAAGACCCACGCATGTGCCAGGCACTGCCATGGGCACTTGGGGTACACCTGCAAAGACACAGGTGTGGCCCCGCCTTCTGCGAGTCTAGCCTACTCGCGACAGCCCGCCCTGGGTCTGACTGGTCCTGTTTTGTGGTGGCAGAAGCAGGTTTCCAACTGGCTCCAGCTTCCATGGATCTGTCCCTCCTGCCTGGGTTAGCAGCTGGAACCTGGGGACACGGGGAGCGGTCATGAGAGTCACACAGTTCTGCACTGAAGAAAGTGTCTCAGTCTAGGATGGTCTTCCCCTGGGAAAGCTCTAGGGAATTTACCGACTGTTCCTGCTTAAACAAGAGCCTTGTGCATGTGAAACTCCTGGGAAATTGGTGAAGAATAACTACCAAAATGCATTCTTTGAATCCACTGGGCTTCCAGAAGCATAGACAGTAAGTAAAATAGTTGGATTTCTATGTGTTATTTAAATGTCATCCCTAAATTATATTTTGGGAGTGGCTGTTTTCTGATTATGCTCAACTGTGAGTGAAGCAGGCGGTTCCATGCCTACCCTCCAAGCTTGGGGAAGACACTGCAAAGCCTGGGTACCGGAGGGCGGACTCTGCACACAACCCCTGCAGCGCCCAGCGCATGCCGCTCTGCACCGGGTCACGACGCATGCAGTGCACACGTCCCACACATGCTGTGGGCTCTCCATCCCTAGTGCCTCCTTGGCAGACACCTTGGGGCTCCCACAGAGACACAGACCTCAGTGCCCCCCACCCTCCTCCACTGACTCTGAAGGCGGGGGGATGAGGTCGCGGGGATTCTTCCTCGCCACCAGGCAGACATCATAGCTGTCGTGCATGAGGGCGTTGACGGCTACGACATTCCACTGGTTCTCCCAGGGGTCCAGCTCCAGTATCTCTTTGGAGATAATTTCGTGGCGATCTGAAAAACAGCAAAGGAGGAGGACAAAATATCAAATATCACGCAGTATTAAATTCAGAGGTCATCATTGCTATTAAACAACTTCCTCTAAAAGGTATTATGCAGCAGAAATTAATTAACAAACAGCCGAATACTGTACTGTGGAAGACACAGTGTTCCTGATGTTTAAGAAACCAAGAAAGGCCACGTGACCACTCACATTCAGGAGTTATTCAGACACTCTGACAAGGCATACTGTTGTCTCAAGTGGAAGGGGTATGCCAGGGTCGTGTTAACGATTTGTTAAAGATGCCAGCAAGGGGGGAGACTGTCCTTAATTCTGCACCTGTAGGAGGAGGTCTCACGACCTCGTGTGAGTCACTGGCCTCCCTGAGCTTACGTTTCCTTAACTGCAGATAGGATGCTGGGACACAGCCAGGGTCCTCGCAGGAGACAGATGGCACAGTCTAACTGGGCAATTTAAGAGAGTTTGGAAAGGTCTGGGTAGCGTTTAGGAAGACCCACGAGGGATGGCACAGCCCCCAGGACTAAGAGCAGCTGGGCCATTGCCACCTGAAAGGCCGCGGGGGAGGGGTGGGAACAGGAACTTGGAGAGGGCAGCTGCCTGGAGCTTAGCCATCCCCAGGGACCCTCCTGGCAGCCCCGCAGAGGGGTGCGGAGAACAAATGCCCTTATTCTACCCTTCTTTCTCCCAACAATTCTGGCTAAACCCAACCAGAGGCCAGAGGGGAAAGGAGCCTGTGAATGCAGCCCACAGAGGTCGGCTTTGCAGGACACAGAGTAAGATAGAGAAGGGGTGAGTGGGTTGGGAGGGCAGATGGGAGATTTCCAGCCCAGACGACTGTTTCACAACTTTATGATGATAAGAGGGGATAATGTATGGAAAAGTGCCCTGTCCTGGCATGTAACAGTCAATACTTGAAAATGGTCTATGTGCGCTTGTAAAGAATGTGGGTTTTATAGTTGTTCATATATGTTCATTAGGTCATGTCATTCAAATCTTCTACATATTTACTGCTTTTTGTGGGCTTGTTCTGTCTGTTACTCAGAGAGCTGTGTGAAGCTATCCCACTAAGATTATCGATTTGTCTATTTCTCCTTTTAGTTCTGTCAGTTTTTAGTGTACACATTTTGAGTCTGTTATTAAGTGAATACAGATTTTATCATTTATAAATTTATCATTTAATTGACCCTCTTTCTCTAGAATAAGTTCCATTAGAATTCTTTTGACTAATATCATAACTAGCAAAAGGTACAATTCTAAAGAACATTCTGATAATCTTTGTCTTTTAACTGGAACATTTAGTCTATTTATGTTTAATGCAATAACTGATATATTTTGGTTTAAATCTAACATCCCATTTGTGAACCATCCTTGTCTCACTCGTTCTTTTCTCCTTTAATGCTGTCTTTTAGACTGTTTTTTTTTTTTTTTTTTGCGGTACGCAGGCCTTTCACTGTTGTGGCCTCTCCCGTTGCGGAGCACAGGCTCCAGACGTGCAGGCTCAGCGGCCATGGCTCACGGGCCCAGCCACTCTGCAGCATGTGAGATCTTCCCGGACCGGGGCACGAATCCGTGTCCCCTGCATTGGCAGGCGGACTCTCAACCACTGCGCCACCAGGGAAGCCCCTGAGTGTTTTTTTATCATTCCATTTCTTCTCCTCCACTGATTCAGAAATTATAAACCCCATTTGTATTCGTTTTTTTTTTGGCCAAGCTGTGTGGCTTGCAGGATCTTAGTTCCCCAACCAGGGATTGAACTTGGGCCCCGGCAGTGAAGGCACTGTGTCCTAACCACTGGATCTCCTGGGAATTCACCCCCATTTCTATTCTTTTGGTGGGGGTTACCCTAGATTAAAACTTGCACACCCAACTTACCAAGATCTGATTAAGCAATACCTTGACCATCCTCTTGGAGGCCTTAGAATAGTTTATATTTGCTTCCCTCCCAATTTATTAGCCTTTGTTGATGTGCATTTTCATTCTATCTGTAGAC
Organism: Globicephala melas; assembly: GCF_963455315.2. Taxonomy (NCBI): domain Eukaryota; kingdom Metazoa; phylum Chordata; class Mammalia; order Artiodactyla; family Delphinidae; genus Globicephala; species Globicephala melas. The sequence continues at coordinate 1,336,584 of NC_083324.2, read as the reverse complement.
TCTGGAAGATATTATTATTGTTGTTCTGTGCGGTAAATGCTCACAGAATGACCCACGTATTTACACTTGCATTGCGCTTCATTCTTTCCTGCATCTTAGACTTTTCATCAGGGTCCGTTTTCCTTATGCCGAAGTACATACAGTAGGGGATGTCTTCTTACGGCAAACTCCTTCAGCTTTTGTTTGTCTAAAAATGCCCTTTTTCACCTGCATTTCCTGAATGAACCTTCACTCCAAAAACACCAAAAAGTAGTCATAGCTGACACTCACTGTGTGCTTACAGTGGGCTGCGTGTGCTGTGCTCACTGTGAGCCGGGTGCGCTGAGATGTTATATCACATCACCCTGTGGGGCAAGCACCAGTTTACCCCTGTTTTCAGACTAAGGGTTAAGACTCAGAGGACCTGCCTACAGGCACACGGCTAGAAGTGGCAGAGCCGGAATTCCCACCCAGGTCTGCGATCCTCAAAGCCTGTGCTCGAGACCACTGAGCCCTTTCGAATGAAGAAGGACGTGGTGGGACTGTGTTTCCTGCAGCTTGTTGATGAGGCAGGAGGAGACAGGCTCTGTGGGACCCAAAGCTTATATGACTTGGGAGGCCCTCTTTAAGGAACATGTTACAAAATTAGGTATGGAAGTGAGTATTTACTTTTTCCAGCTCTATTGGGGCACAATTGACAAATAAAAATTGTGTACATTTAAGGTACACGATGTGATGATTGAGATGTGCACACGCTGTGAAACCATCACCACAATCAAGCTAATTCACACACCCATCACCCCGCATGGTTACGTGTGTGTGTGTGTGTGTGTTGAGAACACTTAGCAAATTTCAGGTATACAATACAGTATTTTTTCTTTTTTTTTGGTCCACGTGGCGCGGCTTGCAGGATCTTAGTTCCCTGACCAGAGACTGAACCTGGGCCACGGCAGTGAAAGCACCGAGTCCTAACCACTGGAACACCAGGGAATTCCCAGTGTTAACTAGAGTCACCAGCCATGTATTAGACCCCCAGAACGTCTTCACTTTATAGCGTGAGGTCTGTAGCTTTTGACCAGTGTCTCCCCATGTCCCCTCCCCCGAGGCCCTGGCAGTCGCCATTTCTGCGCTCTGCTTCTGTGAGTTGGATTGCTTTGGATCCCACGGGCGAGTGAGGTCACATGGTACTTGTTGTTCTGTGTCTGGATTGTCTCACTTAGCATGGTGTCCTCCAGGTTCATCCTTGGGGGGCAAGTGGCAGGATTTCCTTCTTTTTTATGCTGAATAATATTCCATGGAATAGAAATACATACACACCACATCTTCTTGATATCAGCTCCGTACAATACAACTCTGTGCTAAAGGGAATGTTCTGTAATCTGCAGTGTCCAATACAGAAGCCGCTAGACACATTTGAAGTGTGAGACTAAGGAGCTGATTTTTAACTTTTATTTAATTGTAATTAGCTTAAATTAAGAACTTACGTAGACATGAAGCTCAAAATCTTTTTTTCCTTTAATTTTTTAGAAGAAATCTTTTGGGTCTGTGACTTTCTGAGACAGGTGCCTCAAAGTCCATGCAGTTCTTGAGGATTTATCCATTTATCTTGTGGTTTGTGTAGTTTCTGTTTTATATGTCTCTGAGTTGTGTTGTTAAGTGCAAAAGGAATCATGCTTGTTGAGTCTGTTAAGAGTTCCTGGCGGCACCAGCAGACACGAATTCTGTCCGGCTTTAGCAAAGTGGGGATTTACTGGACAGAAGGTAGCTCGGCAGCTTGAGGGCAGCTGAGAGGGTTGTGGGTGGCCCAGTCAGGCTGGGGGCTCCCACTGGCCTTCTCGCTGCGGCTGCTGGCAGGCGTCAGTGCTGGAAACCACCATTCCCCGCAGAGCCCTGGCGGCGAGAGGCTGACGGGTCTGACCCAGGGGCCGCCCATCGAGGGGCAGACGTCCGGGACGACCGTTTCCTCTTCCTGCCCGTCCTCCTGTTGAGGTGGAGGAGCCTTCTCTGGCTCCTTTACTGCCGGTGTCTTGGAACATGTGTTTTACCACTCCCACACCTGGGTTTCTGTTTCGTTTTGTTTTGGTTTAGCTGGATGAAGGCTTGCAATGTCTTTATTCAAATTAATGCAGGCTGGGGCTTGTAAAATTTTAGAGTAGACGGAGTTTTCTTCATTAATTTTGCTTCCTTTCGCTCATTTCAGTGTTTATTGGGGAGACTTTTTTTTTTTTTTTTTTTTGCGGTACGTGGGCCTCTCACTGTTGTGGCCTCTCCCGCTGCGGAGCACAGGCTCCGGACGCGCAAGCTCATGGGCCCAACCGCTCTGCAGCATGTGGGATCTTCCCGGACCGGGGCACGAACCCGTGTCCCCTGCATTGGCAGGCAGACTCTCAACCACTGCGCCACCAGGGAAGCCCGAGACATATTTTTTTAAACGATGTATGGGTATTACCATCTTTCCTAGAAATCTCTAATTTACATGGAATGAAAATTACCGCATTACTGCCAAAGAAGTAAAGCAGGTAATGAGTGAGCTTTCTTGACTGGGAAGGGGAGAGTGTACTGAGTCGTCCCAGACTTGGGTGTGGCCGGGGACTCAGGAAGAAGCCACACCGGGGATCCGGGCTCCCGCCAGGACCGCCTGACAGGGCACACACTGCGGTGGGCCGACCCGGTGCTCTCCTAAACTCCCACCCTAACGGAGCTCAGAGAGCGAGCTGTGTACCTACCCGTGTGTGTGAGCCTGGGCTCGTGAAACGTTGTCCTCTCACAAGGAAGAAGAAACCGGTGGCCGAATTCAGTGTCAGCTCGTTTCAGTTCAGTTAACTCTCCAAAAACAGACACTTAATACAACAGCATCTTACTCACTCGAGGAGTCAGGAAACTCTCCCTGAGGCCGGCCGCCTCCAGGGGTCAGCAGTTGAAAACGTTATTTTATACGAAGCAAATAAAGAATTCGCGTAAGTGTTTGAAGATGAGAATGCCAAAGGCATGCTGTGAGTGTGGCAGACGCCTCAGCTGTAGCCCCACGTGCCTTAGGGCTGCTCCCTGTTGTTGGATATCCTCCAGTGGACAAACTTGAGAAGCACCACCTTAGTCTAGATCTCATCGTACAATTCAGTGAGACTGTCAGAAAACTGAAAGCGTGGGATATTTTTTAGTCCCTTATAGAGTTTTTTTCGGTGCTCTTCGGTGCTCTTCGGTGAAATGCTGACTTGCGTTTTATTTATTGCAGAAATATTATTGAGGACATTTCCCACTGCCCTATATGAGGCTACGGGGAGAAATTCTCCACGTTCAAAAGCTGTGCCCCTCTAGCAGTGGTTTGTTCCCCTCTGAGGACACTGCACATCCGTAGCTGGGCGTGTGGTCCTTTCAGCTCTGGCCTCTAGAGGGGCCAGAGATGAACTGGTGCTCCTCATACAGCCAGTGCATGAGAGCGCTGGCGACTTTACCCCATCTGGCTTGCTTTTTTTTTTCCTTTTTAAAAAAAATTTTTATTTTATATCGGAGTATAGTTGATTTACAATGTTGTGTTAGTTTCAGGTGCACAGCAAACTGAATCAGTTATACACACACATACACCCACTCTTTTTTAGATTCTTTTCCCATATAGGTCATTGTAGAGTAGTGAGAAGAGTTCCCTGTGCTGTATAGTAGGTCCTTGTTGTTTATCTATTTTATATATAGTGGTGCGTATATGTCTTTATTTTCCCTTCATCCATTTCCTGATTTTTTTTTTTTTTTTTTGGCTGCGTTGGGTCTTCGTTGCTGCACACCGGCTTTCTCTAGTTGTGGCGAGCGGGGGCTCCTCTTCGTTGCACTTGCAGGCTTCTCATTGTCGTGGCTTTTCTTGTTGTGGAGCATGGCTCTAGGCTCACAGGTTTCAGTAGTTGTGGCACATGGGCTCAGTAGTTGTGGCTCGTGGGCTCTAGAGCACAGGCTCAGTAGTTGTGGCGCATGGGCTCAGTTGCTCCGCAGCATGTGGGATCTTCCGGGACCAGGGCTCGAACCTGTGTCCCTTGCGTTGGCAGGCGGATTCTTAACCACTGCGCCACCAGGGAAGCCCCCTGATTTATTTTAATTTCTATCTTATTGTGTCATGTGCCTCTCTATAAGCTATGTCAAGTTCCATTGCATTTTGAATGAATAGGTATGTGAGTCAATCATAAATCATAAACCGGGTTACTGAGCACAGGCTGACCTGGCCTGTCCAGCTGGTGGGCTTGTCCTCAGGTGGGGGTGTTACCTACCCTCTCTAGTGAGGTGGAGCCAGCAGTCAGCAAAAAGAGTGATATAGCTGCCCCCGACTGAAGCAGGAAGGAGAGGGTGATGAGTGTAACCAAGGCGCGACCGCAGTGAGCACCTCTTAGAGGAGGGACCCGGTTTGGGCAAAACCAGAACCAAAGCCACACGACCGTCTGAGGACGTGCAGTTGCCTCTGCGAACGAGGTTGGGATGGGGGGGGAGTCCTTTGCAGCCCCCTGCGGTACACCAGCATACTGTAAAATCATGTGGCACAGAAACAGTCTTCCGCTGTCTGGAGATTCAATTAATTCATCAGAGATTTTATATTTTCCACCGATTGAAGGAATGGATGTACAAAGTCACTTTTGATCCAGGGGTAATTGGCATCCCAAGTAATGACTATAAGCAAACTTCTGAGTATTCTCGGCCTTTTCCTTTGCTTTGGCCGTGCCGTGCATTGGGCGGGATCTTAGCTCCCTGAAAGGGGATCGAACCCCTGCCCCTGCCCTGGGAACGTGGGGTCTTAACTACTAGACCACCAGGGAATTCCCTGGGCTTATTTATAAGAAACATAGAATGTGTTTTACCCTTCGAGATACACAGGAGTTCAAATAGGAAATGGTGCTTTTGAGAAAATTAGTTTATTTTCTTTTTCTTAAGAAAAATACTTTAAAAAATGAGATTAAGCAAGTGGAAGGTCTGTGAGGTGAAATGGTTTGATAAAGACCACTGTATTGGGGCTTCCCTGGTGGTGCAGTGGTTAAGAATCCGCCTGCCAATGCAGGCGACACAGGTTTGAGCCCTGGTCCGGGCAGATCCCACATGCCACGGAGCAGCTTAGCCCGTGCGCCACAACTACTGAGCCTGCGATCTAGAGCCCACGAGCCACAATTACTGAAGCCCGTGTACCTAGAGCCTGCGCTGCACAACAAGAGAAGCCACTGCAATGAGAAGCCTAAGCACCGCGACAAAGAGTAGCCCTCACTCACCACAACTAGAGAAAGCCCGCATGCAGCAACGAAGACCCAACGCAGTCAAAAATAAATAAATAAATAAATTTATATATTAAAAAAAGACCATTGTATTTCATGTAAACATCAACACACTGGGATTCAGGTCTACTATTTTATTATTTTTTTTATGTTTTGCTCCTCTGTTTCCCCTTTCCTTCTTCTTTTTGGATTACGTGAATATTTTAAATATCCCATTTTAATTTATCTTGAATTTTTAAGCATTCTTCCTTGTATAGTTTGTTTTTTGGTAGTTGTTCTAAGGATTACAGTAACTTTTTTTAAAAAAATTTATTTATTTATTTTTGGCTGCATTGGGTCTCTGTTGCTGTGCACGGGCTTTCTCTAGCTGTGGCAAGTGGAGGCTACTCTTTGTTGTGGTACATGGGCTTCTCACTGCAGTGGCTTCTCTTTGTTGTGGAGCACGGGCTCTAGGTACGCAGGCTTCAGTAGCTGTGGCACGCGGGCTCAGTTGGTGTGGCTTGCGGGCTCTAGAGCGCAGGCTCGGTAGTTGTGGCACACGGGCTTAGTTGCTCCGCGGCATGTGGGATCTTCCTGGACCAGGGCTGAAACCCGTGTCCCCTGCATTGGCAGGCGGATTCTTAATGACTGCTCCACCAGGGAAGCCCAGGAGTACAGCAACTTTTAACAGACTATTTCGCTGATACTTCATCACTTCAAGTGGGTGCAGGAACCCCCCTCACTTCCATCTAGTCCCTTAGCCTACCTACCCCATTACGTTTAATTGTCACCACAAGGGAGACAGCCCTCTCTGTGTAACACTAACCCACACTGAGAACACTATCAGACAGTGTTAAAATTTTTCCTGTCGACTGCCATTCATGTGCTAAAGAACTGAAGAGGAGAAAAATGTCCATTATATTTACCCGGGTATTCACTATTTCTCTTTGTCTTCCTGGATTCCTGAGGTTCCAAGTTTCTCAGCGATACCAGTTGCCTTTCATTTGAAGAATTTTCTGTAACTTTCCTTTTTTAGAGCAGGTCTGCCTAATACGGTGTATTACACTGATTAATTTTTGTACGGTGAACCAGCTTTTCATTCCTGGCATAAAGCCTGCTTGGTTAGAATGCATAATTCTTTTTGTATGTTGCTACATTCAGCTTGCTAGTATTTTACTGAGCATTTTTGCAACCGTATTCATAAGGGACGTTGGCCCGTAGTTTTCTGGAATGTCTTTGTCCAGTTTTGCTATCAGGGAAATTCCGGCCTCATAGAAAGAGTTGGGAAATGTTCCCTCCTCTTCTATATTCTGTAAGTGTGTGAAGAGTTGGTGTTATGAGCTCTGATCTTTTGGAAACATAATGTTGGCTTCCTCACTCTGTGCTGGGGGTGGAGAACAGAGTTTTTGATTCTGACTTTCCTCTGCTGAGTCAAAGAACTCAACAGTTCTGTCAAGAACTGTGAAGAGTCTTAGACTTTACAACACGAAACTCCTGGTCATAGAGGAAGGACGGGGTCGCTCGTAGCAACAGCAGCAGGCAGTGTGTCCGCATTTTAGAAGTACAGTTATTTGAGCCGCAAATCCCACAGGGCAGCATGGAGAGTGTCAGGCGACACCTGTACAACCAGTGGGCTGCCTTGTAGGACGGGAGCCCTAAGCTTAGGAACCGGAAGCTTTTATAATGGCCCTTGCGGTGGAGGGAGACACTGTCTCTCTTTTCTAAGGTTGTCTGCTGTACAAACACGCTTGAAAGGGTCTTCCAGAACAAAGGCAGGCAGTGTCTCTGCTCCCAGATGCTCAGAGATGCATGAGACCCACAGAGGATTACCTTCCAGCAGGCTCACCTGCTAATATTTTCCTTAATACTCCCCTCATTGTTCCTCTCTTACATGTACTCTATTTATGTATCTCAAATTTGCTTTTGTTTTATCAGTTATACACGCGCACGATTTAAAGAGCCAGACAGCTCAACAAGGTTCAGGCCTTAAAGATGGTTGTGTCCTACCCACCTCCCCATTTTCTGCCTTTCAACCTGGCTGATTCTTCTGGCACTGAACACTGTCATCTATAAATAACGTATTTTATACTATTGCAACTTCTTTTCTTAAAAAAAATTATTTTCTTTATTTTTATTATTATTATTTTTTTGTCTGTGTCTGGTCTTAGTTGTGGCACACGGGATCTTCACTGAGGCACACAGAACCTTTAGTTTGCGGCACGCGGGCTTCTCTGTAGTTGAGGCGCTTGAGCTCGGTAGTTGTGGCACGCGGGCTTAGTTGCCCCGTGGCCCGTAGGATCTTAGTTCCCCGATCAGGGATCGAACCCACGTCCACTGGACCATGAGGGAAGTCCCTACTGCAACTTCTTGATTTCTCAGATGAAGCCATGCACTCCTGACTTCCACTGTAGAAAATGTGGTTTCAGCTTTCTTCCACATCCCCACCGTGTGTGCCCCACTCCCCCGAAGGGTTGAGGCTCCGTGTTTACCACTGACATGATTAGACGTGATTGTTATCAGTGCTATTCACACATGACCGGGTGACACGCTCTCCTTTCCTGCACAACTGCTTGCTTCCTCTCAAGTCAATTGTTCTATTTTTGTTAGTTTTCATTGCTCTTCTCCAAGTGTCTAAATCTTGCAGAATATTAAGATTTGATCAGTTTTCTCTTCTGGAAGTCCCCTCCCCCAGAGCCTTTGACCAGCTGCCTTCTGAACTGGCTGTTCAGGCCACTGTACAAGCTGTCATCCCTGGATCTCCCCTCAGTATCCTTCCCTCCACTGTGTTTAATCCTGTCTCCTGGCCCCCTGTCCTCTAGTACTTGGCTTAGGTGTTCGTTGTTGGGAAGCAAAACCTAACAGAAGGGAGCACAGGAGATAAATTTTGGGAACATTGCATGTCTGAAAACGTGCTCCCACACTTAGAGGTTCAGCAAGTACGGAAGTATAGGTAGAAGGTAACTTTCCTCTAGGGTTTTTGAAGGCATTAGCTTAAGTTTCTTCTAGCTTCCAGTGTCACGTTTCCTAAGTGTGGTGCTATTCTGATTCCTGACACTTTCTACGAGATGAGTCCTTTCTCTCTGGCAGCTTTCAGGATCCTCATTTGTCCCCGGCGTTCTGTGACATTGCAGGGATGTGCTTTACTCTGTGTCCGTTTTCTTCCACTCTGCCGGGGATGAGGTGTTTCCTTTCAACTGGTAACTTTAGTTCTGGGAAATTTTCCTAATTTATTTCATGGATGTTTTGTCCCTCCAGTTTCTCTATTCTTTTTTTTTTTTTTTTACTGAAACTCCTATTCAACCATTGGACCTCATGGACTTACTTTCTCTTTCTCTCATTTTCTATCTAATTACTTTTTGCCCTGCTTCCTGAGAAGTTTCTTCCACTCTACACTCCAAGTTTTCTGTTGTATATACAATTTCTGCTGTCATATTTTTAACCTCCGAGGACGCGTCTCCTCCTGGCACAGCCCGTTTCCTCCAGTTGCTTTTCTTCTTTTATGTTTTGATTTCTGTCTTTTCTGTACATGCTTTCCTCAAAGGTCTGATGAGCCCCAGCTGTTTGCTCATCTTTAAGAGAGGGATACCATGGAAGCCTTTTCCGTGAGGTTCTCTGTGGGGTGATTTGGCTTTGCCTTATTTTGGGGCAGGTCAGATTCCCAAAGAAGAATCTTCCTGTCTCCTGACTGGAGGTTATGGCTGCCCACGTCTGGGAGCCAGAAGACGAAGAAAGCTGCTGATCTCCAGATTCAGTGTGTAGCTGTTCTCTTCCGCTCCCTGTTTTTAGTACTGATTGCCTCCCCCACCCCCATCCTTAGCTTTGGTCTTTGCTGGGGTGCAGGAGGGGCTTTATCTCAGTGTCGAGGGAAGGGCAGGAGATTGGGCTCTTCCTGTCTTTCCGCTGTCCTCGTGTTTTCAGCGTCACCTTCATTCCCTCTTCCAGACTTGTCCACCCCCAAGACTCCCTGGAGTTCTGTGGTTTGTGCTTCCTTTTCCTGTTGCCAGGTTAGCACTGAACTGTCTCATGTCTGAGCAGTTATTCATCCATCTGCTTTCCTGCTTCCAAAATTGTGTTGCTGTTGCCCTCTCTCCTCTTTTCTTTGTCTGACTGTGTTCATTCCATTTACCGTCATTTTCGTGGGACGTGGGAGAAAACAGAGGTGTTCAATCTATTTTAACCAATATGCAGTTACTATGTTTATTACGTGTTTTGGTGTCTGTCTTTCCCGTCAACTGTTGAGCATCTCAAGATTGTAGCCCAAGTGCCTCTAAACAGTTTGTTTCAATACATTTTTTATGGAATTAACTAAACAGATTAAAAGGGTACTTTCTTGACTGTGTTTTTCTGAGTAAATAAATGGGATGAGTAGGTTTGTGTCACACAAGGAGAGAAAATTCAGTGCCTGTTTTTAGGTCTGACTCTGAGATCTCTAGTTTGTAATGGGCACGCTATTATACAATTGTTCTGTTTTCCATAAAACCCCACTGTCAACTCACTTAGCTAATCCGGGACAATTTTCCATCTTAAAACCAAATAATTAAAAGGGACTTTGAGAGCTCGCATAGTAAATCCCTTTCCCTCTGGCTGGAAGCATTATTAGTCCATTACAGTTCCAAGAAAAGACATCGGCTCAGAGGGTGAGTTCAGGCATTCTTGAAAAACTGGGGATATCAATTCTTTAACTCAGTATTATACAAAGGAAAATAGGACAAGGAAACAAGACAAAAGAGAGTTATCTTCTAGATCCTTAGACACTAATTACCCCCCACTGCTCTGGAGGTCCTGAGGCCACCCTCTGTATTCTCTGCCCTTCTCTTCTGGTCAAGAGAAAGCCTGCAGCCAGGGGATGGAGAGCAGGCCCTGGCGGGGGGGTGGGGGGGGGCGGCGAGTGGTCCAGCACCTGGGCGCTCTCCTGTCTCCTCCAAGGCCTCCTCACTCACGGGGTTGCAACAGGGGTCTTTAAAAGATCTCCTTGCCCTGCCAGGTTTCTTGCTACTGTGACAGGTTACTACCTTTACACAAGCATGTGATGTGTAATATAAAAGATATTAGAACCGTTAAAAAAAGTTTTGGAAAGTTCTCTGAAGAACAAATAGAGAAAGGAAAATTGAAGCTTCTTATCATGGGGACTTTCAAGAATACAAAAACCAGTAAATAGGGAATTCCCTGTCAGTCCAGTGGTTAGGGCCCCACGCTTTCATTGCCAAGGGCCCGGGGTTCGATCCCTGGTCAGGGAACTAAGATCCCACAAGCCGAGTGGTGCGGAAAGAAAAAAAAAATCTAGTAAATAAAGCTCCTGTAGCCATTATCCAGCTTTCACAATGATCAACACTTTACCAACGTTGTAAAATCTGTTCTTGCCCCCCATCCCCATTCACTGTTTAAAAAATATTTGCTGGAGTAGATTAACACAAGTTCCAGACAGCATGTCATTTTCATCCATAAAAACTTCTACACAGTCTCTCATCGTTCATAACGTTTTTCCTTTTTCTTCCTCTTTCATATAAAACTACAATGCCATTATTATTGTGACCTAAAATTAGCCATTCCTTAATATCATCTAATACTCCAGTCCACACTCAGATTTCCCAGATTACCTGAAAAATATCTTTCTCCACAAGATTTGTTTGAATCAGGAGCCAGATAAGGTCCACTCATTGTATTTGGTTCATATACCTCCTAAGTCTCTCTTAATTCCTAATGAAAACTTTATTCTTTAACTTACATATAATTACGTGCTTTAAAAATGAAGGGAGGTGTATAGCAGGCCTGGTTTTGCTGCAGGGGCAGCTCTGTTTTAATTGGGCATGCTTCCAAAATTGTAAGTACTCCTGGGGCATGTTTTTCCTGGCTATGTCCTGGCCTAGTACTTCTATTAGGAAGGTTAGAATTAAACTGTTAATCATTTTTACTGTAGCTGCATTCTGCCTTACTTACTGATGCAACTAATCAAACTTTGGAGACAGTTACTTATTAAATTTGTGCATATTTAAAAATCTCCCTGGGCTTCCCTGGTGGTCCAGTGGGTAAGACGCCGTGCTCCCAGGGCAGGGAGCCCCAGTTCAATCCCTGGTTGGGGAACTAGATTCTGCATGCCACCACCAACAGCCCGCATGCCTTGACTAAAAGATCTGGTGTGCCACAACTAAGACCCGGCACAGCCAACCAAAATAAATAAATAAACAAATATTAAAAAAAATAAAGGATAAAAATCTCCCTGTTACTTTAAAAAACTATAAATCCGTACTGTAGATTGCAATGATGGTGGCAATTAGATATGTGGAAGCTGAGTTTGGTAATAAACACGTAGATTAGGTATTATCTTAGAAAGCCTTTCAAGCAATTTATTTCTTGTGTCAGTAGTGGGGAGTAAGAGAGTTTTCCGAGGGCAGGATTTCAGTAAAGATCAATAAATGCAGAGCTAACCCCCCGTGTTTCTGGTCATCCCCCTATTTCCATGCGTTCTTCATATTTTTATTTATTTTTTAAAAAATATTTATTTATTTTGGCTACCCCAGGTCTTAGATATGGCAGGCGGGCTCCTTAGTTGCAGCATGTGGGCTCCTTATTTGCGGCATGCAAACTCTCAGTTGCAGCAAGCATGTGGAATCTAGTTCCCCGACCAGGGATCGAACCCGGGCCCCCTGCATTGGGAGCACAGAGTCTTATCACTGCCCCACCAGGGAAGTCCCTCTTCATATTTTTAAATCTCTCCTTTAGTCCTACAATCTGGCATTAGCCTTCCCTCCCCCATTTCTCCTCTTGTCGTGTTCAACTCATGTGTATTGTGTGTCTGCTGTGTGCCAGACACATTACAGACCAGATCTCACTTAATTCTTATGACAGCCCGTGGAGGGAGTAGCCCCACTTTGTAGACGTGAAAACCCAAGGTCAGAGGTTGGTGAGTTGCCCAAGGTCACTGCTTTTGCCAGTGCCCCCTGCTCTTAGGATTGTTCGTTGGGTCAGTTAAGGGAGGTGAAAATTGACATCAAAGGAGGTTACAAAACATTTAAAACTCGACCAGTACCTGCTCCGTGGAAGCCCCCGCAGACGTACAGCTTTCCGTCCACGGCTCCTGCATTGGTAGAATTGGTGCGAAGTGAGAGCAGGGGGCTGGGCATGGGTGGGCCCTCCCTCCAGAAGTCCCCGTCCGGGTTGTAGATCTCCACCGTGTCAAGGCACTTCCGAACCTGACCCTTGTCTCGACCTATGCAGCCGATTCCACCTGCAGAGGGTGACACAGAAAGGAGGTGACCAGAGCTGAGATGTCCCCATGGGCAGTGCCCCCTTTCTGCCGGGTCTGTATCTCAGGTTCATGGACCTTGGTGTGCTTCTGTTGCCTGGTGCTTCTTCTGAGATAATTTGTAAGCAATGCTAATGTCTACTGTGGACTCCTTAGCCAAGGCTAATCTCGTTTTATCCATAGTATTCTATCTGTTTGTGCTCGCCCATGAGGCTGATTCCACCACAGGCTTTATAACCTACAACATCCAACACTGGCTCACACAATGACCCTCCCTTTAGAGGAAGAATTTCTGGTTTGAATGTGAGGGTGACCCGGTTCTGACATCTGCCTTCCTGTTCGTTATGATTCCACAGACCTGGCTAGAGAGGCAAACATCCTTTCCATTCCCATCATTGCCAGCCTGTCTCTCCTTCTCTTCTTGTTTATTTTATTTTTTATTTTTGGCTGCTCCGCATGGCATGCCGGTTCTTAGTTCCCCGACCAGGGGTCGAACTCGGGCCCCCTGCAGTGGAAGCGCAGAGTCCTAACCACTGGACAACCAGGGAATTCCTTCTCCCGCTTTTTTTTTTTTTTTTTTGCGGCAAGTCAGCTGACAGCTTTATTGCATTGGGGAAGGGGACAGATTGCTCAGGAGCTCTTGGTGGGGCGGGTCCGCTGCCTCTTCACTGTCACAGGCTTCTGGCTGCTCAGAATGGCGCTGGCTCTGCGGATGGCAGCTATACGCAAATCCGGGCGATACTTGTTCTTTTGGATCATGTGCCGGCTGCTACTGAGGGTGGCCCGGGCGTTCTTGTTGATGGTGGTCCGCACGTAAGAAGTGGCTGGCTTTCGCTGGCCGGATCTCCGCTTCATGACCACCACGACCCTTTTGCCGTCCGCCGCCGGCTCCACGCCCACAGTCTTGCGGTGAATGAGCCCGTTGTAGCGAAAGGAGTTGCGGGCCTTCAGGTTATTGGGTTCGGTGCTGTACGTCTGCTTATTCCTCTTGATCAAGAAGCTGGAGCAGTTCCGCATGACCATCCATTGCAGATGCGCGGACATGGCGGCAGCTCCTCTCGTGGCGGCGGCCGGATACGGCCTTCTTCTTTACTTAAGTGGCAGGAATTTTTCCCCATTAGAGCAGGGCCAATCTTTGGTAAATTTCAGGTTTGGGGGTCAGAGGGAAGCCCCAAACACAAATGCATGATGCGTCTTCCATTTTTGAGTGACACAGTTCATTCGGTAGATATTCCCTGATTACCTGTTACTCGCAAGGCAGCATGCTCATGAGGAGGAGCTGAGAAAGATGAGCGAGGTATGTTTCTTGCCGTTATTAAGAAATTAATGGGGTGGGCCCTTCCCTGGCGGTCCAGTGATTGGGGCTCCGCCTTCCCGTGCAGAGGGTGAGGGTTCGATCCTTGGTCGGGGAGCTAGGATCCCGTATGCCTCGTGGCCAAAACATCAAGGCATAAAACAGAATCAATATTGTAACAAATTCAATAAAGATTTGAAAAATGGTCCACATCCAAAAAAACTTTGAAAAGAAAAGAAATTAATGTGGTGCAAAGGGCCATATACACAAATAAACAGATAGCGACATCATGACAAGTACCTTAAAAGAGATACACATTACACTCAGAAGTCCAGAGACTGTAGCAAGTAGCAGGAATACCATTTACATAGTTGTGACTTTAAGTCCAAGGCTCCATGGGAAAGTAATGGCATAAGAATTTCCAATCCGCTGTAATAAGAAGCACAAGTTTGTAGGTGACCTTTTTTGTACCACAATGAAAGGTCTTAAATGTCAGGGCTATATTTCCTGATCTGAAGCGTGGCTCCTGGGATGGAGGTGAATCCCCTGGAAGGAGAGACAGTCCTCTCTTCGGTGACCTCATTCCATGTAGACCCAATCTGGTGACCTGGTCAACACGACCAATCAAAGTTGGGAGAGTGCTGGCCTCAGGCTACCCTGGAGGGTCCTGGAAGGGTCAGTGCAGTGGGGTGTGGGTGAGGGCTTGGCTCTGTTGTTTATAGCAACACCAAGACCAGAACCGAGACTGCTCTCATCACATGGCCTTTACTCAATGTGTCACTTAGAGATTAATCACATGACACCTCGTGGCATTTCCTCTTTTGTGTTATTTAATTCCCTTTCCCATCGTCATGCTGGTCGGATGGTCCTTCCGTGCATCATCACATGGTTTCCTATCTTCCTTCAGTACTGCACCCCAGGACCTAGCACAGTGCCTGACATGTGCGGGTCTGGAATGAATGAACCAGAAAGTTAACTTTTCCTCAGCTTCCTCTGGCCTAGTGGATATGTTACAGGCTCACTGAGGGCAAAGACCACTTTTCACCTGTCTTATATCTCACAGTGCCTGACACATGGTACTCAGTGAATCCGAGAAGATTGATGGGAACAGCTTATTTTCACCCTGGTTGGGACTCACGCAGACATAAGAGGACTTCAGAGGGAACCTTTTTGTTCTCTTTGCCTATGGAGCCTGGCCTGTTTCCTGTCTCAGTACGAACCCAGGGATCAAGGCTATAAACTCAGGAAGCTCTTAGCTGCTTTCCCTTTTCCGCCTGGATAAATAATTTAGCCCGTTACCGTGCCAAGTCTGAGCAGCAGCGTTTCCAAGGAGGGGACACGCCGGCCTCAGTTAACTGCACACTCTGTTGTTCACAGGCCCTCTTCCAGTGTGGCGCTGGGGCAGCTGGAGGCTTCTTAGTCCAACAAAAAGTGGAATTTCCTATCTGTGGGGCAGGATGGGCTTAAAGAAGAGGATTTATCTTTAGCAGCTGACCATGGCAACCACCCATCAGGTAAGAACAAGATGATTTGGCTACCTGCTCCGTAAGAGATACTGTTCGGCTGGTTTGTATTACGAGCACTTTAGAAGACCAGTCAGTGGGGGCAAACAGATGAGATGCAAGTCGCTCAGAGCCAGTCTGGGCACACCCAGCAGCCAGCAACCTGGGCGTAATCAGAAGTTCACACAAAAGCCCGTTAAGAAAGCTTCCCCAACATAAAGCATATAAAGAATGGGTATTATTCTCTCGGTTGTTGAAATAATTAGAGTGCTTGTCATTTTCGTTTCCCTTTTACTAAGTGTATTTAATTATAACGTTCAGCCTTTACGCTACAAAACTAAACTTCTACACAGGTACCCTTTCTGTTTGGTTGTCAGACAGTTCACAAGCTCCACTCGGGTGACACGGGCTTGCAGGCTCTGCCTTTGTTTCTGACCGCCCGCCCCTGAATACACTCTCTGTCTCACTTGGATGTAATTCTTCCACCAAGTACACTCTCAGCACCACTCTGTTACCAGCGACTTAATGAGCTTAAACTGAAAGTGAATGCTGATTAGATAAATAATCAAATAAAAGCATGGTCTTTATTAATAAGTCAGCACCAGCACGACAAGAGAACTCTTTTGATCCTGGGGTAGGATCAGCACATCTTTAGAATTTCAATGAGATACTTCATATCTTTAATTTACATGCCATCAGTACCTCTGCGCCTGACTTTCCTTTATTCAAAAACAGGCAAATAGAAGTTATCTTTACCCCAGTGGACCTCCAGTGCAAAATACATACTTTAGGTTTTTTTGGTGGGGTCAGGGGGTGTGGATTATAGAAGAAGATGCCTCTCTCTCCTCTTTTATTTCTACCAAGATGAAGACCTGCTCTCTTTGTGTTTGGTGGTCATAGAATCTTTCCCTCTGCAGGGCGTGGGAGGAACCGTCTCCCCACACCAAGCCTGGCCGGGCACTGGCAGAGGGCGGGGGCGTGGTCCTTCCCTGACATCCTCTAGGACTTGCTGTCCATGGGGCCTTGAACACAGCGGGGCTGGTTCCTGACGTCCTTCTGCCTGCAGTCCTGCCTTCAGGTGGCAGGCTGCACCCCAAAGGGGAGGGTGAGTCTGGAGCAGTTCTCACCAGCTCCCAAAGTTGCTTGCACGGCTCAACAAGCTTTAATAATATATTCACTGTTGAAGGCTCCCGTGGGCCAGGGAAAAAGCATGTGGGCTTTCGGAAACAGAGCATGGTTCATATGCCTGTGCCACCACTTATAGCTGGACGACTTTGGTCAGTATAATTTCTCTAAGTCTCAGTTTTCTCATCTGTAAGTTTCGGATAATAATTGCAATTTCAAATTGCAAAGGTTAACTTATAGGTAACTATGTAAAGGTGGAGGAGGGTGAGGAGGATGGACATGCGCTGTAAACTATTCCCAAGTATATGATGGGAATTTCCTGTTAGTTCTTCCCACGCACTCCGCGTGATGGTCATTCTTCCTCTCTCGTGTTCCAGAACATTGTGTAAGTGAAGCAGGGCTCACTGAAGCCTCTGGTCTTAGGTTTGCGTGATCTCAGTTTAACTGTCCGCTGCATCTATGATTGATGGCTGTAGGGGCGAAGCTCTCTTAAATGTTTACTTTGAGGTTGGATAGAGCAAGTCAGAGGCTGAAGGGCTGAGAAATAAGCTGAGCCTTCAGGTGGGGAGAAAGTTTCGCTGACATGATGGATCGGAGTAGTGCACTGGTCAAACATTCGAGACGGGTAGGAGCTGTCAGGTGGCAGCATAGGAGACAGTCACGCTAATATAATGCTCGCGACAATGTCCTTCTCACCCTGGTTGTCTGCTCTCTGGTTTTCTTCTTCACTCATTTCGGAGCTCCAGATTTGGAGCCTAAAGTGCTAGAAGACATGATCTAGCTTCTTGTCCCTTCTTAGGGCTCTCTTGGGTATTTTCAGAAAAAAAGCCCTTCAGGACAGGGTGGAAAGTAGGCTCATCTGCCTTTTACAAACTTCCGGGTCACGCCATAGGCCTGTCTAAGTGTGTTGGGCTCACAGGACACGGGTGGTGGTGCTCTCTCGTGTGCGCACACCCTTTTCACCCACTAACCCCTGCCTGCCCTTCGCCAGCCTTTTCTTGCTAAGAAAACGTCCATCTGCATTCTGTTCGCTCCTCAAAACAGACGACCAGGAAAATCAAATAAAAGAGCTGAAAGGGCAGACCAAGTTGCACTGGCTAGAGCCTGGATTTGCTTGGTTTTGGAGGGAAACTCAAGTGCTTGAAATATCTTATCATTTCCAAGAGGAAATGTAGACAGTTGACCAGAAAGTTCTGGCACTGAGCCTTGGGTGCCAAATAAGCTGCAATTACAGAATCACTGTCCCATCTGTGGCTGATTCCGGATGACCCCTGGGCTTCCGTCCGGCCCAGCCCTGGGCCTCGGATTTCAACGCGCCTCGCCCGTCAGTTCTTTCCAATCCTGGGCTCATCTTTCCCTTCTTTCTTGCCAATCCCACTTCCCCAGCCTGTCCTGCAGGTCCAAAAGCTGAGCCCACAGTGGGGGAGGGAGAGCCCGGGGTCGTGGTTGGGAGCCCGAGTGCAGATGCCACAAGTTCAGACTAATGTCACTGTCCCCACGCCTGCTCGTCACCCAGTTCTGCCGACAGGACCCCTCAGACATCTCAGGCCTGTCCCTCCCCCGTAGGTATACAGAGCTTGGACGACCGGACACCACACTGTGCCGTGCTCACCTTCCTTCCCCTCCCATCGCCCCCCGCCCTGCATCCCCAGCACCCTGTGCTCCAGGCTCTCCCAGCTGCCTGCAGTTCCCCAAGCAGTGAGGTTATTCATCTCCAGGACTTCGCTTAGGCTCGTCTCTGCCTGGACTGGCCTCTCCTCCCCAACGTGACAAACTCCTCTTTCAAGGCTCAGCTCAGTAGCCACCCCTAGGAAAGCCTTCGTATCTCTGCAAGCGGCCATTCCCTCCTCGAGCCTCTGCTGCCCTCTGAACAGAGATCAAGATTCCTATAAATAGTGCTGCTCTTACTTATCTCTGTGCACGTTTCCCTATTTGATTAGGCTGTAAGTCACTGGAGGGCAGAAGAATGTCTAATTCACATCTGTATGCCCCATGCTTTTCAGCCGGGGCAGACAGTCAAGAAAAAATAACTGAGCGCGTGAATGGACCAGCTTCTCACCTGCATCCCGGGTACTTTTTTTTTCTTCTTATGCTCTTTGTCAAAACAAAAAGTGATGACTAGCTTTCCAGAATGTGTCAAGCGCTGAGTCCAAACAGCTGAAAACTCACTTCCTGTCAGATAATAAATATTACCTTCTTAAGGATATAGGACTCTCAGTCCAGATATGGAGAGAAATTGTTGCTGTCTGTTGTTGGGCTCATTTTCCCCCCAGGTCTGCCCGCCTGAACCATCACTAACCTCCCTTAACTTGGGCTGGACATAACCTAACAGGACACAGGCCAAGTTTATACTAGTACTTCTCTCAAGTGACCCTGCAAAGAACCATTAATCAAATATATTCCACACCTTGGAAATGTAGACACACAAGATGTAAAGTATGAAGGCGAAGTATGCATCATTCTGTTCCCTGAGTTTCTTCTAAAGGAGGCTTGACAGTATGTGCTGAATAACTACTATAGAAAAAAGGTCTTGAGACTTCCCTGGCGGTCCAGTGGTTAGGACTCTGGTGCTTTCACTACCGGGGCCCAGGTTTGATCCCGGGTCGGGGAACTAAGATCCCACAAGCTGCATGGCACGGCCAAAAAAAAAAAAAGAAGATCTTAATAAGTCTTTGATATGTTTATCTTTTGTGTAAATAAAATGATTTACAGAAAGTGATAATTTGTGCTCATTTCTATATTTACCCAAGAACAGGTAAAGGAAGGGAGTAATTAAAGAAAATGATCACATGTATAAATGGATAAAGTAGTTGAAGATAATACATTTTACTCAAAATGACAGGATTTTAAAATAATTGATATCTTCTTCAAAACATCAAAGTTTTTCCATTTCAAGTCTTCATGCTGTTTTAAAACATATATTACGTTATTCCCCGCCGTAGTGAATTGACGATTTCAGATTTAACATTTTCTTAAGGATTCAGAAGTAACAATACAATCTGTTTTCACAATATGCTATGGACATAGATGGTTCTATACACTAGGCTACATGAAGACATACCTAAGATTTGCTTTGTTGAACAAAATTCTTTTTTTTTTTTTTTTTTTTTGCGGTACATGGGCCTCTCACTGTTGTGGCCTCTCCCGCCGCGGAGCACAGACTCCGGATGCGCAGGCTCAGCGGCCATGGCTCACGGGCCCAGCCGCTCTGCGGCATGTGGGATCCTCCCGGACCGGGGCACGAACCCGTGTCCCCTGCATCAGCAGGCAGACTCCCAACCACTGCGCCACCAGGGAAGCCCTGTTGAACAAAATTCTTGCTATCGGTGTGGCTTTTAGCAATTTACCTCTTTTCATAAAAGCAAAGCATAAAACATGTAGTAGCACAGGGCTTTGGCTGTGTTCTCTTAAGCTTTTCTGCAAACATAAACAACAAGTCAGAGGCCTGGACAACATCCTCCTAAGACATTTCTCATCTATTCTCAGTAACATTATTATCTCTGTCCATCAGGGGTTTTCACACTGTAGAAGCTTCCGAACATTCTCTCATTTCAGCATCAAAAACACTTTAAACTTCTAGTTAGTTTTAAGCAATCTGTAAGCATACTTTGGCTATCCACTTCATATCCGTACTACGTGTTAGAGAATAACAAGTTTAAGGTGTTTTTTCTTCCATAAGACACAGTCTACTGAGAAATCAAAGACAAATATGAAACCATTATAATACAGCATTGTAATTATACATTGATCGAATAGAGTGCAATTTCTCACTAATTGTCACAATGAAATGTGGAACTGTCCACTCTTTGTGAATTTGTAGGATGTCAGTGATGAAAATGACTAAAGCTAAGTTGTGATTTGAGAGCCATAGGCAAACTTTGGCCTCTGAGAGTACTTAGTTCTGGGTTCCCCACTGAGGGTGCCAGATAATCAAGGTGAAGCTCCTTCATAGGATGAACTGCAGATACATTTCATGGACACTGACATCAAAAACATGGTGAGTCATTTGGTGCAGTTCAAATCCAAGTCTTTTCTCAGAATAAACAGACACTGGCATTCCCTGGAGAACTTCTTTGGCCGTTGAAAAAGTACATTTCTTTCCTTGTTCAACCTGAGCTTAAGAAGTATGTCTCTAAGCCCAGAACGCTCTTGGAATGAGTTCAGAATGTACCCAACAGCCTGCTCTGATGACCTGTGAGTGCAGGATGCTCTGACCAATGGCCTGACCTAGCTTCCTGGAACACACGTGCTGTCCAAGGGAAGACACCTTCCCTCATTCATCTCTGGGTCTCTCCTAAAAGCCAGCTCAGGGCCCGATTATGTTCCATACATAGGCTTAGTCAATATTTTGAGCGTATAAAACCTCCATTAACATGACGTCACCTCTTCCTTTCCTCACAGTATCAGTGTTTCTCAACGTGCAGTCCTGTGGGCATTCCCACCAGAATCGCCTGACGCTTCCCACAGCTCAGATCCCCAGGTCCCACTTCAGACCCACTAGCCCAGAACTGGCCAAGGGTGAGGGCCAGGAATCTGCCATTTTAATGAACAGCCTGGGTGATCTGAGGCAAACTTATATTTATTAAAAAACTGTTTGGAATTTTATGTATTTATTTTTTAATATTTATTTATTTATTTGGTTGCACAGAGTCATAGTTGCGGCCGGCGGGCTCCTTAGCTGTGGCATGTGAACTCTTAGGTGCAGCATGTGGGATCTAGTTCCCTGACCAGGGATCCAACCTGGGCCTCCTGCATTGGGAGCGCAGAATCTTCACCACTGCGCCACCAGGGAAGTCTCCAGAAATTTATCAAAAGAAAGAAAAAGGAAAAACCTTAACCATGATGAAACTTGGTCCTTGGATCTCACAGCATAATTCACCTCTAGACTGATCTCTGACACGCATTTACTGCAGTAACTGGAACCCTCTGTGTAACCCCCCTCGTGGCGCGCGGGGGCAGAGTGCTGTCCGATGGAGAAAACAACACCCGTAGCCGCGTGGGGAGACTTGCTATTAGCTGGCTGCTCGGACAGGGAAGTGAAAACTCCCTGCTTTAAAAAATTCTCCACAAGGCCTGTAACTCTGATGATTTTTGAGGCTTTTGCCCTGATGGAAGAGCAGGATAGAAAGGTCAATTCAGTCACCTGACGTTTGTAAGCATCCATCACATGGAGCAGGCCTGGCAGCTGTCAGAAGAGACACAGACAAGAGGGAGGCAGGGTGTCTGCCCCTCGATGGTCCCAGGAGCATGGGGAGGGCCATGGGCAGAGGCAGAGCAGCCTTGCCAAGAACAGTGCCACTAATTCACACAAACCACCTCGAGGAGATGGCGTTTCTGCCAGACCCTGAAGGATGCGTTGTCCAGAGGCAGAGGCTTAAAAGCAGAGGGAAGAGCGTAAACAAAGTGCAGAAGGGAGGCTTGTTCAGGAATGACCCTCAGAGCCCAAGGCTGGGGCTGGGAGGGATGTGGCTGCAGAGGCCGGCTGGGGCCAGCCTGAGAAAGGTCTAAATGTTTCCACAAATAGATTCCGGTGCTCACTTTCTATATTTGACTTCGCCTGACCTGTCAAACTAAAGCAACTTCTGAATACAATTTGACTTTTTTAAAACACTTGATGGGGGGGCTTCCCTGGTGGCACAGTGGTTAAGAATCCGCCTGCCAATGCAGGGGATACAGGTTCGATCCCTGGTCCGGGAGGATCCCACATGCCGTGGAGCGACTAAACCCGTGTACCACTACTACCGAGCCTGTGCTCTAGAGCCCGTGAGCCACAACTACTGAAGCCCGCATGCCTAGAGCCCGTGCTCTGCAACAAGAGAAGCCACCACAATGAGAAGCCTACGCACCGCAACGAAGAGTAGCCCCCGCTCACCGCAACTAGAGAAAGCCTGCGCGCAGAAACAAAGACCCAATGCAGCCAAAAATAAATAAATTTTTATTTTTTATTTATTTTTATTTTTTTTTTTGCGGTACGCGGGCCTCTCACTGTTGTGGCCTCTCCCGTTGCGGAGCACAGGCTCCAGACGCGCAGGCTCAGCGGCCATGGCTCACGGGCCCCGCCGCTCCGCGTCACGTGGGATCTTCCCGGACCGGGGCACGAACCCGTGTCCCCTGCATCGGCAGGCGGACTCTCGACCACTGCGCCACCAGAGAAGCCCATAGATTTATTTTTTAAAAAATAAAATTAAATGAAATTAAAAAAAAAGGTTTTTAAAAAAACCCACACTTGATGGAAACGCCAAGTATATTTACGAATGTACATTGTCGTTTCAGAAGCAAGCATAATATATTCAAAAGTGTAACTAATACTATGAGAGCTGAAGTTTTATCTCACAGAAACATTTTTCAAAGAGAGAACCCCGGTACCATATTCAAATCGGTATTTTCATAACAGAGCATCAACAAGAGCTCACAATTGGGTTTGATGAGGTGGAGCCCAGAAGGTTCTATGTTTCTCAAAACTTTACTAGTAAGAGTCTGCATCTAATTCGTTTCCTACTTGATTCTTCATAAAAGTAGGATTGAAAGCCTTCAAAACGAGGAGTTAACGTTTTCTCATAGCAATAGGATATATTAACCTAAAATTTTTTGGACTATCTTTTTAAAGAACTTGTTTTAGAAGATTAAGATATATTTTGGATTAAAGTAGTTTGTCTCATAATGAGCTCTCATGGTACAAATGACAAAAGATCTTCCTTGAAACACAAAGCATCTTAAAATGCATGACCTTGAGCAGCACCCTTCTCCTCGGTCTACTACCAGAGGATTTCAAAGGGTTCTGTCATCAAGACACAGCCCCACTCTTTCCTGCTCTCCTGAGAAAGGGCTACCCGAGAAAGCTCTCAGAAAAAAGTCAAAATGGAAACCAGCCCATTTTAAATACCTGGGTTTTTAGTAAGGGCCTCATGTATTCATAAGGCTCGTATAGACTCTTCAAATTATTTTAAGCTTTCCAGAAAGTTACCCGCCAGAAGAGCCAACTGCAGCGTGGGGAAGCTGGTAAAGTGCACACGTAACTGCATGAGCAATAGAACCACTTTAAGCAAACGATCTAGGCATATCTTTTTCTGCATTTTGAAGAAGGAAATATATAGTTTTCCAGGAAAAGCCATCCAATAGCTGACTAATACACCCCTTGCTAGTTTGCCATAATTCCAGAAATCATTTTCATCTAAATTCAGATTACTCATGGTGTCTGTGATGACATGGTCTCAAACACAAGCATTTCCACAATGAAGATGTAGCGCAGATTTAACTGAGGCCAACATTCTTAAATCTTTGCAACTCAAATCAAATTAGGGCCAGCACTAGCCAGAGGGCCCAGCAGTCTGACGGGCTCACCCTTAGTTCCCAAGGAAGGACACACCCTAGGCAGTATTTTAAGAGTCCCTCCCCACGCAGAAGTGCAGGCTGTGTGAGTGTGCACTGGGCCATTGTGTGTGTTTGCAGGGAGGGGAAGCGAAGAGAGTAGAAAGAGACGGTCCTTAGACTCCAAATGCATGAGGACAGGGTGACCCCAGCACAAGGACGGCCCCTCAGTAGGCTGCACGGCCAGCACAGAGACCTGTTGAGGGTGGAGCTGGAATACTGCGGGCTGCTAAAGGAAGATTTTGAGCATTATTAGGGCACTAGAGTGAAAAAGGACCCCTTGCCACTTATTTCAGTAATAATAATCCCTATCATTATCATTTATCGAGCACTTAAATGCCTGGCACAGTATCCATCTCTCTCAAGTGTCACAACTGTTATTAGCATCCTCATCTCATGAATGAAGAAAACAGACTCAGCACTCGCCTCGGCAGCACAGATACTAAAATTGGAACGATACAGAGAAGATTAGCATTGCCCCTGCGCGAGGATGACACACACATTTGTGAGGCATTCCATATTTTTATAGCTGATTCACTTTGTTACAAAGCAGAAAGCAATTATACTCCAATAAAGTTAAAAAAACAAAAGAAATGATGGTCCCATCAGCCAAACACCTTTGAAAAAAAAAAAAGTAAACAGCCTCAGAGAAGTGACCCAACTTGCTTAAAATCATGGGGTGTGGGCTTGCCTGGTGGCGCAGTGGTTGAGAGTCCGCCTGACGATGCAGGGGAGACGGGTTCATGCCCCGGTCCGGGAGGATCCCATGTGCCGCGGAGCAGCTGGGCCCGTGAGCCATGGCCGCTGAGCCTGCGCGTCCGGAGCCTGTGCTCCGCAACGGGAGAGGCCACAACAGTGAGAGGCCCGCATACCGCAAAAAAAAAAAAAAAAAAAAAAATCATGGGGTGATAATAAGTTGCAGGGATAGGATTTGTCTGCAGGAGGACCTTTACTTTATTTTAAGCAAAGAAGACACCTGGGAAATCTTTGTATAGATGGAATTAACTCAAAAGTTTTTTTTTTTGTATTTTGGCTGCATTGGGTCTTCATTGCTGTGCGGGCTTTCTCTAGTTGCGGTGAGCAGGGGCAACTCTTTGTTGCGGTGCGCGGGCTTCTCATTGCGGTGGCTTCTGTTTGTTGTGGAGCATGGGCTCTAGGCGCGCGGGCTTCAGTAGTTGTGGCACGTGGGCTCAGTAGTTGTGGCATGCAGGCTCAGTAGTTGTGGTGCGCAGGCTTAGCGGCCGTGGCGCATGGGCTTAGTTGCTCCGCGGCACGTGGGATCTTCCCGGACCAGGACTCAAACCTGTGTCCCCTGCATTGGCAGGTGGATTCTTAACCACTGCGCTACCAGGGAAGCCCTTTTTTGTGTATTTTTATTCTTTATGTCTCTGATGATATTTTTCTCTCTATTGTCTTACTGAGGGATGATGACCATTGTAACTCTGTTACTTGGCTCTCCCAAACTGTCGCTTGTGCAGCTAATTGGAAGTATGATATAGAGAGAGGCTACACGAATGTTACCAATAATGATACAATACGAAAATGAAAAACAATGTCCTTGCACTGACACAAAGGGATTACAGTTTTCTTGGGATGTAATAGTGACAGTTTACCACGAGCCCTAAAGACAGTCTACCTATGGCTCCACTGAGGCTGATCACATCTCTAATGCAGCCCCCTGCTTCTCTCTTCCTATGTGTGAGCCAGGCGCTGGGTACCAGTCCAGGACCAGGACCAGTTGTCCTATCAGCCTATTAGTTAGACACTGTGTCTCAGTGTCCATGTCCCAATACCCTCAGGGGTTTACATCCTCTAACAGAGCCTGAAAGGACAGGGCGAACACTGGTGGAGTAGAATCCTGAGGCTAACCGTCCCATGCATGGCTGCTCTTCAACTCAGGGGGTCCTCAACAATTTGTCCGCCGCTTTGGCTGATGTAGAAAAGAGTAAACCAAACAGTTAAAATTCCTTTGCCCAGATAGTTATGGAAATCAGCAAAGCCTTGGATTTTTCGGTTGCTAACCAAGGGGAGTCTGTGCCATTGCTGACAGTTCATTTTGTACCTGGATCAACGCCACAGATGAGGTACGACAATTTCTATCCACGCAAAAAGAAAAGTGGATTATCAAGGAAGACTATCAAGGAAGACTCAGGCAGTTGTTGGGACGTGTTTTCATGGTCGGACCTGGAAAAATCCAGATGGTGCCTTGAGAGTGTCCTCCACCTCCTCCGTGTAGTAATCTGTTACGCTTGTATGTTGCACAGCTTGATTTGTTTATCCAGAGTCTTAAATCTACAGAGCCACTGTCCTAACAAATGTTCCAACAAATGACTTAGAGACAAAACCACAATGGACTTATGCTGACGGACATGCAAACTGAAAATCAGACCCACGGATAAAATCTTGTCTTCAAGGAGAAACAAGCACAGTAGAGGACATCTGGATCACACTCACGGTCTCTCCTTTTGCTTTGGCTGATAGAAGACCAAAGGGGAGAGTGAGAAAATATAAAAGGTCTGCACCCCTAAGAAAAAACTATTTTTACTACAGGTATTGTAACAAGCCAACATCAGAACTGGTTTTCAACCTGATTAATCAGTCGGTGACAACCTGCTTCAGTGAACTTGACTCTGGAGCAGCCGGTTAGCTGGAGCCTTGCCCCTAAAGACAGCCAGTCAGAAGCTGACTCATCTCTGACCCCTCTGCCGAGGCTGACTTGACACTCCTGCCTCTGCAACGAACACAAACCACACGTCTAAGGTTGACAACACCCCACTCCCACCTTTGTGACAACACTAATCCAAAACAAACTCCTGCCCACAGTCTTATGATTATCCATCTGCTTTGCCCAATGAGAAGGTCTCTGACCAGCTAACCCTCCTGCACGTAGGTGAGCAATAACGTCAGCGCTTTTGATTTCAGATGCTGAGCAGTGGTCTTATCCTTTAACAGCAGCCAGTAGTCAGCATTTAATTGAGAAACAGACCAAATTCATATTCACTGGTGAAGTGAGATATTAGAGCATTAAAGTAACTCCATGTAATCTTTCTCTGCCACATTTGGACTCATCCTGTTCCTGGTGCCAAGTGTATCATTCTCCTTTTTCTTCATTTGACTAATTCCTACCTGTGGTGTGAGTTAGTTAGCGTCTGCATAGGTGTTACCATGTGTCCACATAGGTGTGCACTTAGCCCTATGTATGCACGGTTATCTGTCTGTACCTTGTCCTAGGCCATCACTCCTTCTGGGCTCAGTGTGTGTCTCCCATCCCTGGGTCCTCAACACTCAGCCCAGGGTCTGACAAATCTTATGCCCCAACAGGTATTCGTTGAATCAAACTGCAGTATGATAAGAAAACGCAGTATCTCTCTGATGGAAAGTATTAGTCTCTCTGACACCCATGTTACTCAATTGAATTGTACCTGTTATTTTAAAAGACTTACTTTCCCCTGAATTTTTTCTCCCTTCAATTCTGAGAAGACCTCTCCTCATTTTCACTCAGCTCCTAAATAACTGTTTTCACTCAGGAGTCTCTCGATGCTTCTTCTCCCCTCGAGCCCAGGGCTCTTGCTACCTCCTTCTTCCTACTTCTTCCAATGTATAATTTTGAATTTCTACACTATATTTTCTCTCCTCAATATGTGTGTTTCCCCCACCCCTTTACATTTTTCTTACCTTAACAGCATGCTTTGTAATTTTAATTTTTAAAATTTTTTTCATTGTGGTAAAAAACCTTAACATGAGATTTACCGTCTTAACAAAATTTTAAGTGCACGATACAGTATTGTTCCTTTTTTTTTTGCTGTGGTGTGAGGTAATGGGCTGAACACATTTGATGGAAGGTTCATCTTTCCCCACTGAAATTGCCCTGACACCTTTGTCAAAAATCAACTGAGTAAAAATGTAAACATTTATTACTGAACTCTTATTTCTGTTCCATTGATATATATGTCTGCCATTGGTTTTATACCACTATAGCTCGATTACTGTAACTCTAGGTTTTAAAAATGGGTTAAATAAGTCCTCAAACTTTCTTCTTTTTCACAATTGTTTTGGCTATTCTAGGTTCTTTGCATTTACACATAATTTTAGGACCAGCTTGTCAACTTTAAAAAACAATGAATCTATAGATCAATTTGGGGACTATTGCTATCTTAACAATATTGAGTCTTCAAATCCATACACAAGGCATATGTCTCTATATATTTAGCTCTTTTTAATTTATTTTTATTTTTTTCAAACAAATGCAGAAGGAACCACTTTTTTAAATTAATTAATTTGTTTATTTATTTGGCTGCATCGCCTCTTAGTTGTGGCACAGCGGATCTTTGTTGCAGCATGCGGGCTTCTCTAGTTGAGGTGCGTGGGCACCAGAGCACACAGGCTCAGTAGTTGCGGCGTGTGCGGGCTTAGTTGCCCCGCGGCGTGTGGGATCTTAGTTCCCCAAACAGGCATAGAAACCACATCCCTTGCATTGGATTCTTAACCATTGGATTTTTAACTACTGGACCACCAGGGAAGTCCCCTATGTAGCTCTTTTTTAACTCTCTTGGGAGTGTTTTATAGTTTTCTGTGTATGATTCTCACACTTTTTGGGTTGAATTTATTCATACATATCTTACTCATTTCGATGTTATTGGGAAGTATTGTTTTTCCAGTTTCATTTTTGGAATGTTCATTGCTAGCACATATAAATACAAATAAACTTAAAATTTTTATTTATTTATTTGGTTGCACCAGGTCTTATTTGTGGCTCGTGGGCTCCTTAGTTGCAGCTTGCCTCCTCCTTAGTTGTGGCATGTGGGCTCCTTAGTTGCTGCACGTGGGCTCCTCAGTTGTGGCATGCATGTGGGATCTACTTCCCTGGCCAGGGATCACACCCGGGACCCCTGCATTGGGAGCATGGAATCTTAAGCACTGTGCCACCAGGGAAATCCCACAATTAATTTTGTATGCTGATTTTGTATCCTGTGACTTTGGCTAAAATTAATGATTAGTTCTAGTATTCTTTCTTTTTTGCTTTCTTTCTTTGACTTCCTTCCTTTCTCTCCCTCTCCCGCTCTCTGTCTTTCTTTTCTTGTAGCTTTCTTAGAATTTTCTACATGTAGGATTATATGATTTGTGAATAAAGACTATTAAACTCTTCCTTTCCAATCTGTATGGCTTAATTCTTTTTATTGCCTTATTGCACTGGCTAAAACCTCTGTTTCAATGTTAATGGGAGCAGCAAGAACAGGCACCTGTCAGTTGTTCCTGATCTTAGAAATAAGAGCTGTCTTTCACCACTACGTACCATAGCTGTAGTCTTTTCATAGATACCTTTTAATAAGTTGAGGAAATTCCCTTCTAGTCCTAATTTGTTGAGAATTTTTATTATGATAGGGGGTTGGATTTTGTTAAATGCTTTTTCTTTTTTAAAAGTATTTATTTTATATTGGAGTACAGTTGATTAACAATGTTGTGTTAGTTTCAGGTGTACAGCAGAGTGCTTCAGTTACACATATACGGTATCTGTTCTTTTTCAAATTCTTTTTCCATTTAGGTTGTTACATAATGTTGAGCAGAGTTCCCTGTGCTATATAGTAGGTCCTTCTTGGTTATCCATTTTAAATATAGCAGGGTGTACATGTCAATCCCAAACTCCCTAACTATCCCTCCCCCTACCCCTTCCCCCCTGGTAACCATGAGTTCGTTCTCTAAGTCTGTGATGTTTCTGTTTTGTAAATAATTTCAAGTCAAATGCTTTTTCTACATCTGTTAGATGATCATTTGGTTTTTGTTCTATATTAATATGGTTTACTATATTAATTGAGTTTTTAAAATTAAAGCCACCTTGCATTCTTGCACTCCTGGGATAAATTCCACTTCGTCATGATGTTATATATAATAATATTTTATGTTGCTGGATTCAGTTCTTTCATTTTTTTATTAAGAATTTTTGATGACATATAATCATTTTTTATGTTGTTAGACTCAGTTGCTAATTGTTTCTTTTTTTAAAATTAACTAATTATTTTTGGCTGTGTTGGGTCTTCGTTGCTGTGCACGGGCTTTCTCTAGTTGTGCCGAGAGGGGGCTACTCATTGCGGTGGCTTCTCTTGTTGCGGAGCACAGGCTCTAGGCACGCAGGCTTCAGTAGTTGTGGCACATGGGCTTCGTTGCTCCGCAGGATGTGGAATCTTCCCGGACCAGGGATTGAACCCATGTGCCCTGCATTGGCAGGCGGATTCTTAACCACTGTGCCACCAAGGAAGCCCTCTACTGCCTTCTTGCCTCCACTATTTCTGATAAGTCACTGGCTGAGCGTATTGTTGTTCCCCTCTATGTGACGTCATTCTTTTCTTGCTGCTTTTAAGAATTTTCTGGGGACTTCCCTGGTGGCACAGTGGTTAAGAATCAGCCTGCCAATGCAGGGGACATGGGTTTGATCCCTGGTCCAAGAAGGTTCCACATGCCGTGGAGCAACTGAGCCTGTGCACCACAACTACTGAGCCTGCGCTCTAGAGCCTGCGAGCCACAACTACTGAAGCCCGTGCGCCTAGAGTCCATGCTCCACAACAAGAGAAACCACCACAATGAGAAGCCTGTACAACGCAACAAAGAGTAGCCCCCGAGGCTTCCCTAGTGGTGCAGTGGTTGAGAGTCCGCCTGCCGATGCAGGGGAGATGGGTTCGTCCCCCGGTCCAGGAAGATCCCGCATGCCGCGGAGCGGCTGGGCCCGTGAGCCATGGCTGCTGAGCCTGTGCGTCCAGAGCCTGTGCTCCGCAACAGGAGAGGCCACAACAGTGAGAGGCCCGCGTACCGCAAAAGAGAGTAGCCCCCGTTCGCCACAACTAGAGAAGGCCTGTGCGCAGCAACAAAGACCCAATGCAGACAAACATAAATTCATTAATTAATATAAAAAAAAGGATTTTCTGTCTTTCAGTATTTTGTCTATGATGTGTTATGATGAGGATCTCTGTGACGTTACCTTACTTGGGATTTGATGAGCTTCTTGGAACTGTAGATTAATGTTTTTCCATCAAGTTTGAGAAGTTTTTGACAAATATTCATTTGAAAAGAGATTTCCTGCCCCTTTCCCTCTCTCCTTTCAGGATCCCCATTATACCTATATTGGTAGCTTTCATGTTATTCCATATGTCTCTGAGGCTCTGCTAATTTTTCTTCAATTTTTTCCCCCTCTCTTCTTCAGATTATATAATTTCTATTGATCTATTTCAAGTTCACAGATTCTTTCTTCAGACTTCTCAAATCTGCTCTTATTCTAGGATTTCCCTAGAAGATCTCTGTTACATTTCCGGCTAGTTTTCTTATCTGCTGCTGTCCCAACCAGGACTAAAAGCTCAAGCTTAGGAGAGCTGCAGGCTTTTTCCATTTGCCACTCTGAGTGTGGGTTTTCCACCCTCTGCTCCCAAACGTATCAGACCCCTTTGGCAAACAAAGCTGCTAGGATTCACAGCTAGTCCCACTCCAGTAGAACTACCACGCTGAATGCTCTGGGCTGCAAGTCGGGGCAGTTTCAGGCCAGGATGTCACAGGCTGCCTGAAGACTGACTTCAAGTTCAGCAGTTTCGAGAAATTAAGCTCTTCTCAAATTGTTGTTTATCTTTGGTTGGTTTCCAGAGATCTGAAATTGTTGTTTTTGACAAATTTATCTGTCTTTATAGTTGCTTTTTGGGGAGGGGATGTCTCCCTTCTCACTTCTCCATTGCTAGAAGTCTCCTGCTTTCACTTAGATTCTGGCCCGCTGAGTGTTTACTGCCATAACAGTTCTTAGTTCAGGGGATTTTAAACACGTTTCACCTAACATTTTTTGGTATTTTCAGTGGGAGGATCAGTCTAGATATCTAGTCGGCCATACAGAGAGAGTTAATACTTTCAGTTTTTTATGACCATTAAATGAAACTTTTTATGTAAAGAATTAAGCAAAGTGTCTGTAACACGAAGGGCTCAAAGAACTTTAGTTATAATATCTGAATACTTGTATTGTAGGGATTTTACATACATTATTTTATTTAATCATATCTCTAAGAGGCAGGCATTCAAATTTTGATATTACCCCCCCCCCAAAAAAAAAAAAAAGATTTACTAGACTAGGGCCATACCAGGTAGTAAATGATGGAGTCAGGGTCTGGTGCCTTCCCCCCTCGGTCCTGCTCCCTCCATGGTGAAGAAGATTTCCGTGGTTGCTCTTTTGGGGTGGCCTGTAGACTATCTAGGAGACCATAAGGAATTAAATCCAGGACAGGTATTAGGGAGAGGGCTCATTGCTGTACTAGTTGGCAGTGACTCCAATCACAGTGGGACACATAGAGATTCCCAAAAGCAGACAGGGCTTTTGCTAAGACAGTTAACACATGAGTGCATGGTACCTGTGTGAGTCATCGAGAAGGTTTTAGGGCTCTGTATGATATTTGCCCACATTCCAATTATATTTGCAATGAACAATTAAATCTGAACTAAGTGTACCACAAAAATACCTAAACAACTGAAATTCATTCCATTTAAAAGCTTTATACATATACTTGGGAGTTCAGTAGCAAACGTTGGGAAACTGGAACCTTTTGGATTCAATCTGCCAAGATGGTAGAATTATTTGAGAGACTGGATCTGGTCCCCAGCCCTGAATATCCAGAAGCTATATTTGATGCTGCTGCAAAAGACTTTCTAACTGACGTCCCCACTGACATCTTCTTCTCACCTTTGACGCGCTCCTTATATCCTGACCTTGGCAACCTTCCTCAGACATTCTCTCATCATGTTTCTGTGCACTTTCTCACTGCTCCCTCTTGTTCTCCTAATTCTTCATCCACCAGCCGTTGTAAGCTGCTCCCATGCACGTGTCCAACTCTCAGCCCCACCCGTCCCTGCTCTTGTGGGCTCATTCACTCATCCTTCTCGCATCCTCTACTCCTAGCATCTCCTTCTCACCTCCGAACCTCTGCTTCTGCCTTTCTTTCTATTGTACTCGCCACCCTTCCCCAGCACCTCCTTTCTTGGAGCACGCTCTTTCCTCTATTTCTCTTACCCACATCTTACAGGTCCTCTAAAAATCTACTCCCTTCCATTCACTCAGTGGACGTTTGTTCATGCTGTGAAGCGTGAGCTCCGAAGGGTGTCTTGGGTGTCCTTTCCAGGCAATTTACAAAAAGATGACACTATCAGTTGTATTCCACATTTAGCCTAGTTGTGGCTCCACAGTGGGGGAATCTCATTTTGCTTCAATTGACACATCATTTTTTCCCACTTTTGACTGCCTCCAACTTTAATATAATAAGTGGATCAGCACTTCACTCCTGAGTTATACCTCCATCCCACGTAATCGATCCTAGTTTAGATGTTATCTCTACTGGGCCTATGACACTGCATAAGGTTATAACGAAAGTAACGAATATATACCCAGAGGAAAAACTCAGTTATAATCACAAGTGAGCCTCATAACTGAGGCAGTCATAAATTATGTTGCATAATGTTCTTGTTCTTAAAATCACAGAACTGTTAATGTTTGAGTGCGTTAATTATTCGCTTCAGGCTGTGTAGGCAGCCAAGAGATAACGGCTTCCCTTTAGTTTAAAAAAAAAAAAGGCTGCTCAAGTGCTTGGTTTGCTTTCAGCCCATATTTCTTTTTTTGGCCATCTTTTTGTTACCCAGCATCTTCCCCGTGTTGTTTTTGCCAGTTAGGCATCAGTGCAGATGGGACGAAATAAAAAATTGGCATCGCCATCATTTTACCAGTCCACTCGGCCTCCTGTCTCAACCTCTTTCTTCCCATACTCATGGGAAGGTGATGGAGGGGTGGGAAGCGAGGTGACAGAGGGTGACGTTAGGGAGCGGGACGGGGATTAGACGAGCAAAGGACTTAATAGAAGGAGTGGGAAGGGTGGGGAGACACAGAGGATGTTCAGAGTCACTTTAACCCACATTAGTGGGAACAAACCAGTCTTTCACCAGTCCCTAGTGGGGGGCGCAGGACCACACATATTCATGCCAGAGAAAAGAAAAAAATGCATTCGGGTAAAAAATTACTTAATAACCTCTGTAGAAGTTTGGTGGGTGAGGCAACACAAAGAGGACTGGTATCTGTGGCATCGTCTTACGTCTGCTGCCTTTCTCTTCTGTTAGTACAGAGAATCAGTTGGTTGCAAAAGCCCACGTTTCATCGGCTGAAGGCAGCCAAAGGCTTACTGCCTTTTCACCATATTTTACTTGGTGGGTATAGAAGGATGTATCACTACTGTTCTTGCATTCCAAGCGACTTAAAAATTTGATAAAAATAACTTTGCTTTCAACAAGTCAATAGACTTTCATTTAATCTTACCTGACTGTGCTCTAGAAATTAAGAAACAAAAGAGAATTGGGGGCTAGTTGTGTATATAGTTGAACTGAAATGCAAGAGGAAGGGAGAATATTTCATTTTCACTGAGGCAAACTGCTGAGAAAAAATAAAAGGAGTTACACTCTTTTAGCTTCTTCTTACCCAGAACATAAATCTCACTGTTGACCACAGCTGTGCTGAATCGGTACTTTGAGTACTTCATGGGTGCCTGCTCTGTCCATAGATCTTGGCTGGGGTCATACTTCAGCAGCTTGTTGCTTAATCGATCAGGTTCTTCGTCAGGAAGATCCATCTGTGTGAAATTATGACAGCCAGTATAATAACGTACCACTTAGAGATCTTCGTGAGTACCTGAATGCAATTAATCAAAGCAGACAGCCAAGGAGATAAATAGAGGTTAACCGTAGTGAGTCATACTCACAAACACACCAAATCCCATGACTTGGAGATATAAGTACACTGTCAGTATCGGAGGAATTTATATTCTACGATAATGGGGCTAAGGTGTTGGGTTATAGCAAACAATCTGTGATCTGAGCAGTGAGGCAATACATACAGCATTTTTTTTAAAAAATGAAGCACTGCAAAGCCTTAAAAACGAAACCAAGCTTTTTTGAATAGTATTTAAAGTATAATTTTATTTTACCAAGCTTTATAGTGGCGGATTAAATAATATTTGTGAGAAACTAATTTTAATAATTTATAAAGCATTTTTCTTTATAATATTTTTCTAATCCAAGTGGAACAAAATTACAAAAACATTTGAGTGTTTTAGTAATGAGAGTATTTTTATACCATAATATAGGAGTGGTCTGAATTTAATTTTAAAGATACATGGATTAATAGAAATTATTTGCAATTATTTTTATGTATTTATTTTATGTACGTATATATGTGTATATATATATATATATTTTAATGACTAGGGAAAGTAGAAGTTGAATACACACAGATGTATGTAGCTTTTCCTACTCCTGAACTTGAGGTGAAGTAATATTTTTTGTCTATAATGTGTTAGGACCTTCTATGACTTCAAGCTAAAGATGCTTAAGTGTCTTTTGCTTTTTGTTTTGGATGAAGGTGTTCAACAGAGAAATAATTTCCATACTTATGAAAGTTGTATGCAGTTAGTTTTAGCTCAGGGTTACAATCACTGTAGTGCAATCACTACCCCCATGCTTTCTTGCAATTTAATGTATTGTATTCGGTACAGACTAGCAAAAGCTTTCGTTATGCAGTAAATACTGACGTGTTTGAAGACATTATAAATTAGGAAATACTGACTTTATTGTTTTAATTTTCCTTCTAATTTAAGTATTTAATATTTGCTTTAGTGGAAAAAAGCAAAGAAAAGCTTTTCTTTGGAGCATATTCATGCAAAATTAACTATGTAAATGAATAGTTCTGAAAAAGCTTTATTACAAATAATTTGTCAGGTTTCAGCTACTAACTGTGATTAAATCTAAGCTACTTTTTGATACATAGCATGAATTTTAAAATGTATTAAATGTGACGTTTGTTATTAAAACAAGTATGATATACCATAAAAGGCAAAATTTAAGCTTATGAAATGATTTAAAAAGCACCAGTTTTATCATGAAGCGAATCTGGCGAAAGAAGAAATCACATAGGCTAAAATAAAATTAGTTTATGTCATGGGGACAGAAAATGAGCTGGTAAGATTAGTCTTTATTAGAAAGACTGGTTGGCCAGGGCAGAAGGCAGCTGGAGTGAAACTTCTGTGAGAGCCCCAAGGCGCTCGGAGGGACACGAAAGAGGAGAGAAAGGGCCTCTGTGGTCCCACTCCACTGACTTCTCCATCCTGTCTTGCGTCCCTTCTCTGGGCTTCAAGACAGTCTCTGGTTTCTCTATCTGCTGATGCCCAGCAAAGACATGAAGAGGTTAAAATTGCAATATACTTTTGTGGAAATGGTTGTGCCATCACAGGATGAACATTCTGGTTTCCCACTCAGAGTAAGAACTTTAATATGAAAAAGACCTAAGAATCCTTGCCTCAGGTCATACAGCTGTAAAGCAGAGAGAAGTGGGATGAGGATCCAGCTTCTTCGCCTCCTACTTAGATGCTCCTTACAGATAACCCCTCAGCATAAGCATCCTTCATAGTCAGCAAGGATGGGAAGGGTTATGAAGAACACAGCACAAATACTGAATGAAGTCATGCCTATGAATAACACTTTAAAATTCATTCTCCTGAGCTGCTTTAACACTTTAAAATCTTCCATTTAATATTCTGTAACATAAAAGGCATTTTACCGGAATGTGAGTCATACTCTTTTAGTATTCAACAACTACAACATTTCTCAACAGAGCGGCCAGACTCAGCACAGCCATGCCAGTTAGGTACACAGGAAATTTCTTAACCTGAGGGGTCCAGCCTCCAATCACGTAAAGTTTATTATTCACTGTTACTACAGCATGACACGCCAACTGTAGTGGAAGGGGGGACACCCTTTTCCAAGTGTCCCTTTCTACAGAGTACTTATCAACACAGTTTGTAATAAGATACTGGTTTTTAATTTTCATCTGTCCTCCTATAACATAGAGGTCGTTATGGATGGTGCCCAGAGCGTAGAGCTCTCGAAATTCTGTTGTGCATAACTTTTCCCAAAACTGGTTTCCTCTATCATGATACCTGTAAGTTAACAGAGAGAGAACCCAGAATTAGATTTAATATAAAAACAACTTGCCAAAAAAACACACTTGTTTCTTTTCCAACGAAAACCGATATGATTTGGTTCTTCTAATTGGAGAAGAAAAAACCATTAAGATAGTGATACAGGTTTGTGTTTTTTGGGGAAAAGAAATGCTGAACAAAATATAATGTACACAGAAACAGTCAACCACACCCACCTAGAGAATTTTAGAAAAAAACAATATATTGAAAAAGTATAGATTATCCAGGGACTAGCCTTCATTTCCTACTTTTGGGAAAGAAAATTAAAAATAGGAAAGTCTTGGGCTTCCCTGGTGGCGCAGTGGTTGAGAGTCTGCCTGCTAATGCAGAGGACACGGGTTCGAGCCCTGGTCTGGGAGGATCCCACATGCTGCGGAGCAACTGAGCCCGTGAGCCACAGCCGCTGAGCCTGCGCGTCCGGAGCCTGTGCTCTGCAACGAGAGGCCGCGATGGTGAGAGGCCCGTGCACCGCGATGGGGAGTGGCCCCCGCTTGCCACAACTAGAGAAAGCTCTCACACAGAAACGAAGACCCAACACAGCAAAAATAAATAAATGACTAAAAATAGGAAAGTCTTTCAGCAAGTCATTTGCTAAAAGAGAATATGTAAAAATAAACATAAAAAATGTCTTATTCTGTTGACTAGAAGTTTCATTTTAATACTACATTAAAGAAATGTGTTTAGAGCAGAAAATCTGGAAATATTTAAATTCAGATTTCTAATGGGATGATGCAGGATATGTAGAATTTTAAGGATTGTTCTTGTGGTTCTAACTGGCTTAGAACAGAGTCAAGAGCATGCTACTGTATAAAAACCCACCTGTAGGTGTCTGCTGGGCATTTCTCAACTGTTTTAATCTACTAGGAATGGTAATTTCAGTAATTTCTACCACAAATAATTATGTTGGTCTGAGAAGAGTCTTGGGAGAAGAGCAGGGACACTAGGTGATACGGTCTCTCAACACCTCCTAGAGTCCAACACATTAAGTAATTA
Organism: Globicephala melas; assembly: GCF_963455315.2. Lineage (NCBI taxonomy): Eukaryota > Metazoa > Chordata > Mammalia > Artiodactyla > Delphinidae > Globicephala > Globicephala melas. The sequence continues at coordinate 1,298,833 of NC_083324.2, read as the reverse complement.
TCTGAGTGTGTGCATGTGTGTGTGTGTGTGTGTGTGTGTGTGTGTGTGTAGCATTACATGGTCACCAAGTGGATGAGTCTGTGCCCATCTTCTGTCTTGCCTGTTGACAATGGCAAGTCTATTTTCTCAAATCATGATCGGGACACATAGTCCAGGACAAAAGTACCCATGGGGACAGTGGGATAAAATATGTGAAATTATTTCTGTCCTAGAAAATCCAGAAAGTATAATTGGAATTCCAAACTAAAACAAAACAAAAAACAAAAACCAGAATAAATATGGAAAATAAGAAAAAAAATTTGTTGTTTGGAAACAAATTTTGCATCAGACATGTGACAGTTAATCGTATTACAGAAGTTTTCCCCATTGTTCTGGGCCAACTCTTATGGAAACCAAAGTCCCTAGCAGCACAGGTGATATTTTCACCACTATTTTTAATTGTTCTGGATTTTAGAGGGGAAGGGACAATTAGGTGTCTACAGGTGGGGGCTACTGAAGCAAAGACAATGAATGTATAAATAGAACTAAAAAATGGGTTTTGGTTTTCTGAGGCACGGTTTAAGAAAATAGGCCAGGAACAAGATAAATCCCACGAAGGATGGGAAGTACATGTTTGCTGGACAACTTGCTAATTGGATTTTTGTTTTAACATTTTGAATTAAAAATGGGGAGAGAAAATGCCCAGATGAAACTATAAAACTTATTATTTCGATATGACATAAAGAAGAAAATAATAGTGGCAAAAGCATTCAGTGTTCACGGAGGTTGACAGTTTAAAGACAACACTTACATCCTCAGCTGTTTGTCTACCAAAGTACGAGAGTTAAAAGAGATGGAAAGGTGTATTTTTTTAAAAAAGAAACAACCTGCTATAATGCTAATCTACTTCCTCTTTTAAGTCAAAAAGAAATATATCTGCATGGAAATGTGTAAACTACAGAGTAGAGGCACGCTGAAGAGCATCTTGGCAAAGGTAATTGGGGTAAGGAGCAGAGATGATGTGGCAGGAGTGGACCAAAGACAGTGACCTCGGGTGGTACTGTCAGACCTTAACTATGCAGACAGCACCGGGAGTCTCATGTAAGCCTCAAGCAGTGCTTCTGATAATCTCTTTATTTGCCTTGCTGACAGTTTCACTATTGCGAGAAGTGAGGAGGGCAACTGATAGTTTTACCCTAATTCTGACCAACGTGGAAGAGCTGTTGGTGATGGGAACCGGCGTGAGTTCAAGACAGGAAAGAAGGGAAACGCGGGGTGTGTCGTTAGACACACGCATAAAAAGGGAAGCAGGCATTCAAAAACAGTTAAGAGGAAAGACTTTCAAGGATGAAAACACACTTTTTGAGACGGTTGGACGTTTGTTAACAATTAACTCTGATGGCAGAATTGTGGACTATCCTTATTTTATTTTTTAAATTTTATTAATTTTATTTTTGGCTGCATTGGGTCTTCGTTGCTGCACACGGGCTTTCTCTAGTCGCGCTGAGCGGGGGCTACTCTTCATGGCAGCGCGCGGGCTTCTCATTGCGGCGGCTTCTCTTGCTGCGGAGCACGAACTCTAGGCGTGCGGGCTTCAGTAGTTGTGGCTTGCGGGCTCTAGAGCTCAGGCTCAGTAGTTGTGGTGCACAGGCTTAGGTGCTCCGTGGCATGTGGGATCCTCCCGGACCAGGGCTCAAACGCATGTGCCCTGCATTGGCAGGTGTATTCTTAACCACTGCGCCACCAGGGAAGCCCTGCACTACCTTTAAGAGGAAGAAAATAGGTATCTAAAGAACCTGAGGTTCTGGTACAGGAGGCTCTAAGGTGAAAAGAAGGGCACCCAGCCAAGAGCAAGTAGGAAACAAAGGTCAGGGACGCAGAGGATCCGTCCCAGGAGAAACATGCCCCCTTTCCCACAAGCACCTGAGGGCCTGCCTGTTGCTGCTCAGTGGCAGCCTGTCACCGCAGGCAGAGGGCCAGTCACTATCCAGGGCGTGTGTTCCCGCCCCACTTCTGGGAAGAAGGGACACTTGCTCAACGTGTGAAGGTGACAGCAGGACGGGCCGAGAGCCTGAAGCACATACTGCAATGGGGAGAGATGACAGGAAAATAGCAGACCTCTCATTCCTTCTCTGTCCCCACTTTGCTGTCGAGAATCACTTACCGACTGACTGAAAAGTCTGAGAAACCGTGCTACGAGGGCCCAGAGAGGGGAGGGAGTGCAAGGAGAGTTCAAGGACCTACACGTACAACTCTTATTCACCCAGGTAGATTTAAGGGTTGAATTCTTGCTGAGTAACAGGAAACAAATCTTTCTGTCCTCACACACAACACCTAGACATACACTACTTCTTAGCAGATACTCCTGTTCCTAGACATACACTACTTCTTAGCAGATACTCCTGTTCCTAGACATACACTACTTCTTAGCAGATACTCCTGTTCCTCTTACAGTTCTAGGGTTGAAGAATTCTTAGGCGACAAACATTTTACACTATTAGAGGTTTAGCAAAGACCCACTCGTTAAGGGTACAGAATGAAGGACTTCCCTGGTGGCGCGGTGGTTAAGAACCCGCCTGCCAATGCAGGGGACACGGGTTCAAGCCTTGGTCCGGGAAGATCTCACATGCTGTGGAGCAACTAAGCCCGTGCGCCACAACTACTGAGCCTGTGCTCTAGGGCCTGCGAGCCACAGCTACTGAGCCCACGTGCCACGACTACTGAAGCCTGCATGCCTAGAGCCCATGCTCTGCAACAAAGAGAAGCCACCGCAATGAGAAGCCCACACACCGCAATGAAGAGTAGCCCCCCGCTCGCCACGAGTAGAGAAAGCCCGCGTGCAGCAATGAAGACCCAACACAGCCAAAAAAAAAAGTACAGAATGAAAACTGACAGATAAATAATACTTTTTGGTCAAGAAGAAAAATTACTTACTACTCTGAATTGTGAACTAATAAAAGTCAGTTCAAGGCGTCAGTGTTAATAAACTTTTCTTCTTGTTAAAAGTTATATTCAGCTCTTCAAAAACAAAGCAATTATAGCATATGAATAGTGAAAGCTAAGAGTGAAAATATACAAAGGAATCATAAAGTATATACATTTAACTTATGCAAATTCAACTATATGTTCTTAATAATGAAAGGGAGAGAAAAATAATTTTAAAATGTGGATGATTTCATTATGAATTTTACATCTATGTAAAATACATGATTACAGGGTAATTCTGACCACACATAATTTAAGATGTGATCACTCAGAAGTACTTCGGCTGCTAATGTCAAAGCAAGATAATTGAAACGAAGTTACAAGTATATGGCTAGATACGAACCTGTAGATTTCAACATTCTTGCTCTTTTGTCTGGAGAGTTTAGAGGCACTTGCTTCTCCAGCCACAACGATAGTGTTGTTTTCCGTGACAACACCAGTACACACAGTGCCTAAACCCTCCCCATACTTGGGAGAGGAGATGAAATAGGTCTTGCGCAATGCAGGATCATAGCAAAAACTGGCATCTCCGTAGTTCCTGTGTCTCGACCTGATTCCTGAAGAATTGGTGCCAATGCACAGCAAAAGACTGGTAGTCTCCATGCCATAACGAAGATTGAGAGAGTGCTGTTGAGGGGTCTTGATGGCTTTGAATGCGTTTTGAATGATGTCAATGCAATTTGCATCACACAGAAGCATTGTGTTCCTTTTCAGGGCTTGTCTTAAAAAAGAAGGATTTACCAGTTGCAGCCTAACTTGCTTCAGAAGTTCCACAAGATGCTCTGTGCGCAGTTCTCGGTTGTGATTTACCCATCTCAGAACTAGGTCCAGTATGCTCTCCTCTCTGGATATGTTCAGGTCATCTGATTTAATAAGCGTCAGAAGTTGGTGCACTTCAATTTCTAGTATCTCTTCATGTAAGCTCACCTCAGCAAAGTGCTGATATAAATACTTCTTCGATTGATCAGCTAAATCCTCAGCTCCAATCTGCTTTGCAAAATGATAGATACCCAAACAGTTCGAGGCATCCATATGGTCCATCATATACTTCTGACACACACTGAAGACTTCCTCCATCTGCATAAAATAGGCGGCCATAGCCACAGTCTGTACATTGGCATTACTGATCTCCAAAGCCGCATGGTACATATAATTTAATATCACCGACACACTTTCTGCTGTGATGTCATAAAGTACGACTTCCCTCTGAGTACACTCAAGTAGTCCACAGGTAAACATCGCTTTGAAATAAGGACTAAATGCAGCCAGGACCAGCCTGTGGCAAGGGAATTTCTCCCCTTCTGCGATGAGTACAACATCAATCATCTCTGCTAGTTCTTTCATGTTCTTAATTTTATTCAGTAAATTCAAGCTGTGTTGGTATTTTTCTTTTCCCTCAGTCTTGCACTCCATGGTGTCCTCTCCAGTGTTTCTAAGTAAGTCTTCTTTAAATGTAGCTTGATTCTTGAGGTCCTGTTTACATGTCTTATTACTCACCAAGCAACAGAGATGTCATGCAACATTCCTGAAGGAAAGAAAAGAGGGAGTTTTCTTCTAAGAAAAAAATTCTCTGTAATTTAAATATGCAGCCTTAGTTCTAAGAAGTATTTATAAGTAAATATTATTCATTCCAAGCAGAGTAGTTTAACATTAAGATAGCTACTTTGGTATCTAAAAATAACGTCGTTGATTGTAAAATTAAAAACAGGAAATTATTAAGCACTAACAATATTTTCCTAATTGGCGGCAGAGATTTTTCTAGCGGAGGCTGGAAAGTCCTCCCTCCCAAGGTGAACGAAGAGAAAAGGGATAAGATGAGCACCTTTCGCATTTACACTTCCAGTTACCAAATTCAGCTGACCCACAGATGGAGGATACAGAGGCATTAGGAAGCATCCTCTCTGAGGAAGTGCAACATCACTGAAAAGGTTATGTGCACCGTCCCCCAAAATGCACCCAAGTGCTATCAGCACCAGTCTGAAAAATCACAAGGGAGGGGGTCTTGTAGGCTGGCTGAAAAAAAAGTCCACTAAAATTCTGCTCAAACTTTGCTATGTGGCAAATAATTCAAAACAGTGCTTTGGAAAGCGCAACCAAATACGTGCTGATGTGAGAATTCACAATACTTGAAACTTACAAGTAAATCATCCTAATCTTAGAAAACACACAAAAGTCCTCCCATTTCTCTGCCCCTCCTGCGTGGCTTCTCTCTCTTCCCTGTCTCACAGAGGCAGAGGTGGAATCACTTCTTGCCTGAAAAAGCACTAGTCTAATTAAAAATCTCTTTAAGCTGGTTGTCTCAGCTTCCCCTTCCCCGGGGAACTGCAAACAGGATGTTTCAAGGAAGCTAATTAGCTCTTTGGATTTAAAGAACACTCCTAGAGCCAGAAGCCTTAACGGGAGGAGCAGAGCTCAATCTCTGTCACCCTGTCCAGGTCTAATGCGGCTGTAAGTCCCAGCAGCGAGAATAAACCTCGATGGTAGAAAAGTCAGCACGAGGAGCTCAGAAAGGCAGGGAGGTGATAATTTCAACACCGTGAAAGCAAAATCTGTCAGCCGTGAAGCTTATAAATCTTCTAAACTTCTGTGATCCTGTAAAGGATTAGAAATCTCGTACGTCTCAATGAGACTTGGCACTTCTTCAGTGTTGAATTAAAGTTCATTTCAGGAAAGAAATGTTAAGCGTGATAGGAATGTTTAATTATATAATGGCAACTGTAAGACCTAAAAATCGCTGTGCTGAAGGGTGTGGAATCATAACAAGTAGCCAGTCTTGGAACCCGTATACTTGAAATAGAAATAAAAGCCTCCTCGCTGGATTTTCTGGCGTTAATGGCTCAGTTTTATTTCAATGAGAACTTAAGACTTTCTATGCAAGGGTTTGCAGGTTAAAAGTGAACGGTTGCTTTTTCCCTTTATTTGTTTTAGATTTTTACAAAGAGAATCCAATTATGGGTAATTAAGAGGTCATTATATTTCTAAATTCTCCTACAACACATTATGACTAGCCCAAATCATATTATGTAGGCTTCTTTACACATAAACACATCAGTCAACTTTATAGATGACAGCTGTTACTTCAAACTAAAAAACGGTAAAACCTTTCTTATAAGGAAACATTTTAAAATTTCTATTCCATTTGTACTGATATACAAGAATCCCTCAAAGGGTACCAGTACCCACAATGCTAGAAGGCCAAGGGCAGCTTCCAGATAGGATCACGTGATCTAACACAATGCAGATAGTTCAGAGTCATTAGTTCTTGATGTTGCTGGAAAGAAACCAGACGCCGGGGACCCAAATGTTAGGACCACAACCTAGGATTTTGTATCTTTAAGGCAGGAACCAAGCTACCCTCGTTGAACGTCTTGGCATAGGGCTAGTTTAATGAAAACGTAAGTGGCATTAGTTTCAAAGAGAGGTTAAAAATGAAATACCTAGTACATTATGGACTGGTTTTCTCGATAAACATGTTATAGGTAATATCTTATACACAGCTCTATAGTGGACAATGTTGGCTTTCTCCCCACATTCAGCCTGCCTTTCCTTGGTGCCACTGGGGTGGGACTGACTCCCGTTCTTACCACTGAGACTGGTTCAGGGGCTGGTGGGAGACCTGAGATTGGCCCGATTGGAGTGAAGCTCAGTCTCTGGTTCACTGGTTGGGGGTGTCCACGTGTTACAAAGATGAGAGGTCTGGATCCACTGCAGCCGTGTCCCCATAGCCAGCATGAGGACAAAGCCAGTATAGGAAAGAAGGCAGAGATTTCAGAGCAGTGGAGCTGGAAACATGCCTTATATCTGTGTTTTTCAGTTTTGAGAGAGACCATTCCCCTCATTGTTTAAGCCAGTTTGAGTTGGGAGTGCTGGTCCTGGCACTCAGGAGTCCTCACTAGTGTAAGTGGGTGGCATTTGCAAAAATACTGAGACAAGGTTGCTTAAGGTAACTGCAATTAGATATTGTATAAAGTTTCACTTTAGGTATATTCTTGTATTCTCTATTAGTACACTGTCAAGTAAAAGAACTGTGGAAACTTCTAATTATGCGCATTTCTCCTTGATAGAAGGCAAAATTACCTAAGTCAGCTCTTCTGAGTTTACCTCTTCTCATTAAATGGCTACACCATTTTACAAGCGCACGAACTGAGTTTTGAGCCCAGTTCCATCTGACTCCAAAGTCTGCACTCTTAATCACTCCCTCTAGAGCAAGCACCAAACTAGGGCCAGAGAGAAAATATCTCAGGCTTTGTAGGGTTTCTGCCTTAACAATTCAGCTCTGCCGTTGCCATGCAGAAGCAGCCACAGATGATACATAAACCAATGAGCATCGCTCTGTGCCAAAAAGTTTGTTTTACGGATACTGAAACTTGAATTTCATACATTTTCACATCTTCTTTTGATTTTAAAAAGCCATTTAAAATTAAAAAATTCATTCTTGGTCATGGGTGATATAAAACAGGCAACGGGGCAACAACTCGTGTGCCACTGTCATAAATAAATCCACTTTCTAGATTATGTCTGGTGCCTAATCTCCAATTCTCTGCTTAACTCCAGATGAAGAGTTTTGAGAAGGGGAACAGTCAAATTCCTATTTTAAAAGGATCATCTGGTGTCCCCAAGATTCCCAAAGATAAATCAATTTCTTGAATAAATACTTTACTTGGGTACAGTTTCTCTGCCCCAAACGCTGGCTTCAGCAACAAAAAATACTTTTAAAAAGGAAATAACTGTTTCGAACATTCAGAAGAAACATTTATGAATTTTTTAGATGGGCACATATATTTAAGTGTCCCTTCCTTCTAATTGCCTTTTATAAAACTCTTGAGAGCTACTCTAATTGCTGTGGATTTACAGACCAAATGAATTTACTGGTGTAAATCCTGAGAGATAACTGGTCAGTTACATTAGCCACCATGCTTCAGCAAGCATTCTCAGCATTGTTCCTTGTATACGTAAGGTACACAGAAGATGCTGGCATTGCAGATGGGGCTTTGAAGTGAGACGGTCCTGGGCCTGAATCTCAGTTTAGCCACTGCTTTCTGTCATCCCAAAATTATGTAACGTTTCTTTTTTTTTTTGTTTTTTGTTTGTTTGTTTGTTTTGTTTTGTTTTTTTTGCGGTACGCGGGCCTCTCACCGCTGTGGCCCCTCCCGTTGCGGAGCACAGGCTCCGGCCGCGCAAGCTCAGCGGCCATGGCTCACGGGCCCAGCCGCTCCGCGGCATGTGGGATCTTCCCGGACCGGGGCACGAACCCGCGTCCCCTGCATCGGCAGGCGGACTCTCAACCACTGCGCCACCAGGCAAGCCCTGTAACGTTTCTTTTTAAATTTATTTATTATTTTTTTATTTGTTGGCTGCGTTGGGCCTTTGTTGCCGTGCGCGAGCTCTCTCTAGTTGCAGTGAACGGGGGCTACTCTTTGTTGTGTTGTGTGGGCTTCTCATTGTGGTGGCTTCTCTTGTTGCAAAGCATGGGCTCTAAGTGCCCGGTCTTCAGTAGTTGCAGCACGTGGGCTCAGTAGTTGTGGCTCATGGGCTCTGGAGGACAGGCTCAGTAGTTGTGGCTTGCGGGCTGTAGAGCTCAGGCTCAGTAGTTGTGGTAAACAGGCTTAGTTGCTCCGCGGCATGTGGGATCTTCCCAGACCAGGGCTTGAACCTGTGTTCCCTGCACTGGCAGGTGGATTCTTAACCACTGCACCACCAGGGAAGTCCCATAAAATTGTGTAACCTTACTGAACCTTGGTTTCTGCATGTGTAAATTGGGGTTACTGTATATAAATAAAGTAGTTGGATCAGTCTTTTGTATCCAAGTGCTCACAGTGGGGTAGCAGAGAGTACCTCAGAGGTTCGGAACGTGGGCTTTGACTTGGGTTCCTGAGACCTGGGTTCTGATACCTCGCTCTACCATTTACAACGTGAGCAAGTTTCTTAGCCTCTTTTTGATTCCTTGCTTGGAATTAGTTTTGAGAATTATATAAGAATAGCTGGGAGAATTAAATAAGGCCATGCATGTATAACATGTAATTTGCTTGGTAAAGCTGAAACTGGATACACCTGTACAAACATTTTTTGAACAATAAAAATGTTTGGGTTCATATACAAACTGCTTGTGGGTACAGACACAGCTCACAAATAAAAGAGAGCTGACAGCAACTTTTTCTTGTAATGAGGGCCCAGAGGGCATTCTCCTTTCATCAGCAAGATAAAACCGTATAAATGTTCTCAGTGATACTAATGGCAAGTTATTCTCTGCTCCAATTTATAGAAGACTGAATTGTGCAGTCATATTAATAGTACCCATAATAATGGAGAAAAAATGAGTAGCAAAAATAAATATAAATCACAAGAATAAAGCCTAATTACTTTGCAAATCCAAAATGCAGTTTTACCCACGTCCAGTATACTTAGTGTTAAGAAATGGATTCCTATAAATTTTAATGTGGGGCTTCCCTGGTGGCGCAGTGGTTAAGAATCCACCTGCCGACGCAGGGACATGGGTTCGAGCCCTGGTCCGGGAAGATCCCACATGCCTCGGAGCAACTAAGCCCGTGCGCCACAACTACTGAGGCTGCACTCTAGAGCCCACAAGTCACAACTACTGAGCCCATGTGCCTAGAGCTTGCGCTCCGCAACAAGAGAAGCTACCGCAATGAGAAGCCCGCTCACCACAACAAAGAGTAGCCCCTGCTCGCCACAACTAGAGAAAGCCCGAGCACAGCAACGAAGACCCAACACAGCCAATAACTAACTAAATAAATTTATTTAAAAAATAAAATAAAATTTAAAGTGGCATAAAAATGTTAGTTTACTTAAACTACCAATGTTTTGTTTTTACAGTGTTTAATTTTATAATCTTTATATTATCTTTAAAGTTGCTACTTTTTCTAAAAAATGATTGATACATGACCATGACTCCATGTTTTGCTGAAGTAAAAACTAGTTTAAATTCATAGCAGCACTGTTTGAAATAGTAAAAATTTGGAAATAACCTAAATATTCATTAACAGGAGAACAGATAGACTGTAGCATATTCACTCAAGAGAATATTATACAGGAAAAGAAAAAGAAAAAAAAAGGAATGAACTAGAGCTACATGTGTCGACATTGATGAATTTCACAAACATCAATGTGTGAAAAAGACTAAAAAGAATAGGGGCTGCCCGCCACTGATATCTCCTGTAAAATATGCAAAACAATACTATATATTCTAATAGAGTAAATGTAGGTGATATATTATGACAAAATAAATATAAGTGGTGAATCTGGTAAAGGGTCTATGGGAGTGTTTGGTCCTACTGTTAGAACTTTCCTGTAAGTTTGAAATTATATCAAACTAAAAAGTTAAAAGAATTGTATATTCTTTAAGGGCATGTACAACTGTAGTGGAATATAAAGAAAGGTAATTCTAAACACCAGGTTCGGGACAGTGGTTGCTTTCAGGAGGCGTGGAAGCGAGGGCACACAGCTGGAGGAGGGCGACAAGGAGTTTCAGTTGCGTAATCAACGTGCGACTTCATCAGCTGTATGGCAGGAACCCGATAACATACTTTATTATTCATTAGGCCTTTTTGCACGTCTTAAATATTGCATAAACTAAGTTTAAAAGTAAAAATTGTATTAACATTAGAGTAACTTACAACTCTGAAAACCTAACCTATTGGCTTGGCCAAAAGTTTTGTTTGGGTTTTTCCATAACATCAAAACCCGAACGAACTTTTGGGCCAGCCCCATACAGTGTAAACCACATCAGTGCGTGTACATATATAGAGAGAGACAGACAGACAGGCAGACAGGATACGTAGATACATTGAGAATTTTCCTTTTAACCTGTCAAAGTGTAGTCAGCCCAACTTATGAGTCATTGGAAAATACAGATGCTTACAACCTGCTTCTCCAGTCTTAATGAGAACTGCTCTGGGAGAAAGGCAGAAACAACTCCTTCCTACTTGTGGTTCGGTGGGAAAAGAAGTTACTGGATTCCAGAATCAGTGTATACATTTTTTTCCCGTAGAAATGTTCAGTATGTGAGTAGGTCATAATATGAAGTGATGGAGTTGATCAACAGCAAAGCCTTGAATTTTATCGAAGAAAAAATCTGAAGACCTGAGAAATGACTTGGTTAGGGTCCTACATTCCAGCCTAAAGCCCCCTTCAACGGATTTTGGTTGGCACGCCAAGGAATGTCAACATGACGTCAGTGATGTCTCAGTTCCAACGCTTAAAACACAGCCCTTCTGTAAGTTGGTGACTCTCATGTATGAAATCATTACCCCACGTTTAAAAAATACCTCAAGCCTATTTGCACCAGCACTACCCGTCCTCCAGACATTAGGAGGCCCTTCCTAACCTGGCACCTCCCAGCCCTTACTACCCCATCTCTGGACTTTCCCTCCTCATATTTTCCAATCTCTTAGTAGTACTGAACCACTCACTGTTCTAATGCTATGTGAATACACATGTTGTTCCCTGTGTCTGGAATATTCTTCACCTGCTTCCACCTGAAAAAATGTAACTGGCTCTTCAAAATTCAGCCCAGACGTCACTTCCTCAGTGAAGCCTTCTCTGCCCTTCCTTGCTCGTACCTTGAACACGGTGGTTATTGCACCGCTGTTACTGCAATTTATTTACGAATTCGCCCTCCTCGCCTTTCACTGATGTGCATATTGAGGGTAGGGGGTCAGGTCTTAACCCTTTCTGTATTCTTAGCGTCTGTCTGTGACAGTGCCTCGCACAGAACAGTTGCTCAAGACGGTTTGTGCAATTAAGCGAATGCTTTGCTTAGTCCTAAATTACAAGTTCATAACTTTTTTTTCTTTTAGGTTTTATACATGTCATTAACCACTGTCTTGAAGATATTTTGATTCTTCAAGCTGCTATCGGTTTGTCCAAGTCAAATAAATCACCCAGAATCATTAACTTGATTTCCTTGCCTACAGCCTGACACATTCTGACACCCACTTCTCCCATCCTCAAAATTAATTCCCCGTCAGCACTGCGCTCAGGAATTTGGTCCCCATTCTTAGAGAACTGAAGCCAGAGATAGCAAATTGGCTGCTCGGACTTTTTTTTTTGTAAATTAATTGTCAACACGCAGCGCTGAAACATTCCAGCATCTATTGAAAAAAAAAAAAGCAAGCTAGGGCAACAGTGGGTTTTTAATTCCCATGGCGACAACCACCAGCAGGACGTGAGTAGCCCCACCGCTCAGATGGCACACCTCCTCCCCATTCCCAGCCCCCCCCGCCCTAATGCAGACCTGAGAGTCAGTCCTCATTTATAATTTCTCTCACCTCTGCCCGTTTAGTTCTCCTACAGCATTTACCTTGGTGACCCCCGGCTTTCCCCATTACTCCCCACACCCTAGTTTGCTTCAGCGTCACCATCTTGTACAGACCCTGGCTGAAAATGGCTCAGGACACCTGCCCCACCCTGAATGCACTCCGAGTCTCCCCGGAGCTTTGGAAAATACTGGATTTTTTGCAAAGTAATAATCCGCTCCACACACCTGGCTTTTAATGACGGCCAGGATGCAGATAAAGCTAAATAAGGCAAGCTTCCTCTTTCCTTTCCTTTGAAGAGCTGACGTTCTGCATTCTTACCAGAGCCTTTACCATGCATCGAGTTCGTTAGTTACTCTTAAGAATCCCGCGGGGGTGAGGGGGTGGGAAACGCAGGGCGATTAGACTCCTCGGTCTACAGTTCAGAGAGCGGATCCTGTCGAGTGCCTGGCACTCTTCTCGGTTCCAGGAGGACCCCGGGACGGGCAGACACAGGCGCCCCCTCCACGGCCGCCAGGGCCGGCGAGGGCGGTCCAGGACCAGGCGGTCAGGGGCGCGGGGCTGCACGCGTGGCGGGGGCGCAGGTGCCGAGGGGCCTCGGGTGGTCCCCGCGGCCCGGTCACCGTTACTTACGGGGCTACCCCGACGGGAGGCGCCGCCGCACTTGCTCCGCAGGGGCCGCCGCAATGGCGCCGCGACCCGGCCTGGGGCGCCTGACCTGCTGGCGCTGCCCAATATGGGCAGAGCCGGCGAGCGATATAAATAGACGGCGCGGGGAGGGGGCGCGGGCGCCCGCGGGCAGGAGGCGGCCTGGCAGCTCCGCGGGCGGACCGTGCTCGCCCTCCGCGCCCACCCTCCCGCTCTGGGCTGCAGGGACTACGCGTCGCAGCGCCTGCGTGTGTGTGTACATGTGTACACGTGTGTACAGGTGTGTGCACACGTGTGTGTACACGTGTGTGTACAGTGTGTGCGCAGGTGCAGGGCATCAGTGCCTGAGGCTTCATGCTCAGCACCCGTGGGCACGGGAGGGCGGGATTCCAGCAGTTGCCACAAACTCATTTTTTGGGTCCTTAGTGACTGTTCTGGCCTGAAGGACTGGGAGCATTGTGGCCTGTGCCCATCACACAGTGCTCACCCTACAGAGCGTCACACTGTAGCCAGGTGTGCAAACCTGTCACATTTCCCCACACCCCCGAAAGCTCCCAGAGGCCAAGAGCTCTGTCCTGTCCACCTTGGCGGCCCAGTCACATGCTGGCTGGGGCCCTCCAGAGAACGGATGGTCAGGGAGCGGTCACTGATTTGGGTGATGGAGGGGCAAAGCTGGTAAGTGACAGGAAGGAGGGCCTTACCTGGTGTCCTAGCTCCGCTCTGCCCCTGGAAGCCTCATGACCTCCTGTGATTAGCTCAGATTCTTGGAGGACAGTAGACAAGACCGTATTGCACCTGGCTTACACCCAAGTTATTAGGAGGATGAAATAGGAGAGCCAATAGGTGTGAAAGTGCTTTGATAACTATCAAGTAACCCAAGTCATTTTCTCCTGATGAGGCAGGTATTATTAAATGCAGACTCCTCCAAAGGTCTTGAAAGTGGGGCAGAAGGCCACCTCTTACTGATAGTACTGATTGTATCCTGTCCTGAGGCAGAGACAGGGACATTTCTTTTGGAGGCTCTTCTGCTTTAAGAATCTGTCAGAGAGGGACTTCCTTGGTGGCGCAGTGGTTAAGAATCCGCCTGCCAATGCAGGGGACACGGGTTTGAGCCCTGGACCGGGAAGATCCCACATGCCGCGGAGCAACTAAGCCCGTGTGCCACAACTACCGAGCCTGCGCTCTAGAGCCCGCAAGCCACAACTACTGAGCTCACGTGCAGCCATAAATAAATAAATAAATACACGAATGAATAAATAAATAAGAATCTGTCAGAGGGAAGCTGGGGAAGGGAGGTTCCATCTGTCTACTAAGCCTCACCTGCCCACTCCTGTGATGATAAACCACCCAGAGCCCAGCCTTGGGGCACTCAAGGCTGCACACAACTTAATCTAATAGATTTCAGGGTTTTTGAAAGGTCACAAACCTTCTGGATGCCAAATTTCTCTCCACATCCCAAGATTATTTCATTTCCCCCAAGCAATGAAATCCTCAAATCCTGAGTCTATGAATCATCAAATCTTGCATGAGGCAGAGTCCAGGTACACTAACTGTTATTTTCTGTTGCTTTATTAAGCAGTGGTTAGTATCTTGCATACCGTGTGAGTCAAGATGTATAGGTTCAGCTGCTCTAACAGGGAATTCCAGTGATAGTTCCCTAACAGGAAAGAAGGTAAGTTTTCCTTCTTACGGTGCCTGGTGGAAGGGCTCCAAGGCTCCTCAGGCAGCTCCACAGTCACTGCCCCGGGCGCCTCCCCTCCACCCTTCTTACTCCACCTTCCCTAGAGTACTGCCCTGGTCCACATGCTCCAAGACAGCTCACCACCACCTCCATCTGGGAGGAACAGGAGAGGGGGGAAGCCTCCCCCCTTTAAGGACACACCCAGAAGTCACTCTTCAGATACTGTTGTCTGTAAGTTAGTTATACGGTCAAACCTCGCGCATGGCGGTGGAATTGGGAATTCTAGTCTCTCCTGGGTGGCCAGTAGCTCCGTTATTTACATTATGATCCAGCCGGCAGTCTTTGCCCTACACATTGTCTGTAGATTCATCAATCCACAAACGTTTATTTCACCTCCCATAAAACCTTGCACCACTCCTTTCTAGCCCTGGTTTCAGGTTTAGTTTTGCATTTGTTGGTGTAATTGTGAGATCAATGGCCCTTCTCCCCACGAAGTGAGGGCAAGGCTGTATCTGTTTCTGCTCACCCTTGTGCCCAGAGCCTGGCACCAAGCTGGTGCTCAGTAGATGGTTGCGGACCCAATGGATGCACATAATTAGGGAATTATCTCCCAAGTCCAGCTCAGATGTCACCTCCTCCGTGTATCTTTCGCAGAACACATCTCCAGCAGAATGACTGACGCCACTGTCTGTGTTCCCAGGGCCCTCCCCCTCTGCTGTTGACAGGTAGCACTGGGCCCATGGCCTGATGACTGTGGTTTTGGGTCTCACATGCTGCTGGGTGGTGGGCACCTCCAGGCAGAGAGTGGCTGCTCTCATCCCTGCATCCCCAGAGCTCAACAATGGCTGGCACGTAGAAGACCCTCGACAAATTTGTGTTGACTTTTTTTGTGCTTGAAAACAGTTGGCTTCTATAGAGAGCAAATGTTTTTGCTTTCCCCTTCTCTGCTTTTGCCCACCACTGCTCATGTAGCTCCTCTCTCGAAGCATTCTTTAATTAAGTCCCCAGCCCTTTCCTTCCACCTGCTGGCGCTCACACCACATTGCACGAGAAAGCCTGGGGTCGTGCAGTGTACGACTCACCAGTGACACGGTGTGATCCCAATTGCTCTCTAAACTTCCAGCTGAACTCTGGATTTTGTCCTTTCCCATTATCGGGGTGTTGCCATTGGAAGAGTAATGCCTCCCTTGCCGTCTGTGCATTTGTCTAGTCATTTAAGAGACATTTATTGAGCAACTATTCTGTGCCAGGCATAACTAGATGCTAATGAACAGCTGTGAATAAAACAGGCTTGGTCCGTGGAAGAATATACTCTGGTGAGGTGATAGTTAATCTCTCAGCTCTCCCTTCTCCCTCTCTTTCCTTGGGTGAGATGGTAGAAGCCATGAAATCAGAGATGAAGCCATGTTGGAGAGAGAGAAGCAAGGGGATCAAAGACACACCCAGGCTGGGGATGGAGGTGGAGGAAGAGAGGGCGATGGAGAGGAAAAGAATATTCCGTGGATAAAAGCAACAGGAACGGACAGAGCATGGCTGCAGAGGAGGGAAGTGGTAGGAGGAGCGTCGGATTATGGGAAGAATTAAGAACAAAGACCAGACCCCAGGATCTGGCCAAAACGCCACTGACAACGGTGGCAAAGTGAGAGCTGGGCTGAAGTAGGAACAGGCCGCAGCCCTTCAGGGCTTAACGTAGAGAGGCTCACCCGCCTTCTGCTTCTGCGGGAGCCCTGCAGGTGTTTGCATCATCCAGGTGGCTGTCCTCCTCTGCTTAGCTGTTAGGACACATCCCCGGTGGAGGCTCTGCCTAGTCCCCTGGGTGTTTGTTGGTCTCCAGACAGAGGGAAAGAGTCGGGGAACAAGTGCACAGCAGATTTGTGGGGGTCAGGCCTGGAAGAGGCAAATGTCCGGCCGCTCACTCCCTTTGGAAAGATGGAGGCCACGTGGTCACACCTCACTGCGAGAGAGATTGGGAAATAGAGTCTCACTCTGTGACCAAGAGGAAGGGAAAAGGATTTGCTAGACAGACGGCCATGTCCGTCACAGACCAACTGGAAGCAGAGACACTGGGTGCAGACCAGCACTCGTGGAAGCCGGATGCTAGTCCCTCAAGAGTTTCCAGAAGACAGAGTTCTAAAGCCATTAGAACTGGTTTAGAACCATTTGGGAAATGGTTTAGAAGCATTTGGGAAATGCTGCATTCCTTGTCCCTTTGGGGAGAATCAAAATACAGTATTAAAGGCTCTAATGAATCCTGCAGTCAAGAGGCAAGGCATTTCCTAACCATCCTTGACTTTGGGACCTCTGGGTCTATGATGTGAATATGGGTCCCCATGGGAAACACCTGGGAAATGCTGATGGGGCAGAAGGAGGCCTTAGGGTAACCTGAGGATGTGTTAAGATAGAAGCTTTAAGTCTGTATGAAGACAAAAACCAAGAGACCCTTGGAAAGGGGGAGGCTCCAAATGTTAGAGGGGAGAGAAGATGCAGGATCTAGGCTGGGGAAGTAGAAAGGAACAGAAACCAAAGTGGGAGTAGAAATGCCAGCTGTCTTTGCTGGGTGCAGAGAAATCGACTCAGTTCCTGGAAGGAAGCGCGAGACCCTTTGGCTGATAGAGGGGCTGAGGGGAAGCTGGGGGTCTGAGAAGACACCATCTAGAAGGAAGCTGTGGAGAATCCTTAAAGGACTGCATGTCTCCACTCTTCCGAAGAATAATGGGTGGAAATGGGAGGAAATCTCCTCAGTATGTTTTATAAGTTAGCCCACAGTTAGATTTGTAGATGAGTAACCCCCTGTCTCCCGAACCTGATAAAGATGACTGTAAGGGATGTGATGACGGCTCTCGCCCGCTTGAGGACCCTGTCTCATCCCACCCAGTCCTTTCACGTACTGGAGCACTGACTGCCTCCTGGCAGGCGGTGGTTCTGAGTTCAGGAGACTACGGGGGGCTTGCAGTTTGCACAATGCCTTTGCTCATTTTTCCATTTAATCCTCACACCACCCAGGAGCAGGATGAGTCTCAGGACGGCCAGTGGTGAATGGCAGGGTGGCACAGTGAACATGTGAGGGACCTGGCTTTGGACCACCCACCATCATTCCATGTCTGTTATACCATCTGTCTCATCATCCACTGAGATAGGGTCTGTACAGGGGTAATCAGGTTAGGATGAGGTCATTAGGGTGGGCCCTAATTCAGTATGACTGGTGTCTTTAGAAAAAGGAGGATTTGGAGACAGTCATGCACACAGGGAGAACACCGTATGACTATGAATACAGCTGTCTGTGATAGGGAAGAACAAATCTGACTTCATATTGGATGTGTTTCTCTTAACCTTTGTATTCTATTGCTTTTGCTAAAAGTTAATCACTAAAGGGATGTTGCCTGTAGGCTTAAATTCTACATAATGGCCCATCTCCGGGGAACCCTGCCTCTTCCGGGAAGGAAGAAATGAACACTTCCCCTCCGCAGTCTGACCAGAACTAGGACTTTACCCCCTCCCCTTTCAGTATAAAAAAGAGGTCTGAATTCTAACTCAGAGAAGATGGGTCTTTGGGACACTAGGCCACCATCTTCTCCGTCTGCTGGCTTTCTGAATAAAGTCGCTATTCTTTGCCCCAACAACTCGTCTCTTGATTTATTGGCCTGTGTGGCGAGCAGGACGAGCTTGGACTGGGTAACGGTCTACCAGACGATGAGAGAGGCCTGGGGCAGAGCCTTCCCTCACGGCCTCAGAAGGGACCAACCCTGCCGACACCATAATCTTGACCTCCAGCCTCCAGAATTGTGACACGGGAAATTTCTGTTGTTTAAGCCACCACTCAGTGGAACTTGTTACAGTGGCCCTAGGAAACTATTACCACTGCCCCCCAGATTCAGTCAGTTTTCTGGGTGGTGCTGTTCAGGTTGCTATAAAAATGCCAAGTGCTGCATCATTTTGTCCATGAGCATGTCATGCACAGCTTTCCCCAAAACTTTGCCAAATCAAGATACACTATCCTGATGACCATTTCTTTAACTTATTTTAGAAAAGAATATGAGGCTCGTTTGACCTAATTTGCATTTATTTATTTAGTGGGGGACGTTCATGTTGACCACTAGAGAGCCTCACTGTCCTTAGTAAGCTCTCACAATGCATCCATCTGAAAATACAATCGAATTTTCCCAGAATCAACTTCAAGTTTACAGTCTATAATGACCATAATCCACTTTTTATCAATTGCAACCTTTGTCCATTAGGAGCCTTTTCAGATCTGAGTTCCTTTAGTGTGGCTGGGTACTATCCTACTGGCTTTCTATTTGGGGAAGTTTCTCTTTCTCCTTTTATTTTGAAGGAATTTCAAGCATTCAAAATAGTTGCAAGACTATGACAATGAACTCTCGTATACCTTTCACCTAGGTTCACCAATTATTAATGTTTTGTCATATTTACTTTTTCCCTCTCAGGATTTAAATTATATATATAATTTTATTTTTTCTGAATATTTGAGAGCAAATTCCAGATAATGAGACCCTTCACCCCTGAACACTTACTCATGTAATCCTAAGAACAAGGATATTATTTTACACATCCTTGGAGTGATTATCAAAGTCAGGAAATTTAACATCAATAAGAAAACTATTATCGTACCTCCAGTCTACATTTGAATTTTGCCCAAGTCCTAATCTTGTTCTTCACACAGTCCACTATCCAGGATCACACACTGCATGGTCTCTTTGGTCTCCTTCAGTCTGGAATATTTCCTAGGTCTCCTTCGCCTTTCGTGACCTTGACGTTTTGGAAATGTTCAAGCCAGTTACTTTGTAGAGCCTTTCCATTTGGATCTGCCGAGTGTTTTCTCTTTCTTAGGCTCAGGTTCATACTTTGCCATACCTAGGTTTAGTTCTAAGAGTATTCTCTTTTCTGAGGAAGACTTGAAGAAAAATGGTGGTTGCATACAGTGGTTCTGTGTAAAGTGACATTTCTGATTTTCCTCTGCTTCCTTCTCCAGCTCCAGGCCGTGCCTTTCTGTCCCTGGTGTCGTGTACACTGCAGCCCACCACATAGAACCCCCTTCAGCAGGGAGACACTTTCCACCTGCTGAGTGTTAGCTGCTGAGCCCCCCGTAGATTGGTCCCCTCCTGGAATTTCTCTGGGCCCAGAGGAGCTGCCTTGCCCAAGCTTTCACCCCTCCCCGGAGGCAGTGTGCCTCCAATGACTGGTCTTTGAGGGGGGTACAAAGGCCCTCAATTTGGGAGACTCTGAAGGGCCGTCCCAGATCCAGAGCGTCCCGTGGGTCACATGTCTTTCAACAAGAAGTCTCTGGCCTTCGATTTCATGTACATCATTCATTTTGGAAAAGAAGCTATACTGAAAAATACATCCATTTCCAAAAATTCGATCAATACGAAAAGTTCAAGGAAGTAAGCAAAACTCACCCAAAGTCCCAATATTTTTCAGGCGTCCTCCCATTGTCCAGGTGCATGTGTGTGAATGCTGGGGGTGTATCTTATACAAATGGGATCATGCGCTACCTGCTAGGCTGCAATACCCATCCTCTCTTGCTCCCGTGGTACTATCACCTATGTGCGAGACTTCCCAGAATAAAGACGGCGTCTCCCCGCCTGCCCTGCAGCCACGTATGGCATCTGAGAGGAAGAGGTGCGGGTAACTTCTGGGAGTGACCCCAGGAGGTAGCGAGACGCCCTTCCCTTTCCCCTTCCCGCTGGTTGTTACCGACCTTTCCAGTTAGTTCCCCACATGGGTCCTTCTGCCCCACGCCATTGGAGCCAGTAAAAGGAGATCGAGTTCAGTTGAGAAGGAAAAGAAGGCTTTATCCTCTGACCAGATGATGGGAGAGGTGGGGGCTCCTGGGCGGGGCCGCTTTACAGGTTTTCAGCGGCATCAGGGGGAAGGGGGCGGAGTTCTTGTGGCTCTTGTGGATCGGGCGCACCTGAGCTGCTCATCCTTGGCGTCGCGGTGCAGGTGCGGCGCCTCTGCACACGGCCCGCCGCCATCTTCCAGTGTTGTGGGCGGTGCTTCTGCACACGGCCTGCCGCCGCCGTCCTGAACTGAGCTCTCGGTGGCGTCTCTGGGTTCTCTGCGCGGCTGTTTCCTACGGGGAGCTGGGCTCAGGTTTCGGGGTGCGAGGCCTCTGCACGTGGCCTCCTGTGAGCGAGTGAAACTAGACTACCAACAAAGGAAAAAAAAAGGTTAGACTTTATTTCATTACCCAGATTCTTTTGTTATTTCCCAGGAGCTGTGATTGGGCTTTGTGACATGATGCATATTGAAGAGCTTTGAGCAAAAACTGTCAGGCCCTGTCATTCCTCGAGTGGCACGTTTGAACCTCCATGTGGCCGTCATGGTTTGGTCCGAGCTCGGGGTCTCACCGCCTCCCCAGGAGGTGGCACGGCGATCTGATGGAGTCTGGGGGCCTGAGACCTGGTGGAGGGTCCTCATGGGAAACGGCTTCCTTTCCTTCTCTTACCTCTAAGCTTCGAAAGTCCTGCTTTCCATTCCCTATTTCAAACATTTTTGTGAATAATTTTATTTCCTTCCAAATATTTTTGGTTTTAATTTTTAAAAAAGAGTTTTGGTTTACTTATAAAAGTTTTTATTCAATGGCAAAAATTAAGGAAATACAAAACATTAAGAGGAAGAAAACAAAATGGCCCATAACCATGGCTTTGATTATATCTTTCCAGGAAGACTTTGTTATATTGCTAATAAATACTATATTTTTCATTGTATGAGACTTGTATTTTAATTTGGTTAATGGCACCTTTTCATATAGGATTTAAAATTTGTTATAGAATCAAATTTATTAATCTGCTTTTTAAGGCCTCTGGGATTCTCTGCAGACCCCCTCCCATCACACACCTGAAGGTTATAAAAACTTTCTTCTGTTGTATTTTCTAGTGCTCTGCATAAAAAATAAATTAAAACAATTGAAAGGGTACACTCCATTTAGGGTCATTACAAAATACCAAAACACTGACTGTATTCCCCGTGTTGTGCAATACATCCTTGTAGCCTGTTGTCTCTTTTGTCTTTATTTCTTACATTTAAATTCTAACCCAGCTGGAATCAATTGTGATGAGAGGAGAGAAGCCATCTTTTTCCTAATTGATGCTGTAGTTTTTCCACCACCGTTTGTTAATAATTACCTTTTTCTTATGGACTGGGAAAGCCACCCTAATCACACAAGAAACTCTCACCTGTAGTTGGATGGCTTTCTGGACCCCCTAGTCACTTTCTTCAGTTCAGAGTTCGGCCTGGCTTTTCTTACCTGTTTATTCTTAACTTGTTTTTTCTTTTTTGAAAATATTGGTTATGGAAATTTTTATGTAAGCATAGTAAACTAAATCAAATTATACCAAAAAGATAACAACCACAGCACCCTTTTGACAAGCCTTGTTCTAGAAAATGATGTCATGTGCCCTTTGAGACAAACACACACCCTGTTTCCTAAAAGGAACCACACTTCTTCTGTGGCTTGGTTTGATGCTTTGACAACTTATAGGCAGCTTTTCATGTCAGTAAACACAGATCATAACTTGTGGTGTTTGCATGGTATGGTACAAACGGTACCAGAACTTACTTAACTGTTGTTAATCAATGGTCATCTCAGTCCTTTCTAACTTTTTTTTTTTTAGCAATTGTCAATACTGTGATGAAAATCCTTGTACATAAAGCTTATTGAACTTCTAACGATTTTCTTCCTCTGATTCTTAGAAATGGCATTTCTTGGGCGAAAGGTGTGCGTACTTCACATCAGAGGCTTTGCCAGCAGCCTGCATCCACCGAACGTGTAAGTACCTACCTCTTAGCCAGCACTGGCCTTTGCAGTCTTTTTCACCTGTGATATTCTGTTAGGCTGGAAATATTATCCTGTTTTTATTTTCACTGTTTATTGTTAACAGAGTTGAACATCTTTTCATATGGCTATTGTCCATTTGTATCCCTTTGTAGCTTTGTCGTCCAGCTTCTTTCCCTGTTTGTTTTATTATTGGTTTATTTGAGATATAAATGATATTACATTTTTTTCTTGTAATGCATTACAAATATCCCTTTCCTACTCCTGTTGTGTTTCAACTTTATGGAATTTTTACAAGGGTTTTTTGTTCTTTTCTGGGTTTGCAACATGTTTAGAAATGTTTTTCCAACCCAAGATTATTAAAAAATGCATCAGTTTTTCTTCTAGTGTGTTTATGGCTTTGTCTGTTTGAAAATCTTTAAATGTTAACCCTTTCGGGATTTGTTTCCGTGCAAAGAGTGATGTGGGAATCCAGGTTTATTTTGTTTTTTTCTGAGTGTTGAGCTGGTTGTCCCAATCCAATATTGAACACTCTCTCTGCAGTGTCTGGTTTGAAATTCTAACTTTCTCCTGTACTAAATTTTCTTATTTACTTCTGTCCATTTCTACACTCTGTTTTTTCCTACTGGGCGATCCGCCTATCCTGTCTCAGTAACATTCCACTTTAATTCTTACAGCTTTATAATGTCCTTTAACTTTTTATGGAACCTGGTTCATTTGCCCGACACGCAGCAAGCCAAACGCTGAGATGCCGAGGTTTGCAGCAGAGAAAGGGTTTATTTGCAAGGCAGCCAAGTAAGGAGATAGGAGAACCAGTCTCAAATCCTTCTCCCTGAAGGCGAGGGGTTCAGGATATTGATGAGTGAAGCGTATAGGGTGGTTGGAGGTGCAGAGGGAGGTGATTAGAGGAAGGAAGAAGGTAAGGTAATCAGTGGTCCATGCATGTGTATTTGAGTAACATGTCTCTCCATGGGAAGGAAGCATGTTCAGAAAATGGCAGCATTAGCATGATCTGAGGGTGGAGTTTTTGGCCCTCTGACGACAAAAGGTCATCCATCAGATACTCGCACAGGCCCAGCTGAATGGTCTGTGGTCTTGACTGGTTTGAACTGGGGAAGACTAGCTCCCTGTTCCTGAAAAACAATGGAAGCCACTGTTACTCTAGTGACCCTGTGTCAGAGGCGCTATCTGTAGGGAGTCTGGTGATGCTTTGGCTAAGCTACCTGAAGTTTGCAGGGTATGCAGTTTGCAAGAACAATTAGTGAAGGCAGCTTACAGGATATTGTTTATTAAGCAAGTTACAGTTGAAGGAATCCAGTTGATGACTGCTTGGCTTCAAACTCAGGATAAGTTTTTCTTCTTTTTCAGTATTTCTTGACTACTGTTACATGTTTACTTTTCCACTTCAGTCTTAGAGTCATTTGTCAAATTTCCAAGAAAAATCACTTTGTAATTTTATTTAGGATTGCTAAAAAACCCCAGTATGCTAGTCTGGGGAAACTAAGCAACTTTACAATGTTGAGTGTTCTGTCCAAGACCCAGGCAGGCCTTTCCATTTGTCAGAGTTACCTGTTGTGTCCACTGATAACGTTACTTTTCTCTCCGTGGAAAATGCCTCTAACTCTCAACCTCGGTGGCTCTCACTGAGGGAGCAGTACTGCAGCCACAAGCCACATGTCATGCACCTTGGAGAAGAGAGATTTTTAAGGGCAGTTTGGTCTGTCACTGAATTTTCCATACATGCAGACTTTTGAACCCAACCCATGTGGGTCCAAGGTCATGCATGCTATTCCTGTGACCTCTGGAGGACCAAGTGGGCTAGAGGCCTTTTTCATTTTGTGTTTGTTTTGAAATAATTCTAATAAAAATTTTAAAATTAATTTATTTTTTGGCTGCTTTGGGTCTTCGTTGCTGTGTACATGGGCTTTCCCTAGTTGTGGTGAGCGGGGGCTACTCTTCATTGTGGAGCATGGGCTCTAGGTGTGCAGGCTTCAGTAGTTGTGGCTCGAGGGCTCTAGAGCGTAGGCTCGGTAGTAGTGGCGCACGGGCTTAGTTGCTCCGTGGCATGTGGGATTTTCCCGGACCAGGGCTTGAACCCGTGTCCCCTGCGTTGGCAGGTGGATTCTTAACCACTGTGCCACCAGGATGTCCCAATAACTAAATTAAGCAGAGTACAGTTGAAAAAATCGGTGACCTACTTGGATATCATTTAATCGGCCATGTTTGTGTAGTTTGGGGGCTGTGTAATTTGCCACGATTGGCTCTTTGGTTTGCCTCTGGTTTTCGGAGAGCCCGCAGCAATGCTGTGCCTTCTGAGGACAGGTGTGCTGTTAAATCTTGAGCCTGTGTGAATTTGTTTTGCTTGAAGTTCGTCTGTGTGCAGCCACAGCAACGATCAGGTTGTGAGATGCAGGATGGTGCTTGTGCTCAACAGGAGTGAACGGGTGTCTTGTAACCTGCGCCGGTCCCAAGGCCCAGGATTCCCTGAGTGCTTCAAAGCTTTCCTCATTAGTGCAGCTGCAGCCACAAGTCTAGTCCAAGACCCAGTGTCACAGGGTGAATAGTGAGGTAACCATGGACTGTTTACGGACCTGTGAGACTTTGTGCAGCTGAAGAAGGGTTTTCACTGCAGTCATTTCGGACCTGTTTAGTGGCGTCCTACCCAGCTCCCCCCCTGCCCCCCCACCTTGATCCTTTTATTTCCTTCAAGTGTGCTGCAGCCATAAAAAGGGTACCAGGCACCGGGGCGGTCAATTTAGGGCCAGGAAGGTGGAATTTAAATATAACTGTGTAACTGACAAAATGATTCATTACTTTGTAGGCCATTGGAAAAAAGCAGAAATTTTCCAACTGTTCCATGGGCTGGTATCAATCATACCAATGCTCTAAGCACAAGAAGTTCTCAGCGTTCCAGGGCCAAGTTGGCTTAGGAAATACGGTGTACTGATTCCCCCTCTCAGAGCTTTACAATGTGCATTAGCATATTAAAAGTTCTGAGAAGTAGGCAGTAAAGAATCCAGCTTTAGTTCTGCTGAGTGATTAAGGAAGTGTACTAGTGCAGGGACAGATTTCTTTTAGGCCAAATGGGTTTCTCTTGATACTAACTTCAGAAGCTAGAGGACATTTAGGGGGATTTTACCTTCTCTATTGTCACAGCGTCCTACCGGCCATCACAACGTGTGTCAGTGTTGGAATCCTGGAGCTAGATTTTAAATGAAATGCAATCAAAATCAAATTCCACTGAAAATATAATTTTGCTTATTTGTTCATAATATCAGTGATGTATTGAAGTGCATTAGATACGATGTGGACCTTTTAACTCACATGACACTTTAAGAAAATGACCTTGCAATGCATTCACTGATTAATTTATTCAAATAGGTCTTAAGGGACTCCTGCATCTTCAGCACTGTGCCAAGTGGGAAAGAGCTGGGATGTTTTGGAGTCTGGGAGTGGTGAGGACTGAGAGAACTGGGGGAATAAAGGAAGCCCGGAGCCGTATGGGGCTCTGGCTACTCCAGGGGCAGAACCCTGCCGTCAGCTGTGAGAGGAGAGGCTCCAGCGGGGGTCTGCGAGGGCTGTGGTCCAAGCCAGAATGTAGGTCGCCTTTTCACTGGGGCCCTTGAGAGTTTTGCCAGGGTCACCGACACTCACAGACTGCATTCTCAATGATGACAACACTGCTGTGTGACCAACCACCTCACAACTCAGTTGCTTAGGACCATACTCAGGACCACAGGGTGGCTTGGGTTGGCCTGGTTGGCTTGGCTGGGGGCCCCTGCTCTGCTCGCAGACCTCTCGGCTGCCTTGGACCAATGGACTGGCCAGGAATGCTCTCCTCACGGAAACGGAAGAGGCACAGACGGCAGTCCAAGCACGCAGGCACTTTCGAGCCTCTGCTAAAATCTCATTGGCCCGAGCATCTGGAAGGATAGGAAATACCTTGCCATTGTGGGTGGAAGTTACTTAGAAAAGGGCCCGGATGTGTCCTGCTCTAACTGGGGAGCAAGTGAACCCAGGAACCGTGGGTCGATGGTGCTGGCTCCGCCTCAGGAACGTAAATTCCGTCCCCTGCCCCAGAGACCTCAGTGCTGCTCCTGGATGCAAAAGAGTTGTGTCCTAATCCAGTGGGACCTGGGGCCTGGCAGCTGCCTTTGAATGAAACACAGCAGTGCAGGGGTGGAAGTTTGGCGTCCCAGCCTGTGTATTGTAGCCACATCCTCCTCCTCAGATTCAGCTGAAAGTCAGCACCGCAGCCGGCATACTCCGTGCCTTTGTGCAGGTTAGAAGAAGGCTCCTCCCCCACCCTACAGCCGCCTTCATGAATCCCTCTGCAGGGGACTATTGGAGGATGAACTCCAGAGGGAACTTCAGAAAAGGATTGAATGTCGAATACATTTGGCAAGAGACATTAGGCAAAAATAACAAAGGAACCAGATTAATGGGCTAGGGCACGGGGTAGACTGCAAAACGGCCCTTCTCCGGCACTGACTCCGGCCTTGGCCATGTGACTTGTTTGGTCAGCGGAACAAGAATGATGTAACACAGGCAGAGACTTGACATGTGCTTGCGTGTTGGGGCTTGCTGCCGAAAGCCCCTCTGCCTTCATCTGAACAAGCCCAGGCTAGCCTGCTGGATGATGAGGGGCTTCTGGCTGTTGCCTCAGCTGACATCAGGTCAGCTAACTGCCACACCTGCGAATGAGGCCTCTCGGGGCCACCGCGTTGCCAGCCTCGTACCTGGATGGTGTGGCCAAGCTGGCCCCCAGGAGCTGCTCAGCTGTGACGGATAATGAATGTTCATTGTTTTAAACTACCACATTCTGAGGTGATTTGTTAAACAGAAAACGGATGCATAGTATAAATGTCATAGGCCCTGGCCTATGTGTATAAATAAGATAGAAAAAGCTTGTGGATTGCCTTGTCTTTAACGCTGACGAGTTGTGTTGTCCACATTTAAGAATATTTAAGAATGAAAAGATAAACGTTAATAGAAACAGTGTTATTGACTAGCTTTGGGTTGTGGAAGATGGGAAGGGGTTAGGGAGGAAGAGACCAAAGCTAATTCTATTGTTTACTTTTCCAGGAACCAATGGATACTAGCAAAAGAAAGAGGAGATTACAGGTTTTATATAAACATATAAAAGTAACCACTAGAACAGAATGCAAATCTTCCTTAATAGATATAGAACAACAATAAAAAGTAAACAAAATACTTCAAATATATACCAAACTTTATTGACTCCTAAGATTGTATTGGTTATAAAATCACCATTATTTTAATCATTATATAAGGAAACAGTGTTGCCAATTAAGTCATGACATACCATCAATTTTAAGACATCCCATTTCCAAAGATGTTAACACTTTTTAAAAGTGCTTCAGGAATTGTCATAATGCAGTATCTAAAAACAGAAAACATCATATAAATTATGATAGAACTAAAATCAAACAAGTCATGCTAATAAATGTAAATATAATTTTCCCATTAGAAGAAAAAGATTTTCAGATTGAGTCACAAAGCAAAAGAGAAAAGCAAAATAAAAACATGGGCAAAGATACCGCAGCAGAAACCCAAAGTGTGTGTGTAAAGGGGTCATGTCCCTAATATTAAAGAAGTTAAAATCCAGGCCAAAAAGTACTAAACAAGACAAAAGCACCTTATAATGCTAGTGAATACAAACCACCATGAAAATATAGTGGTGATAAATATCTATGTATCACATATCTTTCATTAGGCAGAAATTGAGATACAAGTAGAAATAGACAAAAACATGCTAATAGTAGACCCTAATTCACTTACTTTACTTTAAGAGAGATAAAGTTGAAAAAAAATTGTTATAGCAACTCCATTAAATATTTCTAGCCGTTATAAATGAAGATTACATAGTTCTAAAGGAAAAATGTACAATATATGAGAGAAAATGGACCATATACTTGTGTGATTCTATCTTGTAACTTGCAAATTGGTGTTTAGAGGGACATAAAGATCTGAAGAGCCATAGGGAAGTATATTTAGTTAAGTGAAAAGAAGTATGAATCTGTAGATGCTAGCAAATTGTTTTGATGATTTAAGCATTTTAAAGAAAATGCTAATTAATTCTTTAGCATCAATCTGTATGTTCATTATAGAGAATAGCTATGGCAATACTTGCCCATGTGAGGGTCCATGTAGGGACATATAAGCATGAAAGTCATTTATGAATTAATTCGGTTGAGGCTAACTCCTCAACCTCAGAGCACCCGACTTAAAATTTAAAAGGTTAGGTTTGACAATAAGAGTGTATACCAGGATTCTGAGTCAGACATTTGCTGCCTGTTTTCTATGCTCTAAACATTAGCTTTGACACGGCATAAATATTTCCTACCAACCATTCTTTCATTGCAATCCATAAGCACTCAGCTAAAAGAGTGTATTCAATAATTAACTGAAACAAATACATCAAGTTCCCAGAGAATTACAGACTTCTGGGAGTGGGGTGGATAAAATAACAGAATTCTGAGGAATCGTTTGGTTTCAAACAAGGAAACTAAGACAACTCAGGTTATTTCAGCGATTTACTTAGGGTCACACAACTAGATAGAAGCAGGGTTGAGATGAGAACAAAGTTACTGGTTTCCAGGACGAAAAATGTTAAATTTCTTCCACTCCACTACCTGAGTGTTCATTAGCCTCAGAACTAAGCATCCTTTAGGATAAATGTTACATTTCACGTGATGTATTTTATATGTGTAAATATATCCATGAAGTGTTGCCAACATACTTACAATTTTCTGAGCCTTTAAGAAGCACTGTATGGAAACCTCACACCTTGGCATTTTATATCTTTAAGTGGGTTGCTCCTTCCACAGCATCACATTAATACAGCAGCAGTCCTTTCCTTGGTTCTCTCAGCTGTTGGTCGCTTTTTCATGATTGCAGCTGTTTTACTGACCTTATTTCCTGACTGGGAGTGTGCCCAGTCAGCTGTGGAAAACAAAACCCCAGAAGCACAAAATGTAACAGTTGCAGACATTTATTTTAAAATAACAATGCATGCAGGGCTTCTTATGTTAAAAATCTTCTATACACGTGTTTCAAAGCCAAAGTGTCCCAGATTTCTAAAATACAGCTTGTGTAAACATTGGCAGGCTGAGTGGACTTGGTAAGCTGATGGTCCCCAAAGCCAGATGTGAAGATAAAATGCTTCTCAGAGACGTGGCAGCATTTTCCAAGTTAAACAAATTTGCAAAAACAGTAAGCAGTGGCTGGATAAGAACTCAGGTCAACAAAGGGAACCGGGGAAGAATCTAAGTGTGTTGCTTGAAGGGAAGCCTACTGTGATGAATGCTTAAAGATTTGGGTTATATACATTTACTCGAAAATATTTGAAAGCACCTACAGCGGGCTTAGTATTGCATATAATGAATTGTTAATGTTAATTGTTCATTGCTTTCTATTTAAAAAAAAATAAATTTATTTATTTTTGGCTGCATTGGGTCTTCGTTGCTGCACGCGAGCTTTTCTCTAGTTGCGGAGAGCGGGGGCTACTCTTCGTTGCGGTGCGCGGGCTTCTCATTGTCGTGGCTTCTCTTGTTGAGGAACACGGGCTCTAGGCGTGTGGGCTTCAGTAGTTGTGGCACGTGGGCTCAGTAGTTGTGGTGCAGGGGCTTAGTTGCTCCGCGGCTTGTGGAATCTTCCCAGACCAGAGTTCAAATCCGTGTCCCCTGCATTGGCAGGCGGATTCTTAACCACTGCGCCACCAGGGAAGTCCCTGCTTTCCATTTTATAGATTCTCTGTGATAAACCTTCAATCCCAATCTGCTGCCAGCTACAGCAGGTGCCCAGAATATTCCTGGAAACTTTTTGATGCCTTCTTGGAGCAGAACTTTTTACTTGTGTTTTTAACTTCAGCTGGAGATCATTATACACACACATACACACACAACACACACACACACACACACACACACACACATACACATTCTCAATCGCAGGCTGAAATATATATATTTTTTCTGTTTTTTGTTTGTTTTGTTTGTTTGTTATGCATTGCATAGTTGCTTTGAATTTTGAATTGTCATTGACATTCCTCCATTAGGGCATATTGTCCAGAGGATTTTCTGCCTTGTTAAAGTGCAATGCAAGCCAGCAGCTATTCCGGGGTTTCTAATTTCTCATGTTGAATTAGGCCTTCAATAGAATACGTTCCTATGTTTAGAAGCCATTGTCCTGTTGTTGTTGTTGTTATATAATCTTTGTATTTTGAGACATTTTGGAGGCTTTTTGTTGAATGTCACCTTCCTCCAAATAATGGCCATGTTGTAATTCCTGTGTCTTAGGAAGGGCTCAGAATGAAAGGAGTAGGGGCATTGGATAGAGTGTCAGCCTGAATGGGACTGACTATAACTGCCTGATGCGAAAGAGGAGGGGGCTGGGACCTGTGCTGAGGGCACCAACTCAGCTGTAGGGTAGGCCCAGAGGGAAGTGGGCAGCAGTGTGGTTTTTAGCCATGGTCCTTGAGCCAAGGGAAGCACTCAGGATGACCTCCATATTCAACCTGGCTTCTTGCTGGGGGGTGATGTGCAAACCACAGTACAGTAAAATTTAGTCCAGTGAAGAGCATCAGTTTCCTGGGCAGAGGAAACAGCAGAGATTGGGGCTGCTAAGACGGCTGCAATTCGTGTGTTGGTACCAGATGGGAGAGAGCAGCTGAGAAGGAATCCCTTAATGTTGTTGAACAGTGGTCCCCAACATTTTTGGCACCAGGGACCGGTTTTGTGGAAGACAATTTTTCTACAGACTGGGGACGGGTGGGGGGACAGTTCAGGTGGTAATGCGAGCAACGGTGAGCAGCAGATGAAGCTTCGCTTGCTAGCCTGCCACTCACCTCCTGCTGTGCGGCTGGTTTCCTAACCATGCTGAGACCTGGGAGTTGGGGACCCCTGCTGTGGAAGGTTCCCCTTCAGGTGCTTGGCTAAATCCTCAACTGAGCAAAATCTAGGTCAAGATGCCATGGGGCTTAGTAGGGAAGAGCTCCCAGGGAACAGAGTTGAACAGAGATTTCAGAGGTCACATAGCACTGAAGAATTTCAGCCAACCAAGCCAGAGACCTTGGTGAACCTCCCTTCTGGGCATTCAGTTAAAACCCAGAAAGGCCTACTCACATATCCTGAATATCCTCATTACAAGTAAGAGTCATGCCATAGGAATAAGGGCTGTGCCCTGTGACTGAGAGAAAACTGGCTGGAAATCAAGCCTCAACAAAATTGAGGTGATCCAGCAGTGTCTCTGAACACAACTCAGCACCCTATAGAGGAAGATGACAAAATCCAGAGTGTCTAGTAGGATTCACAGAATGCCCAGCATTCAGTTAAAAAAAAATCACTTTTGTATGTGAAAAAGGATGAAAATGGATTCATGATCAAGAAGGAGAAAAAAAAAAGTAGTCAAAAGAAGCAGACTTACTAATAAGCCAAATGTTGGAAGTAGCAGACAAGAGCTTTACAGTACTGTTATATATGAAAGAATTAATTGGAAAAAGTTGACAAAATGGATGAACAGATGAAAAATTTTAGCAGAGAAATGGAAACTCTAAAAAAGAACCAAATTCTAGAACTGAAAAATATCTGAAATGAAGAACTCATTAGGAGTGTTTAACAGCAGACTAGACACAACAGATGAAAGGGTGAGTAAACACAAAAGCAGATTATAGAAATTACCCACGTGAAGTACAGAAAGGCAAAAGAATAATAATTTTTTTAAAAACAGGACTGAAGATCTATAGGACAATATCAAATTAATATATGTACATTTGAAGTTCTAGAAGGAGAAAAGAGAAACAGTAGAGCAGAGAAACATATGAAGAAATAATGGCCAAATATTTCCTAATATAGATGAAGGACATGAGCCCACAGATCCAAAGAGCCCAGTGCACTCTGAGAAAAATCACGAAAACCAAGGCACATCTAAGCACATCATAGCCAAAGTAGTGAAAACCAAAAATGGAGAGAGAAATCTTAAAAGCAGGCAGGAAATTTAAGAAATTACATTGAGAAGAGCCATAAAAAGACATTAACATAGGGGAACAATAAAAAGAATGATGGCTGACCACCAGAAATAATGGAGGACACATGACAAAGGAATGACATCTGAAAAGTGTTAAAACAAAAAAAAAAGTGTCGGTGTAGAATTCTAAACCCAGTAAAATGTCTTTCAAAAATGAATGTGAAATAAAGACATTTTCAAAAAATAAAAGCTAAAATACATTATTGTTAGAAGGGCTGCACTCTAAGAACTACTAAAGGAAGTTCTTCAGGATGAAGAGAAAAGGGCCCAGTTAGAAGTCCATATATTCAAGAAGGAATGAGGACCACTAGAAATGTAAATGGATAGGTAAATATAAAAGACTAGTTTAAAAAACACATTTGAAAATTACTGACCATTTAAAGCAAAATAGTAAGTATGTGGAGGGATATATATCATATGTAGAAATAAAATGTATCAATCTGAGGTAGAATATGCTTAAGTAAGGAGGTTTATTATAATCTGAAGAGTTAAAACTCAATTCCAGTAGAGGAGATAAAAAGGAATACTTAAAAAAAGCTTGAAGCCTGGAAAAGAGGAATAAAGGAAAATAAATAGCAAGATGGTAGACTTAAACTGAAGCATATGAGTGACTTAAATGTAAATGGACTAAACCCACCACTGAAAAGTCAGAGATTGTTAGATTTGATAGAAAAAAAAAAGACTCAACTCTATGTTTACAAAACACTTGTTAAATATAAACACAAATATAAATACAAATGTAGGGAGGTTAAAAGAATAGAGAAAGAAATTGTATCATTTAAAGAAAGCTAAAAAAAAATTTAAAAAAAGAAAAAAAAAGAAAGCTGATTCAGCCATATTAATACATTGCAATATTAATATAGCTGATGTGACTTGTCAACTCTAACAATATAATTGGCAGTTGTTTCACCAGCAAAAGCAAGTTTAACTGGGAATAGCAGAGAAATTGCTATTCAGGGTATGTGAAGTAGGGTGGACCGTAGGCTAATCCAGAGAACAAGGAAGGGGAGCTTGGTTTTATAGGGAAAAGGGGGAAGTTGGGAGGGGCTGGAATGACCAACAAGTCCATTGGAGGGGCTGGGATCTGGAGGCTTTCCATTGGCTGGGCCGCTGCAGTCTCCGATTGGCTGGGCTGCTGTTGGCCTGAGGGCCGGTTTCTTCCTGCTGGACAGTAGGTGGAGGACCCTTCCTGTGAGAGATGTAGGTGGAAGCCTCTTCCTGTTTGGGGTAATTGACATGCATGGTGGGGCGTGAGAGCGACCCCTACAGGCCTGACTCCAACTTTAGCTGAGTTTCTGTAATTAATTCCACTTTTCCCCCCTTTGGATCAAGATCTTTCCTCTAAAGCATTGCTGATCAAGAGTCAGGATCTCTGCACAGTAGTGGTTTGTCTCTCGATGCTAGGAAGGACCTTCCCTGATTGTCAGCTCCCTCCAGGGAAGGAAAGTATATAAATCAGAAACTTCACGAGGCCTCATTTGAGTAACAAGGAAAGGCAGTAAGGGGAACTCTCAGGTGTTTCTTATTAAAAGTCCCTTTTTAGTCATGGTTGTAAGCACTAGAAATGATCTCAAAGTGCTGAACTAGCATCACCTTACTAGGCATGTCATTTTTACCAAAGTTTGACAGTAAGTGCAGAAGTTAACAATAAGTGTACAAAGCAGAATTAAAAACCTAACAAACCCAGTTTTCAAGGTGGTTCAAAACCAGGAGCCAAGACCTGAATGTAGCCAGCTGAATAATTCAAAAAATAGTGGTTGTCAGGTGATACTTGCTGTAACCAATGCGCCTGCTCTTTAATTTGATGTAATTGGGTTTCTACTTCCCCAGAGGCATTTCTCCACGTGCAGGTATTGAAAAAATGCCTCCTCGCTTAGCAAGTAAGTAATCAAGGGCTATGCAGTTATACAAAACCACTGTGGCTGGTGAGTTAAGTGACTGTTGCTGAGCTGAAGCTGCAGTGGCTGCAGAGTCAGCTAACACTCCTAGTATCAGGGAGAGATTCCTGATCAGTTGTGCATTGGTGTTCACTCCAATCTGTGGGAAGAAAGCTCTCCCTATGGAGGCAAAACCACAATCTCATATCCCTCCTGGAAGTTCTTGCTGAAGCGCTTATAGAGGCTTAATAGGATAGACCAATGAGAGGCTCTCTTTGGTGATGCAGGGAGAAGGGGACAGTGAATACAGCAGGGCACAGTTTGCTGTGTTCTCCAGCTATCAAGGCAATGAGTTGCCCAAGCATAAGGGCATGCCCAAACTTCCACATATGAAGGTGTAACCAGAGGGTGTACACCGGCCCTCGCACAAGTGATAGTATCTGTGGATACCTTTATTGGCACAGAGG
Source organism: Globicephala melas (assembly GCF_963455315.2). Lineage (NCBI taxonomy): Eukaryota > Metazoa > Chordata > Mammalia > Artiodactyla > Delphinidae > Globicephala > Globicephala melas. Next base: position 1,264,079 of record NC_083324.2, on the reverse strand, counting down.
CTTAGCATTACTTAGCCAGACATTAGGTGTTACACACTGAGAGGTTACCTAGACCTACAGGTATGTCAGCAAGTTTACAAATGACCTGATTTGCATTGTCAGCTCCACAGAGCCTTTCATACAAATAGTCAAGATCTTGTTTTCCTATCTCACGGCAGGGTCAAATTGAAGCAAGGAATAAATTTAGGTGGGCTTAGCACCCTGACTGTATTAAATGGACGTGTGGAACAATCTGGACAGACAACAGCATCTCGAGCCCCAGTGAAATTATAGGGTGAACCAAAGGGCCATTGCTATCCTGGAGGGACTGAGGTTTCTGACGGTAAATCCAGCAATCAGAGAGGTTTTGCAAGGGATTGGGAAATGTGGATGGTGCCATTGTCCTTTCATGGAAGGGAAGGAGGACACAGGTGAAAGGCAATGTTGAAAGAAAGGTATTCAGATCTGGTCCGGACGTCTTTGGAAATCTGTCGGCTTCATATGCCCTCTGGTTCAGGTCTAATGGGCTTTATCTTCAGGTTTCTGGATAGTGTGCAGGTCCAGCTGGGGTTCAGTGCCTTCCTTAGGTGCAACATGTGGATCCAGGAGTCCTCTCCCTGGTGTTTTGTGGCACAAAAGTTAGTCAGCAGGACCTGATGGGGTCCTTTCAGCGAGGCTGGAGAGAGTCCTTTTGGATCCAGGTTGTAGGGCATAGTATTAGTTTTCATTTCCCAGGAGTGCACTGTGGAAAGTGTCCTACCAGAGCGTGGTTATTTTTATTTCTATCTATTTATTTATTTTCACATCTTTATTTGAGTATAAGTGCTTTACAGTGTTGTGTTAATTCCTGCTGTATAACAAAGTGAATCAGCTGTATGTATACATATATCCCTATATCCCCTCCCTCTTGAGCCTCCATCCCACCCTCCCTATCCCACCCCTCTAGGTGGTCACAAAGCACTGAGCTCATTTCCCTGTGCTATGCGGCTGCTTCCCACTAGCTATCTGTTTTACATTTGGTGGTGTATATACGTCAGTGCTACTCTCTCACTTCATCCCAGCTTCGCGTTTCCCCAACCCCACGCCCTCAAGTCTGTTCTCTACATCTCCGTCTTTATTCTTGCCCTGCCACTAGGTTCATGAGTACCGCTTTTTAAAATTCCATATATATGCGTTAGCATACGGTATTTGTTCTTCTCTTTCTGACTTACTTCAGAAGCCATTAGGCCTTTGCAACACAGAAGCATGTCTCCATTTATCAGTTGTGGATAAAAAGAAGCAGGAGGCAAGTACATTGGGTGTCCTATGGTATTTCAAAAGGTGAGAGTTTATGATTCTCAAAGAGGGTAGAGCCAGGATTCAGAAGGAGTAGCAGCAGTGCTTTCAGCCAGGGCATCTGCAGACTTCACCAGTCTGGTCTTAGTGACGCCGTTAGTGCGTTTGACCAGCCCAGAGGATCGAGGATGATAAGCACAGTGAAAGCGTTGCACAACCAGCCCGACAACACAGACCTGCTGTAAGGATCTGGCCGGTAAAGTGAGTTCCCTGGTCACTGTGAATTTCAAGAGGGGTTCCCTGGGTGGAAATGGTCTGCTCCACCAGGACTTGAGCCACAGCAGAGGCAGTGGCTTGTCCACAAGGGAAGCCTTCATTCCAGTGAGAAAACATACACACCGTGACCAGAACATATTTATATCCACGAGATGAGGGAGGCTGGATGAAACCCAATTGCCAAGGCTCCAAATGTCCAGGAGCGATACGAACAGGTTTCCGTGACGTGTATGTTGGACACGTAGGGCAAGCAAAATAAGTGCTTTTGCAGCCTTTTCGACATTCCCACCAGTACTGATGCATAAAGATTATCATATAATTGGTGGACCGATGGTTCAGGCATGTACAGTGCTCAGTAATAGGGGTTCAAAGTCTCTGGTGGGACTGGGTTGTTATTTGGTCCGAACCAGAACGAACGAACGAACGATCTCTCTCTCTCTCTCTCCCTCTCTCTCTCTCTCTCTCTCTCTCTCTCTCTCTCTATATATATATATATATATATATAAAAGAAACCACTGACTGTTGAATTCCTACTCTTGCTTTTCTGAGGCAAATCGTTGGGCTTCTCGAGTTAGTTTTTCTAAGATCTCGTTTGGGGAAACACTCCTCTGGCCCAGGACAGAGGTTGGCTGCTGTTTGCTCCTTTAAGAGCAGCATTTTTTTGTTTGTTTGTTTTTTCTCTGAACTGTCAGCAAGGTGGCTTCCCCTCGTCTCCAGGAAGTCAAGGTTAGGATGTTCTGGTATCTTACTAATGGCCAGAACAGCACCTAATAGTTCCTGAGCATAAGGACCATTCTTAATTTTGTCCCTGCTGGAGTGAGGAAACTGTGTTGCTTCCGTAGCGTCTCACAGTCATGGACTACTCTGAAAGCACACCTGCCATCGGTATAAATGTTGCCAGTCTTGCCTCTGGCTAGTGTACAGGCTTGAGTAAGTGCATATAATTTGGCCTGTTGGGCTGAAGTAGCCAAAGGCAAGGGTGTGGTTTCAAATACATCAAAAGGCATTGATAGTGAATGTTCAGTGCAATATTTTCCTTATTTTCCTTAAATAAGCACCATCAGTAAACCATGAGATGCCAGCATTACTCTCGACTTTCTTGTAGGTCATGAGGGTGGGTGTCAGGAGGCGATCTGTCAGTGTTAAACGGTTGTGGGTTTTTCGTCAGTAACAGAGGGGAGAAGAGTAGCCGGGTTGAGGTTATTAAAATGAGAGAGTGAGTTATACAAGGAGAGAATTTCATAAGAGGTAAGATGGCTAGCAGACAGATGTGTGTGGTGAGAATTTAGAGGGGCTTCCACTGCATGAGACATGAAAATGGTCACAGGAGATCCTACAGCTGTTTCCTTGGTGGCCTTAGCCAAAAGGGCAGTGGGGGGGATGGCCTTAAGGGAGGGAGGGTACCCTTGTGCTACAGGGTCTGCTTGTTGGGTGTAGTACCCTGTGGGCTGATGGTAAGCCCCTTGCTTTCCAGTGAGAACCCCAAGAGCGTTCCCTTCTTTCTCATACACAAAAAGGGAAAAGGGAAGTTGATAATTGGGATGCCCAAGGGCAGAAGTGTTCATTAAACTTCCTTTAAGGCTTTAAAGGCTGTGTCATCCTGTTCTCCCCATAGAATCGAGTTGGGATGGTCATTTTTTAGTGAAACACTAAACCCCACAGGGGTTTGGCCAAAAGAGAAAAGTGCGGAATTCAATTCCAGCAACAGCCAGCCCAAGAAAACATCATAACTGCCATTTAGTTTGGAGTTTGGGGAAGCTCAGCATGCCACAGAGCCTTTCTGATCTGGGTATAGCCCTGTTCTGCTGTCAGGTGACCCAAATACTGAACCTGGCTTTCCGCAAACTGAAGTTTCTCCTTGGTGACCCTGTATTATTTTAGGGCTAAAGTCTTTCAGTAAATGGATGCTGCCTTCCTGTGAGGAGGCCTGGGAGAGGGAACAAAGAGGTAAGATATCCAAGTATTGCAACAACGTATCAATAGAACCTCTAGGAAACCTTTTATCTTCCACATCATCCTTCAGGACTTGGGAAAAGTCAGATGGGCTTTCAGTACAGTCCTGAGGTATCACTGTCCAGGTGAACTGTTTTCCCCCCTAAGTGAAAGCAAAGGGCACAGGCCAGCCTCCTCAGCTGGAACACAAAAGAAGGCGCTGCATAAATCAGTGACTCTAAAGAATTTGCTTCCAGCTGGGATGGACACCAATACAGTATGAGGGTTAGGGACAACCAGGTGCTGAGGGAGGACAGCGTTATTTACTGCTTGGAGGTTCTGGACAAATCTCCAGCCTCTGCCATTGGGTTTCTTTACCGGTAACATAGGGGTGTTACAGGGACTCGTGCAGAGGCCAATAAAGGCTTGGGCCTTATAGTCCTCTGTTATCAGAGTAATGGCTCTGGAGGGCTGCTTATTTATAGGATAATCATAGTCAAATATGATTGATGTGGGGAAGAGGCTTTTTCAGGGTCTCTCTGGAATTTAACAGGAGCTGCCCTGTGGATTCTGCCAATGTCAGCTGCAACCTTTGCCACAGGAAAGGTGACAGCCAGTCTAACAGGGCTGAGTGGCTGGTGTTCGAGTTCGTTTGACACCATCAGATACAGAACAGAGACCGCATGTTCTAGAGTCGCTTAATTTGCCCAGTTGACAATTTTGGTTGTTGCCGTCACTGCTGCTCTCAAACTCAATAATTGTCATCTCCTTTGGGGAGAAAGAAATACCAGCCTGGGATTTTCCAGGAAATCTCGACCCAACAAATGAACAGGGGGAACTAAGGAGCAAAGGGTATGTATCTCTCAAAGAGCCTAAACAAAAAGGAACAGGTGTAGAGGCAGGGACTTGCTGAGGTGAGACCCCTCTGTCTGAACTGTTTAGCTCCGAGGCAGGGGCTGTTTAATGGCAGAGGGGTGGGCACAGAGAGTGTAGGACCCGTGCCTACAAGGACAGGTGAAGATTCATTCCTGACCTGGAGAGGGGCTTCCCCGAGCTGTTTAAGGAGAGGGCTTGGGACCAGCCCCTGTGGCTCCTTGGGGACCAGATCAGCTAGAGGGCTGAAGGTGCCTGGAGCACTTAGCTTATAACAGTCCTTCCTCAAATGTCCCGGTGTCTTGCAATAATGGCAGAGACCAAGAATGTTTTGCTTTTGGTGAAGTTGAAAACGGAGCGTTTTTATGACTCCTTTTTGTTGTTGCTGAATCATGTAAGGTGCAAGAGAGCTGATTTGCCAAACTGAACAGATCTGGGGTGGACACGGTCTCCCGTTCCATCCTGTTTTTTTCCACTAGGAGGAAAAGCTCCGTGTTCATCCATTAACACAGAGTTAAAGGCTACCCGAGTGGATTTAGCCTCTGTAGGGAGACTGGAGTCTTCTTTAAAGATTTGAACCCTATTATGGTAGCCACGGACTGATTCAACACACTTCTGCACGCACGCCTGAATTTTGTCCCAGGCAGCAGGCTCAGAAAAGGCTGTGGTGACTGCTGGGTGGAGCTCTCTCTGCCAAGGTCTCCAGCGTCCCCCCAAGACTGTAGAGGCTGGCTTCTCTGAATCCCTTTCGGGGAGTCCCCACTGAGCCAACTCTATCCAGAGCTGAGCCTGACTTTCACCCACAGGCATGTGCACCAACTGATACAAATCTGAAAACCCCAGGGAGCACGTCTGAATGACCGTGCTAAATTCATCTTCAACTCGATGGGGGTGTTCGGCTGCTTTTGGAAAATCCTTAACGGGGCTTGTGCTTTTGGCCGCCGTGTAGAACTCGGCTCAGTCCAGTTCAAGATGCTGACAAGCTTCAGGGCTGGTGCTTGAAAGACAGAATCCTGGTGCTTGAAAGAAGCTTTTCAAGGAGATAAGGTGCATTTGAACATGTGACGCCTGATACATACGGAATAGAGGTTTTTGCTTGCTTCGTCCCTTGCACTGTGGTAGCAGGGGTGAACTTTTGAGAAGGTGCCACTTATCAGAGGAGTGGGTTAGAGTTGGGGAGGGGAGGGTACAGAAGAGGGGGCAGAGCAGAGGGGAAGAGGGAGTTGGTGTCAGGGGTGGTGGTGGCTGCCTGGTGGAGTCTGGGGCAAAGGGGTCTGGAAGACACGCAAGATGGTACCCCAGACAAAGAAGCTGGCGGAGGGGAACACAAGGAGCATGTGGATTCGAAACCCGTTTTACTCTTTTCTGGTTTATTTTAGTTGTTTTGGCCAGTTTAGAAACAGTGTCTTGCAAAGAGGCAATTTTATAGTTTTGTGCACAGTTGGAAGCTTTCAGATACCAGTGAAAACAAATACATCATTCATTTTACTTAATTTTTGAGCCATGGTCCTCCAGTTTAATCCTAAGAAAAACAAGGTTGGGGAGATCAAAAGTCCCCCATAATGGCCATTGTAACTCTGGATTACTTTTAGTTTGCTTGGCCTGCTTAGTTAAAAATGAGCCTGTGGGGAGTACATAGTTTTTAAGCATAAAACTGGCCAGATTCCCTGGAGGAGGGCTGCCCTCAGAGCATTTAGATGACTGGGATCCCATTTTTCTAAGTTCTCCTGAAAACCCAAGTTGCTAGAGTCCTAGCCTGTCTTCCAAAAGGAATCTAAAAACACAAAACAAATGATTGGATCCCAGTTAGCTCAGTCCCCAAAAGAGGACCTCACTAAGGTGCACTTTGTTTTTTATTTTATTTATTAATTTTTTTGCTTATAATTGTCTTAGTTTTTAATTTAATTTTTTATTTTATATTGGGGTGTAGTTGATTTATAACGTTGTGTTAGTTTCAGGTGTACATCCAAGTGGTTCAGTTATGCATATACCTGTATCCATTCTTTTTCAGATTATTTTCCCATATAGGTTATTACAGAGTATTGAGTAGAGTTCCCTGTGCTGTACAGCAGGTCCTTCTTGATTATCTGTTTTATATATAGTCGTGTGTGTATGTTCATCCCAACCTCCTAATCTATCCCTCCACCACCACCATTCCCCACCCCACTGGAACCTTAAGTTCATTCTTTAAGTTTGTGAGTCTGTTTCTGTTCTGTAAACAAGTTCATTTGTATCATTCAAAAAAAAAATTTATTTATTTTTGGCTGCGTTGGGTCTTCGTTGCTGTGCGTGGGCTTTCTCTAGTCGCGGCAAGTGGGGGCTACTCTTTGTTGTGGTGCGCGGGCTTCTCATTGCAGTGGCTTCTCTTGTTGCAGAGCACGGGCTCTAGGCATGCGGGCTTCAGTAGTTGTGGCGCGTGGGCTTAGTTCCACGGCATGTGGGATCTTCCTGGAGCAGGGATTGAACCCGTGTCCCCTGTGTTGGCAGGCAGGTTCTTAACCACTGTGCCACCAGCGAAGTCCCTATATCATTTATTTTTTTATTATTTATTTTATTGGGGGTATAGTTGTTTTACAGTGTTGTGTTAGTTTCTACTGTACGGCGAAGTGAATCTGCTGTACGTGTATATATCCCCTCTTTTTTGGATTTCCTTCCCATTTAGGTAACCACAGAGCACTGAGTAGAGGAACCCCTGTGCTATGCAGCAGGTTCTCATTAGTTATCTATTTTATACATATTGGTTTATATATGTCGGTCCCAATCTCCCAATTCATCCCACCCGCCCCTTCCCCCCTTGGTGTCCGTATGTTTGCTCTCTATGTCTGTGTCTCTATTTCTGCCTTGCAGACAGGTTCATCTGTACCATTTTTCTAGATTCCACATATGTGCATTCATATACGATATTTGTTTTTCTCTTTGTGACTTCACTCTGTATGACAGTCTCTAGGTCCATCCACGTCTCTGCAAATGACCCAATTTCGTTCCTTTTTATGGCTGAGTAATATTCCATTGTATATATGTACTGCATCTTCTTTATCCATTCATCTGTTCATGGGCATTTAGGTTGCTTCCATTGCATCTTTTTTTTAAGATTCCACATATGAGTGATATCATACGGTATTTGTCTTTGTCTGCCTTCACTTAATATGATAATCTCTAGTTCCATCCATGTTGCTGCAAATGGCATTATTTCGTTCTTTTTTATGGCTGAGTAGTATTCCGTTGTATGTATGTACCACATCTTCTTTATCTATTCCTCTGTCGATGGACATTTAGGTTGCTTTCATGTCTTGGCTATTGTAAATAGTGTTGCAATGAACATTGGGGTGCATGTATCTTTTTGAATTATGGTTTTCTCCAGATACATGCCCAGGAGTGGGATTACTGGATGATATGGTGGCTCTGTTTTTAGTTTTTTAAGGAACCTGCATACTGTTCTTCATAGTGGCCGCACCAGTTTACATTCCCGCCAACAGTGCAAGAGGGATCCCTTTTCTCCACACCCTCTCCAGCATTTATTGTTTGTAGACATTTTGATGATGGCCATTCTGACTGGTGTGAGGTGATACCTCATTGTAATTTTGATTTCCGTTTCTCTGATAATTAGTGATCTTGAGCATCTTTTCATGTGCTTTTTGGCCATCTGTATGTCTTCTGTGGAGAAATGTCTATTTAGATCTTCTCCCCAGTTTTTGATTGGTTTATTATTATTATTTTTATATTGAGCTGCATGAGCTGTTTGTATATTTTGGAGATTAATTCCTGTCGGTCACTTGATTTACAAATATTTTCTCCCATTCTGTGGGTTGGCTTTTTGTTTTGTTTATGGTTTCCTTTGCTGTGTGTTTTTAGGTTTAATTAGGTCCCATTTGTGTATTTTTGTTTTTATCTTCATTACTCTAGGAGGTGGATCCAAAAAGATATTGCCGCAACTTATGTCAAAGAGTGTTCTGCCTGTGTTCCTCTAAGAGTTTACAATATCCAGTCTTATATTTAGGTCTTTAATCCATTTTGAGTTTATTTTTGTGTATGGTATTAGAGAATGTCCTAATTTCATTCTTTTACATGTAGCTGTCCATTTTCCCCAGCACCACTTATTGAAGAGACTGTCATTTTCCATTGTATATTCTTGCTTCCTTTGTCATAGATGAAATGACCATAGGTGTGTGGGTTTATTTCTGGGTTTTCTATCCTGTTCCATAGATGTATATTTCTGTTTTTGTACCAGTACCATGCTGTTTTGGTGACTATAGCTTTGTAATATTGTTTGAAGTCATGGAGCCTGATTCCTCCAGCTCTGTTGTTTTTTCTCAAGATTGCTTTGGCTATTCAAAGTCTTTGGTGTTTCTATACAAATTAAAATTTTTCATCTTCTAGTTCTGTGAAAAATGACATTGGTAATTTGATAGGGATTGCATTGAATCTGTAGATTGCCTTGGGTAGTATAGTCATTTTGACAATATTGCTTCTTCTAATCCAAGAACATGGTGTATCTTTCCATCTGTTTGTGTCAGCTTCGATTTCTTTCATCAGTGTCTTACAGTTTTCAGAGTACAGGTCTTTTGCCTCCTTAGGTAGGTTTATTCCTAGGTATTTTATTCTTTTTGATGTGATGATAAATGGGATTGTTTTCTTAATTTCTCTTTCTGATCTTTTGTTGTTGGTGTATAGAAATGCAAGAGATTTCTAAGTATTACTCTTGTATCCTGCAACCTTACTGAATTCATTGATGAGCTCTAGTAGTTTTCTGCTGGCATCTTTAGGATTTTCTATGTATAATGTCATCTGCAAACAGTGACAGTTTTACTTCTTCTTTTCCAATTTGTATTTCTTTTATTTCCTTTTCTTCTCTGATTGCCGTGGCTAGGACTTCCAAAACTATATTGAATAATAGTGGTGAGAGAGGACATCCTTGTCTTGTTCCTGATCTTAGAGAAAATGCTTTCAGTTTTTCACCACTGAGTATGTTAGCTGTGGGTTTGTCATATATGGCCTTTATTATGTTGAGGTAGGTTTCCTCTATGCCCACTTTCTGGAGAGTTTTTATCATAAATGGATGTTGAATTTTGTCGAAAGCTTTTTCTGTATCCATTTGAGATGATCAAATGGATTTTATTCTTCAGTTTGTTAATGTGGTGTATCATATTGATTGATTTGTGTATGTTGAAGGATCCTTGCATCCCTGGGATAAATCCCACTTAATCATGGTATAAGATCCTTTTAATGTGTTGTTGTATTTGGTTTGGTAATATTTTGTTGAGGATTTTTGTGTCTATGTTCATCAGTGATATTGGCCTGTAATTTTCTTTTTTTGTGGTATCTTTGTCTGGTTTTGTTATCAGGGTGATGGTGGCCTTGTAGAATGTGTTTGTGAGTGTTCCTCCCTCTGCAGTTTTTTTTTGAATAGTTTCAGAAGGATGGGTGTTAACTCTTATTTAAGTGTTTGATAGAATTTGCCTGTGAAGCCATCTGGTCCAGACTTTTGTTTGTTGGAAGTTTTTAAATCACAGTTTCAGTTTCAGTACCTGTGATTGGTCTGTTCATATTTTCTTTTTTAAAATAAATTTATTTGTGGGTATGTTGGGTCTTCGTTGCTGCACACGGGCTTTCTCTAGTTGTGGCGAGCAGGCTACTCTTTGTGTGGTGCGCGGGCTTCTTATTGCGGTGGTTTCTCTTGTTGTGGAGCACGGGCTCTAGGTGTGCAGGCTTCAGTAGTTGTGGCTCGCGGGCTCTACAGTGCAGGGTCGGTAGTTGTGGCACACGGGCTTAGTTGCTCCACAGCATGTGGGATCTTCCCGGACCAGGGCTAGAACCCGTGTCCCCTGCATTGGCAGGTGGATTCTTAGCAACTGTGCCACCAGGGAAGTCCCCTGTTCATATTTTCTATTTCTTCCTCGTTCAGTCTTGGAAGATTTTACCTTTCTAAGAATTTGTCCATTTCTTCTAGGTTGTCCATTTTATTGACATATAGTTGCTTATAATACTCTCTTACAATCCTTTGTATTTTTGTGGTGTCAGTTGTAACTTTTCCTTTTTCCTTTCTAATTTTATTGATTTGAACCCTTTCCCTTTTTTCTTTGATGACTCTGGCTAAAGGTTTATCAGTTATGTGTATCTTTTCAAAGAACTAGCTTTTAGTCTCATTGATGTTTTCTATATTTTTCTTCTTCTCTATTTCATTTATTCCTGCTCTTAGCTTTATGATTTCTTTCCTTCTACTAACTTTGGGTTTTGTTTGGTCTTCTTTCTCTAGTTGCTTTAGATGTAAGGTTAGGGTGTTTATTTGAGATTTTTCTTGTTTCTTGAGGTAAGATTGTCTGGATATAAAATTCCCTCCTAGAACTGTTTTTGCTGCATTCCAAAGATTTCGGATCGTCGTGTTTTCGTTTTCATTTGTCTCTAGGTATTTTTTAATTTCATCCTTGATTTCTTTGGTGATCCATTGGTTGTTTAGTAGCATATTGTTTAGCCTCTATGTGTTTGTGTCTTTTAGTTTTTTTTTTCTTGTAATTGACTTCTAATCTCATAGTGTTGTGGCCACAGAAGATGCTTGATACGATTTCTATTTTTTTAAATTTACCAAGGTTTGCTTTGTAGCCCAGCATGTGGTCTAATCCTGGAGAATGTTACATGTCCATGCACTTCGGAAAACAACCAAGTACTCACCAATAATGAAGCCTTATGGTGTCCAACTCTAGGTCAGTCAGTTCTGAACTGAGGCAGTGGAAGTAATAATCTGAGCCATTTAATGTAAGCATCAGTAAGCACACTTTCTAAACCATGGTCACCACACTCAAGAACCTGCATCTTTAACCAGCAGCCTAGGTGATTCCAGTAAGTGCAGCTCAGGTGGACCCTGAGAAAAGGCAGAGTTCATTTCCTGGTGCCCATGCTCCTCTCTCATAGCAATAATGCTGTCAAATTCTCATCCTCGCTTCCCTTTCTGAGGGGTTTCTTTTTTTCTCTGGCTTGTGCTGTAACTCCCTGCATGGCCCTGTCTTGCATTTGGTCACGTTCAAAGCCTAGCACTCCTTGAGTGTCCAATGGGGGCGAGTGCTTTTGATGTATCACCATGTTATCCTGATGACTCCTCAGCCCGCCCGTGATGTGAGCATCATCATCTTCCAAGTGAGCAAAGCTAGTGTCAGAGCAGTTTAATGACACAGTGATGTTCACACAGGAGTGGCAGAGCTGAGGTGGAGATCAGGTCTGGCTGGCTATAAGCCTCTGTTCCTTCCACCACTTCATTCTGTGCTGTTGACTCCACACTGGTCCTCCATCTCTCCCACCTCCTCCAAATTGCAGAACACCTCTTAAGAGGGGCACTTCTACATGCAGCTGACCTCTTGTATTGACTGCTAATTTCTACTGGTTTCCATCAGAAAGGGTAAATTTATTTCCAAATTGTAGGGAACACTTACTTTAAGTGCTGTTTATGGTAACAATGCAGTGCGTAGTTGGAGTGTGCCTTTGGAGTCTGAGATTCTGAGATTGGAGTTTGACTCCTCCTAGCTCTTCCATAACTAGCTGTGTGACCTTGGGCAAGTCACTCAAGTTCTCTGAGAGTTAGTTGTTTCATCTGTAAAATGGACTCTCACAGTCCCTAACCATGCTGTATTACAGTCGTGTGCTTATTTGACTGTACCAGACTGTGAGATCTTTGAAGGCTAAGGAATGTACTATCTTTACCTTTGTTTCCTTAGCCTCTGGCAAAAGGCAGGGGCCTTGCTGTGTCCCGTTCACCCTTTCGACATGCAGGGTGTTGCCTGGTGCGCTGGGGGTGCTCAGTCAATGCTGGTGGAGTAGCCGAACAGTCCAGGACACTGTCTTCAGTTTTGACTGAAGGGGAATTTGAATTGTTTGCATTATGCGGCCAGACTGGAAAGTCCCCTAACTGGTGAGGGGATCCAGGTGCCTGTCTACCACCCACATTGTTACTGCAGCTTTGTTCTTCCCTGGTCCTTGTTCCCAGTCCATCAAATGTGGTGAGTTACTAAGGTTAAATGTTAGTGATGTCAACAGTTCTCTCGGGAATGTTGGAGCAAAACTTCTCTCTTTTCCTTCTGGACCAGCAGGAGGGAGGCCACGAGGCATGTGGGATCTTAGCTCCCCTACCAGGGATCGGACCCACACCCTAGGGAAGTCCCAGGCCATTTAGCATCGGGGAGCTTTTGGCAGTCGCCTTGGGATTGTGGAGGGAGTCTGCCTTAGGGTATAGTTAATACCACAGAAGACAGAGCAGAGAGATGGAAAGAGCTGTAGAGCAGATGAAGAAGTCCAAGAAACTGATACTTAATGGCCGGAGGAAAGCTTTAGATAACATTTTCCTTACAAATGATTTTAGTTTCAGTTTGATGAAATTCAATGATTTTTTACATTCACAGCAGTTCCACTCCTGAGACATTCTTGCCTCTGTGCAATAGGAACCTTGTATAAGAAAGTATATTGTGACGGTGTGCACAATAGCAAAAAACCAGAAGCAGCAGTGTCCATCAGCAGGAAAATGCATAGTAAATTGTGTTCTAGTCAGGATGGAGTATTACGTAGCAATGGAAATTAGGGGACCATTGCCAAATGCAGCAACAGGGATGCACCTTAGAATCATAACATTGAATTGAAAAGACAAGTCACAGTATGATAACTTTTACAAAGATAGGAAAATTGGATGACGTACCATTTAGGGAGATATACATAAGTGATAAAACAGTTTTTTTTTAAAAGCAAGGAAATGAATAGTGGATCTGGATAAGGTGGAGTAGTTAAACTTTTCCCTATTCCTCCTGCTAAGTACAGCTAAAAACCCTGGACGTTATTTATAAAACAAAGATGAAAAGACTCTGAAAGGTGGAAAGGAAAAGGCAGACCATCAGTGATCTTGGGATCTGACAAATGGCACAGCAGTGAGTTCTCTGGGTTCTCCTTTTGCCTCGTGTGCCCTGGAATGAATGGTTGCTGCAGAAGATGACAACCTGGAAACACCAATGAGAACAGACCCAAAATACCTTGATAAAATTCTCTTTAGCCAGAGAACCAGGAAAAGGATAGCTTAGCTAGACAGAAAACTTAAAAAAAAAATTAATTTATTAATTTATTTTTGTCTGCATTGGGTCTTCATTGCTGTATGCGGGCTTTCTCTAGTTGCAGCTAGAGGGGGCTACTTTTCATTGCGGTGCGTGGGCTTCTCGTTGTGGTGGGGCTTCTCTTGTTGCGGAGCACAGGCTCTGGGCACACAGGCTTCAGTAGTTGTGGCATGTGGGCTCAGTAGTTGTGGCTTGCAGGCTCAGTAGTTGTGGTGCATGGGCTTAGTTGCTCTGCGGCATGTGGGATCTTCCCAGACCAGGGCTCGAACCCAGGTCCCTTGAATTGGCAGGTGGATTCTTAAGCGCGGCACCACCAGGGAAGTTCTAGACAGAAAACTTCTAGACAATAATCGTTCTACTCCTGCCAAACACCCCAGAGAAAACTGTGGCCCCAGTTCTTCCGCATAGCAAAGGCTAAATGAGGAGCCTGGACTTTCCCTCTCACCCAGTTGTTATGAGATGACCCCCTTCCCAACTGGCGGGTATCAGAGAAGGCCAGGCGGGAACCAGGACTTATACCCAATGGTAACAAGCCCCTCTCGCTGCAGCATGAACAGAGGCCACTTGAGAATCAGTAATAAGGTGTCCTTCTCTCCTTGGCCAGGCAGGTATCCGTGGAGGTCTAGTCGAGAGCCTAAACTCCCAGCCCTGCTCAGCAGTGATGAGGTCTGTGCTGGAGGCTGAGTGGTGCACTTGCTGTGACAGGCAGCACCCTCCTTCCCTCACTGGCAGCAGGGGAGGCTTATTGCTAAAAGAGAAGTGTTAGATGAGATCCAGAGGCTCATAACATAACACACAAAATGTCCAGGGTATGATAAAAAATCACGAGTCATGCCAAGAACCAGGAAAATGTCAACTCGAATGACAAAAGACAGTCAACAGACAGCAATACCAAAATAACACAAATGTTGGAATCATCTGAAGTGGATTTAAGGCAGCCATCATAAAAAATGTTGCAGCAAGCAATTGAAAATGTGCTTGAAACAAGTGGGAACATAGAACGTCTCAGCAAAAAATACAAGGCAAAAAGAACCAAATGAAAAGTTTAGAACTGAAAAATACAATAATAATAAAATCAGTGGATGGGCTAAATAGGAATGGAGAAGACAAGAGAAAAGAAACTGTGAACTTGGAGCTAGAACAGTAGAAATTGCTCAGTCTGGAAAACAAAGGGAATGGACTGAAAAAAATGAACAGAGCTCTGGGACACCTGGAGGACAGTAATAAAAGGTCTAACAGTTGTGTCATTGAAGTTCCAGAAGGAGAGGAGAGAAATGTTGGGGCTGAAAACGTACTCAAAGAATAATGGCTCAAAATTTTCCAACTTTGGCAAAATCCATAAACCTAAAGATTCAAGAAGCTGAGGAAACCCCAATCAGAACAACCCAGAGGAATCCATGCCAGGATTGGTTTGTGTGTGTCTGAAATAAAACCCTGAAAACTAAAGACAAATTAAAAATCTTGAAAGCATTGAGAGAGAAATGACACCTTATGTATGTGGGAAAAACAATTAGAATGCAAGTGGATTTCTCATAAAAAACCATGAAGTTCAACAAAAACTATCAATACTGAATTCTATATCCAGCAGACATCTTTTAGGGAAATTAAGACATTTTCAGATGAAGGAAAACATGTTGCCAGCTGAAAAAATAACCAGAGAAACTTCTTGAAACAGAAAGGAAATGATAAAAGAAGGAAATTTGGGATATCAGGGAAGAAGAAAAAACACAGTAAGGGTAAAAATAAGGGTAAATACCATAAATTTTCCTTCTCCTTTTTAGTTTTCTAAATTATGTTTGATGACTGAAAGAAAAATTAAAACCATGTTTGATGTGATTCTCAAAATATGTAGGGTATATAAAGTATATAAAACAGTCATAAATGGGGGACAGTTGAGGGATATAAGTAAGGTTAGGTTTCTACACTTGACTTGAACAAGTGAAATGTCAACGCCATAGACCGTGATAACTTATGTATATAATATACAACCACTAAAAAATCAATGTAAAGTGATACACTTAAAAGAGTATTGATACACTTAAATGGAATTTTGAAAAATATCAGTAAGTCAGGAAAAAGAAAACAGAAATGAAAAAGAGAGGAAATCAACAGAAAACATTCCCCTCCCCCAAATTCCAGAGTTAATCCATAGCGTATCAAAATTACATCAGATGGAAATAGTCTAAATATACAACTTAAAAGACAGAGATTGACACAGTAGATAAAAATGACCCAACTGTATACTGTGTGTAAGAAATTCATTTCAAATATAAAGATGTACGTAGGTTAAAAGCATAAGGATGGAAAAACATACCATGCAAATATTAATCAAAAAAAAGCAGGAGTGGCCATACTAATATCAGATGAAGCAGACTTCAGAAGAAGAAGAACAACAACAAATTACCAGAGACGGAAAAGGACGTTACATAATCCACCAAGAAGGAATAGCAGTCCTAAACGTGCGTACACCAAAAGGTGGAGTTGAAAAACACATGAGGTAAAAACAGTGATGGAACTGAAAATGGTGAGGCTGGTTCTTCTGTATGTGGGGGGTGGCTAAGTATACCCAAGGTTCCGAAGGACGTTTCATGCTAAAATCTCAGAGCCAGACCTGGGAGGCAACTCTAGTTCACATGTGAAAAGCCACCCCTGACCCTGGATTCCATGTGTACTAATTTGGGGGAAGCTTTGTTCTACAGTGATTAATATTTACGTGAGAAGACAAAATTTGTGCTGCTGTGATGAAAAGTCTCCCACAACCCCATGGTTTTTTTCAGTCATTTTTTTCTGTGTAAATTCAGAACCCTATCTTTATTCCAATTGAATTCTATCTTCTTCTATTTGACTAGCCTACCAGCCTCCTGAGGTCTTTCTTAGAATGTGTTTGGGTAAAATATAAATTATTTTTCATAGTTCAGTGTCATATGGAAATTTGATTATCATGCTATCAGTTTTCTTATCCATATGTTTTATTAATCTAATTAGATATTTTTATGAGTGTCATAACTGAGAGTCACGTCCAGAGCTTTGAGGACCTCATTGTAGTTTGGAATTAGCCACCAAAACCTTTTTCTGAATTCAACCAGATTTAAATCATTCAAGTGATTGTCATTTATTCTGTGTTTCTGTAATTTGTCCACAAATACATTATAAGTAATCAATTACTTTAAATTATAATTTGTGAGTGTGATATATCTTCCTTAAATAACCTTTATATAATCTCATCTTAAATGTGTAAAAAAGGGACAGGAAAGATCCAACTTGATATCAGAAAGGAGGCCACCTTCCCTACTAATCAGCCCTCACTGTTGTCATAGAGATTATAGGGGACCTGACACTCAAGCTTGAACTTTCATCGGAAGTATTTTTTCCAGTCATTCAGAAACACTTATTTACTCATGATTATAAAAATAAAAATTCAAACTGTGCAGAAGGCTGAAAAGTAGAAAGCAAAGCCCCCTGAGTCCCCACCATTTCCATACCTGAAGGATAACAATGAACGTGTAACAGTTTCTTCTGCATCCGTCCAAACCTTCCCTGCTGCCTGAGCTGCATCAGTGCAGGCAGTTCAGGTGAGCTCCTCCTTGAACCAGAAAGGCAGGGCATTGGCTCAGGTAGTTGGAAAGCCTGGAGGTGGGGCTTGTTTTGCGTGAGGCCTGATCTGGGAGCTCAAGACTCTCGTGATACCTGCTTTCTCTCCCTCCTCCTGCCCCAAAGCGGGTTCTCATCCCCTCTTGTTTGGCTGCTCCTGGGGGCCCATGGCTCTTTATTCACAGCCAGTAGGAAAGAGAGAGCACTTCTTTTGTCGCACATTTCCAGCAGACGCCCCGAGATCACTTGGAATGGACCGGCTAAGGTGGCAGTCCCCACACCATTTACATGAGTGGACTTGTGCTCTGCATGTACTCCATCACTTGCGTTTTAATTTAATGTACCTTGGACATCTTTAGCCCATGTAGCTTCCAGCAGCGAGCTCTGGAACATGAAGATACGAGGAGGAGATGTGTTAGGTTAGATGGAATGGGACAGTGGGCAGTTTACCGGGCTGGGAGGTATGGCTTCTCATTTTGAGTTTGCTTATGAACTGGGCAGCCCTTCTGTATCTTGGTTTCCCGGCTGCAAAATGAAGGGGTTGCTGGACCCCATGATTCCAGCTCAAAGGTACCACAAACAAGCTCATTGTTAGTGAACACTAATAATGTCTCTTAGAAGAGATGAATTATTTGGGGCATGGGCTAGAGAGTTCACGTGTAATCATAAATCGTAATAAATACATCACACTAGACAGTGGGACTCGTCTCTGAGTTATTTTACTAAAATACACAATTTCCAATGGTCCACGTGGCCTCTTGTTAAGAAAGGGATTCAGTAGCTTTCCGTTTCAAGGACTGAGATGTTGTTAGAACAGCTCACTTAATAATTTGGCTCCTCTTGGGTTTAATTTCTTTCCTGAGCTAAGTGTTTCTCCTTCAGGAGGTCTGGACTCTTATCACAAAGTAGTTGGTTTATTTATAATTCAGGATTTAAAGCCATTGACCTGAGGCTCACACAGTCTAGTAGATGGTTCTGTTCCAACTTGTTGGGAAACAAAGCTCTTGCAATCCCTGAGGACCTTTCCTCTTTGGTCTCTCCTTCTCTCTCCATTTCAGGATCATAGGGCCTGATTGCAAAAGATCTGTGCAAAGGGCTCCTTCACCTGAGGAGGAAGAGAAGCAGTCTGATGGGTGCCAGGAGGAGAAGGGCAGTTCCAGACAGGTGATAAGGGGACACCAAGAAGGCAGGAGGAGGATGCGCCCGAGGGCACATTCCTCAAAGATCCTGGCCCAGAGAGCTGGGAATTGGTTTTAAAGGAACTCTGTGCTCATTAAGGATGAATGAGGAGAAAACCAGGAAGCTGGGGATCAGCGCACAAGCATCAAGTGGCTGAGATTGTTTAGCAGAGCTTTGATTTGTCACGCGGGTCCACTTCATTACCGGTTCTGTAGGGCACTGCCTTAAATGTAAGTGTGGGTTAGTGGAAAGAGCATGGGCCTTGGAGCCAGAAGGCAATATAGATTCTCATCCTGTTTTTGCAATTTGATAATTTTATTACCTTCTGCAGATAATTTAACCTAATTTAACTGAGGCTCAGAGAGGTTAAGCAAGTCACCTCAGGTCACACAGCCAGAGAGAAAACTGCAGAGGTGTGGCTGGGACTCTGGTTTGTTTCCCCCTCGAGCCCAAGGTCTTCACGTAAGTGCTTGGCTACACCTGCCTGGGGAATTCTAGTACTATTCTATGTCTGTAATAGTACCATAATAACTGGAGCTTGTTTGGTGACAACTCTAATAAATAGTTCTGGTCTCAAGTGTTTGTATTCACTTTCTGTTAATTTACTTGACACACTATATGCAAAACCACCAAGCCTGAATTTGTGTATACTTAGGGTGACATATCAAGAAGAAACTTCATTTAGTGCGTAAAGTTTTTGAGTGTGCGTGTGTGTGTATGTATCAGTTATAATACACATAAATCAGTTAGACACACTTGGCTGTAGTTAACAGAAACCCTAATTTGGATTTGTTTAAACAAGAAAGAGATGAGAGAGTGTTTAAGTCACTGGTGGTCCAGGTTTACGGCCGAGTGGGTGAGCTGGAGCTGGAGCTGCAGCAGGGTTACCCGGAGGCTCCAGCTTCGTGTCTCTATTGGTCCCCAGCTGCCCCGTTTCATATGTTGGTTTCAGTCAACATCCAAAGGAGGAGAGAACGTCTCTTCTAGAATGTCTTTCCCACAGGTCCACAGGAAATCTCCGCTTGTGCCCATGGGTCTGGCTCTGTCCCTGCACCCCAGTGGGGTGGGGTATGGGCAGGAGACTGAGCAGTCAAATGGCCCTTCCTGTCCCACTGCTGCAGCCAGGGAATGCCAGTCCCTGACTGGCTCCGGCACAGGGCACCTCCTGGGGTCAGCAGCCCCTGTGGTACTCGGGCTGAGTTTGCAGGGGAGGCTTCCGAAAGAGGCTCAGGTCTGCAAGGCGGGGCAGGGAGAGGGTGTGCTTGGAGCCCACTGTGTCCTCCCAGGAGAAGTTAGATGCCTGCATAGAGCACTTAGAGAGGTTTTCTGTTTCAAGCCACTTGGTAGTTGGACAGTGTGTCTTTTTTTGTAAATTGTAACAAAAAATAAAAAAGAACAAAACCTGAGGAGGTTTTAGAACCTGTTTCCAGTTGAGTCTCATCATTCCATCATGTAATCTGTTCATTATATTGAGCCTGCACTCGAGTTGGCAGGACCCTTGCTTCTGTGGGGCACCAGCTTCCTCCATGGGCAGCTCCTCTGTCTGTCCCCTCGTTTGTGGGGGGCTCTGAGCCACAGTGGCTCCCACCCAGGGCCAGCTGCTGGGTACTAAGTTACTTACCCCTTACCGGCTCTGTGTCTCTTGGCAAGTTACTTAAGCTCTCTGTTGCTTGTTTCTCTTGTGTGTGTATATATATGTACACACACACACAAAACTAAACATCAGAACGTTCTTCATAAGGTTATTGTTGTGACTAAAAGCGTTAATGAATGTGTTTGGAACAGTGAGTGACATTAGTAAGTGCTCAGGAAATGTGTGTTGTTTTTGTCATTATTATTATTTTATCATAATTAGTGAAGGGGTTCTTCAGTCAATGAAACGAAGACCTCTGGTTTTAGCAGTGGCTGCAGAATTATATGTAGAGAGGGGTGACTAGACCAAGTGGCCCTGGTTCTGTCCCCCATAAAGTTCATCTTGTTGGGTGGGGATGTGTATCCCTTTCTCTCTCTGTTTTTACTGTGGAAGCATACATAACATAGAATTTACCCTTTTAAGCATTTTTAAGTATGCAGTTCAGTGGCATTAAGTACATTCATGATGTTGGGCAACCATCACCTCCATTATCTCCAGAAAAGTTTCATCTTCCCACACTGCGTCTCTCTCCCCCTCCCCCTCCCCCAGCCCTCATGGCCTCTGATCTGATTTCTGTCTCTATGAATTTGCCTCTTCTGGGTACTCCGTGTGAGTGGAATCGTACAGAGCTGGTCCTTTTGCTTCTGGCTCACTTCACTGAGCGCAGTGTCCTCGGGGTTCATCCGTGCTGTCGCAGGTGCCAGAGTTCTATTCCATTTTCAGGCTGGGGTGGATACACACACATTCATTGCACAGACTACGTTTTGTTTCCATTCATCTGTTGATGCACACTTGTGCTGTTCCTACATTTTGGCTGCTGTGAATAGTGCTGCAGTGAACACGGGGGAAGATACCTGTCTCTTCAAGACGCAGTACTCCCCTTTTAAAGCCGCGGCCATGCATGATTTCTTGTGGCGTATCCAAAAGTAGGGTGGAGTTTTCAGTGAGACCTTATTAAATATCGAGGGGAACAAAAGAGAGAACCATGAACCTACGAAAAGCGTCAAAAGTGGTCAGCTCATAAAAGATCTTCGTTTGGAAACCTTGAAGGGGACGGGGGCCCTGTGCTGTTCCCTGCTTCCCTCCTGAGTCCCCAGGGGCTGGTACAACTAGACAGGCTCTTGCCATGGGTTCTTATTTCCCGCTCCTGGCCGCTGTCCCCAAGGAAGGCGCCACCCATGGCCCACGACTTGGCCTCTCATACACGTTGTGTTGCCTGTTGCTTGGCCAAGAAAGTGATCCTCCTTTATCTGCCTCTCAGGCCCTTCCCCTTGGTTCTTGTTTTGGGGACAGACTTTTCTCAGTCCCCGGGTGGCAGGTAAAACTTCAATAAATGACCCATGAATTATCTCAGTCCTCAAATAAGACCCAGTCTGAGGGATGCACGTCCGACAGGTAATGATACCTATGCATGTGCTACCGTGGCATATCCACCCGAAGATGCTGTAAGCTCATCACAATGGTGGGTCCTTTGGCAAAAGGAAAGAAACAAATCTGGTGACGACGTGAGCTCACTAGGATATTATCCTGGCTGTTGTCTGATGCCGTTTCACGTGGTGTTCAGTTATCCGTGGCTGCGTGACAGACGATCTCAAAGCGGTGGTCTAAAAGGTAGCCACCATTTGTTTTGCCTGTGAGTCTGGGGCTCGACTGGACCAGCTGGGCAGTCCTTGCTTGGGGCCTCTTGTGAGGTTATAGGTGGTTGGTGATGGGCCGGGTTATCTGGAAGCTTCACTTGTCACATGTCTGGCACCTGGAAGGTTAAACAGCTGGGGCTCCCCAGGCATCTGTGTCTGTCTGTCTCTCATCTTTCCACAGGTCTCTGTCAGTGCAGCAATCGCAGTGCAGCCAGACTTCT
This sequence comes from Globicephala melas, assembly GCF_963455315.2. Classification (NCBI taxonomy): domain Eukaryota; kingdom Metazoa; phylum Chordata; class Mammalia; order Artiodactyla; family Delphinidae; genus Globicephala; species Globicephala melas. The sequence continues at coordinate 1,242,403 of NC_083324.2, read as the reverse complement.
TATGTGGCCGCTGAGCCTCTGTCCACTGGTGGCTTGCAAATCTCTGTATTTCCTACTCAACTTCATCCCTTGGGGATGAAAGAAAACAGGTAGTACTCAGATAAAAGTGTGTGATCAAGACCATAGCATTTTACTGAAAAGCAATCTTTATAACCAGCTGCAAATTTCCGCCAGGTATCTGATTAGGGTGATCACATTATGTAGATAGGGCACACGCCATGGACTGCAGGGTAACTGGGAGGCAGCCCATGGAGCTGGGCAGTACATATCCTGTGTAGCCTGGCACAGAGGTCCTGTCTATAATAGGTCCAAATCACTCATTTAAACAATTTTTGGGCCTTATAACCCTTCACTGATTGTGACTGTCCATCCCATAAATTCCAGAGAATCAGAGAAAAACCTGGGCTTCATCATCATGATCATCTAGGTGTGACCTGCCTTCCCAACCCTATGTCCCACTATTTAAATAAATAAATAAAGACCATAGGAGTTTAAAATGTATATAATGAGGAAGAGAAATTTCAACAAAGCGCTCAGTGTGTAAGATGCAACCAGTTCTGTCTATCAGGTTTCTAGTATCCATTGTGGACTTTCTGAGGAAGGAGCCCAGGACTCCTGGCAGCGTAGAAGGAGGGCTCTGGGCCTCCTGAGTACTGGGAACTGGGGATGACCACGGTGAGAGGCAGGTGGGCAAGGCAGAGAGAACTGGGCTCCAGCAGCCTGAAGTTGACACCAGCTCCACCCTGTTTGCGGTGCGCTCCCAAGCAGCTTTCTCAAACCCCTCTCAGCCTCCTTGTCCTCTGAAAAGTGAGGATACTAGTGGCACCCACCTCATGACTTGCATGGAGACTAGATTAGGCATTTCACCAAAAGCACTGAGAAAGGTGTCTGTCACAGAATAATGCAAAAAAAAAATGTTGACTAGTATTACCATTCACATAAAATCTTAGATTTTTTGCCATGAAGGATAGGATTTTTATTGACAAGATTTTGGCCTGATGTCCCCAACCCTCAGCAAAAACTTTGATGCACGTATACGTGAGTAGACATAAATAGAAGGAAGAATAAAAATGTTCAGATGGGCTTGACACAAAGACAGTCCTCCTTTAGCAATTATGAAGCTATAAAAAGAATGAAAGCAGCACGTCCTCTCGACACATTTCCAGAATGACTTGGCTTGGGGATAAATTACAGTACAGGCAAGTTCTAAGTACCCTGGGAGCTCCTTTGCTCAGCCCTATGAAAGTTTCAGGGCTGAATGCATTTTTTGGCAGCAAGAAAATTTGTCAAGCAGAAGTGTGAAAATTGGAACTGCCAAGACTGAAACAAAAAGCAAACACATTTCATCATTTTGAGGAGGCATCAAGGTTGGGGTTTGCAGCTGTTGTCCTGAATGAGAGAAAATAGAAGCCCCTGGCTAGAAAAAATGGAATATAATTATGTTATGATGAGCTGGGAGAAAGTGGCAAAGAAAAATTGTAATGCAAAGCATGATGGATGCTGTTCTGTCCGTCGGAACTGCTGGAATGCGCAGGACGGCAAAGCAGCATAATGACTTGCTTTCTTCCCTTCCAGTTTGGCAAGCAGACATGCAGTAGCGCACCACGTCTTCTGTTTTGGATTTTCTTCTTGGCATAATTATGTCAGGTTTGTAGAATGGATTGAAAGTGAAGTGTATGTTCCACTTTGAGGCACAAAGCTGTAATTCTGTTGAGTAGAAATTTCCTTTTGCTTGTTTATATTTTGAAAACCACATCAGAGTCTTCTCTCAGGGTCGTTTACATGATGGCAAACTATCCATTACATTTGAATACAGGGCTTCCAGGTAGTATGGATTTTATTTACATCATTGCTAATCACGTTTTTTAAAAAAATTATTTGTTTATTTTATTTTTGGCTGTGTTGGGTCTTTGTTGCTGCGCGCGGGCTTTCTCCAGTTGCGGCGAGCGGGGGCTACTCTTCGTTGTGGTGCACGGGCTTCTCATTACCGTGGCTTCTCTTGTTGTGGAGCACGGGCTCTAGGTGCGCAGGCTTCAGTAGTTAATGGCGCATGGGCTTAGTTGATCTGCGACATGTGGGATCCTCCGTGACCAGGGCTCGAACCCGTGTCCCCTGTATTGGCAAGCGGCTTCTCAACCACTGTGCCACCAGGGAGGTCCCGCTAACCACATTTTAAATCATGATTTATGTCACAGGCAGGAGGACTCAAATCATTAATCGACTCAACTTGCTGCTTGCTGCTTCTGCAGTCTAGAGGTTTGGTTTGGTAGGAAGTTAATTTCTTCACAGAGGTAGGAGGTGTATTCTGTTTTACTGCAGTATTTTAATTTCATGTTTTCAGATTTAATAATTTCATAATTAAATAAGAAAAATAGTGATGATTCAGGCATCTTAATCAAATTATTCAAAGCATATTCTTTTATTTACTGGGAAATTAGTCATTTCTAATTTAACAGAATTACCATGGATATCTGGAGAATATATTTGCCATATCATATTAAAGAAAAACAAGCAATGCATCTGAAACATTTCGTTTAAGAGAGATAACAAATACATATTACACATGCAGGTGTATGTTTTAAAAAGTAACTTTGGAGTCTAGCACATGGGATGAGTTGGCAGCTGAAAAGCTGGGGATACAGAGACCAGTTAGGACGTAATTTCAATGGTCCAGGGAGGAGGTGAGGAGGACCTGACCCCAGGAAGTGGTGGTCAGCTGGAAGCAAGAGGACAGCTTTCATGGACAGATAGGAGAGACCTCTGAGTGATGAGCGTTGGAACAAGTGATGAGACATGAGGCTGATCAGGATGTTTTACACAAAACGGCAGTCAGACTAAAATCTTGTTTCCAATATCATTTTTCTTCACTACGAGTTACTACTGTGCTTAAAAATCAAATCACCGGGCTTCCCTGGTGGCGCAGTGGTTGAGAGTCCGCCTGCCGATGCAGGGGACACGGGTTTGTGCCCCGGTCCGGGAAGATCCCACATGCCGCGGAGCGGCTGGGCCCGTGAGCCCTGGCCGCTGAGTTTGTGCGTCCGGAGCCTGTGCTCCGCAACGGGAAAGGCCACAGCAGTGAGAGGCCCGCGTACCGCAAAATAAAATAAAATAAAATAAAATAAAATAAAATCACCATTATTATAGTACTTAAAGATCCTGAGTGTCCAGTGGCCCTTATCCATATAGTATTTACTGTGTGCTTTCCCCACTCTGTCTTTTATCAGTTCATTTAGAACTCCATAATTTTAAAAAAATTACATAATCATAGTTTCATTGACTATTTGTATATAAGTCATTCACATTTTATATGGATATAAAATGCATTTGTATATAAAACATTGCTAGGAGAAATTAAAGATCCAAATAAATGGAGAAGTTTGCCATGTTTATAGATTGGAAGACTTGATTTAGCTAAAATGGAAAATCTCCCCCAGTTGATCTATAGATTTAATCTGATTCTAATCAAAAGCCCAGAAGACCATTGGCAAAAATTGATAGATAAATTCTTAAGCTTTTATGAAGGGCGAAGAACACAGAGGAGCCAAAACAATCTCGAAAAAGTTCAGCAAAGCTGAAGGACTTACACAGGATGATTTCAGGGCTTACTATACAGCTACAGAAATCCAAAGACAGCATTGTACTGGAGTAAGAAGGATAAGTGGATCACGGGGATAGAACAGAGAACCCAGAAATGGACAAACACAGTCAGTTGATTTTTCAGCAAATGACACTGGAACCCAGTTTTTAAAAATGGACAAAAGACTTAAGCAGATACTTCAAAAAGAAGAATGCAGATAGCCAATAAGCACATGAAGAGATGCTCACATCTTAGTCATCAGAGAAATGCAATTTGAAACCAAAATGCGGGCCCATTACATACCCAACAGAATGGCTCACGTTAAAAAGACAGACAGTATCAAGTGTTGGCAGGGATGAGGAACGACTCGAATGCTCCTGTATTACTTGTGGGAGTATAAAATGGTATGGCCACTTTGGAAGACTGGTGTTTTCCTATAAAGCATACACCTGCCCAGAAATTCCATTTTTTAAAAAATTTTATTTATTTTTATTTTTGGCTGTGTTGGGTCTTTGTTGCTGCGTGCGGACTAAGTGGTGAGTGGGGGCTACTCTTCGTTGTGGTACCCGGTCTTCTCATTGGGTGGCTTCTCTTGCCGCAGAGCACAGCCTCTAGGTGTGCGGGCTTCAGTAGTTGTGGCACACGGTCTCAGTAGTTGTGGCTCGCGAGCTCTAGAGCGCAGGCTCAGTAGTTGTGGCGCACGGGCTTAGTTTCTCCACAGCATGTGGGATCTTCCTGGAGCAGGGCTCGAACCTGTGTCCCGTGCATTAGCAGGTAGATTCTTAACCACTGCACCACCAGGGAAGCCCCAGAAATTCCACTTCTAAGTTTTACCTAAGTGAAACCAAAATATTTGTTCACAAGAAGACACACAGAAAAAAAAAAAAAAACTGGAAAAATGTCTATCAGTATGAGAGTAAACAATTTGCAACATATCCATACAGTGGAATACTAATCAGTAATGAAAGGGAACCAACTACTGATGCGTACAACAGCATAAAAAAAAAATCTCAAAAATATTACAGTGAGCAAAAGAAGCCAGACACAGAAGAGTCCACGCTGTATGATTCCTTTTAGAGGAAGTTTGAAAATAGGCAGAATAATCTACAACACAATTCAGAGTGGTAGTTGCTTGGAATGGGAGAGTTAAGTAGAAGTGGGAACAAGGGAGTTTTCTGGGGTGATAGAGGGGTTCTATATCTTGATTATTGGTTACATGGGTGTAGGTATTTTTCGAAATGTATTGAATTGCATACTAAGATCTGTGCATTTCAATGTATGTAAATTTTACTTCAATTAAAAAATGCAAAAATCTCCAATGAATTATAGTCTCATCTAATATTTATGTATGAATGGTCTTTAGAAGTCTTCTGATGTAGATTCCACATTAATGATTTAGGAGGCACTAATAATAATTCCACATAGCAAAACTAAGGAAACATGGATGTGACGAAAACTGTTTCAAGGAAAATTTGCAACTTTTGTTATTAAACATTTGTAACTGTATGTCAGTATCTTGAATGCCACCCCATCCTCCCGTTGGCTGGTAAGGATACTTAAAAACCTGCTTTCCCCAGCCAGTGTTTTCAGGGCTTCATAAGGGGAAGGAGTTACAATTCTCTCGATCACTCCTGCCTTTAAGACTCTGCTTCCCGTGATTTTTGATCTGTGTTCTGGATTTTACTTCCTTTTTTCACACTGTTTCTTTCTTTTCTTGGGCACTCTCCATAAAACCAGCACAATATTTTCACTCTTGCAAGTACCACTGATTCAAGGTTGTGTGTCGAGCCTATTTGACTGAAATTTTGAAGCCTTAGGGTAGTTCAGTCTCACAACACAGCACATCAAATGATAAATATGCCCCACTGGATGTTTCATTGGTCATTTTTTTACATTTTATAACCAGTATCTGGCCATATAGCTGGGCTCTCTCCTTTCCACTTTTAATGTTCTCTCATCTCCTTAGCTTGCTGCAATCCCCAGCTCCTCATTTTGGAGTTTTTCTTCTCATCAATCTACACTAGACTCTGAGGTCCACCTTTTGACATGTAAAATAGTCCAGTAAAGTGTTTTACTGAAATTCCCCCAGAGGGATTTTAAAGTACTGAATCTCCTCTCCTTCACCCACTCCCACAAAAAGAAATACAGAAAATTTTACAAACATCCTCCAGTGGGAAGAAAAGTGGACAGAGCAGTAACTAGGGAGTTGCAGATGAGAGAGAGGAAACCCTGAGAGTGGGAAAGCTTACGTTATCACCACCAGGCTACAGAGGAGGCCAGAGAGGCATCGTCTCAGAGTCTTTGCCACATGGGGAAGTGACTCAAAGCCCGCAGGAGTGAGGGAGGGTGTCCCAGTACAAGACCCCGAATGAACGCTCCGAAGAGAGAGCCAGTGTCCAGCGCCCTGGTGAGGGCTTCTAACATCTCCCGCTGGCTCAACACTTCCCCTGGCCACACCACATGCCCTCAAGTCACACAAAACTTAATATAAAATACCTCTTAAGAAGGATATCCAGGAGAACCATCCACACGATAGTGGGGCAAATAGAAAATCTGGGCACATGGGTACCATCCTGAGAATGTGCAAAATGAAAGAAATGGCATGCAGCTATGAAAATTCATAACAACCAAAATGCATAAAATACCGCACAGAAGTAACAAAGAATGCAGTCTGGAGGAAATCATAGTCTAAGAAACAGAAGAAAACTTCCCGGTGTGTTTCATGATATGGAAGATCTAAAAAAGGATATCAACTCCATAAAACCTAGCTCAGTGCTAAGGTAATAACAGAGAGATGAAAAGTAAGGAGGTATGGAAAAATGAGATTCCAGCACTACTACAGATTGAGTAAATAATTTGGAATGAGTAAGACATCAGATTCCTAATATAGAACAAAGGGTTTGAGATAACACAGTAATTTCAGAGGAGAAATACAAAGAGACTAAAGCAATTAAGGTGACGATTTGAAGGAATGACAATGAACCAACACAAGGATAACTGGAGTAAGTCAAAAACAGAACCCAGGACATGGAACAGAGAGAATGTTCATGAGTATAATACAGGTAAACCCTGTAATGGAGAAACTGTTAAATCTTTTGCTCATAGGGGCACATAGTGTTTAGGGGGAAATTTATACAGAACAGTCAATAACTTAGACCTTGTTAAATTATTGAACTTTAAGACTGAAGACATAATTCTTCAGGCATCCAGGTGGATAAACAAGTCATTTATCAGGGAGAAGGTCAGCAGCATTCATGACCAGTAAACATTGCGGGGCGGGGTGGGGGTGAAGTATTAGTAATGTTCTGAGGGAAGGAAGTGGGACCCAAGATAATTGTCACCAGACAAAGAAAGGAAACTGGAAGTCACACGCAGACACGGAAGAATCCAAGAAATGTTGCATATAGCACTTCTTGTCATTTTTCCTTTTTACAATAAATAGAACCAATGATGAGGTTAAAAAATGTTATAAAAAATTTTATGTAGTAAAAAAAAGAAAGGCTTAGTGTTAAATTCATGTAAACACAGACTAAAACAAAGCAACTGGAGAAATGTTTGTTCAACTAAATGTGTTATAACACTTGACAAAATAAAAATGAAAATATAAGTAACAAAATGCTAGTGGAGAAAGAAGTGTAAGAATACAGGTCTATTTCATAGCAGGGAATCCACAGTTTTCATCCAAAATTGAGACACGTAGATACAAACATATAATAAATCCAACTTTCTAATTGTTTTACAACCTTAGAGAAATCTTCTGGGACATCCTATGGAAAAAAACCCCTTTTTTTCCTGAAGTTCAGCAATTTTTTGAATTTCACACAAGTTTTCATTCTTCTGTGAAGGTCAAATACTCAACAGAACCCTTCAATTTATATATAGCTTTAGACATATGTCTGAAATGACATTCAGCCCATATCTAACACTTTTCTTTCCTGCTTCATAGGATTTGGGGCAGTGTTTTTTTGTTTTGTTTTTTTTTTTGTTTTTTGCGGTACGCGGGCCTCTCACCGTTGTGGCCTCTCCTGTTGCGGAGCACAGGCTCCGGACGCGCAGGCTCAGTGGCCATGGCTCACGGGCCCAGCCGCTCCGCGGCATGTGGGATCTTCCCGGACCAGGGCACGAACCCGTGCCCCCTGCATCGGCAGGCGTACTCTCAACCACTGCGCCACCAGGGAAGCCCCGGGGCAGTGTTTTTTTTTTTAACTTTCTTTTAAAATATTTTCTGTGTTTCTTAAATTATTTAATTTTTGTTTTTAATTTAATGAAGACTAATAATTTTTCGAAAGAAATACGGAAATGGCCAGTGCAACTTAGAAAAGGCAATGGTGAAGAGAGGTGACTTGGCCTATCAAATATTGAAACATTATAAGTAGAGAAATTAAAGCAATATAGTACTGAAGGAAAAATAGGTAGTTATTTCGCTGGAACCGAATACAGTCCATAAACCAACTCATGTTTTTATGGGGATTTGGTGTTTACGAAAAATGATGTCTAATGAAAAACTCTCTATGTATTGATATGTGAAGATCTCCAGGGTCATATGACTAAGTGAAAAAAGAGCAGAACAGTATTATAGTGTTATGGGTTGAATTTTGTCCCCCCAAATTTGCATGTTGAAGTCCTAACCCCTAGTACCTCAGATTATGACCTTAGTTGGAGATAGGATCTTTAAAGAGGTAGCCAAGAGAAAATGAGGTCATTTACGGTGGGCCCTAATCCAGTATGACTGGCATCCTAGTAAATAGGGGACATTTGGACACAGCCATGCATACAGGGAGGATGGCCTGTGAACATGAAAATGGCCATCTACCAGCCAAGGAGAGAGGCCTGAGCAGATTCCCTCTGGGCCTCAGAAGGTACCAACTCTGCTGATACCTTGATTTTGGACTTCCAGCCTCCAGAAACTGAGACGATAGATTTCTGTTGTTTAAGCCGCCCCGTTTGTAGTGCTTTGTTACAGCAGCCCTAGCAAACTAATACATGTACTATGCCATGTTTTGTGTAAGCCAGGAAGGAAAATAAGTATATTTTTTCGTATTTGCTTGCAGTTGCACAAGAAACGCATATAAATGATTACCTGTGGGGTGGGGAGGAGTGAGGCTGAGGGGCAAAGTGAGAGTGAGACTTCTCAATATACTCTCTTTATTTTCCTTTGATTTTTGAATTATGCAAGTGTAGTACAGATTTTTTTTTTTTTTTTCGCGGTACGCAGGCCTCTCACTGTTGTGGCCTCTCCCGCCGCAGAGCGCAGGCTCCGGACACGCAGGCTCAGCGGCTGTGGCTCACGGGCCCAGCCACTCCGCGGCATGTGGGATCCTCCCGGACCGGGGCACGAACCCGTGTCCCCTGCATCGGCAGGCGGACTCTCAACCACTGCGCCACCAGGGAAGCCCTCTAATGCTTTTTACAGCTCATAAATTAAAAAATATATTTTTTTCCCATCATTACAAAGAGATCCTGGGAAGCAAGGGTGGCAGGTGCTTGTGCTCTTTAAACAGGTCCCAAGGACCTCACTGTTATAGCATCATGACTATCTTTGCTCATCAAGTCAAGGTTACACTCGTTCATTAAATTCATTTGAGAAAACAGGGAAATGTTATATATTTAAGTGAGATGTCAAATCAATCAGCATTCAAGAAAAAAATGGACCTGTGTATTTCAGGAGAGGGACTGCATGGAGGAAACTGGTTTTCAACTAAGGAAGGGCTGGAGGTGTGTTAAGGGGTGAGCTGTTGGCGCCCAGAGAGCAGCGGGTAAATGGAGCTGCTGTCCCCCATCAGTCCAGCTTGCAGTCACTATGGAGTCTGGGGGTATGTGGATCCATGAGCGCATCCCACTGGAAAAACCCAGCTGGAATCCTGCTGTCTGGGACGTCTGCTTCCATCCCCTATAGTATAAGGGAGAATAAAGGATAAAGCTGAAAGACCAAGAAGGACGGACTCCCCTGAAGGAACTAAGTTCCCCGCAGAATTGATAACAAGACATCCCTGAGTGGATTGCTTTGTGGGTTCAATGAATAGCCTGGGAGCCAGACTGCTGGGTTCAGACTTTGCCTCTTGGAAGTGCAGGGTTTTCTGTGCCTGAGGGTCCCACTGGAGCAGCAGTTAAGAGTAGCGCCTCCAGGGGTGGTTGTAAGGGGACATGAGTTAATGCAGGCTCACCCTTTGGAGCAAAGGCTGGAATGCCAGCCCTTTGGTGCTTTGTCAATGACAGGGCATTCAGAGAGGCCATGCATTTTAAAGACTTCCTTTTCTCATTTGGTGGAACTTGGCTTTCACGGAAGGATATTTCCATACCCTTTAGTGAAGTAGGTTGTGTTTTCAGACTCCATAAACTCTTAGGGAGCTTCTCTCTGCACAGAGAGTCACGTGATGTGGAATGTATATGATGGGATCATGCCGTAGACCTTGGGCTTTCGCCATTTTGAGTAATAGTTTAACAGCTCTTAACAGCTATAAAAGATAAGATTGTGATCTGGCCTCTGTTCATCCACCCCTCCCCCCACCTCCAAAACATCCCATTCTGACCATTAAGGCAGCTCTAAGGACCATTTCTTAATGTCCTCTGCACCCCACTGCGTAGCACCTAGTAAACACTCAATGATGTTTGTTAACGGGTGTCTCGGTTCTGCTTTGACCTGAAGTCAAAGATAAATAGATATTCCCGAGAGAGGAGAGTTCACAGAATGGAGGGCTTGGCTAGACTATAGCTATCACCAAGATCTGCCAGGTAACTTTATCTGGAAGATTACTTCAGGGGGAGATGCTCCAGGCTGGGCAGAGTGATCCAGGGGGTGGGGGGAAGCAGGTCGGACTGGGGACAGGTGGGATTGCCCAAGTATTTAACACCTGGCCAAGAACTGGGATAGCAGGGACACGTGGGCAGGTTCCTGCAAACTCCTGCCCACACCTCTGTGGGTTTTATCTGTAGATTTTTCCTCAGCATTTTATTATGAGGATGTTTACAGAAAAGATGAATATTGCAGCCAACTCCCCTATACCTATCACATGGACGCTGGAACATTTACTGTATAGTTGCTTCTCACCCGTCTGTCCATCTATCCATGCCTCTAAACAAATCTAGCTTATAAGGATGCCTTTAAAAATGGCTCACAGACGTCAGTACTTCACCCCTAAACACTTTTTTCTTTGGAAGTAACATTTTTTAAAATTAATTTTTATTGGGGTATAGTTGCTTTACAATGTTGTGATAGTTTCTGCTGTACAGCAAAGTGAATCAGCTATATGTATCCATATGTCCCCTCTTTTTTGGATTTTCTTCCCATTTAGGTCACCACAGAGCGTTGAGTAGAGTTCCCTGTTCTGTACAGTAGGTTCTCATTAGTTATCTATTTTATACATACTATCAATAGTGTATATGTGTCAATCCCAATCTCCCAATTCATCCCGCCCCCCTCCTTTCCCCCTTGGTATCCACACGTTTGTCCTCTACGCCTGAGGTAGTATTTACTTACAATGAAAAGTCCCAATTTCAAGCTTATGACTTGTCATTTCTGAAAAATATGCAGACCTATGTAACCCAGATCCTTATCAAAATACCATCACCCAGAAGGTCAAAGGGAACAACCTTTCAGTTATAAAATAAATAAGTCCTGGGGATGGAAGGTACAGAATGGTGACAATTGTTAATAATTCTGTGCTGTATGTATATTCGAAAGTTTTGTTAAGAGAGTAGGTCTTAAAAGTTTTCATCACAAGCAAAAACATTCTGTAACTGTAGGATGACAGATAGTAACGAGACTTATTGTGGCGATCATTTCACAATAGATACAAATATCGAATCATTATGTTGTGCACCTGAAACTAATACCATGTTTTATGTCAATTATACCTCCGTAAAAAAAAGATACCATCACCCCAGAAATTCCTTCCCCCACCACAGCGTCCAGTGGCAAGCACTGTTCCGATTTCTCCACCAAAGTATCGTTTTGACTGTCTTAAAGCGTCTTGTAGATGGAATCGCAGCGCTTTTTTATCTCAGGCTTGTTTCCCTCACCATAATGCATGTGAGATTCACCCACACTGTCGCATGTGTCAGGAGTCTGTTCCTTGTTATTGTCGGACAGTATTCCATTGCATGGGGTGGGGGGGCGGGTAGCCCAGGTGTGTATCCAGTCACTAGTTCAAAGACACATGGCTTGTTGCCAGTTTGGGGTGATTAAGAATAGAGCTGCTGTGAACATACTTGCACAAGTTTTTGTGTGGACATGTTTTCATTTCTCTTCAGCAACGACTCGGGCATGAGATTTCCAGGTCATAGGTGAAGTGTATGTTTTGTTCTCTACGAAACTGTCAGATATTTTTCCAAAGTAGTTGTACCATTTTACCCTCTGCCCAACAATGTGTAAGAGTTCCAGTCCTCCTCTTCCCTGACTGGCATTGGGTGCTGGCAGTCTTTCAAATTTCAGCCATTCTGGTGGACAGGCCTGTAGGCTTTGGACCGTGACAGTGTCTGGAAGGTTCTAGAGGAGGAGACAGGGCAGCTGGGATGGAAGTGGGCCCTCAGAGGGCTCATGGGAACAGCTGTCTCTTGACTGACGCAGAAGGACGGACTCTTCTGACAACCTCGGGGCGGCCATGTCGGTGGGTCTGCCCCAGCTACAGATCAGCTCTGTCTGGAGTTGAGGGACCCGGGGTGCCACCTTGAGACTTTCTTCTGACATGTGAGGAGATTGAAATAGATGATTTCCAAGGTTACTCTCTGCTTTTAACTTTCACAAATACAGCACAACCAGATGAAGTCAGAGGTTGTGGGGTGCAGACTTCCTGCTGAGCAGGGAGTCCTGGGGAGGGTGCACTCCCAGGTGCCTGGCCCAACCTTCACAGACACTGTGGGCGCCCGGGATGGATCAGGTCTTCCTCTGACCTAATGTTGACTAAATACTACTGAATGTAAATCTTTGGTACCAGTATTTCTTATATCATTGCAGTCGCAAACCTGAACTCCTAAAATTTTGCAAGGAGCAAAGACTAACAAGTATATTGTTGGACTTCGTGGGAGAAAGGACCTGATTTTAAATTTTTGCCAGGTAGCATGGAGTTGACTTACTATAAGACAACCTAAATATTAGGCAATCCTCTATTTTCCCAATGAAAGGACAAAAATAGGAAGCTTCATTTTTGCTAATTTGAATATACAAACTTTCAGGCAGGGATATAGATTAAATAGTCAGTGGCCTGATTATATTATTTATTATTTCAGTTACACACACATTTAAAATTATATATTGTACAGTATATTAATTTCAAATGCTTCTATTTTTCTACTCTCTCATCTTATGAATATAATTTTTTCAAACTTTTCGCATGTCCCATTGACTTCAGCATCTTTGCTCTAAAGTTGCTTATAAAGTCACCCAAAGCAGATTTCCAAAAACGTGCCGTCTTTCATAGGTGGTTTGAGTAGCTCCTCCTGAATCCACGCGGGGCTGTGACTAGAAAACCTTCAAATGTTTTAGAAACTTATTTTGGGATTTTTTGGAGCATATATAAAAGAAAAGAGAATAAACAATTACTAGCTTCATGAATTATTAATTAACGGTCTATTTGTTTTACCTGTACCTCCCCCATCTTGCAATAATTATTTTAATTTTATTTTATTTTTATCAAAATGTTGATTTCCAATGTTGTGCCAATCTCTGCTGTACAGTAAAGTGACTCAGTTACACACAGATAGACATTCTTTTTTTTTAATCTTTATTGAAGTGTAATTGCTTTATACTGTGTTAGTTTCTGTTGCACACAAAGTGAATCAGCCATACGCATACACATGTCCCCATATCCCCTCCCTCTTGCGTCTCCCTCCCACCCTCCCTATCCCACCCCTCTAGGTCATCGCAAAGCACCAAGCTGATCTCCCTGTGCTATGCTGCTGCTTCCCACTAGCTATTTTACATTCAGTAGTGTATACATGTCGATGCTACTCTCACTTTGCCCCAGCTACCCCTTCCACCCTGTGTCCTCAAGTCCATTCTCTGTCTACATCTTTATCCCTGCCCTGTAACTAGGTTCATCAGTACCACTTTTTTTTTTTTAGATTCCATATATATGCGTTAACATTGATATTTGTTTTTCTCTTTCTGACTTACTTTACTCTGTATGACAGACTAGGTCCATCCACCTCACTACAAATAACTCAATTTCATTTCTTTTTATGGCTGAGTAATATTCCATTATATATATATATGTGCCACATCTTCTTTATCCATTCATCTGCTGATGAACATTTAGGTTGGTTCCATGTCCTGGCTATTGTAAATAGTGCTGCAGTGAACATTGTGGTACATGTATCTTTTTTCTTTTTTAAAAAAATTATTTATTTATTTGTTTATTTTTGGCTGTGTTGGGTCTTTGTTGCTGCATGCAGACTTTCTCTAGTTGTGGCGAGTGGGGGGCTACTCTTCCTTGCCGTGCACGGACTTCTCATTGCAGTGGCTTCTCTTGTTGTGGAGCACGGGCTCTAGGCATGTGGGCTTCAGTAGTTGCAGCACATGGGCTCAGTAGTTGTGGCTCGTGGGCTCTAGAGCACAGGCTCAGTAGTTGTGGCGCACAGGCTTAGTTGCTCCGTGGCATCCTCCCGGACCAGGGCTCAAACCCGTGTCCCCTGCATTGACAGGCAGATTCTTAACCACTGCGCCACCAGGGAATTCCCATGTACATTTCTTCATTATAGTTTTCTCAGGGTATATGCCCAGTAGTAGGATTGCTGGGTTATATGGTAGGTCTATTTTTAGTTTTTTAAGGAACCTCCATACTGTTCTCCATAGTGGTTGTATCAATTTACATTCCCACTAACAGTGCAGGAGGGTTCCCTTTTCACCACACCCTTTCCAGCATTTATTGTTTCTAGATTTTTTGATAATGGCCATTCTAACCAGTGTGAGGTGATACCTCATTGTAGTTTTGATTTGCATTTCTCTAATAATTAGTGATGTTGAACATCTTTTCATGTGCCTCTTGGCCATCTGTATGTCTTCTTTGGAGAAATGTCTATTTCTAGGACCTAGAAATGTCTAGGTCTTCTGCCTACGTTTTAATTGGATTGTTGGTTTTTTTGATATTGAGCTCCATGAGCTGTTTGTATATTTTGGAGATTAATCCTTTCTCTGTTTTTCATTTGCAAATATTTTCTCCCATTCTGAGGGGTGTCTTTTTGTCTTGTTTATGGTTTCCTTTGCTGTGCAAAAGGTTTTAAGCTTCATTAGGTCCCATTTTTAAATTTTTGTTTTTATTTCCGTTACTCTAGGAGGTGGGTCAAAAAAGATTTTGCTGTGGTGTATGTCAAAGTGTGTTTTTCCTATGTTTTCCTCTAAGAGTTTTATAGTGTCCTGTCTTACTTTTAGGTCTTTGATCCATTTTGAGTTTATTTTTGTGTATGGTGTTAGGGAGTGTTCTAATTTCATTCTTTTACGTGTAGCTGTCCAGTTTTCCCAGCACCACTTATTGAAGAGGCTGTCTTTTCTCCATTGTATGTTTTTGCTTCCTTTGTCATAAATTAGGTGACCATATGTGTGTGCTGTTATCTCTGGGCATTCTATCCTGTACCATTGATCTGGATTTCTGTTTTTGTGCCAGTGCCATACTGTCTTGATTACTGTAACTTTGTGGTAGAGTTTGAAGTTGGGGAGCCTGATTCCTCCAGCTCCATTTTTCTTTCTCAAGATTGCTTTGGCTATTTAGGGTCTTTTGTGTTTCCATACGAACTGTAAAATTTTTTGTTCTAATTCTGTGAAGAATGCCATTGGTAGTTTGATAGGGATTGCATTGACTCTGTAGAATGCTCTGGGTAGTATAGTCATTTTCACAAATGAAATGTGAAAATTTCTTTCATCAGTGTTTTATAGTTTTCTGAGTACAAGTCTTTCGCTTCCTTAGGCAGGTTTATCTCTAGGTATTTTATTCTTTTTGTTGAAATGGTAAATGGGATTGTTCCCTTAATTTCTCTTTCTGATCTTTTGTTGTTGGTGTATAGAAATGCCAGAGATTTCTATGCATTAATTTTGTGTCCTGCAACCTTACAAATTCATTGATTAGCTCTAGTAGTTTTCTGGTGGCATCTTTAGGATTTTCTATGTATAGTATCATGTCATCTTCAAACAGTGACAGTTTTACTTATTCTTTTCCAATTTGTATTCCTTTTATTTATTTTTCTTCTTTGATTGCCGTGGCTAGGACTTCCAAAACTATGTTGAATAATAGTGGCGAGAGTGGACATCCTTGTCTTGTTCCTGATCTTGGTGGAAATGCTTTCAGTTTTTCACCATTGAGAATGATGTTTGCTGTGGGTTTGTCATATATGGCCTTTATTATGTTGAGGTAGGTTCCCTCTATGCCCACTTTCTGGAGAGTTTTTTATCATAAATGGGTGTTGAATTTTGTCAAAAGCTTTTTCTGCATCTACTGAGATGATCATATGGTTTTTTTCCCTCAATTTGTTAAAGTGGTGTATCACATTGATTGATTTGCGTATACTGAAGAATCCTTGCATCCCTGGGATAAATCCCACTTGATCATGGTGTATGATCCTTTTAATGTGTTGGTGGATTCTGTTTGCTAGTATTCTGTTCAGGATTTTTGCATCTATGTTCATCAGTGATACTGGTCTGTAATTTTCTTTTTTTGTGATATCATTTTCTGGTTTTGGTATCAGGGTGATGGTGGCTTTGTAGAATGAATTTGGGAGTGTTTCTCCCTCTGCAGTTTTTTGGAACAGTTTGAGAAGGATCAGTGTTAGCTCTTCTCTAAATGTTTGATAGAATTTGCCTGTGAAGCCATCTGGTCCTGGACTTCTGTTTGTTGGGAGAGTTTTAATTACAGTTTCAACTTCATTACTTGTGATACGTCAGTTTATATTTTCTAATTCTTCCTGGTTTAGTCTTGGAAGATTGTACCTTTCCAAGAATTTGTCCATTTCTTCGTAGTTGTCCATTTTATCGGCATATAGTTGTTTGTAGTAGTCTCTTATAATCCTTTGTATTTCTGTGGTGTCAGTTGTGTTTTCTCCTTTTTCATTTCTAGTTTTATTGATTTGTGTCCTTTCTCTTTTTTTCCTGATGAGTCTGGCTAAGGGTTTATCAACTTTGCTTATCTTCTCAAAGAACCAGCTTTTAGTTTTATTGATCTTTGCTATTGTTTTTCTTCGTTTCTATTTCATTTATCTCTGGTCTGATCTTTATGATTTCTTTCTACTGACTGCATAACCTTTGTTCTTTCTCTAGCTGTTTTCAGTGTAGGGTTAGATTGTTTATTTGAGATTTCTTTTGTTTCTTGAGGTGAGTTGAACTGCTATAAACTTCCCTCTTAGAACTGCTTTTGCTGCCTCCCATAGGTTTTGGGTCATCGTGTTTTTGTTGTTTGTTTCTATGTACTTTTTTATTTCTTCTTTGATTTCTTCAGTGATCTCTTGGTTATTTAGTAGTGCACTGTTTAGCCTCCATGTATTTGTGTTTTTCACAGTTTTTTCCCTGTAGTTTATTTCTAATCTCATAGTGTTGTGGTCGGAAAAGATGCTTGATATGATTTCAGTTTTCTTAAATTTACTGAGGCTTGATTTGTGACCCAAGATGTGATCTATCCTGGAGAATGTTCCATGTGCACTTGAGAAGAAAGTGTATTCTGCCACTTTTGGGTGGAATGTTCTATAAATATCAATTAAATCTATCTGGTCTATTGTGTCATTTAAAGCTGTGTTTCCTTATTTGTTTTCTGTTTGGATGGTCTGTCCATTGGTGTAAGTGGGGTGTTAAAGTCCCCCACTATTATTGTGTTATTTTCGATTTCTCCTTTCACGGTTCTTAGCATTTGCCTTATGTATTAAGGTGCTCCTATGTTGGGTGCGTAAACATTTATAACTGTTATATCTTCTTCTTGGATTGATCCTTTGATCGTTATATAGTGTGCCTCCTTATCTCTTGTAACAGTCTTTATTTTATATTTTATCTGATAAGAGTATTGCTACTCCAGCTTTCTTTTGATTTCCATTTGCATGGCATATCTTTTTCCATCCCCTCACTTTCAGTCTGTATGTGTCCCTAGGTCTGAAGTGGGTCTCTTGTAGACAGCATCTATATGGGTCTTGTTTTTTTATCTGTTCAGCCAGTCTGTATCTTTTGGTTGAGGCATTTAATCCATTTACATTCAAGGTTATTATTGCTATGTATGTTCCTGTTACCATTTTCTTAATTGTTTTGTGTTTGTTTTTGTGGGTCTTTTTCTTGTGTTTCCCACCTAGAGAAGTTTCTTTAACATTTGTTGTAAAGCTGGTTTGGTGGTGCTGAATTCTCTTAGCTTTTGCTTGTCTGTAAAGCTTTTGACTTCTCCATCGAATCTGAATGAGACTTGCCGAGCAGAGTAATCTTGGTTGTAGGTTCTTCCCTTTCATCACTTTAAATATATTGTGCCTCTCCCTTCTGGCCTGCAGAGTTTCTGCTGAAAAATCAGCTGATTACCTTATGGGCATTCCTTTGAATGTTGTTTTTTGTTTTTCTCTTGCTCCTTTCAATATTTTTTCTTTGCATTTAATTTTTGTTAGTTTGATTAATATGTGTCTTGGTGTTTTTTTCCTAAGGTTTATCGTGTATGGGACTCTCTGTGCTTCCTGGAATTGGGTGACTATTTCCTTTCCCATGTTAGGGAAGTTTTTGACTATAATCTCTTCAAATATTTTCGTAGACCCTTTCTTCTTCTCTTCTTCTGGGACCCCTATAATTCGAATGTTGGTGTGTTTAATGTTGTCCCAGAGGTCTCTGAGATGTCTTTGATTCTTTTCATTCTTTTTTCTTTACTCTGCTCCTCAACCGTTATTTCCACCATTTTGTCTTCCAGCTCACTTATTCGTTCTTCTGCCTCAGTTATTCTGTTACTGATTTCTTCTGGTGTATTTTTCATTTCAGGTGTTGTGTTGTTCATCGCTGTTTGTTCGTTCTTTAGTTCTGCTAAATCTTTGTTAAATGTTTATTGTGTTTTCTCAGTCCGTGACTCCATTCTATTTCCGAGATTCTGGATCACCTTTACTACCATTACTCTGAATTCTTTTTCAGGTAGATTGCCTATTTCCTCTTCATTTATTTGGTCTTGTAGGTTTTTAACTTCCTCCTTCATCTGTGATGTATTTTTTTGCCGTCTCATTTCTTTTTTCTTTTTTTTAATATGAGTGGGATTGTGTTCCTGTCTTACTGGTTGTTTGCCTTGAGGCTTCCAACACTAGAGCTTGTAGGCTGCTGGGTAGAGCTGGGTCTTGGTGCAGAGATGAGGACCTCCGTGAGACCTCACTCTGATGAAGGGGTCTGTGGTTCTCTGTTAGTCCAGTGGTTTGGAGTTGGAGCTCCCACCGCAGGAGCTTTGGCCCGACCCCTGGCTCATGAACCAAGATCCCGCAAGCCGCGTGGGGTGGCAATAAGTAAGTAAGTAAGTAAATAAATAGAGAACAATAACAAAGTAAAGAATAAAATTAGACTAGGAAACTAACAGATTCAACGTTAGATATAAAAATAAAAATATAGATGAATCAACTAACTGAAGGTACAATAGTACCACAATAGTAAAAAAGAGGAGAAGCGAAAAGGAAAAAGAATAAAAGGGTGGGGGGGAAGGCCTTGGCTGTGGAGGTGGGGCCTAAGCAAGGGCGAGGTTTGGGTGGTGGGCGGGGCCGATGCTCAGGACCCACAGGGCTGGAAGAGGCCCTGGGGGCTGTGGGGGTTGGGGCTTAGGCTCAAGGAACAGAAGGGGCCCAGGCGTGCCCCCCACCCCTCGTCTCAGAGGGCGGGGGACCTCACCTGGGAGCCCAGCAGGCTTCCTGGACTTGAGTGGGCGGGGCAAATGCCTTCCTCTCCTGCTCCTCCAGTCCTGGAGGGCCCCTTCCGCCTGCCTCTCCTGTTCTCCCTGTGGCCTCCTTCCTGTGCCCCTTGGACTAATGTGGCTGGGGGGTGGGGAGCCTTTGAGGGCAGGGGACCAGCCTGGGAGCTCAGCAGGCTCCCCGGGCCTGAGTGGTGGGAAGAACACCCTCCACTCCTCTCCCACTCCTCCCAGATGGCTCTTCCCGCCTGCCTCTCCGTATCTCCCCGGCCTCAGGGGCGCCGATACTGTCTGGCTTCCACTTCTCCTCCCCCCTCAGTTTCCCCACATCCTACTGGTTCACTTGGGGGTTTCTCCCATCTCCTTGGGCATCATGGTTTCCCAGCAGTGCCAGCAGCCGCCCTAGTGGTGGGGAGGTGCTAACTCAGCGTCTTTCCACACTGCCATCTTGACTCTGCCTCTGTACATTCTTTTTTAATATTCTTTTCCATTATGGTTTATCCCAGGAGACTGGATATAGTTCCCTGGGCTATACAGTAGAACCTTGTTGTTTATTCATTCTAACGTAATAGTTTGCATCTACCAACCCCAAACTCCCAGTCCTTCCCTTCCCCGCCCCCTCCCCCTTGGCAACTACCAGTCTGTTCTCTATGGCCGTGATTCTGTCTCTCTTTCATAGATAGGTTCATTTGTGGCATATTTTAGAGTCCACATATAAGTGATATGATATTTGTCTTTCTCTTTCCGACTTCACTTAGTATGATAACCTCTAGTTGCATCCATGTTGCAAATGGCATCATTTCATTCTTTTTTATGGCTGAGTAGTATTCCAGTGTATCTATGTACCACGTCTTCTTTATCCATTCATCTGTTGATGGACATTTAGGTTGTTTCCATGTCTTGGCTATTGTGAACAGTGCTGCTGTGAACATAGGGGTGTATGTATCTTTCTGAATTAGAGCTTCGTTTGGGTATATGCCCAGGAGTGGGATTGCTGGATCATATGGTAGTTCTATTTTTAGTTTTCTGAGGAACCTCCATACTGTTCTCCATAGTGGCTGCACCAACTTACATTCCCACCAACAGTGCAGGAGGGCTCCCTTTTCTCCACACACTCTCCAGCATTTGTCATTTGTAGACTTTGTAATGATGGCCATTCTGACCGCTGTGAGGTGGTGCAGTAATTACGTTAAAGCACATCCCAAGCATCGGTCACTTAATCCAGCAGCATCGCCGGCTGTCCACGGTCACATCCCCTCCGTGACTCGTACGTGCTTCTCACAGTTGCTTTCTGTGGATCAGGATCCGTAGACCCCCACGTTGCGTTTGCTCATTAGGTCTCTTAAATCTCTTAATTTATGGATTCTCCCTCTGCCCTTTTCATCTTTTCCTTGCAGTTTATTTAGTGAGGAAATCAGGTCTCTTGTCCCGTAGAGTTTCCCACGTCATGTACTGACTCCACCATGTTCTTCCATCACCTTCATGTCTGGTCAGCAGGTGTTTCAACCAAGAGGACTCAGATGGTCAGCCTGATCCGTCACGTTCACTGCTAGTGGGTGGCCTTCTGGGTTTAGGAGCAGCGATGATCTTTGCCCAGATCCATCATAGGACAAGGAGGCAAAATGGCACAGTTCTGACTCTGTCCTCCCTTCTTTATTATTTGCTGGATTTCTTTCCAAAAGAAGATTTTTCTCTCATTGACTATATGATTATTCTGGGGCAGGGTTCCTTAGATGTCTGATTGTTTTCTTTATATTTACCAGTTTTCAGAATAATAATTAGTTTCTCCAAACATCCTGCAAAGATGACAAAGGAGATTTTTAATTTTAATTTCATTTTGAACCCATGGGCGACGAGCTCCAGTCCATTGCAGTTATTCTTTCTGACGGTCAAATTGCCTCATTTTTGGCTGGTTTGAGCCTCTCCAAGTTGGCTCCTGAGTCCTTTTGACATGACCCTAGGAAGGACAGATGTTACAGGCGTATCTTTTCTATTTCCTGCCCCGTATCTGGAATTAGCTGTTTTCCATGGAGCCTTGGTACTCTCATCAGGAAATGGCATTTAGAAGCCACAGCCTGGGTGCTAGGGGTGCTTGTGATTACTGGGTCCATCATTGTTTGTAGACATTGCTGGGAAATGCTTTATTCTTTTAAGAGTGTGCTGAGGGTATAATGGTATTTTTCATTCAAATGAAGACTTATGGAGTTTTTCCTTAAATTGTTAGATTTTATATATTTTTAACAACAACAACAAAAAGCTTGGTTCCTAGTGATACTTGTTGCCTACTTCTTATTTACTGTGTGTGTGTGTTTCAGAATTACACTTCCAGTGCTATCATTAACTATATATGATTATTGAAAACGCTTGTAAGATTTCTTTGCACTTCTTTGGTCCCTAGAGCACCTCCCACTGGAGGGGTGCAAATCACTGTTTCTAAGTCAAATCTGGAAACCCTCTGTAGGTTTAACTTCCTTTCCTGTTCCTTCTGACTCATTCTGTCCCTACTTCACAGGTAACCTATTAGCTTTTGGGTTATCCCTCTCATTTTTTAAAAAAATATATATAGCATAAGCACACACATATATTCCCCCTCTCTTAGGCAGATGTATCCGATCTGCTGTACATAACATTCCATCCCTTATTCTTTTCACTTATATAGTCTCCTGGAGATCGTGCTATTGCACAAGACCGAGGTACTCGTCATTCTTACATATAGGTGCACAGCACTCCACTGCGTGGATCTGCCTTACTTTGTTCACCTAGTCCCGATCGATGGGCATTTGTTTGTTTACATTCTTTTGTGTTACACATACAGCTGCGAAGAGCAGCCTTGTGTATATATGCCTCATGGAATGCACTGTGTCTTCACTGAAGGCTCCTGGAAGCGACATTGGTCCCAAGAGATGGTTTTCCTGGGTATCACCAGATGCCCCCCAGGGGGTGGTACCATTTTGTACTCCCACCTGCAGTGTATGAGGATTCCAGTTTCCCCACAGCCTCACCTGCAGAGGACATTGGTTCCCAGTGTGGTTTGAATTAGAGCTTCCTGTAGCCAGGCTGAGGTTTCAGAACCTTTTTATTGGTGGCTTTTCAGAGCACATTGGATCCAGACAGGAAGTTTCATTTGCTCCCTCAGGGGTGCATCTTGGCCTAATGTGATGGTTCAGGTGGGGCTGCTGCCCTCCAGTCTGCAGGTAATACTTTATTTTTTATTAATTTATTTCTACTTTATCTTATTTTTTATTGAAGTATAGTTGATTTACAGTGTTTCAGGTATACAGCAAAGTGATTCAGTCATATATATATATATATATATGTGTGTGTATATATATAGTTCCCTGTGCTATACAGTAGGACCTTATTGTTTACCTATTTTGTATATAGTAGTGTGTATCTGTTAATTCCAAGCTCCTAATTTATCCCTCCCCCCACTTCCCTTTTTGATAGCCATAAGTTTGTTTTCTGTGAGTCTATTTCTGTTTCGTAAATAAATTCATTTGTATCATTTTTTAAGATTCCACATTAAGTGATGTCGTATGATATTTGTCTTTCTCTGTCTGACTTCACTTAGTATGATAATCTCTAGGTCCATCCATGTTGCTGCAAATGGCATTGTTTCATTTTTTTTTTTTTTGCGGTACGCGGGCCCCTCACTGTTGTGGCCTCTCCTGTTGCTGAGCACAGGCTGCGGACGCACAGGCTCAGTGGCCATGGCTTCACGGGCCCAGCCGTTCCGTGGCATGTGGGATCCTCCCAGACCGGGGCACGAACCCGTGTCCCCTGCATCGGCAGGCGGACTCTCAACCACTGCGCCACCAGGGAAGCCCTGTTTCATTCTTTTTTAGGTAATACTTTAATATTTCGGATCCTAGAAAGTCATAAAAAAATTATGGTTGTGTTCCTGCTCCCTTTTTGGGAATGAGCTGGAATGTTTTTGGTTTTTCTTCCCATCTCATCATGAACAGATCCTCCACATGCTTTAAGGCACAGCTCAATTGTCACTCCCTCCGTTCAACTGCATTAATCTCCCCCCACAAGGCATTTGAACTTGACCTTTTAGGGCGCTTATCATTCTCCCGTGTGCCTCCTTTTTTGGATGCGTTTTGTGTCTCATTGGTTATGAGTCCCTGTAAGTCCCTACCCTGGCATCTTCGAATCGCCCACAGCACCTGGTAGGGAGCAGGGGCTCCACGCTAGCTGTCCAGGGACTGAAGTGTCCCAGACGCGCATGTCTGGGGAAGGGCCTGTCCAGGAAGGGGTGGTGAGAGCTGCATTTCGCGTGCATGTGTGTTCCCCTGAGCTGTGTGAATATGCACTCACAAAGCATATCATCAACCTGCAGAGGAAGCCACCTGCTAGAATATCACACATGGGGTGTTGAAAGAGTAGGTGGTGTTAGGAACATGGGGATCAGAAATCTGGTGTGTATGGAAAATAGCAGCTCACCAGCACACGCCAGCTACAGACCGGGGCGGGGGCCTCTTCAGTATTCCTGGGAGCTCTGGTCTGGGCAGGACTTGCCCCACCTGTGATCGTAAAATGGCGTGATCTCACCTTCCCACCTGGGCATCCTGTTTGCTTTTCTTGAGAACCCAGATTCACCAAGAACATCTCTGAGTTTTTCTGTTTCCCAAGCAGGCTTCTCTGCTGGAAAGAAAACTTGGCAACCCACTGACGTGAATCCTGCAGTGTACTTGGCACTTATATTTAGTTTTTTAAAAAAGAGTGCTGATTTTTTCAATTATAAAAATGATACATGCTTATAATAGAAAATTGGGAAGTATTAAAAAACTAGCAAGGAGGAAATAATCATCTGTGATTTCACTGCCTGGAACACCCACTGTTAGCATCTTAGTGGGTTTCCTTCCAGTCGTTTTCCATGAATATTTATGTAGCTGGATTCATTTTCTGGGTACACTCTTTTATATTGCACTTTTAACTTAAGTTGCAACACGAGTGTTTGTCTTCTATAGATAACTATTTTAGCTGTTTACTACCTAGGTCTTTACTTAAAGTCTTCATAAACATCCGTACAATTAAACGTATATGTATTTTTCTGTTACCCGTAGCCATAGCTCATGGTCAGAGAACAATCAGAGGTGGCAGGAATGTGTAATTTGGAGAGAGAAAGCTCCGTAGTTACAATCGCCATTGTTGGTTGGGTTTCTCGGTGCCTGTGTTAACATTTGTTTATTTATATACACCTACAATTGTAAGATTTTTCTTGCTTAATCAGAACGCTGTGAAGTAATGAGAGGATGGTGGGGATGCAGCATAAAATGCCCAGCCTCAGCCCCTTCCCCAGAGGCAATAACAGTTAGGACTTGCTGTTCCTGCTGCTCTTCCCCTGGCTGTCCTGTGCGTGTGCTTGCGCTACAGGGCAGAGCTGAGTCCAGGTGCCAGGGGCGGTGTGACTCCCAAAGCCCTGTGACCTTCCCTGTCTGGTGTTACCCACGACTGTGTTACTTCGCTGGGCACAGGGGCTTTGCAGATGTGATTAAGGTTGCTAATCAGTGGACCTTAAAATAAGGAAGTTCTCCTGGATCATCTGGGTGGGTCCTTAAAAGCAGAAGAGGGAGCTGGAGAGGTTGGAAGCGCACGAGACCTTGAGGATGGAGGGGCCACGTGGCAGGAATGGGGCCCTCGGTCCTACGAGCGCCAGGACGTGGAAGCTGCCAGCACCGGCTGAGCTGGGGCAGCTCCTTCCCCAGAGACTCCAGGTAAGAGGAGCCTGCCAGCACCTTGATTTTGGGCATGTGAGCCACGAGCAGAGAATCCAGCCACGCTGTGCCGTGTTCTGACCTACAGAGCTGAGGGTTAATAAATGGTGTGGAGTCACCACATTTGTGACTGTTTGTGACGCAGCATAGAGAATGGGTCCGTTGTAGATTTTACTGTCTGGCTCTTTGCAGAAGAGGTCTGCTGACCCTTACTAGACAGTCCCGTTTCTCTTTCTCATCCACGTTTCCCTTCGCCTTTACCTCTTCCGGACGATCATTCTGGCTTGTGCGTGCGGGCCCCTGAATAACATTCTCATATTGCTGCTTCTGGCTTTTTCAGCTCTCCTCCGTGTCTACTGGTCCCCACCCAGACTTGCTTCCCAGCCCTGCTTCCCACTCGGGGCCACCCTCACCCTCCTATGGTTGCTTTACCTTGGTTTCGGTTAAACAGATGATCGATACTCACATTTTCATGGCTATGGAAATACTGTTTACAGCTATGAAACTGCCCAAAGTGGTAATGTATGATTAACGTTTCTTTTCCTGCACAACTTTTGTTTTCCTTGGAGTAAATAGTTGTCTTTTATTTTCATATGCTTGGTTTTCCCTGAACTTATTGTTAATTCTGTCCCAGACTGTTTACCCATTATGTGTATTTTCTCACAGTAAGGTCACATGCATCAGATAAACTCTCAGTTCATCTTCCCGAGGGAGCGTCTCTGGACTCTTCTGAACCGCTCGAGTCTGGACGGCCCACAGCTGTCCTGCACTGTGTCTTCAGTACCATTTTGATTCCCTTTCCTTCCTCCCTGTATGTACTCTTTCCTGTAACCCCAGTGCCTTCTCGTTCTTAGCTGAGTCATTTGTCTGAGAACATCCTCCAGGAGTTTCTCGAGGGAGGTTGTGTGGGACGTAAGTGTTTTGAGAATTTACTCTGGAAAATGTCTTTATTTTCCTCTCCCCCTTGATTGATGGTTTGGCGGAGGAGAGAAAGCTTCCAGGCAGGAAGTGATTTCGTGCAGAGTGGAGAGGGGTGCCGAACTGCCGGCTGTGTTCCAGGGCTGCTCTTTAGAAGCCCAGTGCTGGGGTGGGGGGCACACTCATGCCCCCGACCCAGAGGTACACAGCCGTAACCCTGGAGCCTGTGAACATGGTGCTTCACATGACAGAAGGGACTCTGCAGGTGTGACTGCATTAGGGTGTTGAACGAGGGGAACTGTCCTCGCGGGTCAAATGGAATCACAAGGGTCCTTACCAGAGGGGGGTAGGAGGGTCAGAATCAAAGGAGGACATGTGAGAGTGGAAGCAGAGTTGAGGGTGGTTGGCAAGGGAAAGGAGGATAGAGAGACTTGCAAATGCTATGATGCTGGCTTTGAAGATAGAGGGGCCACAAGCCAAAGAGCACAGGTGACCCCTAGAAGCCAGAAAAGGCAGAGAATCGGATTCTCCCTGAGAGTCTCCAGAAAGAGACAGCTGACCCTACATCCTGCCTTCAGCCCAGTAAGATCCATGTGGGATTTCTGATCCCCATTTAGTGCCAGATACTAAATGTGTGTTGTTATTAGCTATTAAATTTGTGGTTATTATTTATAGTAACAATGGGAAACTAATACAATGCCAGCTTATCCAACCAATTTTTTTTTTTTAATATTTACTTACTTATTTGGCTGCATCGGGTCTTAGTTGCAGCATGTGGGATCTAGTTCCCTGACCTGGGATCGAACCAGGGGCCCCTGGCTTTGGAAAGAGCGCAGAGTCTTAGTCACTGGACCACCAGGGAAGTCCCTATCCAGCTGATTTTTGAAAAAATTAATTTATTTTTGGCTGTGTTGGATCTTCGTTGCTGCACGCAGTCTCTCTAGTTGCGGCGAGCAGGGGCTATTCTCTGTTGCTGTGCACCCGCTTCTCATTGCAGTGGCTTCTCTTGTCGCAGAACACAGGCTCTAGGCACGCGGGCTTCAGTAGTTGTGGCACGCGGGCTTCAGTAGTTGTGGCACGCGGGCTCAGCAGTTGTGGCTTGTGGGCTCTAGAGTGCAGGCTCAGTAGTTGCGGCGCATGGACTTAGTTGCTCCGCGGCATGTGGGATCTTCCCGGACCAGGGCTCGAACCCGTGGCCCCTGCATTGGCAGGCAGATTCTTAACCCCTGAGCCACCAGGAAAACCCTCTATCTGAATCTCGATCTTTCCTTCTCCGTCTTCTTCTGGAAGCTCCTGCGTCTTTTCTGTCTCCAGCGTCCTGAGGTTTCAGGACCATGTGCCTCATTGGGCACTTGGTGGGTCTTTGCAATGTGGCATCTCATCCTCTGGGGAGGTTTTTAGACCCTTCCCCCATCTGTCCCCACCCACCCTCTATTTGATTCTCTTTTTTCTGAAAGTGCGGTTCTTTGAATCCTGAGCTTCACAGGCCAGTCCTTAAATTTTCTCAACTTTTCTTTTATTTTCCAACTTTGGTCTTGTTGTCTACTTTCTGAACTTACTTTCATCTTCTAAACCTTCTACTGAGCTTCCCATTTTGGCCATCATGATTTTAATTACCAAAGTTCTTTTTTGTTCTCTGAATGTTAATTTTTATTACATCCTGTCTGTTTCATGTTTGTGATATCTTGTTTTATCTTTTTGAGGATAGTAATGGTTTTTTTTTAAAGCTTTCTTCTCTTGCAAAAATCCCTGTTTTCTGCAAATTGCTGTTCTTTTTTTCCATCTTGGTCCACCTCCATCTGCATTTCGGCCCATCTTTCAGGTTAGGGCCTTTCCTCTGATGTCTGATGACCTTTGCAGGTCTCCTCATATTCGGGCGTGGGACACTAAATGCCGACTGGAAAGCGAGGGCATGAGTGGGGCCTGACAACTTTGAGCTTCGCGGCAGGGTGGTGTGGCCGGGTCGTTTAGTTGGGATGTCCCAGTGTCACTCATCAGATTCCATCTAGAAAGGTCCTCCAGTCTCCTGCCTCAAGGGCTAGATTTCTGGAGACTGAGTCGGGGAGAGGGCTGGGGATTTCACCATCCAAAATACACAGATCTTTTTGTTTTTTTGGTATCACAACGCTCAGTTGTCCCTCGTGTCCCCCAGTCCAGAGACTCACTTTATGTCCCCCCAAATAAATTTCTTGTCTTCTGCTAGGCTGGGGGAAGGGCAGTCACCAGTGATGCAGCGTGGGGAGGGGCCTGAGTGCCACCTGCCTCTCATCACCCCGCCTGCCACAGGGGCCTAGCGCCCCAGCCCGGGCACTCCGGGGCTCTGCAGCCTGAATCTGGCTGCGCTCCCGCTCCCGCCCCGCCCCTCCTGCCTCCTCTGATCACAGATGATGGCTTTAAAGCAACGCTATGTTCACCTAAAAGGGAGTTCGGAGCAAAAGAGATGCCTGGTCTCAACCTGCTGCGTGTGCCGGGCGCGCCTGCAAGAGAACGCTCCGTTACACGCCTCTCCTCGCACACAACGAAGTTCTCTGCGGCAGTCATCATGACGCCATAATGATGACGACGACTGTCTGGAGGAGAATGCTGCAGGCTGAACAGCTTTTATTGAACTTTGTACGTACAATCATGTCAGTGCATACAAACACACACGTGCACACGCATGTCCAAAAAGGAAGAGGCAACATGAAAATTTTAATTACATTAATTTTCAAGAGGGGAATTTATACTGAATTCATACTCAATTTCACGGTTTTAACTTTTCACCGGAAGTAGAAACTCCAAGTCATCAGTAAAAGATGAAGAACTGAAGTAACTCATGTTCCCTTTCTTCCTCAGTGAAATGACTGTGCTATCATTTTTTGTGTTGAATCTCCTGTTTAAAAGCAGGAAGATGAGGTGTCCATACCATTGATATGTTGGAGATAGGAGCCCAAAGAGAGTGAAAATGATTGCAAACTTACAGTGAACGTGTGTGGCTGGGTCCTCCCCGTTGGGGGCCAGCTGTGTGAGTGGGGGTTCTCCAAATTCACTGGGCGAACTGCTCCCCCCACACTGCCCTGAGGACATATGTCACATTCTGGAAGTTTCTTAAATGAATGAATGAATGAATGAATGATTTTGGCTCCACCAGGTCTTAGTTGCGGCTCGTGGGATCTTTAGTTGCGGCATGTGGGATCTTTTAGTTGCAGCATGCGGACTCTTAGTTGTGGCATCAGACTCTTAGTTGCAGCATGTGAACCCTAGTTGCGGCATGCAGGCTCTTAGTTGCGCCACGTGGGCTTCTTAGCTGCGGCGCACAGGCAGGATCTAGGTCCCTGACCAGGGATCGAACCTGGGCCCCCTGCATTGGGAGCATGGAGTCTTACCTACTGGACCACCAGGGAAGCCCCACCCCTTAAATTATTTTTAATGTAAAATTTGTTGCCTACCTCCTGCGCTCCAGGAGCTGCTAGGAGCTTTTTCACATGTGTTCTCCTGATTCTTAGTTGAGTCCTCTTCTGTGTCCTCTTGGCGACATTCCTTGCTGCAGAGCCAGGCAATTCCCTGTCAGCTGAGCCGGCGTTAATCACTGAAATGGAAAGTCCTCCTCTAATGAAATTGAATTTCGGGTTACTCCACCATCCAGCTGCACGAGAGTAAACCACTTCTACACACTCACAGGAAAATGGAGGGCGGGATTTCAGATCCCCCCAGAGGCCTTTGCGTTCCTTGGCTCTACCAACTGCCCCAGCAGCCAGAATTCCCAACTTCTGACGAGCGTCTGTCCTCAGGCTTAATCTGCCGGCGGCTGCTTGATGCTTTTTGATCTCGTGTGGAAATTCACATTTGTGTGAATATATTTTACAAGACAGTCAGCCCCTTTCCTGCCTCAGCTTGTGACATTATCTTACGTGTTGTTATCAGTGGCAAACCTGATGAGGTCCCAGAGCGAGGGGTGAAGCTGACGGCCATCTTGTCCATCCAGGTTCAGCCACTGTGCACCGACAGTGCTGGGCCCACTGTGAGCCAGGGACCCCTGTGTTATGGACTGAATGTTTGTGTCTCCCCAGATCCATATGTTGAAACCTAACCCTCAGTGTGACAGTACTAGGAGGTGGGGCCTTTGGGAGGTGATGAGCTGATAAGGGTGGAGCCCCGTGGGTGGGATTAGTGCCTTGATAAGAGACCACAGAGGGGTAGCTCATGCTCTTGCCACCGGTGAGGACCCAAGAGGTCAGCTGTGTGCATCCCAGAAAAGGGCCCTCCCCAGGACCCGGCCGTGCCAGCATCCTGATCTCAGACTTCCAGCCTCCAGACCTGTGAGCAATAAATTTCTGTTGCTTATAAAGCACCCAGCCTGTTGTACTTTGTTGTTGTAGCTTGAATGGACTAAGACATCTTGCTTTTTTCCTTTTTTTAAAAAATGTAAATATTTTAGTATTTTTTACATTGTCACTGGTAGAAGCAGTAGGTCAGTAGAATCAGAATTTCTCTTGAACACATTGCCCCAGTTTAACCCTATTGTTTAAAATACATTTTATTTATTTGTTTATTTATGTCTGTGTTGGGTCTTTGTTGCTGCGTGCGGGCTTTCTCTAGTTGCGATGAGCGGGGGCTACTCTTCGTTGCCCTGCGCAGGCTTCTCACTGTGGTGGCTTCTCTTGTTGTGGAGCATGGGCTCTAGGCATGCAGGCTCAGTAGTTGTGGCACATGGGCTCAGTAGTTGTGGCTCACAGTCTCTAGAGCACAGGCTCAGTAGTTGTGGTGCACGGGCTTAGTTGCTCTGCGGCATGTGGGATCTTCCCGGACCAGGGCTCGAACCCGTGTCCTCTGCATTGGTAGGCAGATTCTTAACCACTGTGCTACCAGGGAAGTCCCTAACCCTCTTTTATGTAATTCAAGTTCTTTCCCTTCATAGCATCTTATTTTTCTTCTCCAACTTTTATTTGAAAAATTTCAAATCCACCTTAAAAGAGTAATACAGTGAAAAATTATACACCGTGTCCCGACTCACTGATGGTTAACATTTTGCCACATTTTATTTTACAGTCTCTTTCTTCACATATACTTACCTACACACATTCACATTTAAAAAATCATTTGAGGGCTTCCCTGGTGGCGCTGTGCTTGAGAGTTCGCCTGCCGATGCAGGGGACATGGGTTTGTGCCCCGGTCCGGGAGGATCCCACATGCCGTGGAGCGGCTGGGCCCGTGAGCCATGGCCGCGGAGCCTGTGCGTCCGGAGCCTGTGCTCCGCAGCAGGAGAGGCCACAACAGTGAGAGGCCCGCATACTGCAAAAAAAAATCATTTGAAAGTAAATTTCAGTTATCATGATATTGCACCTCTAAATAAATCAGCATGTATTTCCTGAGAGAAAGGGCATAAGCCTACTTAACCATCACAAGATTCTCTGTCAACGAATTTAACATTGACACACACTATTATTTAATGTATAGTTTATATTCAATTTTTCCCAGTTGTTACAACAATGTCCTTTACAGGTTTTCCCGATGGAAGATTTCAAATGTTTGTGTTCATTAGTTACACTTCTTCACCTCCTTTAAGCAAGAATAGTTCCCTCTCCTTTGTGTGCACATGTGCATGTGTGCATGTGTGTGTTCCATGACACTGATATTTTTGAGTCCAGGTCAGTTGTTTTCGAAAATGTCCCTTGATCTGAGTTTGTCTGCATTTCTTCATGATTAAATTCAGATCACGCATTTTTAGAAGGAACATCATAGAGGTGATGATTCTCTGTCCCCAGTGCAGTGCAGTGGGTGGACGTGATGTCACTTTGTCCCTTTATTACACCTGTTAGGATTGATCACCTGGCTAACGCACCATTAGAAACATGCCCATGTCTCTTTACAAGAAACTAGGTTTTTAAATCCTTTCTTGGGGTGTAGTTTCTATCCAAGCGCTCTGCACATAGTAACTGACAGCCGATGTCCTGAGTTCGAAGGAAAGCAAGATGTTTTTTGAGCTTCCTCTGTGGGTCAATTCTAGTACCTCATTTAATTTGGCCAAGGAGAGTCATTATTATCCCCATTTTACAGGTGATGTAGTTGAAGCCAAGAAAGGTGAGTAATTTGTCCCCAGTAGCACACTAAGTGATACACTGGGATTCCAACCCAAGACGGTGAAAGTTGACATCAGCCTCATTGCCCACCTTCCCCCCCCCCCACCACGCTCTGTTCCTGTCTCCTTCACCTGGGGACACGAGCTCATGACTTGCTAGTATAAACTTGGGCACTGGATACATGCCAGAGGTTCGAAAGGGTCCTTTGAAACAGTGTCCGAATTTGTGCTTACAAAGCACGTGAGTGGGTCAGCACTCATTCATTACTCGCTGGCATTGAATAACCGCTCACATCCTGAAAATTCTAGTTTTTGAGGAATCGAAAAATCACTGTCGAGCCAGCATGTCAGAATAAGTGAAGCAGAAAATGCAAGGCTGTTGCATCAGTTTCTCCCCCAGAGCATTGCAGAGATCTCTGGTACAGCGAGCAAAGCAGCTGACGGCCCCTGCAGGCTCCATCCTCCCCTTCCTGTTCCTGGAAACCTCCCACGTTTAACTTGGCCCCCCGGTTGCCCATACAGCCGCCCAGAGCAAGAACTACATTTCCCAGGCTTCCTCGCAGCTAGGTTCTCCCTGTGAGCAGTACGTGCAATTTCCAAGTGTTCCCAGAGAGGGAATTCGTTTGTCCTCCTCTTCCCCCTTCCAGCCAGAATGTAGAATGTGAGTGTATAAAAGTGGTAGGGGTGAATTTAGGATGTGCTGTGAATATCGAAGTGGTAGGGGTGGATAGGGAGTGCCCGGAGGGTGTGCTGTCACTTCAGCCGTGGAGAGGATAGAGTGCAGGAGTGGAGGGGCGGGTACAGGGTGCAGGGGCTGAGCCTTGTTGGACCACGTGGGCGAGGACCAGGTCTGGCCTGTGGAAGGAGCCTGGGTCTCTGACACAGAGAAGACTTTCTGCCAGCCCTGGACCTCTCATGCTCATATTATTATATGAGAGAGAAATTTTGTTTGTTTGATTGATTTTATTCAGTTTTTCATTTTAGAAAGTTTTAGATTTACAGGAAATTTGGGAAGATAGTTCAAAGAGTTCCCATATACTCCGCGTCCTGTTTGCCCTCTTGCTAACATCTCACGTTAGAATAGTACGTTTGTTACGATGAATGAATGTTGAGACACTTCTATTAACTAAAGTGCATACTTTATTCAGATTGTCTTAGTCTTTCCCCAGTGTCCTTTTTCTGTCCCAGAGCCACGTCCACGACACCACATTACATTCAATCAAGTCTCCTTAAGTTCCTCGTGTCTGTGACAGTTTCTCAGACTTGCTTTTAAAACATTTTTATTCTTAAAGCCATTTTTATCTGGGGACATATTTTTGAAGACAGGCTGAACCCATGTCCAAACTAACACCGAGGCCGCCGTCAACTTCATCTCACCCCACTTTCTGTCCTCCTTTCGCACTGCTGGTCTCTAAGGACGTGCAAACTTACCCACACATGCTTCTGCTTATGCGTTTTGTACATGGTCTTCCTCGGCTCTCATCTGCCTGGTAAACTCCTACTCACCCTACGGTACTCCACTCAGACATCCTCTCCTCCAGAAGCCTGCTTGGACCCCCATCTCTCGCCAGCCAGGAGTCATTATATCCCTTCCTTGAGCCCATAGTAAAGTGTCCAAACCTCTGTTATACTTACCTCGTGGCACCATAATTATTTTCTCACATGTGGATCTCTAGAACTAGGCTGTGGTTTTCTGGAAGTCAGGGACCATATTTTATTCATTTTTTGTATCCCTAAAAACAAATTTGTAAGAGGCACATCAAGATCTTTGGTGAATGGATGAATGAGCTCAGATGATTTAATTGCATGTATGCCCATAAATCCTCACCTTAAAAGTGTTTCCTTTTTTAAAAAAATCATTTTTTTATACAGCAGGTTCTTATTAGTTACCTGTTTTATACATATTAGTGTATACATGTCAATCCCACTCTCCCAGTTCATCCCACCACCCCCACCACCACCTTCCCCACCGCTTTCCCCTCTTGGTGTCCACACATTTTTCTCTACATCTGTGTCTCTGTTTCTGCCCTGAAAACTGGTTCATCTGTACCGTTTTTGTAGGTTCCACATACATACGTTAATATACGATATTTGTTTTTCTCTTTCTGACTTACTTCACTCTGTATGACAGTCTGTGTGTCCATCCATGTCTCTACAAGTGACGCAATCTCATTCCTTTTTATGGCTGAGTAATAGTCCATTGTATATATGTACCACACCTCCCTAATCCATTTGTCTGTCGATGGACATTTAGGTTGCTTCCATGACCTGGCTATTGTAAATAGTGCTGCATGCAGTGAACATCGAGGTGCATGTGTCTTTTTGAATTACGGTTTTCTCTGGGTGTATGCCCAGTAGTGGAATTACTGGGTCATATGGTAATTCTATTTTTAGTTTTTTAAGGAACCTCCATATGGTTCTCCATGGTGGCTGTATCAATTTACATTCCCACCAACAGTGCAAGAGGGTTCCCTTTTCTCCACACCCTCTCCGGCATTTGTTGTTTGTACATTTTCTGATGATGCCCATTCTAACAGGTGTGAGGTGACACCTCAGTGTAGTTGTGATTTGCATTTCTCTAATGATTAGTGATGTTGAGCAGCTTTGCATGTGCCTCTTGCCCATCTCTATGTCTTCTTTGGAGAAATGTCTATTTAGGTCTTCTGCCCATTTTTTTTGATTGGGTTGTTTGTTTTTTTAATATTGAGCTGGGCTTCTCTGGTGGTGCAGTGGTTAAGAATCCGCCTGCCAATGCAGGGGCCATGGGTTTAAGCCCTGGTCCGGGAAGATCCCACATGTCGTGGAGCCACTAAGCCCGTGTGCCACAAGTACTGAGCCTGTGATCTAGAGCCTGCAAGCCACAGCTACTGAGCCCATGTGCCACAACTGCTGAAGGCCACGCACCTAGAGCCCTGCTCCTCAACAATAGAAGCCACCGCAATGAGAAGCCCGCGCACTGCAACGAAGAATAGCCCCCACACGCCACAACTAGAGAAAGCCCACGCAAGAAACAAAGACCCAGTGCAGCCAAAAATAAATTAATTAATTAATTAAAAAATATATTGAGCTATATATATATATTGAGCTATATATAATTAATTAAAAAATGTATTGAGCTATATTGAGCTATATGAGCTGTTTATATATTTTGGAGATTAATCCTTTGTCCATTGATTCGTTTGCAAATATTTTCTCCCATTCTGAGGGTTATCTTTTTGTCTTGTTTATAGTTTCCTTTGCTGTGCAAAAGCTTTTAAGTTTCATTAGGTCCCATTTGTTTATTTTTGTTTTCATTTCCATTACTCTAGGAGGTGGGTCAAAAAAGATCTTGCTGTGATTTATGTGAAAGAGTGTTCAACCTACGTTTTCTTCTAAGAGTTTTATAGTGTCCTGTCTTACTTTTAGGTCTTTAATCCATTTTGAGTTTATTTTTGTGTATGGTGTTAGGGAGTGTTCTAATTTCTTTCTTTTACATGTAGCTGTCCAGTTTTCCCAGCACCACTTATTGAAGAGACTATCTTTTCTTCTCTGTATATCCTTGCCTCCTTTGTCATAGATTAGTTGACCCTAGGTGCGTGGGTTTATCTCTGGGCTTTCTATCCTGTTCCATTGATCTATATTTCTGTTTTTGTGCCAGCACCATATTGTCTTAATTACTGTAGCTTTGTAGTATAGTCTGAAGTCAGGGAGCCTGATTCCTCCAGCTCCTTTTTTTCCCCTCACGATTGCTTTGGCTATTCGGGGTCTTTTGTGTCTCCATACATATATTAAGATTTTTTGTTCTAGTTCTGTAAAAAAAAAAAAAAATGCCGTTGGTAATTTGATAGGGATTGCATTGAATCTGTAGATTGCTTTGGGTAGTATAGTCATTTTCACAGTATTGATACTTCCAATCCAAGAATATGGTATATCTGTCCATCTGTTTGTGTCATCTTTGATTTCATTCATCAGTGTCTTATAGTTTTCTGAGTACAGGTCTTTTACCTCTGTAGGTAGGTTTATTCCTAGGTATTTTATTCTTTTTGTTGCAGTGGTGAATGGGATTGTTTCCTTAATTTCTCTTTCTGATCTTTCATTGTTAGTATATAGGAATGCAAGAGATTTCTGTGCATTAATTTTGTATCCTGCAACTTTACCAGATTCATTGATTAGTTCTAGCAGCTTTCTGGTAGCATCTTTAGGATTATCTATATATAGCATCATGTCATCTGCAAACAGTGACTTGTTTACTTCTTCTTTTCCAGTTTGTATTCCTTTTATTTCTTTTTCTTCTCTGACTGCCCTGGCTAGGACTTGCAAAAGTATGTTGAATAATAGTGGTGAGAGTGGACGTCCTCATCTTGTTCCTGATCTTAGAGGAAATGCTTTCAGTTTGTCACCATTGAGAATGATGTTGGCTGTGGGTTTGTCATATATGGCCTGTATTATGTTGAGGTAGGTTCCCTCTATGCCCACCTTCTGGAGAGTTTTTATCATAAATGGGTGTTGAATTTTGTCAGAAGATTTTCCGCATCTATTGAGATGATCATGTGGTTTTTCTTCTTCAGTTTGTTAATATC
Source organism: Globicephala melas (assembly GCF_963455315.2). NCBI lineage: Eukaryota > Metazoa > Chordata > Mammalia > Artiodactyla > Delphinidae > Globicephala > Globicephala melas. The sequence goes on along the minus strand of NC_083324.2, from coordinate 1,205,756 downwards.
GTGTATCACATTGATTGATTTGAGTACATTGAAGAATTCTTGCATCCCTGGGATAAATCCCACTTGATCATGGTGAATGATGCTTTTAATGTATTGTTGGATTCTGTTTGCTAGTATTTTGTTGAGGATTTTTGCATCTATATTCATCAGTGATATTGGCCTGTAATTTTCTTTTTTTGTAGTATCTTTGGTTTTGGTATAAGTGTGTTGGTGGCCTTGTAAAATGAGTTTGGGAGTGTTCCTTCCTCTGCAATTTTTTGGAACATTTTGAGAAGGATGGGTGCTAGTTCTTCTGTAAATGTTTGATAGAATTCACCTGTGAAGCCATCTGGTCCTGGACTTTTGTCTGTTGGAAGATTTTTAATCACAGTTTCAATTTCATTACTTGTGATTGGTCTGTTCATATTTTCTATTTCTTCCTGGTTCAGTCTTGGAGGGTTATACCTAAGAATTTGTCCATTTTTTCCAGGTTGTCCATTTTATTGGCATAGAGTTGCTTGTAGTAGTCTCTTAGGATGCTTTGTGTTTCTGCAATGTCCGTTGTAACTTCTCCTTTTTCATTTCTAATTTTATTTTTATCTATTTATTTTATTTATTTACTTTTTAACATCTTTATTGGGGTATAATTGCTTTACAATGGTGTGTTAGTTTCTGCTTTATAACAAAGTGAATCAGTTATACATATACATATGTTCCCATATCTCTTCCCTCTTGCATCTTCCTCCCTCCCACCCTCCCTATCCCACCCCTCCAGGCGGTCACAAAGCACCAAGCTGATATCCCTGTGCTATGTGGCTGCTTCCCACTAGCTATCTACCTTACGTTTGGTAGCGTATATACGTCCATGCCTCTCTCTCACTTTGTCACAGCTCACCCTTCCCCCTCCCCGTATCCTCAAGTCCATTCTCCAGTAAGTCTGTGTCTTTATTCCTGTCTTACCCCTAGGTTCTTCATGACATTTTTTTTTTAATTCCATATATATGTGTTAGCATACGGTATTTGTCTTTCTCTTTCTGACTTACTTCACTCTGTATGACAGACTCTAGGTCTATCCACCTCATTACAAATAGCTCAATTTTGTTTCTTTTTATGGCTGAGTAATATTCCATTGTATATATGTGCCACATCTTCTTTATCCATTCATCCGGTGATGGGCACTTAGGTTGTTTCCGTCTCCGGGCTATTGTAAATAGAGCTGCAATGAACATTTTGGTACATGACTCTTTTTGAATTACGGTTTTCTCAGGGTATATGCCCAGTAGTGGGATTGCTGGGTCATATGGTAGTTCTATTTGTAGTTTTTTAAGGAACCTCCATACTGTTCTCCATACTGTTCTACATAGTTCTCTGTACCAATTCACATTCCCACCAGCAGTGCAGGAGTGTTCCCTTTTCTCCACACCCTCTCCAGCATTTATTGTTTCTAGATTTTTTGATGATGGCCATTCTGACTGGTGTGAGATGATATCTCGTTGTAGTTTTGATTTGCATTTCCCTAATGATTAATGATGTTGAGCATTCTTTCATGTGTTTGTTGGCAGTCTGTATATCTTCTTTGGAGAAATGTCTATTTAGGTCTTCTGCCCATTTTTGGATTGGGTTGTTTGTTTTTTTTGTTATTGAGCTGCATGAGCTGCTTGTAAATTTTGGAAATTAATCCTTTGTCAGTTGCTTCATTTGCCAATATTTTCTCCCATTCTGAGGGTTGTCTTTTCGTCTTGTTTATAGTTTCCTTTGCTGTGCAAAAGCTTTTAAGTTTCATTACGTCCCATTTGTTTATTTTTGTTTTTATTTCCATTTCTCTAGGAGGTGGGTCAAAAAGGATCTTGCTGTGATTTATGTCATAGAGTGTTCTGCCTATGTTTTCCTCTAAGAGTTTGATAGTTTCTGGCCGTACATGTAGGTCTTTAATCCATTTTGAGCTTATTTTTGTGTATGGTGTTAGGGAGTGATCTAATCTCATACTTTTACATGTACCTGTCCAGTTTCCCCAGCACCACTTATTAAAGAGGCTGTCCTTTCTCCACTGTACATTCCTGCCTCCTTTATCAAGGATAAGGTGACCATATGTGCGTGGGTTTATCTCTGGGCTTTCTATCCTGTTCCATTGATCTATCTTTCTGTTTTTGTACCAGTACCATACAGTCTTGATTACTGTAGCTTTGTAGTATAGTCTGAAGTCAGGGAGCCTGATTCCTCCAGCCCCGTTTTTTCTTCTCAAGATTGCTTTGGCTATTCAGGGTCTTTTGTGTTTCCATACAGATTGTGAAATTTTTTGTTCTAGTTCTGTGAAAAATGCCAGTGGTAGTTTGATAGGGATTGCATTGAATCTGTAGATTGCTTTGGGTAGTAGAGTCATTTTCACAATGTTGATTCTTCCAATCCAAGAACATGGTATATCTCTCCATCTATTTGTATCATCTTTAATTTCTTTCATCAGTGTCTTATAATTTTCTGCATACATGTCTTTTGTCTCCTTAGGTAGGTTTACTCCTAGATATTTTATTCTTTTTGTTGCAATGGTAAATGGGAGTGTTTTCTTGATTTCACTTTCAGATTTTTCGTCCTTAGTGTATAGGAATGCCAGAGATTTCTGTGCATTAATTTTGTATCCTGCAACTTTACCAAATTCATTGATTAGCTCTAGGAGTTTTCTGGTAGCATCTTTAGGATTCTCTATGTATAGTATCATGTCATCTGCAAACAGTGACTTGTTTACTTCGTCTTTTCCGATTTGGATTCCTTTTATTTCCTTTTCTTCTCTGATTGCTATGGCTAAAACTTCCAAAACTATATTGAATAAGAGTGGTGAGAGTGGGCAGCCTTGTCTTGTTCCTGATATTAGTGGAAATGCTTTCAGTTTTTCACCATTGAGGATGATGTTGGCTGTGGGTTTGTCATATATGGCCTTTATTATGTTGAGGAAAGTTCCCTCTGTGCCTACTTTCTGCAGGGTTTTTATCATAAATGGGTGTTGAATTTTGTCAAAAGCTTTCTCTGCATCTATTGAGATGATCATATAGTTTTTCTCCTTCAATTTGTTAATATGGTTTATGACAGTGATTTGCATATATTGAAGAATCCTTGCATTCCTGGAATAAACCCCACTTGATCATGGTGTATGATCCTTTTAATGTGCTGTTGGATTCTGTTTGCTAGTATTTTGTTGAGGATTTTTGCATCTATGTTCATCAGTGATATTGGCCTGTAGTTTTCTTTCTTTGTGACATCCTTGTGTGGTTTTGGTATCAGGGTGATGGTGGCCTCGTAGAATGAGTTTGGGAGTGTTCCTCCCTCTGCTATATTTTGTAAGAGTTTGAGCAGGATAGGTGTTAGCTCTTCTCTAAATGTTTGATAGAATTCGCCTGTGAAGCCATCTGGTCCTGAGCTTTTGTTTGTTGGAAGATTTTTAATCACAGTTTCAATTTCAGTGCTTGTGATTGGTCTGTTCACATTTTCTATTTCTTCCTGGTTCAGTCTCAGCAGGTTGTGCATTTCTAAGAATTTGTCCATTTCTTCCAGGTTGTCCATTTTATTGGCATAGAGTTGCTTGTAGTAGTCTCTTAGGATGCTTTGTGTTTCTGCAGTGTCCGTTGTAACTTCTCCTTTTTCATTTCTGATTTTATTTTTATCTATTTATTTTTAAAATAAATTTATTTTTGGCTGCGTTGGGTCTTTGTTGCTGTGTGCGGGCTTTCTGTAGTTGTGGTGAGCGGGGGCTACTCTTCGTTGCAGTGCGCGGGCTTCTCATCACGGTGGCTTCTCTTGTTGCGGAGCACGGACTCTAGGTGCACAGGCTTCAGTTGTTGTGGCAGGCGGGCTCAGTAGTTGTGGCTCACAGACCCTACAGCGCCTGCTCAGTAGTTGCAGTGCACGGGCTTAGTTGCTCCATGGCATGTGGGATCTTCCCAGACCAGGGCTTGAACCTGTGTCCCCTGCATTGGCAGGCGGATTCTTAACCTCTGCACCACCAGAGAAACCTCTCTAATTTTATTGATTTGAGTCCTCTCTCTCTTTTAATTGATGAGACTGGCTAAAGGTTTATCAATTATGTTTATCTTCTCAAGGAACCAACTTTTAGTTTTATTGATCTTTGCTGTTGTTTTCTTTGTTTCTGTTCCATTTATTTCTGCTCTGATCTTTATGATTTCTTTCCTTCTACTAACTTTGGGTTTTGTTTGTTCTTCTTTCTCTAGTTCCTTTAGGTATACAGTTAGATTGCTTATTTGAGATTTTTCTTGTTTCTTGAGGTAGGATTGTATTGCTGTAAACTTCTGTCTTAGAAATGCGTTTGCTGCATCCCACAGATTTTGGATTGTCATGTTTTCGTTGTCATTTGTCTTTAGGTATTTTTTGAATCCCGCTTTGATTTCTTCAGTGATATGCTGGTTATTTAGTAACATATTGTTTAGTTTCTATGTGTGTTTTTTACGTTTCTTTCCCTGTAATTTATTTCTAATTTCAGAGTGTTGTGGTCGGCAAAGATGCTTGATATGATTTCAATTTTCTTAAATTTACCAAGGCTTGATTTGTAGCCCAAGATGTGATCTATCCTGGATAATGTTCCATGTGCACTTGAGAAGAAAGTGTAATCTCCTGATTTCAGATGGAATGTCCTATAAATATCAATTAAATCTTTCTGGTCTGTTGTGTCATTTAAAGCTTGTGTTTCCTTATAAATTTTCTGTCTGGATGATCTGTCCATTGGTGTAAGTAAGGTGTTAAAGTGCCCCACTATTAGTGAGTTACTGTCAATTTCCGTTTTTTTTAAATAATTGTATTTATTTTGGCTGCGTTTTTTTGGATCTTTGTTGCTGTGTGCAGGCTTTCTCTAGTTGAGGCTGACGGGGGCTACTCTTCCTTTGGGTGTGCAGGCTTCTCATTTCATTGGCTTCTCTCGTTGCAGAGCACAGGCTCTAGGTGTGTGAGCGTCAGTAGTTGTGGCACACAGGCCCAGTTGCTCCGCGGCATGTGGGATCTTCCCAGACCAGGGATCGAACCCATGTCCCGTGCATTGGAAGGAGGATTCTTAACCACTGTGCCACAAGGGAAGTCCATCGATTTCCTCTTTTATAGCTGTTAGCAGTTGCCTTATGTATTGAGGTGCTCCTATGTTGGGTGCATATATATTTATAATTGTTATATCTTCTTGGATTGATCCCTTGATGATTATGTAGTGTCCTTCCTTGTCTCTTGTAACAGTCTTTATTTTAAAGTCTATTTTATCTGATATGAGTATTGCTACTCCAGCTTTCTTTTGATTCCCATTTGCATGGAGTATCTTTTTCCATCCCCTCACTTTCAGTCTGTATGTGTCTCTAGGTCTGAAGTTGGTGTCTTGTAGACAGTGTATATATGGGTCTTGTTTTTGTACCCGTTCAGAGAGCCTGTGTCTTTTGGTTGGAGCATTTAATCCATTCACATTTAAGGTAATTATTGATACGTATGTTCCTGTTACCGTTTTCTTAATTGTTTTGGGTTTGTTTTTGTAGGCCCTTTTCTTCTCTTGTGTTTCCCACCTAGAGAAGTTCCTTTAGCAGTTGTAGAGGTGGTTTGGTAGTGCTTAATTCGCTTAGCTTTTGCTTGTCTGCAAAGCTTTTGATTTCTCCAGCGAATCTGAATGAGATCCTTGCCAGGTAGAGTACTCTTGGTTTTAGGTTCTTCCTTTTCATCACTTGAAATGTATCGTGCCACTCCCTTCTGGCTTGTAGAGTTTCTGCTGAGAAATCAGCTGTTAACCTTATGGAAATTCCCTC